>NC_080081.1:5280868-6635920 GCF_949987535.1 Balaenoptera acutorostrata
TACTGCCCGGGAATGAAGACATGACCCTAGAGGGACTCTTGGTTATAGACAAGTTTTGTCTAGTTAGAAATGTGTTGAGAATAATGCAGCCATAGGAAGACATTTGCTGCTAAGTCATACTCTTGACGGGGGGAGGAAAGCAAGATGTAAGCTCCAGTTAAGTGCTTCAGAAAAAACAAATTCTGTGACTGTATTTATAAAGGCACAGAAAAAGATCTGGGAGGATCTAAGTAATTAACAGTGGATCCCACTGGGGGGTTGGTGAAGGAGGGCTGTAAATAATTGTTTTATAGTGAATAAGAATGTGAAAGTTAAAACCACCAGCAGTTGGTTCTAGAGTATGATCTTGTAAAAGATAATCTGCCCCAGATAAGAGCCAAACTAGAAATACCCTAAACAACTTACTGAGCATGACGCAAGGGATTCTTAGTTTCACTGTCCTGGTTACTGTGAAAGCCCCAAGGAAAGGGGAAGACCTGCTCGTGCTTTACCAATGAAAAGACCTTAAAATCTGCTTAGGTGGAAGAAGCACCATGAATATGAGGTGGGTGAGAAGTCATAATAAGATGTATTAATACATGCTGACTTAATACATATGTGATAATGCTTTTTTTTTTTCAAGTGATTCCACATAAGGAGAAAATCTCAGTGCAAGTGCGAGAGAAAGTAAGATGGGAAGTGTGCATCTTAATTTTAGTTTTGAAGGTTGAGCTTTGAAAGGTAGATATAGTCTTGTTTGTAAGGCCATGGATATTTGCAGGAGAGATGAACAGTATAGTTGCTGCAAGAAACACTGAAGCAAAATTACCCAGTACGTGGGATAGAATTCCTCTTAGAACGTGGTGTAAGAGACTGTATAGAGGGAGTTCAGTTTGTGGATGTCCTGAAATGCCAGATTGTGACTTCTAGAGCAAAGGTTCTAAACTTGGTATACCCTGCCAAAGTCTTGATCCCTTCTGACCCCGGGGTAGCTGTCTGAGTGCCTAGGGACAGCTTGGCCTCCTTATGTTCCTCTAATAGCCTTCTTTGTGTACCCAAATGAACCATAAAAATAGGAAAAGATTAGCAAAGCATATTCTAAAGCAGTGCTTTTCAAGTGGTGGTAAAGTTGCCCAGATTTTGTTTTTGTCTTTTAATCCCAGTTTGTCTCAGACCTCTACTTTTGCAAAATACAGTTAAGATGAATTATTAGAAAAATGAGGTCAGATTGCTATAGAAGTTTCTAAAATGCTTATTCTTGGCTTCTGCATATCTTATTGTGGATCAGTTACAGTTTGCACTGTCGTTGGTCCATGGGCCATACTTAGAGTAGCACTGCTCTAGAACCCTTGAGTTTGACTTCGTATTAATAGACTGTGCAGTGACGCTGCTCTGACTGCATGTTATCAATAAAACTTCAGTGAAAAGGTATCTTAGGGAAAAAGAAGCTTGAATTTGAGGAAAATTGGTAAAAATCTGGACATAACTAATTTGCTTCTTGTATTCAGTAACGTTGGAAGCATAAAAAATTATTGTTCCTGTTGGAGAGAATTAATTTTTATTTGGTTCTATTGGTGGCCATGTTGTTGCAGGGAAAGTAGAGTACCCTTTGTGTAGGAAGAGACAAGAAAATGTTAGTGTATAAACATGCAAGGCACACTATTGTAGTTTCTCTCATTTTTATCATCCTTTCCCCTTCCTCTCAATTTTGAGCACAGTTCTTTAATCTTTAATCTTTATACACGTTTCCTAGTATTTACACTAGGAAATACTACATGGAATATATTGAAAGTCTTGTTAAAATAATAGACATATGAATAAAAAGCAGTTTGGAGATAAAAGTAGCCAAGATGTTAAGTTCTCTTAAAGGCTTTAGTGTATTAATTGTGGAGACAAGGACAACTCCAAGAAAAGTCAGCTAATGATATGGAACTATTTGGTAAGTGGTATGAGTTACATGGGGTAACTGACATAATTGCCCTGGGAACCTTCCTGGAGGAGATACCCTTGCTCTGGACCTTGATGGACAGTTAGAAATTGAATTTAGGGTGAGGACAAGAGGGTGAGGAAATGAAGAAGGGCAGAGACCTTTAGGGAAGTAGAATTAGAAAAAAAGCAAGAATGTGTGGGATCTCTTGGGATAAGCAGTAGTAGTTGTAGTAAACCCACTTTATGTGTAGTCAGAAAGTCAGGTTTTGAAAGCAGATTAGACAGTTTGGAAAAGAATATACCCTGGGGGAGATTTCTTGTCTATAACCATGAAATAATAACACAATGATCTCTTGTAAATCAATAAAGGAGACCAACTTCCTGAAAGGGGGAAAGAAAAAAAAAACTCCTTCAAGATGTAAAAGAGGTAATTTCACACAAGTAAAATAAAAAGTAGCTGTCATAAATTCCTGAAAATAAATCCCAACCTTAATGGGAAAGCAAAGAAATGACCCCTCTCTTTTCCTTTTTCTCTAATACTACATAACAAATTTGAAAAGACTTTTTTTTTCCCCTGTTAGTACCAAGTGTTGGCAAGAATATGGTATAAAGAGACCCTTTATATAGTGCACTATCCTGGAAGTTTAAATGGATGTGACCATTTTAGAAAATAACAATAAATCAGTATATACCAGGAACCTTAAATTTTAATTCTGCTCCTAAGAACTTACCTAATGGAAACTGAATCCAATACAAATCAATTCACACACAAAAATGTTTTCCCCTTATTTGAATAGTGAAAATTGCCCAGGTTTTTAGATAAATTATAACACATACAGTGGATTTTTCTGTAGTCAAAAAGCATCTGATAATACAGGGGAAGTAGCTAAATACAAAACTTAACATATACATTATGATTTTCCTAATTTGAAATGTATATTTGTACATTTAATAGAAAAATATGCCAAGTACTGAGAATAGTTATCTCTAATTGGTAAGCCTATAAGTAATTTTATACTTTTCTCCAGTTTCTACTTTTTTTTTTTTTTTTTTTTTTACAAGTAATGTGTATCACCGTTATGATCAGGTAAGAATGACTAGTAAAGAAAGTAAATTTAAGCCACGCTTAGACTCACTTTTAAGTAAGCCCTCATGACAAAACTTCAAAGATTGCTCCCAGTGATGACTGTAATAAGGAACAGATTAGCTAAGCCATATGGACTCTCATATATGATAAATGTTAAGTGGTCTAGACCAAGAGGAGTTTTTGCTCATTTTAGTTCCAAGTTGTTTATCAAGATACTTGATTTTGGGCTTCCCTGGTGGCGCAGTGGTTGGGAGTCTGCCTGCCAATGCAGGGGACACGGGTTCGAGCCCTGGTCTGGGAAGATCCCACATGCCGCGGAGCAACTGGGCCCGTGAGCCACAATTACTGAGCCTGCGCGTCTGGAGCCTGTGCTCTGCAACAGGAGAGGCCGCGATGGTGAGAGGCCCGCGCACAGCGATGAAGAGTGGCCCCTGCTCGCCGCAGGTGGGGGGGGGGCCCTTGCACAGAAACGAAGACCCAACACAGCCGAAAAAGATATATAAATAAATAATATACTGATGTAGTGTTATTAAAAAAAAAAAAAAGATACTTGATTTTATCTGTCCATAGGAGGCAAGAAAATATTAACGAACATACGTATTTGATTTATAAAATCAAACAAAAATTAATCCAAATGTGGATTGGCTTGACTTGGCTTTTTGGCAGATTGGTTCCTAGTTCTTGGGTTAGTATTGGCATTGCACAGCTATCATCAAACATTTGAAAGGCTGTTGTTAGTACGATGGAGAATTTTAATTTTCTTTAAAATGTTAAAAGTAGTACTTAAAATTTTTCAAAGTCCTCTTCTTCACACAGTTTTTAGTGATGCGTCTGGGAAAAGCCCAGATACTACTCTGAAATGTATATGAATCTTATTTATTCAGAACGGGAAACAGACTAAATGAAGGTGGTAGGTGTTGCCATGGAATGAAATGTTCTAGGAGGTTATGTCAGTAGGAAAAACGACCCCTCAAACTGTCCCCTGAAATTCTGGGTCTATAGTATATTTCCTCTCTTTAATATTGAAATAACTTTCCCCTTTTTCCTTGCCAGTTAGGGAGATTTAATGTGCTCATTGTGCTATATAACATGTGGTATCTCACCAGTTTGAGAGATGAAAAGATAGTACCATGTTTACAAGTTGACTATATATGAAATGTATTCCACATACTTAAGTTTCAAGTAAACCAGATCTCACTTTGCAATTAAGAGATAGCTCTGAAAAGAGTTCCTAGGGAGATGTAAGAAAGAATTTTTTAATGTTTGTGTAGTAGACAGAAAAATGTCTCCTGCCCCCCAAAAAAGATATCCATGTTCTGATCCCTAGAACCTGCGAGTGTTACCTTATATGACAGTTAAAGAGTCTACACAGATGTGAATAAGTTAAGGATCTTGAGGTGGGGAGTTTATCCTGGATTATTACTGTGCCCTAAGTGCCTCTACATGTATCCTTATAAGAGGGAGATGGGAGGAGATTCTACCACAAAATACACACAGGAGAAGCCTAAGACAGAACAGAGAGAGATTTGAAGGTACTGGCCTTGAAGACTGGAGTGATGTGGTCAGAAGACGAGGAATCCTCTTAGCCACCAGGAGTCGGAAGAAGCAAGGAACAGACTCCCTTAGATCCTGGAGAGGGAGCACAACCCCTGCTGACACCTTGCTTTAGGTCCAGTACTCCTGATTGCGGACTTCCGGCCCGCAGAATAATCTTGTGCTGTTTTGAGCCTACCTAGTTTGTGCTAACTTGTTACCTAAAAATGTGGACGTGTTTTTGGTATTGGACAGTGGGTAGAGGCTGGAAGAATTCTGAGGTACATGATAGAAAATGCCTAGACTGTTGGTAGGAATATGGACTTTAAAGGCACTTCTGGGGACTTCCCTGGTGGTCCAGTGGTTAAGAATCCACCTTGCAATGCAGGGGACGCAGGTTTGATCCCTGGTCGGGTAACTAACTAAGATCCGACATGTCGCAGGGCAGCTAAGCCCACGCACAGCAACTAGAGAGCCCGTGTGCCGCAACTACAGAGCCCACGCACTCTGGAGCCCATGTGCTGCAACTGAGACCCAACACAGCCAAAAATAAAGAAGGAAATCCCTTTTTTAAAAAGGCACTTCTGGTTAGGGTTAGGAAGAAAATGAAAGCATGTTATGCAAACTGGAGGGAAGGAATTCCTTGTTATATAGTGGAAGAAAACCCAGCTGAGCTGTGTCCTACAGTTGTGTGAAAGGCAGAACTTATCTAAGTGATGAAGTTCATATATAGCTGAAGATATTTCTGAGTAAAGTGCAGTCTGGTTTCTTCTCAATATTTATGTAAAATGCAAGAGGAGAGTAATTGAGGAAAGAACCAAGAAGTAAAATAAATGAGAACTTGATGTTTGGGGAAAATTTTAGCCTATTTAGATTGCAAAAGATGCTAAAATTAGATTCACTATTAGAAAAACTTGTTCTGGAAAGAAGGCTAAGGGTATGATTGGACATCCTTTTGCTAACGCTGAAGAGTTTATGCCTGTGACTCATAGGTTACCTCAGCCATTTTAGCAAAAGCCAGGATTAGATGAGATTATCTGGAAAAGACCTGTGGAAGAACCAGGTCTAGTGGCCTGTTGTCTAGTGGTCTAGTGATATACATGGGAGACCTACAGTGTTTTTGAGGATGTTATATCAGCAGAAACACTGCCAACATGGACTGAAAGGGAGAGAAGACCTAATGATGAAAGGCTTTCAGAGTCCACTAACATAGGAAAAGGTGATATGAAGTCAGAACAGAGATATGAAGGTATTGGCCGAAGGAATGTGGCCCTGGAATATCAACACCTTGATTTTGTTGCAGTGATACTGATTTTGGACTTCTTGCCTTCAGAATAAATTTCTGCTGTTTTAAGCTATCCAGTTTGTGGTAATTTGTTACAGTGGCTACAGGAAACTAACATAGTTGGAAAGAGAATGGGGCATTTATGCTAGAGTGAGTGTATTATGTAAGTTGAAACAGCACAGTACTTAGGATGGCTAGTAATGACATTTATACATTTTAAGAGATAGGAAAATATGGTATGGCATCAAATGTAAATGTCAATTAAATATTTTAATTTGAAAGAGTGGGCAAATTAGGTAAGGATTTTAAATCATTGAGAGGCTTGTTCCCAGTTGATAAGGTAGAAAGCTGATTTAATGATGTTAATGTATTCTTGGCAACAATTTTTTAAAAACTTTCTGGACATTAATGTATTGACATTGTGTGGGGTGGTGTGAAGGATGGAGACTAGAAACAAGAAAGCCACTGAGGTCAGTGAAAAAGGTGGGCACTTGATTAGGTGGGAGCAGAAACAGTAACGAGAGAATTAGTTGAACTTGGTGAGTGATAAGGGTGTACAGAGGGAGGGAGAAGAGGAAAAAGGAAGGAAGGTAAAAGTCTATTGTGGGAACCAGGGAAGACCTGATGTAATCGTGCTAAGAGCCAAGGATCACCAGGCATTTAAGGAAAACTTTCACAAAAAGGAATGAGTACTAAATAAAACAAACAAAAGAACTGAGTAAAAGAACAGAGAATTTAGGCTACAGAAGATTAAAAGAACCACATCTAGAAGAGTACAGTTTTTTTGTGAAATTTATAGGACGTGAACGGTAAAATCCTGAAGGTATCAGATTTCTCTTTTGGCAGTAACAGAGCACTCTCTCCAGAGGTCTGGAAGGCGGGGAGTTTTGTACCCAATGTTCTTTTCAAACCAAGCTCAACTATCAGTCAGTTCCTTCTTGAAGCAATTGTTTGTACTTTAAGTAAAATGGAATTGCAGGAGATGTTATCTAATGTTGGAAGTTTCAAAAATACATTTGTTATAAAGGTAACAAAGGGGAATTAAAGTAAATTGAGAAGAAGGGGGGCTAGAAGGAGTGTGGTGGTATGATTTCTCTTTAGATGAGTAGCTAATGATATCCTGTAATGATAGTTAGTGTATATCCTAAGGAGGTAACTATCAGAATAACTAAATTGCCATGGCCCCTGGGGGCAAAGAGGGAATTGCTTTTTTCAGTCCTTCTTTGTTATTTTCTTTTTTTAACCTTGTACATGAATAACATCATGTATTAGGGTCAAAACTAATTACATTAAATTTCTTTTTAATATTTTTTTTACTCATTGTTTATCTAAAAGGAGGCATACATTATACTTGTTATGGAGGGGAGGGTGCATTAAAGAAACAAAATTGCAGAATGGCAGAGGGAAACCTGAGGTATGTTTTGGGAGGTTACAATGCAGAAATTCACATTTCGGAGTAGGGGCATGATTCCTAATTGTAAGATTTTTTAGTTTTTCCCATCATCCCAGTAGTCACTCCTGATAAATATTTCTATCTTTAGATTTTTGGGGGGGTAAAAATTCATACATATTCCACGTAGAGAGAGTAGTAGATTTCAGCATCACCATTTGCCGAAGAAACTGCTGCTAAGGACCTTGATCTAAAATTATAGACAATGTAAGGAGAATGCTTAGAAAAGAGTAATTTTTATAAAAGCAGTAGGACCTCTAGGTAAAGTGGGAGGGGGAGACAAAAGATACTGGGAAGGGGGTTAAGTAGACCCTTCTACTATAATAGTATGTTTTGCTCTTGTGTATTTCATCTCAACAGTCATTCTTTTTGCGTGGGGTGCAAGGTTGAAAGCCTTTTTGAGACCAAACAGGGTCCTGGGTGTAGTGGCTGGGAAGGACTGCCCCACTGTAATGGCTCTAGTATGGTGGATGTGTTACCTTTCTCTTTGGCCTCCCTGATGTCCACCACATTAGCCTTGTAGGAGAATTTAGTGTTGTTCACCTGTATGAATACGAATGTGCATACCCTGCCCCCATTTGGAATAATGCTTTCTTTTGCATACATTTGAAACGAGGGGAGAGGAACAGTGTACGTGTGCCAGCAGATGGGATCACCAGGAACAAAGCAGCCTATCAGACAGTTAACAGCAGAGGGAGGTGGGAGGCAACGCTTTAGAAGAATACCTAGCAAGTAAGGTGTAGAGTCATATCACACTTACAGATGGATAAGACAGTTTTTCATCACTTGAAAGCCACTGTATTAAAATGAGAGATGGGTTTGGTTTTTCTCAACTAGCCTGTTTTTTTTAATATATAAAATTTTATTGTCAAGACTTATCAGTTTACCAAGACATTCATTAACTTCCAGTTGAAAAAGTTTTTGTCACTTTCAGTTCAACATAGTTTTCTTGTTTTACTTTTATTTATTTATTTATTTTTGGCTGCGTTGGGTCTTCATTGCTGCGCGCGGGCTTTCTGTAGTTGCGGTGAGCGGGGGCTACTCTTTGTTGCGGTGCCTGGGCTTCTCATTGCTGTGGCTTCTCTTGTTGCGGAGCACGGGCCCTAGGCGCGCGGGCTTCGGTAGTTGTGGCTCACGGGCTCTAGAGCGCAGGCTCAGTAGTTGTAGCGCACAGGCTTAGTTGCTCCGCGGCATGTGGGATCTTCCCGGACCAGGGCTCAAACTCGTGTCCCCTGCATTGGCAGGCGGATTCTTAACCACTGCACCACCAGGGAAGCCCCAGTTTTCTTACTTTAGAGCTAAAATAATTGTTTTCCTTCTCTGGTCACTGTACTTAGGCCCTCAGATATTTTTTGTTTGGTTTAAAAGGTAATTCCCAGCATTTATAAAGTATTGCACTTTACAGTGTGTTCTCTCATAATTATCTTATTTCATCTCGTAATTACCCTGTGATATAGTTACTCTGTGATCATTTCATTGTTATTGTCATTGGTATTAGAGCCACTCTTTATATATATAGTAAGGGTCAAAAAAAAGATTTTCCCAGGATTATTGGAGTATTGAAACTTAAAGACCAACTATGCATGTCATAAAATTCTTCTTTGTTTTACAAAAGCCTTATGAGTGTTACTTTTACAAATAGGGAGTCCTCCCCTGATGTATTAGAATTGTTAAAAACTTATTACAGGCCACATTTTAGGATACATGTTTTTTTACATAAAGTAAAGACACTTGTATCTGCATCATTGTTTTTACTTGAAAATGTGTTTTTTTGTTATTCTTATTTTCTGCAGTTTTATTGAGATATAATTAACATAACAGCACTGTATAGCATAAAGATTTGACTTAACATATGATTACCGTGATAAGTTTAGTGAAAATCCATCATCTTTTTTTTTTTGCCAAGGTGTAATTGAATATGCTTAGTTTAAAAGCTGTAATAGAACAAAATACAAATATTTATACATAAAGACGGGAAAGACCTGCTTGATTTCATTTTTAAAAACCATTCCATTGTCAGGTACTTGTAATAGGCACTATATGCTTAGCACTGGGGATAACACTGTCAGCTATAAGGCCTGGTTGATTACAGCTCTCCCTCTATACACATAGACACGCTTTTGTCTCCTGTATTTGTAGACTTCAATGAAACTGAACCTTTTTCTTCACTCAAATCTAAAGATAATTTCAGTGCAGTAGAAATAGTATTTTCTGTCTGTGAAGGAAGTTACTTTTTAAATCTTGTTTAATTTTTTGATTAGGTAATATCACATGATTCAAGATTTAACAGCTACACAGTATTTTCTTTTATATACCATAATGTATTTAATAGTCCATATTGATGAATATTTGGGTTTTTCCAGTCTTTTACAAACCATGTTGGAATAAACTTGTTCAATTTTGCATGTATGCAAGTATGTTTATAGTATAAAATCTAGAAAATTAAATTGCTGGATATAAAAGTACTGTGAAATGTAGTTTGGGGTGGATAGTGCCAAAGTAGTTTTCATAAATTTCTCAAATGGGTTGAGGTTGTGATGTTCAAACCATTTAGCCCCCAAGCTTCTTTCTAATCTGCTTTCCTAGGGGCTGAGTTAGAACCTTATGGAAAAGTGAGTCTGGGGTGTTTATCCTGGAAGGAGTTTTCAAAGCACAAGTGTGCCCCCTAAGAGTCTTTATTATGTCTTGATTCAGTTGCATGTGCCATGCTCTTACCCCAAATGTGGGATGATTTATTAAAACTGGATAAATTTGCATATGAATTTACTAATGGTGATCAGAAGCAGATGATTATTTCTCTTGTAATTATCATTGAAAGTCTAAACAGGAGAATGGTGATTTGCAATGGACTTTGACACACAGGTAGGATTGTCGTAGGAAAGAATGGCGTGAGCTGAGCTGGTGGGGGGCAAGAGAGAAAGGATATGGGAAGTCATAAATAGTACGCTAATCCAGGAAGTTAGGCCATGTCTGTGCACAGTGGAAATCATTGGAAGTCTGAGGGCAGGAGAGCACAGTGCCCAGGAAGGGTGAAGCCAGCGGCACTGTGTAGGGTGGACTGAAGGGCAGAGACTGGAGACAAGAGCATTTTAGGTTTGCGGGGGATCTGGGGCCCTGAACTGGCACGGTGGCAGAGGGAAGGGACAGAGCTCTAGGGGAGAGAATATAAAGGAAGAGAGGATATAAGGGGAGAATTGACAAATCTGAGAGCTGTTTGGTTGTGTCAAAGGAAGAGGGAGGAGGGGAAATAAGCTATACTAGATGCGTGGCAATAGGGAGGCTAGAAAGGGCTGGTTCATTTTAGGGTTAGGCTTGAAGAATTTAAATCTTGAACATGTTGAGTTTTGAAGGTATTGAAGAGGTTTCCCAGCTGGATGTTCATCAGCCAGCTGGAAATGTAGCTTAGGAGAAAGGTATGGGAGAGGTACTTCAGCTCTCCATTGGGTTTCCACCTTATGAGAATACAAAGATACAGAAGTTTGTGAAAATCCACTTGCCCATCTTGCCTGCCCACCTAATTCCCGCTTCTTCAGTTTTGGGTCTTCCTCACCTCTGACCGTACTTGGTAACAGTGGATTTGGCCCACTGTCTTCCACCTTTTAGGATCATTATCCTTCCCCTTACTTGCTCCCCACCCCACCGGCCTCCATCTTAAAGTAAAACAAACCTCTTTCTGGTGTGACTTATGTATTTAAAAGTTGGGTTGGTTTTTTTTTACCTACAGGATAAAATTTAAACGTTTTATTAAGCTGAATACCAGAATTTGTTACCTTTTCCATCTTCTGCCGTAAAGCCTATAATTCAGTCACATTGACTTTTAGTATTCCTGAAAAGAATAACCTATCCATGGAGGACCTTAACCTTTTGAACCTTAGTGTTTCATTTATGGGAGGAGAGAAAATTTTTAAAAGACAAGTTCAAGTGAACAGAAGAATGAGTAAAGGGAAAGGCCACTAAACTTATTGTTAGTTTTTGACCATCTAGAAAACAATTTCAGTAGAATAATGGAGATGGAAGCAATGAATTTTTAAAATTTGACTTTGAATGGAAATAAGGCATTCGAAGGATGCAGTGCATAT
This sequence comes from Balaenoptera acutorostrata, assembly GCF_949987535.1. NCBI lineage: Eukaryota > Metazoa > Chordata > Mammalia > Artiodactyla > Balaenopteridae > Balaenoptera > Balaenoptera acutorostrata. The sequence goes on from NC_080081.1 coordinate 5,292,211, forward strand.
TTTAAGATCAAGGTCAGATGGGGGGGAAAAGGACAACTCTGATGATAGCTGAGATTTAAAAGTCAAGGGTTAGAGCAGGTTTCCTAAACCTTGGCACTGTTTATCTTCGGAGTTAGATAATTCTTTGTTGTCGGGGAGGGGGGCTGTCCTGTGCCTTGTAGGACGTCTGGCGGCCTGATCTCTGCCCACTGGGTGCCAGGAACACCACCCACACACACGACACACACGGCACACACATGCGCTACATGCACACACTCGCACGCACACGACACATGCACACACGACACAAACGACGCGCACACGCCACACGACGTGCACACGCCACACACGCCGCACACGAGACAGCATACGCACACACGCATACACCACACGCACACACACGAGACACGGCACACACACGACACGCACCCACATGCACACGACACACGAGACACACCACACACACGGCACATGCACACATGGCACACACATGCGCACACACGACACACACACTATACACACGGCACCGCCCGTTGTGACAACCAACCACACACACACTTCCTAATGTCCCCTGGGAGAGGAGTAAAATCACAGCTGGTTGAGAATTAAGGGAGTGGACATGGAATCTTTGGGGAGAAGGAGCAACTTGATGAGGACGGAGCTCGTGAGAATGACCTGAATTTTCTTGGTACAGAGGGGACATCTTCTGTAGAGAACACAGGAAGGAAGTTGGTTGCTTGAGACTGAAGGAGTTGTGAAGGAGTCAGAGGCATTGCAGGAATTTTATTGGTATCTATTTGCAATTAGATAGCATTTTATAGTTAGCCAGGTCAAAAAGGTATCATTTTTTTCTCCAGAAAAAAACTTATTATTTCATGGTTGTATATTGACAATATAATGTAGCTCCGTTGAGGATTTTTGTCTATAATTTTTGTATGCCTTTCTAATTATAAATTTAGTTATAATAATTGGTAATAACATACTCTGAAAAATTCATGCCTTGATTGATAATTGACAGTTTGTTGATCTGGTGCACCGAGGGTGTAGCTAAAATAAAAATAGGTAATAGGGCAAAAATGTATACTGAGCTCGACATGATTTGTAGAAACTTCTTTTCATTTTCACAGTGTTCAAGTGCTTTCCTACAATTTGTTCATATATTTTTCATAAAAACAAAATCAGAAAATGTTGGAATAATTAATAAGGAGTTCTTTTCTAATTCCTAGGTATTTTTTCCTGATACTTTCTGTGTGATCTTAGGCAAGATTTTTTAAGCATATACTTTTGTGTGCTCCTGTTGATGAATTTGTCACCCAGTTTCTGGAATATTACTAATAGAAGACATGAAATTCTAATTTTTTACTTTTACCTTTCAGGCTGAAGAACAGTTGAGAATTGTTGAAGAACAAAGAAAGATTCATGAGGAAAGGATGAAACTAGAACAAGAGCGACAGCGTCAACAAAAAGAAGAACAAAAAATTATCCTGGGCAAGGGGAAGTCCAGGCCAAAACTGTCCTTCTCATTAAAAACCCAGGATTAAATTGCAAACTCTGAACTTTTTACAAAGAAAAATGGAAAAACTTTGTATGGTAGCTTCATGTTGAAGTGGTTTTTTTTTTTTGTTTGTTTTGTTTTTGTTTTTTTAATTTGGAAAATCTGGAAAGTTAGCTTGTTCTAATAGGGGCTATGCTCTGCAATTCCTTTTTTTCCCCTCCCTCCCTTTAATGTCCATTAAGTCAAATCCTTATCAGATCATTGTTATCTTCCAAAAAGCGATATTTTTTCACCTGTTGGATTCTGTATTAGTGATCTGAAGAAGAGCAGATCACTTTGTAAACTATGGATGGTCTGATAAGGTTTTTACTGACCCACTGACTTCAGAGTTATACTCTGTTTACTACATCATAATGCTGGTTTTGCTGACTTTTTGTTTTTTTATATATTTATAAAAAAAGAAAAAGTTGGTAATTGCATTGGAAGCGCCCAGGGTGTTACTGGACCTTTGTGGTGTATTGTTAACCAGTGTCCTCGTGATACTGTTACTCTTGATGTTCCTGACACAGGTAAGGAAACAGTTGGTCAGCTCTGATACAAAATATATATACAGTTCAGTATTGTCTCTGTTCAACTTGTTTTTATTTCATTGACGAAATCAAACCAGCATTCCCCATTGTGTAAATAAATGATTTTGCTGAATAAAGTAAAGTCTTAAATTCATATGTTGAAGCAATTTTTTTTAAAGTTCTATTAAGTCTTAAAAGAGGGTGGTTTACTTTTTGATGGTCAACAATCTAGAAATCCTAGGACTATGCTGTATATTTCTTTTCACTTTTAACATAGGATTTATATGTACATTAAATATACTTGAGAATTAATATTTAATGGCTATTTTACAGATATCTAATTCATGCTGATACAACAAATTATGACAACAGTATTACCGTTAAGAAAGACTGAGCACCCAGAAAAAGATTTAAATTCTCAATCCTGTGCCTCTATTTTAGGATATAAGTATTATTACCACAAATTATACTTAATAAAGACTAGAAGAATGATTCTAAAGATTTATAGTATTTTAGATTATTTTCGAAGTGGGCCATCAGAAAGAACTTAGCTTTTGTACTTTTACAGAAGGCTAAGGTAGTCAAATCATCTTCAGTGTAGGGTACCTGCACGTTTTTTGGGGGGACAAACACATTTAAACTTATAAGCTTTTGTTTTGTTTTTGCATGTTATATCTTATGGATGACTTTGATACACTAAAATCTGCCTCATTTATCTTTACATAATGTTTAAGTGAACTGGTATTAAAACATTTATTCAAGAAAAGGATATGGATATAAAAATGCTACCTGAGATGCATAGACATGTCATCAAAGTAGAGAAACTTTCCAATATTTTTGAGACAGTTTGATCAGTCTTTTAAATGTGAAAACATAAGTTCATGAGATGACTAAATGGTAGATTATTTTGTTTGTGCATGCTAAGAAAAATGCTGTTGCTTTAGTTTGAGTTCTTCCATAAGTCTAATTGTGGTAAGGAACAATAAAATAGGTTTAAATATCTTTAAAGATAGAATTTTAAATAGGCATGAACTCTAGTGAGAACTGACTTTTAGTAAACATGATACCTATTACTCTAAAACATTCACTTTATTTACCTGAAGAATTTAGGTTAGCTTTAATTATTTCATGATTCTTACACTTTTTTTTTAATGTAATCTTTTTTTTTTTGGTGCAGATCCATTGTACCTAAGTTGTATATGCAAGTTTTTGGAAATGTTTATTTAAAAGTTGTTTTGGTATACAAGTGTTCTAAACATTGTATCTAAGAGAGTAACCTGGACTTAAAAATATTAGAAATCAGCTTATGCCTGCCTTTTCATTTTTAAAAAATTTCTTCCTGCCACATATGGTGTGAAATCACAGTAAGTTGCTTAGTAACGGGCTGCAGTATCTGCTTGCTGTTGGAGACTCACATCAGATAATGGAACTGTTCCTGTGTCAGGCTGCAGGAAAGAGGATGTCATGGTTAATAAAACGCACCCAATCCTTTCTGTGCTATGGCGATGTGTAGTCATTTGTTTTGTTTGTTTCCACTGCTTTTGTATGCATATTATAAAAGTTCAAATTCTTTCCCAAACTATTAGCAGCTCAGATGTTCCCTAATTTATTAAGTATGCCTTTATTCACAATTTGTTTTTTAAAGTTGCTCTTAATGCATTATAGAATTAACTAATGACTGTTTATTTTTATTACAGTATTTAATATATGTAGTTATTGCCATTTATATTGTGGAGTTTGCAGAATTAAATCAATTGTATAAACTAAACCTTTAAATTAGCTATGTGTGAGGACTCTTTAATGCTTGCAAAGAGGGGAAGGGGTTTGTAGTTAAAAGATTTACTGCTCCAGTTTCTCTTACGAAGATGTAGCAAATTAGGCTCTCTGTGTCCTCAGTTAATTTCTGAGTTAGTTGTGCTAGTAACATGTCCATAGCTTTTCTGTATGGCCACCAGTACTTCAAGAATTTCCCCCAAAATAACAATAGTTTACAAAAAAAAAATTGCAAAAGGAAGTTTGTACTTTTTAATTTTCTGAGGTAAAATAAGTATAGAATCCTGGCCAATTGAACTCTATATGTTGTTTCTAATGCCTCATTTTGTATTCGGGTCCTTCTTAACTAAAATTTCTCCAAAGCTGTTAATAAAACCAGAGCTTCTGTTATCAGTTGTCCCAATTTTCTGCTCCTTTACCTCCAGAACCATCCATCTGTTTTGTATTGGCCATAAGAAATTCTGAAAACAGTGTATCTTAATTTTTGAGACTTGCCAGTCCATCCAGGAGTCTTATAAACACTCAAATACCAGAGTGTTACTAATTAGCAGAAGGAAGGTAAAAAATCTAGGACGGGTGTTGAAGCCCAAGCAGGAGGCCCCACTCTTTCATTTGTTGAATTGCCCCTAGTGGCGGTATTGATTCTTCACCATCACCTTTGTTATTTGTAATGTTTCTTGTTTACTCTTAACGTTTTGAGGGTGGGTTTGTTGTCTTTTTAACGTTCTGTTGTCCATAGTCAGGGAGTTGCTAGTGGTGCAGTAATTTGCTAATAACACTGCACTGTATGTTTTGTAGCAGATTTGCCATAATTGGTTTTTAGATGACTAGATGGCATTGTCTGATCTATTATATATGGTGTATCTATAATTACTAGAGTAACTGACTTGCAGCTAGGAAGCAACGGAAGGGGGATACAGAGGGCCCAATAGAAATTACAGTTGGTGTGTGTATGATGGAAATTCATGGGAAGTCATTTTAAAAGAAGATTGTTCCTTACTTGAGCCTCCAGTGGTTGACCAGAGGATGTTGGAACAGTCTTGTTTTTTATACATATTTGTTTATCTTTCCACGTCTGAAGCCAGTAAGTTTCAGAGTAAAAGAGTAAAATCAACGTTCAGTAGTTTTACTGTCACTCAGGCAAAGGTGTGTGTGTGTTCAGTAGTGTCAGTATCTTCTAAGATTGATAGAACTGTTGATCACTAAACCTGGTTTAATAGGGTTCGAATAAAATGGGCTTGTTCTTTGTATACATTTGCATGATTGTTGCCTTCCTCATTTCCCAAGCTTTCACCATCAATTAAATTTATGACAACATGAATTAACAAAGGAATATATAATTGCAATTGGTTCTGTTGAATAGCTTATTATAAGGTGGAATAAAGGAGCGAAAATGGTTTGATGGACCCATAATAGGAGATGGGTTGTCTCCTTATGACTGCTGTAATACCCCTTCTATGCTAAGAGCAGAATTTAACTTTATTACAACATACAGTATGTCTATATCATATCAGTCCACAAAGTGGGAGTCACAGAAATGCTAAAGTTAATGAGTGATAAAACTGCACAGCTAGCTGTTACCTGCGTGTTTATCTCCACCGAACTACCTAGGCCAATTTGGAATGGTGACTAAAAATGGCTGGCCCTCTCTGCTTGTTGGTTTGCAAATAAGGAAATGAGGTCTTGAGCCAGGTACCCTACCTAGTTGGAGCCAAACCTGTATTCTTTCCACATAGGCTGCTTTTGCATTAGTAATGTTACAAAAGCAATGATAATTTGAGCTAGAGATTTAAATTACTGTAGTGGAAAATAATGGTTATTTTGATTCCATAAAGAATAGATATGGTCTGTAAGGTATGAGTTATGAAACTTCCCAAAGGGAAAAATGATTCTTTTGACCAAGAGCCCCGTGTAATGACTAATACTTTTCCTACCAAACTAATAAGTAGATACTAACATGCTACAATGTGTAATAATAGGAATTTTAGAAGCAGATAGATGGACAAATGTATGGCAAAGTTGATCTAAGAAAGAGTTTTATTTTACTCTTGTTTTGAAAGGTCTTTCCGTGGAATAAACCGAGCAAAGTGTCATTTGTGGGAGAGTTCTAAAAACTTCAGTGACTTGTATGAGGTAAACTGCATGCAATTTAATAGTCTTCCAGCTATGTAGAAAGTTCATGGCTTGGACAAGATTTAATCAACATACATAAATCAAATGACAATTTTTCTGTAATGTTACATTTAGATAAGGCTTTTGTTATTTTTATAGGAGTTAAAGATGTCTTTCGAAGTACATCTTAGAATCAGTGGATTACTGTACAAGGAATATGTAAGAAACAACTATAAGTTCTAAAGACCAAAGCTTGCGTATGGATTCAAAAGGGGCAGAAACCTGACTATTTAGTAACGCACACTTACTTGGGCAAAATACATTGCCCTCTTATTTTTAAAACTGGAACTATCCAACTTTTATATTTGCCACTTCATTCTACATTTATTCAAATTTATATCCATCAACTTTTATATTTGGCTATGTCTCTGAAATCCCCCCAATTTTTATTAATTAGGCTTTTAGAAATTTCTTCCTTAACTCTGAAAACAGTTGAAGTAGCTTTCTTTGCTGAAATAAAATCTCATTTTTTGATGTCGGGTTAAATATGTGATGGTAGAATTACAGATTTTCAAAAATAACCACGTTTCTCCAAAAATTGTAAAACAGAAGTCCAAATACAAAGAGGTATTCAACTGATGTGACTGAGGATTTAAAGTTTCAACTTTGTCTTGTACACGCAGATGTTGATTTTTTTCCCCAGCATGATATACCTACAATAGATACAAGTGGCTTGAGGTGATGCTTTTAATTACTGAAATTACTCTCTAAAGAGCAGTGGAGTTGCTACTGCTGATACTTTTCACATAGTTTCTACAGCTAATTACATTTACTGAAAGTAAGTTAATACATATTCACACACTAAAGTTATGCAATAGGAATCTTTGTGTAGGGTTTTATTTTTTGTTCAAATACTTGGTTTTAAAGAAAGGAAGCAGTTCAAACATGTACATTTACATTTTTCCCAAGGTAAAGTGCTTTGGATTTGAGAGTATCAGATTTACTAAAAATGGGAGCCAGTGTTATTTTCAGACAATGCAAATTTCCTTTATTTCCTCTAGTTTACTTGGCGAGAGAGGATGTAGGTGCTAAGAGTTCACAACTTAAATTTCACAATACAGGTTTGCTAAATGTGAAACAGCTACTGAGATACACTCAGTTTTAGTTCTTTTAAAAGAGTATAGTAAACTAGCTTTATATTAAATTTCAAATGAATCCCTTTAACGTTGTAAGCTTATTAGAAAACGACTCTTTTGCCTTTGTGAAATAATACCGCCTGCGCCTTCCTGGTTTTTCAGTCCTCTGGGAATCTGACGATGACTTCGAATCGGTTTACTGTCTTTGAGCCTTTAAAGAAAAATGTTTCTTCAAAGTGGAGGCTTTCATTTAAAACTAGAAATTGCAGAAAATAAAGTTGTTTTCTTCTTTCACAGATCTACTTGGAATAATATGAATGTATTCGGTACCTCGCGTGCCTTAGTGTTTCCGGTCTTAACAAACTAGTCTTCACAAGTATGTATTAACTTACGTTTAATATTCAAAAAACGAATACTTAACTCACCATAAAGCCCTTCAAAAGGTATTACAAAGAAGAGTGAAAGGAAAACTAATAAGTATCTAAACGAGATGTTTTTACCATATATATTTTCTCTTTTAAATTTAACTTCGTGGATAATTTGCCTTAAAAACAAAAAGTAGAATTTGTAGGAATACTGGCCGGTTCTTTGCTTTTAAAACATTAAAGAAACCCTGGAGTAGAAAGGAATTTTTTTCAAGTATGTTGCAGGTGTACGGCATACTGTATCTTTTTTCAAACTGCGAACTGTTAACATTTGTACTGTGCCTTATTTGTGCCGAGCTCTCCCTGCTGTTGGTCAGGTCATTTCTGCCGACTCTCCTTCGGACCCTCTGCGCCGTTAGCTGCGCGGGCTCTGGGTCCCGGTGGCCCGAGAGTTGTGCTCTCGCCCGCAGAGCGCGCAGGCCGGCCGCTAGTGGGCGCTGTGGGTCCGCGGAAGCGGCGGCGCGGTGGCGCTCGTCCCAGAGGCTCTTAGGCAGGCGCTTCGCCGGGAATCCAATGGAAGAATTCCTGCCGCCTCTCTGTTTCGGCGCTATTCGTCACGGTCACCCCTAAATTCCCGGTCACTCTGGGGAGGTATGAGCGCGGCCCGGAGGCTAATTAAGGAGAAGATCCCGCGGCGGGCGCGGGTGTGCCGCCGCGCACTCGAGGGAGAGATGCTGCCTTCGCGGGAAGCGAGGCGCGGAGGGAGCGGGGCCCGGGCGGCCGCGCCCCGCGAGTCGGCTGCCCCGCCGGCGCCGCGTCCCCAGGAGTCGTTTTGCGTCTCCCGGCCCCACTGACTTAGGTCGGGCCCCAGCCGACGTTCGGTACCGAAACCAGGTGTGAAACGCATCACTGAGAGGCCTGGTGGGCGCAGCGAAGGGCTGCGCAAGCGGAATGTGAGCCAGTCTACGCAGAGGGGGCTCTGCAGTGAAGGAGGAAGACCCACGGGAAGCCCACTGCCTTCCGCTCCGCAGGGAAAGTTTCGCCCTCGACGTTGTCCCTCTGCTGAAGTTTGGAAACTGGCCGGGCAATGAGAGCGCGTGCTGGGCGCGGGGACAGGTGGCCCGGGCTGTCCCGCTGCCCACTCGCCCGCCCCTTCCAGCTTGGGGGTCGCCGGGTGCACGCGCAGGCCCGTTTCCTTCGCGGGCTCCCCCGCGCGCCGCTCGCGCCGCCGCCCGGGACCGGGGGCGGGGCTCACCTGTCAGCCGGCGCCCCGCCTCGCGGCGCCCAATGTCGGGCGGGGGCGGCTGACGGACCGGCCGGCCGTCCAACCGGCTGGCGGCTGCCGAGCGGCGGGCCAATGGGCTGAGCGGTGCGGGGCGGGGCCCCGCGTTTATAGTGCTCTGACAGCGCGCTGGCTGAGCTGACTCTCCTCGGCGGGGACGGCGGCGCTGGCTGGGGTGAGGAGACGCGCGCGGAGCTGGTCCCGGCGCCCTCCCCGCGCACAAAGGCCCGCGCGCATCCGGCGCCCGCGGCGAGCACCGAGCCCCTCCTGCCTGCTCCGCGGGCTGGGAGCCGCGAGGACTGTGGAGGCTCCTGTGCGCCCGGAGACGCCCCTCGCCGCCCGCGCACCGCGCTCCGCGCTCCGGGACATGGAACCGCGCCGAAGCGGCGCCCGCGCGCTCGGGCCGCTGCCCGCCCCCCTGGATCTATAGTGCGAGGCGGCCCGCCGCCTCCGCCGAGCCGTCTCTTGGCCTTTGTGTCCCGGCCGAGCGCCCTCCCTGCCGCCCCGCGCCCGGCACCCTGGAGCCGCACGGGAGCCGGCTGTCCGAGCTGCGTCCGGCGCGGCGCCCCGGAGCCCCGAGCCCGCCGCGCCGCCGCGCCCCTCGCGTGCGCTCCCGCCCCGCGCTCTGAGGGCCCCGAGGGGAGCGCCACCGGCCTCGGCGCCCGCTGGAGCTGCTCGGCGCGCCCCGGAGCTGCCTGCAGTCTCTCCCTTGTCTGCCCAGAGGATTGGGGCTCCCGGCCCGCACCTTGTTCCTCCGACACCAGGAGTGCGCGGAGCTGGGAGCGGCTTGGCCATGGCCGTGAGGAGGGACTCCGTGTGGAAGTACTGCTGGGGAGTTTTGATGGTTTTATGCAGAACTGCGATTTCCAGATCGATAGTTTTAGAGCCCATCTATTGGAATTCCTCGAACTCCAAGTAAGTCGCGTCCACGACCCCCCTCGATCGCCGCCCCGGGGTCCTCCGCGTCGCGCTGTCCCGGCGGGAGGAAGGGTCGGGCCGCGGAGCCTCGGAGCCTGTTTCTGGACCCTCGATTCCTCGCGCCCCCGGGTCCCCCACCACATTTTACTTCGTGGAGACTCCGCTCGGCCTTCCAGCCGGAGCGCCGGCCCTAAGGGGCTCTCTCCTCGTCCTCCTTCCCCCTGGGAGCTCCCCGGCGCTTAAAAAAAAAAAAAAAAAAAAAAAAGCCCCTGTTGACTCGGGTGTCGCGTCCGGGAAGGTGTCCGATGGCGAGGCCTGACCCTCACTTCCTCCAGAGGACGGGGAGCCGGGCCACCAACAGGCTGAGCGGCACGCAGGGGCTGGCGGGCTCCGGAGAGGCAGCGATGCTGCGCTCCCGAGGAGCGGCGGAGCGCGGGCCGGGGGCAGTGGAGCGCACCGCGGAGAAGGGAGCCTGTGCTCCCTGGCACGCCCGGAGCTCGCGCGCCTCGGCGCCGCGCCGCCTGCCCGCGGGGTGCGCGGGGAGCTCGCCTGCTCGGGACAACTCGGGCGGCGGGCCCTCTCCTCCTCGCCCGGGAGACGGGCCTTAGGCGGCTTCCGGGGAACCCTCTGCAGGTCGGCCTCTCCCTTCGCTTCTGAACCGATGGCCCCGAATTCTGTGGCCCCGACAGCTAACTTGATTTTTTTAGGAACGCTTTTTGCAAAAGCTTAATTAAGGCCCTGCCCAGTCGACGCAGCTCCTGAAGCCTTCGCGCTTGGGGAGCCTGGGCGGGAATGGGATCCTTGGATCCGACTTGCTTTTATCAAACAGTGCAGCCGGGAGAAAGCCAGGCCTTGCGGAGATTTTCAGTCCGAGCAACCAGAGTTCATTTAGAATTTAGAAGAGGCGATCCATCCATAAATACATATGGCCGTGACTCGTAGTCATCTGTGCATTCAGGGTTACATATTACCTCATTCTGGGGATACATTTCGAATCCTACAGAATCATGGAATTTTAACCTTGGGAAACTTGGGGAAAGTATGAAGACATTGGCTGTTCATACTTTGTCAGAAGCAAAATCAATGACTTAATTTGAGCAAATCGGCCATGGATTTAGAAATAAAGGGATGGGGGATCGATTTAAAGATAACATCGTAGTTAAATAATTATATCCACTCTTTTAAGAGTGGTCAGTTTCAAATTCACCAACATGTTAAGCAAGAATTCCCTATTAAAGGGCGAAAGACGTCACCGCTGTAAATGGGATGAAACAGAGATTCTTGCAGGATGCTGGTTGGCACTTCCCAACACTGCTTCTGTGTAGAAGTTACTTAATGCAGCCTCCTTCCCTGGAGCCTGATCTTGGATGGACTTCTTTTTTTTCCCTGGGTGTAAGATCATCGTAATTGCTGAGAAAGTCGCGGCAGTGACGGCTCTCCTCCACCACCGCAGCGTGAGGCGCCGGGTGGTGCGGGAAAGCGCAGGGCTGGGACCTGCGGCCCGGGAGCTGGGGGAGCCGGGCCGGGAGCCGGGGGAGCCGCCGGCTTCGCTTTCTGCCTCCAGGGGTCACTCTTTCCTGCGCGATGCTCGCCGCGCCGGCCGCGCCTCTGCCCCCCAGTCCTCCTGCTCTGCGCCGCTTGGCGCTTTCGCTCGCCGAATGCCTTCGGGAGCCGCTTTCTGGTTTGGGGTTTCCCTCCCCGCCCCCCAACAGGATTTAATTTTTACATTTCTATCTTGTTTAAAGAAATTCCCATTAATCCCTTAAGCGTTCGGCTCAGTAGACGTTATCTGGTTTGTAGGATCACAAATACCTACTTGGAGAAAAAAAAAAAAGGTAGAGCAGTCATTATTTCAGCCTAAGGTTTCGACACCAATGTCTTCTTTTCCTCGTGCGCTGGGGGAGGGGAGTACCTGATATTTACTCACTAGCCTCCTGTGAGGGTCGGGCTGTTTTTCTGAGCTGTGGCTACTGATTTAGACCCTCCTGGAGGCCTGCTTTTGGAGAAGCCTCCCTCCCCGCACAGACGACGTTGCTGTTGGCGTGATTGCTTCTGCCCTCAAGAGTAGAATTTCTTTTAAAATTCGCACGTAATGGCTGGCCTAGAGGAAGGGATAATTTGTCCCCTGGAAAAGGTCTGCTTAACAAAGTTATGCAGCTGAATGCTAGCTTGAGAGATCAGAAAGATTTCTTCCTGGAGGAATGATATGACAGAGCCTTTTCTAAGTTTGAGAATGAATTTTTAAAAAACCCAAAAAACCCGGTGCCAAGGAGTTGCCGTATTTGTTGGGGGAGTTTCATGTTTATTTCCAGGGAAAAGTTTCGGTCAGTAAATGGGATGTGGCAGGAAGGTAATCAAAGGCATTGAAGTTGCCCATCAGTTCCTCGGAACTGTGGAACAATTCATTTGTAATGAAGCAGCCATCAGTAATTAGATTTGTTTCATTCCGAGGTCAGCTTTTTTAGCAGGTGGTGGAAAGAGGGGGCGAGCAGCAGCTGTTTGGATACAGGGTCCAGAAAATCCTTTGTAAATTCACCGTCTCCATAACTACTTTAATCACACTGTCTGCCTCTCCCACCCCCGAGAGTTTTTGCAGTAGTGGGAAGAAGTTCCAAGTACTGAAACGGTAATCACTGCACCCATAGGTTCTGGAAGAGTTGTGTCAGTTGTAGCCATTCAGGTTGTGTAGTTTGTTGGTTTTTTTTCTGTTTTTCTGTTGTTGTTTTTTTTAACTCTGGAGAGAAAAGCAAAGCCTGGCTTAGCATTTCAGTAGAACAATTTTTTTCCAGCACGATGTTTTTGCCAAAATAAAATGGTTGGCTCTTTTTTAAAAAAGTATTGGTATGGTATTCTAGAGTGAATTACACTGACTTTGTTGAAAATTTCAGCAGAGCATTCATTTCTTATGTCTAGGGGTGCTATTCCCTAGGCACCATATACTAGTTAACCAAGAGTTTTGCTTTTCCCAGGTCGTTTTTTCCTACATAATGGTGAATTCCTGGTATTGATTGCCTTGATACAAAAGAATGGCTGGATAATATCCAGATAACCTATAATACGTGGGCTCCACCACAGTCAGGCTCTGAATAAATATGGACCTGTCAGAGATTGATAAAATAAACTACAATGGATAGTGCTGTTTAAACAGTCCATTCAGTACCATATATAAGCCAGCCTGCCTTCCATTGTGTCTGAAATTCTTATTTTTGTAGGTAAACAAATGCACATTCAGCACGGATTGAATAGCTCCTTGAACTGTGCTCCCCAGTTTGCGTTTGGGTTAATCTTGTCGGTTTTAATATAGAGAGAAAAAAAAGCCCAAAGCACCAAGGGGTGGAATTGTTAGTGCTTTCACATCCACATTCCTCACATTTTGTCAGGATGATAAACTGTAGGTAATGGACTGTCGCTGTTCCGCGGGACGACTGAGTGGGGAGAGCACAAAGGCAGGACTGCCGCGAGGTCGCACAACATGTTTGGGAGCCGTCTTTTCAGACGAGGACAGAATTTATTTGGGAATCGTGTGTCCAGGGACTGTACTTTGTAACCTTGGCAATTACAGCTTCGAGCCTCAGAAACGGGAGCTGGAGGTTAAGATGATTCTGTCAAGCACTTGCTTCTAAATCTTTCACAAAGCACAGCTCTTGACACTTGTCCCAGGATGCAAAGAAATGCAAATGACTCCAGCATTCCGAAGTGTCCCTGACTCCCAGGCTGAAGCAGGGAGACAGGTAGCTTAGCTATCAAGCCCCAGACCAGCTGAGAACTGCCGATGGGCATGGTTTCTCCATACAGAGTCAGCTGGAGAGTAAACGGTATGTTTAGAATAATTATTGGTAAAACCTCTTATCTGGAAATTTACAGAGAGGAATCCTTTGGTCGGTGGGTCAGCGTGATAATTACCCGCAGAGGGGCATGGCTACCTGGCCTTGCACTGAAATGCTTCAGGTAGCGCCAGGGAGGTTGAGGGTGACACCCACCATCTGGCAACGGTTCCCAGCGAGGTCACCTAATGGGAAACGATTTGAGATCCCAGCATGACTGCAGTGACGCGTCACAGGAATAGGAGTGGCGGGGGAAGGAAATACAGACTGGAGACCCTCGTCAGAAAAGAAAAAAAAAAAAATCTAAGAAGGACATTTCTTGAGCATTTCATGAAAACTTTATTCTTAAACTCTCCCACTGCAAATTAGACAAAAAGAAGGGCTCTTGTAAGGAAAATAATCATTGAAATGGTACTCGGGCCCACCCAATCTCCGCCTTCGCTGGCTGCTGACCTAAAGAGCCTGTTTTTCAGGTCATCTATCATATATCTACATAGATTTGCTTATGAGCTCGCCTTTTGTGTGGTGGAGTAGAGCCTTAAACAGGAGTGTTCAACTGTTTAAAATATTTTGGTTAAAATATGCAGAACCCATAGAACTAGAAGCTTCTAGTCGGGAATTAGTTCTTTCAGGGAAGAGCTCCCCTCCACTCCAGTTTTTTTTTTTTTTTTTTTTAGGGGAGGAATTAGAATGAGGCTGGGAGAAGGGTAGAAGAAAAGCAAAGAGGGAAGGGTAGGGTATGGGACAGGGTTCCGAGCAGCTTGGAAAAACTCCTGTGGCTTCATTGTCTCTCTAAAGCCAAAGAATACAAAGACATAAGCAATTCAGCCCTTCTCCCATGATGGAAAATGTAAACCGTGGACATGGCTCTCCTGTTTGACTTGTTTAATTCTCATTTTAAATTCAGTACTATACGAGCCGTGTGAACTCTGAAGATTTCTTTAGTAATCCATTTTGTAGTTCCGAATCAAAAACAAAGTGAAAGGGTCTGACACAATTTGCTTTTATTTTTAGGCAAATCAACCCTGGTCATAGTTAATAAGGGGATTACAACCCAGACTGGGTCTTTACAGATGTAATGTAAATCAAGGGCAGAGTATAAAGAAACTGATCCCTTTTGATTGAAGTATGGTAAAAAGGCATAGAGAAACTAGCAGCGGTAATCTGATTGTATGGCAATAAAACCACCATTTTCTGTCTTTCAGATAAAAATAATGTGGTAAATCCATGCAGTTCATAAGATGTAAAGGCAGATAAAGGGTGAAGCCATGGCAACATATAGATTAGCTGGATGTGGGCAATGACATGTCTCTGAAAAGGGTGTAGAAAGGAAGGCCCTTGCTCCAGGCTGTTGGCTATTATGTGTGAGCCACACAGACTTGGAAACTCGGATTAGAAAGTATGAAAGCCCCACTTGTGGCCCGGGATGGTTGAAGCCGGGAAGAAAAGATGCTCAGTTCTTGCTCATTGGTGGCGGATAATATGGCAAAGGTAGATTCCATTGACTGCCTTTTCCAGAGATTGAGATTGGGGGCTGATTAAAACTTCAGATCACTGCAGTTAGTTCAGGCCTGCAAGGTTTTCCTTTTTAGCTCCTGGCCTGACAGTGGCGGCCGTTCTGTAGGATTAGCTGCAGTTGGCGGTGCTCGCCTTCATCTCTTCGGGCTCCGGGCAGGGACCTGCTGGGAAGGAACAGAGCCCAGAGGGGCTAGGTAGGCCCAGAGGGATCCGAAAAGAAAACACAGACCTTTTGATTTCAGCCATCTTTCAGCCCCGGAGAAGCCGAGGTAAACATTATACGTTGTCCCCCTCCCTCTGCCAGAGAGCTCTCCTCTGAATTTTGTCTCTCCCACCCTGGAAAAAAACATATAATAAAACAAATAACAGGGGGAATTGAGTTTTCATTCAAATCGGTAGTAATCCAATATGCCCAAACCAACGGGCCCTATGGAGATGGTGTTTCACTCCTGTGAGTTGAGCTGAATGGGACAGGCCCCCTTCGTGTAAACGATAGGATTATAAAAGTGTGAGTGCTGCCAGCTTGAAAGTTAAAAACAGCAGAAGCTCGCCAGGCTGTTGAATCTTATTGCCCTCTGTCCTGAACAACCTTGTAAATAAGCTGGGCTTTTGTTTTGGCCGTCCACACTTTCCATTTTAGTCGTTACCCAAAATCAGCCATTGAAGCTGTCACTGGGTTCCGGGCAGAGTGGCATTGCAGTTGCGTCAAGCCGGAAAGGAGATTTGTGCTTTATTGCCCCCTATTTGGGGCCTTAGAAAAGTCCCAGCATTTCTTTAGGAAAGTCTGAACTCTTAAGACGCTGACAATACTGAAAGCTTACAAACACCCCGAGTGTCTGTCTTGCTGGCGTGGATGGAGGGGATTCAGGGCTGGTCTCTGAACAGCAACATGGGGACTTTCTAGAGGAACACATTCTATGTCTGAAGATCTTCACTAAATCCTAAATATTCTATTTCAGACCCATTTCGTGGATTTTGTTCCTAATTCTCAGAGAGCTGACTCAACTGTTTGGAGCTATGGATTTATTGCATTTGTTGCCTGTTTTTCTGGTCATTACTGTGTCGCTTTCACCATTTTAAAACATTTAAAACATTGCACAGAGACCTGCCCTACCCAGCGCCAGCTACTTTACCTTCCTTTCTAATTTAATTCAGAAAACGTATCAAAAGATCCAGTGCATTTGTCCAGATTCATCAAAGAGAACGGACACTCCCTAATTTACAAGCTGGTCACATCCCAGCACCTTGCATTCTACATCTGACAATGATTGCTAATGGTCCATTCAGCCAAAGTATTTGCTTGTTAGCAGGGAACAGAGCATGATAAATGTCCAGCAAGCTTGCGGCCTCCTTCCGCCTTTCAGATGCAGACTGGTGCATATTTATGGTAGGCAAAGGACAAAAGGAGGGGCTGAATTGCCCTGGCCTCCAGCTTTCTATGAGGAACAGGGTTAAAGTGATTAAAGAAATGATATAGGAAAGTCCTGCCACTTGTTTACAAACCGGCGTCCAACACGTAGCTTTGCGTTCTACCTGCAAGAACCTATTGCAGGAGCATTAGGGATAAGGATGGTTGGATCCGGCGACCCAGTGAAAAGAGTAGGCGATGAATTATGAAATGTTTTCCATGCACACTGAACGCCAGGGGCACCAATTTCTGTGGCTCCCACAGAGAATCAGCAGAGGCTCTTTATTTCCCTTTTCATGTATAGACATCAAATATGTAATTCTAGCCCAAAGCATTTTGTGGTTTTGGACACAGACGTGCTGGTTTCAAATGAAAAACCATAGTAGGAGAAAGCGCCATTGAAGGAAAACAAGTTGTTTCTGCTCTTAGTAATCCTACAAACAAAATATGAAGAAAAAATTGGCAGTAGTGAAGTGTTAATAGTTTGCTGTTTCCATTCTCGAGAGCATGGGTAGGTAAATGTTCTAACTGCTCAGTGGTGGGCAAGCATTCAGAAGGCTATGCGTGAACCGTGCTTTGAAAACTTCATTTTCTTCATGTTTTCTATATGAAACTCTTAAACAATCCAGTTCATTTTCTCAATTCACGTTTGGTTGCATCCAATTTTAATTACGGTCCTTGGATCCTTCTACCAGTACTTGCTAGTTACGTCTCTCTTGCCTCTGAGGCATTACTCTGTGCTTTTCACATACTGATGACTCCCGTATCCCGCCAGAGTAGTGAGGAGTGCTACCCACATACCCCTGTGCACATCAGAAGCTCTGACCTGCAGAGCCTGTGTCTGAAATGCCACCTTTCAGACTCACTCCAGCCTCTCGTGTTCCAGCTGAGGAACCCGAGGTCCAGCGTGACACCACCACCTGCTGAAATGCTTCTGAATCTCGGTCCTTGCTTTTTCCCCCTGTGAAGGTGGCTCACTCTGGTCTGAAACATTTGTCCTGAATGAGAACTGTCTGATGAGTGAGTGGGGCTGAGCCAGTTACATCCAAGTCCCGCTCAGAATGCACCTACCTGCAGAAGAAGTTAGAAAATGCCAGTTTTCACTTAGCTTACCAGAACTATATTTGGGGGTACATTTTAGATAAAAACAGGCTCTCCTAAGCCCTGCATCCCCCTTTGTCTATGGGAAAATGGATCTTCATGAGAATGGACTGTCCTTAAAGTTCACGATTTCCCTGAAATGACTGCTCTCTCTTTATGGTGTAGATCAGACATAACTTCTTTAAATCTTTTCTCTGTAATTCCACGGCACTTTAGTTAAATACCGAGGGCATTGGAGGAACATGGTACATGGGGCTGTCATGATTCATATGCAGGTCTTAATCCCCTTCACCACCCTGCCTGTCCCTAAGAGGCAGGCACCAGAAGGCTTTCATGTCATCGGTCTCTGCCGGCAAGCACTGGCATCCAATGAGTATTACTCGGAAGAGCAGACACAGCCCAGATGTCTGTTCCTGGCCGCTCCCATTAACAAATCACCTGCTACTGGAGATCTACCTCCAGCCCCGCGGCTCTAGAACTTTAGGGCATCAGAATCACTTGTTAAAACAGGCTTGCCGCCCGCCCCCAGAGATTCAGATTCCTGAGGTCTGGGTGGGACTTGAAATTCACGTTTCTAACAGGCTCTCAGCTGATGCTGCTCTGAGACCACACCTTGAGAACCGTTGCCCTGGATCACATTTTCTTGGGTAACAACTTTTTTTGGGTAACAACTCAAAGATTAGATCATCATCCTCTTAAAGGCTGTTGTGGATTCCTGAAGAAATCCGTGGCCCTTGCCTCCCTACTCTCGGCTTCCGTTCTTGCTTGGTTGATTGTTGACGGTAGATAATTCGTTGATTTGTTGGACAAGCATTTATGAACTGTGACCTCTGTTACACTAAGCTCTGAGAATACAGTGAAGAGCGATCTCTACCCTCAAGAGGCTTAAATCCTAAGGGAGTAGGGGGACTCCCTGGTGCAGGAAACACGTTCTGTGCCGTGGTGCGTGGCAAGTGTGGCCGTGAGAACAGAGGAAGGTGGGGAACGGAGTTCCTCCCGGGGGAGGGGAAACTGAGGCAGGAGAGACAGCGGCCCAGGGAGAGCTCCGAAACAAAAACCACAGTAAGCAAGTCAAAGAAACACATTTCAGGTAAGGGAGGCGAGTGTCTACACTGTACTTCTGTAATCATCTACATTGTTTCCTACGTCTGAGCAGAGCTCAAAGACAGATTCCCACAGATGAACAAATAGACCCTGTGGGAGAGCTACGCCAGCGATTTCAGCCGCCTTATCCTCATGAGAATTAGCAGTACCTTTTGGTTTTCAGAAGGTCTGTGCTGATAATGGAAAAGGTCAGGCAGTTCAACTGAGCAAAGCGAGCCGGGCCAGTGCTATTTTAGTTTAGTGAAGAGCACGTGCCTTGGAATCTGGCTGTATGAGCCTACTCCCAGGTTTGTCATTTTTTTAGCTGTGTAACTTTGGGAGCAGAATCCTCCGTGTCTCTCACTTGTCCCGTCTCTAAAATGGGGACGGTAATCTTAACAGGACTGAAGAAAAGCAATAAAACTGTGGTCAGGATTTTAAAGACCTTAGCTCTGGACTTAGCACAACGAACCAATAAATGTCACCTCTTGCTGTTGAAGGTTAATTGAGCATCTACTGTGTGCCTGTCTCTGGTTCACTTTGCCTTCTACATACAAATGCAGAACAACTAAAATGCTAGTAAAGGTTATGCCGTGGCGCCTGCGCCTTTTCAAGCCCCCGATGATATATGGAACCTTGTTTAGCTGCCAGACTTCACTCATTCTTGCAGACCTCTCTGCTACGAGAGGCACCTTTTTATTTCCCTTCCGCTGCCAAATTTTAGATGCTCTCTCCTCTGCTTCCTACGCTGATGCTTTGTTGTAACATTTGTGACCCTGCATTCATTCAGCTTCTCCACCGTGGACGGGGGAGGGCCTGGGCTGCATCCCCTTTATGTGCAGGGTACAGTAAGGGCTTGGGTTGTTCAATACACAAAGGCAACCCATAGGGATGAGCAGTGTAGCCTTTTTGCATTAATGTCACATGCTGTTTCTTATTAAGAAACCTCCTTACCTGGTGGACACGGTTTGTTTCATTTAACAGCGGTGGTATAGAGCACATACTAGGGACCAGAGGCTGTTCCAGCTGCTGCACAAATACTGACTCATTAAACCTTCATAATAACCATCTGAGGGAGATACTTTCATGATCCCCAATGGGGAAACCAAGGCAGAGACTGGTTCATTATCTTGCCCAAAGTCATATAGCTAATAAGTGGGTACTGTCTGTATTTGAACCTGAGTATGCTGTTTCCGGGATCCTTCCTCGTAATTCTCCAGCTCTCTTTCTTATGCTGTGGCATGGAGTGATTAGAAATCACATAATTAAATGAAGCCTGTGTTTGCTCAAAGCAGTACATACGAGGTGGATTAAAAGAAGGTTTTGCGTATAATTCTTCCCTTGTCCACCTTGATTTATAATCTTTCACCTTGATTTATAATCTTTCCTATGATGGGCATGCGATTCTAAATGGATCCTTTGAATCTTTGATAACGAGGTTCTACCCGGTGGAAACTAGATAGTTATGAAAGTCTATCATATTAATGCATTTATTGCATGTTATTCCTTTGACCCTTAACATTTTCCTTTTAAAAATGGAAACATCTGATTGTTTCTTTGCTGGGAGAAGACAGGGTCAGGTTTCGGAGGAGAGTTCCATGAGGTTCGATGCCACGCGTGTGTCAAGCTAAGGAGATAGTATGACATCTTTTTTAGAGTCCAGTCACAATTAAATGCCATTTTATTTTGGATTTGGGGATCTGTGCCAGCTTCCAGCTTGTCAGAGCTGAGAAGACTCAAATCAAGTCCAGGCCTATTTCTACAGCAAACTGGGCTTCTGGCTCCCTGCCTGTGGATTCATTCAGTGTAGCCCATCTGGCTTTTGATGTTCTGCGAGTTTGGAGCAGTTTGTTTCAGGAAGCAGGGCGGGGAGGATAGGTGGGCCTGGGGCGCTCTTGACTCCTGAGCAGCCGCTGGTTGCATCCCCCCAGGGCTTAGGGTCTGCTCACCTGCAGCCCTCAGGGGTCTCACACCACCAGGTCCTCCTTCCTTTCAGAGCTGAGGGCCTCGGGCATCCTCTTACCTCCTCAGGTCCAGTTCCCCTCCCTGAGTTCAGTAGCAGCCTGAATAACTCAGGGTGTTGAACGTTGTGTTTGTTTTTTGGTCAGGCTCATTCCAGGCTGCTTGTGGCGACTGAGCAGGAAACGTATTGTCCCCAAAGTTACAGTGGCGCACCATTCACATTTTTTCCCCTGCTTTATGCAGTTTGGGGACGATCTGTGTAGGAGTCAGTCTCCCAGTCCGGGTTTTCCTCCTTTTTGACGTTCACAGCGCAGACCTGACTTGCGGAGCTGCTTTCTTTCTTCTGTCTCCTGCCCCTGCTCTCTGGGCTGTGGCAGAGCCAGGAGAGGTCCAGGGGAAGGGCTGCCGTCACCCGCCCACAGCAGACCCGTCCCTGACCCTCTCTGGAGCCAGGAAGAAGGAAGCGTCCAGAAGGCGGCCGGGTAGCTCGCTGTGAAGGGCTAGTGCACAGCCGTATAAATTGTGTTGGTAGATTATGCTTGCCTGGCAAGGGGGATCTCCGCTTATACCAAGAGAGAACTAGAGTCTTGTCTCTTTTTTAAACCTTACTTATGAAAGTGCTCCTTCTATGATTCCACAAACACCCGTTTGACGCAAGGCACTGGGGTGGGGTTCCCGGGGTCCAGCGGGGAACAGGACAGGCTCAGTCCTGGGGTCACACTCCAACCTGGAGAGCGGACATCACATCCCCTTGGTACTTGTACTTTCTTTCAGGGCTGTTTTCCCCACCAAAAGGAGAGGTGTCATTCACCCATAAAACATGGGTGAATGGTCTGTCTAAATAGGCAAGATTCTTTGAAGTTTAAAAAAAAAAAAAAAAGTGTTGCTGGAAATGAAAGGGATAAGTAGGGTTGATGGAAAAGGTGCTCCTGAGCGCTCGATTGTAATACCACGCGAAGATCTTAAGTCCATTTCTTCAGGTTCTTAAAACGCCAGTCCGTTTCTTTCTGTATGATATCCACATGCTTTTCCTCCCTGCAGGGCTCCCACTCAGGTGGATGAGCACAGGGATGTCCACACTTAGGTCTAAAACAGCCGAGAACCAGCTCTTTCTATAGGAAAGCCAGTTTTCTTTCTGGGGCCTCACCTATGAATAATGAGAGTTCCACCTTCCTTTGTGGACTCTTGCTAAGAGCATGGTTTGGAACAAGACAGTACAGGTGCAAACAAATTACACTTGGGAAAGAAGCTTGCACCGTCTCTTGCCCCCGAGGGTTATGAAATCCCCTTTTGGATGATGGGGGTGCGTGGTCAGGCCAGCATGACAAAGGTTGGCCTCCGGGATTCACTCCCCAGCCACTTACTTTCCCACTGCACATCTCGGCATCCCAGCCCTCCTTTTCCAGCCCCCCCCCCCGACTTTTGCCTCAGCTAGCTATGACATTCATGGCATGATTTTTTTGTTTTTGCAAAGTTTTGAGGGAGGAGATGTTTGGATCACTTTCATAAATAAAGACCTCGATTTTTTGTTTTGTTTTGTTTTGAGGTAGGTGCTTGATTTTTGTTTTTAATTCCATGCCAGAGATTAACTAGTCTCTGTGAACCTGGGAAAAGAAAACGATGATCTCTGCCCATCACATGCTTAAAGTCTGACTTACCAATGAAGATATCTATTCCAGCCTCAGCTCGTTACAGGCGATCCTTCTGTGAATTGGAGGGTTTTGTTACAGTGGAAATTATGGTACGGATAAAAAAATTAAATACATACTTGTGTTATTTTCCTGAACGAAAATTTAAACGGTGAGCATCTTATTTATCTTTGAGCATTGGAAAATGAAATTTACTTTAGCCACCAGTGTTTTGAGCATTATATCGCAAATAACAAACAGGATTAACATCACAAGGAGTCAGCTTCCATTCCATTGTGCAGCATTGTAGGCTGTGAAATTTGATATTATTTTGACTTGTATGGTAATTGTAGAATGACAGAGGGAAATGGATTAAGTTGAAATAGAAGGATACACCTCAGGGCACACAGACTGCCCAGTGCAGGTGGAGGTCATTGGGCCAAGAATGGGGCCCCTGAGCGCTGTCCCTGCAGATCAGAATTTTATAAATAAAACTCTGCTTCCTGCTGCAGTTTACGGTTCTTTCAAGTGTCTGCACAGATGAAGAGGCCACCTCCCCGGGCAGAGTTGCAAAACCGGATCAGGGACCTAGAGGCTCACAACACCTGTGAACTTCAGTGCTTCTCATCTTTCCTTGCCTTGAAAAGATGCTGCTTGTCGGTGTGAAGTTTGAAATGCTCCCTGCCCCCCACTCTCAGCTCTCAGATTTGGAACCCTGTAATGGTCTAAATTGTAGAGCCTGCTTTTAGGCACCTCTTCTTTTCCTTGAATACATCAGTTTCATGTTGCAGATGATATTTGTTTTTAGAAAAGTGTGAAAGAAGGGGCACCTGTGAAAACAGACAATCGTCCCAGCACCCATACAGCAGAAAATGCCAATTAAAGCCTCCAATTACTACCTTATTTCTTGGAGCTTTAAAGCCACTGAGAAGATAGTGGTGCATTTACTTGAAGTTTTAAGGTAATTACTTGTTCCTCCAAGCGTGGTGTCTGGTAACCTAATTCTGTATCCGCCTGACACCCGTATAGCGACACCCCACTATCTCTCTGGTTTCAGAATAAGTTTGGGCAGAAATTTGTTCTGATATGAAAGTGCAAAAGGGGGCAGTAAAGTGCTATCCACAAAAACAGAAAAATTGTTTCCCCCAGTATTTCTTATGGCCGATATTACCTGAGTCTTTCTTGGGCCCCAGTTTTATTCATTTATGACAAACTCCTCTGTTTGGGGCATTTGGAGTTGATCTTATTAAGCCATAGCAGCAATCTAACATTCAACAGAAGTAAGGCAAGCCCAAGTATCCTGCCTGTTTATGAAATATGCCATCAAATTCACATACTTGTGAACGTAAGTCATTTTTTTTTCTGGGGGATTTATGTTCCCAAGTGTACAGAGCATTTCTGAAAGGAATCTCGGGCTTCTGTGTTAATGCTGTGTTAGCTCCACACAGAGCTGGAAGGCCCCAAGTGCATGGGGAGGTTATGGGGTCAAGGGTTTGGGCTCATCCCTAGCGGCGAGCGTCTTTTGTCAGGAAGGAACTGGGAAGATGAGCCTCAGTGACAGCAAAGCAGCAGTGGCTTGTCCTCCTTCAGAATCTCAGACGAACCAGTTTACAAACTGACTGCTCTTCCTCCGCAGCCTTTGACATTTAATTAAAACTAAAAGCGTTTTCTGGGAAAAGTGCATGTTTTCCAAAGTGTGGCAAACTCAAAGTGTACTTAATACAGAACTCTGGCTTGAGAATAAACCTATTCTTTGGTATAATTTGGGGTGTGCCAACTGCTAGGGTAATAAACTTGTTCCTAAAGCTGGGATTCAGGGTCCCTGAAATGTTAGCCAACTCCCAGATCTGTGCAGTTGAATGATTAAGCATAAACTGTACCCCATATTTTTCATCTATTTGAATAAACTAGTTGTGTGTTACTACAGCTTTTGTAGACTCAAGAATTGATTTGTTAAATAGACCACAATTCAGAGAAGAATAATTTTGTTTAGTTGCATTCTCAGAAAATACATCACAAAACAGTTTAAAAAGTCTACCGGCCTTGAATATTCTGTTTTAAACCAGAGTGATGAAAGATTGCTCAAGAACACGATGGTTTGTTCTTTGAAACTGTACATTGAAACGTAATGTTCCAGTCTGATCACAAAAGCATTTGATGTTTATTGCAGAAAATTATGAAAAATACAGAAAGCTAAAAATTACCCCAAGTCTACCATCCAGTAGCCCAAAGCAGCCGCAGATAAAGGCTCCGTGTCTGACCAAATCTGTGTCTGTATCGCCAGCAAAATGAGCAGAACAACATACCACCTACTGTGTATGTGTGTATATTTTCAACTGAACTTAGCCATTTACTTGAAATAATCATGTACTCTAATGATGGAGTTTTGAAACGAAAGGAGAAATCTGTTCTCCATGGAAAAGTAAAGTCTGTTCACTCAGACATTGAATCTTCTTTGGCTTAGCAGTTTGCTCCAGAGGGAGAAGAGCAGCATCTGTAGGTCTCTTTCCCCCCAATTTGCACATTGGCAGGATTTGCATTGGCTCTGTTACGTGAGTAAGACGGTCCTCTTTCTCAGGCGGATGATACCTGCCATAAGTATGCAGAAATATTAGATATTTAAATAGATATTACAGTTGTACGTGTACAACAAGTGCACAGAAATGGCTCTGGATCTGAGCTGACACTCTTTAAATGAGAAGCACTGTGACCATGTCTGTCTGGAGGGGGTTTACGTGACCCAGTTATTTGTTTGGACACAGAAAGTGGTCATTCCTGTCTACATCCTTTCATTCTGATCTCTTTCATTCTGTGCCAGTTTGATATTTTTACATTTGGCTACAATATATTGATTTGCCCTTGTTTATATGGTAGTTTGGCATATCCTTCAATTATATATCTCCACATAGTATTTCCCTCAGGAGAACAAGGACTTCTTACTTCACATCTCCTTTCACAGACTCATTCAGCATCAAGGGACCATAGTGATTTGGCTCTTCTTCTAGGTTCACCTACATATTTTTGGCAACCTTGAAGAAGAGTGTAAGAAGTCGTTGCACAAAATGACTGTGTGCATATGTTATGATCAGGTGCAGGTGCAGGAGCGGGAAGGGGAAAAAAGAGAAGCAAGGAAAATGGGGCATCCATGGGGGGTTGGGGAGAGCAGCTGTGACTCCACTACCCAGCGGGCCCCGAGCATCTCAGCTCCCGGCTCCCGCGGATCTTGCTGTTCCATCGGGCCAGGTTCAGAAGTCAATCAAGCAACCATTGCCCCCATCTGATTTACCCTGTGACACCTGGGGGATGCGATGCTGGTCGACAGAAGGGTCCAGACTTGAGATCAAAACATGTGATGTTCTGATCAGTCAAAGACAATTGTGTGTCGTGACCCCTGAACTCTTTAAGTGGCAGGTTTTGGCTTTAAATGCGTATTATGCTAGTGTTTGAAACAAGCATGTGTTCCTAGAGTGGGTTAAAACATTAAAGAATATTGTGTCGCCAGGGAACTCTAGTCAATATCCTGTGATAAACCAAAATGGAAAAGAATCTGAAAAAGAATGTATATGTATGTATAACTGGATCACTTTGCTGTACAGCAGAAATGAACACATGGTAAATCAACTCCAACAAAATAGATTTTAAAAAAAGAATGTTGTGTCACATATGGCTGTATTATTTTAGAAGTTCCTACAAAGATGAATATAAAGTTGAAATGTCTAATTGAGATTATTAGAGATCTAATTTAGATTATTAAAGATTAAAGTCTAATGTGTGTTATTAGATTGATTCCCTGTGGAAGTATTAGAATCTAGTTTGGTGAATAACTTTTAAAAACTTGGATTCAGGTTGATAGGTAATCAGAAGGTAAAAACAGATTCTAATATCAAATCATTTCATTTCAGGGACTTCCCTGGCGGTCCAGTGGTTAGGACTCTGAGCTTCCACTGCAGGGGGCGCAGGTTCGATCCCTGGTCGGGGAACTAAGATCCTGCCTGCCACGTGGTACGGCCAAAAAAAACAAAAAACAAAAAACAATCACTTCATTTTGGGCAGGGAAACTTTGGAAACCCTACTCAGAGTTTCCATTTTATTCCATGTTATACTGTCTCTGGATTTAGTTCAGAGTCATCACGTCTTATTGTCTTGCTTGGGAATGATTCATTGGGAAAAACCACAGGAGTTGCGTATTTCTGCTCAGCACACCCCACTGCTGTGGCATCCCAGGGAAGCCCTTCAGTGAGAGACACGAGACACAAAACCACAGCACCAATGCCCAGGAAGCAGTCCTGACCCCAGACTCTCTTGATGGGGAGGAAGATGCAGCTTCCGCGTCCCAGGAGCACAGCAGGGTGACTTGCTCAGACTTTGAGTACGTGGCCCAGAAAGGGATATGGCCTCCTGTGTCCGCTCTCCTGTATAAGACAAGAGGCACTGTGAGTCTCCTTTGTTTTTTGTTTTGAATTAAAAACCAGCAGATAGGGCTTCCCTGGTGGCGCAGTGGTTGAGAATCTGCCTGCCAATGCAGGGGACACGGGTTCGAGCCCTGGTCTGGGAAGATCCCACATGCCGCGGAGCAACTGGGCCCATGAGCCGCAACTACTGAGCCTGCGCGTCTGGAGCCTGTGCTCCGCAACAAGAGAGGCCGCGATAGTGAGAGGCCCGCGCACCACGATGAAGAGTGGCCCCCACTTGCCGCAACTAGAGAAAGCCCTTGCACAGAAACGAAGACCCAACACAGCCAAAAGTAAATAAATAAAAATTTAAAAAAAAAACAAAAAAAAAAACTCCAGCAGATATTATTAAAGAAGACTTCTGGCCACTTTTTTTATTTTGGATGTGGTTTAACAGAAACAACCTCACCTCTGTGGTATGGGTTACAAACATGGGCATTTTCCTCTAGGTGTCTTTGGCCACAAAAATGGACATTATCTCATCATACAAAAAGAAATCTGCATTGCATATTCACTAGGCAGAGTCAGTGTAGTAATTGAAAACTAGCTAGTTGTCACCACCCTAATTATTCTTTAAAAAAAAAAAAAAAAAAGAAAACATTTCCAAAGTCAATAATAAGACAAGTCTTATTGACTATTACCAAATATTCAGGGCATAGATGTGCTATGTGGTCTGACTTGTTAAAGCCTCTGAGCAATCCTGAGGTAACAAAATCCAAATATAAGTGACCTGGCTTCAGAAATAGAACTCTTTGGTTACTGGCTGGATTTTAACCTATAGGACGCATTGCTTTCCATTCGAAAATGATATTATTAAAAAATTCACCCCGTTTCCTTTCCATGTACATTCTGCAATTCTCATGAATCGTCTGGATCCATCTGTAATATATTACATTTAAAACACAAGTTCCATGTGTGGTAAGTGTCTTCCTCACCCTTTGGTCCTTGGCTTCCCAGGACATGGCAGGGGTAGCAGATGGCCGCCCTTGTGATGGACGAGAAGATAGATCCTTCTGGCTGCTGAGTATCCTGATCTCTGAAGCCTGGGCAGATGCCTGCATGTGGATGGACTTTCTCTTAATTTCCCTTAACTTCATGGCTTGTCTATGAAAAGCTCAATTTAGGAAAAGCTGCATTTCTGCAAACCAGATTTATGCTTTCATGTGACGCAGCGAGAGCTGAGAAGTGTGCAGGCAAAGGGGCTTTTCCTGTTGCATCTCACCTTTGGCCTGGTGTGTCTTCACCTGGTTTGCGTGTCAAGCCACATGTACAGGGACTGAATGAAGACAGTGGTGGAAGGTGCTTTGATCAGTGCTTAGCAAAGAGTAAGTGCTCGAAAGCAGCAGTGCTTCTGTTATTAGTGCTTCTGGAGGTGGTGAATTGCCTTGCATTTTAACTAGGAAGGGATTCCAGAAAACTGCCAATATTCATAAATCCTGAGAGAATGGGTCCAAAACTCCATCCGCAGTGCTCCTTGCTGTCCAGAAGCACCATCATACCAGAGGTGATCCCGCTCTGCTCTCTGCAACCCCCATCCCAACTCGAGCTCATCCTATCTTCAGAATTCCTTCCGTGCCTATGATCTGCAAATATCGATAGTTTATGGCACTAAATTTGACTTAAATTTATTGTGTGTATCTTAGCTGCCATTGTTCTTTCATATTTTAAGCATCTACCAGATGTCAGACCTTGGGCGTTCAGTACTGAGTCAGCCGCACGTGGGACCTGCCTGCCCTCAGGAAGCTAGATTGTAAAGTCCTGACGATCCAGATCCTAGTTTTCTGTCACTCAGAGCATCTGGTGTGGAGGTGCCTTAGTTGTTACACTCACGTTACTCTGTTTGCTCCCATGTTGTGAAGCATGTGGATAGACCTGGAGGGTATCATGCTTAGTGAAATAAGTCAGACAGAGACAAATGCTGTATGTGATCACTTATATGTGGAATCTAAAAAACAAAGCAGGGCTTCCCTGGTGGCGCAGTGGTTGAGAATCTGCCTGCCAATGGAGGGGACACGGGTTCGAGCCCTGGTATGGGAAGATCCCACATGCCGCGGAGCAACTAGGCCCGTGAGCCACAACTACTGAGCCTGCGCGTCTGGAGCCTGTGCTCCGCAACAAGAGAGGCCACGACAGTGAAAGGCTCGCGCACTGCGATGAAGAGTGGTCCCCGCTCGCCACAACTAGAGAAAGCCCTCGCGCAGAAACGAAGACCTAAGACAGCCAAAAATAAATAAATAAATAAATTTATAAAAAACAAAGCAAACTCGTGAGGTAACAAAAAAGAAACGGGCTCACAGATACAGAGAACAAACTAGTGGTTACAGTGGGGGGAGGGAAGGGGGAGGGGCAAGGTCAGGGCAGGGGATTAAGAGGTACAAACTATTATGTATAAAATAAGCTACAAGGATATATTGTACAGCACAGAGCATAGAGCCAATATTTCATAATAACTATTATATATAATATAATCAATTATATGTATAATTAATTATATAACAATCAATATTAATAGTATTTATTATATTATATGTTATATAATTGATTATTATATATAATAATTATTATTAATATTATTTAAATGGAGAACTTTAAAATTTTTCAATCATTATGTTGTACACCTAAAACTAATATAGTATTGTAAATCAACTATATCTCAATTAAAAAAAAAAAACTGTGAAGGCTCCTGGGGAGCAAAGAGACTTCTGGGCTTGATGTACTTAGTGATAACGTAAGAAACCTACAATTTGGGCTCTCAGCTCAACCACAGCCTTTGTCTACTGAGAAACCATAATGTCAGCAATTAAAGAGACTGGTGTGCTAACCAGCTTGTACGTCTGTATACCTATATACGCTTAAAAAGTAAACCTCTAAAGCACTCAAATATTGGGTTCTTTTATATGGATTTAAATACAGAAGCAAAAAAAAAAAATTTTTTTTTTTTTAGTTATCTATTTTACAGCTATCAGTGTATATATGTCAACCCCAATCTCCCAATTCATCCCACCCCCCCACTGCCCCCGCTTTCCCCCCTTGGTGTCCATACGTTTGTTCTCTCGAAACCATTTTTCACGGTGAAGGAGCAAATCCTTGCCTAACTTTTTGCCACAGTGTCCTCTGAAAAGTGAACTAATGCTTTTCAAAGCATTAGGAATAGTGGGTTTTATCAGGATTCACTTTTTATGAGTATCAAATGCGCTTACTGAAATTGAGATTCCTCCCTTTCTCTTTTATTTTGAAAAGCCACCCCACGGGTTAACCCCTCCGCATACGTTGCTCCCCTGTCACTGACCGTTAAAGCTTTTTGGGTGATTAGTACCTTCTGAAAATACAGACTGAAGTTCAGAGATCCTTGTAGCCAAACCAGCCCATGTGTCCTCTGTTCTTGACTTGACCCCATCAGCCCCAGCAAAAACTAGAACTTGGATTTGATGAGTGAAGAGAGAGTCATGAGGTTCTCACATGGGCGGGGAGAAAATCAACAATGAGTCTTTGGTTAAGCAGGAAAAAATAATCTTCGTGAAGGAGACAGGATCTTGGGAGCATTTTGAATGACGAAAGAGCTTGGTGAGCCGAGCTTCAGACGTAGGTGTGACGTGGGAGAATTCTAAGATGTGCAAAGACGATGCATAGCTTGGGGGTGAGGGCAGGTCTGATGCATTCTCTTAGAGGAATTGCATGGATGGACAAGAAGATGGGTCCATCTGGCTGCTCAGGATCCTGATGTCTGAAGCCTGGGTGGGCCCCCGGGGGAGGTGGTCCAGGGTGAAAGTCACTCAGTGTGGAGATCAGAGCTGAGAAGAGGCAGGTACCGGTGTCCAGGCTGCAGACTTCTGTTGTGATTCAGGAACACTTTTCACTACAGCCAGCATGTGGTGCTTGCTCTGTGTCGGCTGGTAAAGGAGCCGGTTTAGGAGAGAAGATGTTTGGAACAGGGGTGGGAAACCCCAGGCAGGAGCTGGCCTCTGGTTCTCGGGTGCAGTGAAGATTTCCTAAGAAGGTCGAGGAGTAAGACATGAGGAGAAGGATGTGTCAGGAAGGTGAGCCGTGTAACACGCACCGTATCTAATTTATATCGACTGCCAGGCACTTTGCCCCTGCTTCCCAAGCCCAGCAGAATCCCTGGGGCACGGGGGCGTGGGGCAAAGACCAAAAAGCCTCAGACATTCAGATTCAGTCCTTCAGTCTGTTCATCAGAAACCAGAGCTGTGCTTCAACCACAAAGATGATGGAGACCACTGGTCTTCGGGGGGCAGGGAGAAGACCCTGGAGGGCTTCAGTCCTCTGGAGTTGAATTTCCCATGCGCCTCCCCAGAAAACTGCAGAAATGGCCAAGAAGGTCACAGAGAGGCTCTTACTAAGCGGTGATCTACATTTGTTTACAGTTCTAGAGAATTCTTTAAGGGTGCACACATGATTGTCTGAAATTTGTCATTGTTATAAAAAATAGTCATTTTGAGTTTTACTTCACAGAAAGATTTTGTTAGGTGATTCTCATTCACTTTCCTTTTTTAACTTTTTTTTTTTTTAATAAATGTCATATATCCTTGCTTTAGCAAGCTCAGTTTAAAAAAAAATAAGAAAGAAAGGGGGCCGCCCTCCCTTTGGGATTGTAAAAGAACACATTCCCAAGGAAGAGTGACAAGCCACTGTGTTCATGTATTTTTTTTCCCTGCCATAAAGAGTATTGGTTTTTAGTATAAATCTGTAGTGTAATTTCTGTTATGTTCTATGATGCTTCATAATCAACCTC
This sequence comes from Balaenoptera acutorostrata, assembly GCF_949987535.1. Lineage (NCBI taxonomy): Eukaryota > Metazoa > Chordata > Mammalia > Artiodactyla > Balaenopteridae > Balaenoptera > Balaenoptera acutorostrata. Next base: position 5,323,565 of record NC_080081.1, read on the forward strand.
ATGCACTTTTCAGAAAAATTAATACCGTTCATTAGCATTCATCATCATCTGTTCCCTCAGTATCAATTTGAAATTGGCAATGCCCATCATCCTGGTTTTCTCCCTCTCCCTCTCTCCCTCTCTCTCTCTCCCTCTCTCTCTCCCTCCCTCCCTCCCTCTCTCTCTCTCTCCCTCCCTCTCTCTCTCTCCCTCCCTCCCTCCTTCTCTCTCTCTCTCCCTCTCTCTCTCTCTCCCCCTCCCTCCCTCCCTCCCTCCCTCTCTCTCTTTCTCTCTCTCTCTCCCCCTCCCTCCCTCTCGCTCTCTCCCTCTCTCTCCTCTCTCTCTCTGTGAATTATGACCCATTCATCGTCATGGCTGGTGGGCTTCCCTGGTTCAGTAAGAGGTTGAATTGGAAGGATTCAGACGTGATGCTTTGTTCTCCGGCTTTAATATTTTAATGAGCCTGCAGGCTTGGCTCCTTCGGAAGGAACAAGATGGGATTTCTAAGTGTGTTTTTAGTGTTAGCACTTGTAGAAGGATGTTCATTAGGAAGCTCTTGTTTCAGTTTCTCCGAGGAACTCCCCATTAGGAAAGATCTTTCAGCAGCGTGGCTGGGAAAAAAGAGAAGGGGGAGGAGGGGGCTGAGAACTGTAAGCATTAAGGGGATAGTGTGTCAGTAGTTTGGGTTCAAGATTTGCTTCGGGACTTCCCTGGTGGCGCAGTGGTTGAGAGTCTGCCTGCCAATGCAGGGGACACGGGTTCGAGCCCTGGTCTGGGAAGATCCCACATGCCGCGGAGCAACTGGGCCCATGAGCCACAACTACTGAGCCTGCGCGTCTGGAGCCTGTGCTCCGCAACAAGAGAGGCCGCGATAGTGAGAGGCCCGCGCACCGCGATGAAGAGTGGCACCCGCTTGCCACAACTAGAGAAAGCCCTCGCACAGAAACGAAGACCCAACACAGCCAAAAATAAATAAATTAATTAATTTAAAAAAAAAAAGATTTGCTTCTAAGAATTAATTGGAGCAAATACATCTCGAGGGGGGGAAAAAGGTTTGTGGGGCAAGGACAGGGACAGTAGTTGCTGTCTTCGCGAGTCGGGGACTTTTCATCTTGCAGCTGACTCAGTACTCCAACTAATTATTTCTGGTTGTCTTTTATGGGTTTGTAAAACATTTCTTTTGTTCGGGGTAATAAAAAAACCCATTATTTGATCAGTGACTGACTAATTATGATAAGTAATTTGAAACATTCTTGATGAAACTTGTCTGTTAATTAGCATCAACAGCAAATGGAAACTAACAGAACAACAAAGTCTTAGTGCATCCACTGTTCCCTGCAATTGCTGCCGTCTCTCTGTGGCATGCCCAATAAACTGAGGCTGCCAGTGGTTCAAAAATAACGAACAGATGGGAAGGTCTGACTCACCACCAAGGAAAAGTCATTGTGAAGTTACACAAAGGAGCACTGAAATATTACAAGCGAGGGGGTGGTAAAGGAATGTCAGTAGGTTGACTTGATCCTACTGGGTAAAGTCAGGAGTGTGGTTTCTTTCTTTTTCTTTTTTTTTTTTTCTTTAAAGCTTAATTCCTAAATACATTCATCCCATGCTGATCTGAACTCAGATATGTTTGGTCAATAAAAGTGTGGCTCTATAAAATTGTAGTTTGGAATTCTTGATGTTGTCTGGCTATATTATCATTATCATTAATGCTGTTAATTTTTTATCAACTCAATGGTGCTTTTTTTTATGCTTTTAGATTTCTACCCGGACAAGGACTGGTACTGTACCCACAGATAGGAGACAAATTGGATATTATTTGCCCCAAAGTGGACTCTAAAACTGTTGGCCAGTATGAATATTATAAAGTTTATATGGTGGATAAAGACCAAGCAGACAGATGCACTATTAAGAAGGAAAATACCCCTCTCCTCAACTGTGCCAGACCAGATCAAGATGTAAAATTCACTATCAAGTTCCAAGAATTCAGCCCTAACCTCTGGGGTCTAGAATTTCAGAAGAACAGAGATTATTACATTATATGTAAGTATAATTCTATTCATTTATTTTATAGAAATTAGGATAAGCTAAATAGGTTTGTATCAATTTTTGTTTCCTTAAAATTATTACTGTGGCAAATAATTTGGTGGGAATCTTTGCTGAAAAGTTTTTTAAAGAAGCCTTAATTGAATGAGGGACCCCCTGTACTAGTACTACTCATTAACATAAATACCCAAAGAGAAAAAGCCTCCTAGAGTTTTTGTAGTATTGAAATAAGTGGATATATATGAATATATTCAGCATCTCTACTGACAAAACCATTTTTAAGAACCATTGGTGAGATTTTGATAGGTGAATCTTGTGCAATGACTTTTCTCTTCATCCATCCATTCATCCATTCATCCATCCATCCATCCACGCGTCCATCCATTCACTCATTCATTTAGTATTTACTCTGTGCCAGAAACTGCATAAGTGCTAGGGGTTCAACAGTGAACAAGATGGTAAAATGGTACCCATTCCTCATGGAGCTTGTAGGTTCCAAGAATGGGAGTTACAGGCAACCCACACTAGTACATGGGTGCATGAAAACCAGTTTGGAAGAATAAGAAAAAACTTGGGTTTGTTCAATGAATTACTTTTTTATTTACCTATACAATAATTTGACACATTGTTTAAGGAACAGATACTGTGTATCCTTTGGGTCCTATCTGAGCTACTGTTCACTCCCGAGGCTGTGAAATCCGATGAAACACGTGCCTACTAGGTGCAGGTCAGGAGCTGGCACAGAGTTAGGATTGTTCCAGGCCCAGGGTCTGTCAGAGTGCAGTCTGGGTGACTAGGATAGCTGTTCACATCAGGCAAGCAATGAAATGGTTTTTCTTGGTTTCTTTGGTGGGAGTCTGCACTCACTCGTCATGATGAGCTCCAGGTCGTCAGAGGTGCTGAGCTGCTGTCTACTGGGTGTGCTCTCCCATCTCTGGGTGATCAGGTTGAAACTCTGGCTTTCTCTACCTCCTAGCTGCTCTTGAGAGTGCAAAATCAATAATTCATTGACTACTTATTAAATACTCAACAATATACTTATCTTCTATTTTTTATTACACTCATTAGTAATTAAAACAAAGATGGGCATAGCCATCTAATCCTTGTTCTTTGCTGTGAACCTGAAATGCCACCGAGGCTGAAAACGTAGTTTTAAACCAACGTGATGTACAGAGAGTGGCTTAGTGAGAATAAGTAACAAAAAGAGAAAGTGGTGAATTATAGATTTAAAAGCACAATGATCATAAAATGAAAATAAAAGCCTTTTGAGGGATGGGACAAGCAGATGGGGTGGTAAAGTGTATGAAGTAAGAGGGAAATCTTTGAAAATATAAAATAGTCATTAGGCAAAATAAATGGAAACCTTAAGCTTTTGGAAGTCCAACAGTGTCTTTAAAAAAAAAAAAAAAAAGGCTTTGTAAGTAGGACTGTTTACCAGGATGCTAATGTTTTTAGCATAGCATTTATAGGGAGCTGAAACCCACCCTACTGAATTCATTAAGCAGGTTAAGACCCCTGAATAGGGTGGGAAAAAGGACGAGGGGGTGCCTGAAGATAGATGTTCCTCAGAGTTAAATACGTCTCTAAAACTGTGCCTGCAGCCCTAGCTGCCGACTGGCTCTTCAGGGAGGTAAGCCACCAGACCCAGGTCCCTCCTCTTCCTTTAGCTTGTGACTTCATGCAGATGGCTTTGTCGACCCTAAGTTCCGCCTGAATGCAAGTGGGATTTCAGCAAACATTGTGGGTTTAGTCTGAAATGATACGCAAGAAATGCAAATAAATACCTGGCTTATCAACATCTTTGTGTCTGATGGAGTGAGCATGTGATAACGACTTATTATCCACGCCTGACGGGTTTGTATTTAGAAGCACAATTTAATTTATAATTATAATATTAATCCACACAATAACGGCACATCTCAGTTTTCTTTCTTTGAAAACTCATCGTTAGGCTCAGTAACAGGTTTACCAGCAGGTAGCTGAGCTACGCCGACCTCCAGAACCTTCCCTGGAGGTGTGATTTACCACGGAAAAGCACGTGGTAGCCGGGGATAAAAGAATTGTTCTTAAAATAGAGATGAGGGTTTCAAGTTTGAATGCTGCTGGTTGGGTGGTTGTTACAGGCTGGATGGGGAAGGGCCCAGGGCTCAGAGGGTGGCCGGGAGCCCAGGGAGACTCAGAGCACAGAGTTGAAAGACTTGCGCCACGTCACAGACATAGGAAGACACCTCAGATGCTTCGGGAAACGCAGGCCCCACTTCCCAGCCATCCTCCAGCAAAGCCAGTGGATGGACAGCTTTCCCTGGAAAGGAAATGAAGGATGAGAAGTACAATTCTCAAAAGAGTTTAAAAAGTTAATGTTGACTTTCCATTGCTTCTTCGAGAATCACAAGGCACCCAGACAATTAAGAGATTTTTCAGAGTCACTGCTTTCCACAGCCAGTGATCACTCACACATACACACAGGGTCACACGCCACTTAAAACAGTACTACACTAGGTGGCATGATGGAACACTGCCCTTAACACCGCAAATCACCACTTCAACTTTGAGTTGGCAATGTTGGTATTTTTGAGTTGCTACAAAGTATATTACATGTGTTTAACTCCAAATCTTCCTGTCTAGCTAGTGAGCACCTTCATAACCAAGAGTATTAGTATGAACAGCATCGTTATTGTGTCCTGGTTTCTTTCCATAGGAGGGAAGAAGAGAGGTGATAGTTTGGAGCAGTGCTTCATAACCCCAGAGGCGAACAGTCCAAGTTGCCAATGGACTGAATTGGAATTGGTGTTGTTCAGTCATTCCCTAGATGAACTGATTCCAGGAGCCCAGAGACCTGGGTTCTAATCCTGCTGTGTGAGCTTAACGAGAAAGTCACTTCATTTCTTTGAATTTTGATTTCTTCTCCAGAAACTGCTTTTACTGTTGTTGTTGTTGTTGTTATTCTGGCTAATGATGGAAGTCTCTAGTTCCAAACCATTTTATGGTTAGACATACACATCCAGTATGGGATCTCTTGTCAGGGTGGCTCTTCTCCAATTGAATGGACAGGATCTGCTGTAAACTCTTTAAAGACAGTGAATTTGATTTGTAGTGTTACCAGATTTAAAATACAGGCATCACACTTTTAAGTTTTAGAAGTCATTATTAATTTTAAATTGGGAGTGTATTTTTGAACCTACCGAGTATCCACTAAATTCCCCTAGGAAATGACACGACCAAATGATATGTATCCTCATTCGTTTTTCTCCTAGATGACTATTTGCTTTGACATGTGGCAAAATGATATATATGGGTCTTCTTAATGTTGAGAATTGACTTTTTCAAGTGACCCATTTCAGTCATTAGACTTGGGTTTAATTTGCATAATGAAATCTCCTAATATTAAATGATCCAAAGGTGGGGATGGTACGACCATTTGGTCTGTTTTTCATTACATTCAGATTCTTCATTGCCTTAAAAAGAAAGTAAACATTTTATATAACCTACAGTTATTTTGATCATGTCTTTAAACATTTTTTTAAGTTTATAAAATAGCTATCTGTTCTGAAGTGGCCCATTGTCAAGGGAAGCTCTGTCTTAGAAAAACACACCAGTTAATACAAGGCAAGCATTCCTAACTGTGTTCTCAGCCTTCATACATAATTGTGTCAAAAACTTTTCTTGTAGACGCTTTCTGTGCTTGGTTTCCAGTTTCTTTTTAGAAGTGATAACCCGGAGCTGAATGAGTCAGCAGTTTTGGTGTGGAGGCCCTTTGCAGTATCTACCCTCACGAAGGTTCCATGGGTTGGTCCTCCAGCCTCAGCATAAAACCTTGCAAAATACCTACAAAGAGGTTTTCATCACACTACCAAAATCAAGTGAGTCAGAGATGGATGAAAATGAATGCCACTGTGTGGATACTTTTTAAGTGAACCATGGGCACAGCCCAGCTGTTAGAAAGAACACCTTATGCCCAAGGCACCTCCCAATTTAGCTTTGTGTGGCTTTTTACGTTATTTTACCTCAAATCTGTAGCCAAGACATGGATTTGTGGAATAGTCTAAAAGTCATCATTTCTAATGATTGTTTGATTAAACGTTGCTCTGAAACTACACCCTGCTGTGTTCACAGTGGTCCTTCCAAAAGCCACTCCTTGCTTTCCTTGCCTGGGAAAGTCTTCCTTGAGAAACACTGAATGAATTTGAATGAGTCACCATTTCATAGGCCCTTCACTGGTTTCATTCTCCAAAGCAATTTTTAAAAAAAATTTTATCAGAGCATATAAAATTAGAAAACTCCTCAGTCAGCTTTGCTGTTTTTTAGACATAAACTCCACTTCTGAGCAAAAATGCAAAATAAATTAAATGCTTGCACACAAATATAAGGAAACACTATTCTTAAAGAATCAAAACAGAAGAACAGCAGATTCCATTCCTGTATTTTTGTTGAGTGTTTGTTTTCCTTTTTTTGTTTGTTTGTGTTTTTCTTTTCTGTTTTTGATTTACTTATTTCTGCGAGTAAGTGTAGCAAGTGGCACTAAAATATACTGAATGTACTGTAAGCCCTTTCCCTAGCAAAATGGTTATGGGAGGTTTCAAATGTACTTTTACATATAGATATCTTTTATTTTTTTAATTATTTTTTTTTAATTTATTTATTTTTGGCTACGTTGGGTCTTCGTTGCTGCACGCGGGCTTTCTCTAGTTGCGGTGAGCGGGGGCTACTCTTCGTTGCGGTGCGCGGGCTTCTCATTGCAGTGGCTTCTCCTGTTGCGGAGCACGGGCTCTAGGCACGCGGGCTCAGTAGTTGTGGCTCGCGGGCTCTAGAGCAGAGGCTCAGTAGTTGTGGCGCATGGGCTCAGTTGCTCCGCGGCATGTGGGATCTTCCCGGACCAGGGCTCGAACCTGTGTCCCCTGCATTGGCAGGTGGATTCTTAACCACTGAGCCACCAGGGAAGTCCTAGATTTATGTTAGAATATATGTGTGGCCTCTGTAGCGTGATTATGTGCTTTGATTAATGAATTATTTATATGATAAAGGTAGCAAAATCTACATTTCCATCACTAAACATCATCAAGTTCAAGGATGTTACAACATCAGCCTGTCACTTATCTGACTTTGAGGTGGGGATTTATGTGCGATACCTTGCATATCATTGGTGAATTCAAGCATTTAAACACATTTTTATTTTTAACCTACGACGGTTGGCTTTGTAATAGAATGGTCATCAGAATCTTGGGTGTGTGGAGGATACACACGCACAGCACTTAGAGCGACAGATGAACATGGTAGTTAGCTGAGAGTCCCCAAGTCAGGCAGACCTCGGTTCTTGAATGCCCTTCAGCAAGTAACTTACCCAGTCTGCCTCAGTCTCTTCATCTGTCAGCTGGGGATGATGTGCATTTAAATGGGGTGATGTATGTAAAGTGCTTGCTTCCATGGCTGGCACCAAATAAGGACAACTGAGGGTCTCTTTGTGGGGAGGTGAGGTGGGGGGCTGGTGTGAGACAGCCTGTGCTCTCCTGAGAGCTGGCAGGTGGGGAAGATGGGCTCAAAAAGTGTCACTTATTTGAAATGCCATCCACAAAATGAAATTCCGGAGATTGTCCAAGTTTCAGTAATGCTGCGTAACTTAATTATAAGATCTTCCCTCTTTTTTGTCTTCTTGGAGTGTTATAAAAGTTCTTTTGTCCTTGGGCTTTCCTTACCAAGAAACACGCATTTATGGATTTTTTTGTTGGTGGAATTGCCCAAGCTTGTTAGCAGATCCTCCCTAAGACCCAAAAGAGACAGACTGGGAGGATACTTCTACACATGTAATCATTTCCCCACTTACCATCTCACCAACCTTGCCAGGACCTTTTCTCTGTTCCCTGTTACACAAAGGAAAGGTTTATTTTTATTGATCATTTCAGCCGCATTCCAATGTAGTATAAATATTCTTTTGGAGAAAAAAGTACATGTCAGGGTTGCCTTGTCACTGAGACAAGCTGGGACACTACATCATTTCACTAGTCTGGTAATGAGAAGCATCATTTTTTCTTTTTCTTTTTTTCTTTTTTTTGGCCGTGCCGCGCAGCTTGTGGGATTTTAGTTCCCTGACCGGGGACTGAACCCGCACCCCCTGCAGTGGGAGCATGGAGTCTTAACCACTGGACCACCAGGGAAGTCCCCTGAATTTCTATTATTTTTTAACTTAACATAAAATCCTTTTCTGACTGTATTGAAGGCTCTTTCCTAGAGTATATCAGTAAGGCTCCTTGTTCAATTTAATATGAATACAGCTTAAATTCTTTATACTTTAAGGAATAAAATCTCAACTTCTGCTCAATTGGAGCTTGTGCTGAGAAGCTTCTGGCTCGCGGGTCTGATGGAGTCATGGCCACTGGGATATTTATCCCGTATCTGTCAGGGTTTAGGAGGATTAGGCTATTGTAGATTGAGACTCTGTTCATATTCAACGGCGTCACCTAGGCAGTAGTGACAGCTTATCTCATTTAAAGCTAGACAGAGATTGCCGTGTGAGCGCTATTCCTTATTCCCAAAATAACTCATGAACGGACAAGATGACTGGTTCTTAAAGCAATGGGGAGAGACTGAAAACCTCCTATGTAAAATAAGAGCAGATGAGAAATGAAGGCGATTCCTTGGGAAAAAAAGGATTATTTAGGAGTTGCTCAGAATAAAACTGCCTTTACTGTTTCATAAAATACATCTTAATATCTCTAGCACCTGTATTTATAGCTTTTTCAAAGTTTACTTAGATTTGTAAATAACTGAACCGTCCTGGAGACTTCTTTGTACAAGCATGAGAATGAGTTTCTTTCTTAATAGCCTTTAAATATTTATCATGAAAATCAAAATTTAAAGCAAAATAAAGTACTTGAAGAAATAGCCAAGAGTCATTATAGACAGACATGAAAAGATTACTTGGCGAAAACTTATTTATATAGTTTTTAAGAGTCCCATGTTTGTTCCTAACAGTCTGAAATCTCAGGCTGGGTGTTTGATCACTTAGAGGGAAGTGTTATGGCCTCACACACTCTTTGAGACTGTCACTTTACAGTCTCAAAGGACAGGTGACAGAGGAATTTTTATCACTGTGAGAAAACAGAACTTGGAAAGTGTGAGTAGTTTAGTACAGTTCACACAGCCATGAAATGTCAGGGGCAAAACTCAAGCCGGGTTGTCAGGCCCTTAGACCAACGTCATTAGTTTATGACAGTGCCTCCTGGGTCACAAAGCATATACATGTATGCAAAGCAAGAGGAAAGATAGTCTAGTCCAAAGCACACTACTTACAGAGTATGGTAAAGAGAGTACGAGTACATACACGTCACATACATAGTGGCAGTAAAGAGAGCATATGTATATACATAGTGCATACATAGCGATGCAAGGATGCTGCTCGAACTGGATATCAGAGAACTCTGTTTGTATCAGACGTGTTGGGCCAGAGGCCCTGTCCTTTGTTGTAACTTATAACTAACTTCAGTCATGTGCCCCAAAGTTGACCTAAGAAATTCTACAGAGCAGTAGGAAAGGAGGAAGGGCCATTGGTAACGGTGGTTGTAATAGCAATTTGTCAGGTCTCCTGAATTTTCTTTTTTCTTTTTAGAGCTACTATCAATCAATTCCATTTCTTCAATAAGACTATGCTTTGTGTTTTATCGAGTACAGCTGACCCTTGAACAACACAGGTTTGAGCTGCTTGGGTCCACTTACACACAGATTTTTTTCAGTAGTAAATACTCCAGCACTGCACTATCTGCTGTTGTTTGAATCCGTGGATATGGAATAACTGCGGGTACGGAGGGCTGACTATAAATTGTACTCGGATTTTCAACTAGGTAGGTGTTGGTGCCCCTAACCCCCATGTTGTTCAAGGGTCAAATGTACTTTGAGCCCCTCAATGGGAAGTGGCTAAATAGTAAAATTAAAAATAATAAAAATCTCTCAAATGTACAAAAGAGGTAGTAAGAAACTTCAAATTTCCTTAGCCAAGTACAAGTGCTACAGTTTGTGTGGATGGATGGATGGAGGGAGGGAGGGAAGGATGGATGGGCAGATGGATGGATGGATGGATGGATGGGTGGGTGGATGGATGGGTGGATGGGTGGATGAGTGGATAAATGTATAGATGGATGGATGGGCAGATGGATGGATGGATGGATGGATGGGTGGATGGGTGGATGAGTGGATAAATGTATAGATGGATGGATGGGCAGATGGATGGATGGATGGATGGATGGGTGGATGGGTGGATAAATGTACAGATGGATGGATGGGCAGATGGATGGATGGATGGATGGATGGATGGGTAGATGGATGGATGGATGGGCAGGCAGAACTTCTGTCAGGAGCATAATTGATCACTTCACAGAGGAGCTAGGCTGTGTGTTGCTAAAAGACAGTCCTGCTTCGCCAATGGCTTTTTGCATTAGTGGAGTAACCCAGTTTCCTTGTTCCTGATGTTAAACCAGGAGATGAAGGTATTCTTTTATTGAAGCAAACATGTGGAAAATTGCTCTGGCTTCTTGGAGCATAGAACACGTCCCCTGAACAGAATTAGGTTCATGTGTAGGGCAAATTCAGACAGGGCACTTTACCGGGGTTACCACTGGTCTCTAGATGGTCAAAGCAAATAACATCATGTCCATCTAAGCTATTATGCCATCAGAGTGGTGCATTTTCTCATCTACAGTGTTATGTTCTAAACTGTCAGCAAACATTAATTCAGTCACTGGTGAAGCCCTACCACCCAGAGGTGAACTCTGCCTCAGATGGAGGTTTTCCACTTCAGTGCCGCGGTCTCCCAATTACTGGGTCGTTAATATCATTGCAGGCGATTAGTGACAGCAGACTGAGCACGAGGCTTCTGGGATGTGTGCCCTCCCCCCTGTGAACTTTCCACTCTGACCCTTCGCTCTCTAGACATTTCCATCTCTCCACAAAGATATTTCAATGATGAAGACCATCAAAAACTCGGGAGTGGGCTAGAAATTGTGTGCTAGAAATAATTCATGCAAACACATGTTTTTTCATGGCTCAGAATGTTTTTATTAGATGTTATCACTATCTCTTGACCAGGAAGTCTCATTTTTTAAAAAAAATCAGAATGCTTAAGTAAAGCTAATATAGACAATAGGGAATTATGTTTTATCTTTAGAACTCTGACATCATTCTTTTTTTTTTTTTAATGTGAGTTTGGTCATTATATTGAAGTGGTCATCTGGCCCCCTATTTTTAAAACATGATTCTTCTTTCTTAGTAGGTTTCAGCCCATATTAAGGTTGACTTACATGTATAAAGGTAAATTATGCTTTAACCATTGACTATCACATTCTCACAATTCATTCTGAATCATTGTGACAGTAAGATTAACTCCCTGAAAGCACGCTAGATGTAAAGCTTTTTTATGAAATCTTGTTGAAAATTTTTTTTGCCTAATGAGAGATTCTACCTGCATAAATCATCATAACTTGTAGCAATAAAATTTTAGACTCAGAAAGGGATGTTTTCCCGCAACAGAATTTATGAAAAATCAAGACATCAAGGTGTTGCAAGCAATATTTTGAGGGGAAAGAAAGTAAGCCACTCATAAATGATCTCATGTGTTTAAGCATGCCTCTTGTAAAAAGAGGGGACAGGTGATTTATTACCAGGCCTGTTTGATCTTTCTCAGGAAAGTGTCAGAGCACCCACTGATCCTGGAAGGTATTTCTGTCACTGACATATCCCTGCTATGTGTGCACACACTTGCACACACACATTTACCGCCTGTTCTTTTCCACTCCGGTTGTATATAGTCAGTGGCTTTTCAGGGCTATCTCGTCAAAGATGACTATGGCTCTTAGCATCTTCAGTGATTGTCACTACCTTAATTTTTGTATACAATTCTTAACAGTGAAGAGGTTTAATGAGTAAGCTGTGATGGAATTTCTTATGTTCTAGGGATGGTGTTTATTACCGTTCTCTCCATAGGCTGACCTCCCTCAATGTCCAAGTCTCGCATAACACGGGAGATAGGAGATATACTAACATATATTGGCACCTTTAGACTCAGGTCTTCGTAGTATCTTTGTATCTTCCCTCTTCCCAAAAGAGTGAAAGTGGCAAAGTAATATCATCCAATCTTTTAGTGAATACACAAACAAAAGCAGTTTACACAACTGTTTCAAGGTTGTTACATTTCTCAAAACTCTCATTTCTAAGCTGTCAGTAGAATATCCTATCATTGCTCATGGTGAACATTTAACATTGAGGAAATAAAATTATACCATTTTATTCAAGAACATCCATTTACACTGGATACTTGGTATCTTTACTCATATTTTAATATGGGAGGAGGGGCTAAATTGTGACTCTGGTTTTTAATTCATTTTTCCAAATCGTTCTGTCTAGTGGAGAAACTAATTAATTGTGCTGTAAAGAAGTCACTGGGGCTAAGCTAGTTGTTACCTCTTAATGCCTGATTTACTGCTTTCAGATTTCAAAACACAACCAGAATGATGCGGGTTTAGTTCAGGTGATTCATCCCATTGTTCTGGAACACTGTTTCCTTGGGTGAAAAACACCCACGTCCTGTAACTTCCTTTGTATTTTTCTTTCGTCAAATCGAGGCCATTTTAAGAAGAATCTATAAAACTTTTACTCTAAGATCAGGCATTCTTGGATAAAATGCCATATGTGTTGAAATACTGCTGAACTTTTTTTGATATTACACCAAGCAAAATAGTGAGGCCCTTGGAAAATCATGGTGGTATATTCTCATTTCTTTGACTTATAAATCCACAGAGAAAAGCATATAAAAAGGAAGAAGTTAGAAGAAGTGATTTTTTTCATCGTCCTTTCGGCACATTATACAGATGTTTTTGCTTCAGAAGTTTTTATTAATCAAAGAAAAGGGCATTTATTTTTGGCATTCAGGGGTTGTTGTCATTTCCATGGTTAGAATGTTTCTTCTAAGTTGGTATCTTAAAGGATAACCGTGATACCCAAGGCATTGAACTACACTGAGTTCTAGAAATGGAATTCCTGTCTCTTTAGTACATATTTTGAATGTGCATCATATATTTTGAATTTGAATTGGTGTCAGGGTGTGAAGTAGGGTAGATCTTAGCTTCCTGAGATGTATATTCACATTAAGTAGTTATATTTTTATCAGCCTTCTGGTTTTCAACTTACATATCTCAGTTAATTTTTTGTTTTTAGATATTCAAAAATTTGTTAGCCCTGCTAGAAGAAAACAGTAACCTAGTTTATGTGTCATATTTATTTTAATGTCATGGCTTCACTTTTCACATTTCCTGCTTGGTTCTGCTTCTTTTATTTCCTAAGTTTGCCAGGCAATAGGCTTCTAGTTCTTATGGTTCTTGGGTTGAGTTTCAGGAGACTGATGTGTTGAAAGGCTGCCCTAAGAAATCAGAATTAGCAGGGCCAGCATATGACGACATGATGGACAAGAATAGTGCCAAGAAGATGATAGAGGATTTCATAAACTGCTCTTTGTTTCATAATCAAATAAGAGCAAATTTTGTCATGTGCAGTTTATATGAACACGAAGTTTTCATTCTTACTAGAAAATTGAACTCTCTCATTTTCCTGACCCTGTATGCTTATTCTGTGTCTCTTTGATGGACCTCTTTGATGAAGTTGATAAAAACTATTTGCTTTGGAGTGTCCATCAACCCCCCACCCCATCCCGGCCCCATCCCAGTAAGCCACATGTAGTATAGGGACTTCCCTGGCGGTCCAGTGGTTAAGACTCCGCACTTCCAACGCAGGGGCTGTGGGTTTGATCCCTGCTCGGGGAACTAAGATCCCACATGCCGTGTCGCACGGCCAGATAAAGAAAGAAAGAAAGAAAGAAAGAAAATAGTATAAAATGTCCTCCATAGTATATTTTGATGTTTCATTCTTTCCATGATAACCTAAGAATATTCCTTCATAGGGATGCATTTACTCTGTAGAATTTTTTTCTGCTGCCCTCATTCCTAACCTCTTTGTGCATGGGACCCATATTTCGGCACACATCCAGCAGTTAATTCTCCATCTGAAGTGATAGACTGAAATAAAAACAGCCAAGATCCAGGGCAGCAGCTTACCCTTCCAGGGGTGCAGAGCAGTAACAACGGAATGAAGACGCATTAAAATGCGATAGGACTTCCTCTCCGTGGGCACAGCCTAAAAAACACAGCCAGAAATATTCCTGCCCTTTCGGTCTGCTTTGCCCACTGGTTCTCCTTTTTTCTACTCAGATAACCAGCACACTGCAGATAAGTTCGTGTACACATAAATGGGAACGCACGGATGTTGGTGGAGTAGTTTTCGGATGTGAAGAGAACTTTTAGGCATTGTGAACTCAGGGTACCTTTTTGCTGAGCAATGATCTCCACCCACTTAAAATCAGGCCCTGGGGGAACAATCTAGTGATTTCAGTACACTCACTACATGCAGTTAGATCCCTGAAGCAAAAGCTTTTAAAAGCAGGCTATAAAATGCCCATGTATCTTTATTAAACCTCTTTTCTAACTAGATATACTTTTCTAGTAATTTTTAATTTTATAAAGCCTATTTTTACCCTGGGCCAAGGAAAAAAAAAAGGCCAGGCACTAAAAGCTTAGATATAACAATGTTATTTTTTCTATCTCTAAATGATTAAATGCAGTTTCATCCATTTAGTACAGTAATACTGTGATTGTGGTGGCATTAGATGACGCTGCTAGAGAGATGCAAAGAAAAACTAAGTAGAATGAGGTTAACCGTTTGTTTTTACTTTCTCCAAGTTAAAAATTCCCAATACATTCAAATCAACAATAAGAATCATTTCAAAACCCTCTCCTGAAATGGAAGTAGATTTTATTCCCAAGCATTAGCAATTTCTTGTTGTATTTCAAAGTCAGCCACTAAGGGTTTTAAAGCTTCTTGGTGACTGGCTATTGCAGCAGAAATCAGAATATTAACCCTGAGGCTTTATTGCAGAATTCGCTGCCAGTAAAGAGGCGCCGTGAGGGCAGAAGGCTTTCAGCTGTGCCGTTTCTCAAGGTGGTGAGGTGGGGAGGCAGCTCTAGAATTAGGCCCACGCTCTCTACTCTCCATGTTAAGCAGATCGTGGGGAAGAGACATTAATTTTTACTAGGAGATCAAATATAAAGTAAGTTGAAGTTACTCTGAGTTATTTTATAATTGAACTTGCTATGAAGTTGACCTTCTGAAGTTTCTGTTGGTGCTCACATCTTAAAACAGGGTTTTCCGAAATTGAGTTATTTGTAGTGAGGTGGATGGACCTAGAGTCTGTCATACAGGGTAAAGTAAGTCAGAAAGAGAAAAACAAATACCGTATGCTAGCACATACATATGGAATCTAAAAAAAGAAAAAAATGGTTCTGAAGAACCTAGGGGCAGGACAGGAATAAAGACGCAGATGTAGAGAATGGACTTGAGGACACGGGGAGGGGGAAGGGTAAGATGTGACAGGGTGAGAGAGTGGCATGGACATATATACACTACCAAATGTAAAATAGATAGCTAGTGGGAAGCAGCCGCATAGCACAGGGAGATCAGCTCCGTGCTTTGTGACCACCTAGAGGGGTGGGATAGGGAGGGTGGGAGAGAGACACAAGAGGGAGGAGAGAAAAAAAAAAAAAAAAAGAGGGAGGAGATATGGGGATGTATGTATATGTATAGCTGATTCACTTTGTTATACAGCAGAAACTAACACACCATTGTAAAGCAATTATACTCCAAGAAAGATGTTTAAAAAAAGCAAAAACAAAAACCGGGGTTTTCCCTGACTGCTTATTACATCATACCTAACTTGGGGCAAAAATCTTTCATGGCAGAGCATCTAACCGTATTTTTGGGGGGGGGGGGCGCTGCACCACTTGGCATGCAGGGATCTTAGTTCCCCAACCAGGGATCGAACCCCAGGCCCCAGCAGTGAGAGCGCCGAGTCCTAACCGCTGGACCGCCAGGGAATTTCCTCTGAATTTTAAAGTTTAGCCCCCTTTTAAACAGCCGAGTATTGGGAATGCTGTTTTGATGTTAGGAATGAATTTTTCAATATCTTCCAGTAGCCTTTGCAACTTCCATGTTGACTTAAAGGGGAAAGGTGCAGAGTCCAGAATGTAGCAGAAGAACCCTCCTCACTCACAAAGTTCTGCCTCTTGGCCTGCCCTCCCCCTTCACCCCTCATCCTCCCCCATCCCAGCAGTGGCCTCGGCCTCCAAGAACTCAGCAAAGGCGGCATTTTCAGATTTCCTTCTGTGCACCTCCAGGGCTTGAGGGGTATTTTCCTCCCCAAGGCATAAAAAAAGTTTCCACTGTTAAAGATGCAAAGCAGTTTCATCTCACACTACACAGTTTTCTTCCTACCATGTATAGTTTGTGGATGTTAAATTATAGATTGCAGTTTAATTTGAATACTTTTGGAGTTCTTTACATTTGGGGGTTCTTCAGACATCACTTTGAGTAAACCAAAGGGAGCTCTCCACGAGGGCATTGGTATTCAGAAAAGGCACTGACCTACGAATTAAAATCAAAAGAAAAAGTCACTCAAATTATGTGCACCTCTTGCGCTTCCAGACTGACAAAAGTAGAAGTCATCTGTAGTTTCTGCCTCTGCATATGCAGTTCTGAATTATATTTACCAGGGACTGTTCTCTGCCATGCCTTGTCTGTCCTTTCTTGTATTCCTTTATTTTTTTTCTTTTAGACCTGAACCTTTTATCTTTTTACCTCAAGGTTAAAATAAATATTCAGTAAATCTATATTCCTCCCCCCCACACACACCTTTTTTCTTTCTGGGCACCACCCTTCAGATCTTATTTTTATCATTTGTTAACTTAGTGTTAAACTTTTAGCAAGAAAAACTTAGTCATTGAACTTTGCACTGGGGTGCATTTATGTGTACATGAATTAGAAAACCTGGAGATGCCACTTGAATTAAGTAAACTAAACCTTTGAAACTGTCAGCCAGATAAAGACATCAGCTTTCCACTGTTTTTTTCTATATAAAAGCATATCCTACATTTTGAGAAAGATCAGATGAGAAAACTGTGAATAAGTGAAGATTATAGCACTGCTCTGAAATTGCCCAGAAAGAGTGCCTGCTTGTAGATATCTATACTGTTCTAAGCCTTTAGGAGGAGAGGATACTTTGAAATTTAGGTACTTGTCTGGAAGAAACAAAAGGGAAAGAAGATGGAGAAAATGGGAAAAAAAAGATGATTTTTTTTTTAAGAGTCGCAGAAGCATGCAGAGTTTTTAGGTATTTGTTCTAATTTATCTGCCAAACATTTTCTCAACAATCTACAAGAGGATACTATCTACTTTTCACCCTAAAAAAAAAAACTATGACAATTTTTGCCCAGTTTCCCAGGAGAAACTCAGTGTCAGCAATAGAAGAAGAGTGAGATATGATTGTGAGGCTGGACTTTAAGGAAACACTCAGATAAGCAAAGAGATATTTTTGCACACAAGAGGCAGCGATTATTATTAAGGAAAACAGAGAAAGTAAAAGTCGCTAACTCGAGAACACAAAGACAAGTCAATCCTGGCCTTGTTTTCCAGCCAAGATAATTACCCACAGCATACATATTTCCATGCATGCCTGTCCAACTTGTCTGCTGCCCCACCATTTGGAAAACAAACAGCCCATTAAAAGAATGTCTTTGGATGTATTTTTTTCAGAAAATCTGTCCCTTTTTCAGTGCTTTTAAAAGTATAGAGTTAGTTGACAAAACTTTGATAATTAAAGTAGAGAAGGATTTACCTGGCAGAATTGTTTATGAAACATTTCCATTCCCTGCTCCTTGAACTATGGAGGAATGAAAACGTCTAACTCCCCACCTCCTTTTCTCTTCTGGAACTTGACCTGTAATTTAAATCCTGTCCCTCAGCAAGGTACCTGGCAGCCTATCTTTTTACAGCTTTAGTTACAGCGCTCTTCAGAGAACTCACCGTCCTAAAGAGATAGAACAATGGGTTGAAACAGAGTAGGGCATAGGCTGTTGGATAAAAACAGACACTGAAAATGGTCAAGTGTTCTGTCTTTCCTCCTCCTCCTTCTTGAGGTGGAAAGGGCATCAAGCTGGTGGACCTAAGCCAAGTCCTCACCTTAGGTCCTGAGCCGTCCCAGGCCCCTCATAGAGCAGTGGGCACCTGTGAGACCCTCTGTGCATCCAGAGTTCTTCTGCACCAGGGAGCTTGGTTGAAGAGTTTGACCAAGGTCGATGTTGGTGGTAATAACACATCCGTTCTTTCGGGTCGAGTACAAAATGATGGAGGAAAACTCCAGAATTTGAAGACTTGCATTCTAGGACAACCTCTTAAGCTCAAGCAAAGCTGAGGAAAGAAAAGGGGCGTGGGAGTCTCCTCTCTAAGTGTTTATAGAACTTGGATGCTTGACAAACAGGGAGCATCAAGGTAATTGTTCTTGAGGCAGGAAATCTATAGTAGAGGAAGCAGGTGCTGTGTGATGATTACCACGTTTTGAAATTACCGTATTTACTATTCTGCTTTTAGGAGGTTGACTCCACAATAGTCAGGTTTTTGGAAGATGCTGTCCCTTTTATCTGTAGAATCAGACAAAATCCGTTAATTATAAAGGGAGGAGAAGGCACTTAAGTACATTGGAAACCAGAGGTCATACGTGCGGCAGTGTGGACGATATCCATCTTTCTTTATTTCTTTATTTTTTTTTTCGTTTTGCCTTTCAGCATCCCATACTTTCAGAAAACTTGTGACTAAGAGTGAATTCTTATTTTCCAAATTGTTTTCAGACATTTCATGGTTCATGTAAACTTGGCTTATTGATTTCCTGATTTTTTCTTTATTTTTTTTGTTTTGTCCATTTTATTTTTAATCAGCTACATCAAATGGGTCTTTGGAGGGCCTGGATAACCAGGAGGGAGGGGTGTGCCAGACAAGAGCCATGAAGATCCTCATGAAAGTTGGACAAGGTAAAGACCGTCTGCTGCTTCGCAGAGCCACTGATCTGGTTGAGCCCCCAGCTAGTATGGTACCAGCGCTGCCCACACGCGCCTTCACTCACCCTGCAGTTCAGTTTCCAAAGTAAACTTTTCTCTGCACCGTGAGCCACTGACAGATTTCCTCAAGTTGTTGCAACCCACTCCTTTCACCGGAGATACTTCTAAAAGTTGAGGTCAGCCAGGTACAATGTCTTATTGCCATGTCTGTACCCACAGATACATTTTTCCTTCTTAAAAGCAAAACACCTCTTTGGTTCACCATTAAAATATCCAGAATGCAAACTAAGTTTCTGCCATTTTGCCCATTCCTGCATCTTGACTACAGAAGACTTGTGTTCACTGAGCCTTTTCACACGGAGATGACCTCGTGTGCAGAAAGAAATATTCTTCCAATTAGAAATTGGGATAGTAGTCCGTCAACTCACTCAGTTAAATTAAAATGTCATCTGCAATGCTCTGCCTGCCAAATGCAAGAATCCCTATAGTTTCCACAGATGGCCTCACCATCTAAACCTCTGAAATAACTAGTAGAACCGTTTTGTTTTCAAAGGAAAATTATATTCTTGCATCTCACAGTACTTTGCATAAAGAATCTTATGTTCATTTCTATTTGTGCCTCTTGAGATATAGATCCAGCTCCTAAAGCTAGAGCCCATCAGATGTCTGTGCCGTAAGTAATCGCTTGTTTTTCATATAGATGCGAGTTCCGCTGGGTCAACCAGGCACAATGATCCAACAAGACGGCCAGAACTTGAAGCTGGTACAAATGGAAGAAGTTCAACAACAAGTCCTTTTGTCAAACCAAATCCAGGTATAGCAGCGTGACCCATGTGTGTCTAGGTGTGTGTGTCCCACACTGCTCGTATCACAGGGGGTAGGACAGAGTCCAAGTACTTCTGCATCAGGAGGATGAACTTGTAGTTCCCGCAGTCAGTAATCTTTGCTCTCGGTTAGTTGTTATCAATTACTCAACCAGAATAAAATAATTAACTCCCACAAAAGTCTTACATTCAGAAGAGTAGAATTCATCAGATGTAAGTGCCAATTATTAGCACTGCTCTTTCAGATCAAAGCTGTTTTCATTGGCTGACACTTTATCGTGCTGTTTGCAAACCTAGCTTCAAGCCAGTGTTAATGTATATATAATTGTACCAGTGCTTCATCTAGTTATATCTAATCCACAGAGAGCCTGACGGATCCTCGTCTACATTTAAGATGGTAACATCTTAAAATATTGCATAATGCCACATTTTTCAGGTGGTTTCGTCAAAATTTTTTTTTCACATTTTCAGTGTAAAATAAAATATTAAACGGAGTCCTGGCAGAAGTTTAGAATACTGGATAAAATCGACTGCCGTTTAACTTCGTTTTTTTAGCAGTCTTTGAACAAACAGCTATGTGTTTGTTACCACGGGAATGAATTTTTTATATGGTGGTCGCTGAGCAGACGTCAGCAGTTCCGTATTAGGGATCCACATGCCTGGTTGGTAGTCGTGCGAATTTAGCATCTGTAGCGATATTCCATCTCTTTCCAAGCTCCAAGGAGGGAAGTTGTTATTTCTAACTTTCAATGACAAGATGTGTCAAATTCTTATGACAAACTGATAAATGGATAATATAATGATGCCAGGCAGTTTTTTAGTGCTTAACATTTGGGTTGGCAGTCTGTTCCGTGTGAGAGTTTCTGCTGCCTTCCAAATATATTTTAAGTGTAAATCAAATAATACAAACGAGTTACGGGTTGAACGTTTTCCCAGGCCCCATCCCTCTTTGCAAGCTCTCCAGCCAGCCGTCGGCAGGGCCTGTCTTTAAAGGCAGGCGGTTTGGAGCTTCCCATAAAGCCACCGTAGCCAGAGAGGGCACGAGAACAGCGTGGCCTGGGCAGCAAGTGCTGACCTGGAGAATCGGCCACTTGCCTTCTTCCTCCTGGAGGTGGCTGCAGGCTGGCTGACCTGGGTTGAGACGCGGGGCAAGATCAGGGGCTGGCCGTCACAGCCTGTCCCCGCAGCTGATGCGTGATGATGTACGGAAGGGAAGCCATGAGGCCTGGGAGCAGCTTCCGAGTCCCACCTGGAGTCCCACCTCCCCGATGGCTGGCTTCTGCCGTTTGCATTTAGCTATTTTTTTAAATTGAAGTATAACTGATTTACAATGCCGTGTTAGTTTCAGGTGTACAGCACAGTGATTCAGTTTTATATATATATATATATATATATTCAGTTATGTATATGTATATTAGATATTCAGTTATATATATACACATATATTCTTTTTCCGATTCTTTTCCCTTATAAGTTATTACAAAATATTGAGTAGAGTTCCCGGTGCTCTACGGTAGGTCCTTGTTGGTTATCTCTTTTATAGATAGTAGTGTGTATCTGTTAATTCCCAACCTCCTAAATTTATCCCTGCATTTAGCTATTAAACGAGGCGCTTGGTTTGCCAGTCTAGCTGCCAGGGAAGTCTGTGGCCTGCCAGCGGCCGGCCAGCCCTGGGGAGAGCGGTGACTCTTCCGGCTGCTCTCTCCCACCCGCTGCAGGTTCCAGCACAGACGGCAACAGCGCCGGACATTCTGGGAACAACATCCTCGGTTCCGAAGTGGCCTTATTCGCAGGGATTGCGTCGGGATGCATCATCTTCATCGTCATCATCATCACGCTGGTGGTCCTGCTCCTCAAGTACCGCAGGCGGCACCGCAAGCACTCGCCGCAGCACGCGGCCACGCTGTCGCTCAGCACGCTGGCCACGCCCAAGCGCGGCGGCAACAACAACGGCTCGGAGCCCAGCGACATCATCATCCCGCTGAGGACTGCGGACAGTGTCTTCTGCCCTCACTACGAGAAGGTCAGCGGGGACTACGGGCACCCCGTGTACATAGTCCAGGAGATGCCGCCGCAGAGCCCGGCGAACATTTACTACAAGGTCTGAGCCTCGGCGGTGCCTTCGCTTTCCCGGAGGAAACTTACTGTCCCGCTGCCGCCCGCGGAGGGTCCGAGGCCCCCTGTGCCTGCGACGGACTGACGCACAGCGGGGAGAGGGGACACTCCTTCTCGGGAGAGCCCTGTGGAGTCGGACAGCTGACTAGTCTGTAGCGTTTCGGCCGCGGTGACGCAGGATGCGCCCCGGCAGCTGGAAGACTCGCGCAGAAGATGCGCGTGGGGACCGCGCGCGCCCCGCCCCTCTCCTCTTTCGGGTACCACGGGCGTTCGGGCCCCCGCAGGAGCCGAGGGGAGACAGAGCGGTCGGTGGGCGGGAGCGAGAGCTGGGAGCATCCCGGGCAGGTGTCCCAGATGCCCCAGGCCGCTGGGCCTGGAAAGGCCGTCCTCTGCCTCGGGCGTGGCCCTTCCCCCCCGCCCCGAGCTGCACCCCGGACTTGTCTTGTCGCACAGACTCTGGCTGCGTGAGGCTTTCGGAGAGCGCTAGCTTTTAGTCCTCACTGTTGCACACACTCCTGTCATCCAGGGCTCTGCAGGCCTTCACATGAGATTTCTTCTCACGCCACACTCCGTATCACTAATGAGACATTAACGTTTGGCGTCTCCTGCTTCATCTGTTTGCAACAGCTACCGCCGAATGGGCGATACAAGGATAGAAATCGCGTTTGCTAATAAGGAGCCTTCCAGCCAGATACTAGGCTGTCAGCCCGGGAAGATGAGGAGTTCACGGAAGGGAGGGCCGGGGGGAAAGGCCGTCTGCAAAGGCAGTTCAGCGCTGCCACCCCTGAAACAGAGTTGGGAGGGAAAACTCCAATTAGATAGCACAGCACTTTGGTTTTGCTAAGATTTTAAGAGGCAAGTAGGAGACACAACGACACACACAGTAGATTAGGGTGCATTTGGAGGAATTCACTCTTATCAAAGAGCAATGCACAGGAAAAAAAAAAGAAAAAAATAGTCCCTCTATGCTGGGTGGAACAAAGGGGCATTGTTGGTAGAGGGCCAGGCTTGGAGGGATGGATGGACACCGGCAGGACTGTCGTGGTACTGGCAATAGGATGTACAGCGGTGAAGCTGTAGGAAAGTCGTCGGTCTGCTTTGGGTGATGTTTAAGGCAGACTCAGCTGCTATACTTATCACATTTTATTCAACACAGGGAGAGCATTTAGGAGATTAACAGAGAGCCAAATCTGACCTAGAAGTTTAAAAGCCAAAGGTCACACAGGCTGTAATTCCATCATCATTGACGTTATTAAGGCATTCTCATATATAAAAGGTAGGTCAGACTCCCCGGTCCCCCCAGCGCCCCTTCCCCGCCGCTCCCCTCCCCATTGCGCCTTAGGACACTTTGGTTTATGGCGGTGCTGTCCCGGCCCCGAGGGCCGAGGGTTAGGTACTGAGCGAGGCCACAGCTCGGGGCCCGGTATCAAGGTGAGGCACACATGGCAAACCTCTTAAGAGTCCTGAGGACCGAAATAAATTATCATGTCGAGGGGGAGAAGGAAGGTAGGATGTATTTATAATAGGTATATAGAACACAAGGGATATAAAGTGAAAGATTTTTACTAATATATATTTTAAGATTGCACACAATCCACACCAGAAGATGGGAAATTCATCTGTGGCGATTAAGTGGTCCCAATGCTCCGTGCTTAAAAAAAAAAAAAAAAATTGGACAGCTACTTCTGGGAAAAACAACATCACTCCAAAAATAACAATAATGGGAGCAAACACAAAAATAACCCAGTCCTCTGAAGGCATCTTGCGTCACCGTAGATTAGGAAATGCAAGCCCCAAATACCAGGAAATCGGTGTTACTGCATCGTTTTCAACAATGACAAGATGCGCCGGCATTTATTTTCTGTGCTGTGTTTTCCCTTGCCCTATGGGCTGAAGTGTTCGCTAGAATCCACCGGGTCACATCGAGGGGGTTTCAGCTGAAAGTTCAGCCTGACCCCCTTCCTTCCTCTCTCCCCCTCCCCTCTCCCCCTCCCTTCTGGGAAAAGAAGTGAGTAAACAGGAAACCTACTTTTTATGTGCTATGCAAAATAGACATCTGTAACATAGTCCTGTTACTATGGTAACACTTTGCTTTCTGAATTGGGAGAAAAGAAAAACGTAGCAACAGCATTTTACGGTTCTCAAACCTCCAGTGAATACCTGCAAAAATGAGTTGTCACAGAAATTCTTCTCTATTTCCTGAACCTGAAAATGATGTTGGCCCAAAGTGCGTGTGTGTATGCGTGCGTGGGTGTGTGGTATACATGTGTATATATATGTATAATATATATCTACAATATATATTATATATATCTATGTCATATTTCTGTGGAAGGTTGCCATGGTGATCAGCCACAGTACATATGTAATTCTTTCCATCACCCTAACCTCTCCTGTACGTGCATTCATACAAGATTTCCTTGTAAGCCATCAAAAATTACCTTTAGGATGGGGGAGAGGGGCAAGAAGGGGAAATATGGGAAATAGCCTGATTTTAATGAAATCAAAGGTGTGTATCATCGGTTGGCTACATTTTGGGTATATGCTAAACTGTGAAAAATCAGATGAATTGTTGAAGAGTTACCTGCAAGCAAATGACCAGTGTTCTGTGCGTCTGTTTTGTGTGTGGTGCAGAATATGACAATCTACCAACTGTCCCTTTATTTGAAGTTGGTTCAGCTTTGGAAAGTTACTGTAAATGCCTTCCTTGTATTCTCATCCCTAGTCATCTGACTTTGGAATTTGCACCATAATGTTTAAGTGAAGATGCTGTAAATAGGTTCAGATTTTACTGTATATGGATTTGGGGTGTTACAGTAGCCTTATTCACCTTTTTAATAAAAATACACATGAAAACAAGACAGAAATGGCTTTTCTTACCCAGATTGTGTACATAGAGCAATGTTGGTTTTTTATAAAGTCTAAGCAAGATGTTTTGTATAAAATCTGAATTTTGCAATGTATTTAGCTACAGCTTGTTAAACGGCAGTGTCATTCCCCTTTGCACTGTAATGAGGAAAAAAAATGGTATAAAAGGTTGCCAAATTGCTGCATATTTGTGCCGTAATTATGTACCATGAATATTTATTTAAAATTTCGTTGTCCAATTTGTAAGTAACACAGTATTATGCTTGAGTTATAAATATTTTTTCTTTTCTTTGTTTTATTTTGATAGCCTGTCATAGGTTTTTGATCTGCTTTAGTTCCACATTGCAGTTGGCCCCCCCGAAAATGAAATCCGTGAAGTCACATTCCAAATCTGTTTCAAACTGAATTTGTTCTTAAAAAAATAAAATACTTTTTTCCTATGGAAAAAGCGCCTTCAAAGTATTTTCCTTTCCTTCTTGTTTTCTTTTCCTTTTTCTTTCTTTTTTGTTTGTTATTTTAATTTGCCTTCTCTGTTTCTCTGTGATTACAGTTATCGAGACCCTTCTGCCCACGGGCATGTGTGTGCCCATTTTTCAAATCAGGCCGTGCACACACGTGAAGGTTAATCTTGCAACGTTGCAGCATGAGCCCACTGGTTTCCCCATAAATCTTTTGAACTCACGTTTTAGTGTAAAGTTTTATAAAATCCTCTTCATCCTGAGCAGTTTGACCTGCACTGAGTGAAAGTAGCCAGGAGAAGAGGGACTTTTATCCCAACGCTTAGTTCCAAGATGATCTAGTTTCCATTCAAGCAAAGCAGTTTGCTATCAACTGCTTTACTTTTCTTCACAAAATAATCCCAGGAGGAAGGAAAAAAATCAAACGTTCTTTGTAAAAGTGTAACATGGGTGAAAGCGTGTGTTGTGATGCTGGATTGAGGCAAGCCAGGGGCCAGTGGTGAATTTAACCACCCTTTCCATTGTTGCCTTCCTGGGGATGGTGACCAGGTGCCCTGAGTGTTTTCCCCGCTCTCGTGGTCTTCGAGGTCTTAAGACTGATCATCAGACACCCACCCTCATTTTCCTTTGAGATCTGAGGTCAGAGCTGTGGTCAAGGCAGAAGCAGCTACTAGTCACCATGAAGTGCTCAGATCTCTAGCTGCATTAACTCTGGTTAATCCTTACCTTAAGGCGTGAAGTATTTTAGGTTGGGAGGATGAGAAAGGGCCCCTGAAGTAAGGAGCCAGAGATTGTTCCAGCCCAGACTGATTTGCCCAAGATCACAGCCCCAGTAAATGAAGAATCTGTGTGTTTCAAAAGCCCCTCAGGAGATTCTCATGAAAGGCTGCATCTCTGCAGCACTGGCCCAGCAGGCTTGTACTAAAGGAATGTTCGTCGAATAAATGCTCTCCTTCCAAAAAACAAAAACAAAATTCTCCAGAGTCCCGCAGTTTCAGGTGATGCTTGAAGAGTAGTTTCATTTTCTCCGTCACGTTATTTCACTGCCCCTAACTGCCCGTCCACTGCAAATCCAAGTTTCGGGGTACAGTTTACAGCCACGTCACTAAGCCGTGTTCTGGACCCCCACCTACCAGGGTCACAAATGATTAGTCTGAGTAAAAGAAAACAATGACGAAATATTGCATTTACAGCTTTGACTTTGTGACCCCTGTAACGATTTAAGTGATCAAATACACAGTGTCATCTTTTCCACCTTGTTTTTTGAAACCACACTTTCCAAACTGAATACGCCAACCTCAGCTGAGAAAAATAAAACGTGCCCGGTGTTATTCTTTTCAACCAGCGAGAAGGAATCTCACGTACAGAAACTTCTCGCAGAGGTTGTAAAAGCAGCTGCTCCCCGTTCTGTTTGAAAAGTGACCCTGCTGTTGGAACATCCCTGCCCTGCGTTGCTAAGTGTTGACCGGCCAGCTGGTAACTCTTCGGAACATCTCTCACTGTTGTCCATTTCCTTTTTGGTAAAAACAGTTGCCCATTCAAACACTGTGATAAAGGTTCACAATGGAAATGAGAAAAAAAAATCAATAAAATATCAGTCTCAGGACTCTGCAGCTTGCTGTCAGTCTCTGGACCCAACCCAGAGAAGAATCAGCGAAAGAAGAAAAAAAATAAAACCCAGAGGACTAAAACTGACTTCCTAATATATGCAGAAAAGGATAATTACCCCACTTTTTGGTTGGGTAGCAAATAGGTCTTCAGGTGCCCCAAAAGGAGACATAAATGCTTCTGTAGTACAGAGGACCTGGATTTTCTTTTGTTTTTGTTTTCAATGAATTTGGGATTATGTTTGTGATATTTACACCATAGACGTCCTCAAAGGCAAATTTTCTGTGTTGTAATAGAAGAGAGTATTTCCTACCCCTCATTTTTCCAAGTAGAGAATGATTTATCAAAGATTGGAGGGATATTAAAATATTGTATTTTTGTAGTAAAGTATAGCATACCAGGGAGACGAATCAATTTTTTAGTGATTAAACTGTGCCCCCAAAGCTGAAGATATATTCATCTCAAGATTTTTATACTGTGGTAAATGGACTGACTAATGGAACCTCTTAGAAACAATTCTTCATATGAAGTTAATTATATATATATTTTTAAATATCTTTATTGGAATATAATTGCCCTACGATGTTGTGTTAGTTCCTGCTGTACAGCAAAGTGAATCAGCTATATGTATACGTATATTCCCATATCCCCTCCCCCTTGAGCCTCCCTCCCACCCTCCCTATCCCACCCCTCTAGGTGGTCACAAAGCATCGAGCTGCTTTGGTAGTGTATATATGTCAATGCTACTCTCTCACTTCATCCCAGCTTCCCCTTAATTATATTTTAAGAAACAACCAACCTCCTCATAAAAAATCTCCAGAGACATAAGTACACAGCATGAGAAATAATGATACCCACACAGTTTATGGACAATCATAAATTGTTGATAAATGTGTCCAATGAATGAAAGTGAGACCTGGCTTCCTGCTCTCTTCCTGCTACTGTTGTCTCCATGGCCTTTTAGCAAATTGCTCTGTGTTCTGCGCCCCAGATCCTCACCTATAAAGTGAGAGGGTGGGCCTCTAACACACTGAAGGTTACTTTCAACTTTTTATAGGAATTGAAGCAAAGCCATCAGTCTTTTCAGCTGTTCAAAAGCATCTCGATGCAAGCTTCTATTTGTCCTGGCATCCCACGGGCAAAGCTCTGAAGACTGCTCACAGCCAAACCCCACCCCGCTTTGGGCTGCACTTGACCGTTCACCCCTCCCCATCAAGAGCCCGCATCCGGACTCTGAACTCTGCTGTTCTCCACCCCTTCCTTGCATTAAATCTCAGAAAGATCCAATAACTAACAATCTACACATACTGATTGAACTGGGAGCCCTGCTCTTGTGTTTTCAGCCTTTTATCCGTAATTTTTAAGTACAGGCACACCTCAGAGATATTTCAGGTTTGGGTCCAAACCAAAACAAAGCAAATACCGCAATAAAGCGAGTCACATGGTTTGATTTTCCAGTGCGTATAAACGTTATATTTACACTATACTCTAGTAAGTGTGCAATAGCATTATGTCTTAAAAAATGTATAGACCTTAATTTAAAAATTGCTTGATTGCTAAAAAAAAGGGCCAACACAATTATAATGGTAACATCAAAGATCACTGACCACAAATCACCATAACAAATATAACAATAATGAAAAAGTTTGAAATATCCTAAGAATTACCAAAATGTAACATAGAGACATGAAGTGAGCAATGCTGTTAGAAAAATGGCTCCGATAGACTTGCTTGACTCAGGGTTGCCCCAAACCTTCAGTTTGTAAAAAAAGGCAATCAAGCCAAGCGCAGTAAAACGAGGCATGCCTGTAACTCTTTTGTCTTTATTTAAAAACATCGTCAGGTCACTGCGAGCAGGCCCCCAGCTTCTATTTAAACATTTCTCGAGGGTCCACCAGGGGCCAGGCAATGAGTTAGCTGTTGGCAATGTTCTCTTCCACCAGTTAACTGAGCCCAAGTTCACTTTGTCTTCCCTGCACTTGAGATTCATTTGTTTAGTAGTCATTCTTTCCACCCTGGTATCTGGAACACATCCTTATTATTTATACCTCCTTTATTATTTACACCTCTGATTCTGTAGTCTGTGGCAAAGAAATGCATGACTGAAAAACATCCTTTGGTTGATAATGGAACTATTATTTCCTAAGTGCCATTCATGCTTAATAAAGAGATTAGAGTTTTTGTGTGTGTTTTGTTTTTAAAGCCATCGTGGTTCTATCTTAAAAAGTTCAAGAGCAGTAGAGGAGACACACGTCATCAAAGAAAACTGCTTAACATCGACTGAAACCTTAAGCCAAACGCAAGATGCCTCTGAGGTATATCATTTTTGTATAATAGTTTCATTAATGCAACATGAAAGGAAAACAAAAAAAGTAGTGGAGATGAATGTCTAGCTCCAGGATCTCTCAAGTGGGAAAAACAGCAACGCTACAGGAAAAGCTCCCAACTTGCTACATCCTTCACTCGAGTCTGTAAGTTATTTGGTCCTTTAGTTCTTTATCACCTGGGAAATCTGCATATTAACTCAGGATGCTGAGATAGGTGTAAGAGGTTTCTATAAACATAACCCCAAATGTCTTTGTTTTACATGTGCAATTTACTGTATTTGGATTCCTTTGCATCCTTTTGATGAAGTGTCATTTGCCTGAGAGAAAGCATACACCCCACGGAACTGGGGACTCCTGTTTGGAACTTCTGGCTCCTTGTATGACCCCCAGGCAAACGGCATAGCTGCTCCTCCCCCGAGGCCAATCATCTGAACTTGGATTCTTTGGGACACTCATGGAGGCTTCCTAAGGTTAAACTCAGTTACATGCATCTAATTTTGAAGTGTAGCTTATAAAACACAAGAAATCAAAAAGTATTATCTCTGTAGCTCATCCGCAGTGAACACTTAAGACACAAAGGCAGAAGCACCACTGGCTTCAGCCATTCTCAGCGAGAGCCTTTTCATCAGACTGGTCCAAGACACTAACAAGAGGCCCACCCAGGCATACCCTACACAAGTCTAGAAGCTTCTGTCCAGTGAACACCCACACACACTTAATTTGTTGCCTTACCCATCATGCATCTATTTAGCACTTAATATATGCCAGGCAGCGTCCTAAGCCTTGGAGAGGGCTACACGAAAGACAGGATTCCTCCTATTGGGGACCTCATGGTCCATTCGGCAATTCAAAACTTTCATGAATAAAAATGAAGCATCTCAAACATGTGTAAAGAAGAGAAGTAATAACGATAATAACCACTCTATGTGTTATTCCTGGGCCATCTTTTTTAAAAAGTATTTGTCCATTAGTAACCTATGTCTTTGTTACTGTGGTTTGCATTTCTTTCCTTTTAAATCTTTCATTACATATATGCCAAATGGCTGGTTCGGATGCTAAATTTAGTATAACGGTTCTTCAAAACATCTTTGGAGTTTGTTTAAGTGCCTGCCTCTGGCCTTAAAGGGCAAATCAAAACGTTTCCAATTGGTTTCCAGCCCACATTACAATGTGTATGTGTATCTGAAAGACTGTTTCTTGGCTATAATTGGTAGTTTTCTTGTAGCTAGGTCTGAGGAAAGAATTGCAGCGAGCTTTATGTCTGCTAACAGTAGTGAGCGCTGAGCTCAAAAACAGCAGGAAAAAAAATGAAGTCTGAGCATCTGGGATGTTTGCCAGACTGACCTCCAAGTTGCGTGCTGTAGAAGAATTCCAGCCAAGCAGACACAGGGCCCTTCCTGCTGAGACCTGGGTCTCTGCCGTTTAACTTCTCTCCTTGTAAAGGAGAGAGGAAAAGATAAGGGGTGCCTACCAACTCCCTTAACTACCTTAGATAAAAATAATGACTGTGTTAATCTCACTGTAATTGACACACACGGATTACGCCATACTGTTGTCTGAGTGTCAGAAAAAGACAAGAACACGCCAGTGTGTTCTTTCCAGGAGCACGTGTGTCAGGTTCATTAAAAGGGTCTCCAGCACGTGGTAGAAGCGCCACTCACCACCCAAAGAGGAAGCTACGATTCACTTTGTCAGATGATGGAAAATACCCCTTGATGGTTCCTTCTCTCCGGCCACCTTGGCTCTGCGCCATGGGGACAGGGTTTGGTTGCAGCGAAATGAATGTGGGAAATATGAGGGTTTGCATGGAACGCAACGGGCAGGACTCATAAAGCTCTGTGTGCGGCATCATCAAGGTTGCAGAGAGAGGCAGCTGTCAACTCTGATGGCGGCATCCCTGCCTCCCTGAGAATGACCTGGAGGGACATACCTTCTCCGTGAGTCACCACCACCCCAAGGACGCAGGAGAGAATGGATTACAGTCCTATGGCTTTTCATTCCCCATGCATTTGTTTTTAAGAGTCTCCTTTACATTAACTTGAAGATCAGATTCCAGAAAAGTGTTTGAAATAGGGCAACTGAATTTTTCAAACAGCACTTCCAGCCAAGCAGGTACCATGTTTATGACAGCGATGAAGTAGTTTGAAGGGTCTGGTTTCGCTTAACAAGGTTGCCCAGCTTTTTATAGGCCTGAACAGAAATCCTTTTAGAGAACTCCTTCCACTAGACCGTTGTCACCACTGTTTCCTGTGATGTGTCTTAATTTCAGATTTTGATGCCTGATTTCTGATGTTTTAATATGGCAACCTCTGAACTCCATCTACCTCAGAAAGACAGGAGATACGTGAAGCTCTCTGTTCTTAGGTGCTAAGCTTTTTACCATTTCATTTCATTTTCCTTAGCTTTTTACTTTGAAAATGTTCAGATATCCAGAAAAGTTGAAAGAGCAGAGTTTTAGGTCATAGGTTATATGCAGATATTTGCCTGTGTAGGGGGCCAGTGCCCCTAACCCCTGTGTTGTTCAAGGGTCAACTGTACTAATTTGGGGAGTTTAGATGCTTAGAAGTATTTAAGTAATAATGTTTAAATGCTTGAAAACTTGTCTAAGCGGTTAAACCTGAAAGTTTTTATTTATTAGTTGTTAAAACAATTTGTACATATTTAGAAAAGTGTTCATCGCTTACTATCTGAAGAACTATTCATTTGATAAATTTAAAAAAAGAATTAGTACTGTGCTTGCATCTGGGAAAAATTATGTTTCCTTTCCCATCCCTTCCTCCATTCCTTAAAGCAACCGTCATAACCAGAATATTGTCTACCTGTTTCGAAAGATATTGTATGTACATACTTGCATCTATCTATCTATCTATCTATATATTTTAAATGATGTCTCTAGAGATCACACTATTCACATTGCTCATGCTCTTTTGGTAAATAATACATCTAGGAGATCTTTCCTCATTGGTACATTCAGATTCACTTTTTTTAAAACCACCACAGTTCATTTAAATCATCACCCACTAGCAAAATTTGGTTTTTAAGCTCCTACACACAATACATCATGCGTATCTCATGGTTAACGGCAGACAGCGGGGCTCATCAGGTAATTCCATACTCCTCTGTTTTCCTCAGGTTCACTTGCAATTAGGTTGAGGGCAATGGGCCACGATGGGGATGTCGTGTGAAGGACAAAAGAGCAGGTGTGGGGTCCCAGGCTTCCTACCCCCCTGCTGCTTCGATGAGGGTGTCACAAGTTCTGGAGGGCGGTGAAGGCTTGGCTGCCTGGGTCCCGAGTGATTGTATGAGCAGAGCCGCCTGCTGGTCTGCCTTACTTACTGTGCTCTGCGTGCGACAACTCCAATTTACGCGGTAAGCCAGAAGATCTGGGGCGTTGTCTGCTACCACAGCATGTGCTGACCTACCCTAACTTACTTATACATGCTCACCATTGTGAGGTATTTTTCCAAGGATATCTTTCAGGTAAATTCCTAGTGGTGAAATTGCTGTCCAAAAGGAAATGCACATTTGAAATTTTGATGAATACTGCCAGGTTGCCTTCCAATTTCCTTCCTCTTTTCCTTTTTTTTTTTTTTTCTGGTTTAAATATATAACTTCTCCACTCCATTGCCTCCTTTCTCCAGTTTGTTTACATTTTTCCTCTGTGATGTACTTTAAAACCTACAAGAGGGGCTTCCCTGGTGGCGCGGTGATTGGGAGTCTGCCAGCCAATTCAGGGGACACGGGTTCGATCCCTGCTCCGGGAGGATCCCATGTGCCGCGGAGCAACTAAGCCCGTGCGCCACAACTACTGAGCCTGTGCTCTAGAGCCCGCGAGCCACAACTACTGAGCCCTCGTGCCACAACTACTGAAGCCCACACACCTAGAGCCCGTGCTCTGCAACGGAAGAGGCCACCACAGTGAGAGGCCCGCACGCAGCAACGATGACCCAACACAGCCAAAAATAAATAAATTTTAAAAATAAATAAATAAATAAATTAAACCTACAAGAGGCAAATGGGATGAAATAGATTAATACCACCAGGAGCTTTTTGTTTGCATGTATGGCTGTATTTAAAGTACCATCTCTTTAGGCAGCAATTGTTAAAACACTAAATATTGCTTTGGTGCCAAGCTCTGGGAATTAGAAATGTCGCATACATAAATATACATATTTAATATATATATATTTACAACTAACACAGGACCCAGTATTTGCTAGTGTGTCCAGAACCTGTGGTCTCAAGCTGAGATCACGATGTAGAGAGACATATTTTGCTTCTAGTAAGAAGATGCTTAGATATAAGTTGCTTAATCACAGTTATCACGTTATCTTGGTAATGCAAACTGTACTAAGTATCTAGGATCGGATAGAAATTTCATCTAGTGAGGTTTAGGTAGTAATTCTCTCATGAATTTGATATACTTTTTACTTCTGTTTCTGTTTTTACTGTACACATGCCGACTGGGATCCAGAACCAGTTAAGATTCTGGATGTGTTAATAGTTAAAAATCTCAAGACATGGGCTTTAGTTAGTTCGCCCCATATTTACTGAGTATCTCCCCCAAATGATCCTTGCTTGCCTAAAATTGTGCTGCAGGCTTTGAAGAAGAAATAGAAAGCACCTAAGATTAAGAAAGCACCTTAATTTAGTACAGGAACATATTTTTAGGAAAATAAATTTTGTTTATTAAAAAAATTTAGAACAGTAAAGAATTGTTCTAAGAATTATGACTCTCCACTAAAGTAGTTCTGTAAACTTTGATGCCCTATTTTAAAATACAGCTTCCTGTACCTGAAACCAGAGGTTCAGGTTCAATAAGGGCTTGAATGTGACCCCGAAATCCTTTTTTTCCCAACAAGCATGAAAGATCTCTGACACACACATGTCTGATGTGTTTCTTCTCGCATGGGGGTATCAATATTTCCTTTTTAAACAAGGCTCAATCTCTTCCGTTAAAGGACATTAACTCTCTAACATAATTCCACTTATCAGATAAGAAGGAGGAACAGGGATGAGGAGATATGGGTGTGTATATACATTTTTTCCTTGGACAATAATTTAGAACGCCTTAGAGCTAGAACTAAGATCTCAAACTCCCTAGACCACACTGCTTGCGTGGTTGTCCACTTGGTCTTTTTTTTTTTTCTTAAAGATTGATTGATTGATTGATTGATTGATTGAAAGCTATGTTGGGTCTTCGTTTCTGTGCTAGGGCTTTCTCTAGTTGCAGCAAGCGGGGGCCACTCTTCATCGCGGTGCACAGGCCTCTCACTATCGTGGCCTCTCTTGTTGCGGAGCACAGGCTCCAGACGCACAGGCTCAGTAGTTGTGGCTCACGGGCCTAGTTGCTCCGCGGCATGTGGGATCTTCCCAGACCAGGGCGCGAACCCGTGTCCCCTGCATTGGCAGGCAGATTCTCAACCACTGCGCCACCAGGGAAGCCCCTCCACTTGGTCTTGAGTAAGGCTTGTCCTAAGACTCAAAAGTCTCCATTTATGGGCAGACACCTCCTCTCCAGGCCTCTTCATTGCCCACCTGGGCCTCACCTGTCTGCACGTATTACAGATGGTTCAGAAACAGAGATGAAGCCAATAGATCAGAGACTTTACACAGAGGGGCCGGCAAGAGGATCAACCCTTAGAAAGACAGCGAAGTTGGTTCTGAAGGAGTTTAATGCCCCTCTGCTTCATCTTCCCCCAGTAAAGCGGACTGGCACTCCTCGCCAGGGACCCCTTCATCCCGTCACGACGCTTCCAAGTTCTCTCTGGCACGAGCTGTACCCACTGCCGTCTCCCTGTATCTCAGTTCCTCCACCCCCAAATTTCAACTATCTAATCTGATGAATAGTTTCTAAAAGTGAGAAGGCCTTGCTCAGGAAACACATGGTTTATTTAACTCGGGTCTTCTGAAGACAATGCCCCTGGTTTTCTTTTTTCTCCCAATAAAAATCAGCTCATAGCAAGCCAATACAGAATTATTTTTTTGGCAACAAAAGCTTCTCTGTAACATTCAAACTATGCCTTTCCCCATCCAGACATATGATTGGCTTTGGCCATGGTTCCCTAGAACAGTAAGGAAAAGCATAATCATTTTTCTTTCCTTCTCTCCTCTTTTCACACTGTGAACACTCCCAACTTTTTCATAGAGGCATTAGAAACTGGGTGAGGCTTTTAACTATTTCAGAAACACACACAATCCATAGCTAAAGGTGATAACCAAGAAGAGAGAAAATGAGGTCTGTTTGTTTTCTTTTAGGCTCTTTCCCTTTCTTTTTTGCCAATTTCCACAGGCAGGGAAATAGCTCACAGGGCTTGTGCTCTGTGGATCTGAGCTACAGGAGGTTGAAACAGAGCATTAGCAAAACACATTAGGAAAAGATCACATTGCAAGAAGAGCAGGTTGGAGCGGCCAGGGCTGTCTCCCCCTGAGTTCGGAATCCAGGGGTATGCAGCTGGGTGCAATGGGGCTCATCATCAAGAATTTCTCCCTCCCTGCGTTGTGCGCAGAATCCGCCAGGGGCAGCCTTCCTGTTCAATCCAAATTATATTATGCAGCATCTGATACGTAAATGGGCTCTTTCAGAAATGCAGTGCTGTAATCTTCACAGCTTTCGTGAAACATCACTCAGAATGAGTTCCCATTGGCTACAGGTGGCGGTGGGAACCTGCCCCCACTGCTGATTGGCTACGCGTCTTGAGAAAGATACATAACCTCCTGGAACCTCGGTTTCTTTGTCCATGAAAAGATTTCTATTAACACCCACCTTGTGAAAATTAGTGGAAATAACATAAATAAATGGGTCTAGAAAAATAATAGGTCCTCCACAATGATCTCTGAAGCGTGTCTGTATCAAACAGCTGATCTCAGGGCTTGGCTTTGTGATGGATTTTACTCTTGACCACAAGCCATCCCATGTTGCTGACTTTTTTTTAAAGCTGTACCTTTCTCAATGGACATACAAAGCGTTAATAATTTTTTTTAATATCTGTTTTTGTTTTTCTGTTGAGCGGCATGTGGGGTCTTAGCTCCCCGCCCAGGGACTAGGGATCGAAGCCATGCGCCCTGCAGTGGAAGGGTGAGTCAACCACTGGACCACCAGGGAAGTCCCCAAAGGACTTCCCCAAAGCCTTCATATTAACATTACATTATATGTAATTCAGAACATCTTCGGATGTCTCTAAATGAAGGGGAAAACCCATTAGCAATTCTTTTTCCAGAGTAAGGAAAGAACAAATTTTCTTTGCACCTCACTTTACTGCCTTGACTTTCTAAGCCAACGCTGATGATACGTATAGACTTTAAGTTGCTACTGATTCAGCCAAAGTAAGATCTTGCTTTTCTGGTTTATACGATAAACCAAAATGCGTGGTAGCTACAATAATATAAAGGTGTACATTGAATGTACCCCTGCTAAGTTTCCTGTTCATCTGTCGGTGTTCTGCATTTGCTAGCTGCAGCCAGAAAGCAGAACTTTTCCAAACTCAGGTAAGACCAAGCGTGAAGGTGTTCACAAATAGCCACTGGATTCCAGAATTAGAGGGAAGGTGATGGGTCTGCTTCTGGACATGGCCATGGTGGTGCGATTCTCTTAAGTTGGTGGAGAATCTGACCATTTACATGCTATGTTTAATGGGTGTACAAATTCCTCTCTAACCAGGAAGAGGAGAGAAGGTCTTGACAGAGGTGATTAGGTTAAAGTAAGGCCGTCATGGTGGGCTTGAATCCAGTAGGACTGGGGTCCTTCAAAGAAGAGGAAATTAGGACGGAAACACACACAGAGGGAAGACAATGTAAAGACGGCTGTCTGCAAGTCAAGGAGAGAGGCCTGGAACAGATCCTCCCTCACGGCCTCAGAAGCAACCAACCCAGGCTACGCCTTGATCTCAGACTCCAGGCCTCCAGAATCCTGAGACAATACAGATCAATCGTTTAAGCCACCCAGTCTGTGGTACTTTGTTACATCAGCTCTAGCCAAATAATACACCAAATCTCTCCCTCAATTTGTTATTGGTCTGAAAGAAATTCCTAGACTCCTTGTCACCTGCTTTTTAATAACATACAAAGCCACGGGTTTCAGCCGATATAAGGAGAAAAGATGCTTCAGTAGAAAACAGGGCATTATCTAGAGCAGAAGTTGGCGACATTTTCTGTAAAGGGCCAGATAGTAAACAGTTTAGGCTTTGCAGGCCCTCAGGTCTCTGCTGTGACTATTCGATCCTGTTGATGTACAGTGAAGGATGTTGCAGACCATAAGGACACGAACGGGGGTTGGGCTGTGTTCCCATAAAAGTCACAGAAACAGGTGGCGGGCTGGCTTTGCAGAGGCCTGGAATAGGGCACACCATCCAGGCTGCCTCATTCACGCCTTTCCGTGCCTTTGAACTAGTTTATAGCAACATAAGTGACAGATAACAGATAGCAATGCAATGTTGTCTAAAGACATGGAAATAGATTCTCTCGGGTAGAGACAGGAGTTCAATGGACTTTCCTCCTCGACCATGGAAGAGGCTGGCTTCGTTGGCCCATTCATCTCAACGTTCCTGAGCTAAAATTGTGCCTGTCCTTTGTATCCTCTTTTAAACTGGTTGTTGCATCTTAATTCCCTCATTAATGAGTTAAGTAAAATCTTTAACCCTGTGTCCAGTTTCATATTGATTTGGGAATCACGATTCAACCTATTTTGGGAACGCTATGCTTTAACCCTGGGTAAAGGAATTATGTTACCTGGGCAGATTAAAACGTTGACTATATTGTCCTACAAAAACACCAAGAAGCTCCAGTGTAAGAAGCAGTGAATTATAAAGTTCTAATGTAAGGCTGTCCCTTGGTGTTGGGTTGCTGGATGCCGGCCTAGAAGCTGGGCAGTCAAATAGAGTGATGCACAGCTCAGAGCAGGGCCTGGAATTCCACAGATCTTGGCCTGCATTCCAGAGGACAACTTAATTGTTTGTGACCTAGGGCATCTTTCATAAGCTCTGTAGCGCTAAGTTTTCTCACCATAAAATGGCCATAGTTGTACTACGTACCGCATGAGGTGTCACAGGACTCAGATGAGTCAATGAATATAAAAGACTTATCATATTCTAAGAGCATGACGAATAGCATGTTAGCTGATTAAGTGCAGGCAGTTATTATTTTGAAGGCAAAAATGAAGACTCACAGAGTTTGAGGGGCTATGCAACTTAGCTAAGAAGAGAGTTTGCCTGCCCATAATTTTGTCTGGGGTGGCAGCATCACACGTTTGGGGAGGATTGTGCAGAGAAAGTGTTGTCACGGCCAAGGGTATAATCTAAGTCTTCCATATCTCCCAACCTGATAACAGCCGGGAATTTCCTTGGAAACTTTCTGCCAATGATTCATACTTGCAAATTTTGTGCTAAATATGTAACAAAAACACACAGTCACAAGGCTATTCCCACAAAGGATTGGGATGTGAACAGGCTGTGTTGCTGCTGGGTCCAGCAAAGGCAGAGAAGTTTCTGGGTCCTGAAAACATATGACGGTCAGGTTGCAGCATTAGGCGGAAGCAGTACAGCTTAAGAGGACACAAGTTTTGTCTTCTTCAGGGTTGCTTTCTATCTTTTAGCTTAGATCTATGCTGATGATGAATCCATCAAGTCTCAAAGCATGTTATGTATCAATTGCTTCTTATGCATTTCTCTGAAGTAATTACTCATTGTATTTTTAAAATAATTCTGTTCAAATTATGTTTCAAAACGTCTGCACACACCAGAAGCAAAGCCCCTCAGATTCAACAAATATGCAATGAACTTCAACCATGCCAACTTCGAAGCCAGGGGCACAAGGGATACAGGATGAAGATAGCTTAGCCAATGGCCAAGAGGCTTTCAAAGCTCGGCAGGGATGCTCCTAATTATAACCCAAGGGAGGGTGACATAGGTCCTCCAGGAGGGCAGCCACTCCTGGGACAATGGCCGCCAGTAAATTACACTTACAAAGGCTCCTACATAGTGCAGTCTAGCTGCTAGGTTAGTGAGAGTTGCTCTAGGCTAAATGTAGATCTGTTCAGGAGGGGTGATCAGAGGGAAAAGGGCAGGAAAAGAGCCCATTGCCATAGCTCCCTTGTGATCACCATCATAAGTGAGTCAGGCTGTGTGTGTGGTTTTGTTTCTCGGGGTTCTGTGTTTAACTGCGCCATGAAGATAATATGCTACCTTGGCTCTCACCAGGAAAGGAACAGACAGATATCTGTCATTGTGCTCCAAAGGCAAAGGGATATGATACCTGAGCTCAGATGAGGATAGGGAGCCAGTTAAGCATTTTCAGGCAGGGTCCAGTTAACTCAGCAAGAGCTCAAACCCTCACAGTCCTGCCCCAGGCTGGAGAGACTGTTTGTAAAGTTCTTTTGACTGTAACCCAATGATACGTTACATGGCTATTTAACACACACACACACACACACACACACACAAACTGAAGAAAAGGTTTCATGAAACATTCACCATTGGGATGTAATCTGCTATTTGCATACCGTGTTGTTCTATTTCAGTTAAAAAAAAACTTAACTCAATACATCTATTTCGCAACTTTTCCCAGCTTCCAATGGGGTCAAACCCACAATTTGAAAATCACTGGTAGAGGAGTTTTATGATTCTCAAAAGGAGCTCAGAGTAATCCGGGCATTAAGGTAAGGTCATCAGAGCAGTGAACAAAGAGAAATATTCTTGCATGCACATGGTCCTACTTCTTAAATCTTGCCTCATAATGAGAACAGGTTTCTAATTGGGCCTGGGCCTCAGTTTCCCCATCTGTAAATTGGGGAAACTAACAGTACCAACTTCATAGGGTCATCGTGATGGTAGATGGGTTAATAAAGTGCTTAAAATAATACTGTGTATAGTAAGATTGTTAGATTTTATTGCTATTATAATTGTTGTTATATTCCCATGCAGCAGATTTAGTGAATTTATAAAGATGCAAAAAGTTATTTATTTATTTTTATGGAGGCATAACTGACATATATTAGTTTCAGGTGTACCACATAATGACTTTAAAAACCAGAGCTGAGGATGAAATCTCTTGCTGCCTTAGGCTTCTCATTAAAAATTGGGCAGCCATTAAAAATTGCACTTACAACGCCTAGTAGTAAATCAGCAGCTTCCATGGGGTTTGTCTTAATAATCGTTACCAACTTACAACCGACACCATTTCCAAATCGTCTATTATTAGCACAATATGCCAATGAAAAGAATATTGGCAAGCCTTCATTTTATAGAAACCACAAGTTCCATCTCTGTTATGAAGACCTCATCCAAAGGCTCCACCAACTCTGTTCTCTGTTTAATTGAACTTTAGGGCAGCTGGAGGCTGATTCCAGGATTCTGCTTCATCACCCATGCATGAGGTGTTACCAGGCCTGGGCCTGAACGTCACCCCAGGGTGCGTGCCCGTTTAGGGCAGCTCGTGGGCCAGGGGCAATGGCTTATGTCTACGAGGAGCCGAGGAGTCTCCTGGGAAAGGATCACCTGCAAACCAGGAAGAGGCAGGGCTTGGCAATTTGGTTCAAGGCCATGGGCCAAGGTCCCAGGGGAGGCCAGATTCAGAACGTAACACTCTGCCTGCCGCAGAGCCCCCTGGCTTAACCCTCACATGCGCCTTTCATAGTCCTGGGCAAGGGGCTGAAGTCAAAGCAATGTACAGATTAGAAGAGCAACTTGGGGGCTTCCCTGGTGGCACAGTGGTTGAGAATCCTCCTGACAACGCAAGGGACGCAGGTTCGAGCCCTGGTCCAGGAAGATCCCACGTGCTGCGGAGCAGCTAAGCTCATGCGCCACAACTACTGAGCCTGCGCTCTAGAGCCCACAAGCCACAACTACTGAAGCCTGCGTGCCTAGAGCCCATGCTCCGCAATGAGAAGCCACCGCAATGAGAAGCCCGCGCACCGCAACGAAGAGTAGCCCCCGCTCGCCGCAACTAGAGAAAGCCCGCGCGCAGCAACGAAGACCCAACGCAGCCAAAAATAAATTAATTAATTAATTTTAAAAATTTATTAAAAAAATAAAGAAAATGGGTTGGTTGCTCTCAAAACAAAAAAGATACCAATTATATCGAAGTAGAGTTATCAGGGAATTCCCTAGTGGTCCAGCGGTTAGGACTCAGTGCTTGCACTGCAGTGGCCCAGGTTCAATTCCTGCTCTGGGAACAAAGATCCTGCAAGCCTCACAGTGCAGCTAAAAAAAGAAAAAAAAAAAAAAAAAAGAAATAGAGTTATCAAAGGAAACCAAATATCAAGAAATACAATTATCAAAAAAAAAAGCAAATTGAAAAAAAAGAAACACAGTTATCAAAATATTAGAATAGTTGTGATATATTATAGTAATCCCAGTGCCTCTTTATTAACTCATTAAGTAGCAAGACCTGCATGTAACTCAGAAGTAGTGATGAGTGGTGATGACATTTCAAGGTATTTGCTCAACCTTCGATGTACTGTGAAAATAGCTGCATTTTCCATGGGTGATAAAGTGACACTTCATGTCACACATTCTTTCAGGGAAAGAATGGTGTGTTTTCCTGCTTCTCAGAATAGTATGGTACTCACAGGGAGGAGCTCATGAAAAAGCAGCTTTCATTGAAGATACTGATTCACTTAAAGGCAACCATTCCATCTTTCAAATTAATAACTACAAGGAGGAATGTTACTGTACAGTAACGTTAAAAATGACTTGAGTACATTGCTCTTGTTGAATTAAGGTGCTCAAAAATATACAATGGGGAAAGGACCATCTCTTCAATAAATGGTGATGGGGAAACTGGACAGCTACATGCAAAAGAATCAAACTGGACCACTCTCTTACACCACTTACAAAAATTAAGCCCAAGTGGATTAAAGACTTGAACATAAGACCTGAAACCATAAAACTCCTAGTAGAAAACACAGGTGGTAATCTTCTTAGCATCAATCTTGGGAATGATTTTTTGGATCTGACAGCAATTCAAAGGCAACAAAAGCAAAAATAAACAAGTGGGAACACATCAAACTGAAAAGCTTCTGCACAGCAAAGGAAACCATCAACAAAGTGAAAAGGCAACTCACTGAATAGGAGAACACGTTTGCAAATTGTGTATCTGATAAGGGGTTAATCTCCAAAATATATGAAGAACTCATACAACTCAATAGCAAAAACAAAAAAACCCAAAACAATCCAATTAAAAAATGGGCAGAAGATCTAATAGACACTTCTCCAGATAAGACATACTGATGTCCAACAGGAGCATGAAAAGACACTCAACATTATTAATCATCAGAGAAATGCAAATCAAAGCCACAATGAGATACCACCACACACCTATCAGAATGACTATTATCAAAAAGGCAAGAAATAACATGTGTTGGTGCGGATGCGGAGAAAAGGGAACGCTTGTGCCTGTTTGTGGGAATGTAAATTGGTACAGCCGCTGTGGAGAACAGTACAGAGGTTTCTCAGAAAATCAGTAATATAATAGAGCTACCATATGACCCAGCAATTCTACTTCTGGATATTTATCTGAAGAAAATGAAAACACCAACTCAGAAAAATACATGCACCCCCATGTTCATTGCAGCATTATTTACAATAGTCAAGATATGGAAAAACCTAAGTGTCCATCAATGGATGAATGGATAAAGAAACTGTGGTGTGTGTTTGTGTGTGTGTGTGTGTGTCTGTGTGTGTGTATATATATATATGTATACACACAATGGAACATTATTCAGCCATAAAAAAGAATGAAATCTTGCCATTTGTGATAACATGGATGGGCTTCAAGGGTGTTATGTTAAGTGAAATAAGTCAGACAGAGAAAAACAAATACCATATGATCTCACTTGTATGTGGAATCTAAAAACAAACACAAAATCCCCAAGCTCATAGATACAGAGAACAAATCGGTGGTTCCAAGAGATGGGACGGTGGGGTGGGGTGGGAGAAATGGGTGAAGGGGGTCAAAAGGTACAAACTTCCAGTTATAAAATAAATACAAATGTGTTGGGGCTGTGATGTACAGCACGGTGACTATAGTTAATAATCCTCTGCTGTGCATTTGAAAGTTGCTAAGAGACTAGGTCTTAAAAGGTTTCACCACACACACACAAATTTTTTATAGCTATGTATGGTGACGGATGTTAAGTAGACTTATCGTGGTGATCATTTCAAAACGTGTACAAATATTAAATCATTATGTTGTATGCCTGAAACTACTATTACGTCAAATATACCTCAATTTTTAAAATTATTAAAAATTTAAAAGGAGTAGGGCTCGATCATCAGACTGCTGTAATCCCAGCTCGGCCATCTACTCCCTCTGGAACCAGAGATCAGTTCCGTTCCTCTACCGGCCTCAGTTTTCCCTTCTGTCACATGGCAACCCTTA
This sequence comes from Balaenoptera acutorostrata, assembly GCF_949987535.1. Taxonomy (NCBI): domain Eukaryota; kingdom Metazoa; phylum Chordata; class Mammalia; order Artiodactyla; family Balaenopteridae; genus Balaenoptera; species Balaenoptera acutorostrata. The sequence goes on from NC_080081.1 coordinate 5,367,136, forward strand.
GAGAGTCGTTACGAGAAGCAGAAGATTATGATCCGAGGTGCTCAGCCCACAGCTGAGCACATGCTACACACCCCACACGACCTACAGTTTTGTTTTCTATTGTCCAGATAGTAAGTACACAGACTCAAGTGGGCCAGAATTGAAGGAGACTATAATTTGCTTATAAATTCCTATGTGGGTGTTCTACAAAAATGGACTTAACCGACCTCATGTTAGAGGGTTCATCACGGGAACAGCAAGGGTGAGTGGTCTCCAGCATCAGAGGGAGAGAGAATTCAAGGAAGGAAAGGGGCCAAGAGAGGGGGAAAAGAGCCTCAGTAAATATCAGAGACCTAAAGTTCAGCTGCAGATCCCGGGGGAGCGGCAAAAGATTTGGGGTCCAAGCACAACAAAGCAAAACAGAAACTGCAATGGTCACTGGCATCACTAGAACGAAGAGACACTTCATCTTTTCAATGAAAATATTTTCTTTGGAGGTAGGAAAAGGCATGCTTATAAGGATAATGCATTCACCATTTCCATTTTAAGGTATTCAAAGCGAAAAGTGTTTTTGTTTGTCCTCAAAACAATTCATAAAATGAGGAAAACTGGGGCATAAACAGCAGGGACCAAACTGAATAAGCTCTCCCTGCCTTTCAGAGTCTCCACTTCCTGATATTCACAAAGTTAAGCCATTCCAAAACATAAACAGCATTAACATAGGGTGAGATACGGTGGTCGTTTGTGTCTGTTTATTTCTATTGTGGTTGTGATCAATAAGATTTTATTTGCAAGTAAATAAAACATGTAGCTATTCTGGAGGTTTGGTCTGAAAAGCTCTTTTCAAAACTAAACTTGTATGCAGAGGCAATAAACCCAGAATATCTAACACAGTATTGAAGGAGAAGAACAAAGTTGTAGGATTAACACTACTTGACTTCAGGAATTACTATGAAGCCTAGTAATCAAGACTTCTCCTTGGTAATAGAATAGACAAAACAGGCAATGGAAGAGAACAGACAGCCCATTTGACCCACATAAATACAGCCAACTAATCTTTGACAAAGGAACAATGGTAATACAATGGAGAAAGGACAGTCTTTTCAACAAATGGTGCTGGAACCACTGGACATCCGCATGCTAAAAAATTAATTTAGACCCAAACCTTACACCCGTCACCAAAATTAACTCAAGATGAATCACAGACATAAATGTGAAACGCAAAGCTATAAAATTCCTAGAAGATAGCATAGGAGAAAACCTAGATTACCTTGGATTTGGGGATAATGTTTTAGATACAAAAAATAAGGCATGATCCATGAAAGAAATAATTGATAAGCTAGACTTCATTAAATTTTTAAAATTCTGCTTTATAAAAGACACTGCCAAGAGAATGAAAAGACAAGCCACAGACTGGGAGAAAATATTTGCAAATGCCATATCTGATAAAGGACTGTTATCCAAAATATACAAAGAGCTCTTAAAACTCAACAATAAGAAACAACTCAGTTAAAAAATGGGCCAAACATTTTTTTTAAATTTATTTATTTATTTTTGGCTGTGTTGGGTCTTTGTTTCTGTGCGAGGGCTTTCTCCAGTTGCGGCGAGCGGGGGCCACTCTTCATCGCGGTGCACGGGCCTCTCACTATCACGGCCTCTCTTGTTGTGGAGCACAGGCTCCAGATGCGCAGGCTCAGTAGTTGTGGCTCACGAGCCCAGTTGCTCCGTGGCAACTGGGATCTTCCCAGACCAGGGCTCGAACCCGTGTCCCCTGCATTGGCAGGCGGATTCTCAACCACTGCGCCACCAGGGAAGCCCTGGGCCAAACATTTTAACAGATACCTCGTCAGAGAAGGCATACAGGTGGCAAACAAGCATATGAAAAGATGCTCCACGTCATTTGTTATCAGGAATATGTAGATTAAAACAGGGGGATGCTATCACACACCTTTCAGATGGTCAGAATCCAGAACACTGACAACACCAAATGCTGCTGAGGATATGGAACAGAAACTCTCATTCGTTGCTGCTGGGAATGAAAACTGGTACAGCCATGTTGGAAGACAGTTTGGTGGTTTCTTCCAAAACTAAACATACTCAAACCAGACTATCCATCAGCTGTGCTCCTTGGTATTCACCCAAAGGAGTTGAAAACGTATGTCCACACAAAAACCTGCCCCTGGTTGTTTATAGCAGTTTTACAATTGCCAAAACTTGGAAGGAACCAAGATGTCCTTCAGTAGGTGAATGGAGAAATAAACTGTGGTCCGTCCAGACAATGGGATATTATTCAGTAATAAAAAGAAATGAGCTATAAGCCATGTTAAGACATAAGGGAAACTTAAATGCATATTACTAAGTGAAAGAAACCGATCTGAAAAGGCTACATACTGCATAATTACAGCAATATGACATTCTGGAAAAGGCAAAACTATGAAGATGTAAAAAGATCAGTGATCACCAGAGACTTGGGGGGCTTGGGGATGAATAGATGGAACATGAAGGATTTTTAGGACAGTGAAAATACTCTGTACAACACCATAATGATGGATACATGTCATTATACATCTGCTCAAACGCATGGGATGTACACCAAGAGTGAACCCTAATGTTAACTACAATCTTTAGGTGACTATGATGTGCCCATGGACATTCATCCACTATAACAAATGTCCCACTCCACTGGGGGATGTTGACAATGTGGGAGCTGTGCTTGTGTGGGGAAAGGGGTTTTACACGAAAGCTCGGTACCTTTCCCTTAAATTTGCTGTACATCTAAAACTGCCTTAAAAATAATAATAAAGTTTAATAAAAACAAATGGAACACACCTTTTCTTCCAGAGCACTCTTCTTGAGTTTTCTCCATTTCTGCCAGTGGTTTTAATATTCTTGTAATCGCCCAGGCTCAAAACTGTAGTCAAAGGACGGCACAAGGAAGCAAACACAAATCCAAAGTATGGCCTTCTAGAGGCTAAGTGACGGGGTTTCCACACAAGTCAATGATACGAACAAGGCAAACAAACAAACAAAAACAGGGAAGAAGGCTCCGGATGAATGTGACTTACAAGTCACAGCAATCAAATATAAGGTATTGACCTTGTTTGGACCCTGATCTGAACAACCCAACTGTAAAAGGACATTTTTGAGACCGTTGGGAAATTTGTTTATAGATTGGGCATTAGATGAATCAAGAGACTATTGTTGATGCTGTGGGTGTGTGTGTGTGTGTGTGTGTGTCAGAGAATCAGTGTGCTTGTGAGAGGTGCAGAATGCAGTGACATGCTCTTCAAGATTTCCTATAAAATACTTGAGCAAAGAGAAAAGTGCAAATAAAGCGAATATGACAAAATCTGGATAATTGTTAACTTTGTGGAATGAGTGTGGGTGTTCATTACACTCTTCTGTTTCGGTGTATGCATGCAAAGTTGTACAATAAAAAGAATTGTTAATTCTTCTTTGATTTTCTTCCCCCTCTCTGTTCAACTATTTCTCATGTTCTATCAAGTTTGATGTCCTAAAAACCTGGCAAATTGTCCTCACCTTTCCTCTTTCACTCCTGTGTCCCAATTGTGTCCCTCCTGACTGGTCTGGGCCCAGGACCAGCTGGCGTCCCCCTCTGCCAGGCACCTGTCCCTCCCCTGCCCTGGAGCCCAGCAAGGCCCAGCTACGATCTCATAACTCTCTTTTTCAGAAGAATAAAAACAAGCCTATTATTATTATTATTATATTATTGAAGTATAGTTGATTTACAATGTTGTGGTCATTATTGCTATACAGCAAAGTGATTCACTTATACATATATATACATTCTTGGTTCTTTTTTCTTTTCATTATGGTTTATCATAGGAACTATACTTCAATAATAATAATAATAAAACAAGCCTAAAAGTCGATCAAACAAACAGAGACTAATTTTCTCCACGTTCAGGTTCTCTGGAAAAAGAAAAGTTTGTATTGCATGTAAAAATCTGGTCTTGACTTAGTGACATGGAGCTTATGTCACCTTAGACTTACAAAATGAGACTACTCTTTGAAGTTGCTGGTTTTCACCTTTGAATTCTTCAGTTTGTCCGCAAATGAATAGCTGAATAATCACACCGTCGCTCTGATCAATGTCAAGGCCAGTCCAGACTGAGCCCTCCGTAGGACTTTTAGTAGCAGCGTCTCATTCAACCCCAATTACTGATTACTGACCTGCTGGTTCTCTCCACTCCTCTCCCGGGTGCTATCTCGACAGGCAGCCTGCAAGAGGAGGCCCTGAGACATGAGTAGAGTGGGTCAAAAGCTCTCAAGTCAGGAGCCTGAGTTTCTCCATGGGGTTTCCCAGGCCCGGCTTCCATGCCGTTATGAAGGTCAAAGTGCTTTATCCGCAGTAAAATCCTCCTGTGTTGTGGGATGCCCTAATCGTGGCTGGTGCTGCGGGGCTGGACTCTTGGTTGCAGGCGGATTTTGATGGAGGCTCCCTGTCGGCCGGGTGATGCCCAGTGCCCAGAGGAGAGTTCCAGAAGCATCTGTGAATGTGCCCACACGCCTGCAAGGACATGGGAGGACTGCCTGCACCCTCATGCATAAAAGGTGGCAAAAGTGCTTCACACATCAATTTCAGTTTCCTGAAGAAAGGGAAGCTTTGACTGAACGAGGTCTTGTCTCCAAGGCAACACATAAAAAGAAAATGGAGAAGAATCATGTTGTTAGTTGTTAGGATAATTTTTTTTTTTTTTTTTTTTTTTTTTACTATTTGTCAACATTTTTCAGTCTAAAACACATTTTGTCTTGGATCCCAAACTATCAATGTGTGAACTTGATTATTTCAGAAACAGACATACTGGGAAGGTACAGGGAACCATACTTGAGATCGGGACACAGAATGATGCATTTCCAACGTTTGTAGGAAAGTCAGGTCTGAACTTGCCCTCATATTCTGGTCACATTCTCCTTGTCCCCGGAGGCAGGAGTTGTAGGGACAGCTGGCCCTCGAGAGCTCCCGCCTCGCCTGTCTCCCCAGTTCCTCTAACTCATTTTTGTTGCTTCCGTGTTAACTGCCGTCTCTCTTTCCAGATCTGGCTGTGTCGCCCCATCGGAGGTCGCTGGTGGGCGGTCTCTGTGCCAGTAGTTGGCAGGTGGCTAGCTCAGCGGAGCAAAGTGCTAATTGAAAGTCACCATCATCACCCTGGCTCCCAGTCGCCTCCTCTGCTAGGCTGATGCTACTGAAATGTTCTCAGCCAAGGCTGCAGGCCCAGATTGGAGAATTGGGGACCTGTGGACCCCACCTTCACGTTGGCTGGGGGGCCTGGCATCTGTTGCAAAGCTAGGAGGTTGGCACGTGCCCGAGGCTACTAAAAACCTGGCCTTTTCACTTGCCATCCAATTCCGATAGTGAGGAAAACGCTCTGATTCAAACCTATATCTTTCTGCCGAATCATCGACTCAGGCGGCTGGGTTTGTCTATGTAGATCATTTGGGGGAAAGTTAAAAGAAGTCCTCCATGCGTTACCCGTGGGCTCCAACTCTTGTTTGGTTTCTGAAAAAACAGCTTTGAAAGCCCCTAAAAGGGAAAGGTTGAAGGTACCGCCTCCACCCCCATCCCCACCCGCAGAGGGGAGATGCTCGCCAAGTAAAGGGCAGGTCACAGGGGTCAGCAGGGATAATGGAATTTCAGAAACATTGTAAAGGAGCTGTCAGGCCCAGGCACGCTGAGAGCGGAATGAGGTCCGATCTGTACAATCTGATGTCCAGGAGTAATGAAATGATGGGTCTATTTCACACAATGGACCTGTCAAGAAAAATAGTGTTGCTTCAAGAAAACTTGGAGAGCTCTCCTCGAAGGCCTTCAAAGTATCAATTTTCAGGTGCTAAGTGGTAATTAAAGTTAGCAAGTTATAGTAGCATTCAGTGAAATTAGATCATGTCAATGACAACGGAAGGTGTCAGGATGAGTGTTTGTTCCCATGGATGGAACATTCCAACCACGCTTATATTTACAACAGTGGAGAACACTTTTAGGTCAAAAAGGAGAATGCGTCTTTTTATCTCACTGAAATGCTCTGTTCTTGTGGGTTAAAATTCTCCTTTGAGGGAAGGGTCTGCTTTGTCTTTAATACTCAGAGAAATAGTTCATTGTTGAAAAAAGTTTTCTCTTCATTGAACCTTTTTTTTTCCTTAAAGTTGATTGTAGAAATTTTTTTCTCCAAATGAACTAATATGATTCTTTTATTTGATACTTAAGTCACATAACTTGTATTAATTCATAATCACTTTTTTTTTTTGGCCATGGTTTCTGTGAGGCTGAGAACTGTTAAAGCACCACCGGAATAACTATGGGTTATTTAGCCTTAGTTTTTTTTTGGTACAATTATCCCTCACCCTCTTCATTAGCTGATTTTCACTCTATCTTTCTCATTTGAATTGTTATACAATAGCTGTGGATTTCTTCTGAGTTTTTGTTACAGAAAATAATTTAAGATAGATGAGCTGCATTAATAAATAAGTAAAAGAATGAAGTCGTAGTAAACTAATACAAGTTAAACTTGGGCAGCAAAGTGGGCTAGGCCAGGTCCTGCCAGCATGGGTGTTGACGGGAAGCCTGTTTGTTTTATCCAAGAGTCAGAGGAGAGAGATGAAAGCCAGAGGCAAGAGGGGAACTGAGGTCCCAGGCTGAGAGAAGGGGGACCATGCATCAAATTGGGATGACAAGGAAAGGTATAAACAGAGATTAGCGCAGGCGAGCAGTAGCCAAGGAGGTTGGAGAAATGGAACCGGGAGCCAGGTGCAGACTAAGTGACATTTGACAGTTGGGGAACTAAATCTTCCAGCGTTAGACACCCAGCTGGGGCTTTCTTTTATGTAGCCCGGGCCAGATAACATCTGTATCATATCCTCATTGCTGGCTGGTCAGAGAAAGGCCCCCCGGAGGCCGACGGGAGGCATGGGGGGACTGCATGTGCATCCGTCACGTGAGCCGTAAGGCTGGGCGGATCTGGCAGCGCAAGCCCCGCCTCCTGGAACCGCCAGTAACCCCCCGCCCGCTGGTACCTGCGGGAAGGGATGCTTAGAATTAGAGCAATAAGAATTTTCATAGGAACTCTCTGAGCTGCTATTATACGCTGCCTTGAATTTATGAAACTGTGCAGGCCAGATATCAATAAAAAACCACATCTGTGGACTGTATATGGCCCCTGGGCCACCTGTCTGCGTCGTGAAATAACAGAGCTGTGTTTTGGAGTTGAAAGAACTGGTCCAGTCTGGTCTCTGCCACCTGCTAGCTGTTTGACCTTGGGCAAGGACAAGGGGGCCCACGGCCACCTCGGAGTCCTCCTTATCTGTACCTGTGCCTTGGTTTCTACCAGTACCACTGGATGCTTTTCCATATGCTTATGTCCAATGTGCCCAAGTGTATTTTGAGGTCTGGGAAGACAGGTATTGTGGTTTACATTTCTTTGAATCTCCCTTTCACATGACACTGTAACTAACACATAATTAGAGCTTAACAAATATGCATTGCTGTGGGTGAAATAAATTAAGAGTTTGGGATTAACAGAGATCCACTACTATATATACAATAGGTAAACAACAAGGACCTACTGTATAGCACAGGGAACTCTACTCAATATCTTGTAATAACCTATAATGGAAAAGAATCTGAAAAAGAATACATATATATATATACACACATATATATGACTGAATCACTGCTGTATACTTGAAACTAACACAACATTGTAAATCAACTCTACTTCAATTAAAAAAATGCACATTGCTTAGTGGATACCTCCTTGAGTTTCCAGAGAGTATCGAGCTATTCATTTTTATATCCTCAAATTTATCTTCTTCCACTCTATAGCACCAGAACTCACAATTTTGAACAAATGGCCCCTGTCATTTTTCCTCATTTCTAATTTCTCATGTTCTAATTAGGTTATTTTCTTATGTAAGTCCTAGCTGGACATCTTTTTAAGTCATCCTTTTAAATGATAGTAAATAAAATACTGAACAGTAAAATCCTGTCTTACATTTTAAAAAAATGGATACAACAAAATGTGTGGTGACATTCGGGGATGATTTCCCTCTCCAGATATGGGAAATCCCAAGTCTTAAAGAATTTTCAGAAGGGAAGTTTTCCAGGTATATAGGCTACTTCCTGTCTTTGTCCCAACTGAGAAGGCTGCATTTGCCCTTCTTTCATCTGCTTGGTACAGCGATTATAGGGAATCGGAGGAGTTCTAATGTTCTGACGAAAGAAGTTCTAAACACCGATATAACGTAGCATTTCAGCGTTGCCCTCAAACAGCAATCAACTGTGGGTTAGCCTCAGCACAGCCCTGAAAACATCTTTCCTTAGTGCACAAAGTCTTCATCATGCACTTACTCTCACTACGGCGGCTGCCAGCGCTGCTCCTCTTCATTCTGAGAATGTCTGTAGCAGCTACGATGGGCACCGCGACGCTGCTACAACGATGGGCACACCGTCTGAGTGCATTCCAACAACAAAAGTTTATACGTCATTCCCGCTTCGTGTCCTTTTGGGTAGACTGAAGCTCTGCTCCCCTTGCTCTGGGACCCGTAATGAAGAAGAGGCCCCTGTGTGGAAAATTGCTGGGCAGATGGAAGAGAAAGACCTGGTGAGCCAAGGGCTGGCTCTTCAAAGTAACTTATGCTTACAAATGATGCACGTCACTTTCGACTCACAATTTGTTGGCAAAAGTGCACAGGGTCAGAGAAGCATAATTCTCCCACAGTGAGGGCTACCACAAGGAGGGCCCTGCAGAGGGGCCACCAGAATATCTGGTGAACTGTAATATGATCAGCTCTTTCCCTTATTCTAGCCCATCATTCAGACAGATGCTGGTCTAAACCGTCAGGCATCCGAAAGCTTTGGCGGACTGAATGGCCAGCTCTCTTTTTTGTTAGGAATTTCCAAAAAATACTGATGTATTTTGTTGGGAAGATAGATTGATTCAATATCTTTAGAGAGCAAATTGGTAATTGTTGTTAGAGTTTCAGATAAGATTCCACTTATAGGCGTATATCCTGGACAAATTCAAGCTTTTGCGCGTAGGGAGACATGAACCAGGGGATTCACCACAGCGTTGCGAATGGATGGAAAAAAATGGCAACGTATTTATATGATAGAATTCAAAAGGATATACAATGATTAGAGTGAGGGGACTAGATTTGGCACATTCATGCTAGGAAGTTGAAATGTACACCCAATAATTGGAGTAAATAAGATGGCTGTGTATCACCATGAATAGATATCAAAAACATACTATTGAACCCCAAACAGCAAGCTATAGAATCATGCGGTACAGTACAATAATATATAGGTACACTTTAACAAGCAACACTATCTCATTTGTGTGTGCCTGTGTGTGTGTGTGTGTGTGTGTATGCGCACATGCGTGTAACCTGGACAGGAAATGCACATATCAAATTCCCGTAATGATTGTCTCTGAGGAGGTAGGAAATGGGACTCAAGTTACAAAAGGGAAGGGACCATTCACATTATCAAATGTGTCATTACTTTCTTAAAAAAATTAAAACCATAAATGTTGATATTTGTTGATTCTGGGTAGTGGCTGTACAGGAGTGTGTTTTATTATTTTCTGTGCTTTCCTGCAGTTTTGGGGTATTTTTTCCTGCAGTTTTTTTTAAACATCAAGTTAGTGTATTTGCAGATATTCCCTACGCTTTTGCTCCTATGGGTCACCTCCTACACTGAAGTTTTTTTCAAAGTAGACAGCTTCGTTCTGCTCCACGGATTTCAACTTTTCATCTGGGTGTCATCAGTGGACTCCCCCATATTCATTATCTGGAATCTATCACCTGCCTTTTATTCTGCTGCCTGAAACTTTAGCCCTTCCACCCACGGTCGGGGCTGGCAAACACTCGGTCTTACTGCATCCCGCCACTCAGAATCACCCGTATTTCATTCTCAAATTGCAGAGTGTTTACCCCCAAATCCACAGCTACTCTTAGAGACTGAAGTGAAATACATCAAGACTTGTCAGATACATTGATCTGTGGCCCAAGAAATGATTTTATTCCTTTTATACCCATCATGCTTCCAAGTGTGTAAATTATACCACTTTCCCAACCTCCCTGGCAAGCACACGGAGCAGGAAGATTCTGGGATTCATGCCAAGAAAGCACCCCCCATGCTTCAGACAAATGCAGCTTTCTCAACACACTTTGGTAGGCAGCTGAAGGGATACAGGAGGGTAAGAATTAAGGCTTATGTGCTACTCACCACTTTCAAGAAAATCTTTTTTTTTTTTGAGGTTAGTGAATAACACTGATAAATTTCTGGGTTTTTCTTTCCACTCTTTGGCTGCCCTTAGTTTTGTTAAATTCTCAGCACCATTTCACAAGGCGGCCCACAGCTTTCTTCTTGAAACCATTTCTACCCTTGGTTTCATAAAATCCCTTTCCTGGTTTTCTTTTACTTCCATCTTCATTAATTCCCTGTCTAATCTGCTGACTCCTGATTCTTGCCTCAAACTTTGAATATGGGGGCTATTCCATGATTTAATCATACCCCCCTTTCTCTGTTTATCCTCCTTCTCTCTAGAGGGTCTCATTCTCTTTCTTGGCTTTAAAAAAAGGTTCTATATCTTCATCCAAAGCCTCTCCATGAGCTGTATCTCCCCTGGCACATCTGTGTCTCTATTTGACATCTCTGCTGGTAGGAACAGTCTTATGTGTCAAGGCGGCTAGACTAACAGTACCCAGCTATTTAGTCAAACGCTTACATAGGTGTTACTGTGAAAGGGTTTTGGAGATGTGGCTAATGTCTACAATCAGTTGACTTTAAGTAACGCTGATTCCCCTTAATAATGTGGGTAGACCACATCTAATTAGTTGAAGTTGTTAAGAGCAAAAGCTGAGGTTTCCAGGAGAGGAAAGAATTCTGCCTTAGGATAGTACCACAGAAATCCTGCCTGAGTTACCAGCCTGCCAACTATCCCTATATATTAAGTCCCTTAAAATCTATCTATCTATCTATCTATCTATCTATCTATCTATCTATCTATCTATCTATCTATCTATCTATCATCTATCTCCGTCCATCCATCCATCCATCCATCCATCTATCCACCCATCCATCCATCTATCCATCCATCCATCTGTCCATTCATCCATCTATCTCTTTCTGGTTCTGTTTTCTGGAGAATCTGACTGATAAATGGCTGTCTCACCTCTACCTCTAACTCAGCCCACCTCAAACACACACAGCCTGGTCCCTTTCCTTCTCCGGGTCACTAGTGCCAGTTGCCCCGCCCCAAGCACAGTCATTCTTCACCCCTCACCCCCTCCCCTCGCCCTGTATCCTGGTTTGCCTGGGACAGTCACATAGATTTGTGGATCCAGGGTATCTATTTATAGATTCCCCTTTCACTCTCACAGTTGTTGTTTGAATGATCAATTACATACTCTATTCCATCAGCAAGTTCTGTGATTCTTCCTTTAAATGAAGGCCCCCATCCATCCACCTCTGTTTCTCTCCTCTGCTACTCCTCTGGTCCATGGGAGTCTCGTCTCCTACCAGGCTCCTGAGAGAGACTCCTCCATGCTTCTCCTTCCTTCAATCTTGCTCCCTAACAATCCCTTCTCATCTTGGCAGCTTTGCCAGAATGACCGCTGCAAATGCCAATCGGATCATTTCACCCCTTCCTTGGGATCTTCCAGTGGGCTCCCATTATACGTGGAAAAAATGAAACCCAACATTCCTACCCTGCAAGGCTTCACTGGTCTTCGTCTGACCCCTCTTGGTCCCCACCTCCTTCCCCTCTCCCCTCGTTCACCAAGCTCCAGCCACACCACATTTCTATCCAGCCCAGCTCATCCCCAACCAGACTGTGTTCTTGCCTCGACTTCTGTCTAGAACCCTCTTCCTCTCCATCTTCACCGGCCGTTTCCTTCCTATCGCTCAAGTCTGTTTCAGGTACCACCTTCTCAGAAGTGCTCCGTCGCAGGTGCTGTTCTCTAACCCCTCCCCACCAGCATCCACTTCCCCTGTGTCTGGGGATAGCTGTGTGATGTGACTGTGGTCATGACAGGCAAGTGGAAACTTGGAGGGTGTCCCTTGGCCGGCAGACATCACAGGTACTGATCCTGTCCCTTCCTCCCTGCCTGGAGCTTTGGCCGCCTGTCATCTCTCAGTCAATCCGTAAATGTGTATCAGATGAATGAATGAATGAACACTGTCTCTCATGTATTAATTGGTCTGTGCTCTCCCTGTGTGGATAAAACAGATACAAACAAGAGAAAATGAAACAAATGTTTTAAGACCTGCTGGTATTTACGATTAGCTCCTTCAGCGGCAATACCCTATTTCAATTTAGAAACAGTCATCTGCTATCTGCTCTCCCGCCACCCCAAACCTTACACATAGATGTAAAGCTCTAGATAGATCCAGACAGGCTCCATTTATTGCCTGAGCTCTCCACACAGCTCACTGTTCCAGAACCTCAAAGTCTAACCTGGGCCAGCATTCTTCGCTCACGCTAACTTAATTACAGCCTACTGACAGCCAGAGAATGTCCTTCTCCCCACTCCGATTGGAGCGTCTTGAGCCCTGAGGCCTTCGTAGATGGAAGCCTAAACGGCCTCATTAGACATAATTATAATGCTCTCAATCTTTTAGACTCTCATACCTTTCAAAAAACTTGCTGAATTTTGATTAGAATTTTTTTAAAGGGACAGAGAATATTTTCTCCCTAAACTTTCCTGTTAATTAGGGCTGAAAAGGCAACTAATAAGGGAAGTTTTACCTGTAGGACACCCTTCCTAGAGAGCCAGGACAAGGCATTCCAATCCCTAGGCCTCACGAGGGCTCCATGATTCTTGGAAGAAGTAGAAAGAGCAGGTAACACGTGAAACTTCGTAGGCACTTTTTTTATATACATATAGATTTTTTTTTCTCTTGGCCGTGCCACGTGGCATGCGGGATCTTTGTTCCCCGACCAGGGATTGAACCCATGCCCCCTGCAGCGGAAGCACGGAGTCTTAACCACTGGACCACCAGGGAAGTCCCATGAAAGTTCGTATGCACTTTTGTCTCTCTGTGTTCTCAGCTTATAAAAATGATGCCAACGAAATCTATAAACTCTGAACACCTGTGTTTTGGATGTGAGCCTATGTAAGACATTTACCCCAAGCCTGTAGGATAAGCAAACCAGAGCCCTCCTACCTACTACCTAAACTTGCTCATGAGCCTTGAACTTCTGAGACTAGTGAGAAAGGAATTGGAGCTTGGCTCTGTTTGGATGTGAGTAGCCAGCGAGAACTTCAAAAGCTGACCTCAATTAAAAGCAGATTCTGAAACTGAGCGGGAGGGACCCTATGGGGCCCTCTCAAGTACAAAAGCCCCTCTGTGGCCCCCATCTTTGTTTGTAGAAAAAGTCTTTCATGTCCTAGGCCTTCCCTGAGTTCCAAGGAGTGGGCATATGCAGTTACTAATTAGGGAAGTGAGAGAATGCAGAAACAGAGGAAAAGCAGTTACACAAGAACAGTGGTGACAATAGTTCAGCAATAAAAACAAGAGTCCTAGTTCTTCGAGGGATATACGTAACAGTCTGACAGGTATCTTTGAGTCATTCTTCAGGAACTAAGACCATACCCCCCACACCAACGTGTCCCCTGCTGGCCTCTTGCTTTTAGAAGCCTGGCATCTCTGATTCCACATTGCATCCATCTCTTCTGCTGCTTTAACCCCTGAGTCATAAGCCTCTTCTCAGCCCCGCACGTAAACATGTTGGTCACTAAAGGGATTTTGCCTGCAGCTTGGGGTGTATGTAATAGCCCCCTTTTAAAGAAACTCTATCTTCCCCACAGTGATAAGGAAACATGAACAAGAAAAATTAATATTTGCCTTATCCAGTTCTGTAGGAACATCGTGACCAGACCAGGTGAATACCAACTGGAGTCCACTGACCAAGAACAAAGACCTTTCATAATCCCCCTCGGCTGCAGCTGACGCCCGGTGTTCACCCCCTGACCTCACCTCCTCCTGCTTCCCCCTTCCCGGGCATAAAAGGAGCTTGAATTCTACCCTGAATTAAGATGGTTCTTTAGGACATTAGTCCAACATTTTCTCAGTTTGCTGGCTTTCCGAATAAAGTCAGCTTTCTTGCCCCAAAACCTTGCCTCTCAACTTACTGGCCTGTCGAGCAGCGTGACTGCCATCAGCCGGGACTCGGGAACAATTCCATGATGGTCTATGCGGCATAATTTGCAGAATGCCAGGTGTGCACCCTAAACACCTTTCCAATTTCCTGTTGCAAAACCTGGTGCTTCACCACAAGATTTCAAACTATTGGACGAAAACACCAATTTTCCAAAATTTTAATCTGAATTTATATTAGATTATTTCCTTTGCAACAAGTAGCTAAAGTTGGGGAACTGGAAACTTGCAGAAGAAATATCTGTTGGTTTTAATAAAGTCAAGATGTAGAGATTTGTTTCCTTTTCTCAATATTTGTAACAAAATTGCCCTTCTGGAATAAAGAAACATTAAGCTGCTCTAAATCATCACCCGGGAGTTTTTGGTTCTGCTTTGTTTCCATGGTGTTTGTTGCTACTGCTGCCACTGCCATAGTGGTTGCGTAGATGCTCAGGATGGTCTGTCTGGAAGCACCGGGCCCCTCCAGGAAGGGAAGGTCTGTGTTATGGGCTGAACTGTGTCCTCCAAAAAAGCTCTGCCCAGGTCCTAACCCCTGGTACCTGTGGATGTGACCTTATTTGGAAATAAGGTCTTTGTAGATATAAATGTGTGAAGATGAGATCATCAGTGTGGTCTTTAATCCAATATGACTGGTGTCCTAATAAAAAGAGAGAAGGCCATGTGAAGACAGGACACACGGGGAGGAGGCCCTGTGACAGTAGAGGCAGAGATTGCAGTGGTGGGGTGGAATTCTGAAGATTGTTAGCAACACCAGATTCTAGAATAGGCAAGGAAGGATTCTTCCCAGAGTCTGGAGGGAGCGTGGCACTGCTGACACCTTGATTTTGGACTTTGGCCTCCAGAACTGTGAGATGATAAATTTCTGTTGTTTTCTCCCACCTGCTTTGTGGTACCTTGTTATAGCAGCCCTGGGAACTTGACACAGCACGGTCCGGATCTGGAAAGGCAGCACCTGCAGCCCTGCACATTGGGAAAGAAAGGGGCTGGAATGGCTGGAGGGTTGAGGGGACATGATATTCACTTTTGCTTCTATCATCATCTTACCTAAGATTAGCACGGCATGAAAGACTAACTGGGAAGTTGAAGGCTGGATAAGAAATGTGTAGGGAATTTCCTGGTGGTCCAGTGGTTAGGACTCTGCACTTCCACTTCATGGGGCATGGGTTTGATCCCTGGTTAGAGAACCAAGATCCTGCATGCCACATGGCATGGCCAAAAAACAAAAAAAACAAAAACAAAGAAAAGGAAATTTGTTCGTTCATTCATTCATTTATTCATTCAACATAGATACTCTCAGTGAACACCAAGCACATACCAGGCATGTTGTACAGCCTCCTTTCTGTTCGCTTGACTCTCTTCTGGGAATGCAAGCTAATGGTGGATAGAAATAGTGGGAAGAAAGTAAAAGAAGGAAGTAAGTTAAGAAGGAGCATGTACACACGTGTGAATAGGATGGATCCTTCCACTGTTCAACGTGGCAAACATGCCAAGCCCCCCAAGAAGGGGACTTTCCAGTAGGACTTGGAAAATTCAGTATGGCAAGATATTTGGCTCCAAGAAAGAGAACTTTCTGAAAAAGTTCAGCAGAGAAAGACGTGAGGAAAACCAAATTGTCAGCTGTTCGCAGTCAGATGGCTATTTGCGTTTATGTCCTTAACAAAATAGAAATATAGTTTTAGAAGCTTGATATATAATGATTTTAATTATACAATAAATTTATAATAGCTAGAAAAATCTGATTAGACTTTATTTTTTTAGAGCACTTTTAGATTCACAGCAAAATTGAGTGGAGGGTTCATTATGGTCTCCCCCAGAATGAACATCCGCCACCAGAATGGGGCATCTGTTACAATTGATGAACCTACACTGACACATCACTATCACCCAAAGTCCGTACTTCTTACATCAGGGTTTACTCTTGGTGTTGTCCATTTTCTGGGTTTGGACAAATGTATCTAATATTATGGCATCATACAGAGTATTTTCACTGTCCTTAAAAATCCTCTGTGCTACACCCACTCATCCCTTCCTTTCCCCTAACCCCTGGCAACCACTGATCTTTTTACTGGCTCCACAGTTTTGCCTTTTCCAGTATTATATAATTTAATAGTTTGAACAAGGTAGCAAGTAAACAATGCCTACCCCCAAAACAAAGTGAAATTTTTATAACAGCTGATATTATATTAAACAAAAATATTTCTTTAAGCTCTACTCACAATAAATTTTTATAGCACAGGATAACAATTTCACAATGCCACATGAGAAATATATTGTGACTAAGTTAAAAAATAAATGCATATATATGGCTAATAAGGATTGGTTCCCTTTTCTAATTATTTTGAACAAACTTGTTTAGAAAGAAAACGTCTGGGATAAAGAAATGTTAAGCTTTTCTAAAACATCCGAACACCTAGTTTCAAACTTTTGCTACTTTAATTCAAGACATTTGTACATGTGGTTGATTTAGACTCATTATGTAAATATTACTTAATCTTATTGTTTTCTGGGTTTCTGCTCGATATTTATTTTCAGGTACTAACACAGATGTTGATGACTTCCATAGCTACTTTCAAAAAATTAAATTTGGAACTTGAGAATCACAGTAGTTTCATCTACTAGAAAAATGTGTTGAAGGAAAGAAGAAATACTATTGACTTTAGTAAAGTCTAAATATAAAGATTCTTGTTAAAGATGGCTTCATGTGATTATTTTCATAGTGAGATTTCTTTAAATGAGTAAATATCACTAGCAAATAATTATTTTAAGTTTCTCTTTCTCCTTTATTGCAATCTTTGCTATCAAAAAGATTAATAGCCTAAGTTCCAACATTTTTATTTCCCTTTCTTGGAAGACCATTCATTATATTTTATACCCTTAATGATACCCAGTTTGATTATTAGCTATATCCTAAAAATTAAATCGGAAAAGGCATGTACATTAGTTTTATTTGCAGATAAAATGTGTTTAAGACCCAAATTCTAACTGAGCACTTGTTTCTGTAGCATTTATGGGGTACCTTTTGGTGTTCTTAGTTCCTTGTGATGACATCAATGTAACATATTAATATTATTTCCATTATGCACTTTTATAAGTTCAATGATTTGCTGATTGTAACAAAAAGTGTTAGAATCAGGTGTATGTCTTTATTTTCATGCTGCCATCCCCAGTGTCCATATGACATTGCTTCTAATTTGAATTTCTCAAAATGTATACATAGATACATTAATAATGTATTAATGCATACATTAATGTATAATAAGCTGTATGCATACAGCTTATTCATATAAATCATTTGTCACAGATTTGCTGAAGCTCAGAAAGGCTAAATATGATGTTTTTATGCTAGAGGATGCATCTTACTAAAAATTGCTAAAACATTCCTTAATTGTTCTATTTTTCCATCTCCTATTAATGTGTTTAATGGAACATTATCAAATTAAAATGTTATCATAGGGTTTGGCTAAAAAAAATAAGTAAAATAATAAACAGCAAAGTATTTAGTCATAAGGATTTTTTCCAGCTTTTCAGCTGATAAAATAAGTAAGCCTGGAAAGTAGATTAAGAAAATAATCAAAAGTGTAAAACTAACAATACACATATGAGAAGAATTAAACATTCCTGGACCAGTGCAGACTTTCATTTTAACAACTATCCAGCATGAAAGAAAAATTGTTGAACTGATGAAGGACGTGAATTGCTATTTCATCATTGCCGAGTTCAGTTCTCTAGTCTGTTGTAACAAATTATTACACCTTGAAAAACAAGCCAGGCGTTTTACAAAGTAAACCAGCCCTCCAGTTTAACCTTGCTCGATGTGTACCTAACGTTGATGCGCAGGCATCTAGGGCAAGACCCTTTCATCATTCTGTAATGACCCCACGTTCAGAAATGTTGGTAGACCACTACTTCCTAAGTGACTTTGAAAGACTACTAATGGCCATTGAAATTATCGTATGGTACAAAATGCTTTGCCCCTCGGAAGGAATTTTATAGCCTTGCACTATTTCTCCTAGCAGCCCTGTGGCATTGGGCGAAAACTCCATCTCTGTGGAACAGTTGAGGAGGTGGAGCAGACGGAATTCACTCCTGGGCTTGGAGTCCACAGTGGGGGAAGATCCTAATCCAGGACTCTGGCTCCAAGACGACAGCAGGGTCAGCCTCTGAACCTGCAGATGGGCTTCCCGTGGACTTGGGGGATGCGGCCAAGCTCTTTGGGAGAGATCTGCCCTCTGCAGCTCCTGTGGGAGCCCCCTCCCCACAATCCCTGTCCCTGATGCCTTCCTGCCCCAAGGGGAGCCCGAGAATCCTGACCAGGCCTGATGGCAGCCCGGGTGTTGTGCTGCAGGCAGAGGGTTAGTCATGGGAACAGGATGATACGGTCACACGGCGGATCTCAGAATCGTCAGGGTCTCCTTGGTCTCACCAGCAATTTGGACAAGAACCTTCCCGTCCATTTCAACTTTAATGCTTACTCTCCTCCAAGATCGTCATTCTGCCTGGTTTAGGTGTCTCTTACACTCATCTGAAGGAACGAAGGGGAGCCAAATCTCCCGTTCTGGCTCCAAACATCAAACCTTAGAGGCTTGGGAAGGAGAAAAGTGCCTTCCTTCCTGCCTTCTGGTTGAGCAGACGATGTGGTTTCTGTCTGGTTTGGAGAGACATTCACTCACCAGGCCAAGCCAGCACCCCAGGCAGGCGGCCACTCCTGGGAGAAAGCACCTTCACTTCCCCTTCGTGCACTGTGGGTGTACCACGCTTGTTGGCTGAATTAAATGAGTAACTCGGTGTGTGAACACTTCTCTCTGCAGAGTTATGCAGTCCACGTGGAAACCCATTGATTAGGTCGTGTTCACAACTCATGAAAAACTGCTTTAATGCCCCCTTCCAGGTTGCTGAGCAAATTTAGTTAACGTTGCTTCCACTTGCTAGACGGATCTTTACTGAGAGATTGTAGTAAGTAGAGCATTTTGCTAGGTCTTGTGGGGGAATAAGAGGGTAGAGAAGAAGAATTCCGGAGAGACCTTCAAGATGGCAGAGGAATAAAACGTGGAGATCACCTTCCTCCCCACAAATACATCAGAAATACATCTACATGTGGAACAACTCCTACAGAACACGTACTGAATGCTGGCAGAAGACCTCAGACTTCCCAAAAGTCAAGAAACTCCCCACATACCTGGCCGTGTGGCTGACGGGTCTTGGTGCTCTGGCTGGGTGTTAGGCCTGAGCCTCTGAGGTGGGAGAGCTGAGTTCAGGACATTGGTCCAGCAGAGACCTCCTGGCCCCACATAATATCAATCAGCGAGCGCTCTCCCAGAGATCTCTGTCTCAAAGCTAAGACCCAGCTCCACTCAATGACCAGCAAGCTCCAGTGCTGGACACCCTATGAAACAACTAGCAAGACAGGAACACAACCCCACCCATTAGCAGAGAGGTTGCCTAAAATCATAATAAGTTCACAGACACCCCAAAACATAATGATCAAGGGATCAATCCAAGAAGAAGATATAACAATTGTAAATATTTATGCACCCAACATAGGAGCACCTCAATACATAAGGCAAACGTTAACAGCCATATAAGGGGAAATTGACAGTAGCACAATAATAGTAGGGGATTTTAATACCCCACTTTCACCAATGGACAGATCATCCAAAATGAAAATAAATAAGGAAACACAAGCTTTAAATGACACATTAAACAAGATGAACTTAATTGATATTTATAGGACATTCCATCCACAAACAACAGAATACACATTCTTCTCAAGTGCTCATGGAACATTCTCCAGGATAGATCATATCTTGGGTCACAAATCAAGCCTTGGTAAATTTAAGAAAATTGAAATTGTATCAAGTATATTTTCCGACCACAACGCTATGAGACTAGATATCAATTACAGGAAAAAGAAACTGTAAAAAATACAAAGACATGGAGGCTAAATAGTACACTACTAGATAACCAAGAGATCACTGAAGAAATCAAAAAGGAGATTAAAAAATACCTAGAAACAAATGACAGTGAAAACATGACAACCCAAAACCTATGGGATGCAGCAAAAGCAGTTCTAAGAGGGAACTTTATAGCAATACAATCCTACCTCAAGAAACAAGAAAAATCTCACATAAACAACCTAACCTTACACCTAAAGCAATTAGAGAAAGAAGAACAAAAACCCCCAAAGTTAGCAGAAGGAAAGAAATCACAAAGATCAGACCATAAATAAATGAAAAAGAAATGAAGGAAATGATAGCAAAGATCAATAAAACTAAAAGCTGGTTCTTTGAGAAGATAAACAAAATTGTTAAACCATTAGCCAGACTCATCAAGAAAAAAAGGGAGAAGACTCAAATCAACAGAATTAGAAATGGAAAAGGAGAAGTAACAATTGACACTGCAGAAATACAAAGGATCATGAGAGATTACTACAAGCAACTCTATGCCAATAAAATGGACAACCTAGAAGAAATGGACACATGCTTAGAAAAGCACAACCTTCTGAGACTGAACCAGGAAGAAATAGAAAATATAAACAGACCAATCACAAGCACTGAAATTGAAACTGTGATTAAAAATCTCACAAACAAAAACCCAGGACCAGATTGCTTCATAGGTGAATTCTATCAAACATTTAGAGAAGAGCTAATACCTATCCTTCTCAAACTCTTCCAAAATATAGCAGAGGGAGGAACACTTCCAAACTCATTCTACGAGGCCACCATCACCCTGATACCAAAACCAGACAAAGATGTCACAAAAAAAGAAAACTACAGGCCAATATCACTGACGAATATAGACGCAAAAATCCTCAACAGAATACTAGCAAACAGAATCCAACAGCACATTAAAAGGATCATACACCGTGATCAAGTGGGGTTTATCCCAGGAATGCAAGGATTCTTCTATATACGCAAATCAATCAATGTGATAAACCATATTAACAAATTGAAGGAGAAAAACCATATGATCATCTCAATAGATGCAGAAAAAGCTATTGACAAATTCAGCACCCATTTATGATAAAAACCCTCCAGAAAGTAGGCATAGAGGAAACTTACCTCAACATAATAAAGGCCATATATGACAAACCCACAGCCAACATGGTTCTCAATGGTGAAAAACTGAAACCATTTCCACTAAGATCAGGAACAAGACAAGGTTGCCCACTCTCACCACTATTATTCAACATAGTTCTGGAAGTCCTAGCCACGGCAATCAGAGAAGAAAAAGAAATAAAAGGAATCCAAATCGGAAAAGAAGAAGTAAAGCTGTCACTGTTTGCAGATGACATGATACTATACATAGGGAATCCTAAACATGCTACCAGAAAACTACTAGAGTTAATCAATGAATTTGGTAAAGTAGCAGGATCCAAAATTAATGCACAGAAATCGCTTGCATTCCTATACACTAATGATGAAAAATCTGAAAAAGAAATTAAGGAAACACTCCCATTTACCATTGCAACAAAAAGAATAAAATACCTAGGAAGAAACCTACCTAAGGAGACAAAAGACTTGTATGCAGAAAACCATAAGACACTGATGAAAGAAATTAAAGATGATACAAACAGGTGGAGAGATATACCATGTTCTTGGATTGGAAGAATCAACATTGTGAAAATGACAATACTACCCAAAGCAATTTACAGATTCAATGCAATCCCTATCAAACTACCACTGGCATTTTTCACAGAACTAGAACAAAAAATTTCACAATTTGTATGAAAACACAAAAGACCCTGAATAGCCAAAGCAATCTTGAGAAAGAAAAATGGAGCTGGAGGAATCAGGCTCCCAGACTTCACACTATACTACAAAGCTACAGTAATCAAGACAGTATGGTACTGTTGCAAAAATAGAAATATAGATCAATGGAACAGTATAGAAAGCCCAGAGATAAACCCACACACATATGGTCACCTAATTTATGACAAAGGAGGCAAGAACATACAATGGAGAAAAGACAGCCTCTTCAATAAGTGGTGCTGTGAAAACTTGACAGCTACATGTAAAAGAATGAAATTAGAACACTACCTAACACCATACACAAAAATAAACTCCAAATGGATTAATGACCTTAATGTAAGGGCAGAAACTATAAAACTCTTAGAGGAAAACATAGGCAGAACACTCTATGACATAAATCACAGCAAGATCCTTTTTGACCCACCTCCTACAGAAATGGAAAAAAACCCAAAAATAAACAAATGGGACCTAATTAAACTTAAAAGATTTTGCACAGCAAAGGAAACCATAAACAAGATGAAAAGACAGCCCTCAGAATGGGAGAAAATATTTGCAAATGAAGCAATGGACAAAGGATTAATCTCCAAAATATACAAACAGCTCATGGAGCTCAATATCAAAAAAACAAACAATCCAATTAAAAAATGGGTGGAAGACCTAAATAGACATTTCACCAAAAAAGACATACAGATGGCCAAGAGGCACATGAAAAGATGCTCAACATCACAAATTATTAGAGAAATGCAAATCAAAACTACAATGAGGTACCACCTCACTCTGGTCAGAATGGCCATCATCAAAAAATCTAGAAACAATAAATGCTGGAGAGGGTGTGGAGAAAAGGGAACCCTCTTGCACTGTTGTTGGGAATGTAAATTGATACAGCCATTATGGAGAAAAGTATGAAGGTTCTTTAAAATACTAAAAATAGAACTGCCATATGACCCAGCAATCCCACTATTGGGCATATACCCTGAGGAAACCATAATTCAATAGGACACATGTACCCCAATGTTCATTGCAGCACTATTTACAGTAGCCAGGACATGGAAACAACCTAAATGTCCATCAACAGATGAATGGATAAAGAAGATGTGGTACATATATACAATGGAATAATACTCAGCCATAAAAAGGAATGAAATTGGGTCATTTGTAGAGATGTGGATGGACCTAGAGTCTGTCATACAGAGTGAAGTAAGCCAGAAAGAGAAAAACAAATATTGTATATTAATGCATATATGTGGAATCTAGAAAAATGGTACAGATGAACCTATTTGCATGGCGGGAATGGAGATGTAGAAGCAGGGAACAGACATGTCGACATGGTTGTGGGGAAGGGGAAGGTGGGACGAACTGGGAGATTAGGTTTGACATAAATACACTACCATGTGTAAAATAGATAGCTAGTGGGAACTTGCTGTATAGCACAGGGAACTCAGCTCGGTGCTCCGTGACGACCTAGATGGGTGGGATGATGGGGGAGGGAGGGAGGTCCAAGAAGGAGGGGATATAGATATACATATAGCTGATTCACTTCATTGTACAGGAGAAATTAACACAACATTGTAAAGCAGTTAAAGTCCAAAAAAAAAAAAAAAAAAAGAGGCACATGCCACTTGCTATGGGAGTATAGCTGGGAAAGTGCCTAATACTTTGGGGGAGAACAGGGAAAGCATCTCAGAGAAGGTGAAGGTTGATGGAGTCTGAAATGAGGAGGGAAGGAGGAAGGAGGAGGAATCCAGGCAGAGGGAACAAGGTGCAGGAAAGTCCAGGTAGGTAGGGGCAGGGAACAGACGGGGGACCCGAGCATCTTGCTGGGGATGTTTTAGACATTATGGATTACGCTCAGGTGGGGAAGCACCAGGATGTCCTGCTGTGTTTTGTAAAACTATATAAAATATCCAAGAAACATGTAATTTAATGTTAAAGCAGAGAGCATTTTAATAAAAAAAAATTAAAGAAAGGCAAGTGGTAGTAGGTTCCAAAGGTTTAAGAACTCTTTGTGAGAGAAAAGCTTAAGATATATTTTTCCCAGCTGGGGAAGAACAGTCCACGGTTCAGTTTTTTAGCAGCAAAGCCTGGGAATCTGGCCCTGGGGGCTGGGTTGCTTTCAGGACGTGGAGCCCCCATGAGGCCAAGGCCTGGAAGGACCCCTCTGGTTTGCGTTTGGGTTTGCTTTGCTGCTTTCAAAGCTCACTGACCTGGGTGGGAACACAGCCTCCTCTGCTCTCACAGTCTGGCAGCCAACGCTGGGACAGCTTACGAAGGCCCCTGCGCAGGAGGGAACCTTCTGGAACAAGACACCTCAAAGAGCCCCTTTCTAGCATGTAAATGGCTTCTAAAAAAATGCTTGGGCAATCTTACCCACTCCTCAGACTGTAAGAGCCATACATTACTTAGGAGTGAGAAACAAAATGCTTGTTTCTTTATTGTTTTTTCTGATTATTAAAAAAAATATGCTCGGGCTTCCCTGGTGGCGCAGTGGTTGAGAATCTGCCTGCCAATGCAGGGGACACGGGTTCGAGCCCTGGTCTGGGAAGATCCCACATGCCACGGAGCGACTAAGCCCGTGAGCCACAATTGCTGAGCCTGTGCGTCTGGAGCCTGTGCTCCTCAACAAGAGAGGCCGCGATAGTGAGAGGCCCGCACACCGCGATGAAGAGTGGCCCCCACTTGCCGCAACTAGAGAAAGCCCTTGCACAGAAACGAAGACCCAACACAGCCATAAATAAATAAATAAATAAAATTAAGAAAAAAAAAAATTAAAAAAAAAAATGCTCATTATAAAAATTAAAACAATAGAAAAAGTAGGAATATAAAAAAGTGAGGTTTTTCTCATACCTCCCCCTCTCCCGAGATAACCATGGTTAACAGATGTATTTCCCTCAGATTTAAAAAAGTTAATTAACTGACATAAAAATTATTATAATTTTTTAATCAAGATGGAATTCTACAACTGTTCTTTTTTTTCCTTCTTGACTAAATACCTCGGACAATTTTCCATGTCAGTGTATAAGTCTAGTTACATTCTTTTAGAAATTTTATTACCTTGTCTAGATTCTTCAACTTTTATTTGATTTTTAAAAATATATTCATTACATAGTAGATGAGTAACTGGAAAAAAAAAAAAAAAACCAGAGTGTTGCACAAATAAATCTAGTTTTATCCTTCAAGGTTTTTTTTTTTTTAATTTATTTTTGTCCACACTGGGTCTTCGTTGCTGCGCGCGGGCTTTCTCTAGTTGCGGCGAGCGGGGGCTACTCTTCATTGCGGTGCACGGGCTTCTCATTGCGGTGGCTTCTCTTGTTGCTGAGCACAGGCTCTAGGTGTGAGGGCTTCAGTAGTTCTGGCACGCAGGCTCAGTAGTTGTGGCGCACGGGCTTAGTTGCTCTGTGGCATGTGGGATCTTCCCAGCCCAGGGCTCGAACCCGTATCCCTTGCATTGGCAGGCGGATTCTTAACCACTGCGCCACCAGAGAAGCCCTTCAATAATATTCTTAACACTTGCTGGCTCTTTTTCCTTGGGTAAATTAATGACACCTTTCTCAACTGTAAAATGGAGACAATGTTTCCTACCTCACATGATTGTTCTAAGAATTAGAAAGAACAATGAGTTTATTACCATGCCTGGGTTCTAGTAAGTGCACATAAAATGTCCCTGGAGTTATGAATGTAATTAAAGGATTCTCCATTGTCCTCTCTGCTCCTGCAGGAGGGCAGGATGTGGCTTCTGAGAACAGGTTGCAAAAATACGTCACTCTGCCTTGGGTGTCCTTCGCCGGGGGTGGGTCTCACTCCCCCTTGGGTTATTCCCTCTGGGGGAAGCCACTCCACTCACACTGAGAGGCCACAGGAGTGAGCTTGGGGACACATCCTTCAGCCACCTTAGAGCACTTTCCCTTCAGTCCCGACCAGATTGCAACCTTGAGCCAGAGGCAATCTGCATTCCTGACTCACAGAAACTGTGAACTAATGAATGTTTGTGGTTTCAGGATGCCAAGTTTTTGAGTAATTTGTTATGCGGCAGAGGATGACTGATACCATGCCAGAGCTAAGCCTGTCTCGGGGCTGCGCTACAGGCCTGGCGGGCACTCCTTGGAGATAGTTGATACAGAGTATCATCAAAGGCTCTCTGGGTTTTTTTGAAAGGATGAAGACCAGACTCTTTCTTCAGTGCAGCCCTTCCTAACGTGGCCCATGCCTCCATCTCCTGCAGGCATGCAGACCTCCAGCCGCACTGTACATCACCAATCCCACCGCAATGCTGCAAAGTCTTGTGCGCTGTATGGACCCCCTTGCACCTACTCAAAGAGGAACTCATGCCTCTCCTCTAGGAACCCTTATCTGCTCTTCCCTCCAATGTGAAGCTGGTGTCCTGCCTTGCATTCTCTCTGCAGGCTCTGTGTATCTTAACTCTAGTTTTGATAACCGGTGCTTACCCAGCAGGTCTGGTATTTGATTCCCTCCACAAACTGTGAATTTATTTGAGGACTGTATTTCTTTAAGGCACATGAATGCTTGGCCAAATGGTGCTTAACTGATATTTTATGATGGATGAAGGATTCCAGCTCTCAGATGGCAGCATTGTTTGCTGCATCTAACCTCTTATGAAGTATAAATATGCTTTCCTTTATATTCTTTTAATATGTGACATGAGGGTTGTACTTGCAACATAAACAGATCTGAAGAGAGAAGAGCCATTTACAGAAATCTGACTTGGAAACAGGATGGGGCAGAGCAGTTTAGAACTTGGATGGGGAGTGCTTCTTAATCATGCCAACCATGGGGTTCCGGGGGTGTTGGGGAATGCAACAGCTAGAACTACCTACATTAAATCTGTGAACCAGGATGGAGAAAGGGTCACTTAAGTGTAGTGATTTTTTTTAATGTTAAATCAGATATCTATTAATTTATACTAGGTTGAACAAGATTTAGCTGTTTCTGACCTAAAAAAATAGCATATTCTTACGATTCTATGATTCTAGCACTCAGACACTTCATGTGTAGTGATTTTGCGCTCTTCTATTTTCTCTTTGGTATTTCCTTTTGTGGAGTTTGCAAATTAAGGACTGGCTAAGACATTTGTCTCCAGGGTTACAAAGTTTAAGTTGGCTGTGAGTCTTAATCTAGAGATGAGTTGGATCAGAGCCAATGGCAGGGTCATGGCCAAGACACATCCTTGTGACTATTGCCACATTCATCTCAGGTTTATTTTTTTAAAAAAACTCTTAACAGAGCCTTCCCACAAAACTCAATCCTAGGTTCCATGTTTTGTCCTCAACATAAGATGGAAAATAGACTTTATAGAGTCTAATTGTAGAACTCCAATAAACTAAGACCAGTAACAATTCCCATTTTCACTTTCTTGTCCAAATGTGTGTTGATGATGAAGTTCTAGAGATACTTGGATGAAAGGCACTGCAAGTCCTTAAAGAACACAAACACCCACAGAATTAATTAGGATCCTTGTCTTCTAGAGTGGGAACCAGAGACACAAAAGTACTTAAGTCTGTTTTTCAAGGTGGAAAAGTGAAACCGAGAGTTAACCTCTAACACAGAAACGGTCTTGGAAATTTGGCAAAGATCTGGATCATTTCTTTCTTTTTTTTTTTAAATTAATTTTTATTGGAGTTGCTTTACAATGTTGTGTTAGTTTCTACTGTACAGCAAAATCAATCAGCTATACATATACATATATCCCCTCTTTTTTTTGGATTTCCTTCCCATTTAGGTCACCACAGTGCATTAAGTAGAGTTCCCTGTGCTATACAGTATGTTCTCATTAGTTATCTATTTTATACATAGTATCAATAGTGTATATGTGTCAATCCCAATCTCCCAATTCATCCCACACCCCACTTCCCCCTTGGTATCCATACGTTTATTCTCTGTGTCTGTGTCTCTGTTTCTGCTTGCAAATAAGGTCATCTATACCATTTTTCTAGATTCTACATATATGTGTTAATATACAATATTTGTTTTTCTCTTTCTGACTTACTTCACTCTGTATGACACTCTCTAGGTCCACCCACATCTCTACAAATGACCCAGTGTCATTCCTTTTTATGGCTGAGTAATATTCCATTGTATATATGTACCACATCTTCTTTATCCATTCCTCTGCTGATGGACATTTAGGTTGTTTCCATGCCCTGGCTATTGTAAATAGTGCTGCTATGAACATTAGGATGTATGTGTCTTTTTGAATTATGGTTTTCTCTGGGTATATGCCCAGTAGTGGGATTGTTTCTTATCAGATCTGGTTATGGATTTTATATTGACCAATCCAATGGAAGTCTTTCAAAATACATTATTTTTGGCAACAAAGCCTCTAAGCAAAGCGGTGAACTAACTTTCAGCTTCTGGTTGAAGTGGGTGAGGGTGAAGGGGAGGAAAGATCTTCAGGAACTACGTCTTATTCACCTTGGGTGCCACACAGAGGATTCTTGAACACAGGACCCTTAATTCGTGGTCCCAGTGAAAGTGCCATGTTCACTTCCAACTAATTTATAATTTAGATCACACCCTTAACAAATCCACTTTAGACTATCATTTGCAATTTATATCTTATGAAAGTATGACATCAGATTTCACGGTCTTATCCTGTTGTTGTGCGTGTTCCTTGGTTGCCGTGGTAACTGAGTTGCCATGGATGGCGCTGCAGGAGCTGTAAGGGTCAGCAAAGACCAGAGTCCTGTCATTCAAAGGCAGTTGTCCCTGAAAAATGTGACTTGCTTCAATATTTAAAACCTGGGCACTGATATTAAACTAGAATGATACTTCGGTTAAAAACCAATAATTAACCTTGTCTTCCACTCCAGGTCACACTTGAATAGAGATTTCATAAAGTGGACATTCCTCTGTGTTTCATTCCTGAAGTCCTAGATTGGTTTTAAATAATACGTCTCCTAGAAAAGTACACGGGTAATCGTTGCAATTTATTTTATATCATTATCTAAGCCCTCAAGATCTTACAATCCCGGCTCTTCTCTCCGAGGTAATTGCACACGTCTTGGGAACATGTGAGATGATGTTAATATTCAGGGTGCCACCTCTTTGAAAGGATTCACAACCTACAAAGAAACACTGTCTTGATGTCCTTCTGCAAAACTTATTTTTAGGCAAGTGTAAGGTATTTCCTTTCTAAAGAATAATTTTCTTCAAAATCACAGTCTTTGATGTCACGGATTTACAATATGTATCCTGAATAGCAGTTTTAGTTTCAGAGTGGGGATTATGCAGCTTGATTATATTATAATAAAACCTTTTGGATTATAAATTAAGACCACCTTTGAGGTACACAAGATGCCATCATTCTTTTAATACTTCTCACTCTTTTTTGCTACCTAAGTTGTTTTAAATTGCTGTAATGCTTTACTGCACTGTGGTATATATAGAGAGAGAATACTTAGGTGGTTGCTTAAATTTTTTAATACCAGTAGTGTGAAAATTATGGCATCTACATAAGAAACATGTTAAATGTTATTATCTTTTAGAGCAGGGATTTGATATTTCTCAGAATTTCAGGTAATATAGAAAAATTACCTCAGAAAATGGTCAAATAATGTTAAACACTTATTTTTTATAATCCCAAAGAAACTTGAAATACATAGGTTTTTTTAATATATGTAAATTTCAGTAGATTTATTTCTACCAAGATATTTGGAACTTTGTCACTCTAAAAAAATGAATCAACTATAAAATTTTTAATTATTTAAAATGTAAGAATCCAGTTTTTCCTAATAACAAATGAGTTTCACAAAAGTTCTAACAGGCTGTGTTCAAATTCTTTCTATATTTATTTTTTAAAAGACTAAATGATTTTTCTTCCTTTTCTGTTTTCAGTGATCAATAAAATTTTACATGATGCCACATTCATTAGAGTTGGGTGAACAACATTATTGATGGTAGAGAAGGAAATGATTCCAATTTACTCAATTATTAAATACATTGATTATATGACAGAAAATTATTTTCTTTGCGAAAAAGAAATTTTATTCTTTCTGTGAGCTACAGAGAAACCCCAGGAAAGCTATTTGATTCACTTGAGTGTCTAATTATAGTCATAACTGAAAGCGTTGCGAGTGAGTTGTGCTGCGTTTTATCTAACTTGGAGCTTACAAATTCATATTTCGGCAAGAGTGCAGAACACAGATAAACTTTGGAAAATGAAACTCAATTCTTTATAAGAAGATTATCCTCCCCTTCTTCACCCCTCCCCTAGGCATCCCTTTCTCTTGGCAACAAGTTTTAATGAAAACGAGCAGATTGCCCATATTCCGATTAATAACCTAGACTGGACTCATTACTCTGAATTTTCAAAATTGCTTTTGCTTTGTATTCCTTTGGTTTCAGAGAATGAAAATAATTGACGATTTTCAATGAGTCTATGATGATATTACTTCCTCCACTCTTGAAATACGTAGCTTTTATAGAGCTAGTTTTATGGATGAAGGATAGAAAGGTGGTCATATTTCCCCTGGATAATTGTATATTTACACTAAGCGCATATTAATACTGCCTGTGCATTCTTTCAAAATTAGCTCCAACAAATATGGTCTTTGCAGCCCTAACCCTCCTTCAACTCTGTTCTCCTGCGCTGTCTCCTCTTGTACACAAGGGACTCCCTTTATGTCAACAGGAGACCTTGAGTAGCAGAAAGAGGTTATTTAGAGGCATGAAAAAGGAATAAGAAAATCAAATTGAAGGTTCGTATCAATTAGCTGAGAACCAAAGCATGGAGTTCACCAGCTAATTATTCATTACACCAACATACTTACCAAATCTATATTTGGACTTAATTATGGGCATTATTCTTTTATTATTGTCCTTCCCCCCCCCCCTTTAGGTACAAATCTTCCTTGCACATTGGTGCAATCTCCTTGTTAACCTGTTTGTGACGGAGACCAATCAGACCTGGTTTTATACAAAATTAAGAATTCCTTAAAATCTCATTTTGTTTATAGGAAAGAATTTGATTGGAAGCCAGGTCAAAGTTTTTAGGTTTCAGTAAGCACTTCCTAAAGAGGCTCTGAGGGAAATAGTACTCTTTTAAAACACTTATGCTTTTATCTTTCAACTGCCTCTTATTCCCTGACTAGTCTTTCCTTTTTTCTCTGAGGCCTCCAAGTAGCACTCCCTGAATGACATTTCAATAGAACTTTCCAAATACAGTGTAACAAAGAGATCAAGGCCCACTGGGGAGATGGAGCAGATTTTTTTTTTTAACAAAATGAATAGTTTTAATTATGTCTTTTCTGCCCACTCCATAGAGCCTCCCAGCCTCCATGCCCACACCAAATCCGAAGTCCACAAACGTAAGACACTCAGACTCATTGCTCCACATCTTTTTACCAGCAAGGTTTTAAAATCAGTTAGGTCTCCAGCAGGTGCCCTGCTCCCTGCGTTCACTGGACGGGGTTCCCTGTCCTCGGCTAAGCAGACCTCCTACGGCTCAATTATGAGCTTGTTTTCGGTCAGGCCCCCAGGATCTATAGCAATCCCAACAACAGCTTGAAAAATGGACCTGTTTTAAAGGAAGAGCCAGCCCTGGCTGTGACGGATGACTAGGAAACCTCCCGGTATTCAGGCTTTCAGAAAGGGTCAACCCTTCATTTCCAGCTAGTCTTTTCAATACCTTGAAAACATTTAGAAGCAGTGATGTTCGCGTCAATTACACTCCTTTAAACTGTGAGCATAATTGCAGGTACAAGCCAATTATCTCATAGCTATACCATTTGCCCATTGCCAATGAGCCAATTTGAAAAATCCTACATCAAGGGATTTCCAACATTAAAGTTTTCTTTTTTTTTTTTTTAATTCCGAGAAGGCACTTTTGGGGAAGAGTGATAAGCCCTGGTGGGTTCCTTGAAATATTGGTTTTTAAAATTTAAAAAATGGCATTAACGTGGACAAGTAACCACTAGGAAAAAAGCCATCCCCTAGAAAGCCAACTTTTGATAGTCTGTGAACTTTTAGTGGAAATAAATATTTTACGAAAACAAACCAAAAATTTTATCCAGTTAGAATTTCTTGGGCAAAACTCCCAATTCTCTTTTATTCAAAGATCCCTTCCAAAATTATGATAGCTCCTTCTTTTTGAGTCAATATTTATTAGTACATACATAATGTTATAGTATTATGAAGCAGAAGCACTGTCTCCTTCAGAATATTCTTGTAATTCTATTTCCAAGACTCTCTCGCTGTTCTAAGCACGTTAGACCTTTGACTCAGCAAAACTCTGATACTTGGAGTGAGGCATTCGAACTTTCTGGGCCTCATTTTCTTTTAGCTCAGAAATCCTGTTAATCTGAGCTTGTCCTCAAATGTACACTTTTTTGGAAAGACCAAAAAATGTGCATACCACTTGAAGCTTCCACAACAACTTTTACTTAAAGCACAACTTTATGAATTTAATAATTATTAAGTTTAATGGTAGATTGAAGGAATGAGGCAAGAATTTAATAGATAAATATTAAGATTATGAATGGACCATTATCCCTGAATCCTTATAATGTAATGTACCAGGACTGTCTCATTTGAGAAAAAAAAAAAAAAAAGACGTACAGGGTGAAGTCAGCAAAATTTACTTCAATGCTCATTTGCCATCACCTTTATGACTTTGCTTATTTTTTCCTCCCCTTTGATTGAAACACACACACACACACCACACTCACTCTCCCAGTTCCAATGTCCTGTGGCCTCAGGCTATTTTTAAAAATCTTAATTCGTTCTTTTTTTTTTTTTTTAAATTAAATTTATTTTATTTTTAGCTGCGTTGGGTCTTCGTTGCTGTGCGCGGGCTTTCTGTAGTTTCAGCGAGCGGGGTCTACTCTTTGTTGCGGTGCGCGGGTTTCTCCTTGCAGTGGCTACTCTTGTTGAGGAGCACAGGCTCTAGGTGCATGGGCTTCAGTAGTTGTGGCTCGCGGGCTCTAGAGCGCAGGCTCAGTAGTTGTGGCGCACAAGCTTACTTGCTCCGCGGCATGTGGGATCTTCCCGGACCAGGGCTCGAACCTGTGTCCCCTGCATTGGCAGGTGGACTCTTAACCACTGTGCCACCAGGGAAGTCTCCCTTAATTTGTTCTTAATTGCAAGCAATAGAAGCTGACTCTTTCTAGTTATGTAAAAAGGGATTCAATTAAAGAACTATTGAGTAGATCACGGACATCTTGGGAGAGCTGCAAAACCACGTTGGAGGCCAAACCTCAGGGAATAATGCCCCAAGCTGCAACCACAGAGGTAGCCTAATCAGAAGGCACCTCTGCTGGTTGGCTATGGGTACCATCTTTCTCCCATTTCTCCTCTGCACCAGGGACTCCTCTGGACGACAACTGTGATATCACTGGCTTCTATGGGTGCTACCAGCTCAGCTCTGTTACCTCCAGCCCCTGCAGGGAAGAAAATGCACAGCCTGTTTCCTCCTGTGGCTTGTTTCTGCACCGAAGCCTTGTGTGAGTCTATTTGACCAGTGAAACTCAGATCCCACGCCTGTGTTCTTGTGGTACAGAAGACTGGAGAAAATTCAATTTCCTGGGCTCTACTTTGGGGAGTTAGGATTCTCAATGTTGAAGATTTTCCACTCAGAGCAGAAGTTTTCCAGAAAGTATTGAGCCTAACATATGTTCCCCATAGGTGTTGAAGAGCTTCACAATGATCCATTCATCCATCTATCCATCCATCCATCCAATTTTTTAAAATTTATTTTTATTTTTTTATACAGCAGGTTCTTATTAGTTATCCATTTTATACATATTAGTGCATATATGTCAATCCCAATCACCCAATTCATCCCACCACCCCTCTCCCCGCCACTTCCCCCTCTTGGTGTCCATACATTTGTTCGCTACATTTGTGTCTCTATTTCTTCCCTGCAAACTGGTTCATCTGTACCATTTTTCTAGGCTCCACATACATGCATTAATATACAACATTTGTTTTTCTCTTTCTGACTTACTTCACTCTGTATGACAGTCTCTAGATCCATCCACATCTCTACAAATGACCCAATTTCGTGCCTTTTTATGCCTGAGTAATATTCCATTGTATATATGTACCACATCTTCTTTATCCATTCGTCTGTCGATGGGCATTTAGGTTGCTTCCATGCCCTGGCTATTGTAAATAGTGCTGCAATGAACATTGGGGTGCATGTGTCTTTTTGAATTATGGTTTTCTCTGGGTATATGCCCAGTAGTGGGATTGCTGCATCGTATGGTATAATTTTTATTTTAACAAGCATTTATTGAGCACTTGCTATGTGGGGAAGGAGCTGGGAGCTCTGGGTGTAAAAACAATTAAGGTACAAAAGCAACTGTAAAGCAATCCTCATTGAATGGAAAAGGGAGATGAGTAAGCAGATGTTTTTTGACTCAGTGTGGTGCAATTATGGCCTTGATAAAGCACAGGTTGGGGTTGGGTGCTAGACTCCTATCCACCCCTCCAATTCCCGGTCTCCCTTGTAGCGAACTTGGGGCTGTGGGACTAGTTCTAGCCCTTGAATCTGAGCTCTGGCCTCCCACCAGGGGCCTCCTCCTCCTTCCCTTTCTTCCTTGACGTGGACACTGCAGAGGCCTGTGTTCCCGCTGATGTGAACACAAAATGGAAGACAGAAACCAGGTCCATGTGGGGCTCTTTGTATAAACCGTTGAAGTCTTCAGGCTTTTCAGTTGTCACAACTAGCATTAGCTCTCCTAAATAAAATATAGGCCACATGGCAAATCAGGAAAGTTAGAGTTCTCCAGAAGAAGAGGACTTGGAAATGTCCTCTTTAAATCATTCAGTTAGTTGGAGGCAGACAGATGAGTCTGGGGACGAAATCAGAGGCCAGACCTCAGAGGATTTAAGTCTGTCTTGCTAAGATTTTTTTTTTTTTTCCTCGAGGGTCTGGGGAGACACTGAAGAATTTTAATACCTTTTCCACCTTTCCACCTGGGAAACAACTTACCAATATCCTCGGCAGAGCTCAGCTAATGTGATACACTAAAATCTGCTTTGGCTAATAAAAAAGGATCGATCTTTCAGCCATCTTGACTTTACTAGTTCAAATATGAAACGCTTTAATATTATACAATTAGTCCTTGACTGTCAGGCTTGTGTAGGGCAAAGGACAACTTGTGTTGAATCTGTGGTCCTCTTCAAATCATACATACAGTCTCATTTATGAGTCAGCCCATGCATAGCACCAACGTTGAGAAGGCCAAAGGTATAACGACAGATATATTTATAGATCTTTTAAAAGTGATGCTGAAGAAGCTGGACCAATTCACAGTGGCGTTCACCTGGGCTTTAAAGCATTTTATTAGGACTGTATGTTTTTCACATATAACACATGACCTGTGGAGAGAATGAGTTTTCATCCTTGGGGGAAAGGAGATCAGTATTAAAGTTATATTTTATTGTACAGAAAATGCATATGTCCTAAATATTTTGAGTGAATGTTAGAGGAAAAGGTATAATTTGAAAGACTTCACTTACTACAAGCAAAATAAATAACAGAATATTCAAATCATTTTAACATGTATATTTTATTAAAATCAATATCTTGTTGAAATCATAACTTCTACCTGAGGTTTAAAATCTTCATTTTATCACATCTTTCTCAAACCAGTTAAAAGTCATACGTACTAAATCAAGTTTGATGTCTTAGGAATTTTCTATTTGCTCTATTTAGGACTATCAGCAACTCTACTAAAGGGTTAACTTTGGAACATTCTTTACATTTAAATTCTAATTGTATTCTCATTGAGTTTATATAATTGGGATGAATCAATGTGTCTATCAGTCAACTATCACTAGATTATGCTTAGTAACAAACAACCCCAGAATCTCAGGAACAAAGACTTACTTCTTACTCACATTGCTGGCTCTGCATGTTTTCTTCATTTTGAATCCAGGCTGAAGGAGGGTCCACTCTCTGGGACATATTCTTCATTGGCTAAATCAAGCCAAATGGCCGGGCCTGGATGCCTAGATGCCTGGATGCCAGTGAGGGAGAAATACACTCCTATTTCAAGGAGGACAGAAAATAATCAGTAAACACAATCTACTACAATGTATAAAACCTTATGAAAATGTGAAAGAAAATAATACATTTTTTTCCTCTGCTGTATTAATTCACCTACTATCACTCTTCTTTTTTTTTTTAGTAATTATTTATTTTTTTAAATTTATTTTTATTTTTATTTTTTGGCTGCATTGGGTCATCATTGCTATGCATGGGCTTTCTCTAGTTGTGGCGAGCGGGGGTTACTCTTCGCTGTGGTGCGCAGGCTTCTTGTCGTGGTGGCTTCTGTTGTTGCAGAGCATGGGCTCTAGGTGCGTGGGCTTCAGTAGTTGTGGCACGTGGGCTCAGTAGTTGCAGCTTGTGGGCTCTAGAGTGCAGGCTCAGTAGTTGTGGCACATGGGCTTAGTTGCTCCGCAGCATGTGGGATCTTCCCGGACCAGGGCTCGAACCTGTGTCCCCTGCATTGGCAGGTGGATTCTTAACCACTGCACCACCAGGGAAGCCCAATCGCTCTTCTACTTCTGCTACTAATTTAGTACATCAAACTCAATCTAAACAAATCACCTAATACTGCTTACCTCTAACACTTGACAGAGGATGTTCATGAAGTGCTGAGATTGGGTAGGAATGTAAGTATCTTTTCTACAAAGATCCTGGAGGGTAGAGACTACCATCAAGAGTAGGTTAATTTGTATCATGGACTAGACAGACGCAGAATTGTAGAAGTGTTGAGTGCAGTCTCTGGAGTCAGAATCCCAGGAGACCAAACCCAGCTTTACCACGTCCTAGTTGAGAACCCTCAATTTTCTCAACTGCAAAATAAGATGAATGAAAGCACCTGCCTGTAATGAAAAAAATCCATGTAAATGGTTTAGTGCAGTGCTCAGTGTGTTCTTACAACTGGAGTGATTGTTTTCCTTTAGTTATTCATCCAACAAATATTTATTGCCTATTTTGTGTCAGATGCTAAGCCTGGCGCTGAGGGTATGGGTGGGAAAGTCATCGTTTTGACCTTGAAGAATTTTCCAGTTTAATGAAGGAGAAGAGTGAGAAGGGCAGGTGGTCTGATGGGCAGATGATGGAGGGCAAGAAAAATGAGGTTGAGAAAAGCCTATCTGGGATGAGAAACCAAAATGTTTATAGACTGAAGAAAATACATTAAGAGAGAGGAAATCAAGATGTCATAGTATTTCATACCCTCAAAAGCCCGGGGAGTGGGTGTTAGTGGTTTTTTTAAATAAATAAATAAATATTTATTTATTTTTGGCTGTGTTGGGTCTTTGTTGCTGTGTGTGGGCTTTCTCTAGTTGCTGCGAGCGGGGGCTACTTTTTGTTGAGGTGCGCGGGCTTCTCATTGCGGTGGCTTCTGTTGTTGCAGAGCACGGGCTCTAGGTGCGCGGGCTTCAGTAGTTGTGGCTTGTGGGCTCAGTACTTGTGGCTCGCAGGCTCAGTAGTTGTGGTGCAAAGGTTTAGTTGCTCCGCGGCATGTGGGATCTTCCCGGACCAGGGCTCGAGCTCATGTCCTCTGCATTGGCAGGCAGATTCTTAACCACTGTGCCACCAGGGAAGTCCCGGTGTTCGTGCTTAATGGGGACAGAGACTCTGTTTTGGATGGTGAATAAGTTCTGGAGATGGACAGTGGTGATGGTGGCACAATATTGTGTGTACTTTATGCTACTGTACACTTAAAAATGGTCAGAAGGGTACAGTTTATGTTTGTATATATGTTACCGCATTAAGAAAAATATTTTAAAAAAAGCACAGGGAGAGGCGGTTGACCTTGGAAAGGTAGATGCATTCTGAAACTGACATAAAGCAAAAAACTAACAGATTTATAAATATTCCTTCAGGTGGACGGAAAGGAATCTGAGGAGCTTCGTGATATATGTTTCTTCAGTTAAAAAAGAGATGAGATGGCTGGGTGATCCTGGAAAGGCCTACAGTAGATCCAGGGCTTGCAAAGGCCCCAGAAGATTGGGAAAGTGTCTGAGGAGAGTCAGAGATCAAGTCAATTTCCTGTGAGGACGTGGTGCTGGGGTGTCCGGATGGTCCAGCCGACTTACAAAACTTGTCTCCGCGATGGTATGAAGACAGCCTGCTCGGCTTCTGAGTCTGCTCCCCTCACCCCCGGTGGACAAGGGGTCTTTTAGGGTGAGAGAGCAGAGGTGAAAATCAAGTAGGGCTTAGAGTCTAAATCAGTGTGTAAGGCAAAAGTAGCAGAAGGTCACACTTATTCCTGAAAATGTCTCGTGGTGACACCATATGGGTGACTCACGTTACTGTCTCTCGTAAGCACAAGAGTCTTCAGGATTGGAAGAGAGCAGTGTTTCTATTGTTGAGCAAGGAATGACGCCATCAACTGGAATTGAAGGGTCGTATATATATGTATGTGTAGACACACACATATATGCTCATATATATGAACAACAGAGTCACAGTTGCTGTGGTTGAGACACTTACAAGGCGGGAGACCCATGGGGACTGAGGCTAATGAGGAAATTGCATATTCACTCATCCCCTCCCCTCTACTCCCTTCACCCCGCCCCCCAATCAGGCTCATTGGGTGGAATGGTCAGCATAAAGTTATACCACTTTGTGTTAAATGTATCATTATTTCATTGAGCTGTGATATTAACTCTATGTTCAACAGATGCTTGAATGACACAACTCCAATGTAATGTATCAAAATTTGTTGATAGAGTCAAGCAATATTAAGAAAGAAAGGTGTTTTTTTTGGTGGGGGGTGGAGGGTAGGTGAGCTGTCCTTTTCTGAAGAATCTGAAAGACCTCATCTGACTCCTGTGGAGCATTATTAGGACCTGCTGACCGCAGTGCCTGCTGTTACTTCCAGAATGGCGCCTGCAACATGGCCTCGATCACAGCATCTCAAGTGCTGGCCAGAGTGAAGGAAGAGGGAAGAAGGGCAATCAGGGGAAAAAGGAACACCTGGGCAGCCAACCAAGGCTGGCTGGCTATGCCCAGAAAGGTGACCCGATGGGAAAACTGAAGACACATTTTGTAGCATCTTCTTTATGGCATCTGCTTTCCTCTTCAGCTAGCAGGACATACTAGGTTTTTTTTTTTGGTTTGTTTTTTCTTGAAATAAACTTTCCATGAACCTTTTTTTAGACATTTGGGGCATGAATGTTGGCTTACACATGGTCATTTAATTTTCTTTTGCAGTTTCTACAGCCTAGAATCAAGAGTGAGGACAACTCATGGTGAGTTTTCCTTGGCTTCTGACAAAGGGGGTTTAGAGGATGCAGGGATCCTGAATGCTGGTAAAAATTTAATTGAAATGCTTGAACGCAATGTGCTCCCAGGCTGGATGGTTCTAAAAGTGTAACAATGGGGAATTCCCTGGAGGTCCAGAGGTTAGGACTCTGTGCTTCCACTGCAAGGGGCGCTGGGTTCAATCCCTGGTCAAGGGGGCACTGAGTTCAATCCCTGATCGAGGAACTAAGATCCTGCATGCTGCGTGAGGCCAAAAAAATTAAATTAAAAAAAAAAAGGTGTAACAGTGAAGTGGTCATAATACCTTAGAGTTCATGGTGTTTTTTAGCTCCTAATGGCTTCCATTTATCTTTTACTTCCAGAAGGGAACTCAGGGGAGATTAGGGTGGGGCTGAGGATCAAAGGTCACACTGAGGCTGCACCGGAATGAGGCCATCGGATGTTGTAACAGCGGAAAGAATGTGTGAGTTTCAGGTCTTGGAGGTGGAGCAGCTTCAGGCGATGATGAGGTGTAAGGTGGGTGTAGCTGAAGGTCACGGGAGGTCATTGAAGCTGTGAGGGTAGGGGCTTGCAAGGGTCATGAAAGCAAATGGTTACTGGGGCAGTGCTCCGGGAAGGGAGTGAGAACCGAGGGTGCAGACTCCGGAGGTGCCGGGTGGGGGGGTGGGGCGGAGGGAGGGGAGGCAGCGAGAATCACGGGACAGCTGGGACCCACATGGAGAGAGGGCTCTGAGAGGCTCCGACTTCATAAGAGATGAACCAGGGAAGAGAGTAGATCAGGGGTCAGCAGGTGACTGTGGCTGATCTGCCTTGTTTTGGAAAACCGTGAAATGGGGAACGCAGGATTCCATCTAGGAGAACAGAATATCAGAGGAGAAGGATCGCATTGTTCCAGAGGCTGTTGACAAAAGAATGAAGTTTCCCAAGGGAAAGATGTGCTGGGTGGTGATGATAAATGCAAGCAAATAAACAAGCAAATGGATTAAAACAACAAAAAACAGACCGGGGTGGTGGGGAGGCAGGCAATTAGGTTTGGTCTTCAAGACGTCTGACTATAGACGGATTCCAGGTTGGTTAATTCCAAGTTCTAAGTATTTCATTCAAGAACCCGTGTTCTTCCCACTTTTCTTTCTGCTACATTTCCTACTTGACTTACCTCAGGTGAATTCTCCTTACACAGCGGAAAGGAAATCTGTGTTAAAGTGCCCCAAATTCTCCAGGGATTTTTGGGAAGCCACACCCTGGAGAGGAATACAGATGTCCCTTCTTCGTTGTCTGTATCTGCAAGGAAACATTTACGGGAAGCCTTTAGATTTCTTCTCATGTCTTTGTCGATCACACAGGTCTGTTCCTAAACCAATCACTGGCGGGGAGAATGGGGTCTCCGCCTCAGGGTGTAAGCAGTTTCCCATGAATAGACTGTAAGGTATATGTACCTTGCTGTACACCTGAAACTAACACATTGTTAATCAACCATATTCCAATATAAAATAAAAATTTAAAAAATTTAAAAAACCCTGCACAAATATTATTAAAACTGGATTACGTTTATATATATTACCAACTCTAGAAATAAAAATATAATTGTAGTCTACTCCACACTGGTCTGTGCTCCCATGGCTTCAACCAAAATTCCCCCTGCAAGTCACTGGTGATCTTCATGTTGCAAAATGACCAGATGCCGGGGACTTCCCTGGTGGTCCAGTGGTTAGGACTCTGCACTCCCAATGCAGGGGGCATGGGTTCGATGCCTGGTCAGGGAACTAAGACCCCGCATGCGCATGCGAGTGGCCAAACAAACAAATAAATAATTACCGGATGCTTCCTAGTCTGTATCTTCCTTGACTGTTCTGCATCGAGTTGCACGTTGCTAATTCCTGAGATAGTCTTTGCTCGAAGCCTACGATACCTCACACCATCTGCTTGTCCTTCTCCCTCTTGAGTTACTCTTTATACTTTTACTTTTCTTGCTGATTCCACACCTGTGGTTCTCAACCAGGGGTGACTTTGGCCCCCCCCCCCCCAGGTGATATTTAGCAATACCTGGAGACATCTCTGGTTGTCACAACTGAGGGGACATCTAGTGGGGAGAGGCTAGGGACGCTGGTCAACATCATACAATGCCCAGGGCGGCCCCCTCCACAAATAATTATCTGGCCCAAAATGTCAGCTGAGCCCTGACATTTTGAGGAATCCTAAGTTTCCTCTCATATGAGCTCCTTAGGGGTCAGTTTTGGACTCCTTGTCTTCTCATTCTACATTCTCTCCTTAGATGATCTCATCTTTTCCCAGTTTTAAATAACATTTATACACTAACAAATCTCAATTTTATATTTTCAGATCAGATCTCTTATCCTTTTTTTTTTTCATGGTTGCAACTTTTTATTTTGCCAAGTAATATTTTTTATTTTTTTTCTTTTCTTTTCTTTTAATTGAACTATATTTGATTTAGAGTGTTGTGTTAGTTTCTGGTGTACAGCAAAGTGATTCAGTTATACATATACATACATGTTCTTTTTCATATTCTTTTCCATTATGGTTTATTACAGAATACTGAATATAGTTCCCTGTGCTATACAGTTGGACCTTGTTGTTCATCTGAGATCTCTTTTCTGAGTTCCAAATCTAGATATTTAATTGTCTACTTGAAAGTTACACTTAAATATCTCACAAGTATCTCAAACTTAGTATTTCCAAAATACCTTTGGCCCATCCCCAAAATGCACCCCTCTTCCACTCTTCCACATTTCTGAAGAACTGACAGTATCCACCCAGTTGTGTAAACCCAAGGCCGGTAAGTCATTCTTGAAGCCACCGTTTCCATAACCCGCTGCCCCACATCTGGTCCATCACTGAGTCCTGTTGACTCCATCTCCAAAATAAACCCTGACTCAAGCCACTTCTCTCCATACCACTGTCATCTCTTACCTGGACTTCTGTGATGGCCTTCTTCCTGGTCTCCAGACATCCATTTTGGACCATGTCACACTCATTGCACTTGGATAAAAACATCTAAAATCCTCAACATGGTCTACAACATTCCTCTTTAGTTTCATTTCTTTTTTTTTTTGCTGTGCAGCTTGTGGCATCTTTAGTTCCCTGACCAGGGATTGAACCCGGGCCTCAGCAGTGAAAACACTGAGTCTTAACCACTGGACTGTCAGGGAATCCCCTAGTTTCATTTCTTGAAGGGCCTGTATTTGTTTCCTAGGGCTGCCATAACAAAGTACCACAAACTGGGCAACTTACACAACAGAAATGTATTGTCTCATCGTTCTGGGGGCCAGAAAGCTGAGACCAAGATGACAGCAGGATTGGTTCCTTCTGAGGGCTGCAGGGAAGGATCTGTTCCAGGCCTCTTTTCTTGGCTTGTAGATGGAAGTCTGCATGTTCTTCCTCTCTGCATGCCTGTCTCCAAGTTCTCCTTTTTATAAGGACACAAGTCACACTGGATTAGGGTCCACCCTAAAGACATCATTTTAAACTTGATCACATCTGCAAAGACCCTGCTTCCGAATACGGTCACATTCCCGGATACCAGGGGTTAGGACTCTAAGATACGAATTTTGAGGTGACACAATTCAACCCATGACAGCCCTCTTGATCATTTAGGACTTCGGTACGTGGAGCTGGTTGGACTCCTCACTAACAAAGTGACTTTTTACCACGTACCAGCACATGATTAACATCTGTCCTTCAGAAAGATGACAAACGACTCCGTGCCGTGAACATGAAGGGGGCATTTTATTAATCCGCGAAGGTTACATCTTGGACTGCCAAGGTTCTTTTAAATAAAAGCTCATGGAAATTGCACATTTAGCTGCAACAAGGTCCAAACACATCTAGACTAAATAAACGCATGTGGATTTTCTTTGCTTGTTCTTGGCATTGC
This sequence comes from Balaenoptera acutorostrata, assembly GCF_949987535.1. Classification (NCBI taxonomy): domain Eukaryota; kingdom Metazoa; phylum Chordata; class Mammalia; order Artiodactyla; family Balaenopteridae; genus Balaenoptera; species Balaenoptera acutorostrata. The sequence goes on from NC_080081.1 coordinate 5,410,176, forward strand.
AGCAATTCAATTTGGTAATACAAATTCTTTTGCACTGATCAGAAGAATCTCTCTCTCTCTCTCTCTCTATATATATATAAATATATGTATATCTATATAAAATTATATGTATCATATCGGAAAACAAATATATTATTACTAATACATTCAAGTGACTTACCATAAAAGGTTTCCACGACATAAAGTCCATGGAAGGTGGTTTGTCTCTGGTGGGGTGGAGATGGAACGTTGGCATGTAAACACATACAGCTTTACAGATAGTAGTGTCTTCATTTGAGCTGGAAAAGTCAAGGAGAAAGAGTTGTACCAGTCCTTCAAAGGCTTCCACTGATCCATTAAACTTAAAATAGATTAACCTCTAGAAACAGTCAACTTCCCGGACACAGCAATTACAATGAAGGATGGCAAACCCAAGACATTCATTTAATGGAAACCTACCACCCGATAGCACTCCCTCCATAATTCTAGTTCTCATCCTGTTCAGGCCATCATTCCCATCTCTGCTGCCAACTTGTCCTCACCTTAAAAGGCAGAGAAGAATGAATTTCCGAACTTTGCAAGATGCTCATCTGAAAACCAGGCAAACTTAGGATACCTTGAAAAGTATTAAATCTCCTTAAAAAAAAAAGTGAAACCCAGGAAAATAAAAGATGGTTTAGGGGACACACACCAAGGTGATTGGCCCATGGACAGTTAGTTTGAAGGGACGGCAACATGGCTTAAACCAAATAGCTCCAGTTTACTCAAGGAATCAAAACAAAGAAACGTTTTTATATGTTTTTTCTAATTTGTTTCATGAGAAATTTATTTGGAAGCAAAATCCATCAGATTTGATAAGAGGAGTTAAAGTTTGATTCAATGTAAGCAGTAGTCTTCAAAGAGTTTTATATACCACGTGGGGAAGGGTGAGTATAACATATTCATTCATTCTTTTTTTTTTTTTTAAATGACAAGCATTTGCAGTTAAGACTTATTTTTATTTAATTTTGGCTGCGTTGGGTCTTCATTGCTGTGCGCGGGCTTTCTCTAGTTGCGGTGAGCGGGGACTACTCTTCTTTGCGGTGCACGGGCTTCTCATTGCAGTGGCTTCTCTTGTTGCAGAACACGGGCTCTAGGCATGCGGGCTTCAGTAGTTGTGGCACACGTGGGCTCAGTAGTTGTGGCTTGCGGGCTCTAGAGCGCAGGCTTAGTAGTTGTGGCAGACGGGCTTAGTTACTCTGCGGCATGTGGGATCTTCCCGGACCAAGGCTCGAACCTGCATCCCCTGCATTGGCAGGCAGGTTCCTAACCACTGTGCCACCAGGGAAGCCCTATTCATTCATTCTTAAATATTAAAATTTATGAGGAGTTGCTCATGGAGCAAGATATATGACTTGCTTCCAAAGATTCAAAGAACCAAAATGATAATTTGGAGATAATCAGGTCCCATCTCCTTCCCTGGAGAAACTGATATCTAGAGAGAAGATATTTACCAGTCAGGCTGCATTAAACTAGTTACTGAAGTATACTGTTTTTCTTCTGAAAAAACTTCGCCAAGTGCCTAATCTAGGTAGTAGGGATGTCTCAGGCAATCTGGCCACTCTTCAAAGCCTTTCAAGGTTATGTGCATTTTCCCGGACCGCTGGGTACTAAGCTCTTCTGGAACACGTCAGCTTGTTATTCTGCAGGACATTGAACAAGACTCATCTCTTAAGACTAGTATTCCCAAATGTGTGCGGATAGAGTAGATTTCTCTGCTTACTATAGTATAAAGGCTATGTGGGTTTTGGTTCAATGCCTTTTTTTAACATTTAGTGACTTTGTGAAAGTTTATAATATTCTAAAGTTATGTATGTGTATGTGAATGTTGCAATTAAATACAATAGGTGATTACAAATAATTTGGCTTTAAATAATAATTTTTAAAAATGCTTGAGAGTCAAATCTAAGATTAAATAAAATGCTTAATTTTCTTCTTGATTTATGATTCTCTGTTCTCTTCCAAATCTTCATTTACAAACCAAGTTTTACACTGTTAGCCAATAATTGTATAGTTTATATTCAACACGTATCATTTTGCTAGAGCTAATAAATATCATTTACAACTTTCCACAACCTGTTTGACTGTTTCTTATCCATTTTTGACCCATAATTGCTTTCTCACACCTCTTGCTGGTTAATCAGAATTTGTCTGGATGAGGCAGTTGTATTGCTGGGAAGCTCTTTAATCATTATATTGAATTAATGCAATTATATTCTCAATGCTCTAGAATTTTCATCTAGGTGGTGCTATTTACAGCTTCTATTGCTTTCTCAGGGTTGTCTTTTTGAAAACCCTGAAAAGGGGAAGATTTCCAAATTGTGAATCTGTTAGTATTATCGCCTTTGGCAGGACATGAAAAATAATACCTAAAATTTCTTGCGTGCTTACTATGTGCCACAAACTGTTCTAAGTCTTTTTAATGCATTTGCTCATGTGGTCTTCACAATAACCCTTTGACATAAGATATTGTTATTATCCCCATTTTACGGATGAGGAAACTGAGGCAGAGAGGCTGAATAACTTGCTCAAGGTCACAGGTAGTAAACGGCAGTCTTAGTAACTAGATATGCATCTTGATTTCAAAGCTTGTGCTCTAAACCACTAAACTCCTGGATGGCATATTAAACTTTCAAGGAATTTTTAAATAAAACTTCATTTTAATGAAATTTTTACCATTTTCTTAAACAAGCCATTTAAGTTCCATTATATCTAGATAGACTACCTGCTCATAAAGAAAACAAAAACAGAAACAAAACCATACAAACAAACAAAAAAAAACAGAAAGAAAGTATTCTTTCTTAGTATTCTGCTCCTAAGCCTCCAGACTCAGTAAAGAGTTATTAACACCAAAAGTTTGTGATATTACCCTGGGTATTTGACTCAGGAACTACCAAGAGCAATTCCTCTTCCTTGGGTTTCTAAAAATGATCAGCTCTAAGGCACATACCAGTGCCTTAAAATTTAGGTTTATTTTTTTTCTTTAAATCAGTGTTCAGACCTGTCGCTGTGTAGACCGTGGCCTAAATGCTCTTCTGTCACTCTCGAGGAAGGATTAGAACAGCTGAAGAGGGTGATATCAGTGCCTCTGCTTGCGTTTTATGAGTCTGAGGCTTCATAGATTACTGTATGGGAACTAAGGAAGCAGTCTTCACCCGTGATGGGTAGGTAAGATTATTCCCATGAGCTGGGAGTGGTTTCCAAAGGACATTTCATTTCCCTCAGTCCCTTGTTTATGTGACAACTCCAGGGTGCTTTCGGTAGTGGCCAAGGTGCTTCGTTAAGCTGTACTGAACCTCTTCCCAATCACTGTGGGGAATAATCCGATCCTTCTTCACATTAAATTAGTTTAGGTATTCGTCAGTTTTACTGTTATCGTGATAAGCTACAAAATGCGAGACTTGGATCATTATTCATTCAAAAATTATGACTAAATATTTATTATGACCAATCAAAGCATAGGATTTTTCCACCATTTCCTTTATGCCACGAGAACAAAGTAGGGAGTTTAGGCATCTTCATTTACTCCTTCAAACTCAAATATTTGTCCTCTGTACCGAGAAGGTGGATTGATCATGCTTAGGGCACAAGGCCTGGGGTCTCCAAGGCTCACACGATTTCTCAAGGAGGTCTGCTACATGCCAGGGGCCTTGTTGAGAGACAACTTTTTTTATCTTTTAAAGGCTCTTGCTGTCAGCAAAGCGCTGGGCCCTGGGCCTGGGAGGGGACGTACCAGTAAGAAATGAGACACAATCACTGCAGCAGAGGATGTGGTCACAAAGCAGTCAGGAACTGGCTTGTGTCTTGGATTTGGAAAAAGCTCTTGATCCAAGTTGCCAACGGGAAGGAAATTCACATTTATTGGACACCTAACATACACCGTATTCGTTTGCTAGGGCTGCTAGGTACTTTCGTAAGAAAGTACCGCAGACTGGGTGGCTTAAACAACAGAAATGTAGTTTCTCACAGTTCTGGAGGCTGGAAGTCCAAGATCAAGGTGCCAGCAGGGTTGGTCTCTTCTGAGGCCTCACTCCTTGGTGTGTAGACGGCTGTCTTCTCCCTGTGTCTTCACATGGTCTTCTCAGTGTGTGAGTCTGTGTCCTAATCTCTTCTTATAAGGACACCAGTCAGATTGGATTATGGCCCACACATAGGACCTCATGTTACCTTAATTACCTCATTAAAGGCTCTATCTCCAAATGTCTCCATTCTGAGCTAGTGGCTTTAAGCTTTCAACATATGAATTTTTGGGGGACGCAATTCAGCCCATAATCTATGCCAAATCTCTCATATATATTATTACCTCACTCCTTTCAAAACCCTCCGAGGAAAATGACACAATTGCCATTTACAGATAAACAAATTGGTGAGGTAGACTAGAAAAGTACAAAGATCTGGGGCTTTCTAATGAGGCGTGGCCTTCCATGCAGGCTAAGTTACTCTGAGCTTTATCACAACCAAAGGGGATGAATTTTGGTGAAAATCCAGCTTGTTGTAAGAAGACAATTGCTACTGGCCTGAAGCTAGATAAAGAAAGTTAATGTCTCAACAAATCGTAAATGTAAAGGGATCAAGGTTTTATGTTCCTGGATGAACACTTGATCACTTTCTACATCTGAAAAGTTTGGCTGGGCAAATACTGAGACCCTTTTAAAATGTACGCTGTCAGCTAAAAGCCTTCTTGAAATTTGGTAGCTTATTAATACAAGCTCCTTCCTCCCCTCTCATAGGAATTATCATGAGGTCTCCTCTCCCATAGCTGTGTCTTGAGACAAATCTTTCCTGGTTGAGGAAAGGCCATTTTTTCTTGGAGGGAATATCTGATTGAACTCGTGTGTAAAAGAAAGCCTGAGATTTTGATGAGTTAACAGTCTGGGGACTGTTGATCCCCAGTTTCTAACTGGTCCTTCCCTTCTGGCTTTCCCTACTTTTTTTTTTTTAATGATAAACTTACTTTTTTTAAAAAATAAATTTATTTATTTATTCATTTATTTAATTTTTGGCTGCATTGGGTCTTCGCTGCTGCACGCGGGCTTTCTCTAGTTGCAGTGAGCGGGGGCTACTCTTTGTTGCGGGGCGCAGGCTACTCAATGTGGTGGCTTCTCTTGTTGCGGAGCACAGGCTCTAGGCACGCGGGCTTCAGTAGTTGTGGCACACGGGCTTCAGTAGTTGTGGCTCGCGGGCTCTAGAGCGCAGGCTCAGTAGTTGTGGCGCATGGGCTTAGTTGCTCCGCGGCATGTGGGATCTTCCCGGACCAGGGCTCAAACCCGTATCCCCTGCATTGGCAGGCGGATTCTTAACCACTGTGCCACCAGGGAAGCCCCGATAAACTTACTTTTAATTCTGAGTGTGTCAGCTTATTATTGCATAGATATCCTACTTTTTCTGATTGTAGTACAGACTCAACGAGATGATATAGCTGTAGCGAAGTGCCTGGGACTTTGTTAGTGTTTTGAGTTTACATGGTGCAGGGTGAGCAGCTGGGTTACTGCCATGTGATCTCTTGTACTTTCTCCTGAGAATCCTTGTTTTCCAGAGCTGAGAACTTCCAATAACTGCTCTTGCTAAGGTTCTATTACCATTTCTGAAATGAGAGATTTTTTTAATGTGGTAATCCTACTTCCTGATAAATATTAGACACAAAAGTATTGATTAAGACTCATAACAAGGCTCAGGATTGCATGAATTTTTAAACTTCTGATTCAAATAAAGTACCATGACACAGACTGCTTCCTGAAAAAAACTGGGCAGCGAACTTGTCTCCAAGAGAGGTATTACTCTCTTTCTCTGACATCTGCCTTACAAAAAAGGGTTCACGGTATTTATGTGCAAACACCTTTCCTGAAATTAAAACTCTCCCACTGTCTTGGTAATCACGGTGATGACTTCTGGGAATAAAGTTAACTATTCTGTACTCTGAAGCACACCCTTTCTCCGTGGCCTGCTGAGGGGCGTTGGGCTGGGTATCTGCTTTTCTGCAGGCAGCAGGGGAACAGAGGTGAGTGCCTGAAGCCTGCCCACCAGGTGTCTTCAGGTGAAGGCTCCAAGCTTGGGCAAAAATGCAAAGACGTTTGAAGGGGAGGCACCTTCCAGAAGGCATCTTAGCTCAACTTTCCCCTCCCCCATCTCACTTTTCACTGAACCAGTAAAAAGGCCCATCTTCCCTTTGCTGCTGGCCCTACCTGTTGATCTGGATAAGATACCTTCTTGAGTGACCTTCCCAGCCCTAGAGGTAAGGCTGGGGGTCAGAGGTCAGGTATGGTCAGGAATGTCCCCTCCAGGCAATGGTCCAGCTCACCTTCCCTTAGGTGGCTCTGGGTTGGCTTTTGTTTGCCCTGATGCCCTAGGAAGCTTTGTTTTCAGTTGGGCAGGGCTTTTTACTGGTGACTTATGAGATGATATGTGTTGTAGGCTCTGAATTTTAGAATATGTGTTTCTTCCAAGCAGCACTCAGTATCTGAGTCATTCATTGCCTTGCACTGTATCTGAGCACGGACTAGTGGCTCATAGGACTAATGGTTAGTGCTTATATAGGGCGTATGGTGGGCCCGGCACTGTTCTGAGAGCTTCACAATATCACCTTCATAACTGAAACCTCCAGCTTTCCAGTGTTCAGGGCCTTCCGTATCCTGGCAATCAGTATTTCAAACTCACCCAACTCGGGCAGAGGGCTTGCATTATGCAAAGCGTAGGTGCAAAGAAGAGGAAGTCTGGGTCACTTCCTGAGGTTTCAGTCTCAGGGGCTTGATTAGATGAGTTTACAGGGAACTGCATCACGTGGCAGACTTTGACAGATGTCAAAGAAAGTGCTGGGGGCGGGGGTTCAAAGGAGAGGGAACCTGCATCAGGATGGGATGCTGGACCCTGTAGGAGACAACTTTTGGGCAGAGCTTTGGGACAGCAGAGCTTTCAAAAGGCAGAGGCTGAAGGGGAGCATGTTTAAGAGGCTGGAAGAGTGTAAGCAACGTGCTGATACCGAGAGAGAAGCGAAGGGCTTGTTTTGGGGGGGCCATGAGTCACCGGGTTTCCAGAGCCGCATGTAAGGAGAAGATGTAGACTCGTGGTCAGCCAGGCTGGGTTCATATGAAGGATCTAGAAAGCGAGGCTGAAGAAGCTGTTGATTGGCAATGTTAGGCCACTTGAGGGGGTTTCAGAGAGTAAACAATGGTTGTAGTCAATGTGAGAGAGGGTCACATGGTGGAAGGATAGCATCTAGAGACAGGAACAGGGGTAAGGAGACTGCTGTAATCGTCAAGCAGAGAGATAATGAATTAGGAACAGGGACAGCTGTGATGGAAATAAAAAGGAGAGCAAGTTTGTGGAGGTGGAATCTCACCGTAGAAGGTGAGGGGCAAGGCGGGATCCATCTTAATTCCACAACCTGCACGGGTGACAGAGAGGTGGCTATACTCATAGAAGTTGTGAAGTTGGGAGGTGTGTGTGTCTGTGTGACTCAGGATGTGGGAAGATAAGTATAGTTTGCTTTGGACCTGTTGAGTTTGAGTTTCTGCTAAGACATTAAGATGCTAGAGACACACCAAAAAGGCTAATCTAGTCTCTGCCAAAGTCTCCGCCAAGGAAAGTCTTCCTGAAAAATAAATGCACAGGGCAAATAGAGTCACCCAACTATATCATATGCTTAATATCAACAATATATCAGGAGAACGGAATTTTTAAAGAGGTTCTGAAGCATCACCTCACCTTAATTATTTTCTATAATATATGGATATCGAAATGTTCTGCTATTTACCTTTGAAGAAGGTAAAAAGAGATATACACGTATTCTTTATAATAATAATACTAAATACAGAAAACACGAAGTACAAGAAAGCAAAAAAACAAAGGAAAAACAAACCCCAAACAAAAAACTGCCCTTAGACTCCTTGTCCGAAAGTAAACACTATTAAATTAACTCTTTACTGTATTTTCATTCTTTTATAGTCTTTTCCTTTTTCTAATATTTATTTTAATTAATTAGGTTGCCCCAGGTCTTAGTTGTGGCATGCGAAATCTTAGTTGCGGCGTGCATGTGGGACAGTTCCCTGTCCAGGGATCGAACCCTGGCCCCCTGCATTAGGAGAGAGGAGTCTTAACCAGTGCGCCACCAGGGAGGTCCCTTATAGTGTTTTTCAGTGTGGAAGTTTCTCCCCGCGTATTTGTAAAAATACTGTAAATATTATTTTTTAATCATTAAATCTAATTCCAACCTTCTTTTCAATCAGCTGCTCTATACACTCCTTGTACAATCCCCTCCTGAGGAATATTTTTTAGGAAATTCAGAAAGGAATTATAAGAAGAAAGAAAATGGAATTGATAGAATTTTACCTATTCTTTGGGCAATCCCCAGAATAAATTTCATTTGCTGCTTTGTAATTTTTCAGTTCTTGTACATCTATTAAATTAAATAGAAGCTACCAGTTCCCACTTTTATTCATTTATCTTTGAGTATTTGTCTTTAGGATTGTCAGTAAATTTATACTACTTTATGAAAGCAGAGTATAGGTCCAGATACTAACTACTGTATAGCTGGTATAACTCCATATTCATTTCTGATGCACATTGGAAAATATTATGTTTTCTACCAAGCTTCTGGAAAAATCTAAAGAGTGTGGGGGAAATGCTTTACAGCTTCCATCATGAACGTAGATTAAAAAAAAAAACAAAAAACCTGACTGAAGTGTTCATGAGTATTTTGAAGTCAGTAGGGAAAACAAATTCCTTTCTTGTGTTTTTCTCCGCTCAGCTGAAGGAAAACACACTCAGTTCTCCCGAGTTTGTTTATGGTGGAGGCTGAGAACCCCAGGATTGTTGTGGGTTGGGTAAAATACCAACCACGTCTTCCAAGGCTGATCCTGGGAGAGTTTACATCCAGGTGGAGCTGATCCCAGGAGGACGTTAGTCTGTCGGGATTTGCTGAATTTTCACTCATCTCTTCAGATTTTTGTTTGCCTTGAAAAGCATCCTGAAGTATTGGACATTTTCGGAGGTTTTCCAATAAACCACCTCCAAAACATTTCCCCCTGCAATGGAAGTTTGACCAAACTGACTGGAATCCAAACCTCAAAAGAGCTGAATTCATTTGAAAATTTCAAGTGTTAATTCAAGAAGGCTTTACATTTTGTAATGTTTTCCTTATCCTTAGCTTAGTGAGGCATACAATTTAAAAGTTGGCCTCGTTTAATTAAAGTCCAAATTCTAGTTTCACATCAGTGTTTATCTGGTAATATACTGACACATTAAGTCCCATTATATGAAAGCTAAGGATGGGTGGGGTCCCATATGAATGCCACCTACCAGTCATGTATCTATAATCACACATCTGGTCGTGACTTTATACATTTTATAAAAAGTAAGTTATTTGTTTATTGCAAGTGGTAAGACCATCCTAACACTTTTTGTAATGAATCACTCTTTGTTTAAACCTGACTTTTAGGAACGTTTTGTACTACTTGGTTGCATTGATATTTAAATCATATTCTCCCCGTTTAGAATTAGAGCGAAAACTTTTAAAAAAGCAGGATGCAAAATATTAGTGTCTCATTATGGGGTTGAGGTTTACTTTAAAAATGTGCTTATTGATTTTAGTATCAATTAAAGATAATAATTGTAGGGTTGTCTGTCTGGAGGTGGGGAGGTTGGAGGGGGATTGTTTGCAGGGGACCAAACAGTTGACCATCCTAGATTAGAAAGAAGGTTCTGCCCAAGGGTTGAGTTTTGCAAAGCACCCTCTTGATTTGTTCTTCAGAATGTAAAAAAGACTTAAAAGGGTCTACCTAACCAAGTTTTATTTTAATGCTAATTTTGAGTGGGCTAGACAGGACATTTTGATGTGTAATACTGTTCTTACGAATAATGGGTTCAGGATGGCTCTGAGCTTTGGAAAATAAACCTCTTGCATAAGCCTCGTTTGTCAACTTTAACTGGGGAGGGGCCTCAATTCTTTATTTCATTAAAACCCCACCAACCGAGAACAAAAGCAAGACATGTCGTTCTTATAAGAATGGAAAAATACAGATCATGTTAAGTCAAATCTCAAAGAAAACCACCCAGAGAAAGAAACCTGGGGCCAAGATCACATATTCTTTGCCAAGAAACGATAAAAGAAACACAACTTCGGGCATTCAGTGATATTCACAAACTGATATTCAGAAATTATTGGAAATAATAGGAATTAGCTACTTTTTAGCGACTAACCTGCCTACCAGGCTCTTTACCTGCCTGTCTAATGTAATTTCCGGAACAATTGTGTGAGGGAGAATTTATTACCAACATTGGGAGGTTGAGAACACAGAGAACTAGAAGGTAAATAACTTGGCCAAGGTTCTTCAGCTGGTTAGGGGTGCAGTCTGAACTTGAACGCTGCAGAAGCTCCTCACCACCATGTCTGTTTTCAGTTTACTTTTTTCCTCCCTTTCTTTATGCTTTGGAATTGGCATTATGAATAACTGAATGACCGTCACACACCAAAAAGGGGTATGTTACCCATACAAAAAAGAATTTCGGGGGGCGGGGCGGGGAATGGAGTGGGAGTTTGGGATTAGCAGATGCAAATTATTAAATATAGTTTGTATAATGGATAAGCAACAAGGTCTTACCGTATAGCACAGGGAACTCTATTCAATATCTTGTGATAAACCATAATGGAAAAGAATATGAAAAAGAATATGTATATATATGTATAACTGAGTCACTTTGCTGTACACCAGAAACTAACACAACATTGTAAATCAACTATACGTCAATAAAAAAATAAACAAAATTTAAAAAAAAGAATTTCATACAGAAGAGGTTGAGTTTCTAAATACTAGATTTCTTAAGCAAGCTCGTTTTAAAAATTTTGACCAAAAACCGCATATTTTTCTTTTTTAAAAATACGGTTATATATATAATATACATATTATAATATAATATGTATATTATATTATAATATATAATATATATATATTCTTTTTCAGATTCTTTTCCTTTATAGGTTATTACAAAATATTGAGTATAGTCCCCTGAGCTATACAGTAGTTCCTTGTTGGTTATCTATTTTATGTATAGTAGTGGGTATGTTAATCCCAAACTCCTAATTAATCCCTCTCCCATGTTTTTCAAACATAATAAATACTCTCACATTATCTAATCTTTTATAGAAATTGTAACTAAAACAGTTTTAAACTTAGGAAATAAAAGGAAGACATTAGTCTTCTTGTTGGAAAAAAATAAGCTGCTTCATACCATCACTTGACGAACACATGGCCGTGAGAGCTTTGTGAGTGGCACGAGGCCATCTAGATATTTTATATTTAGTCAATTCCATTTTACCTGCTCCGTAAAGGCTGAGCTTTGCAGCTGGGTATAGGTATTGAGGAGCCGTCCCAGCCTCTTTGCAAATCAAATCTTAGTCCTCTCTTTGCTTCCAGAGGTCCAGGGGTCTTAATGATAGTCATCTGTTATCACTTTTGGCTTAAATAGCTAGTGACATTTTATGTTTATGTTTTATCGGTTCCGGTTCTGCTCGTCTCCTGGAGAAGGTGGAGCCAGGGCAAAGCGCTGGTCTCTCAGGAGGTCAGGGCACCAGCGCCCGTACACTGCACTTAACCAATGACAAATCCATGCTGCCTGCCGAGGACACCCAGTGGGTCCAAAACTGGTGAAAACGGGCAGTGCTTTTCAGATAGACAAACCCATTTACGAAACAATACCTTGAAATGGCTCTCAGAAGCCCATCATTGTCTTTACGTGGCGAGTGATTTAGAGTCATTAAATATAGTGGTCAGTGGGACAGAAAATGGGAAATTACTAGAAAACACTGAATATATGTTCTCAGTGGGAAAAGAAAACAGAGGGTCCTTTGGTGATTAGGACCCTCTCCCTTCAAGAAGAGACAATGAACTCTTTTTCAACTTGTTTCCCCCGCAAGATATTTAGGGATGGATTGCAATTCAGCATGCAGCCCTCTGTCAGCTGCTTGATATAAATGACAGAGGTTTAAATTTGATGGTGCTGCAGAACAAACTTTGTTAAGAAGGCTCCAAACCAGATATTGTCATTTCGAGAGGGAGAGAGGGAAAGAAACTATCTCTTCACATTGCCAGGGGTGAGAAGAAGATCTGTCAGAGTAGCTCAAGGAAGACACAGAGCTAAGTGCAGGGAGGAAGGGGTCCAAACTGCACTTGTGCTCTGAAAATGAAAGATAACCCGCTGAAAGTTAGGGTTTGCTGGAAGTTCAAAAGATCAAGTCCACTGAGCTTTTGACTTCCACATTATTCTGAGCCAGTGAAACGTGAGTGCTCCTGTGGTCGAAACAGAGCTGGGAGAAAGCTGGACATTTACAGCTGCGAGGGCAGGAGGTGAGAGGGAGCAAAGGAACCTCATACCTTTTCATCTTTAGCTACACCTGCTTCCCCGGAGTCCCCCAGGGGAAAACGAACACTGTAACCCTGAGGTCCCTAATCTGTTTCCCTGACCAGAGAACAACATGGGGGACAACGTGAAGTCACAGCTGTTACTTAAAAAACAACAACAAAGTTCTGAAATTCACATACATATAATGAGTAGATCAATACCAGGTACCTTTGCCTACTTACTTGGGTCTAGCTGTATATTAGATCCCCCCATCCTTTTTTTTTTTTTTTTCCTCTTAAAGCAACTTCTGAAGTTCATCATAAGCAGATTTCTCATGTGAAAAAGGGCACAAATAACTCTTAGCCCGGGGCCATGGCCACCGGATCCTCCAGGCATTTCTAGTTCCCTGATTTAGAAAAAAGACTGTCTTTATGGCCACTGTCATTTCCTAGTTTCTGTCCTTTTATCCGTGTAGAGTAGCTCAGGGATATGAGGGCGTCTAAAAATGTCACACTGTTTTTAATGAAGACAACTGTATTTACAAGGAGAGATTTTGCCTTCAACTATGGCAAAATCTGTCAGAATGTAACCCAGCTGGAACCTCTGGGGCCTTCCCCGGAGAGGTCTTCTCCCCATATCCTCTGCTTTAGTTCCTCTCCGAAGTACCTAGATAATAGTATTTGATGCAAATTTCCTGAGTTGTTTTGCAGATGTGAAATCTCCTCCCTCCACCCAGCCCCCGCCCCCCCAAATGGAAGACCTGCTTGATGACCAGGAGCACAGAGCCCCAGGCCTCCTGGAGCCTAAGGACTGATAATATTAACCCCTGTGACACCACCCTACTGCCTTATCACCAGCCAATCAGAGAACTGTTCACAAGCTGATCGCGTATCCTGTGACCCCACCCTCTCCCAGCTTTTAAAAATTCTTTGCCGAAGCCCTTCGGGGAGCTCGTGGCTTTTCAGGGCATGAGTCACCTGATCACCTTGCAAAGGCTTGCAATAAACCTTTCTCTGCTCCAACTCTACCGTTTCAGTTTGTTTGGCCTCACTGTGCGTCGGGCACACGAACTTGGGTTAACAAGAATAGGCTAGATGATGCTGTGATACCAACCAACCCCAAAAATGGCACTGGCTTAAACCCACACAGGGTTATTTATGTCCATGCCGGGGGTCAGCACGGTCCCTCTGGAACCCCCCGATGGCTGTGCCAGAGAGAAAAAGACAGCCCTGGAGGGTCGTGTACCAACAGTCAAATGCTTGGTTCGAAAGCAACCCATCGCTTCCACTTACAACGCGTTGGCAGAACTAGTCACATGGTCTCAGCCAGTACCAGGAATGGGGATAAAACAAGAAATATTCTGCAAAAAACAGATACCTGCTATCACGGGAAGAAACCATGGCAAAGGCACTCAGCCCCCTCCGCCAACCCCCATCCATTCTGACTTTGAGTTAACGTACGCTACCTTTTGGTGGTTATTCTCAGAACGGTAAGTATCTGTTCTGCTACGCACACATGATCATTAGACCTTTTTCTTTTTCTTTAATGAATAATAAGAATAATAAAAGGCATAAAAGTGTTTGTTATTATGCATGTTTAACTTCATATGTTGTAAGGAATCAAAATGGCTATAGGTTGACAGGACTGCTTCCAATATTCTGGGCATTTAGATAAAATCAAGTGGAAGACCTCTCAAAAGATTCTTAAAATCTAGCTAAATTTTGTCAGCTTTTTCCTGTAGAAGTTTCATGATCGTGTTTCATTATTTTGCTTCTTAAAAACGGTATGAAATCCATAAAGGAGTATCGAGAGAGAGACGACTTGAGTTGAAAAAATATAATACACAGTTCTATGAACATTGACTCAAATCTTCTGCCTAACCCCTATTGGGTTAAAATGCAAATTATGATATTTTCGCTTGTGAGAACTTTAGAAAGATTCCTTTTGCGTAAGTGTTGCCAAAAACCCAGCATGAATGGGGAGTTTTCTATGAGTTCTGTGTATTGTACTCAGTGTAGCAGAGACCAGCGGGACAGCCCAGTGGTATGCTGTCTATTTTTGTTTCACTAACTACATCCTAGTGAGGACACATAATAATTGTAATGTAACAGAAGCTTTATGCTCCAACATAATGATGAAAGAATATCAATAATGCAGGTTCCAAGGAAGAACACAGACTTAGTGGCATTTCCTCTTCAGTCTGAAGGAAGCCAAAAGGAACCATCAATGAAGGTTATGGCTCATCAGCCTAGAAATCAATAGAAAAACCAGTAATGGTGCAGCACAGTTCATCCAAATTGCAAGGGTCTTTATGAAATCTTTAGGGGCAGGAATATATCTTCCCAAATATACTTTGATTTTAGAACCTCTTGAGCATACTAGACTGCCAAGCTGTACTTTGCTGAAGGGCTAGCATATCAGAACAGCCGCAAAGTTCAGTATTTGGAGTTTGTTTTATTAGCACAAAGCAAACCACAAAACAGATAAAACAGCTTTATGGCCGACATCTGGGTAAATAATCAAACATATGGCCATACAGTTAAGAATGTGCAGCTGTAAGTTACTGTAAATACCCATCTCGAGATAGTGGAGGAGGTGACAGCGCGCGGTCTACAGGAAGGTTTATTCCCCTAGACATCATGGGATAGATATTTATGATTCCCAGACCGCTGAGGTGGGATTTGCTAATGGCCATGGGTTCTTTTTTTTTTTTTTTTATGGTTGTTGTTGTTGTTTCTTTGTTCAAGTTATTTTACTTTATTTATAATAGAGCTATTGTAGATTCAGGAAGGGACCAAGCTACGCACTTTCATACTTGATTTTACATCTTACACGTGTGTCTTGACTCTCTATGGCTGGCCTCCCACTAAATCCTCCTGTTGTCTCTTGAAGAATATTCCGAAGCAAGAGAAAAATTTAACTCAGTCTCTCGCTCCTTGGAAGAGACTTGCTGTGTGGATGAGTAATATATAAGAAACTCAAGTTATGGCAGTGAGTTGAGAGAGAAAGAGTGGAATAGAAAAATCACATCTTTGCACCTGGTAAATTATTCCTTATGTCACTGGCACACAGCGCAAGTCAATAGCTACCTACTGGTCATATATCTATCAGAAAACCAGGGACTTCTAAACAAAATTTATCTTCAGGTCAACTGTATAATAAAAATAAGATCCTTGTATATCACAAAATTGTACTGTAGCCTAGCACCTTTTTCCAAAGACTGTCCTGAGCCGGAGGTGGGCAGAGGAGGGAAAAAGTTTTAGTGAGTTACCATGGATTGTGTGTGTTTGGAAGGGAAGGACTTTTTTTCTTTTTATTTTAACTAAGACTTTATTTTCTCATAGCAGTTTTAGGTTCACATCAACACTGAAGGAAAGGTACAGAGATTTCCGATACACACCTAACCCCACACGTGCACAGCCTGCCCCATCATTGACATCCCCCCCCAGAGGGGACATTTGTTACAACTGATGAACTTTCGCTGACACATCACTACCACCCAGAGTCCATCAGGGTTCACTCTTGGCGTTGTACATTCTATGGGTTTGGACAAATGTATAAAGACATGTATTTATACATGTATCCAAACTTATGGTATCGTACTGAGTATGTGCTCTGCCCATTCACCCCTCCCCACCATCCCAATGCCTGGCAACCACTGATCTTTTTACTGTTTCCATAGTTTTGCCTTTTCCAGAATGCCATATAGTTGGAATCATATAGGACGTTGCCTTTTCAGATTGGCTACTTCCACTTTCTTATATGCATTTAAGTTTCCTCCAAGTCTTCTCATGGCTTGATAGCTCCTTTCTTTCTAGTGCTGAATGAAATAATATTCCATTATCTGATGCACCACAGTTTATCGATTCACCTACTGAAGGACATCTTGGTTGCTTCCAAGTTTTGGGATTTATGAATAAAGCTGCTATAAACATGCGTGTGCAGGTTTTTGTGTGGACACATGTTTGACTCATTTGAGTAAATGCCAAAGAGCAGGAGTGCTGGGTTGTATGGTAGGAGGATGTTTAGTTTTGAAAGAAACCATCAAATTGTCTTCCAAAGCGGCTGTACCACTTTCCACCAGCAGGGATGAGAGTTCCTGTTGCTCCACATTCTCACCAGCATTTGGTGTTTCAGTGTTTTGGATTTCTATTAGGTGTGTGGTGGTATCTCATCGTTTTAATTTGCATTTCCCTAATGACCTATGACGTGGAGCATCTCTTCATATGCTTAGTCGCCATCTGTGTATCTTCTTTGGTGAGCTGTCTGTTAATGTCTTTGACCCATTATTGTAATCAGGTTGTTTGTTTTCTTATTGTTGAGCTTTAAAAGTGTTTTTGCTTTTGTTTTGGTTGTTTTGGATAACCCTCCTTTATCAGATGTGTCTTTGCAAATATTTTCTCTCAGTTCAGTGGATTGTCTTCTTATTGTCTTAACACTGCCATCCACAGAGCAGAAGTTTTTAATTTTAATGAAGTCCAGCTCATCAATTATTTCTTTCATAGGTCATGCCCTTGGTGTTGTATCCAAAAAGTCATCACCATACCCAAGGGCATCTAGGTTCTTTCCTATGTCCTTATTTCTTTATAGTGGTGATGTTGGTGATGTGATTTTCTGGCTGATATGAAAAGCGGCTGAAATGAGATCAGGGTCCCTTTTTGAACCGCTCTGCTCAACTAACGTGGAGATCATCAGGCAGACTATGTGCTTGGCACATAGGTGCTTTCGGGGTACAAAGCAGAGCTCTGTGGCCTTGTAGGGTTATATTCTAGAGGGAGAGGGTGGAACAGAACGTAAACAACCGACAAAGTAGATAATTACACAGTGTATTAGAGTGAGATGAGTCTTATGGAAAAAAGAAAAAAATAAAAATAAAACAGAGGCAGGGTAATGAGGATTGGGAATAGGAGGTGTTACAATTTAAAACTGAGTGGCCAGGGAAGGTCACTGAGAAAGTTCCATTTGAGTGAGGATTTTAAGGGGAGGAGGGATTTAGCTGTGCAGCTATCTTGGGGAAGATCATTCTAGCAGGAAGCGTAGCCAGTGCAAAGGTCTTCAGGATTAGCAAGTGCCTGGCCTTTTTTTGAGGATAAACAAGTGAGTCAGTGTGGAATGAGCAGTGAGATAAAGATAGAGAGAGAATAGAGATAGGGGGAGAGAGAGAGAGAGAGAGAGAGAGAGAGAGAGAGAGAGAGAGAGAGAGAGAGAGAAGGAAATAGGAGATGAGGTCATAGTAGTAGCTGATTGCAGTGGGTATGGAGTGTCTTAGATCTGGTAGACATTATCAGGACTTAGGTATTTAGGTATTTATTCTTAGTGGTATGTTAAGCCACTGGACAAGTTTGAGGAGAGAGTGACATAAACCAATGTATCTTTTAAAAGGGGATCACTTTGGCTATTGAGAAGTATTAGATTCTGGCTATATTCTGAAGGTAGGACAAACAAGATTTTTTGATCAGTTGGCCTTAGGACAGAAACAGAAGAGTCCAGGATGACTTTTAGGTAGGTTTGTTGTTTTTTTATTTTGCCTGAGCCACTGGGAGGATAGAGTTGCCTTCAACTGAGATGGGAACAGACTTTGGGTGGGAAATCAGTAGTTCAGTTTAGGTGGTATGACAATTGAGGTATGGTACACAAGTTGTCCATGATTTTTAATGGAATAAAAATTCCTATTTAAATGTATTTAAGTTTTTGAAAATTAGTTTATTTAATTAAATAATTGAATAGTAGTATTAAGATATAGCAAGCATCACAATAGTTATAAGCGAATGGCTGAAATTTGGGAAATAGGGCTCAAATCACACAGCTGTTAAGTGACGTAACTGGTTCTATGTCACAACCCTATGAATTGTTCTTCCTGTGGTAATGTCGCTTCTATATCAGACTCTTGAAAAAGCAAATGATGTTCAAATGAACTTTTTATTGGACTTTCATACAATATAAATCTTGGACCAACTCGTTCACATACTTGTTGATTCGAGAAAGATCTGAGTATTTACTTGAGAGCAAGCAAGGTAATTTTCCATTATCTTAGTGGAAGTGTAGAGAACAAGGAAGGAAATAATCTCACCTTATTTTGGATTTATTGGCCCAGATCTGCAGAACGACAGTTCTGGGTGCCACAGTTTGAGGAGAACTTTGGCAAAGTATAGTGTGTCCAGAGCGAGGCAATCGAATGGAAAATGACATGGAGATCTTACCCCTGCAGAATGATCAGACAGAGCTGGGATGTTACATAAGATTAAGAAAAATGTCTCCAAGTGTTTGAAGAAGGATAACATTTAAGCAATGTATTTAGAAGAGGAATAAAATTCCTGAGGGTTAAAATAGATGGAAATTGCAAGGAAGCACAGTATGCCTCAAAAGAAGCAAGCATTTCTCACAAATTAGAATACCTGAAAAAGGGATAGGCTGGCCTTGTGAGCAGATAAGCCCCATCACTGGACAGAATCCAGCAGATGTTAGAGGACCACCATCAGGGATTTGCACTGAATCATTAAACTTTAGAATCAAAAAGAACCTTATAAACCCGACATAGAAATTCTACTGAAAGAGAGGCTGGGAGAGTGAAGCTCTATGGTCTTGTCCAATTCCCAGATTCTGTTACTGTGAAAGCTCTCAAAATCCACCCACTGGATGGCTCTCCATTTGTGCCACAAAACACAAGACTTGGGCTCACCATATACTGAACGTTGATCGTTGTTTGGTTATTCTCTCCTTGGCCTACGCTCGCGTTCTTAGGCTTCTAAAAGTTGAGTTACAAGCTCACTAAGTGTCGGTTGTATTTGTTCCCAGACCTGTTTATGCCAACTTTATTTTCTATTGTCATTAAATGACTTAATTAACTATAAGGGGATAGTTATGATGTCTGAATATAAGAAGGGAGTTGTTATTTCCATGAAATGGAAGTGATTGCTTTGGAGAATTGCCACATGAGAACAGTGAAAAATTGCTGTTGAATTAGATGTGGGAGAGGAACTTTTAAAAGACCAAGAGAAAAATGTAAAAATCTAGAAGGATTCTGCATGCAATTGTACTCCTTGATCTATTTTTAAAGCAAATGAAACTGAACAGTATATGTAATACTCTTATGGGCTGTGTCTCCCCCAAATTCCTATGGTGAAGCCCCAACCCCAGGACTTCAGAACACAATTGTATTTGGAAATCACTTTTTAAAAAGTGATTCAGTTAAAATCAGGTAGTTAGGGTGGGGCCCTAACTTAATATGGCTGGTGTCCCCAGAAGAGGAAGAGACATGGGGTTGCATGAACACACAGAGAAAAGACCGCGTGAAGAGGCAGAGGACCACCATCTACAGGCCATGGAGGGCAGCCTCAGAAGAACCAAAGCTGCCAACCCCTTGATCTTGGACTTCCAGCCTCCAGAACTGTTAGAACATCCATTTCTGCCTGAGCTGCCCAGCCTGTGGTGTTCTGTTATGGCAGCTTTGACAAACTCATACAGATGTGTTGCAGGGCAATTTATGCGAAGAGACAAGACAGAACACCAATCAGAAGACCTAAGCCCAAAATTCTGGTGAACAGACGTTTCATGTGAAGCAAGATGTTTAAGGTATTTGTAGTTATTGGTTATGATTAGCTGCCTAACCTACTGTTTGTATTCACACACTAGTAACACGTTCTTCTCCTCCAGACTGGAGGGCATCTACTGTGTTTGAGGCCACCCTTTTATTTGTTCCTAAACACTTTATCAAGGGCGATTTATCATGGCACAAGGAGAGCAGCTGTGAAGGGTGGAACAAGAAGATATTGTTCTGGTGGCAAGAAGCTAAGAATAGTAATAGGAGTTAGACACACAAGTAATTCTCCTTCAAGGCAGTAGGGTGATGAGTCATAATTGAGGAACGTAAAATGCTGCAGAAGTTCTCAGGAAGGTGGGATCGTCTTAGCCATGGTGATCAGAGGACATTTGAATTTGCCTTTTAAGTCCGAAGGTAAGGTTTAAACTAGTAGAAATAGGCAGGAGGGTTATTTAAAGTAGAAGGGCTGGTGTGACAAAAGGCACAAAGCTTTGCAAGGTAACAGGACATTTTTGAAATGGGCATTGGGTCTGTTTGACTAAGGCATGGTGGTCACTGGAGAGTTGTATGGTCACCAGGCCCTCCTTGGTACAGCATGGTGGTCAGTGGGCAGTTGTATGGTCACCAGGCCCTCCTTGGTACCGCATGGTGGTCAGTGGGCAGTTGTATGGTCACCAGGCCCTCCTTGGTACACATGGTGGTCAGTGGGCAGTTGTATGGTCACCAGGCCCTCCTTGGTACACATGGTGGTCAGTGGGCAGTTGTATGGTCACCAGGCCCTCCTTGGTACCGCATGGTGGTCAGTGGGCAGTTGTATGGTCACCAGGCTCTCCTTGGTACAGCATGGTGGTCAGTGGGCAGTTGTATGGTCACCAGGCCCTCCTTGGTACACATGGTGGTCGTGGAGTGTTGTATGGTCACCAGGCCCTCCTTGGTACACATGGTGGTCAGTGGGCAGTTGTATGGTCACCAGGCCCTCCTTGGTACAGCATGGTGGTCAGTGGGCAGTTGTATGGTCACCAGGCCCTCCTTGGTACACATGGTGGTCAGTGGGCAGTTGTATGGTCACCAGGCCCTCCTTGGTACCGCATGGTGGTCAGTGGACAATTGTATGGTCACCAGGCCCTCCTTGGTACACATGGTGGTCGTGGAGTGTTGTATGGTCACCAGGCCCTCCTTGGTACAGCATGGTGGTCAGTGGGCAGTTGTATGGTCACCAGGCCCTCCTTGGTACCGCATGGTGGTCAGTGGGCAGTTGTATGGTCACCAGGCCCTCCTTGGTACACATGGTGGTCAGTGGGCAGTTGTATGGTCACCAGGCCCTCCTTGGTACACATGGTGGTCAGTGGGCAGTTGTATGGTCACCAGGCCCTCCTTGGTACCGCATGGTGGTCAGTGGACAATTGTATGGTCACCAGGCCCTCCTTGGTACACATGGTGGTCAGTGGGCAGTTGTATGGTCACCAGGCCCTCCTTGGTACAGCATGGTGGTCAGTGGACAATTGTATGGTCACCAGGCCCTCCTTGGTACACATGGTGGTCAGTGGGCAGTTGTATGGTCACCAGGCCCTCCTTGGTACCGCATGGTGGTCAGTGGACAATTGTATGGTCACCAGGCCCTCCTTGGTACAGCATGGTGGTCAGTGGGCAGTTGTATGGTCACCAGGCCCTCCTTGGTACACATGGTGGTCAGTGGGCAGTTGTATGGTCACCAGGCTCTCCTTGGTACAGCATGGTGGTCAGTGGGCAGTTGTATGGTCACCAGGCCCTCCTTGGTACAGCATGGTGGTCAGTGGGCAGTTGTATGGTCACCAGGCCCTCCTTGGTACCGCATGGTGGTCAGTGGACAATTGTATGGTCACCAGGCCCTCCTTGGTACAGCATGGTGGTCAGTGGGCAGTTGTATGGTCACCAGGCCCTCCTTGGTACCGCATGGTGGTCAGTGGGCAGTTGTATGGTCACCAGGCCCTCCTTGGTACCGCATGGTGGTCAGTGGGCAGTTGTATGGTCACCAGGCCCTCCTTGGTACCGCATGGTGGTCAGTGGGCAGTTGTATGGTCACCAGGCCCTCCTTGGTACACATGGTGGTCAGTGGGCAGTTGTATGGTCACCAGGCCCTCCTTGGTACACATGGTGGTCAGTGGGCAGTTGTATGGTCACCAGGCCCTCCTTGGTACAGCATGGTGGTCAGTGGACAATTGTATGGTCACCAGGCCCTCCTTGGTACACATGGTGGTCAGTGGGCAGTTGTATGGTCACCAGGCCCTCCTTGGTACCGCATGGTGGTCAGTGGACAATTGTATGGTCACCAGGCCCTCCTTGGTACAGCATGGTGGTCAGTGGACAGTTGTATGGTCACCAGGCCCTCCTTGGTACCGCATGGTGGTCAGTGGGCAGTTGTATGGTCACCAGGCCCTCCTTGGTACAGCATGGTGGTCAGTGGACAGTTGTATGGTCACCAGGCCCTCCTTGGTACCGCATGGTGGTCAGTGGGCAGTTGTATGGTCACCAGGCCCTCCTTGGTACAGCATGGTGGTCAGTGGGCAGTTGTATGGTCACCAGGCCCTCCTTGGTACAGCATGGTGGTCAGTGGGCAGTTGTATGGTCACCAGGCCCTCCTTGGTACAGCATGGTGGTCAGTGGGCAGTTGTATGGTCACCAGGCCCTCCTTGGTACAGCATGGTGGTCAGTGGGCAGTTGTATGGTCACCAGGCCCTCCTTGGTACCGCATGGTGGTCAGTGGACAATTGTATGGTCACCAGGCCCTCCTTGGTACAGCATGGTGGTCAGTGGACAGTTGTATGGTCACCAGGCCCTCCTTGGTACAGCATGGTGGTCAGTGGACAATTGTATGGTCACCAGGCCCTCCTTGGTACAGCATGGTGGTCAGTGGGCAGTTGTATGGTCACCAGGCCCTCCTTGGTACAGCATGGTGGTCAGTGGGCAGTTGTATGGTCACCAGGCCCTCCTTGGTACAGCATGGTGGTCAGTGGGCAGTTGTATGGTCACCAGGCCCTCCTTGGTACACATGGTGGTCAGTGGGCAGTTGTATGGTCACCAGGCCCTCCTTGGTACAGTATGGTGGTCAGTGGGCAGTTGTATGGTCACCAGGCCCTCCTTGGTACAGTATGGTGGTCAGTGGGCAGTTGTATGGTCACCAGGCCCTCCTTGGTACAGCATGGTGGTCAGTGGGCAGTTGTATGGTCACCAGGCCCTCCTTGGTACAGCATGGTGGTCAGTGGGCAGTTGTATGGTCACCAGGCTCTCCTTGGTACAGCATGGTGGTCAGTGGGCAGTTGTATGGTCACCAGGCCCTCCTTGGTACAGCATGGTGGTCAGTGGGCAGTTGTATGGTCACCAGGCCCTCCTTGGTACACATGGTGGTCGTGGAGTGTTGTATGGTCACCAGGCCCTCCTTGGTACCGCATGGTGGTCAGTGGGCAGTTGTATGGTCACCAGGCTCTCCTTGGTACTGCTTTGTCTGTTTGTTCCAGCCCCAGTTCCCATGACTCACTGCCTTCACCTTTATGCCCTGGTGCAAGGAATCTAACTACGGCCGTCTTCGCTCAGGATGTGCTTCATCACCTCCCTGCCTGGCTTGGCTTAAATCCTCCTCTATGAGCTCAGCTCAGGCATCACCCCCTTAGGGAAACTGTATTAGCTCCTGTTGCTCCCATAACACATTACCACAAACTTAGTGGCTTAAAACAACCCAAATTTATTCTTTTACACTTCTGTAGGTCACAAGTCTGACACGGTCTCACTGCTTCAGTCAAGGTGTCTGTACAGCTGTATTCCTTTCCAGAGGGTCTGGGGAGAACCTGCTTCCTGACTTTTCCAGCTCCTAGAGGGCCCCCCACTCCTCGGCCCCCATCCTCCATCCCCACCGGCAAGGACAGGTTGTGTCTCCCTCACACCAGATCACTCTGATCTCCTCCTCTAATTCTCCCTTTCACTTTCAAAGACCCCTCGGATTCCACTGGATCCACCCTACACTGCAGGATACTCTCTTGACCTTAAACTCAGCTGATTAGCAAACAATCTATAGCCCGAATTCCTGTTTGTTGTATAATCTAATATATTCACAGATTTGGGGAATTAGGTGGTGGACATCTTAGAAGGGCCATTATTTCATCTACCACAGAAACCTCCCTCACTTTTCCCATTAATGCCAGGTAGAGATTTTGTTCTCATAATATTGTATATACAGTGCATCTCAAACTTTGCCCTTACTATTAAGTCAAAAAAATTACTTACTATTTAATGATAGGTTTATTTATCAAAGCTTCCATTATACACTCAGCTTGTTGAGGGAAGATGCTGTCTCTTTTATCTTATAATGGTTTTTGTGTCCCCAGTATATGGTACATAAGTAGTCACACAATAAAGGGGGTGGGGATAAGGGGTGGAGGAATTAAATGCCTTAAAAATGACATGGAATTTATTAAATGATGAAAATGTCTCTTAAATTACTTATTTGCAAACTCTTGAGAAAGCACATGGCTGAGTCTTGGTATTCAAGAGAGAGTCCTTTACACCCTCCAGGGAGTGGAATCCTGAAAATACTGCACTGAATCTACTGAAACGAAAAACGAAGCAGAGTGAAGAGTGGACTCGTGAACGTTATGCCTTCAGTAGTTCACCTTGTCATCGTCTCTTTTTTCTCTTAGCAAGAGAGGAATGAGAAAGCAGATAAGGACATGCCCTGATGTTATGAGGAGGCTGACTTTAGCTGAGCTGCAGGAGGGATTCGGGGGGGGGGGGGAGGGGGGGGGTGGGCAGCCAGGCGAGCACAGGTATGTGGTTGCACAAAACAATCCTGAGTCAACAACATTCCAGCATCAGAAGAGCAGCTGCCGCTGGGGTGAAATGAGAAGGCAATGTCGCTCCGTGATCTGCACACCGGTTCTCATCTCCTTCCCACGGCCGGCTTTCTCGCTATTTCTGTGCTCGGGTACTGCTCCCTCGGGTAGCAGTTGATCTACTTAAGTGACTAAAATAACCCCCACGAAGGTGCAAGAGGGGTTGTCATTTCATGCAACGATTTAAAAATTATTCCCAGTCCCTTATCTCTCCGAGGCGCCTCCCCATCTGCAGCCGGCCTGGGGGCGGGGTGTCACTGCCAGCTTGTGTGTCCCCAGGGCAGAACCTCCCCCGGCCCACACCCTCACCCCCAGGAATCAACAGCTGAATATTAGCCCTGAATATCTGATACTTAGATCCTCCCACATTTTCGAAAATGACCCCCAGATCTAAGTGTCCAAGTTGATTCTTTAGTTCACTTGTTCTTTATCAGCTCCTACTTTTCTCTGTTCTGAGGAATCTTGCTAAATCGTCTCCTCCTTCCTCTTTTTGGCAATTGAGGTGTCCTTTGTAGCTCATATTTCTAATAATAGCAAGCATTTTCTGAGCACCTACTCTGTGTCCAGGAACAATGTGTATACTCATTTGTTTCTACCTCAACATTCCTACAAATAAATTTCGTTCCGCCAATTTTATAGCTAAAGAGACTTCCCCAAGGGTGGGTGCATAGTCAGTTAGCAACTGAGACACGATGATGTTTTGCTGATCTGACTTCAGACTGGGTGTGACTTTTCTGCTCCTTGCCTGTGTGTGAGGAGACGGGTGGTGAGGCATGAGGTGGCAGGGAGGTGGGTGGTGCAAAAGGAGAGGATGTGATTCAGATAGGAAATAGCAAGTGAACAAACTGCTGTGATTCTTTGAAATGATAGCTTGCGTGGTTCCTATTAAGGGTGTGTTGGAAGCATCCTTAAAAGGTTTGCAGGGAGAACTTAGGTGACGGCTGGGATGGATGTTGTTGGACTGGTCAGAATTTCTTCTCTCCTTCCTCCATTTTGAATGATGGGAAAATTTAATATATTTAGAACCAGCCAGCTGGCCTCAGCGTAGAGGACGCCAACGTGGTTGGCAGAGTGCAAAGCATGCCGTGGGCAGCTGGTGGGTGGTGCTTTGTAGGGCAGCCTCCACTTCTCCCGTCCCTGGGGCGGTGTTGACCTTGAGCGTATCCTGTGCTGAGCTCTTCGAGCTTGCTTGGTGCTGGTTGACCCTGACACCCTGGTCCTCTGCAAAGACCGCTAGGGTGTTGCCCTCAATCTTTTCCATCCTTTTCTCCGTGGTTGGGGAATTTGAAGAGGTTGTAGTGGTGGAAACTGTTTCTCCATGGGGGGGCTTTTCCAAGGGTACACGGGTTGCTACTGCTGTCCCAGGGGCTAGTGCCAAGGAAAAGTGAGTGACCGTGGATTTCTCTGGCCGCAAATGCCTTTCAGCACCGGCTTCTTGACCTTCAAAGACAGCTTTGGCTTTGATTTTGCTGAGAGGTGTGGTGTCAGGGGTTTCCTTTTTTGCTTTCAACACCATCTTCATAAAAGGATCTCTCGGTCCCAGATGTTTTCTATCTTTTGGGATCAGTTGCCCCAAACGCAGTCAACAGAAATGAAGTAAATAAAAGGTGGACATCGCTTTTTAGGAGGTTCTGAAGCAGAACAAATTCTTAAGAAAAAAATATAAACCTTCAAAATGTAGCAACCTGCAAAAGAGCAAATTGTTTACAATAAGAGCCACTTCAAAAACTCATCCTCAAATTTTCCCTTCCTGCAGGAGACCCACTGGGTCACTAATTATGAAGGAGTTTGAGATGCAAAGTAGATTGATTGACATCTAATTCCTGGGAAGATGACAAAAATGGCTTATCAATAAACTTCTATAAAACCAGGGAAGCAAATGAAATGCAGATCTGACAAATTAGCCTTGGGATTAGTGCACAGTGGGATCTCTTTTGGCGTTTAGTTTTGCCTCTTGCCTGGATAAAAATCCTACCGGGAGTCACCGCTGCTCTAGCCTTTGCGGGTGGAATCAAAAAAGAAATGCAATGACATTACAGAATTCACAAGCTTTGCTTTCAAAGCAGCAGTTTGAAAAATAAATTTGTGTGTTAAACATTAAGATGAAGTTTAATACCTACTTGTTAGAAACCTTTGAAGAGAGAAAATGGGATACTTTGTTCTGGAATAGATCACTTGCTTGAATTTGACATTACTTTTATCACATTTCCTTTGAAAGATGTTTCTGACTTAACACTTGACCTCCTTGAAAAGATAAAAGTCCTATAGCCTATTGACAAAAATGTGTGTTTGTGTAAATGAAATACATTCCATAATCACAAAAATACGCTTCAGCAGCTTCAAGACTAGATGGTTTAAAACAAATTTCAAAAATGCAAGCTTGAAACTCTCCATTTCTAAACATGTTTGCAAGTATATCATGTATCAATAGTTATGGTACATGCACAATGCCTTTACACAATAAGTCGTAGTGTCATTTCTTTGCTTTATTAATTTTCAGAATAAAACAGAAACCAACTTAAATGGATGTTCATGTTTTATGTGTTTGGGGTAAGGAACAGAGATAAAAATCAGCATATTTCTATCATAATTTTTTTTAATTTGAGTGAAACATCGGAGTTGTTCTATTCTAATGAAACATCTGGGAAGATATATTTTTAAAAAAATCTTGATGCCCAGTTCTCTTCCCAGCACTGTTGATATAAACTGGTCTGCAGTGTGGTACTGGGGCTCCCAAGTGATGCTTTCAAATCAAGCTGAAAGGCTGAGAACCAGTGTGTTAGAGTTTTTTATTATTATCTGTAGCAATGTGGTGTTTCTCAAAGTTGGAGAACCATCATCTGCGTTTAATTACACATTTACACTGTATTCTAAACCAGAGGTTCTCAAAGTTTATCGAGGAACCAGAATCACCAGGAGGGTTTGCTGGGTCCCACCCCGGAAAGTCTGATTCCGTAAGTATGGGTGAGGCCTGATGCTCTGCCTTTCTAGCAAGTTCTCAGGTGATGCTGATACAGCTGTTCCTGGGACCACAATTTGAGAGCCACTCTCTTAAACAGACCTGATCACAGAATTGCCTAGGTCCTCTTTTAAAAACACTATCCTGGGACTTCCCTGGTGGTGCAGTGGTTAAGAGCCCCATGCTCCCAATACAGGGGGCCCGGGTTCGATCCCTGGTCAGGTAACTAGATCCCACATGCATGCTGCAACTAAGAGTTCACAGGCCACAACTAAGGAGCCTGGGAGCCGCAACTAAGGAGCCTGCAAGCCACAACTAAGGAGCCCACCTGCCACAACTAAGACCTGGAGCAACCAAATAACTAACTAAATAAATAAAATATTTAAAAACAAACAAACAAACAAAAAACACTATCCAAGTGAATCTTCCTCCTCCACCCCGAGAGATCTTGACTCAGCAGAAGGGGGACACATTTGTGTTTTCAACTGGCACCTCTAGTCATCTGACTTTCGTTGGTTTGGGAAATATTGCAATAGTGTGATGGTATCTACATAGTTGACACAGATATGGTGTTCTATGTGGTCTAAACTCAAATATCAAATCAGTGATGTAATGGACTGAAGTTTGTGTCCCCCTAAAATTCATATGCTGAAACCCTACCCCCTCATGTGATGGTATTAGGAGGGGAGGTCCTAGCAGATGATTAGGGTTAGTTGCCATCATGAGGGTGGGCCCCCCATGATGGGATTAGTGCCCTTATAAGAACCTCTCTGCCATGTGAGGATACAACAAGGAATGGGCAGCCTGCAACCCAGAAGAGGGTCCTCACCAGAACCCACCCATGCCAGCACCCTGATCTGGGACTTCCAGGCTCCAGAAGTGTGAGAAATGTTTCTGTTGTTTATAAGCCACCCAGTTTGTGGTATTTTGCTATAACAGCCTGAGCTAAGACACATGATATTCAAAGGAAAGTGGAGGCTCGTATTATCTTTCTACCATCTCTTTTGTCAAAGGCATATATTCCAGTGAGAAGTCCTCAATGGTATCACCATTAAGGGAGTGACGATACTGATGATCAGAGGCACATGAGGTTTAATGAGAGAAGTTTCTCCTGATGGTGGGGCCTGTGTCTAATTTCCTCATCCCCACACCCCACCACCACTTCCAGAGTGCCTGGGCTGTAGCAGGGCTACCTCTGAGTTTGTCACACACAAGAGTGCTCTGGTATTTATGTCATGTTGTGTAGTATAATAGCTTGTCTTTGCAAAACACATGTTATTAGCAACCTGCATATGTGTTGGCTTAACCAGTCCTTAGACTCAGGATTCAACATTATCTTCATTTTACACAGGCATGAGGGAGGCTAGAACATCCATCCCTTGAGGCTAAGGGATCGTGTGCCCACTGGTCCAGGACTTGTGTATCAAGCCCAATGGCTTTCCCTCTGCCTCATAGCAAGGGTCTAAGCTCTGTGTTCTAAGCTCTGAAGGGGTATCTCTTTTTGTAACACTGAGTTATACAGTGTTTTATATATATATATATGTATATATATATATATATATATGTATACACACACACACATACACACATACTTACATACATACATACATTTGGGAGGATTTAGATTAAAAAAATACCTTTTATCAATGTTTCATACACTATGATGTATTTAGTATACTCATCCATTAGATTTTTTCAAAAGAGTTCATATCATATATATTAGGAATAATGTGGAAATAGCATATTAAATCCAGGATTTTACTATTAGTTTACCAATATTTTATCAATATGTTATCAATTGTACCAATATTATCCCTGAGGCTGAAGTAGACATTTAGGTCTTTAAAAAGTGATCTATTTTAACAAATTAAGAAATAGTAATGTAGACATTACTTTGATACAACAAAAATTGTGTAAATGTTAAGGTTTGGGGAATACTTTCTTAAGAGTAACATTTTATTTAGATGATATAGTCTTTTATAGTATTTAGATTGTCAAATAATTTATGTGTGCAATTGCCAGTTATTTACGGAGGAAAATCCAGACTTCTCGATATTGTCTTGAATTGTATGTGTGTGTGTGTGTGTGTGTGTGTGTGTGTGTGTGTATAATTTCTCTTTTGATTCTAGAGGTTGTGTTATAAGGAGCTTTATGAAATGGCCATGAGTCATTACAAATCTTTTCATAAAAAGATTTCAATGAAAACAGTAAGTTTTTTTTTGAAGCAAAGAGTTTTTTTTTTTATAATCAAGACAATATATTCTTTGAAAGAGATATTTCTTGACATTTGTAGTGTTGGTGATGAGGTCATAATTTCCATTGTAATGAAATGCTTTTTAATAACACATAACCCCTAATGCAGAGAGCAGCACAACTTCTCACAAGCTGTATCATGGTGACTATTTCCTAGCAACGTCTAGGAGACTCCGAGCAGGTAATATTTTGACTTGGCAATCCCAGTGACCTTTAGTCCATAGGTATGCCCTCATCCAAGTCTTTTCAAACTGTGTGCACAGACCAGGATGCTTTGAGCCAAAATCCTGGATTTTTTTGTTTGTTTGTTTTTATTTCAGCAAATGGTTAACTGTGAATAAAGGTTCGTGGCTCATTCTCATGAGTTTTTAATGGTCAGAGCTGAGGATGCACAGGCGGTGATCAGACTGGATTTTGAGTTTGGAAACACTCTTGGATTTTTTTCTAGTCTTTTGAGCAACATCGCATGCAGAAGTATTGCTTCTCCTATGAGAGGGAGAAAGATTTCATCTTGTGTGTGTGTGTGTTCTGGTTAGAAAATAATGCATACAACTAGTAAAAAATGTATAATACAGGAAAAATTTAAGAGGAAATGCAAAAGAATCACTCATTCTTCCATGATTGTGTGTGGGTCTCTGTGCTATCACATCAGCAGTACCCCCTGTAGATATCACTGCCCACTACGTTTCCACCTAGCAGTGCAGCCCCAGTATTATAAGTTGTTCAAATATTCTTTAAAAACAGGGTTTTAATATTCTGCAGGTAGGAAAAATAAAGCTTTTGCATGGATTTTAAAAAGCCGTTTAAACCTATCACTGAATTTGCATGGGTAAAGCCTCTGAGATATTATTAAACTGTGTTAAACAGAAGTGTGAAGTATAGAAACTGTGACCCAGAAGTGCCCAGCACAAAGTTGGGGCATATTATAGAGTTCAACCTATATTTATTAAATAACCAAGAAAAAAAATCAGTGTAACAGAATAATTAATATATATTATTTGTAAAAGTTGTGACATATTAGATATACTGTATAAGTACCTCCCATGATGTTAAAGGAATGTACTTACTGGTCTTAAGATGATCAGAGCAACTGGTCACAGGTTACGCCTTCCCTGTGTTGCAGTAACATAAGTGATTATGGTCCTATATGATCTTTATTACTGCATCACTCCTCGCTTACATCTCTGGCAGGTTTGGACTGTACCATAAATTTTGCAAAATTGCTCTTGTCTCTCCCACCTATAGTTTGACTTTCATGTTTGTTGGCTTTAAAAATGAATCATGGGAAGAAAACTATGGTGTCAAGCATCTGCCTCAATGTGTCAGAGTTTACGTTCTCAGTTAATTGCTGGTGTTGTACAGTCAGTAATACATAGTATGGGAAGTAACACATATCGGGATAAAAAAATCTTTTTTGTACCTAGGAATAAACCTACCTAGAGAGACAAAAGACCTGTATGCAGAAAACTCTAAGACACTGATGAAAGAAATTAAAGATGATACCAACAGATGGAGAGATATACCATGTTCTTGGATTGGAAGAATCAATATTGTGAAAATGACTATACTACCCAAAGCAATCTACAGATTCAATGCAATCCCTATCAAATTACCAATGGCATTTTTTACGGAACTAGAACAAATCATCTTAAAATTTGTATGGAGACACAAAAGACCCCGAATAGCCAAAGCAGTCTTGAGGAAAATAAACGGAGCTGGAGGAATCAGACTCCCTGACTTCAGACTATACTACAAAGCTACAGTAATCAAGACAATATGGTACTGTTACAAAAACAGAAACATAGATCAATGGAACAAGATAGAAAGCCCAGAGATAAACCCACGCACCAATGGTCAACTAATCTATGACAAAGGAGGAAAAGATATACAATGGAGAAAAGACAGTCTCTTCAATAAGTGGTGCTGGGAAAACTGGACAGCTACATGTAAAAGAATGAAATTAGAATACTCCCTAACACCATACACAAAAATAAACTCAAAATGGATTCGAGACCTAAATGTAAGACCGGACACTATAAAACTCTTAGAGGAAAACATAGGAAGAACACTCTTTGACATAAATCACTGCAAGATCCACCTCCTAGAGTAATGGAAATAAAAACAAAAATAAACAAATGGGACCTAATGAAACTTCAAAGCTTTTGCACAACAAAGGAAACCATAAACAAGACGAAAAGACAACCCTCAGAATGGGAGAAAATATTTGCCAATTAATCAACGGACAAAGGATTAATCTCCAAAATATAGAAACAGCTCATGCAGCTCAATATTAAAGAAACAAACAACCCAATCCAAAAATGGGCAGAAGACCTAAATAGACATTTCTCCAAAGAAGACATACAGATGGCCAAGAAGCACTTGAAAAGATGCTCAACATCACTAATTATTAGAGAAATGCAAATCAAAACTACAATGAGGTATCACCTCACACCAGTTAGAATAGGCATCATCAGAAAATCTACAAACAACAAATGCTAGAGAGGGTGTGGAGAAAAGGGAACCCTCTTGCACTGTTGGTGGGAATGTAAATTGATACAGCCACTATGGAGAACAGTATGGAGGTCCCTTAAAAAGCTAAAAATAGAATTACCATATGATCCAGCAATCCCACTACTGGGCATATACCCAGAGGAAACTGTAATTCAAAAAGACACATGCACCCCAATGTTCATTGCAGCACTATTTACAATAGCCAGGTCATGGAAGCAACCTAAATGCCCATCGACAGATGAATGGATAAAGAAGATGTGGTACATATATATAATGGAATATTACTCAGCCATAAAAAGGAACGAAATTGAGTCATTTGTTGAGATGTGGACGGATCTAGAGACTGTCATACAGAGTGAAGTAAGTCAGAAAGAGAAAAACAAATCTCGTATATTAACGCATGTATGTGGAACCTAGAAAAATGGTACAGATGAACCGGTTTGCAGGGCAGAAGTTGAGACACAGATGTAGAGAACAAATGTATGGACACCAAGGGGGGAAAACCGCGGTGGGGTGGGGATGGTGGTGTGCTGAATTGAGCGATTGGGATTGACATGTATACGCTGATGTGTATAAAATTGATGACTGATTAAAAAAAAATTTTTTTGTGTGTGTGTGTGTGTTTCCTTATGGATTTGTTCAATATTTCCATTCCATCCTACTGGATATGATTTAGTGCGGTCTTTTAGATTTGTAGAATGCTAATAGCATTAAGGTGTTAAATATACTTTTTCCAATCATCACTTTGTGTTTATTTTGTTGGATACCTAGCTTAGCCCTGCAGCTATTTCTTTGTGTGTCTCGTTGACTTGGTTTTGTTCCTAAGGGGATCACCAGTTCCTTACCAAAGATGGTGGATGAGGTGTGACTTGTAGCCGCTGTGCCTTCACTTCCCCTCCTGGATGGGTTTGGATTTGCACAGCTGCCCTGTGGCTTTTCTGATGCAGTGATGGTTAACTTGAAGGCACACAGCTGCTGACTCTCCTTTGATGTTTCCTGCTTCCCATGGCAGCTACCTTTCTTATTTCTGTTTTGAGAAATTAAGCAAGACCTGCCATTAAAGCAGCATTTTCTAACATAATTTATATTTGGGGTATTGTTATAGTTGGGACATTCCTATCACAAAATAACCTCAAATCTTCTTAATTAGATTAGTCCCAAACTTCCAGGGAGTAACCCAAAGGTCATGATTTAGGATTGCCATCCTAAAAACCTATATGTAAGAAAAAGCAAGTCAGTTACCTTATTTGGGGTTTAAGTTCATTTAATTTACACATTGCTCTGGATAGTGGTGTAAAAAAAAGTAGTATTTGTTCTTCACATTCTGTGAATCTATATTTTTATGTTTTGGATGGAATGTCCCAAGCACTGTTTAAAAAAAAAATTCGTCTGCAGACTGAAAGCAATCAGTTGCTGAAGAGCTAATGTGACATTGGCTTCAGGGTCTTTGACCTTAGATTGACTTTATCTGCTCAGTTATACTGTCTGTGAAACGTAATTACGTATAAACCTCTTACAGGAATATTACACTTTTCTGGAAGAATTAGTCTTTAAGATCCCTCAGGAACTTAGAAATTCGGTTATGCAAATGTTTGCATTTATCACGACCGTGGTTTTAGCACTTGTGCGAGGAAAAAAATGTAAGTATAAATTTAAGAATTCCTTCTAGATATTCTGGAACAAAAGTCTCTATTGCAAAAGCAGAAAAGCGCTCCTAATTTCTGATAGTTTGCAGTTTGAAACTCACATTGTAAAATCCACTCTGAAAACTCGTCTAGGCAGAGCTGCGTCTGGGTATCCTTCTGCTGGAGCAGATTTATCCTTCTCTCTCCTCACGATAAGCAGACTCTGCTCAGCACTTTTTCAAGTTAGTCCATCTGGTACAGCTGTCCCTTCGAAGGCCAGGCAGGGACAGTCATGAATGTAAGTGAGCTAGTTAAGTTCTAGACAAAAGATGAGCAAGGGAAATATTTGCTATCTCATCTGGCCCCCCAGGCTTCACACTTTCTTAGTCTCCTTTGCACCAGTCTGCAAGCCATTTCCATCTACAGTTGGGATACGAATCTCACAAATAAGTTCCCAGAGCCAGACATGGGCACCTAAACAAGAAGGTTATTCACAAGCAGAATTTCAGCTTGTTCACGTTTGTTTGCATTATAAGACAGAGTGGTCTGAACATGTTTCTGTAGAGTTTGATTCTTTTATTTCAACTTGCCCTACCATCAAATTAAAGATATGCTAGGAAGTTCTTGCAAATAATTCCAAGATATCGAGTCTTGTGACTACCACTGAACTATTTCTGTGGTGGTCCTTGGTCTATGGGTAATACTTTCCTGGTGCTCAGAAACTGGTCTCTATGGAGACCAGATCTAGGAATGATTT
This sequence comes from Balaenoptera acutorostrata, assembly GCF_949987535.1. Taxonomy (NCBI): domain Eukaryota; kingdom Metazoa; phylum Chordata; class Mammalia; order Artiodactyla; family Balaenopteridae; genus Balaenoptera; species Balaenoptera acutorostrata. The sequence goes on from NC_080081.1 coordinate 5,445,034, forward strand.
ACCTTAGCATGATACATTTGTAGAGCCAGATTCTTTTTTACCCAGTAAATGCATAGTTATTTCATAAATCCAGCCATGAAAATATTCTATGTGGCTGAAATGGTATTTCCAACTAGGCACAAATATTATAATTATGGGAGTGATTAATCTTGTATCCATCAATATTTTTGTCACACAGATGTATGAAAAGAACTGTCAATTCAGTGGAAAAAATCATCTCATTAGCAATTTGAGTTGAGACAGGAAAAGGAAAGGTGTCCTTGGCTTACTCAGGGAAAACAGGTGTTCCGCAGATAGAACTTGAATCCACAATAATTATTCCAACACATCTTACCATAAAGAGTCTAGTTTACTTCTTAAATATTCCACTGAAACAACTGAGTGCGAACATATTCATTTTATAGAAAAAATAAGAATAAATTTCTCAGATGGCCCAACTCAAATGGAAAGCCAGTTTCTGGTCTTGAGTCTAAGAATTACATTTCTTAGTATTAAGAAAAAGAACATGGGTTACAGAAAGCTCATAGGCTTAGATCTCCAAGGGACACTGAAATAATGAAAGAGGAGTGATTTTTATGATTTGGAGTATAGAGAAAAGATACAACAATGTAAGGAGAGTAGAAAACTTAGGGTTTGTAATGTGACTTAAAAAAAAAGAAAATCATAGACTTTTTTTAGCCACTTTTTTTCAACATATTGATTACATCTTTGTGTGGTTGTTATTCTGGTACAAATGGCAGTTTTTGTTACTTTTCTGTACCTGTCCCCAGTTGATTGTCACTCTCACTTCCTGGGGTTTTGCGAGAATCTCTCTGTCATACAAGAGGAGGAGAGGGGACAGAGCCTCTCGTGTTGAAATTGCGTTTATTCTGCTCTAGGAAATAATGAAAAGATCCATCTAATTGCTACGATGCAATTACAGGACTGTCCATCTGGCCTGAAATATAGAGTAAGTTTTCATTTTGCCTTGAGGGAGACTCCTGAGGGGAATTATTTTCCTGATGAAATTGTATCCCCAGTTCTTGTGGTTTTTAAAGAAACACTGAAGTAAATCTAAGGTACCGTTCACCAAAACAGAGTGTTGGAGATCACTGGAATGAGGTTGGATTTCCCAGGTTAATTTTGAATAATCAGTTACATAATTGAGATGTGTGGGCCTGGAAAAGTCCATTTTATTCATTTCCACGACTTTAGGAAAATCCATTTGGTTCACTGTCCTGAATATAAGCCCACTTTACCTGTGGGCTCAGTGGGAGAAATGTATGTTCCTCTAAAGAAGAACACAGACTCTACCTGGCTAGTTTTCTTCACATGGATTGTATATTGACTTATATTTTAATGAAACTTTGGCTGGTCTACTAAATGTAAATTTCTCGGAGACAAGATGTTAATCTGTATTTAAGGCATGTATCCTAAGGTTAAACCTGGCATGAAAGGCAATTGAGATTACCAGGGTGCTTGGTTCAGTGAGCTGAGGGGGAGAGCAAAAGCACAAATCTAATTTTACAAGGAAATTGCTGGAAGAATTGATGTAATAGAATGGATATAACAGAGCGAGGTATTTAAAATTTGCATGCTCAGGTGGGTAATAAGCTGTTAGAAATGATCTCTGGTCACTGAAAAAGGCCCATTTGCTCAAAACACACTACTGTTTTTTTGATAGCCATGAGCCAGGCTATTAACTTGGCCTTTTTTCAATTTGATTTTTTACTATTAAGGTGACTTTACTTCAAGCATATTTTATTTTGAAGGCCCCAAAGGAAGTGTATGTGTGCATGCATGCATTTGAATATATAGATTCTTCTCCCTCGCTCTGTATACATATTCCATCTATATATACAAGGAATGCTGGTGTTAGGGGAACTGGTACTCCAGTTATAGTTTGTGAATGTTTGGACCAGAAGGATGTCCCACAATACTGGCAGAGAGAATGTGAGCAGACATGTAGTTTCATCACATGTGTGTATATGTGTGTATTTACTGGAGGAAAATAAATGTCAATACACCATCTTATTATAAAATTAAAAAGGGAGTGCATTGCCATTCTCAGAATTTCTTTCTGCATTTAAAAATGTTTTTAAAAAGGGAAGAGAGTTGTTGATAGTAATATCTAGATCGCTTACCAAAAAAAAAAAGTGCCGCAGAGTTTTGATTCCTGTTGCCAGAACCGTTCTGCAAACTTGGTTTGTAGTTCAGTGGGATTGGCAAGGCAGCCCCACGTCGCCAAGCATGGGGGCGAGTCTGCAGCCCACGCTCAGTCTTAGGTGAGTGAGTGACGGTCCTTCTCCATTGTTCTGACACCACCTGCAAACGGGCCAGTTGCTGCAGTGGTTTAGATCCTCAGCAATCAGCAGGGTAACGGCTGACCCTGGGAGCCTTGCAGATTGCAGAGTGACGCACAGTGAAAGAAAATCCAGGTTCCGATAGAACAGGAATAATCTGAGATGGCCTGTGGTGAGGGGATTCCTCTTTGAATTTTCTGGATGAACCTAAAAGCAAGAGAAATCAGGTTGATTAAATATTCTAGACAGTTACTTAAATATTTACTGGGCTTTCGGCGTGAGCAGTCTGAGGTTTGCGGTGAGCGTTACTATTACATTTATATTTGTGATGTCCTGAGTGTCATCTTTTAAAAATAGCGTAAGTTCTAAAAGAATATTTTCAGGAAGATGTGATGAGTTTAGAATGATTAATGATGATTAATCATTAATCATAATGATTAATCATCATTAATAATCATCAATCATAATGATGATTCTAGTTTAGGATGTTAAATAACATTAAAAGGGCAAATTAAACATCAGGAAATACAGTGGATTCATTTCTAATAACTTACAGACCTCTCAATGGTTATGCACAAAAGGATTTTTCTGGCCATCCCTCTTCTGCCACCAAAGTTTACCAATAAGATACTTTTTTGATAGTGGTATTCCTGTTCTGAGAATGATTGTAGTTGATTATAAAGGAATTTTTACTAATTTAGTTGGTGACCCTGACATTTTACACTAATAAGGGAGCAGACATAGTGATTTTATTTAGTAGATGACACTTCCTGTAAGTGCTAAAGCTACTTGGACGCTGACTCTTGAATGTAGAGTCGCAGCCTGTCCCCAAAGTGAGTCATTTGAAAATAAAAAATGCCCAGCTGCCCAGGTCCCTGGCAAAAGGAACACTGTGATGTCAGGAATGTCTCACAAGGTGAATTTTAAGGATTGACCCATTCTCAGTACAGGCGAGCTCTGAAGGAGTATTGAAAGTTTGGCATGTTTCAGCAACTGGGGAAAACTCAAAAAATGATTGGGATGTACAGTTGGCAAGAGAGATAAAGGGAGGGCTGGATGCAACGTTCAAGTTGGGAAAAGTAGAGGTGAGCTCAGTGCTGAAAGCTGGCGCTGACCTTTGGCCTATGGTTTGCAGGGCACCAGGAAAACACGCCCACTCCCTCCCCTCCCCTTCCCTCCTCTGCCCCTCCCTCCCCTCCCCCTTCTTTTGCACCAATTACATGCTGGCTCTTTGGAGGCAAGGAATTGAGGAGGACAAGTTTTCCACCTAGGCTGTCTCAATAACAAACCCCATCGGTTATCAGACAGTACAGCTGTGGAAAGCAAGTTTTAACGTGGGGGACTGTTCAGAGTAGGGTGCACGGGGCGCAGTCCTGCTTAGGAAGAGAGGCCCTCACAGTGTGCAGGGGAGCGACGGGTGATTTGGAAGGTTCTAGCAACCTTGGTGGCAAAATTGACTTCTCTTCCCTAAGTGTCTCAGAGGGCGAGGAAAGGGTGCTGCATGCTGTGGGTTGAATTTGGGTCCCCTCCAAATTCAGATGTTGAGGGCTTTAGAGTGTGACCTCATTTGGAAATGTGGTCCTTGCAGATGTGATTAGTTAAGATCAGGTCCTATTGCAGCAGGGTGGGCCCCTAATCCAATATGACTGGTACCCTTTTAAAAGGGGGGCATTGGACACAGACATGCACACAGGGCGAATGTCATGTGAACATCAAGATAGAGGGGAGGTGAAGCTTCTACAAGCCAAGGAACACCAAACATTGCCTGGAAACCACCGGAAACAAGGGGAGGGGCATAGAACCGATTTCCCTCCCAGCCGCAAGAGGCACCAAACTGCTCTCAAGTTTGGTATCATTTGAATAAGCGAGCTTTGAATTTCATAAGGTTAAGACGTGTGTTTAAAGAAGAGGGTGTGCTCGGTGGCTGAGTTAAAAACTGAGTTTGTAAGTCAGTTGTTTAATAGTAGTAAATTCACTGTGTTTTCAGAAGTTTATTGTAGATTTGTCCGTATTTCAGCATCAAGCTTTGCTTTTCATGGCTCTTACCAGTGATACAGCACAATATCTATCCTTCACGTTTCGAGAGACTTACTTCAAGTGGAGCATCTTTCATGTCTGTCGCTGGAAGAAAGCCCACAAATGGATCTCCAGGGACAAAGCACACGGCTTTCTTCACTAACTTTCCCACTGGGGCCAGAAAGCTAAAAATCTAAAAATACCAGTACCTCTTCAGATCTTGCTTTGGCAAGAACTTCTCTCTGTTGAATCCTAACATCTTCATAGAAAGTAGTTTTCTGTAAGACACTGTTATATAACACACTAACTATGAGCTCATTAATATTCATGTGCATCTATAAAATTGCAGTTGCCCTTTTGTCCATTAATCAATCTAAAGAAAAAGGAAGAGGGAGAAAGGGGAAGGAGGAGGAAGTTTGAGTTTTTTTTTTTTTTTTTTTTTAGTTTGAAAATGAGAGGACAGGCAAGGATGAGAGTCTGGGGTACCACAAGTCCTCTATCTGTGCGGTTTGAAAGAAACTAACATGAAAGTGGATGTCATTATAACTTGTCTTGATGTCCAATCAGATAAAGCCAAAGCCCACCTCCTGCTTGCAGGTACCTTGCTGAAATGTCCTGCAGGTCAGGAGGGATGAGTCAGGGCAGCCAGCTAGTTAACTGCATAGGTTGTGATTCTGATCTGAGAAGAGATGAAGGTTAAAGAGGGCAAGAGGTTCAAATCACTCTGGTTACCTAAGAGTTCCTTGAATCCAGAGCGAGATAAAGGTGTACCGAAGACTAAAAAATGAACTTCCTCTCCTCTAATTCTATGCAACAGAAGATGGCAGAGATCTGAAAGGTGATGTCTGCGAAAAGGAAAGTACTAGCTGTTTTTGATGACAGTGCATCTGTATGAATAGTAACCTAGTTGTTACAGTTACCAGGTTCTTCTTAAAGTATCAGTTGGAAAATATCTGGAGTAGGAGTAGCCATCCCTAGGGTGTCATTCATCAGATAAAGGAACAAAATTGTTATAGTTTGTCTTAATCCAGTCAGGCTGCTATAACAAAATACCATAGACTGGGTGGCTTATAAACAACCGAAATTTATTTCTCGCAGTTCTGGAGGCTGGAAGTCTGCGATCAAGTTGCTGGCAGATTTGGTGTTTGGAGAGATCCTGATTCCTGGTTCTTGCTGTGCTCTTACCTGGTGGGAGGGGAGACGGAGCTCTCTTTTATAAGAGCACTAATCCCATCATGAGGGTCCTATCCCCATGACCTCATCACCCCCAAAGACCCCACTTTCTAATAAAAAATCACATCGGGAGTTAGGGTTTCAACGTATGAATTTGGTGATGGGGGTAGGACACAAACATTAGTCTATTGCATGGTTAGAAGAGAAGACAAATATTCACATATGCTGATGATGTCATTTTTCCCCTTTGATTTTGGGGAAGATCATAGAAAAGGAAATTGGTAAGGTAGAACCTAAAGGAATGCAATTCAGGAAAGCAAGTGACTTTTGAACTGAGGAAATGGGGTTCTGTGTGTATTCAGCAAAATGGATTTTGGACAGCAATCTCTGCCCTCCCCCTCCCCCCTCCCCCCCCACGCTGAGAAGCAAAACGCTGAACAATAGTTCTTATTCTACGAAAATAGTTGGGGCAAAAATCCTCAAGACTTCCTTTTCTTATGGAAATACTATAAAGGAACAAGTTGCAAAATACCTTTATTACCCTACACTACATTTTAATATCTCTTAGTTATTTGTCCAGGAATTCATTCAAATCCCAAATGAGAACATTTGGCTGTTTGTCAAAGCTTTTTTTCTTGCTTTTGCTTTGTGATTCAAATCACTTTCTCCAGGAAATTGCTTTGTGTAGGTTTTCAACTGTTTCATTATAAGTTTGCTTCGTTCTTACCTAGGATGGAGTTGTTTACCCCAAACTTGAATTTCTGTTTTCTATCCCCCTGATTAGCTACCTCATCGGGGCTCCACGCCCAGCTGTGCCCAATCCGCCTCAACTCAAGCTGGGGGCGATTTCTGAGCCCTGCTTGGTTTTCCAGATCCTTCTTCTTCCCCTGAAAGCTGTTGCTTGAGTGTCTGTAATGAGGAACATCACTTGGCTTGTCATCTTTCCTGGCCCAAGAGTGGGTTGAGGTCAGGGAAGTGGTGGGTCGCAGAATCCTGGGAGACGTGCTCCTTGGTCCTTTGGAACCTCTGTCCTGCTAACCTTCCCACCACACAGAGGCCTTAATGATAATAACACAAGATAACAGTAAAACAAGAGAGTTTGTAGGTAGTTCACGAGCATTTGGATGAAAGGATGCAGCCTGAAAAGAAGGAGGGGCTCCCCCACGTAAATGTGAAGGGACAGGACCCCAGGGACAGGCCTGCATGAGCAGTTGTGCAGAGACCCAGAGCAGACGCAGAGCGACACCTATAATTGCGTTGGGTTGTTAGTTCACTGCACAGGCGAGAATGTTCAGGGAAGAAAAAAAGCCCCTGAGACTCTCTCTTAGCTCTTTAATTATTAGAGCCTTTGTAAGATTGTAGAAGCGTGCCTTCTCTGACAATGTTAAATTTATACATTTCAAGGCTGGGAAAACTTTTCTTAAAGGTTTTTCTCAGCCTTTTAGAAAGATAGCAGTTGGGCTCATGCTGTGTTAGCATTTGCCTTTAAAGTAAAATTAACCTTGTGGGTGTTAGAATCAAGATGCTGTGGGACATGTAAGATTTAATAAATATTTTTCATGAAATAAAGGGGGAAGGATTGAAGGGGCCAGATAAAGGGAAGTTTATGTCCTTTATTAGGATGACCATATAATTTAGCTTCTAAACTTGTTCAGCTTTTTTTAAAAAAATTAATTAATTAATTAATTAATTAATTTTGGCTGTGTTGGGTCTTCGTTTCTGTGCGAGGGCTTTCTCTAGTTGTGGCAAGCGGGGGCCACTCTTCACTGCGGTGCGCGGGCCTCTCACTGTCGTGGCCTCTCTTGTTGCGGAGCACAGGCTCCAGATGCGCAGGCTCAGTAATTGTGGCTCACGGGCCTAGTTGCTCCGCGGCATGTGGGATCTTCCCAGACCAGGGCTCGAACCCGTGTCCCCTGCATTGGCAGGCAGGTTCTCAACCACTGCGCCACCAGGGAAGCCCTGTTCAGCTTTTAAAAACATTTTATTTTACGATAATTTCAAACATATAGAAAATTTACCAAAAAGAAAAAGTTATAAAGAGCTCCTGTTTTCTCTGTACTTAGAGGGGTAGGATGAATGATTGCCACGCCCGCCTCCAGATATGCAGGCTTTAATCCCTGGAGCCTGTGTCATCTCATACAGCAAAAAGGGACCTTGCAGATGTGATTATCCTGGACTACCCAGGTTGGCCTTAAATGTCATCACAAGTGTCCTTGTAAGAGGGAGGCAGCAGTTGATTTGACCACAGAAGTGGAGGTGACATGACAACAAAGGTCGAGGTTGAAGTGATGCCCTTTGAAGATGGAGGAAGGGGTCACAACCCAAGGGAAGCAGCAGCCGCTGGAAGCTGAAAAGACACAGAAATGGCTCTCCGCTCACAGCCCCCAGTGGGCCCAGCCCTGCCGACCCCTGACCGCTTGACTTCAGCCCACTGAAACCAGCGTCAGACTTCTGGCTTCCAGAACCTTAAGAGAATAAATGTGAGTTATTTGAAACCACTGTTTGCGGTAATTGGTTACAGCAACAATAGGAAATGAATAAACCCAGGTTCACTTACTTTTTGTGTTGTTGTTTTATTTATTTTTAGTTTTTAGTTTATAGTAGAGTATAGTTACACTCTATAGAGTATAGTTGATTTACAATGTTGTGTTAGTTTCAGGTGTACAGCAAATTGATTCAGTTATACATACATATATCCATTCTTTTTCAGATTCTTTTCCCATATAGGTTATTACAGAATATTGAGTGGAATTCCCTTTGCTATCCAGTAGGTTCTTGTGGTTATCTACTTTATATATAGTAGTGTGTATCTGTTAATCCCAAACTCCTCATTTATGCCTCTCCCGCACCTTTCCAGATTCACTTACTTTGAACGTGTTGCCCATATGCTTTTTCGTTCTTGCTCTTATGTGCACATATAAGCTTTATTATTGTTGTTATTGTAAAGCATCTGAGCAGCAAACGAGCACTTTTTCCATAGTGAAAGGGGAATGACGAGAAGCATAAACCAGGACTATTCCGGGAAAACCAGAAGTTCTGTCACCCACCAACACTATTCTTATTTTTCTACTGCCAGGGCCAGTGGACGGTCCCAGCTCTGTGAACCTGCACTTCAGAAGTTCTGCCAGCCGTGTGCTTTGTGCCTCTTCTCTGGGACCCTGTACGAGCAGCCCTGCTTCCTGCCTGCGTGAGGTTGTCCGGGCACAGCCTCAGGACCTGGCCAGGTGCCCCCTCCCCCCAGCCTGATCTGCCATCACTGTCATCTTGCTGTTTTAGTTTCCTGAACAAGCTGGCTCCTTCTCACTGCAGACCTTCCCACACCTTATACCTACCCCTCCACTTACCTGGAGAACTTCTTACCTGGAGAACTCCATCCCCAAACCCCGAGGAAACTTTCCCGTGCACCCCAGCTCTCCACCACTGCCACCCACAGTCTCCGTCTACTAGTCTCAAGTTCCCTGTTTCATACATTTACCTTGTGATTTTTGGTGTAACATTGGTCACAATTACTATTCCATCATTATTTGTGTGTGTGGCATGCTGGCGAGATGAAATTAGAAGAAAAATCCCTTATCTCCTAAAACTCTGGGTGTGGGCAGGAGATCACCCTGAACCAGATTTCCCTAATTGTGGGAGAAATCATTCAACTTCCTCCCCTTGGCCACGTGGAGGTGATGCAAGTAATCCCCCGCCCACCCCAGACTGGGCAAGTGATGAAGAGCCGAAAAGGTGAATCATCCTTTCATAGGTTTTCTTCCATCTTGAGCAGACGCTGTTCTTCCTTTGGGAATTTTTAACGTCAGGGAAAGGAGACAGGGATTTCCATAAAGAGCAGGAAAGCCTTTGGGAGGGAAGGGACTGCGGCCCCTGCAGCAGCCTCTTGTTTCAAACTGGGAGACACGACGGGGCGAGCAGCGGGGCCCAGATATGGCCCGCTGGCGGCATCCCAGCTGAGGATGGGAGACGCGGAGTGGGTACGACTTAAAAAAATTCTCAGCAACCGTTTTTGCCAGAAGCTGAAGCCACATATGCACCCAACCATCTGACCCAGACTGATGCTTTGGGGACCAAGGACGGGGCGCCAGAGGGTGAAATGAAAGAAAGTGATGCCCGCCACCCTGGAGTCGGAGCTGCGGGCTCCCCGCCCGCCCACGCTGGCAGGGAGGTGAGGCTGGTCTGGCCTCTGGGAACGCGGGCGGACGCTCACGTGCTTCACTGGGAAGTGTCAGCGTCACTGCATTTATCTCCCCGTCTAGTGAGAGTGGATCACACCAGAGAGATGTGAGCATCGGTCCTAATGTCTGCTTAGACTGGAAATATCTTGAGGGCAGTGGCCACGCTTACTTATTTGAGTCCCTTCCTAGTCCCAGCACTGCCTGGTATGATGCTTTTGTTGAATGAATGAAATGACACCAAATTAAAAACATCCATTCAAATATCAACTGCTCCACAGAACTTCACAAGTAACCTCACCATCTCCATTCAGTTCAGTAAATATGCAGGGAATAACCTCTCTCCCTCCATCCGTCTATCCATCCTTCCTTTCATCCATCTACCTACCTATCTATCCATATACCGACAGGGTGGAAATATGTGTATGGATAAATAGCACACACATATAATATCTATCCCCAGTACTATATTGAAATCCTCCATATTATATCGAACTACTTTTCTTCCGTCTCCTTGACCAACTTCGCCATCAGACTACCGGTTCTCTGGTGGGATCATTCCTGTTCTTTTTTAAAAATTACACTGCTTTACAACATTTTCAAGCCAAAAACTCCTCTTTTAATGTAAAAATGAGAAGTCCCTCTTCTCCCTTTCTCACAACAGGAGCTGTATTCTCAGTGTCCTTTAAGAAAATAGATGGAAGCTCTGAAGTTCTACTGCGTTCCCGGTTCGTGGTTTGGGAACCACTAATTGATCATATCCCAGAGGAATGTAAAATTCTCTGCCCTCAGCCTGGCATCCAAGTGAGAAGACTTGGCATCCTCTTCCTTGATGTGATGTTGGGAAACTCCACCTCCACCCCATTGCCTTCCCTTTAACTGGAGGGGAAAAAAAAGTCCTTAGCTTGCGTTCACTCTCCATGGTCAGTGTTTGCTGCGCCGTCCGGGTTGGATAGAGTTGGGGTGCGCAGGCCCAGGGATGACCCTATCATGAACAAAAGAGTGAAGCCCCCCGGGAGGGAAGAAATGGGGTGAGAAAGGGAGCTTGGAGGTGCCAGAGTTAGAGTTGGCCAAGTTCACGGCTTTGACCAGGGCGAGGGCTGCTTCTCCCTCTCTGAATGCTTTATGACTGTTTTTGGCTGACTGACGTGGACGTTTGCATAAAATAGGCTTATTAATGAGAACTGCCCTTGATCTTTGTCCAGGCCCACGATGGAAATTTTCAGTAAGAGAAAGTCTGTTTAATAAATGCATTTGGTAAACATTAAATCGACTTCACCCCATGTAGGTTTTCCTTTTATGTAGCTTTGCACAATTAGTTCCATCTGGGAGGAGTCACGTTTTCTGGGAGTGGGAGTGAATTTCTTCTCTTTTATTCCCCGGGGAAGTCTGTGAAATCCCCAGTCTCCCTGGTTCCTTTAACCAGGAAGACTAAACTTCATGAAGTGATGGGGAGATGGGTGCTGCCTGTAATGAATCAGTAGCGGTTGCTGTGTGAATATTCAATTTTTAATACTGACAGCTGGCTTTTTGGCCGGAGAGTGCCTACCAGAAAGGACAGGACCTGCAGTGGAATAATAATCTAAAATCAGTGATCCACCCCTTGAATACATTTCACTCTCCAGGTGTGCCTTTAGAAAACGATGGCCTTCGTCTGGGGGCGGGTTGTGTCTCTTCCTAAAGTGGCAAGAGGTACATCGGATGTGAGAAGGGCCACGAGGAGTCATCCAGGAGGCGTGACCTCGTCCAAGGAGAAATCCCAAGTCAGAAAACTCCCCAGGACGGCTCACAGATGGGGTGTCAAACACAAGGCGTCAGCTGTCCCATGCCGCTTATTTGCACCGTGTGTTGGTAGAGAGAGTCTTAGCAATTCCAAGCAACTCTCTTAGACTTAATTTGTTTTCCCAGGGACAGGAAAATATTCACGTCCATGTCCAAAGTCACAAAAGGAATCCAGGACTTTAGTGAAAACTGAAGAAAACGCTCCAGGATAACAGCCCCACCTCCAGCTGTGAAGAAGCCAAACATCTCTTAGGTCATGAAAGGCGACTGTCCCGTGTTTTGGAGACAAGAATTTTGTTCCTCTTCATTCCTGATCGTCTCTTGGGTCCCATATAGGGGGCCCTTCAAATCATAGGGGATCCAGGTGAATATAGGAGCAGGTGGAGGCCGTGACCATCTCTGGCTGTGGCCCAGGCCTCTGTACTGCTTTCAGCCTGAGGAGACTAAGGGAATAACACTTCCAGCTCCTGGGGTCCGTTAAAGTCTCAGGAGTTGCTTGCCAAGCATCGTGACTGTGTGTCCCACCACCTTTTCGTCAGGTGACAGCCATCCCTAAGCTGAGCAGCAGCCTACAAGGCAGCGTGGCTTTAGAACTCAGACACACGGGGGGACTGGACAACTTGACCCTCGCTTAGGGACTGACATGGAGACCCACTGAGAGGGACCTGGGAGTTTAACAAGACAAAGAAACATGCAGAGAACCGCAGGGTCCATGAGCCCACGAGTCCTGGTTACTGGTTAAACATTTTTTAACCTTGCTGTGTGTTTGGATGATCTACTGTTGCGTACGAATCTATCTCAAAACTTAGTGGTTTAAAGCAGCATGACTTCTCAGGATTCTATGGGTCAGGAACTCAGAGGTCCTGCCCCACCTGAGGCCAGCTGGGCTTGTCATCCCTGTGTCTGTACCGGGATTGAACTGGGAGAGCCAAGAGGGCTTTGCTCACAAGTCTGCCCCTCGACGCCCCCTGTCTCTCCCATGTCATCTGGTCAGGCTTCTCACTGCTTGACAGCCTGGGGGTGGTCAGGCCTCTCGAAAGGTGATTGGCTTCTAAGAAGGAGGACAGAGAAGGCTTAAGGGCTTGGAAGAGACACAGCTTCACTCCTTCCACATGTCGTCGCTCAAAGCAAGGTACAGGGCCAGTCGAAATTCCAGGGGAGAGGAAAAATGTCCTACCTCTGGATGTTAAAGAATGGATGGTGGCCATCCTGGAGGACTGTCTATCTGGTCTGAACTGAAGGTTCGTGTCGCCCCAAAATCACATGTTGAGGCCCTAATCCTCTATGCAATGGTGTTTGAAAGTGGGGTCTTGGGGAGGTAGTTAGGGTGAAATTAGTTCATGAGAGTGGGGACCTTGTGATGGAATTAGTACCCTCACAAAAAGAAGACACACAGGGTCTTTCTCTCTGCCATGTGAGGACACAGCAAGAAGATGGCCATCTGCAAACCAGGAAGTGAATTCACCAGGCACTGAATCTGCTGGTACCTTGACCTTGGACTTGCAGCCTCCAGAACTGTGAGAAATAAATGTTTGTTGTTTAAACTGTCCCATCTGTGGTATTTAGTTTTAACAGCCCGGGCTGACTAACACCACCACACTCTACGTTTGTAGTAATACACCTCGCCACCCCAGGTATCCTGAGCACAGCCCTCTCTCTTGCAAACTGACAGAGTCCATGTAACCCGTCGGCTTTCTTAGCTGGTAATTCTTCCTTGTGACCCAACCCCGTTTATTGGAGCCCTGATACAGGCAAGGATTTGGTGGGTGGGGCAGGGTCTACAAACATTACTGGCCAGAGGCAGATCATACCTTAGTTGGGGATGTGTGAACAAAGATTTTAAAAATAACATGAGCTAGCTTTTGAAACAAGGAAGCCTAAAAGCATGGAAGGCGTGAACAAAAGATGAGGCTACTTGAGAAGAAATTAAATAGGACACCCGTAAGAGGTTCCAGCAGAAAGTTAGGAGGACATGTCAGTATGTTTCTCTTCTATGTATAAGGAAAAGCTTTTTTTTTTCTTTATTTAAAAAAAAATGTTATTGGGCTTCCCTGGTGGCGCAGTGGTTGAGAATCTGCCTGCCAATGCAGGGGACACGGGTTCGAGCCCTGGTCTGGGAAGATCCCACATGCCACGGAACAACTGGGCCCGTGAGCCACAATTGCTGAGCCTGCGCGTCTGGAGCCTGTGCTCCGCAACAAGAGAGGCCGCGATGGTGAGAGGCCTGCACACTGCAATGAAGAGTGGTCCCCACTTGCCGCAACTAGAGAAAGCCCTCGCACAGAAACGAAGACTCAACACAGTCATAAATAAATAAATAAATAAAAGAACGTGAATTTCTAAAAAAAAAAAAAAAATGTTATTGAAGTATAGTTGATTTACAGTGCTGTGTTAATTTCTGACGTGCAGCTAAGGGACTCAGTTATACATATATATATTCTTTTTCATATTCTTTTCCATTATGGTCTATAACAGGGTATTAAATATAGTTCCCTGTGCTAGACAATAGGACTTTTTTGTTTATCCATCCTATATGTAATAGTTTGCATCCGCTAATCTCAAATTCTCGATCCATCCCTCCCCATCACCCCCCCCACCACCACCAGGGAAAGCTCTTTGGGGATCACTTTTCAAGAGACCAAATTTCTTCATAGACTAGGGAACTAGGACTCATACGCTTTGAGGCTGAAAGTACAAGTCTCTTAGATTCCACCTGGCACTCACTCATCCTTGCATGTGACAAGTGGCATGGAGTGTCTTCTGGGGCCGGGCCCTGTTCTTGACAGTGGGAACACAGAGCGAATGACACAAGACGGGACAGGTAGTCCATTCTCAGGGACACTGCATTCGAAGTTCAGGAGGAGGGCGCTTTCTTCTGTTACGGTCGCGGCTCAATCAATGAAAACCCCATTTGCTTCCTCTCCACCCCCTTCCCGCCTGCTTCTTGCAACCTCCCCAGACACACAAACCCACAGCACACAAAGGGCTCTGTACCAACCCCCCAGGGGAGAGGAAAACGCCCTGTAACTCATTCCCCCGGTTCTTCTCCTCTCCCCCCTGGGCTCGCTTGTCACCAGCTACTTCCAGCTGAACCTCGTGGAGCCCCTCTCAGCAGGCAAGGTCTTCTGGCTTCCCTCGAGGGGCGGAGCTTTGGGTGCATTTTATTTTTGTTTGGAAGACCAGCTGCCGTCTGGTGGCCATATGTAGCCCCCTTGGCTTCCCAGGAACCACAGTAATGACAAGGCAGGGCTCATCGTACCATTTGCGTTGTCCATAGCTGGGCTAATTTGAATTTGAGATCTATTTTATTCCTCGTGGGAAGAAGATGGGACCCTCAAGTCAGGTTAATCGACCATTATATTTTTCTGCCCTTCACACACCCAGGGAGCGTCTTTTCTGCTCCGCCTTTCAACACCTGCCTTTATCCCGAGGCCCTAATTCAGGTCTAGGACTTGGCTCCTTCCACACCGTCTATCAATCACTTTTGCTCCTTATGCAAACACAGACAGTTTTGTCATTATTCCAAAAATAGGTGCTTTCAAGGAGGCTGGTAACCAGTTGATCTTGCTCTTTTCTATAGCTGTTTTCACTTGTAGCAGCAATAACAAGACGTACCCACTATTTTTCAAGGCAGTAATGTGGTTCTCTCACCGATATAAACAGCTTACCTTTTGGCCTTGTGCTTTACTCACCAGGGAGCATGATTATTTTTTTTTATTGCCTTGTAAAATAGCTGGCTTGTCACATTACAGCTTAATTGGGAACACAAAATAATCAATAATTTAAAATAGGGCTACTGCCTATACAGGGACGTGAATAAAGCAAGGCCGGGATTAGGTCCCTCTGGTGTCACTCAGGGGCTCGAGAATACTAGTGCTTTAAATAATATTTGGTGCCAAAGATGACTTTGAAACTTTTTCTGGAGTTGTTTCTGCCTCCAGTTCCTTAGTAAAGATGGCTCAAATGGTTTTGTGTTTCTGTCAGCAGACTGAAAATTTCTTGTCATCACCGGGACTGGCATAGAGCAAAGAACAGATAAATGTCAAGAATCAAGAAAGCCCAGTGATTTCTTACAAACTTAGACCTTTTGGTCTGAGGACCAATGTCTGTCCCTGAAAGGATGAGGTTGGTCATTTAAACGGCTGATCTCTGGAGAAAGGAAGAAAGGGTCTGGGGTGGATGGACACCCCTTTCATTGTCTCCCTGTGTCAACTTGGCTAGATTGTGGTGCCCAATTGTTTGGTCAACAATGACTGGGTACTGTATATATATATATATTTGTATATAGATGACAGATAGATAGATAGATAGATAGGTAGATAGATAGATAGATAGATAGATACATAGATAGGTAGATAGATAGATAGATAGATAGATAGATAGATAGGTAGATAGATAGATAGATAGATAGGTAGGTAGATAGATGTTGCCGTGAGGGTATTTTTCAGATGTGATTCACATTTACAGTGCATTACAGATGAACTCACTTGCAAAATAGAAACCGATTCATAGACTCAGAAAGCAAACTTATGGTTACCAAAGGAGATGGTGGGGGGCAGTGGGAGAGATAAATTAGGAGTTTGGAATTACCACATACACACTGCTATATATAAAAGAGATAACCAACAAGGACCTATTGTCTAGTACCGGGAACTATACTCAATATCTTGTAATAACCTATAATGGAAAAGATTCTGAAAAAAAATATGTATATATATATGTGAATCACTTTGCTGTACACTTGAAATGAATACAACATTGCAAATTAACTACACTTCAATTAAAAAAATTTTTTTAAAAATTTTACCATCTGTTGACTTTCAGTAAAGCAAGTTACCCCCTTACTCTGACCCTTACCTAATCAATTGAAGGTCTCAAGAGTCAACAATGAGGTTTCCCAGAGAAGAAGGAATTTTGCCTCAAGACTGTGGAATAGGAATCCCACCTGCAATTCCATCCTGCCCTACAGATTGTAGTCTTACCAGCCCCCATATCACATGAACCAGTTCTTTAAAATAGCTCTCTCTCTATATATAGCTATATGTCCTAATAGTTCCATTTTTCAGGAGAACCTTAACACACTATGCTCTTGTTCTATTTTTAACTGTATCCATGTATTATTTTCTTTCTAAAAGTTTTTTTATTTAAGTATAGTTAATTTACAATGTTGTGTTAGTTTCAAGTGTACAGCAAAATGATTCAGTTATATATGTATATGTACAGGTTATTCCATTATAGGTCATTACAAGATATTGAGTAGAGTTCCCTGTGCTATACAGTAGGTCCTTGTTGTTTACCTATTTTATATATAGTAGTGTGTGTATGTTAATCCCAAACTCCTAATTTATCCATGTCTTATTTACTAAAAGAAGGTACTGGATTTCAGGGTGTAGACAGATGTGAAGCAAACTCTTGGAAGCGTCTTTGTTCCGTCCCTGAGCGTGGAGACCGCCCGCGGCAGACACACTTCAGGCGTCCCTGGGGCAGTGTGGAGTGGTGTGTCACCTCGGGCGTGTGCTAACCAGAATCCAATTCTTAACGTTGTGCTTGGCTCCCAAATAGTGTCAGTTGTCAAAATGTAAAATGCTGGTTAGTGATCATCTGGGGCGTATTGCGTATTGTCAGGAAATCCTGAAGTTGCTGTCACGGAGTATGTGATATTGTTTCTACAAGCACCTGATGTTTTGAGGTGTAGGTATGGTTCAGGGTGCATCAAGAGACTATTTACATCTAACAGAGGGAGGGGAAATCTAGCCATTTAACTAACTGTGGGACCCTCACTTCTCTGGACCTCCTTCCTGCCTGAAAATGAGAAAGTTGCAAGTAAAGCATCGTTTAAATTCCTTCTCAAATTCTGCAGAGCGAAAAGTCCCTGTGGACACCGCACTGCCCGGTCCAGCTGGTGCACAGGACCTTTGCAGCCCGGAGCGACTCCTTTCCCTCTGAGTTCGGACCCATGTGACTGGGTAAGCTGAGGATGGAAGGGTGGTCCAGTCTTGACCAGTGCCTCCACTCAGGGTGAGGAGTTTCGGCTGGAAATGGTGAGTCAGCCAGAGATGAGGTGGGAAAGCAGAAACGGCCCTGAGGTCAGAGGACTGAGGAGAACACCAAGAAGCTGGATGTGAAGCAGAGATTAGGAGAGAGCTGCACGCGAGAGGAACGTGGATTTTGCACATCAGATGTCAACATTATGCACAATTCATGGTCTGGACCTTTCTCTGATGCAAATGGCTGACACATCGTTACCTTGGAATTCTGGGTCAAGGCACTGATTTCCACTGAGAGGCTGTTTTGTGCTGGGCACTTGGCATGCGTTACGTTATTTAATCTTTACAACAAACCTATGAGGTTGGTGTTCTTTTCCTGAGTTTTACAAGTGATGATTCTGAGGCTCAGATTGTTAAATAGCTCTTCCAGGATCAGAATATTAAACTGGGAAGTGGTGGAGCTAAGATTCTGACCGTGGTCTTTCTGACTCCAAAATCCAGATACAGTCACTTACATACCTGAGCTTTGAATGATTGACTGATGAAAGAATGAATGAACGCACGCATATTTTGACTGGCTGGTTTGATAAATTACAACTAAATGACCCCGTCCCTTGCATAACACATTTAGAAATAATTTTCACAGTTGCACTTACAAGGATGGGGAGCGGCCTTTAACCAATGTGGGACTTTGGTGTTGCAGACTCTCTGAGGGCAGAAAGAACACAGAACCAATTCTGTCTTTATTAGTCTGAGAATTTAGCCAAACAAGCCTTGGGGAGCCGGTAAAAGGTTGGGAGGTGGTGGTTTTAGAGACGGCACAGAGCCGCCCAGGAAAATGATGACTACTCCAAATTCCTTGTCTTCTTCCACCCTGGGAATTGGTGGCAGGATCTCCCCATTTAGCGCTGAGCTGACATGCTGGGCAGATGAGATACGTCCTCCGCTTCATCTCCTGGTTAGTCATGCGTGCCTGCTTTTATGAGTAGTTTCTGAAGAAAGAATTCGTGACCACAGGGCCTGACTCAGGAGCAAGGGGTGTAGACAGACAGTGGACCAGGTGCTGTTACCACAGGGGCCTCTCACCTGGGCCCCCGGGAACAAGGAAAGCACCCCTTCCTTACATATACACACACACTCACGCACTCAGAAACATACACTCACACACACACACACGCTCACATGTACACACACAGACACATGTAAATTCAAAATCACACACATTCACACACAAACATACAGACACATGTTCACACATTCACAGACATATACACACACACACACATACTCAGAAACATACACTTATATACACACACATACACACTCACACATTCACACACATACACACATTCAGAAACATATGGACACCCACATACACACACATTCACACACATACACACGCATACACATGCATACACACACATACACACACTCAGAAACATACAGACATACACACATTCACACACGCATACACGCTCGCACACATAGACACAATCCTCTTCTACAGAGAAAGCCTCTCTCTGAGAAACAGAGGCGGGCCCTTGTCTTGAGAGAGTCATTGCTAAGTTACACATCTTCCCCCGAACAACAGAGGACTGTGGGGAATGTGCTGGCCCCTTTCCAGCCCAGCCCTGATGCTCACGCGATTGTCTTGTGGGTCGTGTTCCTGAATCACCCGGGGAGAAGGGCCCTGAGGGCTAAGGAGCGTCACTGCTGTGAGTCAAGCAGAGTCAAGCTGGGAGCCTGGGGACGCTGCGGGCAGTGTAGGCGGCATCAGGCCCGATCCAGTCCCGGCTCAGGAGCCAAGCAAGGGCAACCAGGGTGTGGACAGACCCTCTAGTTTTCTAAGTAGGAAATGTGCTCATTCCACACTTTGGATATTTTTTAGGCGGGTTGCAAAATGGGGCAAACTAATTTAAAAGTTTGAACTTACTACTGATTAGAAGTGTAAACTGATTAGTGATCCCAGTTTCGAAGAATTTCAATAAAAATAATTTGGGCTTTCTTTTAACGTTATAGAACACATTTTTCAGCGTGAAATATGGATTGGACATCATGCAGGAAGGGTGACCACACGCCTCCTCTCTCCTGTCTGTTTGGTTTGTCTGCAGGGTGACGGGCGGAGGATGTCTGGGAAGGTGGTCAGATGTATCTCCCCTGCGGGGATCCAGGCTGGAGGGGAGGACGGTAAGCAACCCTGGCCTCCACCCAGGAGATGCCGCGAGCACCCTCTCTCCCACTGTGAAAACCAAAAGCGTTGTCTCCAGATATGTCCCCTGGGGCAAAACTGCTCCTTTGAAGACCCCTGCTCTGGACCTGTTCCTTCATCTCCAGGCCAAGTGCATGGACATTTCTTCTTGAAGGATTTGCCCAAGCAGCTGTAATCATCCAAACTACTGTGGATTACATAGGAGAGATGAACTACTTTCCAATAAAAGCCGGGTCACACCCTGGTAATTGCACAGTCCCTTGGGGAGTCAGAAACATACAGACACTCAGAAGTCCCCCAGGGCTTCTGGAGCAGTCTCTCTTCCCTCACAGCAGAAAGGCCATCATGGATCTGCCAGGAAGGACTCTCGGAGGTGAGGCCCCTGTGAGCCGATTTAAGACCTTGATACATCCCAGAGATGATGCCGACAGGGAGACCAACAGTCCACGTTTGCCAGGACATTCCTGGGGAATGAGCCCTGTGTTCCGGGAAGCCCCTTAGCTTAGGGCAATCTGGACGGTTGGTACCAGGTAGCTTCTCTGTTAGGCTGTCAATCGAAATGGCTTTGGCTGCTAGACGCTCATTTTAATTTTGAGACACTGATGCTCCCCAGTTGACAGCAAGAAAGGAGGAGTCCACAGAACCAGCTTCTGCCCGGACTTTAGGGAGCAGTGGATATCCCAGGCTTGTTGCTGCAATTGTTTCTATCCTTTGGGAAATCAGGGAGTTGCTAAGAGGTGAGGTGAGGTGAACTTCCAAATAAGAGGGGCCAGGGTGGGAGTGGGACTGGGGTGGGGCCTGTTCTTGAGCTCTTGCTGAAACCAGCATCTGTCCATGCCAAGACCCAGGTGGTTTCTGTGGGCACCCAGGTCTGAGTGCTGGAGCCAACTGCATGTGTGTCAGTGTGCTCTGGAAAGTGCTCTGCCAGCTGCCATAGGTGAGGATGCACAGGTGAGGATGCACAGGTGAGGGTGCCACAGGTGAGGATGCACAGGCGAGGGTGCCACAGGTGAGGATGCACAGGTGAGGATGCACAGGTGAGTATGCACAGGTGAGGATGGACAGGTGAGGATGGACAGGTGAGGATGGACAGGCGAGGGTGCCACAGGTGAGGATGCACAGGTGAGGATGCACAGGTGAGGATGGACAGGCGAGGGTGCCACAGGTGAGGATGCACAGGTAAGGATGGACAGGCGAGGGTGCCACAGGTGAGGATGGACAGGTGAGGATGCACAGGTGAGTATGCACAGGTGAGGATGGACAGGTGAGGATGGACAGGTGAGGATGGACAGGCGAGGGTGCCACAGGTGAGGATGCACAGGTGAGTATGCACAGGTGAGGATGCACAGGTGAGGATGGACAGGCGAGGGTGCCACAGGTGAGGATGCACAGGTGATAATGCACAGGTGAGGATGGACAGGTGAGAATGCACAGGTGAGGGTGCCACAGGTAAGGATGGACAGGTGAGGATGGACAGGTGAGGATGCACAGGTGAGGATGCACAGGCGAGGATGCACAGGCGAGGATGTACAGGTGAGGATGGACAGGCGAGAGTGCCACAGGTGAGGATGCACAGGTGAGGATGGACAGGTGAGGATGTACAGGTGAGGATGACACAGGTAAGGATGCAAAGGTGAGGATGGACAGGTGAGGATGCACAGGTGAGGATGTACAGGCGAGGATGTACAGGTGAGGATGGACAGGCGAGGATGTACAGGTGAGGATGACACAGGTGAGGATGTACAGGTGAGGATGCACAGGTGAGGACGCACAGGTGAGGACGTCAGTCTTTGCGGTTGCGAGTCTTGTTGAAGCTGTGGTCATGGAGGCTGGTGAACTGCTGCAGACACTTCCGATCTGAGGACCTGCTCTGTCCTCCTGCCTGCTGTTCGTGACGTGGCCGTGCTCCCACTGTGAGCATATTTGCTGCTTGTATCTCCCTTCCCTGTTTGTGGTTTTTGTTTGTCTTAAATGTAAGCTTTTCTAGATTCCTTAAGTTTTAAAGGAAAAAAGTATTCTCTCTTTGAGGGAGAAATGATTGACTTTTCTCCCTTAAGTTATGTAGATGGAGATATGTCTGCCCTTGGTTAGTCTCATGTCTACCAAGATGTCATTACTTACAGAAGAGCCTGGGGTTTTCAAGAATAGTAACATGGTAATTTGTCTTTCAAATACTGTTTTACTTATAGCAGCAATAACAGGAAATGTGTGCTATTTTTCAGTGTTATAAACTGATTCATCCTTTGATATAAACAGCTTTATCTCATCTCATTGTTTATATCACATTCCTATTCCTCTGGAAAGAACAACATTTTTCCCCCTGAAAAGTAATATATTCTTGTCTAAGAATGGCTTAAATAAGTAACAGATGGTCTTTTTGTGTGTGTGTGTGTGTGTGTGTGTGTGCGTGTGTGTGCCCTACTCCCACTCACTCTCAGCATTTGATCAGATATTAAGATCAGTATTTTTTGAAGCATTTCATGTTCCTGAACTTACAGGTTTGTTTCCAACTTGGCTTCTTTTATTTATATGATGGTGGTGCTGCTGGGATAGTTTTTAGAATATAGGCAATTGAATAAATTTATTTGCACTTGTCAAATAGAATATGCTTGAACAAATCTCTTTTCTGGTTCATAGTTACCCAGGATCGTCATGGGAAAGACAGGCTAGAACATTCAGCGTGCCGCATGAACTTGGCCATAAAACAGAGACTGCTGTGTACCAAGCCCTCACCATGTGACCTATTTATAACTTAGTTCTAATGTTAAAATTTGTTCTGGGACCAGGACTGAGTTTTTCTTGTCAACACAAGGTTTCATTCCTTGGCTTGGTTCAAGGGAAAGACGTGAGATTAGAAGCCAGGAGATTTCCGCTGTTGTCTTGCTAGTCTGTGAGTTAAGGCAAGTCCTGGGACCACCTCTTGTCTGTTTTCCTATTTACAGAATGCTGATACCTTACCTACTGCAAGGGTTGCTGTGAATGTAACGTGAGGTAACAGTTATAAAGATGCTTTAAAAAGTCAAAAGCACTTTAAGCCTAAGGTATCAATTTTTAGATATTAAAATCAAGCAATTAACTCTAGATGTTGCTTAATTATAGACTCATCTATAAGACTGTGGTTGATAGGTTAGCCCTTGTTGTCAAATGACCTTCTTTCAAAAGATATAATATCTTTGCAATGAGAGCTCCCATGAAAGAAACACAAATATGTGTGGGATCACTACTGCAAACTTCTGTAAACCGTCCCCCTGGAGCAGGGATTGGGGCTGATTCATTTCTGCACTGGACCGCACAATCCTTGAACCTAGTAGGTACTTGAATGTACATTGAGCAAAAATGTGAATATTGTCATGGAAAAGCTACCCTAAGTTCCTTTACAAAAATCTTTGAATTACGAAGGTGATACACTTTTGTGTTCTCCATTTATCCATTTTTATCATGATCGAAATTCTCTTTTTTCCCTGCTAGATAGAAAGTTGAGATCATGATCCCTTATGTCAAAATCTTCTTTGTCTGCTTGTTTTTGTGGTCTGAAAATAACATGTTTTCATTCATTACCAAGTTTATACATGATAAATGTAGAAAAATTGAAAAATAAAGACATATAAAAAAGAAATAGCCACTCATTATCCCACAGGTGTCATAGAGACTGATCTTCAACATATATTGGTAGCATATCAAGAAAACAAGTCACAGACTTCCCTGGCGGTCCAGTGGTTAAAACTCTGAGCTTGCAGTGCAAGGGGCACGGGTTCGATCCCTGGTCGGGGAACTAAGATCCTGCATGCTGTGGGTGCAGCCAGAAAAAAAAGAAGAAAAAAAAAGGAAAATAAAAACAAGTTACATAACAATATTTATATATAATAGCAATTATGTTAGTGAGTCCAGGCTCATTCTGCTGGCCGCGTGACAGGCCAATAAATCTGGAAATGAGGTTATGGGCCAGGGAATAATGACTTTATTGGGAGTCTCAGAAGACGGCTAACTGATGTCTTAGAGAACCGTCTTACCCAAGTCAGAATTCAGGCTTCTTTTCTACCAGAACGGGGAGGCGTGTGGTTGATTGTTGCAAACTTCTTGGTGTCACAATCCTTTGTTCTTGCAGCTGTCTATGTAGGTCAGGTCACCGTGTTCCTGTAAACCTCCAGCAAGACAAATGTTGTTCTGTGCTCTGCAACTTTTTATCTCTATATGAATGGAAAAGTGTTATACCCTTAAAGGTCAGAGCCCTGAGAATTGGGCTATCCTGTATATTTCAGGCTCTAGGCAACATTCTTAATTGCAAGCAAAAGCAGTAGAATACAAAGGTTAAGCTAAAAGAAATAGATCCAATATGGAGTCCGATTTGTTCTTCCCTTTACAATTACATAAGGAAAATATACATATTTATACATGTATATGGATGTATATGTATCCATACGTTTATATCTATGTATGTGAATGGATGATAAAGATAGGATGGGTACATTTCAATGCACAGGTTATGTCTGGAGAGAAAGTGGACAGGAGAAATTCAGAGAGAGAAATCCTTGTGGGCAGGAATGTTTGAGGATTTTATGGAGGGGGCTGGATTTGCCATGAGCCTGTCAGGACAGGCACACTTTCAATAAAGAGAGAAGATTGGGGAGCACGTCCTGGTGGGACGCAGCCTATGAATAAATGTGTGGTGTGAAGCATTTGCATTGGGTACTCAGGGTGTGTGCAGTGTCTGCTCTCTCACTACGCTGGAGAAAGGGGAGAGTCGCTTGGAAAGCTGGACTGGGGAGACCTCGGAGGGATGAGAATGCCAATTTGAAGCACTGAAAGTTTTGAGAAGGCGAGTGAAATGAAAAATTAAGATTTCTTGCAGAACAGTCAGGCAGCGCTTAAGTGGAATGAATCGGAGCGGGGAGAGACGAGAGATAGAGAGATGGCTTAGGAAAGGACTGTGGTAATCCAGGTGTGAAATGATGGGGCGTTGGAGGAGGAAAATGCCCCTGGAAATGGATGGAATGGACAAAGGTAGAAGACATTCTGAAGAAGTGATGGGACTTGGTGCCTGATAAGATACAGACACACGGAAGAAGAGGGAATCTAAGGTAATAGCTACAAAGTCTGAAGCCCAGGTGACTGTTTGAAATGATACTATTGACCGAAGTAGGAAAGGCGGAAACTGCACTGTATATAAAAAAACTTGATTATTATATTTTTTACTGGAAAAGATCTAAATGTTGGGAGCTGGTATGTGGCTTAAAATTGTCAAGATTCTAGACCTCTGGTTTTTGGAAGTGTGATATAAAAATGCTGTAATGGGGTATGTTGCTGCAAATTAGGTTTATTGATTTGGTATTGTCAAGAAATGTAACACCTCCAAAATAGGCAGAGGAGTGAAAAAGATACCACTGACAGGTGTGGGTTGAACTGTGTGATTTTCTAGCACTGAAACACACAAAAAGCCAGCAGTGTTGACGCTGGTACAAATGATATAGAAAGCACCCTTCTCTTTTTCCGAGTCCGTTGGATAGGAAATCTATGTCCACCTGGGATCCCCACTCCTACCTCGTGTATTTATAATGCATGTGGCGGTTCTTAACGGCCTATGGGAGAGAGCAGATGACCCTCTTCTGTCAATAGGATTTCAATACAATAAGATCTTGGTTTATTTTTGGCTCAGGAAGAGGGGGGTAAGAACTAGAGGCTGTGATTTGAGGGCTCAGGACAAAAGGGAAGAGTGAATCAGGGATGACCAAGAGGGAGAATCCGGCAATGTATTTACTGGCTTCCTGGAGTGCTCATAACTTT
This sequence comes from Balaenoptera acutorostrata, assembly GCF_949987535.1. Classification (NCBI taxonomy): domain Eukaryota; kingdom Metazoa; phylum Chordata; class Mammalia; order Artiodactyla; family Balaenopteridae; genus Balaenoptera; species Balaenoptera acutorostrata. Next base: position 5,470,436 of record NC_080081.1, read on the forward strand.
TATTGCTCGCGGCCCAATACAGTCTTCAGACGAACACAGCTGTCTTTTCATGGCAGGAATTGTGTTTGAGGATCTGGTGGGAGTTCGTGATTTTTCAGGATATTTGTGTTATTTGTAACCTCTTATTTTCTCTATCATTTACTTTGCTGGGATGGTGTTGTAAAATAGTTTTCACTGATTAAATTACTATAAACTATGAAAAAGATACAAATGTAACATGTTTTAAGTACTAAGTTTAGCTGTAAAACATTTAAAAACCATCTGTTAGCACAGCTATAATCACAATAAGAACTACTATATTTTTATGATAAAAGAACCCAGATATTTGTTACTTTTATCTTTGCCTGAACATATGTACTGGCCCTTTAAGAATTACACTTTAAAATCATCTAGGTAAATCGATTTCCTCTCTTTTGGTATCCATGAAAGAGTATTTCTGGCATTGTGAGAAGTAGGAAAGGAATATGTCCATTTTTAAAGTGAAATCTGCCTGTTCTCTTGGTGTTTGATGTTATTTTATGGGTTACCAAAAAGTGGGCGATTTTGTTATATTAACCAGTTCTTTCATTTACAATTTTCTGAAATTTTGCCTGAAACAAGTCACAATTGACAATCATAAGATCATATTACAGACATTGGATGATGTCCAGAGCTGTCTGCGGAGCTGGGACATCTCTGTTGGGTCTCTTTTGCTCTAAGCCCGAGGATGGGTGTCTCTGGGTTGTTCTAGGGAGGTCCCCCGCCCTCAGCTATGTCTCTCCCAAGCCCGCTCTTGGCAAGGCTTTTGTCATCCTGGATTATCCTCTGATGAGCCAGCGCTTCCTTTGCACGTGTTTGTTTATTTCCTTATTTTGTATCTATTTTGAGTGTGATCTTAACTGGCGGCTTGGGGAACTAGCAAAGTTCTTCTCTTCTGCTGAAACGGATTCCCCGTGTGGAGACGGCTGAGTGGGTTGCAGGCCCCTCCCGCGGCGGGGGGAGCGTCTGCCACGTTGGCAGGAGTGTGTACCCTGTGCAGCTGACGGAGTTGCCCCCTTTTTCAGAAATTGCCTCTTTGTTGCTGGTTGGAGAGGCCCTGGGCACTTAGGCCTCGGGGTGACCCCTCAGCAGGGCACAGGGGTTTGGCATAGCATGGAGGAGAGGCAGTTCTCACACGTACCTCCTCTGGGGCCCCCGTGTCCTTGGCTTTGTGGCGAAGACCTTTGGTTTCGGATGGCAGCCAGAAGATAGCCATGGACCCTGATTATCTACCCCCTGGTTTTCTGCTGGCCAGTCCATTTGCTGCTCTGGCCAGACATTCTCAGGATCACGGACACCGATGCCTCAGAATTCAGACAACCGGCTAACATGCTTAAAAACTTCTTAAATAAAAACATCTCAAATGTGACAAGCATCAACAGTTACAGAAGGCAGAAAGTATTTTTTTTCCCCCCATGTTTCAAGGTTGTCATCTACCATTTGCTCAACTCTGAAAGATAGAGATTACGCTTCCAAAACATTTCAATCTGTTACCATTGTCTATTTCTGGAAGAATATTTCATCTGAGAGGATTAATATGCATTTGCTTTAATTACATAGAAAACCATTCAAAAATATACAGGATTAATATCTAGACTCTCAATAGATATTCTTAAGGGATAATTCAAATGAATCCAATTAATCCAAGATTCTAACCCCGAGTTACCACGGCTAATGGAGTATGTGTTTAGGATTCATCGTAATTTATCAGTAGGCAGAACCACCATTAAATTCACTAATAGCTTTAGTGTTAAGCTACAAATTAAATGTGTTCAAACTAATTAGGTATACAACCTTTTCTTTTATTCATATTTCTTTATCGTTGATTACAAATTTTTTCATCCGAAGGATCAAAATAAAAACATCACTAGTTTGCAATACCTTCCTTCCTTTAAATAAAAGCTTTTCTAAATATTACCTCAAACAACTTCAATTTTTTGCTTTTAGTACTCTTTTCCAAATAAACGCAGGAAAGTCTCCTGCTTCCCTAAGTGCTCAGAAGGGACTCTGTAATCCCTTAGAATGTTCCCTTTGGCCATCACCCGCCTAGCATCTTACTGTTAATCTTTCCTAAGAAAAACAAGTCTTTCCTCTTGAAAGCTTGGGACTTTAAAAATAACAGCTACAAAGTGTTTTAATGTGGTCAGCGCTCATCATAAATTATTTGTTTTCCTGAGTCCTCCTGTGTCTCTTCTGGCAGATCAGGGAGAAGGGGGAAGTTTGTACTGCGATCCACCCATCCAGGACCCAATAGTTTGCGCTAAATTAACACTTCCTGGGGAGATTTTACTAATCCTCTACAAGGTGATCCAGTTCCTATGACTGTTCTTAAAAAAAAAGAAAAAACCAAGCTTCTCATGGGAAATATACCCACACTGGGCTGAAGCAGGAAGAAAAAGCTAAACTCTGTTTAAAATCTGGATGCTTTGACCCATGAACTTTCAGCCTTTTCCTGGAGGCTCCTCTGAAGGCCATAACTACCAAGATGCAACTCCCACTGCCAGGCATGAACACAAGCAGATGGAGGCTGATTTTCAAGAAGCTGGATTATGATTATACTTTGACTATTACCAAGAAACCAAGAGAAATTCTCATATGTGCATAAGGAGGTTTTGTATGATGGTGGTCAGTGATTCATCTATTCCCAACCAAATTACGTGGTGCTTTGAAATAAGAAGACTTTAGCAAGGGTTTTCTTGCAATTAAAAATCCCATTGAAAATGAGAGAAGGGCTAATATACACACAGATGTGTATACACCCACATATACACACGTACATATACACACACCATGTATCCACAGGTAAACTGAGTTGTTTTTTCACTTGCCAGCCTTCACTGTTTTAGACGCTAAGGAATTCTATACCGAGTGATGAAATGGTCTCCAACTGGTAAAAAGTCAGTTGGGTTTTTCAGAGCAGAGGTGAAGATCATACTTGAGACAGTGTTGTAGGGCAAGAGGACGCATTCCCTTGGGAGCAAGTTTTGTCTACTCAGTCTATTGATGCTATCCATTGTCCAATGGTAATCTCAGTTTAGAGGTGGATACACCTGCTCTGGAGACCTCTCACTGAGCCAAGGTCCAGTCTGGGACTCCCCGGGAGAAGCTGGAAGCCTTTGCAGTACAGATAACATTCAGACCCTCTGAATCACAGCAACTAAAATAATAAGCTAACAAACTCGGTTTGCTTATTTTGTGCTCCAGGTCCTGGAGACAATTGTACCCACATCAGGGGACAGATGCGCTCCTACCAAGATGGCAGAAACCACTGAAATGAGGGCTCACTGTTGCTCTTGGAAAACATAACTGAGTAAGGAAGACATTTTAAATGAGAAGGCAAATCTTGAAGCCGTAAAAAAGTCGATCAATTGGTCTGAATGGAAAATTCAAATTCCAAGTCAAAATACAAAAGAACTGGAAACAAATATTGAGCCATCCCGGGGAACAATTACTATTTATGGTATGCAAAGAGGTTTTAAATGTCTGTAATAAAACACTCCAACAGCAAACAGGAAAATGGACAAATGATATGAGCAGGGACTTCACAGAATAAGAAATAAGAATACCTAATATAAAATATGCTAAACCTCAGGAAATCCAAACCACTACAAAAGACATATTTAGAGTTGAAAAGGCAGATATGAATACATAAATTTGATCATTCTCTACGGGGGGTTTGGGGAAACAGGCACTCCGATATGTTATTAATGGTATGTAAATTAGTAGAAGACTCTTGAAGAGTAATTTGGCAATATTTATTATAATTTAAAATGTTCATAACTCTGGACTATTTCTGCTACTCCAATTCTAGGAATGATCCTAGAGCAGCGCTCCCCAGCCTTCTTGGCACCAGGGACCGGTTTCATGGAAGACAATTTTTCCACGGACCCGGGTTGGGGGGGATGGTTTCAGGATGATTCAAGCGCATTACATTTATTGTGTACGTTATTTCTATTCTTATTACATTGTAATATATAATGAAATAATTATACGACTCACCATAATGCTGACAGGAGGCGGAGCTCAGGCGGTAATGCGAGCGATGGGGAGCAGCTGTAAATACAGATGAAGCTTCCCTTGCTCGCCCGCCGCTCACCTCTCGCTGTGCAGCCCGGTTCCTCTGAGAAGTGGATAATCTTTATCCACTTCTCAGAGTTTTGCTAACCCATAAAAATAGCTGAACATGATGAGAACACGGGGAAACTTTTGGCTAGTCCCTTTTTTCTTTCCTCCACATTTCGGAAGAATTGTCTAACGCTCTTATTATTCTGACAAAGGCAGAGTCACAGAATTTAAAAAGAAAATGTGCTCTAGGCTACCATGTAGTGCTTGGTAAAATACCAGTCACTGATTGGTGGTACTGCTCAGGTCCAGCCCCACCCAGATGCCACTGGTCATCTCAGCTGGTCTCAGGGGAACCTGTTGGAGTGAGTCCCAGATTTCGTTCTTTACTCAAGGAAATATATTGTTACTTTGTATACAAGGCACTAAGCACGCTAATAATAATAGTCATTTAAATCTCTTCCTAGTAAAATATAAATGAATATCAATACTTAAAATGTTCCTCATTTCTGGGATTATGTGTACCAGGCTAAATCAAATGAGTTAATTAGAAAAATTTTGAGACAAAAATATTCATTTTTATGGATGAAGATGCTGGGATTATTGAACTAATGGCTGAATGTGTTTGTGGGCTGGATAGAAGTAGCAGGATGGGTGAAAGAGCTGCCTCTGAAATGAATATTTTAAAATACTCACATCTCATAATGGTGTCTTTGCTTGGGTTTTGTGTTTCTTACTTTTCTCAGTATGTGCTATGGATCCTCTAAAGATGCATATATAATTGATGTTTTTTTAAAAAAAAAATTTATGTTAATATAGTAAAGTAGACCTTTCATTATTTTGGTCTTTGAATTTTAGCATGTGTATAGATGTGTGTAACCATCACCAGAATCAGGAAACAGGACAATTCCACTGCTCTTCAAAGCTACTTATTTGTGGCTATACCCATCCTAACCCCTGGCAACCACTGACCAGTCAGGTGGCACTACTCTATTGTTTCATCGTTTTGAGAATGCCATATAAGCACACTCATATGGTGTGTAATCTTTGGAGACTGGCTTCTTTTACACAGACTAATGGCTCTGAGATTCATCCAAATGGTGTGTATCAATAGTTTCTTCCTTTTTATTGCCCAGTAATATTCCATCATATGGATGTACAAGAGTTTGTTACCTGTGGGAGAACATTGGACTGTGTCCAGTTGTTGGTGGTTATGAATAGACCTATTATAAACATTTGTGTCCGTCTTTCATTGTAAAAATGAGTTTTCTTTTTTCTAGGGTAAATACCCAAGAGCAGGGTTTCTGGATCATATGGTAAGTATATGTTTAATTTTATAAGAAATTGGATCTTTGGAAATAGTATTGATTTTTGAAATTTTGGTTTCCAACTGTTCATTGTTAGTATACAGAAATATGACTGATTTTTGTGTGTTGGTCTCATATCCTGCAGTCTTACAAAACTCACTTCTTAGTTCCAGGAGGCTGTTTTTTTTAGATTCTTGAAAGTGGAGTGGTCACCGTTAATCATGAAGATGGGAATCTCCCTGTAAGGATGAAGGAGGAAAGGGCCTGACTCACTATGAGCTGCTGGGCCAGCCTGGGACTGCTGGCCGCTCGACCATGAGCCACGTGAGAAAATAGCCCCTATTTGCTCACACTCCTACCTTCAGATCCTGCTCTGCGAGGCCAAATGCAGCATCCTCGAGATACCATACACACCTGGATTTCTCTCTCTCTGAACATCTCTCAAAACAAGTATCCTGGGCTTCCCTGGTGGTGCAGGGGTTAAGAATCCGCCTGCCAATGCAGGGGACACGGGTTCAAGCCCTGGTCCGGGAAGATCCCACACGCTATGGAGCAACTAAGCCCGTGCTCCACAACTACTGAACCTGTGCTCTAGAGCCCGTGAGCCACAACTACTGAGCCCACGTGCCACAACTACTGAAGCCTGCGCGCCTAGAGCCCATGCTCTGCAACGAGAAGCCACCACAGTGAGAAGCCCGTGCACCGCAACGAAGAGTAGCCCCCGCTCGCCACAACTAGAGGAAGCTCATGCGCAGCAACGAAGACCCAACGCAGCCAAAGATAAATAAAATAAATAAATTTATTTAAAAAAAAAACAAGTATCCTACAGCAAAGATGAATTTAACTAGAGAGGAACTTAAAGGCCATCTTGATCCTCCTAATTTCTCTGATGAAGACACCAAAATTCAGTGACTTGTCTGATGTGAATAGTGGCATATGGATCCAGAACCCATATATGCTGCTGCTTCACCCAGCTACCTTTCCCCCATTGCGTACATGGTTTGCATTATGATGCCAGTTATCTCCCAGGATTTCAGTATCCTTATCTATCAAATCTAGGGAAAAAAATCTACCCTAATTCCTCAGAGGGTTAATGTGAGTGTAACACTCCATGATACACATGAAAAGTTAGTCAACTCTTTAGGATAATACAAACGTAAGGATTCTTTTCCTCCCTTTTATAAGCCTCTATTTTTAGTGGAAAATCAATAAATGTATTGTGACTTGAATTCATATTACTTACTCTTGTTGGACAAGAGTAAATTTAGTGAAATATGTTAGCTTTCGATTTAAAAATACTGATTGAAATTGTATCATGTGGCAAAGGATGTAGAGGTCAACAAGACAGAAGAAGGCCCTGCCCTCATGGGTGTCACAGCACAGAGGTAGAGGCAGATGTGAGTCAGTAAACTGAGCAAACAATTCCTTAATTGTTAACTGTGGGAAATAATAAATGATATTTTATAATATTGTTTTCTTGATGACACTGGTGCAAAGCTGACTGGCACACACAGACCCACGGTCTCCCCAAAGGGCCCAGAGCTCCTTGTCGATAGCATCTTAAAGATACCAAAGACCCAGTGAAGTGATTATAGGAAACCTGGGATGAGCCACGAAAATTTAGAAATCACGCTTCCCTCCTTAGACAGGATCCACGTAATTCCCCGAGAAATTCCTCAAAAATTAACATTTTTGTTAACTTAGGTTTACTCCCCAAAAGTCAATTTGAAAAGCAGATATAACTGGGTTGGCTTTTGTTTCACTCCGAGTTCTCCGTATTTTGTAAGTTTCTTTGTGATCTTTTGAGATGTGGGTCCCTTTTGAAAACTCTGATGTTTCTTCTACTTGTTGAGAGTTAGTGTTTTTTTTTCCCTTCTGAAGGACTAGACTTCAAATGTACATGATCAGGGGTGATGGGATTAAAGAATTTAATGAATTACAGAAGTATTCTATTAAGGACTAGAGATTATTCTTATACACCATGAATTAATTTTTATGAATTAGGTCCAAAGAGCTTAAGTAAAACACAGCTAATATTTCATGAGTAATTGCAACCCTCTTTAATAGTACAAGTCTCTGGTGTGTAATATTTAGGTAATGATTTATCATAAAATAGACATCTTTTGAGGGCAATTACATGTTCTCAATACTGCTTTATGAGGGAGCTGGGAAGAGGATGTCATTACATTTGACAGTATATTTATCTCACCTAATATTCATGATATTCTGATGGAAGAGCGGTTATCTTACTCCATAGGAGGGTATTTCTGGAAGATCTGAATACTGATTCTGTGTCACTTGTCCTGTTCAGACATGAAAGGCAGTGTGATTCAGCCCCAAGAGTATTGGCTGTTGCCAGGCGTGCAGAGCCGGTGGTTTTGTTTATGAAAATAACAGTACGTCTGCAGAGTGAATTCTCTTGGGGGTAGACGGCTGGCTGGGGAGCAGAGAGAATTAAAGATGACGTGCTGAAAAGGAAGCAGAGCTACCTGGGCTGTGTCTGGGAAGTGACACATGCGTTTGAAGATGAAGGTGAGGATCTGGATTGTAAAGGAAATTGGAATGGAAGGGGAAGGCCCTCAGCACAGGCAGTGAGCTAAATACGGCCACGCTTATTTACTTATTTTTTTCTTACTCTTGTTTTAGGACTAATTTTAACACGGAGGCTCTGATGTTACCTTGCACTGCTGTAATGTTTTCTGGTTTTCATAACCATTTGGAAATATTTTATTTGAACCTCCCAGTATTCCAATGGGAAAGGAAGGGGCTATTGTTCCTCATTTATAGGATTGAAAACTGAGACTCAGAGTGTAATCCAGTTAGTACATCATGAAGCTGGAACCCAGAACCCCTAAACAGGGCTCCAGAATCCTGAATCTGCCATCAGATGACAGGACCATGTCTGGCATGTCCTACAGACTTTCAGGGCTCACCTCACATCCTGGGCCTTGGGCTTTGTTACCCCCAGTGCAGCAAAGCCTGAGGGTTCTGTACTCAGAGTTAACAGGGTCATTTCATGGCTCAGAAATTCTGGCTTTTGCTAATGAACCTATTAAGTCCAAGTGTGATAAAAATGGGAACGGAAGAAGAGAAATGAGTGAATTCGGTTTTTGTTTTGTTTTGTCTTTTGTTTTTCACAGTTCAGGAAGGAAGGCATATAGAATCTGGAAAGTTCAATACTTGATTTTCTAGTCTCCTTCATAGTTTGGGATAGCCTTAGGATATAGTTCTGGGCTAATAACATTCAGGAGTGTATCTCTGGGGAGAACCGTCCTTCCCTGATAATCAGTAGAAGCCCTAAGAAGAGAAAGCCCTTCATCCCTCACCATTCATCTTATTACACATTTGGACTTGATTGCTGGAGGTGCAGCAGCCATCTTGTGATTCTGAAGCAAGAGTCATTAGGAAAAGTCAAGGAAGTTAGAGAGACACTAGCCAAGTTGCTGAACCAAGACCAGTGGCCACTGACTTCTGCATGTCTAAATCTGTTCATGGAGGTTACTGTTAATCAGGTAATCAGTTCTTAGCTGATGCATGTGTACAAAATTATTTCCTAAGCATCTATCTTTTTGATGATAAAGTGATGTTCCAGATAAGAAGGAAGAAATATTAAATAAACTGCCCACGTTTCAAAAAGGCACTAGTATGAGTACTTTCCTTAACTCTACAAAATTGCGCAAAATTCAACTTTTTTTTTTTCTTTTCTGTTTGAGATTCAAACAGATTTAATCATTTAGTAGCTGCCTGTGACTATATTGCTATCCATCAGTTGGTATTGTGCCTTTTCAGAGTTTGAATGGAAAAGCACATCTGCTCCTGAAGATTAAAGATGGAGGCTTTCTGTCCTAGGGTCACCCAGATTAAATCATATATTTTCCATTCCTTATGTATATTAAAGATATCTATTACTTTATTCTGTAACCTGAGTTCACCGCAGGTCTCATGAGCCTGGGGATATTAATGAGATCCCATCTACGGGAAACGTTCAATTTCGTGAACTTGTGCACCTGGAGGTGATGGCAAAGTGCCTCAGACCCCTCCCTCCCAAAGTCCCCACTCCCCATTTCTCGGGGTTCCTGGGGGCGTTTCACAGGGGATCTAGCGGTACCCTAACGGTTCACCTCCCCTGATTGTAATAATGCAAATGCCTGTGATGTAATGAAGCGCTGTCTGAAGCTCCCTTGGGACCTTCAGGAGCCCTGAACTTGTGTGAACAGCGGGCAGCCTCGGCTGTCTCCCAGGTGCCTGACCTGTGCTGTGTGCCCCAGGGGCCTTGAGGCCACAAACAGGCTAAATTCCAAGCCCAAGTGGTGAGATATCTTTGTCACCTATATTTCAACACCAGGTCTAGACCCAAGTTGGCACCGATGTGTCACTTAAAACAAGAAAGGTATGCAAATAATAAACAGTAAATGAGACTGAGCATGATTCTTTTTTTTTTTTTTTTGAAGTATAGTTAATTTACAATGTTCTGTTAGTTTCAAGTGTTGAGCATGATTCTTAAAGCAGTGGTATAACAGGACGACAACGAATATGGTGGTTCTGCCTGGGACCTCAGCTTCCCCCTCCCCCCTCAAGCACCCACCACGGCTGTGGGAGCAGCAGCCGGGGCCTCTCGCATGCTGGGCAGGTCCTGGCAGCCTCGGTCCAGCAGGTGGACCACGGCCCTTGCACATGATGGGTGAAAGCATCCTCCTGAGGGCAAGTTCAGCAAAGGAGACCCCAGGGAAATCTGGTAAGAGCTCTGTAAGATCTTTTTCTCGCAGATAAAATTTTCCCCAGAAGAGGTGACACCTTCTCCTACAGCTCCCTGTTGGGTAAGGATGTTCCACCTGGAATTGTGGCGCTGCCAGCCTGGTGTGTATCTGACACACGGAACAAATCCGTTTTTAAGACTCCCCCTCTCCATTTGACAAAATGTTTTCTGCTATAATCATTTAATAATCATAGTAATTATTATCTTGATCTGTTCTTTAGTTTTGAAACGAGCAGCTAACAATGTAAGAAAAGAAGCTTCCATTTTAAAAGGTAGTCAACCTCCATGAAATAGTTCACGTATGAAATAAAGTTTGCGCTTACTGAATACAAATATTACATCTTGGGTTCGTACTGTTTCACTGTTAGAGATTTTAATCTCTCAAGGTTTTCACGTAGATTTACAGAAGTGAAGTATCTCAGACTCTGATATGTATACAATCTCTGCACTTTCATGGATCATTTCCAAGCCCCTGTTTAAATTCTGGAATATTTAGCATCTCAGGGGCTGGGGACAACGGGGCTATGTCTGATGTGAGTTCAAATTATTCCACATTTTTAGGAAGTTCCTCTCGAAACTTCTGTGCGGTACTGGTTCCTGGTGTATCAGGGACCAAGTATATCCCCAGGGGTTTTCTGATACTTTGTTTAAGGAATAAGTAATAAATTGTGCTAATGTTTTTATGTGTTAAAGGCTTTTAATTTTTCTCTGAATTAATTCATCCATCAATACATTTATCAATACCAACTATGTAGGAATTACTATGGTAGAAAGGAAAGCCCACACACACAAAAAATCGCACATTATCTGTCCTTACTGAGATAATAGTTCACTTGGGGAAAAAAGTTCATGCAACATACATTTTGGTTTTTTTTTTTTTTTTCCTTTTCTTTTCGGTGGGGAGATAAATTAGGAGTTTGGGATTAACATACACACATTACTATATATATAAAATGGGTAAACAACAAGGACCTACTGTATAGCACAGAGAACTAATAACCTATAATGTAATAACCTATAAAGGAGAAGAATCTGAAAAAAAAATATATGTATAACGGAATTACTTTGCTGTACCCTTGAAACTAACACAACATGGTAAATTAACTATACCTCGATTTTTAAAAAAAGTGCTAATTTGAAGCACGCATGGATTACTAAAATTTAACAGTCACTACAGCCCTTGCTTAGCGTTTGTGGCACAAAAGCTTTGTTCTGGGGGAGACATTCTTTTCACGGACCCTGTTTAGCTTTGCCAGCGCAGGGCGATAACAGAAAACTTTGAGTTGGGCTTTGAGTTGGCTTTATTATCGTTTTCGTACTCACTACAGATCACGCACCCCCAACTCCCTGCGCGGGGCGGTCGCCCCCCACCTCGCCCTTGACCCGTCTCTGCTGCGGGGAGGCCTGGCAGTCCTGGACTTCCAGCCTGAGGTCAATGCTGAGTGCGCTGGGGAGAGAGAAGGGGCAAGGTTTCCGGAGGGTTTTGTCTGGGGCCTTGTCTGTGACAAGACTCTTTTCCTTATTAGTTAACCAACGTTCAGTCAAGGTACTTGGGTTCTTATTGTGCAACCATCTAACAGAGGAGGCTGGGCACCTGGCCCTTCCTCTCGCCCCCCTGCTCAGCCCACGTGTCTCTGCCAGCCCTGCTGCCTGCACGGGGAGGTCATGCCCAGGGACCAAAGCCCCAGGCTCTCTTGCCTTGTGGCTCCCAGTCCGGTTGACCGATGGGAGGACCGTGTGATTTTAGAGGGTGGGAGGGGATGGGGGCAGGCGTTGATTTACACCCTTTGCTTCCCAGTAGATGGCTCCCCAAGTTCTGGCTGAGCTGCATCTCTCCACGGGTCCAGCTCTGGCCCCCGGTGGCCCCCGTTCCATGTAGCTCTGCTCACACCATGCCCCTGCCTCGTCCCTCCAGGCCTGCAGCGCTGACATCGGCCTTCTGCGGTCCCTGGGTGCTTCAGGATCCCTGCGTGCTGCCCGGCCCCTGCCCACGTCCTCCACGTTACCCTCCGTTAAATGAGCTTCATTCAGAACTTTGCCAGCTGTTACTGGAACCCTGCCTGACGCTAGCTCTATTATTTCTTCCTTGTCTCAATGATCCCTTGATCAACATATCCTATCCCTAATTGCATTCAAAGACCCTAATTAGAAGACTAATATCGTTTCCAAGTCTTTGTGGATTTTAATATGACGTCGAATTCCTTGAGAATCTTAGCTCTTCTCTGACTTCGTTCTAAATTCCCTCTGATGATTTATTACCTGATTCTGCTCTACATCCTACCCTTGGGTAATCTTTTCTGAAAGGATTCTCTTTGGCAGGCTGCTTCTGAGGTAATTCCCGCTCAGAATTTAGGTCTGTTACCCAATCCAGACAATTCCTTCTTGATCCTCCAATCCCTGAGGCCAATTTTGTTCACCCTTTTCTCACGAAGGCGTCAGGCATGTGATGAACCTTTTCTCCCCTTAACTGCCTCCTTCCGACTGGAATTCCTCTGCCCACTGCAGCTCTCTGCAGCTCTCTCCCTGGCTCCAAGGCCTCTAAAGCAAGCACACAGGCCTCTGTCCCTGCTGTTGAGAACGGAGGGGATGAACACAAGTATTAGACCCAGAGGTAAAGAGACAAGACACCTAGAAGGTGTTAGTCATCGTTTTTTTTGTCTTCTTACAAGTAAATATAGCTTTGTTTGTCGCTGCTTTCCTTGACTCTCCTTACAGACCTTCTCATGGGGGTGAGAGTCTTACCTGGGAAGGAGCCTGGGTGCTGAGTCCACCTGTGGATGCCGTGGAGAGTGGGGTGTGGAAAGGCCACAGCTGGGGAGAGTCTCAGCCTTTTAAAACATCTCCTTTGTCTTACTGTCAGCCATACCCTTGGCCTCACAACCCTGTGGATGTGAAAAGGACTTCTCTTTTTGGTCTCCAAGTTTTCTTTTCTGGGGTTTAGTCTATCTTGGATGGATATGGAATGATATCTAGGACTATCAGCCTTTTGAAAGCTGTATTAGTTTGCTAGGGCTGCCATAACAAAATACCAAAGACTGGGGGGCTTCAACAATAGAAACTTATTTTCTCACAATTCTGGAGGCTGGAAGTCCGAGGTCCAGGTGCCAGCCTGGTCAGGTTCATGGTGAGAGCTCTCTTCCTGGTTTACACAAGGTTGTCCCCTTGCTGTGTCTTCACATGGCAGGGAGAGCAATCATTTTTCATGTCTCTCCTTCTTAGGGCACTAATCTCATTCATGAGGGCTCCACCCTTATGACCTAATCACATCCCAAAGGCTCCGCCTTCAAATACCATCCTACTGGAGACTAGAGCTTCAACATACGAATTATGAGGGGACACAGACATTCAGTCCATAGCACAGAGGCTGAACAGCTAAGATCAAGGTGCTGGCGGAGTTGTTTTTTCTGAGGTCTCTCACCTCGACTTGCAGATGGCTGCCCTCTTGCTGTGTCCTTACAGAGCCTTTTCTCTATGTGCATGTACGTGTGTTTAGCTCTTGGTGTTATGTGGGATAGGGGCTTGAGCCATGATTTTGCTACCAGAAGACTGGACGGTCTGAGAGTCTGAGTGGGCAGGACATCCAGGTGTATCAGTGATAAAACTGACATTGGTTCTACCAAGGTATACGTTGTCTTTCCTTCCAGCAAAATCTTTTTGCTGAGATGGATAAATATCTATTACTACCTGCCCTCTCTTCACAGAGTTTTCCCCTGCCACTTGCTAATCTTAAGTAACGTGGAAATCCTTCTCTTTTTCAAGTCTCTAGGTCCCCAGCTCCCAGACTTTTTCTAGGTCAGTGTCTACTGCCTTGAGCTGCTTCAGTGCTGCCCTTACATGTCTTGCTGGGTGGTAGCTACCAGCTACAATTTCAGTCATTGGTGTATTTTGTTTTAAAGGGGAAATTGACCTTAGTAGCAGAGTGAGCAGTTTCAACAGCAAATTAAAGGGAAATTCTATTAATTTCTTTACGATAAGGCAGATAAGATGGTCTATATGAATGGTTCAAAAAAAGCATCTTGGCAGTAGAGTCTTTTTTTTTTTTTTTTTTTTTTTTGCGAAATAAATTTTACTTGGAATTTCAGCATGGAAAACAGAAAGTAGAAGGGGTCCCGAGCACCCTTCCGGTTTTCTTTCCAGCTCAGGGAGGGTGGTAGGGGGAGGACTGGCACACACAAAGAGGCTGACCCAGGCCCCATGTGAAAGCCACTGGAAGTCCCCGCTGCAAGGTGGTTTTTAATGTACCGGCGGTAGATTGGCCAGTGTGGACACACTGATTAAGGGTAACGAGAGGTCAGTCTTAGAGAAATGGATAATAATCCATCACTGAATAGGATGATGGGGTTAAGAGCATTCTTGGTAAGGTTGTGTCTACAAAGTAATAAGCTGTCAAAGTGGAACAGATTTAGTACGGCAAGTGGCAGCCGTCTCACTGAGCTGGGCTTATATTGGTAAAGGAAAGTGGGGTACTGAAACTCTTTTTTCCTTTAGGTGATAAAAATAAAGAACTTTGTAGGTCCAAATTATAATAATAATTTCCCCATGCTAATAATTAAATAATTTATTGGTGAAGGAGAAGAATTAGTGGTGACTCTCATCTCCAATCTGAACAATAGATATTAAAAATGCTAAGTCGTTGAAGGCCTATTTGTGGGGTGACACTTTCAATGACATTTTACGTTTAGTGTATATTTTTAGGACGGTTTATTAAAAAATGAACAGGCTTTATTTTTAGCACAGTTTTAGGTTTAGAGAAAAATTGGAAGGGAAGTACAGAGAGTTCCCAAATACCTTCCTCACTCTCCTCCCTCACCCAGTTTCCCCTATTATTAACGTCTCGCACTAGTGGGGTATATTTGTTACACTTGATGAGCCAATATTAATACATTATTATTATTATTAACTAAAATACATACAGTTATCCCTTGGAATCTGCGAGGGATTGGTTCCACGACCCCCGAGGATACCAAAATCCAAGATGCTCAAATCCCTTATATAAAGCAGTATATTGTTTGCATATAACCTAATCACATCCTTTCATATACTTTAAATCATCTCTAGATTACTTATAATACCTAATACAATGTAAGTGCTACATAACTAGTTGCCCAGGTGTGTGGGAAATTCAAGCTTTGCTCTTTGGAACTTTTTGGGATTTTTTAAAAGATTCTTTTTGATCTGAGGTTTGTTGCATCCGTGAATGAAGAACCCGCAGATACAGAGGGCTGAGTGTAGTTTCCACAGGGTTCAGTCTTTTGTGTTGGACATTCTATGAGTTTTGACAAACGTATAGCAACATATATCCATCATTTCAGCCTCACCCGGAATAGTTTCACTGCCCCCCAAAACCCTGTATCTCATCTCTTCATCCTTCACCCCACCTCCGGAACCCTGGGAAACATTAATCTTTTTTACTGTCTCCAAAGTTTTGCCATTCCCAGAATGTCATACAGTTAGAATCATATATACAGTATGTAGCCTTTTCAGATTGGCTTCTTTCCTGCAGTAATATGCATTTAAGTTTCCTCCTAGTCTTTTTGCAGCTTGATAGCTCATTTCCTTTTATTGCTAAATAATATTCCACTGTCCGGATGTACCACAGCTTGTGTATCCATTCACCAATTGAAGTCCATCTTGGTTGCTTCCACGTTTTGGCAATTAGGAATAAAGCTACTATTCATGTTTATGTCTTTGTATGGACATAAGTTTTCAAGTCATTTGGGAAGTAACAAGGAGCACAAATGCTGGATTGTATAGTATGAGTGCGTTTACTTTTGTAAGAAATCACCGAACAGTCTTCCGAAGTGGTTATTAATTTTTTGGACTTGGTTTTCATACTTACAGCCCTGGTTTCAATCTTTTTGTTAGTCAGGTGCTCGCAACATTTATGAGTCTTCTATTAATCCTCTTGCCTATATTTTGCTTTTTAAAAAAAGAGAGATCTTAGAGGATACATATATCTGTTATTTTAATTTTTTAAAATAAGAACTAATTTAAAGAAAAATCCAAATACAAGAATTAAAGTTTTTTCGCATATATTAATTTCTTAGAGGTATCAATAAATTTAAAGTTAATTTAAAATTTTCATTTTTAATACAATGTTTCAAAAGTGCTCTCCAGTTTCCTTGTAAATACTTCTTCTTTGTATTTTTCCCTTTTGCTTTACATACTTAGCTTAGGAAAGCCCAGGATAGCACATTTTTCCAGTTGTTTGTATTTAATACCAAACTAAGCCACTGAGTTACAGTTTGGTGGCTGAAACTGAGTCTAGACTTCAGGACTCCAGCTTCATATTTTAGCACGTTATCAATTAAATTCGCTGGCTTTCCAAAAAGGAAGATATGAAAGGTATGTATATATTTCGCTGCAATGCCTGATTCCAGATCAGAGTGAAGTTCCATTACAGTCTGATAAAGTCTTATCAAGCAGGGAAAAACAGAACAACCAGGAAATTTGAATGCTGAGATTAGCTGCACATCTGAGGCCATTTCTAACGATTAGCTGAAGCTTTGAAAACTGTTTTCAAGATCGGGGATCACCTCTCCTTGATCAGTGAAAGTGATTTTTGCTCTGCTGTCAGTAGGTGCCTGCGTGCAATGAGGGGACCAGCAGACACCAGTCCCCAGGAATTGATGGACTGAGATCCTTCCAGGGCAAAGGGAAATCTCTTTCAATTCCTGGTAAAACTTAACGTTTGGAGGGCTTCAGGAATTTAAAGGTTGCTCTTTGCTGGAAACAATTCACACACCTCAGGGAAAAAATGAGAAATTTAATTTTTTTCATGGAAACTTTAGACCTGATGGTGATAACATACCAAAAAAAAAAAAAAAAAGCCAGCTATTTGTTCAATCCAGGAAAAATAATTTTAAAAGTATCAATTTTATAATAGCAGGTCTCAATGAGCTAATTTAGTGAAAGGCCAGAAAATATGCAACAATAGAGTCACAGGATTGTGACTTTTCAAGTGTTTCTGAGTCCAAAAGTTGAAGAGGTACAGCCCTGAGCTCCATGGTGAGCTAGCAGAAGCAGTCATAATGACTTTAACATCTGGAAAATGGAGCTGGATGAAGTCCTCTGTTTTTAATCTTTTCTTTTAAAAATTCGGATATTACCTGTATTTCATATTGCTTGGAATGTACGTGGAGGAGAAGGTGGCGGTGAGGTCCTTAGGTGAGACGCTCTGAGTGAAAGCTCGGGTCCAGGGGGAGAGGGTTTGCCCATTTATTTGCTGTCACTGAGCCAATTGGCCAGTGTCTCGGACCAGAGGCTGTGACCAAAACGGCTTCGTGGACATCCTCTGAATTCCGTGTAAGACCCCACAATTACTTTCTAAAAAGTGTATTTTGAAGCATGTCGGGGGAAGAGATTGCATAATTGTTTCCCCAGAAGGCTAAGGAGGAAGCCCCCTGGAGTCCCGGGCGCAGAGACAGCTTTTTGGTGTCTCTTCTGTTTCAGCGAAGGCAAATGCCTGTGCTTTGATCAAGTGTACATGGTAAATCTCTTTCCGGAGAAGCCCCTTTTGTGTACTTTTCAGGCAGCCTGTGGGTGGAGAGTGGAGGGGACCCCCAGCATCATTTGTTCCGAGTGGCACCTCCAGCCGGAGCTCTGGGCTGACACACACCTCACACAAAAGGAAAGCAATGCAGGTCCCATCTCCTTTGATATAGATTTTGCCATCATTGTTCCAGGTATCGCACCAGAGCTTATTTCCATATGTGCAGTGCAACGATCTGCAGTCTCCTGCCTGTTAAACTGTCACCTAAGGTATTTTTAGAAATACATAATCTAAAGAAGACAGAAGATGAGGCAGGAAATCTTACAATGGCAACATCTGAACATCCCCTGCCACTTGAAGATGTTAATTAAAAGATAACCTCATTCTGCTTATTTTAATTGCCAAGCAACACTTGATTTTTTTTTTTAACCTGACACAAAATTTACTTTAAACACACGGCTTGGGCGTATAAGCTGTTTTCTCTTTCGCTAGGTGTGTGTCTGATGAAGACTTCAGCCTCCTTTGCGTGTGGACGGTTTAAGGCAGGTCCCCGCCCTACGTGCCCTGAGATGTCGTGTTGGTTTCTCTCTGGACTCCCAGATGCCTCCGGGAGGCGGAACATGTGGTTGTCAGAAAAACACAAGAACATGTCATGAGACTTTCATCAGTAGCCATAGCTGGTATGTACCAAAGGTTTAGAGCTTAATCAGAAAGTTCTTATCACAGGGGCTTCTGTGGCCGATGGATTGGAAACCCAACACAGGCAGTCCTGAGGTTGGCTGTGCAGGATAACAAAGGGAAGACAAAGGCAGACCAGTTCTGCCTTAGGTTTATGTGCGGGCTGAATTTTTTTTTGAATCATGTGACTCCAGCAGTAGGAGGGGAATTAAAAAGCCCTGCAGCTGGGAGCCCCTCCTTGATCCTCTGGTCTCCTTGCGTCTGAGTCATCTCACGGCCAGGTGCTGACTCAGGCTGAGGGCTATGGGAACCTGATTTAATGCGTCTGGCACAGGCTTTCCCAGGTAGAGCCGGCATCCCCGGGGGGCGGTGGGGGGGGGGACGGCGGGCACTCCGGTTCCTTTCCTAAGTCACATCCCCCCCCAGCCTGGCCCGGAATCTCACAGAGCATCTCTCGGGCGCCGAGATAAAGCCGGGCCGTGTACCTTGGCAGCCTGGACCGGGGCTGCGGGGAAAGCGAGCGCGCGGCGGCCACGGCTGTTTTGACAAAGTGGTGTGTGTTTTTTCTGCCCGAGTCTCTGGCAGCGCAGGTGAAACAATGTGCTGCTGGTATCTTGGCTGGCCACTCGTTCTCAGGCTCGGCAGGGAGTGCCGGGCCAGCCCTGCAAATGTTCCCAGCAAAGCTGTGAAAACAAACGGGCCGATTAGTTGGACAGACTCCCCAGCTCTGGAGTGTTAACTGCCCTGGCTGGCCCGGCTTCCCAGCCCCTTTCCATTCTTTTATGCGGCCGGCCGTGTATTTATCAATTAACACCGCGGGGACCACGGTCCTCTCCTTCTCCTCCTCCTGGCATCCTGCTGTATCAAGCAGCATCTCACCTCTGGCCCTGAAATGAATGCTGATCCTGAGATTTTTATCTCCAAACATAATATATAATTCATCATTAGTTTTTTTTTTCAATAAGGGCAACTTTCATTATTATTATTATTTTTCAAAGCAATCCATGTTCACCCTAGAGATATGAGCGAATGCACATACACAACGGGTGTGACCTTTGAAGTATACATATTTGGTGCCTGACTTAAGCGTTATTCCATATGCCAGGAAGAGCTGTAGTATATTCCGTGTTACACTATTTAAACGAAAATTCTAAAAATTCTTCTGACTTATCCCGTAGCCGATAAGGACCATCAGTTTCTTCTTCTTCTTTTTTTTTTTTCACAGTACAGTTGAGTATGTGAGTATAGGTCAGTTTTGTAAGGGTTCTTCAAATTCACTTGACGTTTTTTTTTTGCCTTCCTCTGGTTTGATGTGAGCCAACCTGGAATAAAGGGAAATTGGGCGTCCCTTTTGAGGTGAAATCAGAGTGAATTAAAAAGAATGATTCCACCCTTCTTTAATCAAAGGCTCCAGAGATCATGTTTCTTTTAAAAAGGAAACATCAAGGAATAGGCTTGGAAAATTACTTTCATATTTTCTCAAGCATTTCAGAGCTACGGCACGTTGTAAGAGTTGTCATTTGTTCCTAAATATCAGACTCTAGTATCAGTCTTTTGTCTGCTCCTGTCCTTCAGTGTATCAGGAGGTACTGAGCTTGCCCTTGCTTTGTCGTGAACAAGCTCAAGCTGTCAAATGACTAATGCTCTTGGAATCTCACCGAGGCATTTATTCTGCCTCTGTTGCTGTAAGCCCTGTGTTCTCTTTTGTGACATGTCACAATATAGGTAATATATCTAAAGTATGGCCCTGACCAAAAGGGACTTAGTTATAGCATCACAATTTTGCTTGAAATAATAATCGTAAAATGATTAAATCTAGAATTAACAGGTCTGCCATATACATTCAGGTAGGTTGTACACTGCACAATGCCAAGAGCTTGGTTCTTTTCATCTGTGAGAACAAGCTTAAAAACAACAGTATCTGTTTGTGTGTGTGTTTGTAATTAGTCATATGGACTAATTAACTTGAAACAGCGTTAAAACAGTAAAAGAAAAAGACACATTCACATAGGGAGTGTTGTTATTCAAACATTTCACAGTGACTAGGGCGAAATACTAGTCCTTTATGGAACTTAAAAAATAAGAACAACTTATTTGTGAACTCACTTAATTGACATTAACAGTATTCCATGCTGAAATTCTTGTTTGCATTATTTAAAAATGGATAATCCATATTTTAAAAGAAAGGCATCATCAGTTGTTAAAATTTTTAGATTGATAAACAGCTTTTAAAAATAAATATTTCCTGTCGGTTCCAGGAACTCAATTGGCTGAATGCTTCACACAAGCCAGGTCTGGTACTTTAATTTGTTAAATAATAGAGAAAGGAAGAGAAGATATGTTTTTGTCAGAAACTAAATGTGTGTTTGTTGCTTAACCTGAGACCTTTAAAAATTAGTAGAGGCCAGAATCAATTGGTATTGCCAGATTCCTCCCTCTCTCTCTGTCATTTTTTTTGTTTTTTTACTTGTTTGTGTCCATTTTAAATAGAAAATAATACGATGACATTATTAATTTTACTGGGCAAGTTCCATTAGTGGTGCAACATTGGCATTGTGGGAAATGGGACTTTTTTTTTCCCTAGAGAGGGTAAGAATTCTTACAGTCCAAAAGCTACATTGCTCTTATGACCCTTTTCTAACCATAAGTTGTTTAAAAAATTCCTAAATAATCAATTTTGTGAAGAATACTTGAGATTAAGACTAAAAATTTCTCATGTCCTAGAAAACTAGAAAGACTGAAATTAAAATAAAATATCCTTTTTTATTTTACGTTACTCTGTTTATTGGCCAATTTTTTTAGTAGAAGCACTTAAAATATAAAGTTAATATTCTCAATTTCTTAATATTTCTTCAGAAATCGTGCAAATGACTACAGATGACATTTTAATATCATTGCGCTTTATTGAAAGATATTTGATATTAGGCTTGCTAAGATGAGGATAAAAATTTTTAAAAAATATGTAAGTTAAAAAGAATTTTAGACGAAATTTGAGTTAAATGCTCCCATCAAGATTGTTTCAAGGAAACCAACCTATGTATTACTTTGATGAAACTCTGTGTTATTTTTTACAGTTTTGATTTCTCCCCAGCTCATCCCTTTACTATTTCTTCAATCTAGACCAAAAGTTGTATTAAAACAAAGAAGTAAAATCCTCTTGATTTCATTCTTTTCACATCATGGGTTCTGCTTGTTCACTAAGTCATTGTATGTCGCTGGCACTAAGTTAATATATAAATGAAAGGCAGTGAGTAACAGTAGAATACACACATCATACATGTTAACAAAGTAACTTTAACAAATAGTGTTTAAGTGTAGCTTATAATTGTGATTGTTATTAAAAGCATCAATACTTATGCACCTGGTATATGCATAGGACACCTATTAAGTCTGTTCCAAGAGGTGGTAGGGAATGGTATGCCATTTGTTAAAACAAATCCGCACATTGACTGCTTCAGCATAATTTCCTTTTACAAGGCAAAGGCTGTATGTGAGGTCTGAATACCTTCCAACCCAGGGTACAAGGCACCAACTTCTAAAATCTAGGTATGGACTTTCCTAAGCTAATAATTAGATTATGCTTTCAAATGGATGCAGAATTTGAATCTGAACATTTTTGATACCAGTCTTTTAGTTACTCTTTTATTTTTATTATTCCTTAAAGCTAGAGTTTAGGCAAAACAGAAAATTTTTTCGTAATCTTTTTAATCAAATGCAAGACCTTTATAAAGAAGGGTCAGGAATTAGGATTCCTGGATAACTTAACATTTGTGCTGGACTGCTTCTTGGTTGCCATTCCTGGTACATAGCGCCAGCTTGGTTTTTATATGCAAAGGCAAAGCTTTCCTGGATTTAAGTGACTTTGAAGCAGATATCATACGTATTTCTCTAGAATGCTCATCATTACCTGTTTTTCTTGGCAAAAGTAACACAGATTTTGAATGTATTACATTCTCAAAGACTATTTTTTAGGGTAAAACGTAATTCATTATTTTAAAATATATTCATTGTATATTTACTAATTTTACAAGGTAACTTCTTAAATTGGGGCTTGGACAAAGTCTCTGGTTATCAATTTGGTTTATTTTACATAAGAGCACTGCATTCTGTTGCATTTTACCTGTTTCAGAGCAGTACCTGAGGGTCTGCTTAATGCACATTTCATTGCCTGCATTCATATAGTGTAAATAAGGTTTAGAGCGTGTTCAAAGTAATTGTTTTGCTAACAGTAATGACATGTTACTGATGTTGGAACAGTTCAGCCCTTGTCAGTGACTAACCTTTTTGTGCTGTAAGTTGATTTTCCCCATGAATTAAATTAAAATAGCAACTGGGTGGTGAAAATTATTAGATTGGTCCACTAAGAGAATTTCATGTAAAATGCTTTCTCTTTTAGTTGGTGGTAAAGTATTAGGTAAATTATACAGGAATTTTTGTTGGTTTGGTTTATTTATTTGATTTTACTTTGTACAAAAATGGAGTCTGTAAATGGGAGAGCAAAGCTTTTCTCAGATTTGTGGTAGCAGTCATGGCAGGTTTTAAAATATATTTGTTGCAAATGTAGACTCTGTAAATGTCTCTCAAGTTATGGTAAATTGAGATGTTTTACAGTCAAGTTTATTTTTAATGTTTGATATTCTTTAGTTTATTTTTAAACTTTAATGTATATATTTCTGCCAGGGACAAATGTATACTCATAGTGTCACTTCTGAGTTATATGGTAATATTTTATAGGCTCAAAAAAGAAATGTCCAAGGGGAATATACTATAAACTTCTGAAAAAAGATCCTTTAGAAATTATCTTTTCTCAAAAAGTAAAATTCCAGATTTCAGGAAACAGCAAGCAACAGCAGCTGCAGAAAACATTCGGGTTGAAATTTTGATCATTTTCTATGAAAACGAACTTTAAAGTAACGTGGAGGTCATGACCAGATTCATTGGGCTATATTTGGAAAATTGCTTTTCCTACTGACAGGGCAGTAGTTTTTCATCAGGTGGATTAATCTGCCCTCTTGTCTTTTCCTTTATAATATTTAGAAGATATTTTCCCTCCTAATAAAATCAGCACAGCTTTAAAGAAGAAAATGCAGTCCTAAGAAATTTAATTTTCTTTTTAATTTAATTTGTTTAAATTTGCATGTTTCTTACAAACCTCCCAGTGTCTGTCAAGCTTCATCTCCTGAAGGCAGGGCTGGAATAGTGGCCGGGCAAGGACCAAATAGCCTGTTACATCCCCCAGATATATTAGGACAGCTAGCCTTTTGAAAAATAAAAGCAGCCTTATTTACAGTTATGAAAACCCTTGCTATTTCCTTGTCTCTGGATGCCAAATATTTTATAGGATTTCTCCATTTACAAATCAAAAGCAGCATTTTAACTTGAGAAATCCTATAAACTTACAGCTGACTGCATGTCTTCTTCTATGAGTCTGTTTTTCTTTATCCAGTGTTAAATTTTTATGGTCTTGGGTGATAACTTTAAAAGCCTATTATGAAATTGAATTTTTGTCTTTCTGATTTGCTTCTCTTAAGAGGAAGTTCAATGTCTTTCCTTTTTCATGTAAAAGACCAAAAAAGAGCTCCTGTGGGTCCCAGAGGTGAAGTGGGCCTGTATCTCTGGCTAGATCTGAGTGCCGACTCAGATTGGGAACCCCCGTGGGCTCAGTTTTACGGCGCCTGGAAATTCAAAAATGACAGTTTGATGTTTAGATTTTGTGACCGAAAGGGAATTGACGCTAACACTGATGATTCAGGAACCGCTACTGTGCTTCCACTTCCTGGGTTTGGATTTTTAGATACCTGGATGCTGAGTGTCTACTGGGCAGAGTTCTGGAGGGAAGCGAGGATATGACTGTTGCTACCCCAGAAGCTTTTCTTATCTTTATTTCATGTCAGGAGAGCAGTATCTGGCTTACACAGCCAGGATCTGGGGGCCGTGGGTTTTACTTGCCGGGCTCTATCTTTATGTCTTGTACCTAGATATCAGTTGCCTTTAAACTGGGAAAAAAGGCTGCAATCTCCTTTGATAAGGGGATTTTTGGACCTCAAGCTTTTGTATATAGGCGCTAGATAGACATCTGTTCCTGGGAGTTGCCTTGGGGGATAGATAATGGGGAAAATCTACACTGAAAGCAAAAGGCTATGTTTAAAGTCAATAGGATAAGTGGAATTTAATCAGGAAAGTCAACATCTAAATCAATTTAGTCTCACTACTATTTTTATTTGCCAGTGTACGGAACAGAGGCCAGCTTCATGTCTCATCTCTTAGAGATCAAAGTGGACTCCAATACCGATTTATGGTGGAAGCAGATTTATATTCCCAATTGCTCTATATTCCTTCGTGTTCCTCATAATTTTCCAACCTTCAAAGCCCTTGTTAAGTCTGAAATAGTACCCTAAAAATGTTAAGCCACCCGTATCTGGCAGCTACTGCATGCCTTAGCAGCTGAGAGGACCGAGCCACTTGATAGCTGTGTGATCTTGGATAAGATACTTAACTTCTCTGTGCCATTCTTCTCTACGAAAAGGGGATAATGGTAGTACACACCTCATAGGGTTGTTGGGAGGTTTACATATGTTAACATATACAAAGCACTTAAAACAATGCATGGAATGTTGTAGGTCCTCTATGCACATAAATCATCTTACTTTATCCTTACCTGCCCTGTGAGCTTAGAAGCATTCTTTCTTATCTTCTGCCTTAGCCTGAGGTCCTTTAAAAGCAAAACCTGTGACTAATAAATAATACCTGAGAGCAGGCCTCAAGGATTGGGGAGTGAAACAAGGACGGAGGGAAAATCAACGTAAGGATGCACATTGTTGTCTACCATCAGGTTGGGCGTGATTCCGTGGGGCCTTTTGAAAAGGCTTAAGAAACACACTCAGGAACTGGCTACTTGGGGTGCAAAAGGGGGGAATGTTTATCCATCCTCCCATCAGTCACGTCTGGTAACTGCCCCACCCCTCCCATTTGTACCTGCTTGAGTATGTTCCCATGGGTACCACCTGCAGAGATGCCAAGGACACCCTGACACAGGCCTGACCTGAGATGCTTCCCTTGTACCTCCTCAAAGCTGGTGGGAGCTGGGCCCAACTGTTCTCTCCAGTAGTGGCAGGAATAAGAGGTGGGGTAGAGAATATTTGGAGTCACGTACAAGTGTCTAATACATCCCCATTTTACAGATATGGAAACTGAGTGTCTCAGAGAGTAACCAAGGCCACCTAGCTATTAACTCACAGAACCAGGTTTTGTGATTCCAAAGGTTGGCTTTTTCCATTCTCTTATATAATCTCTAATCATGAGCAAATCTCCTCCACTATGCTTTCTTTTTTTGGTTTTTCCTCCACTATGCTTAGGGATGTATTTATTTCTGCTAAAAGTGTGATTTTTGCACACTTTTAGATGATTGGGTGAAAAAGTACTAAAATGATTGAAAAATAGTTGAGATTAAAAAAGGGAACATTTTTATATTGGGGAGAAATTCAAATGCAAAAGTTGTGACACAGCATGAACATCTCCAAATTTTAGTTAATGCTTTTTAATTTCTGTTGAAGTTCCCTTTTCTAAAATGATATTCAATTTAGTAGAGATGGAAGAAAATTCAATGAAAAATGGGAATGTTGCCAGTGGTAAAATTTTAGCCTGAAATTATGACTAAAAAAGTTTTCTTTCTTGTTCTCTTCCTCCATTCTTTGCTCTAAATAAGGTGTGTGTGTGTTTTCCTGTGTACTAGAGGGTGTGATATTTCCCAAGAAACCAATACAATTATGATACTGCTTTCAAAAGACACGAACCGAACCTATGGCTTTGTTCTTGAGTCATACCAATATAATTTATCATTTTATTGTAGTTAAATCTGCAATATATTTGATTACTTATACAATCTGAGCAATGTTTAAGAAAAGATATGACTAACATTAGATGGAGCATATTATTTCTCCCCAAAACTTACAAATGAGAAGCTTCTAGAATTATACATATTAGAGTCTCTGACTTAAGAAGTAAATAAAAATACAAGTCTTTATCAAATTTATTAATTTATTTGTTCTGAAAATCTGCATGGCAAGCTTTGTGCTTGGTGCTGGAGAGAGAAAGATAAAAGACATTCCTTGCCCTCCAGATGTTCACTGTACCATTGAGAAGTTAGATTGTAATTGAGTAGTTATAAGGCTCATTATTTCTGGAGTTTTGTAATAGTTTTTTCCCTGATCTTTCTACCACTCACATCCCTATCTGCCCTTACTTTTCCCCCAATCCCTGCTACTGCTAACTCCTTACCTGTTATCCTATTCCCCCACTGTGCCCTATAAATCTGGCATGTGTTTCAGCACTGAACCATTGGTAGCTCTTTCTGCCATACATAAGCCTCTATGCTTTCACATTTCTGCTTCAAAGTGTGTTTTTAGATGGTGTGTGCATTTGCTGATTTTGGTGTGGAATTAAGAATTGCTCTTTATCACTCGTTTGGAGCAGTTTGATTTTATTGAGCCTTTGTGTAGTTTTCTCATGTTTCTTTTGTCTGGAGTTTGTTGAACTTCTTGGATATATGAGTTGAACTTGGATATGTGAATTTATATAGTTTTCATCAAATATGAAATGACTTTCTAAAAAAAATTTCTAATAATTTTCTTTGCTTTTTCTGATGTTAATGTAGCCATACCAGCTTTCTTTTGATAGAGTCAGCATGGTATCTTTTTCAACCATTTACTTTTAACCTACTTGTGTTTTATATTTAAGGTGTGTATGTTGAAGGCAGCACAGAGTTAGAACTTGCCTTTTTGTCTATTTTGACAATTACTGCATTTAATTGATATGTTTGGACCATTTATATTTAATGTAGTTATTATGACTGTGTTTAAATTTGCCATCTTGCTTTTGTTTTGTACTTATCTGTTCCTTGTTTTCTTTTCTCTCATTTCCTACTTTCTTTTGGGTCAATTTTGTGACCCCAAATTAGTAATTTTGGTGATTCCATTTTAACTCCTTTTTGGCTTATTAATAATAACTCTTCGTTGTGATTTTTTGGGTGGTTGACATATGCTTTAGAGTATGACTGGAACTTATAACAATCTTTATGTATAGTGTAAGAATCTTGTAACCATAAATTTCCATTTATTGCATCTTGATTTTGTGCTATTATTAAAACATATTTTATTTATACATTCATTATAAACCTCTCAATACATTGTTATTATTTTTTGCTTTAAACAGTCTGTTTGCTTTTAAGAGATTCAAATAGTTTTTTCTTTCATTACTTTAGACATGCTGTTCCATTGTCTTCCGACATTGTTTCCAGTGAGTAATCTATTATCATTCTCATCTTTGTTTCTTTGTACATCATATGCCTCTTTTCTCTTGCTTTTAAGAATTTCTCTTTTTCACCGGTTTTGGGCAATTTGATTTTGACATGTCTCTGTGTAGTTCTCTCCATGTTTCAGTTGCTTGGGGCCTGTTGAACTTCTTGGATGTGTGTATATACAGTTTGCATCAAATTTGAAAAGTTTTTGGCTATTACTTCCTTGATTTTTTTTCATTCTCCTTCTCCCCTCTATTTATGGGGACCACAATTACACTTCCATTAGGACTCCAGAAGTTGTCCTGTAGCTGGGTGAGGCTCTACCTGAGAACTAGAGCACCCTCAGCACCTCCAGACTTACCCAGCTTTGTCTCCTCAACTCAGGGAGCTCTTCAGACTCAGCCTGGGTTTTCCTTTCCAGTGATTCAGCTTGGAAACTTTCTCCAGGCAGGAAGCTGGAGCAATCATAGAACTCACCCCATTTGTGTCTTCTGGCATCATTGTTCTTTGCCGTCTGATGTCTGAGGTCTTGCAAATCATCATTTCATATGTATGTTTCTGGTTTACTAGTTGTTTCAGTTGAGAGGATAAATGCTTCTGTCCCTCTGGTTTGAATTTTTATTTTTCCTGCACCTATTTTACACTTACACCTAAATTATAATCCTGAAACCAGTAAATAATCAATATTATTTATTGTTTAGCATACTTACTGTGTGGAAGAGAATAATGGGAGATAGGTCTGTAAAATTAAGTAGAAATAAGATCATATTCCAGCTTTAAGGTCCCAATTACAGATTTTTAAACATCTCAGTATTCAGTGAGGCTACGTCAAAAGTTTATGACCAGAAAGTGATTGAAGTTTTGCTGATAAATATTAAACTAATGCTGAGAGGTAATATAACATGATCAATGAGAATATGGCTCTAGACTCAGCCTGCCTGGGTATGAATCTTTGATCTACCATATAATAGCAATGCAACCTGAATAAAGTGATTTAATTTTTAGGTATCTCAGTTCCCTCATGCTTAAAATAGCATTGTTGTGAGTATTAAATGAGCTCATATTTGTAAAATATGTAGACAAGTGCCTGGCATACAGCTAGTGGATACAGCTGTGGAGGTGGAGTTTTCCATAGAAGGTCCAGGTGAGATGCTCAGGAAGGCAGGAGGAGAAGTCCTTTATCTCAGGAGAGAGAGCCCAGGGTGAGAAATACTTCTGTATGAGATGACTGCGTGAAAATGATGGCTAGAAAGATGGTGTAGAGAGAAGAGGTCCGAAGAATGGCTTGTAAAGAACGAGGCAGAAGAGTTCTGGAGAAGCACACATTAATTAAAGAGGAGAATCGGGACCACCCAGTATGATCTAATTCCTGGGAAAAGAGAGTGTCAAGAAGAATGGAGTCAATAGACTCAGGAATGAGAAAAAGCCACGGTGTGTGGAGGATCATTGGTGACCTTCAAGAAAAGCATTTCAGCCAAGTCTTAAGTATCAAAAGTGACTGCAGTGGGCATGTAAGGGTGATGAAATCATGGAGAGTTTGCATAGCCTGTTTCTTAAAAGAAGATTTTGTGCTGATTAGATAACATCAGGAAAGTAGATTGAAGGGTGAGTTCGGTGGAGTCAAGAATTCTCTCTCCACCCTGCCCTGACATCACAATTTTACAAGCACATATTGGAGACAGAACGTCTAACAAAAGAATTTCAGACATCAGAGCAGGCTGGCGAGGAGGGTTCTTTCTGGCAGTGGTGGTTTTTCAGCATTCTTTGTATTACCTGACCCAGGGCCTCTCAGTGCTGGGCCATCTGTGTTTATATTTGCAATAATTTGTTGCTTATTTACTTATGCATCAGATTCACCTGATGAGCTTGTGAAAATGAAGATTCCAGGGCCCTCCTTTAGAGATTCTGTTTCAATAGGTCTGGGGTTCGGTCCAGGAATCCGCACATAAAAATGTTTTAGTTTTTGAATAGGCAATACATTCACATGGTTCAGAAGGTACAAAAGGATAGGGGGTGAAAAATTGCTTTCCCACACGTGTCCCTCAGCCGTTCAATTTCTCTATTCCAAAGCATTTGATTTTATCAGGTTCCTTTGTAACCTTCAGGGAATTTAAAAAACTCATTTGCCTTTTGTTGTTCTTATCTTTAACAAATGGGGAGACTTGAGCTTAAATATAATCATAGGGTAGGAGCTGTTAGCTGAAGGAGAGACTGAACAATACATGTAAGAGAGGAGAAAATCAATGGAGGATTGAACTTACAGATATGATTGATGGTTGGTGTGAACGGTAAGTAAACCTCTCCTCTTTAGACTTCTCATTTTCAAAATGCAAATTGCAAGGGTATAGACCTGGAAATAAATGGTCTTCACATACTGGCTTCCTGTCTACATCAGCTTCAATCGTAGAAATCTTTAATGTATGTGGAACCATGGTCAATTGCATGTATGTTTCTTCTTCATTTAAAAAAAATTTTTTTAAATTATAGTTGATTTACAGTGTTGTGTACATGTATGTTTCTTCTTGATTATTCATTTTCTACTTTTTAATATCAACTTTACTAGACTAAACAAGTGATTAAAAACCTGCCTCTCTGGTTCTCTGAAAACATGAACTCTATACATCTTTTGTGGTTTTCTTTGGATGTCAGGCCATATGTTCTCAGACAATGCTAAAAGATATGACTAAACAGCACCAAAAACATTTCAATAAATAAAGACAAGCACCTGCTGCTGAATTCCCCTTGGTTCTGTCATGTTCTGTTTATCTACCCCACCCTCTGCATTTTAAATAACCCTTCTGTCAACATTGTGGGTGTTCAAGTTTCAATATCATCTAAAGGTAAATGACTCTCTCACTAATAAGATCCTCCAGTTCTCAGCATATTTTTGCTAAGAGATTGTTATAAATGTACAATGACAATAAAGAGTGAAGATTTTGGGGAGTTTTGTGTAGTCCCACTTTGGGCAATAGAGTTGTATTTCTTCAAGGCATTTCTTATTTTTTAAAGTTATTTTAAAAAGAATAGTAATTTTGGAAAGTCCAACTCTATAATAGTCCAAACTATTTAGTCCAACTAAATAGTTTAGAATAACATTTCTCCTCAACTCTAATTTAAGGTCTCATGGAAAAGTTCAGAATGCAACCGTCTCAATTAAAGAATGTTCCCACTGAGCTAGTATTAAACCCAAGGTACATGGGGAATGCTGACGCACATTTATAGAAGTGCTATTTGAAATGAGATGGGTATATGGATTCAGGCTGAAGAGTGTGCTTTAAAATCTTAACAGTGATTGGATGTTTCAGGGGAAAAAAAAAGGAATGAGGTCAAAGACGATAATAACCCTAAATATGAAGGGAAAAAAACCAATCCCGTTAAGTATTCTTTCAAAGATTTCCCCTTTTAAATTATATTGAAGATAATTAGTTTGTGGACATTGTAGTTATGGAGGTGGGTTTTTTTCCCCCACCAATATTAGGTGAATTTATATTTCAAAATCTGTTAATGCCTTTTAAGGGGTAGTCAGTTTAAGTTGAAGGTAAGTAGGGGACATTATTTCACTTAATTGGAGGGACGTTTAAAGATGGAGTGATTCTTCCTGGCATTAGAAAGTGAAAGAAATTTTTGTTAGTGTGTCTTTGTATTCATTTTGCCTTTGATATTTCTACTAAGAGTATCTATATAAAATAATTCAGAGAGTAATAGAAGAATGGATATAAAGCGTTCTATGACTTTGGGTGCTAGTTATTGGCATTATTCATAAATAGGGAAAGTTGAAAGGACATTTGATGGTATTCTTTGAAGGGTATTCAAAATTTTCTAGCATCAGTTAAAATATGAATATAACACAATAAACAAAAAATAAAAATATAAAACATGAATAAAACACTATTACATTTTATTTCCTACAAATAGCAAATGTATAAATATTGTAGATTATTTGAACTATGAAATAATTTTTTAAAAATTTGAGAAAACAAATAGTAGTAACATTTTCCAATTATAAGGAAACATAAATGCAAATTTGGGACATCTAGCTTATGTTAAAATATGGGAGGCAAACCTACATTATTAATAATATCTATTGCTCCAAAATTTAATTATATAATTATCACTGAAGTTGATGGAAAACTTTAAAAAATAAGCAAGAGTACAATTACTATATATATTTAGGAGGTAAGGAGGCCAAGAAACTTGATTGGAACCAATAATACCTCTCAGTTTGCCAAGTTAAAAAAGCCTCAGACTTCTAATATGAATAATATGTAAATATGAAACAAGAATCTGGAGGTAGCTTACCACATTTAACCCAGAGCTCAGAAAGGTAAAATCAACGTTCACAAAATAGTTAATTGATAAGGAAAATAATGAAAATGTTAGATTTTAATCCTAAAGTAATCATTAAAGAACACTATGAATAATCTAATCTTTAATTATGATCAGTGATGGTTTCCAGAATAATAATCATCTCTGTTTTGGAAGGTGGTGGTTATGTCATTACACAAGCCATTGTGCTGGGGAAAAATGTCAGAGGAGTGTAAACTAGAAAATTATTTGTTAGATGAAGGCATGATCTCTCATGCATTTTAATATTTGTCCTTGAAATTTAATTTTGTTTGAGAAATTTGGAGAAACCTAAAAATCAGAGTGTTCATGTACAAAATGTCTATTTTTTTCTTTAAAAAATATTTTTACTGCAAATTCTTAGATCCCATTGTATTCAAAAGGCCAAAGTGTTGCTACCTGAAAGAGATGGTATTTCAGGTCCCTCCAGGACCTCCCATAGAGTCATCTTTCCTGCCTTTGTGGCCCATTTGATCGCAAAGATAGTTTTTTTGGACTGACGATAAGTCATTCAGGAGATTTATTTCATCAGTTAAGAATCAAAGAGAAAGGGGAAAGGAAACCAGGGTAGAATTCTGAAGTTCGACACTAAAAATATTACTGCTTAGATGGACCCATTTTAACATCTTGCCGATGTGGACTACGGTTTCCAATGTGCTGCAACAGTTTCCAAGGTGCTCCTTGTTTTTTCTAACTGCAGGAGGCTGCTCAGAGCTGAGTAAATGGAAAACAGAACTGCTATGAAAGGAAATTCACCCAGGAAACTGAGAATCTTCCTCGTCAATGACTATCCTAAAATCATAAGGCACAGTTGCCAAACTTTACCATAGGATCAAGTATGGGTTTGGATAACAAGACAACACTAAAAAAACAATTTAGGGGCTTCCCTGGTGGCGCAGTGGTTGAGAATCCTCCTGCCAATGCAGGGGACACGGGTTCGAGCCCTGGTCTGGGAAGATCCCACATGCCGCGGAGCAGCTGGGCCCGTGCGCCACAACTACTGAGCCTGCGCGTCTGGAGCCTGTGCTCCGCAGCAAGAGAGGCCACGATGGTGAGAGGCCCGCGCACCGCGATGAAGAGTGGCCCCCGCTTGCCGCAACTGGAGAAAGCCCTCGCACAGAAACAAAGACTCAAGACAGTCATAAATAAATAAATAAATAAATAAATAAAGAACGTGAATTTCTTTAAAAAAAAAAAAAAGCAAAACTGGGCTATTCATTAAAAAAAACAAACAAACACTGTTCTTTAAAATAAATTAGAAATTTGTTAGTTTTTTTTCCTTTATGAAATTGTCACTCATTTCTCAGTGAAGATTCTGTGGTGTATTTGGTGCAAACAACCTTTGCCATTGTTTAGGCAGGTGTAAAACAAAGTTACCTTTGCTTTTCATTTATCTTAACAGAAAATAATGTAGATGTTTTTGAAATACCTTTTTTTTTAAAAAAAGAAAACGTATTAATAGAAGAAATGGCTGTTTTTAGACATGAAGATGCTGCCCGTCTTTTATTTTTTGGTCTTTAATGTGTAAGTTCTAAATTTATTCTTTGAGTAGAAGAAAATGAATCTTGCTGAAAGACTAAGAAAAGATTTTAAATATGCAGGCTACGTAATGATGCTTCTATTAAATTAGGTCTCTGCTTTTGTGGGGTGATTTCCCCTTGTCTTGACTTAAGGAAGAGCTATTTCCCTCCATACTCAATTCTTCCTCTTGGCTTCCCTCCTCCACTTGGAAATGTGCCTTCCAGTGTCTTGTAATGTAAAATAGACACTTTTTAATTTTTTTTTTTTTTTTTATAGCTACTTTATTTATTTATTTATTTATTTTTGGCTGTGTTGGGTCTTCGGTTCGTGCGAGGGCTTTCTCTAGTTGCGGCAAGTGGGGGCCACTCTTCATCGCGGTGCGCGGGCCTTTCACTATCGCGGCCCCTCCCGTTGCGGGGCACAGGCTCCAGACGCGCAGGCTCAGTAGTTGTGGCTCACGGGCCCAGGTGCTCCGTGGCATGTGGGATCTTCCCAGACCAGGGCTCGAACCCGTGTCCCCTGCATTAGCAGGCAGATTCTCAACCACTGCGCCACCAGGGAAGCCCCCGTAAAATAGACACTTTTAAAAGTTCTGAACTATAGCACCAGGTTTTTTAACCCCTTTTTCTTCCTCTGTTATTTTTTACTCTGATTAAAGTAAAACAGACTAAAAAAAAAAAAAAAAAAAAAGAAACAACTAAAAGCAATTAAACAAACCTTATTAACAACTCAACTTTTACACTATTCAAGAAACCTTCCATTGGTGAATGGCTTGGAAGGACCTATTTGCATCAGAATGATCCCTCTTTGGTTTTCTTGTGTAACGTTAAAAATCACCGTATTTCCTTAAAGGAAGCCCAGAATGTGTGGTTTGTAAAATTACCACAGTTTGTACAACGAGGTCGTTACTTCCATGTGAATTGGTCTCTTAGAATAGTGTCTTAGAATAAGGAAAGAAAGGAGTCCCCTCCTGGTGTGTGTGTGTGTGTGTGTGTGTGTGTGTGTGTGTGATTTTGTTTTGTTTACAAGGGAATAAGGGCAATATGCTTGCTACACAGCAGCATTACTAGTGGTGTTCCAGAATTTACAGCGTGAGCAATGGCTGCCTGGACTTGGTATACACTCCCTTAATAGGGGATGGTAATTTAAGAAATGCTACTAAAAAAAACCCAACAAAAACACACTCATTGAGAAAAATATGTTTTTGACTTGGTGTATACCTACAATGCTCTTTTTTTAAAAAAAGAGCTATATTACAATTTTTTGACAAAGTCGGCCCAATGAATTTATTCATAAGGAAAAACGTTTATAAATCTTTTACTGCACATTGTTAATCCTTGGTACACACACACACAATTAAATTAGACTTTGAGTTTTCTTTTTGTAAAAAAAAAAACAAAAAAAGAAAAAAGGTGAGTAAAACACTCTAACACAGGGACTCTTTCTCCTTGATGCAAATTACATCAAGAAGAAATATTGATGTAATGTTATATCCATATTGCTTGCAAGATTCGTTGCACGTATTTGTTGCACAAATAAATATTGATGCATATATTTGTTATGTGGGTCAGTAGTTTACTATTTATTTTATTAAAAAAAAATTATTTATTTGGCTGTGCTGGGTCTTAGTTGCGGCATGTGGGATCTTTAGTTGCGGCATGCATGTGGGATCTAGTTCCCTGACCAGGGATTGAACCCAGTCCCCTGCATTGGGAGGGCAGAGTCTTAACCACTGGACCACCAGGGAAGTCCCAGTAGTTTACTTTTTAAATTGCGGTAAAATATAAATAACATTTGTCATTTTCGCCATTTGTAAGTATACAATTCAATGGCATAAAATACTTTCATAATACTGTGTAACCATCACCACTATCTATACCCCAGATGTTTTCATTGTCCCAGATGGAAACTCTGTACTCATTAAACAATCAAAATCCCTTCCCTCATTTCTTATAACCTCTACTCTACTTTCTGTCTTTATGGATTTGCCAATTCAGGTACATCTGATAAGTGGAATCATAAAATATTGGTCCTTCTGTGTCTGATTTATTTCACAAAGTGTAATGTTTTCAAGATCCATCCAAGTTGTACCATATATCAAAATTTCATTCCCTTTATGGCTGAATAATATTCCATTATATGTACATACCACATTTTGTTTATTTATTTAGCTGTTGATGGACACTTGGATTGTTTCCACCTTTTGGTTTTTGTAAATAATGCTGCTGTGAACATGAGGTGTAAATAATGCTGCTGTGAACATGAGGTGCAAATATCTATTGGTGCCCCTGCTTTCACTTCTTTTGGATTCTATAATCTGGGTGTAAACTTGCTGGGTCTTGTGAGAATTCTACATGTAACCTTTTAAATAACTGCTACACTGTTTTCCACAGCAACTGTACCATTTTTGTAGAGTGAAAATGTGGATTCTGAATCTGGTCAAGTTCTAAAGTGCATTTTGCCATAAAATGAAGGTAGTCATTTTATTTCCTCCAAATATTTCTTATTCATCGTGCTAATGGTAATGGAAATGTTCTGATTATAGCTGAATCTCTGGTATTCTGGGGAATTCATTTAAATTATTGCTCAGATGAAAATGTTTTTACTTAGATTATTCTATGGAGAACAATAGAGAAATACAATGGTCCACATCTCGGCACTTTCCCAGGTAGTTTCTCTCTCTTTCCTCGGCCTCTAATCTCTTGCTTCTCTCCTTTTCTCTTTGCTTCACTGGCAGAATAGTTATTTTCAGTGACTCTTCATTTTCTACAAAATCAAGCTGAAACCCTGAGCACAGTATTTATTGCCCTGTCCAAATCCTCCGAACTGTATTTCCTATTCTTCTTTCTGTATCTAACCCTTCATGTATTCGAAGCTGATGGCAAACCGTAATTCTTGTTTGCAGTTTTCATTTGGTCAGGCTATGACTTCTGCAAAGAGGAGCACACCTAGTCTCTATTCTTTTTGTGTGTGTGTGTGAAGGTCTTTTTTTAAAAAAAAATTTTATGGAAATATAGTTGATTTACAATGTTGTGTTAATTTCTGCTGTATAGCAAAGTGACTCACTTGTATCAACACACATATATATATACATTCTTTTTCAGATTCTTTTCCATTCTGGTTTATCACAGGATATTGAATATAGTTCCCTGTGCTATACAGTAGGACCTTGTTGTTTACCCATCCTATATATAATTGTTTGCCTCTGCTAATCCCAAACTCCCATTTCCTTCCCTTTATTCATTTTTAAATCTCAGGCCTCATGCTACCTCCTTCATGAAATCTTCTGTTCCAGCTATTTCCATTTCCCCTTCTGAGTCCCCCATCTCTGGGTCTCAGGATGCTGTCTGGGCTGCATGGACAGGTCCCCAGGCCTGTGGGGAACCCTGGTGGGAGGTCAGGGGAAGCAGAGCAAGAGGTCAGGGTATTTTGTCCTTGGCTCCCACTGTGAGGTCACTTCTGGCTGGTGATAGCTTTTGACTAAAGCTCGCTGCTTCTCTGCAGGAGTCCATCTTTCTCTGTTCACCCCTGAGTGAACACTTGTCCCTTTGAGCTCGGGTGGTAACAGCTCCTGCTGCCGCTGGCCCCAGGGTACCGGGGTTGTGGTTTCCCAACACCCACACCTCTATTTACAGAGCTCCTTCTGTAAATAAACATTCTTAAAGTTCCCTAACTTGCAAGCCCCGTCTGTCTTCTCCAGAGACACTTACTGCCACATCTTCCTTCCTCACACAGGGTGGAAATTGATCTCTCCTCCGTCCAAGTCCCTGGAGTCATTTGTCCCTCTTTTATGGAACTTAACACATAACACATTTTAGGGATTGATGAATATATTTTAAATCCCATTTTCAGATGATAAATTTCCTGTGGGAAGATATTGTTTTGCCTGTTTTTACGTTTCTTGTGCTCCTTCTCTGAAAGAATGGTTTTTTAAAATGACTAATATAGGGACTTCCCTGGTGGCGCAGTGGTTAAGACTCCACGCTCCCAGTGCAGGGGCCCCGGGTTCAATCCCTGGTCCAGGAACTAGATCCCACACGCATGCCGCAACTAAGAGTTCGCATGCCACAACCAAGGAGCTGGCGAGCTACAGCTAAGGAGCCCATGTGCTGCAACTAAGAAGCCAGTGAGCCGCAGCTAAGACCCAACACAAACAAATAAATAAATAAATATTTTTAAAAAAAGGACTATTATAAAAGCCACACTACAATGAATACTTTTGGTTTTAGGTAAAGGGTTTGACAGCCATCGTAGACCCATTGTGCCCAAGGAGGATATACCCTAAAAGGTCACCTAATTTCAAAGAAAGAAAAATGCTGAGATGTATTCAAAGCAAATGAAAATTATATTATTGAAATAGCTGTGAAGACCTTAATTAAATTGAGACTTTGAAAAGTAATAGCTGCTTCTGTACGGAATCATTCATTTTGAAAGAGCTTGAGGTTGTGCTGTTTTAGGCCATAACAAATAGATACTTAAACCCACAGCAGAATATTTCTTTCAGGCAATGTATTGGGTACACAGAATTTACATATGGAAATTTGTGGAACAACATCTTGAAAATAACTTCACTCAAATTGGGAATTTCAGGTTGTTTGCAAACTCTTATTTCTCCCCACTGTGGTATTTCTGTCAGTGCACAGACACGGGGTGACATGAATCAGACAAAAACCAATTTTTCTTAACCTAATATCCCTTTACACAGACAGCTCTGTGGTGTGTACTCACTGCCACCAATCCCTTCCTCCCATCTTCCCCTTAATAAATTCATTCCAACCAAGTGTTGCCCCGACCTCTTGCCCTAAGACAGTTCTTGTCACAATTACCAATGAGTGTCACGGGAAATCCAGCCATCAACTCTGGTTCTCCTTTGGTTAGAAATCTCAGAGGCATCTGACACGTTGGACCAGACTTTCTTCCCTAAGACACAGTCTTCACTTGACCCCAGGACAGCTCTCTCCCTGACATCACCAGCTGATCTTCTTCCATGCATGCTTCCTGGGGGACTGCCTCAGGCCTCCGCTTCCTTCTCTACATTCCCTGTATCTAAGGGTTCATCCTGTCCGGTGGCTTCAAACACCAGCAATATGCTGATGACATTCATCTCCCACCTGGAGCTCGCCCCTGAATGTGAGACTAGTACAGATCCCAACCTGTTCACCTGCCCCATCCAAAGTCTAACAGGCATCTAAGTTAGTCAGCGTTCCCCAGAGAAACAGAACCAACAGGATATGGAGCTATAGAGATAAGAGGAAATTTATTATAGGAATTGGATCACGCGATTATGGAGGCTGGGAAGTCCCCACAATCTGCTGCCTGTAAGCCAGACACCCAGGAGAGCTGGTGGTGTAATTCAGTCTGAGTCCGAAGGTCTGATGACCAGGAAGGCCAGCATCTGAGGGCAGGAGAAGATGGATGTCCCAGCTCAAGCAAAGAGTCCCTTTCCTGTTCTGCCTTTTTGTTCTATTGAAGCCCTCATGGATTGGACGACACCAACTGTCTTGGTGAGGGTGATCTTCACTCAGCCCACCAAACCAAATACTGATCTTTTCCAGAAACACCCTCACAGACATACCCAGAAACAATGTTTTACCAGCTATCTGGGTGTCCCTTAGTCCAGGTAAGTTAACATATAAAATTAACCATCCCTTTGATCAAGAATGACAAAAGACCCTACCTTCCTTTTATTCACCCGGTTCCAGCTTCCAACAAATAACCACTCTTGTTCATTTACCTATACTTCCAGACTTTTATATAACTACCTAAGAAAATGCAAACATATATTCTTAATTTTCTCCTTTTTTTTTTACCCAAAAGTTAGCATATGAAACATATTCTTTTTCTGCACCTTGTTTCAAGTCAGGTTTATTAAAGTGTAATTTATATTCAGTAAAATGGACCGTGAAAATGTGTATTTTTCCATGAATTTTGACAAATGAATACAATTGTGTAAGCACCACCATCGTCTAGATATCGAATGGGCCATCACCCTTTATAAAAGTTCCGTCGTGCCTCTTTGAAGTCAGCCCTCCCCTGGCAACCTGTCCTTTGAGTTCTATTTCCACGGTTTTGCCCTCTTCCAGAGGGGATGTTGCCTATGCATCTGGCTTCTTGCACTTAGCGTGCTTTACCTCTCCATCCAGATGGACCAGGTATCAGTAGTATGTTCCTTTTTATTGATGAATAGCATTCTGTCGTATGGATGTTACACCTTGTTTTTCTCACTTAAAAAGTCCTTCCTTGCCAGCTTCCGGGAAACTTTTTCTTTGTTTCCACTGCCGTGAGGTCGTCTACTGTATGTATGCACCATCATTTAACGTCTCCTGGAACCATAGCCCAAGCCCCGGCCTACCCCCCGCCCCCTCCCCGTACACTGGCCCTGACCTCTACCCCTGGTGGCCCTGAGTGTGCATCTCACAGACCTCCTACAGGGAGTGTAATTGAACAAGGGCCCCAGCTGGGCTTTGAGATCCATTGCTGTGTTTGTGCCAAAACCAAACCTCTGAGGGCTGCTGCATGCAAAGGCCTGAGGGGCAGAGCTACTAAAGCAGCCATTCCTGGGAGACACGCGCTTCCCTGCCAGCTGACTTTGGCTCAAGGATTCCTCGCAGGATCGCCTCCCGGAGACTCTGCGGGGTCCAGGATGCTTCCACCCAGCCCGTCACTTGCATGGCCCTCTGACCACTCTCCCAGCCTATTCTGACTCCCTCTCCGATGCCTTCCGTGAAGGCATTTCCTGTAATAAAATCCTTGCCCGGTTTACACTACTATAAATAAAATAGATAACTAATAAGGACCTGCTGTAGAGCACAGGGAACTCTACTCAATACTTTGTAATGGCCTATATGGGAAAAGAATCTAAAAAAGAGTGGATATATGTATATGTGTAACTGATTCACTTTACTGTACAGCAGAAACTAACACAGCATTGTAAATCAACTAGATTCCAATAAAAATTTCAAAAAAAAATCCTTGCCCAGTGTATCCCATCTTGGCATCTGCTTCTGAAGACCCAGATCAACACGCCCCCCAGTTTCCACTGTGACCTCCCTCCTCAGGCTGCTATCATTTCTTTCCTGGACCCCTCCCTCCAGTAACATTTACATACTTTTCTGGCAAGCATCCTTGTTCTTGGGCAGTCTATTTGTCACACAGATCACGATTCTCCAAACATGTAAAATAGATTCTTTCACTTCCTGCATACAACTTCAAAAGGGTCTCCATTACATTGAGATGAAAATCCAAACCTTAATGCACCTACAGGATCAAATCCTGGTCTTCCTCTACGACCTAATCCCTTCCCTTTGTCATCACGCTCTGGTCTCAGTGGGACTCCAGCTCTGCCTGACCTTGGACTTCTTCCGACAGATCTCAGTACAGTCTGGTCCTTTTCTCCATTCAAGTTACCACTTAAATGTCACCTCCTTGGGCAAGTTTTCTTGATAACCTCCTCAGCCCACCAGACAGTCTATACCCTCCGATCACATTTTCATTCCTTCATAAATGATCCAAGTCTCTGAATTCATACTATTGATAATTTGCCTGCTTGTTAATGATCCACGTCCTCATCCAGGAAGGTGGCTCAATGTTGTGTGTTTTATCTCCAACACCCAGAACGTTTGCAGATACTCAATGGTTATTTGTGTAATGACTGAGTGGATGTGTTTTAGGGGCTAATAAAAATGACAAATTTGATGTGTCTGGTGTATACTGAGCACGTTTTGGTGAACATATGACTATTCTTTATACTGGCCATGGTCCAAGATGAGAGCTGAGACCACGAGGCAGCATTTCTAAGTCCCGGAGGAGGCACCATTTCACAGGACTGCTGGAGATTTCCGAATATGCACGTGCGAGCCCGAGTGGCTTGTGAATTGCATGTGAAATTTCATCCATGTCCTTAAAATGTTATCGTTGATTTAAGCATGATCCTTTTGTCGTAGTGGATTTGGTGATACGTCCGTGAAGCGATGGGTAACTAAACACTTCTAAATTGGGTATCCTGGCTGGGAGAACAAAGAACAGGTATTGCTGGAATAAAACAGGAGACCAACAGGGGTGGGGGCAGGAGAATAAAATATTCTTAATAGTAATAATAAAATATTCTTCTAGAACTTTCCACACTTATCAAAGTAGGAAGATAAAAAGAAATCTGTATTTTCTGTGGCCATATTGGTCTAATAGAATACCATATGCAAATACATGCTTGTTAAATCAATTTTTTTCCTTTTCTTTTGGTAATGGTCTTGATGATTAACATTTCTTTATAAGCGTCAGTCTGCATCTGCTACAAAGCTGAGAGGGAACTCTTACTCCCACTGATGTAAGCTTTAGGGGAATGAACTCACCCTCATCAGTTGTCTTCCTTGTTTTTTTTCTTTTTTTGAGTCAGCAGAGTAGAAGCCAGATAAATGGTTGAGATGAAATGATTAAACCAGCTAACTCTAGCTTTTAGTTATGTTCTTTTTTCCTGGAATTGCAGACATTTATATTTGTTAGACTCTTTTTAACCTGTTATTAGAATATTACTTCAAAATTCTGAAATTTTTCTTTAATATTTAGTGCTTTTCAAGAATGATTTGCATTTAAATATGTTCACTAAAATTTGTCAGTTTTGCTGAAGAACAGTCACCTGTAACAATTATTACCAACTGCTAATTGTTCCAGGGTTCCTTTTGGGTTTGAAGATGGAGAGCTTAACTAAATGAAGTTAATTTAGTTAAATATAACATATTTTATATTTTTTCATAAGTTAGAGCATCCCAATAATGATATAGAGAAAGTAACAATGAACTTGATTCTTTAGAAATTGTATAATTTAAATTTATTCCTTCTTCAAATGATGTGAAAATCTATTTGCTGCCTTTCCTTTAGGAATGGAATGAAATTAAATCCCAAAAGCTATAAAAGCAGAACAAATAGATCTAGGAGTGTCAAATGTTACTTTTGAGGGCAGAGACCTGAATATTTGAGGGTTTCTTACCCCTGAAAAATATGAATGTATTTTTTTATGTGTCAGCACCCTTTGTATTGTATGTACTTTACGTGTTAGTATCATACTCACTGTATTCACATGGAACATATATTATGTGTAGGTACATGCTTACCCTCAAATTGAAAATATGAAAAATGATACAAAATTATTTAAAATAAATAAACAAGTTGAAATTAAAGAGTTAAGAAGAGAGACAGCTGTGAGACGGATGCAGAATGCAGTACTTTTTGAACTCTTTCTGTGGTCAATTACCTTAAGATGCCTCAGAGTCTAAGATGGCTTTGGCTGTGTTGAGTCAATGAAATATTTATGGATCAAAGGGTCCTGGAGATGCTTCCTATGGGAACGTGTATAATAATATAGTATTTATACAGTGCTGTCTTTGATGTGCTCAAAGACTTTTACAGACATTATATACTTCATCTGCACCACCCGTGAAGCAGGTTGGGGGTAAGAATGAATCTTGTTTACAAATGAGTAACAGGAATACAGAGCAGGACTCCACTGAGGTTCACAGGGGGGTAATGACAGAGCAGGAACCCCCCTGTCTGTTCAAAGGTGTAAGGAAGGAGATCCATTTCATCCCATCCACAGGGATTTTTCCCTCCAAACCTCTGATTTTCCTGGACCCCAGGATCTTGTACTTGATGACCTTCCAGTTTTAAAATTCTGCCTTGGATTCTAGAATTACAGGTGGTGTGACTGAGGGAGAGAGGTCAGGCTCTGGAACGAGATAATTCTGGGTTTGAATCTGAACAAGTAAGTCAGTTCATTTGAGCTGCAGTTTCTTCCTCCAAGAGATGAAAATGTAATCTCTGCCTCACGTGCTTGCATTGAGGACCAAGTGAGATGATGTGAGGAAGCCCTGGTCCCAGAGCCTGGCACATAGTAGGTCCTCAGCAAACGTGCCAGTGAATGTAGCCTGTTTGTGAAGGTGGCAGAGATGGAAAGTGGATTTTCTCCTGCCTGCCCTCTGTCACCAAAATACAAGGACCCAGCCTTTTGGTAGGTTTCTAATACAAGCTAAAGAGTTGGCAACTCTGGGACTTCCCTGGTGGCACAGTGGTTAAGAATCTGCCTGCCAATGCAGGGGACACAGGTTCGATCCCTGGTCCGGGAAAATCCCACATGCCGCGGAGCAACTAAGCCCTTGCACCACAACTACTGAGCCTGCATGCCACAATTACTGAAGCCCTTGTGCCTAGAGCCAGTGCTCTGCAACAAGAGAAGCCACTGCAATGAGAAGCCCGTGCACCGCATCGAAAAGTAGCCCCCGCTCGCCACAACTAGAGAAAGCCCGCATGCAGCAACAAAGACCCAATGATGAAGACCCAATGAAGCCATAAATAAATAAATAAAATATTTTAAAAAAAGAGTTGGAAATTCTGTCCCTTCTTATTACAAAGTCCAATATCTGAGATCAGTTTTCCTTTTTAGGCATAGTTATTATACAGATGGCTTAATTAAACACA
Source organism: Balaenoptera acutorostrata (assembly GCF_949987535.1). Classification (NCBI taxonomy): domain Eukaryota; kingdom Metazoa; phylum Chordata; class Mammalia; order Artiodactyla; family Balaenopteridae; genus Balaenoptera; species Balaenoptera acutorostrata. The sequence continues at coordinate 5,514,376 of NC_080081.1, forward strand.
ATACCTCTGAACCCAGCGTGTGTTAATAAAGTGTGTGTACAGATGGGAGGATGTCTGGGCAGTTAGTGTGGGGCTAGTACCAGGGGCAACCTAGCGGGGAGTTTGCATGACATCGGTGGTTGGGATGAGGAACCATCCTAGGCCAGGTGCCCTAAGCTGCTTCCTCTCCCCTGGAGGACCTCATGGAATGTGGGTTGGGAGAGAAACAAGACTTAGTATCATGACCAGATAGGAGGGACTCTGGATCTAAAAAGAATAATAAAAATCTTAGCCTCATAGTGCCGAATGGGATATCTGAGGTCCTCTCTTCCTGCGCCCTCCTAGAATACTTCCAGTGTGAGACATTGTTATTTCTTTCTGTAGTAATGCACACTTACCCCCAAAATGTCAGGGATGTTCGTCTACTTTATTAATAGAGAAATCAGTGTATATGATCAGAGACTGAAGAAAACCTCATCATGGTCATTTGTGATATAACATTTATATTGATAATTCTGATGTCATTGATTTAGGATTATATTCAGTGATGTAACTCTACATTAACTGAACATGATTAACTGAATTTGGTACATATATTATACACATGTACCTATGTATTTATGTACATATATTTACATAACATAAATTTTTGTATGAAAACTTGTGACATCTATGACATTTTGGTTATCTGTAGGTAATAAAGGGTAGTTAAATAGCATTTAAGGAACACACACTGTAACATTTTGTAATCAGCACCATGAATATTTATATATTTTACTAACAGATGAAGCAGGAAAATATCATCTCTAAAGAGAAAAATAAAAAGTTGTGGCAAAGTTCATGCATTAAATAAATACACTTTCAGGGTAAGGATTCATCACAGGGGGCTCTTCTTAGAGATCATCACGTTTCTTATGAGCAAATGACAAGGGGAAAGGGTTTGGATTCTAGCAAAATGTGAGCCCTGATTTGTGGTGTTTGTGTAAATATTCATTCCACGGCCTCTTTCACGTTGCCAGCATGACATCACTGAAGGTGGGGAGGGAAGAGAAGGGCGTGGTCAGCTTCCAGGAAGCACCAGGAGCTCCCACAGGCTTCTGTACAGGCAGTAGCAAGAATGGACCACGTAGAAGAAGGAGCCAGAAAACAATAAGCAATGTCCGAAGGCCACAGAAAGCTCAGCATTCTGGACTTGTTGAATATGGCAGCCAATAGCTGTTCTTCTCAGTGTAGACACAGGCGTTGATTACATGCGGATGACACTCTGAATAAAGATCAAAGCCAGCCTGGCTGAGGGCATCGACCCCAGAACAGGCTCCTGGCCCCGCCGATTTGGGATTGGTTGTATGCCTTTGTGCTGAGTCTCATGTCTGTGAGATGAGGGCGCTCACCGTGTCTACCTCCAATCGTCAAGCAGTTAAATGAGCTCCTACTGTGAAGCATAGGGAGTGCCTGGAAGAGTTTTAGGGGCTGCATTGTGTCCCCCCAAGATCCATCTGCTGAAGTCTCCACCCCCAGTATCTCAGAATGTAACCATATCTGGAGACAGGGTCTTTAAAGTGGTGATGAAGTTAAAACGAGGCTGTTAAGGTGGGGCCCCAATCCAACATAAGTAGCGTCCTTATAAGAAGAGGAAGATGCCAAGGTCACAAATGCACTGAGGCAGGACCGTGTGAAGAAGCAGCGAAAGTGGCCAAATGCAAGCCAAGGAGAGAGGCCACAGGACAACCCTACCCACCAGCACCCGATCTGGGACTTCCTGACGCCAGAACTGCGAGAAAATAAATGTCAGCTGTGTAAGTTCCCAGTCTGTGGTATGTTGTGTATGGTGGCCCTAGTAGACTACTCCACATAGCAAAGTGAGGGATTGGTATTATTGCCAGTGAATTGTGTTTCGTTTACTTCAAGAATGGAAAGGGGTAAAGAAAGCAAAAGTGAGTTGAATAAAAAACGCACCAAAAAGTGGTTTGGGATGTAAATTGGGCTGAAAATTTAGTCGTTTAGAATGACTAGTTTTCTGAAGATTTCTTATGCAAAATGTGATGTTCTTACTTTTCAGGGCTAATTTAATTACTATGTATCAGAGAAAAAAGGAGTGCAACCCTAGCAACAAAAATGCCTTCTTAGAGGAAAGGGCAGATTATAGGTAATGGTATTATTGGTGCAGAGTGCATGTGTATGTTCAGGCTTGAAAGCAGATGACCTTTATTATAACAGTGATGTGTGTGTATAGCTGAGGGCAGTTCCTTGTGATGTGTTAAGTTTTTAAGCAAACCTGTATGTTTAAAATGTGTTGAAAGGTCCCAGGTTAAAATGTCACCTCGAACCCTGCCTTGCTTTGTCATGTGTATTTATTGTGGATTTTTTTTCCTTCTATCTCCGTGTTTCAGTATTAAGTCAACCATCACAGGCTGAAAAGACTTCTGACCTCTTAGGGGGTGAACTCCCAGGTCGAAGGCCATTTCTTCAAAGACTAGATAAATGTGTCTAGTAACTCCTGAAGAGCAAAAAAGAAAACTAGTCTCTTCCGACTCTGGACGGGTCTTGCCGTGGTTCCCTTAAGAAGGGCTGACAGTTTCTGTGTGATAAAAAAGAGAATTTCCCCGTTTGCGGTGTCCTTCCCTGTAGGACACCCTCAAAGGCAAACTGCAATGTGAACATACACATGCAATCAAATCCAGCTGTAAAAATACCCCTGAACCATGCATCATATATCGGAATCACAGCACTTTGGGTGCTTTTTACGATGGTCATTGAAAACTGTCCATGAACTCTGACAAATGATGTGAACTTTAGGTGAAACGCTTGTGGAATACGTTTGTCACCTTTTCAAAACCACTTTCAAAACAGAAAGAGAATTATGTAGATAAAGACCACCAGCTCCAGAGTTATGTAGGTGCTTCTTGGATCTGAAGAAAAATACCTCATGGAAATATTCATAATGGAGAATAATGGAAGCATATTGCTTTAGAGAAGTAAGGTATTTCGTTCAGCCAAGGCTAAGACTTCTCAACATTTGTGGTGCAAAATAGTTACTTGGAGATCTTGTTAAAACGTAGATTCTTTATTTTTAAAGTTTTTCTATTGAAGTAGAGTTGATTTACAATGTTGTGTTAATTTCTGCTGACAGCAAAGTGATTCAATTATACATACATACATTTTAAAATATGTTTTTCCATTCTGGTTTATCACAGGATATTAAATATAGTTCCCTGTGCTATAGAGTAGGACCTTGTTGTTTACCCATCCTGTATATACTAGTTTGCATCTGCTAATCCCAAACTCCCACTCCATCTCTCCCCCAACCCCCTCCCCTTTGGCAACCACAAGTCTGTTTTCTACATCTGTGAGTCTGTTTCTGTTTCGTAGATGAGTTCATCTGTGTTGTATAAAATGTAGATTCTGATTCACGAGGTCTGGGGGGTCTTAGAGAAACCTAAGACTCTGCATTTCTCACAAGATACTCAGTGCTACTGTTGCTGCTCATGTGAGGACCACATCTGAAGCGGCAGGGTCTCAGCAGGAGAGCTTCTTAAGCCAGGCACTATCTTACTGATCTTTGTATATCAGCGTGTAGTCTGGCGAATGTCTCTGATTAGCTGATGAGCAAATGTTTGCAGGATGGGTGGTGGGGGCATGTGAAGGCAGGGTGTGAAGCTGAGACAAGTGCATTTTGTTTTTGCTCTATCTGTGGGTCTCCTAGGATGCTAGGCTTACAGAAACCTGAAGAGCGTCTACCATTCTGGAATTTTCTATGGGTTGAACAAGAACCAATGGTTGACCACCTAGAGGGTTGGGATAGGGAGGGTGGGAGGGAGACCAAGAGGGAGGAGATATGGGGATATAGTTGATTCACTTTGTTATAAAGCAGAAACTAACACACCATTGTAAAGCAATTATACTCCAATAAAGATGTTAAAAAAAAAAACAACCAATGGTTGGAGGCAAAAGGGAATTTTTATTCAAAATAAGAAAGCACTTTCTAAGAATAGGGGCTCTCAATGTGAATTCTGTCACTGTACGTGTTGGAGCATAGGCAGGACAACCATTTGGGATTTATTATAATGCAGATCTGAGTGACTGGCCGATCGGACCAGAGAACATTTAAGATGTCTTCAAGTCCAAAAAGCCTATGGGAATAAAGGGTGAAGCTGATAGAAATTAGTGAGGCAAAGCAGACAACTAGTTTAGACTTTATAACCCTTCGGGCAGTAGTTTACATTCTGGCAAGTACCTTCTCTGAGTTTCAGTTTGTTTGAAAACTGAAAAAAAAATTGGCGGTAACAGTGCCTGTTTCACAGTGTCAATGTGAGAATTAAGTACAATGATTTTTTAATGACAGTGGCACTTCCTGTAGTAGACACTCATTAAACTGCTGCTTCTCTAACGTAGTGGCGTGCTGGTAAATGCTTAAAAACGGGCTCCCCTTCCCTCGCCCAAACCCTGGTTGTAATGCTTGCTGATTTCCATGGGGAGAATTGTCTAAATATTCCCATTACGCTCAATTTCAAGCTACCAATGGTTTAACAGCCTGCTTGCAAAATTCCTGAAAGTTTACCAGCTGGCTTTTGCGAGCCACTGAAATGAGTCAGCAGCAGCACAAGGATACACTTCTTACCTTAGCTTTGACCCTTTGTGATACTGAAGCATAAAAGAGCATCACTTGTCATCTATTCCTATCCCATTGCGTGAAACAGACTCAGGGTTTTAATAACCTCCGTCTCCCATAGTGGATGAGGAAGGAAGCCCAAGAGGGGGAAAAGGACTCGGATTGGAGATACGAAAACGCTGACCTAATTCACGAGAAACTGGCATAAGTGGATGAAACGTCGGTTCTAAAGTGAACTCAGGAGCTGCGCAGATCCGCTCTAAGGAAAAAAGAGGGTCGCAAGATCTGTCAAACGGTAGGAAAATTTGAGATAGAAACCAACCGAATAGTGGGCAGGTGTATTAAAACAGACGGCTTTTTTTTTTAGTGTGTGCCTCTAAAATGTTCAATGTTTAAAACACTCACGTGTTTCTTAGAGTGCTATATTCATGAACATAATTACTCAATAGTTCTTTGTTAAATGAATTTTGAATTTTAAAACCCTATTCTTCCAAATTAGCAGTTAAAAATATGAGCATTTCTATTTGAATTTAATTCCATTACCTGACAAGTGTTAGTTCTTCATAATTAGGATGAAAGTGTGATTAGATCATTACATTCAACGCATCAGAACAGATTTCAAATGATATGCTCTTCATGCATTTGTATTAAGAGATGGCCTAACACAAGACTAGGAATCAAATACATTTCAATCTTTGTTAAAAGAGTGACAGTCTCTGGCCAGGTTGATGACAAGTTGTATGAATAGTTTCATTCTTCCATTAATAAAATAAGATAGTAATGGCTAGTGGGACAATTGGACAAGTTCATTGTTTAACGCAGCCAAAAAAATATTTTATAATGAATAAGAGCACTCACCTGGCCTTAACATTTCAGTACTGTTTTCTTTTTTTTCTGACTATTGATCCTATTTTTACATGAAATAAGCACAGACAATTATCAAGTCCCTCAGGTTGATTTATTCAGAAGTTGGTTAAGAGAGTTGTTTTGCCCAATTGCTCATCATACGCAAATGATGATATAGCTATGAATTGTATTTCAGTTTTCTCCACTTTGCTGTTATTTATGAATCAAAACTCTTTGAAGATAATCACTGAAATTAAATAGCGGAAAGAAATTAGTGACTGGGTCATAGCATTAATGCTTTGGATGTTCATTATAGCTTTTAAAAAACATACATAAGTTTGATTGAGTTTCTTCTTTCCTGAAATTCTATGTGCTGATAAAAGAGGGACAGTCTTGAATTGAGCCCCCTTGTCTATGGGCTGGGTGCTACTTTGTGTTTTTAATCTGGACCCTAGGAGGGTGCCAGAAGTTGAGGTAACTTTCTGTTGTAATATCCAAGTAGCTTCTTTTAACTTGGGGTTAAAAGAAAAACAAAAGGACTAGAATTCATGTTCGGGATGAACCGCATAGAACTCCATAGAGGTTTTTAAGAGCTAAATCATGTACAGATACTTGAAGAAAATGATACATAATTTATGGCATAATTACCTTGCAGATCGTAGGTTAACTAAAAACCTCTCTTCTCTGTCTTATCCATGCAACTGTAAGACAGAACCGGCCAGGATTGTGTCCTGTGGTTGCTTCCTGTCTTTGGTCATCTTGGTTCTGTCTTCAGTTTGCCGTGTCCACTTGCAAGGTGTCTCAATAGACAACCAGAGCAGCCTGTGTCTCAGGTGAGATGACAGGTCCCCTGTGTCCTGTTACAGCAACTAACCTCTACCAAGAAGGGTCATTTGGAAACTGATTGCTCCAACATTGAGGTTACTTATAAGCTCTCAGACCCTGACACTGATAATTCACATGAGCCCATGATTTGAGGCAGCTTTAGTGGATTTTGCAGAACCGGAAGGCCATCTCTCACAAAGAACCTGCCAAAAATCCTTGACAGTTCAACTTGATAAAATAGGTCCTTGGTTGCTAGTGAGTAGGAGGGATTTGGGAAGATCACGTATTGATGGCACTTTGGACAGGAGGGGATTTCTGAAACTGGATGTTGCCACTTGATGACTGACTGGTGAGCATCAAGGAGACATAGTTTCAAGATCATTGAAGCTTTGAGAATTTGGATGAATAATAACCCTGGTCCATGCTTCTCTTTTTTTTCTGGCTTCACACTGGTTTACACGATCTTCTGCCTTGTTTGCAAAGATTAAAGTCCAATCTTAAGATTCAGAACCTCTTTGCCACAACTATAAAATTTAATAAACTTCATTTCCATTGCTCTGTTGTTCTATTCTTCTTCCTGTTGCATAAAACTATGCAGACAAGTGGAGAGATGTGAATCTCGTGCTCCCTTTGAATGCAAAAGCTTTCCAAGAGTGATGGTGAGTTTGCTATGCAGTATGCCTCCAAGGCTGTGTGTTCAAAGGCCACAAACCCATCTCACTTTCAAGCTTCCTGAAGTGTCTTGTAATATGATGTTAGGTCCCGGGGCTTTGTTGTCTAATTGTTCCATATCTACTAAGGATTGGTAATTCTTGTTGGTTTATGTCCGCTGTGTCAATACAAACATGCCACATAAACGTTAGCTGGGATAGTTCTGTATGTAATTGTTGTCTATGTAAATAGAATTGTAATTCCATTGTGTGTTACTCTGACACCTCCTTCTTCTGCCTTAATTGATCACAACAAAAGGTATCCTGTTGTTTATCTATTTGGAGAGCACAGGAAACTATATTCAATATCTTGTAATAACTTATGATGGAAAAGAATCTGAAAAATAATATATATATGTGTGTCTATATATGTATATATATAACTGAATCACTTTGCTGTACACCTGAAACTAACACAACATTGTAAATCAACTATACTTCAATTAAAAAAAAAAAAGGTATCCTGCATCACACGTGAGGATGAGCTTTGTGTGTCTTGCCTGGCGCTGCCCTCTGTTATGTAGCTGAACTGTTCCTGAATCCTCATATTGTAATAATTGCCACCAGTGCATTTCAACTTAGATGCTGTGCTTTGCTGCGATACGTAATGACGGTAATATTTAAAAATCATGTAATGAGCTTTTTCTTTGCCATAATGAGTATGATCTGAGTCTGCATCACCTGAGACATCCTCTGCTTGGATAGAGGTGAAGGTTTGTTACCAAAGGGATGCAGAGGGAAAGACCAAGGAGACACTCAGCTCTTGATGTTCAAAACTGAAGCGTTTCGGAAAACAATAGCCTGGTAAGACAGGCTGTTATTTTGAGAATGGAATTCCAAATTCACCTCTTTCCACATTGGCCATATTAACAACTGAGCTTGGAGACCGTGACTGATAGAGTCTCTTGCTGTTTAGAAAAACCAGGAAGGCTTTTCTGGGGGCAAGAGGAGGGCATGATGCAAAAGATGGGAAAGAAGGGCCTCTTCCCTCTTGCAGCAGGAGAGGAAGGAGAGGGTGGAGGCTAGGTAAGCCAGCAGAGGTGGCCCCCAATTTCCCCCGCCCCCAACCCTGGCTTCGGTCTGGGGAGAGTGATGCATTGAAAACCAACAACAAAACCCTATCATGCCTAAAGTGCCCTACTTATTCATTTATTTTGATGCTTCTATTTAATAGTGTCTCCTATAGGTGTCTCATAACGCTTTTCAATAATGATGAGCTCATGGTTAAGTATTGCATTTAAGCAGAAAGCTAATTAGGACCTGTGGACTTAAAAAATTATTCACAACTTAAAAATTGAGAGTTACGTTTTATTCGGCGGGAATTTTTAGGACCTCAAGCCCAGAGGCAGCATCTCAAGTAACCCTGAGAAAACTGCCCCGAGGAGGTGAGGGGGGGAGCCAGGATTATATAGAAGTTTTGCAACAAAGGGCAGGTAGTTGGGCAGATCAAAAATTATTGTTAAAGAAAACCAGATATCCCAAGTTAAGGAATTTAGGGCTTTTCTACGTATGGAAGATGCAAGATCCTGGACTCACTGAAATCATTCCTTTGATGTGCACCTCAGCTGTCTGGGGCCAGTACCCTGTGCTTTCCCATCCTGAGTGTCCTCCGGACTCACCGTGGGGAGTGGCTGCAGTCTGATGGCTGCTCGATGGCAGGTGTTCTTTCCTTCCTGAGTTCCCTCAGGGCTCACCAGCTCACCGCAGGCTGTGGTTGCAATCGCTGAGGACTGTGTCATCCTTTGTTTACTGATACGGCAGGCAATGTTCCATTTCTCAGACTATTTTACAATATATTAACCACGATACAGCTGTGATATCTTAGGGAATTTTCTAGAATAGATGAAACAAGGTTCTTCTCTCTATTGGCACCTCAACTTCAACCTTGTTTTTCCAGTAACTGGCTGCCCTCTCCCAAAAAAACTTCATGCCAGAAATGGAGGGCAGCATAAATTTTGCAAGTGCTTGTTACAAACCGCTAGGGCCACGGCAGCACAAGTGATTAAACCCAGACAAATGATGAGGGCTTCTTGGAGGACAGTTCTAGAGGGGCTTCGGGAAGCTGACAGGGATGCAGAGGCACCGGCAATCAGGGGAAGACTCCCATCTCTAGGCCAGGGAGGCAGGCAGAGGAAACGTCCTCAAGGCTTGGTGAACCCAGGTGTGGAGGGGGACCCCCAGAGAGCTCTGCTTGCAGAGATGCAGACGCTGCCAGGGGCCCACAGTCTTGAACTTTACCTAGGCCCTGCGACCCTGGGAAACAGCAAAACTTAAGAGACCTTCCATCTTTTGTGTTCTGGGAGTGGCTTTCTGCGAGGAACCACCTTTCCCGGTGGGACTAGATAAGGCTCAGATGCCTGTTTGTCTGCTCAGGACAAGGCCAGATGCAGACCATCCGAGGCCCATTCTCTGCCTCATAAATGATTAGCCGAACTGCTTATTCCCATGGATCAACGGAAACAAAATGCATGTTAGTTCAACTTTGGTTAAGCTTCTCTCCTGCCCCAGGGGCCTGAACTTTGCCCATCCCCAGCCTGAGCCAACAGACGGCTCCTCTTGAGAACAGGCTGGCCCCCATAGAACATTCTCTGATCTCCTGATTAGCCTCCCTATCCCCCCACCCCAAGACACCTGGGTCTTCCTAGCCTTGTTTACTCCCTTCTAGAAAAAAGGGAAACCCCCTTGTGCTTAACTCTGGAGATGCTAGCAGATCTTACCAGGACATTCTCTGTATGGCAATAGTTCCTTGACCCCTTGCAGTGATGCTTCTGAATAAAATCTCTCCTTACTACATCCAGGTTGTTTTTTTTTTTTTTTTGCTTGGAGTATAGTTGCTTTACAGTGTTGTGTTAGTTTCTGCTGTACAACAAAGTGAATCAGCCACAAGTATACATATATCCCCTCCTCCTTGGATTTCTTTCCCATTTAGGTCACCACAGAGCATTGAGTAGAGTTCCCTGTGCTATACAGTCTGTTCTCATTAGTTACTTATTTTATTTTATTTTAATTTTGGTAAGACACAGCATCAAAACAGGAAGGAAGTGGGCAGGAAGTAGCCTGACCTCTCTCTTCTTGTTCTCCAGTTTCCCACCAGTGCCCCCCGGTGCTGGCAGCCCAAGGCTCAGTCTTTTGGGGAAGGTCAAGACAAGGACACACGGGGGGGTGAGGGCTGGGGGGGGGTGGTGCTGACTCAGGTCTCTGTTCTTATCTGTGTTGGGGGGCTGCCTTTGTCCTGGTCTAGTTGTTTTCACCTTCCTGCATGGTCTTCTAGTTTATACTTTCTATTTCCACATTCCAAGTTTGTCCAGAAATATCTTTCACAGTTTTAAGATTCAGAAGCCATTGTTGTTAAGAGTTTGGTGTGTATTATTTCTGATCTGAATATATGTATGTTGCATACACATAAACACCCAAACATACAATTTCTTAACAAAAATGGTTTCATAGAGGTTATCTAGTTTGGTAACTATCTTTTTATACTTGGCACTGTATCTTGGATGTCATTTTGTGTCAGCATATTTAATTATCCTTTACTGATAAAAATTCAAATAGTTCCTATTTTTTTCCAACATTAGAAACCATGTTGGAAAGAGCGTCCATATTTTTTTTTGTAACTTTGTGTGAGTTTTTCAATTGGGTGAATGCTTAGAAGCGAAATTGTTAAAGAATGCAAATGTTAAACATTTAATAGATATTGCAATTTCTCCCTCCAAAAAATTAGCAAATTTTTGTACTCGCACTAGCAGCATATGACAGAACTTGTTTTCCCGTATGCTTGCCAACCCTGGGAGTTATTAATCTTTTAACCACTGCCAATTTGATAGTTGAAAAATGATCTCTCATTGTTATTTGAATTTAATCATTTGTGAGTTTGATTGGTTTTCAAATGATTAATGGCCACTTCTGTTTTGTCCTCTGTGAAATAACTCTTTATATGCCTTCCCACTTAAAAACAGATCAGGCATCCTTTCTCTATTGACTTATAAGAAAGTTTCATAATATCAAGAAAATTAGCTGTTGTCAGAAGTGTTGTAAATATTTTTTCTCAGTTTCGCCCTTCACCTTTTTTAAAAAATAAATTTTATTAATTAATTAATTTATTTTTGGCTGTGTTGGGTCTTCGTAGCTGCATGCAGGCTTTCTCTAGTTGTGGCGAGCCGGGGCTGCTCTTCGTTGTGGTGCGTGGGCTTCTCACTGCGGTGGCTTCTCCTGTTGCGGAGCACGGGCTCTAGGCACACGGGCTTCAGCAGTTGTGGCGCACGGGCTCAGTAGTTGTGACTCGCAGGCTCTAGAGCGCAGACTCAGTAGTTGTGGCTCACGGGCCTAGTTGCTCCGCGGCACGTGGGATCTTCCCAGACCAGGGCTCCAACCCGTGTCCCCTGCATTGGCAGGCAGATTCTCAACCACTGCGCCACCAGGGAAGCCCCCTTCACTTTTTAAAGTTTATTTTTTGACGCAGAATTAATTTCCATTTTTAGATCTATTTATATAAATTATATAATATACATCTTTTACTTTAGAGGCTTTGCCTTGGGTGTAGAAAACTTTTACTTCACCAAAATTACAAAAATATTCAGATGTTTTTCTTCCGTTATGTTAATGTTTTACCTTTAAGTGTTAATTCCATCTGGATTTTATTTTAGTGTAAGAAAGTGAGGTTAAAAAAATGCAGATTTATTCCTTTATTTTTCAAATCGCTAGTGAGCTCTGTCAACACTGTAAAAATAAAAGCATTTTCCTCCAGTTCATTTGCAATGCTTTCTTGATTGTTTACTATATCTACATACGTAGATGTTTCTGGACTCTATATTTTCTCCCATCACTATTGCTCTGTATTGCCACTGTGCCATTTTAATTATTATTTAGAATTCTGTTATTCTCTGTGCCTAAGAATTTTTCTGATTATTTGAGAACATATCCTTCAAAATAAACTTTGGAATAATTTTATTAAATTCTAAAAAAATATTATTTTAGAAATTTGACCATGATCATGCTTCACCATCATATTAATTAGTGGAGAATTTATGTCTTCACAATATTGAGTACTCCTATTCATAAACAAATGATAACTTTTATATGCTACTCAGGAGAATTGTATCACGTGCTTGATCTAGTGCCTTGGACTTTCATATTACGTTATACTGGGACTCTTTTTACAGAATATTCAGACATGGCAGCAGAATTGAATTTGACTTGAAGATTTTGCTTCTGCCAATTTGTAATCCTCTCCTTGTATGAGGTGGTTCCAGGATGGTTTGGAAATGTTGACAGTCCTCATGCACGGGTCCACTTGATGCTTTGACATGTATTTTGATTTGCATGTGAGTGGTCCCTAAGTCACTACATACATAACAAATCAAGCAGAGCTTGTGGCACAAGTCCAGTCCAACTGTTAACCCTGTGTATCAGGAAACAGGAATTTCTCTCTACTCTTTCTACCTATCATAAACGGAGGGTCTGGGACAGTGGTCTTGGAGGGAGGAGTGGTTCCCTAATGCATCATGTCAACCTGACAGATGGGCTAAGCCTTCCTAACGTAGACAGCAAAGTGGAGAGATGGTGAAAATACGGGAAAGTGGAGAAAGGGGGACCTTTTCCCAGCGACTCGAGACTTAGTTGTCCTGGCAAAATGTGGATTTGTAATTCTGTTTATGTGTTGTGAATTACAAGGACACCAGACACATTTACATTAAAATGTAAGAGCGAATTTGCATTCTAAATTCAGTTACATTTGAGATTATCCACTGTCTTTAAATATTTCCACAACTTCACTCCACTTCCAGCTCCCTTCTTTCCCAATTCCCTACCTATAATTCTGTTTCATACACAGATTAAAATATGTGCTCTTTCTTAGAAAAAAAAGTTGGCTTAAAAAATGGGTGAGTGTATAATTTTTCTTTTCAAGCTGCTTCTAAATTTCTACTGGCTCACCCTTGTACATCTGTGCCAACCTCTTACCAGTATATCGACACTGCAAAATCCAGTGCCATTAAAAAAGGAAATTAATTTGAAAATTCATTATAAATTAGATGTATTCTATTCTGTCTTCCTTTAGTGCGTTATGATATAACAGTTCATCTGTTCTTGCTAGGTTATTAAATTCCAGGCCAAAATATCTTGTGATGGGAGGGAAAAAAAGCTCATGCAAAATATGATAGATCACTTGAAGGGGTTTCCATACTTTCCTGAGCCACAATTTTCATGTCATGCCAATACCTTTCTTTGCCAAAATACACTCGGATTATGGCAGTAAATTTGGATAACTTATGTGATAATTTTTGGAGGAGAGGAAATTCACAAAAAACACAGTTTACAAATTAAGAATGACTTGGAATCCACAAAATTAAAAGAATCAGAAAGCTTACAAATGCCATTTTTCATATCACTTGGGTGTAATTGGCTCTGGGAGGGTTAGCTCCTCATATTTTATCTCCATGACATAATATGTGGTTCACCAGCTTACGCGTATTTCATGATTGTCAAATAAGAAAGATGTATTAAAAATAAGAACGGAGAAAAGGATGACTTAAAATTTTTTTGTGTCATTAATAACAAGTAATCTAGACAGTGATCTGTTATTAATGCCTGTATTTTGGTGTATGTAGTATCATCTCTTTGAAGGAGTTTTAAAATTGTTTCTCCCTAAAACAGCTACAATTGCTTTTTTAAAAACGAAGCATTTACAGACCTAAATCTTTTCATTATGAATAATTTCAAGCATTCAGAAAGAGATAAAGTCATAGTAAACTTCTATACATATATGTATTAGTTTCCTAGGGCTGCTGTAACAAGTTACCACAAACATGGTGGTTTAAAACAACAGAAATTTGTTCTCTTATAGTTCTGGAGGTCAGAAGTCTGATGTCAGTATCATGTGCCTGAAATCTGGGTGTTGCCAGGAGACTCCAGGAGTGTTTGTTCCTAGCCTCTTCCAGCTTTTGGTGACTGCTACTATTCCTTGGTTTGTGGCCAACATCACGCCAGTCTTCAAGGTCAGCATCTTTTAATCTCTTCTTCTCCTTCTTCACATTGTTCTTTCCTCTGTGAGTGTCAATATCCCTTTGCCTCACTTTCATAAGGATACATGTGATTGCATTTAGCGCTGACCTGGATAATGCAGGATAATCTCCCTAGGTCAAAACCTTTGACATAATCACATCATTAAGGGCTCCCTTTGTTTGGCACATAAGGTAACATTCAGGGATTGGAATGTGGATATATATTTCAAGGGACCAGCCATTTTTCAGCGTACCACAATATATAACCTACGTTTAATTTTTGCCCTATTGTTTCTGCTGTATATATTAAGTTATTGGCAGTGTGACTTTTACCCCTGAATATTACAGGCTGCATCCCAGAGAAACAAGAACATATACCTACATAATCACGATTCCATAACTGAACAAAATTAATGTCAATTCCTTAATAGCATCTAACACCAAGTCCATGCCCACCTTTTCCTAATTCACCCTCAAAATGTCTTTTATAGTTTCACAGTCAAGGGTTCCATATCCCATTTGATGTGAATGCTTCCACTCCTGGTCTGTCTCCTTTCCCCTTGGCATTGAAATGTCCTGGATTGCTTTCCCATAGAATATCTGGCCTTCTGGATTTGTGTGACTGATTCCTCATGAGGGTGTTTAACTTGCTTCTCTATCCACTGTATATCCTATTAACTGAAATTAAGGTTTAAAGGTTTAATTGCGTTTAGATTAAATATTTTTGGCAAGAGATTTTCCACAGATGACATTGTGACCTTCACACTCAGTCACATAGGAGACACATCTTGATGGCTGTCCCAACATGAGCCATGCTAAGATCCATCATTAATTACACTGGATTTGTTTAACCGTCTTTAACTGTATTTCAACTTCTTTCCTGTCTTGAGTCTAATGAATGGTGCCTTATTCTTATCATCATCTGATTAAAAGATAATCAATCATTCACCTGACTTTAAAAAATAGTTTTCTTCTGTCTTCTGATTATAAAAGTGGTCAATAATAATTACAAACATTCAGGGAGAGAAAGGATGCGAAGATCTTAAAAGTGATGGAATCCCATCATCCACACTGGTAACATTCATTAAACACTGTGTGTGTGTGAGTGTGAGTGTGCTTGTGTACATCTGTCCCAAAATGTGTGTGTTTACATTATTGAAATGTTTTGACTCCCAGGTAACTCTGACTTTGAACCTTGTGGATTAGTTTTGAAACACTGCTGCAATCAAGCATATAGATGATACTTTATATTTATTAAAAGAAGAGTTTTCTTGATGATACATGTAGGGATTTATTAACATAAAAAAATCATTCAGCTTTTTCAGCTTTTTATGGGGACTCAAGAATCTCTTTGGGGTTGTTGTTTCCTCACTTTGAAGGAAGTGCTGGTTTGAAGGGAAACAGGGCCTCATTAACTCGGAGTAATGAAAACCATTGGGGAACAGTCACAGATTATGCTTGACGAAGAATGGGGACAAGAGAGAATAAAGGATTCACAAAGAAGTGACACCTGAGAGTGAGTTTAAAGCAGGAGAAGCATTTTGCCACACTTTAAATGAGACAGTGAGTGCAAAGACCTGCTTGTCAGAAGAAACAGGGTACAAAGGCAGAGGTTTTGTATTTGTGTGTTCTTTTAATTTTAATTGAACGTTTTAATTGAAGTATAGTTGGTTTACCATGTTGTGTTGGATTCTGGTATACAGCAAATTGATTTAGTATATATATAGGTATATGTGTGTGTGTATATATGTACATATATATATATACACACATTCTTTTTCAGATTCTTTTCCGTTATAGGTTATTATAAGATATTGAATATAGTTCCCTGTGCTATACAGTAAACCTTTGGTGTTTACCTATTTTATTATTTATTTATTTTTTTTAAGATTTTTTTTTGGATTTATTTACTTTTGGCTGTGTTGGGTCTTTGTTGTGGTGCATGGGCTTCTCATTCCGGTGGCTTCTCTTGCTGCAGAGCACGGGCTCTAGGCGCGCGGGCTTCGGTAGTTGTGGCGCGCGGGCTTCGGTAGTTTTGGCACGCAGGCTCAGTAGTTGTGGCTCGCGGGCTCTAGAGCGCAGGCTCAGTAGTTGTGGCGCATGGGCTTAGTTGCTCTGCGGCATGTGGGATCTTTCCAGACCAGGGCTCGAACCCGTGTCCCCTGCATCAGCAGGCGGATTCTTAACCACTGAGCCACCAGGGAAGCCCCTACTTATTTTATATATAGTACTGTATCTGTTAATCCCAAGGTCCTAATTTATTCCTCCCCCACAAGTTTGTTTTCTATGTCTGTGAGTTTATTTCTGTTTTGTAGATAAGTTCATTTGTATCATTTAGATTCCACATATAAGTGATATCATATGATATTTATCTTTCTCTGTCTAACTTACTTCACTTAGTATGATAATCTCTAAGTCTACCCATGTTGCTGCAAATGGCATTATTTCATTACTTTTTATAGCTGGGTAATATTCCAGTGTGTATGTGTGTGTGTGTGTGTGTGTGTGTGTGTGTGTGTGTGTGTATGTATATCCCACATCTTTGAGAAATGCAAATCAAAACTGCAATGAGGTTTCACCTTATACCGGTCAGAATGAGTATCATCAAGAAGTCTACAAACAATAAATGCTGGAGGGGGTGTGGAGAAAAGGGAGCGCTCCTACACTGTTGATGGGAATGTAAATTGGTGCAGACGCTATGGAGAACAGTATGGAGGTTCCTTAAAAAACTAGAAATAGAACTACCGTATGACCGAGCAATCCCACTCCTAGGCATATACCCTGAGAAAACCATAATTTGAAAAGACACATGCACCCCAACGTTCACAGCAGCACTATTTACAGTAGCCAGGTTATGGAGGCAACCTCCATGTTCACAGACAGATGAATGAATAAAGAAGACGTGGCTTGTTTGTTCTTTTTAGATGTTTTTATTACAGATAACTGTAAAAAAGAAGATAATGGTATGCTAAACCCTAGTGTGTGTGTCTGTCTTCCAACTTCAACAATCATCCCCTCTTGAACAATCTGGTTTCGTATATACTCTTATCCACAGCTAACTCCTCTCAAATTATTTAGAATTGAATCCCAGACACTAGATCACTTCACCATTGCATATTCAAAATGTTTCTCTGATAGGTAAGGACCCTAGAAAACAAAAGCAAAAATAAAATACCAGTACTCAGCCAAAGCTAACCAAAATTTCTTAATGTCATCAGATACCTAAGAGCTCCATTTCTATTTTCCTTAGACATGCCAATTGTTAGGTTTTTAAATTTTAAATCAGCATCTAAATAAAGTCTATCCATTAGGATTAGCTGATATGTCTTCCAGTCTCTCTTTTTTTAAAACTGAGGAATAATTTATATACAGTGAAATGCACACATCTTAAATGGGTGATTTGATGAGTTTTTACACACATATTCCATCTTCCTAACCAATACCCAATCAAGATATAGAGCATGCCCCTGCCGATTTCTCTCATGCCTCCTCCCCACCAGTCTCCATGTTTCATAGACAACCACTGAAGAAAATGGGAGAAGGAAATGTTTTTACCACCCCCCCCCAAAAAAGTTCAAAAATATATGTTGAAAAAGGACCTTAACTCCTAATTTACACAAACTTTCTAGGCTTGGTGTTTGTTTGGTGTATTTTCCCATCGTTTTACTTTTAACCTATGTCTTTATATGCAGGTGTGTCTCTTGCAGGCAGCAAAGAGTTGGTCCTTGCTCACCCCTCCCCCTCCCCGTCTCCCATCTGAGAATTTCTGACCCAGGTGGACTGTTCAGTTCACTTACACTTCATGTAATTATTGATATATTTGGGTTCATGTCTATGTTGTGGTTTATTTTCTAATTTTCCCATACATTTTTGGTTTCCCTAGTTTTTTTCTTTTCTTTTCTTTTTATGGGTTAATTGAATATTGAATATTTTTAGCTCTCATTGTTAATTCCTTTATTGGTTTTTAAGCTGTGTTTCTTTACATTCTTTTTTAAAGGTTGCTTTGGGAATTATAATATTCACCCTTAACTTAGTGTTAATATTATAACATCTTACAAAAACTGTCAAATCCTTACAGCTACAGAATTTCATTTACCCCTTAGACCTTTGTTCCCTGGTTGTCATACACTTGCGTTCAAATACATTAAAAAATACCACAATACAGTGTTAATATTTTTGCTTTTAACACTCAGCTGTTATATTTACCCAAATATTTACCATTTTTGGGGCTCGTCATTCTTGTGTGTAGGTCCAAATCTCCCTTCTGCCTGAGAACTTCCTTTAGCAGTTCTGGTTTGCTGGTGATAATTTCTTTTAGATTATGTGTATCTGAAACTGTTTATTTTATCCTCATTTTAAAGGATATTTTTACAGCATATAGAATTCTGAGGTGATAATGGAAGATGTCATTATTCCTAGCTTCTTTTTTTTTTAACTGAAAAGTAAGCTGCCATTTCTACCAGCGCTCTTGTATAAATTAGGTGTCCTTTTTCTCTGAGTGCTTTCAACATTTTCTCTTTATCTTTGGTGGTATTCAGCAGTTTGACTATAAAAGGGTTAGATGTGTGTTATGGGCTGAATTGTGTCTCCCAAAATTCCTGTATTCAAGTCCTAAGCCCCAGTACATCAGAAAGACACTGGAGAGAGGGCATTTTTAAGAGGTGATTAAGTTAAAATGAGGTCCTTAGTGTGGGTCCTAATGCAGTTTGACTGGTGTCCCTATAAGAAGAGGAAACAGACATAAAGAGAGACCTCAGGCATGCACATGCACAGAGGGAAGGCCATGTGAGGACACAGCAAGAAGATAGCCATCTGCAAATGATGGAGAGGGTTCTCAGAAGAAACCAAACCTTCGACCCCTTGATCATGAACTTCTAGCCTCCAGAACAGTGAGAAAAATCAGTCTCTGTTGTTTAGGCCACACAGTAGTGGTATCTTGTTATGGCAGCCCTAGCAAACTCATACAGTGTAGTTTTCTTTGTGTTTATTCTGCTTGGAGCTCACAGAGATTTTTAAATCTATAAATTGATGTTTTCCATTAACTTTGGGAAATTTTGCCTTAACTCTTTAGATATTTTTCTTCCCCATTCTCTTTCCCTGCCTGTTTGGGATCCAGTTATGTGCATGTTAGACCACTTGTTATTATGGCATGTGTCACTGAGGCTCTGTTCATTTTTTTCTTAGGCTATTTTCTCTCTTTTTCTAATTAGATAATTTCTATTTATCTATCTTCAAGTTCACAGCCTTTTTTCCTGTCATCACCTATCTATTGCTAAACCCATCTTGTGAACCTAGTTTGGTATATCTATACTCGGCTGTTTCACCAAAATATTGCATTGCCTTTCTGTGTAGTAGAATTCCCCACTTTTATATAGTACTTTTTAAAAAAGGAACTCTACCAGCCTCAGCAAAATTCCAGTGAAGGCAAATTCAAGTTTGGATTTGTTGTTTGCCTTTGTCACACAGCATGGTGGAAAATATGCCATTTTTAATCACAGACAAAAAATAAATAATTGTGATAAATCAAATCAACAATATCCTAACAATAACAATGGAAAAATACCTTTAACAATCCCAAAGACACTGATTAGCCACCTAGACCACTAACAACAATAAAAGTTGTTGAAGAAATGAATACTCTACTTGCATTTTCTGTATTCTAGTTATTTAATTAATACACATATAATGTTGTTAAAATATTATTTAGCACTATTAAGCATTTCATTTGACCTTTTTAAAGCACATGTAAGTTGAAAGGCTGTTTAAAATACAGCAAAATCATGCCAATAAGAAAGGCTTATAAAACTTTTAAAAGAGTCAGGTGCACAAATGTGTTTGGTTAGGTTTATATGCAATGTCAATGCACTAGAGTTTAAAGGTGAATACTGTAATGATTTACCCCAATCCACACTAAACACCATATTTTTTCACCTTTACTTTGCCTTCCCATTCTTTCTCCCCTTTGATACTTAAATGTAGACCAATTATCAGACTGAAAGAATATATCCACTTCACGATGTTTTGACAACAAATATAAACATCCCCCAACAAGCTGAAATACAAACATGAGATACTTTTCTCAGTGTTGTGATCATGTTAGCAATGGTATCAAAGAGCAGGTAAATTTCCAAGTATCCAGACTTCCAAGTTTGATCATACTTTTTGGAGATCTGCAATTTTATAGAAATGAATACTATGTCAGAAAAACTTATTTTTTTGCATACCAGATAGGGCCAGGAATAGAAAGGACTATCAGAAGTTTGTCCCCTGTCTGCGCAAGCAGACATTTAGCTGGGTTTTTAAATTCTCTTTTTAAAATACATCTGTCCAAGAAAGGCTTAACCCTGTTAGTCATTTGCATCTTAAAATAACTACTCTTAAAAAGACTGCTTTTCTCCAAAATACCTTAGGGAGTGCAATTGCCCTGAGTACAAAGGCACTTGGTTAAGGGGAGGGTCTTGCCAAGAATTAAGAGTTACTTGGAGGTTCTTGGAGGAGAGACAGCTCTCTGAGCTACAATGTGTTGGCCTCTATACAACCGGATAGAAATGGAAAGATCCTGAATATTTGGAGAAGTAGCAAAGAACTTCCATAATGGGGATTGAAGACATTTTTCCCCAGGATCTTATTCTTTCTGAAAAATCATATTTTGTGTCACTTTTGTTTGAGACAGACCAGTCATCTGAATAATTGAATGCCTGTTGGAGTTTCCATTGATGTGTTTGGCTGTTTGGCGTTTCCTATTGTTCAGAAAGCACTATGGAAAGAAAGCAAATAAAATATTTGATTTCTGCTCTGCAGGAACTCTTGTTATGCTGAAAAACTGAACTTGAATGGTGTATAGAAAGGTTGAACAGATTCAACAATTTTTGGTTTAGCTCCTTTCATGTGCTGGCACTCTTTTAGACTCTGGGGGTACCTTGGCAAATAAAGCAGACAAAAATTCCTACCTTTGTGGAACTCACATTCTAGTGGGTGAAGACAGACAGTGACGATAATAAGGAAAGTACATAGCGGGTAAGAAATGATTTCTAAATATACGTTATTTCTATATAGTATGTTAGAAATTACAGAGTATGTTAGGAATTGTTAAGTGCTGCTAAAGGGAGAACAGAGTGAGGGTCAGGAGCACGTGTGGTAGAGGTGAGGTTGCGTTATTAAACAGGAGGGGTGGGGGATCCCTGAGAAAGTGTCATCTGAACTGAGACTTGAAGGAGGTAGGGGAATGGGTTACGCATATTTGGGAGAAAACAGTGATTCCAGACAAAGGAGGACAAGAACGTGCTGAGCAGGCAGCAAGCCTGACCACTTCAGGAATAACATGCTGGCTGATGGAGTGGAGTGGGTGAGTGCGGGAAGAATTAAAGAGATGTGGTAGACAGGTAGCAGGGGACCAGGTTGGGTAGAGTCTTGTAGGTCGTGAAAAAGAATTTGGAGTCCACTCTGAATGGAATGGGAGACCACTGGGTGATTTTAAACAGAGGAGTCACGTGATCTGACATGTTTTAACAAGATCCTTCTTGCTGCTGCATGGAGAACATATTGCGAGGAGACTGCGATTGGAAGCAGTGAGCCGTGTTGTTGGGGAACCATTGCAATAGACCCCATTGGAGATGGTGTTACCCAAGGATGGTGGCAATGAAGGTAAAGAGAAGTGGTAGCACTGGGATATATTTTGAGGGTGAAGCCAACAGAATTTCATTTTGGTTTGGCTCTAGGTATGAGAGGAATTGTGTTGTCAAGGATGATTCCAAGGTAGCTGGAGGGATGGAGTTGCCATGATCTGAGAGGGAAGGAAAAGCGGGGAGGTTTGGAGGTCAAGGTCAATATCAAATTAGTTTTTGTTTTTAATCATACATATGAGAAACCATTTGGAAACCATGTGATGAGAACTGAAGTTAAGGAAAACTTGCCCTGTTTGGACAAGCAAAGGCATGTTTGTTTAGGATATTATACCATCATGGACTTTGTTTTGCTGTATTGTGGTAGCACACGGTATTTTAAATGTGACAGGTATTCTCTGATTGAAGCCAGAGAGTGACGGTGAGGTCTGTGTGACAGGTTGAAGAAATGTTTACACTTCTTGGATTTATTTATTCCAAGAAAGTACTAAAACCTATTGAATTGAAGGTTATTCATTTAGTGCTAATAATTTGGGAACTGAAAACTTAAGTTTCACTATTTCAACACTATTAATTTATAGTCCCCCTGAGGTCAAAGAAATCTTTGGGGTTCTATAATATCTGATAGATTTTTTTTGAAGTCTACACTTATCTGTGTTTACAACAGCTCAGAGCCCTGATTTTCTGCCCAGTTCCTACAACTCTCCTTACTTATCATGTCTTCTGTCATCTTCCAGCTCCTCCTCCTCCACGACTTCTAATCTCCTCTCCTCACCATTGGTAAGATTATACGCACGGTTTTGATTTTAAGCCATTTCTAATTCTTTGAAAAAGGTAGGTTAAATTGAATAGGAAACATTATACGTAACATAAAATGAATGGGGGTTATTTGGAATTTATATATGCTTATGAGGATTATTTTATGATTAAATTCCAAGATCAGGGAAACAAACGTCTAAACCAGACATTTAGATAACTCTCTAATTGTGAAAATTCCACATTCCAAAGTCTGCTTAGGACGTGGTGCTGGATGGATCTCAGCTGTGAAGAGAAAGCAAGGGGGTGTATTGACTTGTTGGGGCTGCCATAACAGACACCAGACTAAAGAGTGGGTGCCTTTAACAGCAGAAATTCATTTTCTCACAATTCTGGAGGCTAGGTGTCTGAGATCAGGATGTTAGGAGGGTCAGTGTCTTCTGAGGCCTCTCTTCTTAGCTTGTAGATGGCCATCTTCTCCCTGTGTCTTCACAAGGTCTTTCCTATGTTTGTGTCTGTCTGTGTCCTAATCTTTTATAAGGTCACCAGTCATATCGGATTAGGGCCACTCATATGACCTCGTTTACCTTTATCACCTCTTTAAAGGCCCCGAAAGAGTGCCATTCTGAGGTACTGGGGGTAAGGACTTCAACACATGTATTTTGGGAAGAACAAAATTCAGTCCATAACAGGGGGATGGGCTTAAACCGTTTTACCTGCAGCGAAAAAGAGCTGTCTGAAATGAAGCTGCAAGAGGTACCAGGATTGCAAGGACATTCCTCACCCTGCCCCCCCCCCCACCCCCCACCCCGCCCCACCAAACCTTCTTACACTGAGACTCAGAAACCAGTAAATCAGGTCATTTCAGTTCATTCTTGAGGGACTTTTGCTGTGCTTAGAGATCAGAAACATAAAAAGAAAATTCATTAATAAATGAAACTAAGAGATTGATGCCCCTTTGTTAGTGATAATAGCAAAAATTCATAATCAGTGAAAAACTTGTTGGGGGTTTGGCATTATTTGTTACTGCTTCCTTCCACGTTATCCACGTTCACATGGTCAGTGTTTTCACTTTCCCTGTGATTCAAGTAATTTGAGATTTTTAGGGTATAATGACACAATTTTAAGAAAAAATAACTATTTTCTAACGTAAAAAAAATGGTAAGAAGAATGACATTTTTGACATATCTGCACCTCTCTTTAATGTCGAGATTAAGAAAAGAACTGCTGAATTCTCATATCTGCTTCTCTTTCATTGGTTACCATATGTTGTCTTGGTTGAAGAATATGAAGAAAATCCAGCCTCACCCAGATGTGTGGTGGGAACAGGTAATTATGATCGATCTACGTGGGCGCTACACCAAACTCAACAGCTGGTCATTACGTACAAGTTACTTATCATGTGGAATCTGAAACTGCATAAATAAACTTCCTGAGACGTTTCATCAAAACCTATTGGTCTATCTTGCACTTTGAGTGGCTCTTTTACCCATTTTTAAAGTAAAATTGTCTTCCCTGAAAAAAGTACTGACTAGTTGAGTACTTTTCCTTGAGACAACCATTGTACTTCGGTCTGCCACAGAAGTGCTTTCCATTTTGCAGCACAGAATATTAAAAAAGACAGGTAATCAAAGGTTGAGATTTATAAAGTTAATAGTTCGTACTGCTCCATCAAGAACACCAGAGACGAAACTGGTAATTTTCTTTTATTGTGAGGGCACGGTGGTGAAGAATAGCATGTCTGCTAGTACCATTGGGTCCCAGTGGCGTGATTCAGGCTAAGGTGACAGCAGTTTAACCCACCCTTGTTTTTGGTTCATCGGTGCAATTGGCAGGACAATGGAAAAGGGAAATATCTTCATATCATTATGAATGATATTGACCTCCTGGGTCCCCTGAAAGGATTCCCTGAAAGATGTCCATGGACCAAACTGATTTATTTAATGTTGATTTAGGGAACTGTTCTTTTTAAAAAATTTTTTAAAGTGGAGAATAGTTGTTTTACAATGTTGTGTTAGTTTCTACTGTACAGCAAAGAGGAGTTCCCTGTGCTATACAGCAGGTTCTTATTAGTTATCTATTTTATACATACTAGTATATAAATATCAGCCCCAATCTCCCAATTTATCTAGGGAACCGTTCTAAGTGTTGGAACATATATTCCATCATTGAATTCTCACAACAAAGCTGTGAGTCTTCTGCTTTTATGGTTTCACAGATAAGGAATCTGAGGCACAGAGAGGTTGAGTCACCTGTCCAAGGTTGCACAGTGGTAACTGGTGCCCTGGGATGGGACCCAGCCTGTCTAGCTTTAGAGTATGTGGTTTTCGCTACTGAACTGGCCTCATCTACCTATTGTTTATGCCCACTGCCTAATATTTAACTATATTTAATTATGATGATATATTCTCTCCTTCACAACTATTATTTAGAATGACACCTTTTTTCAAAGAAATGAGAAAGATGTATTCACAGGTAGCTCTTAAATTGTATTTAGGTTTTATAACCACAACTACTAAGTTTTGCATTTTTTGAGTGTTAGGCATGCTCTTTGTACTAATATATTTAGTGAGAACCTGTGTTGAGCCATTTGCTCTGTGGTAAAACTACTTTTTGAATATATGTATAAACAGATTTACACGAACCCGGGAAGAAAACTTCAAATTGATGCCACACAATAATTTAGAATTCCTAAGTTCACATGGAATGAAAGCTTTTCACTAGGATGTGGAATAAGAAAAAAGAAAAACAAGAATTCTGGTGGAAAGGCTCTGTCCAGAGCATCCTTTCAGCAATGAGTCAAATCGACATCTTAGCCATCAAGGCGACAGCCCAGACACACAGCCTCTTAATTACACATTTCTGTCTTTTTAAGGCTTGAAGTGTCTTTTTTCTTGGCGGTGGACAGCTCCTGAAATCAAAGCCCTCAAGCCCAGATCAGGAGTCTTAGAGGCACTTCCTCCTAAAATCGGTGACTCTGGGGCGAGTTTCTGCTGCTTCCTTCCTCTGAGATGCTCCAGCGAGGTGTCCACTAAGCCATCATCTCTGAAGCGCTAATGCATCAGCAACGGGCTTTCGTGACGGGCTGCCCTCCGAGGACTGGATGAGAGGGCTTAGGCTGCCTGGACTCCAGGGAATAATAGCTGCAAATCCATGGGAGCTGGCTCAGCCTTCACCCTCCTTTGGGACGCTCTCTTGCATGTTGATTGCCTTGGAGGAGCCCTGTGCTGAGGGAGAGGTCACTTTGAGGATGGAGCTTATCCTTTTAAGTCAGCCAAAGTCCTGCTGCTTGGCAGCTCTGTTTTTCCCAACTGCAGGTGAGGACATCCCAGGAGCTGCTTTCTCGCAGGAGGCTCAGGTGAGGGCCTTGGCCCTGCGGCCCCAGGTCTCCTCCTCTGTATTCCGTTCAGAAATCTCTTTCTGCTGCTCCTGGGTCCTCAGTTGCCCACAGGCAGCCATCAACCCCTGGGTCCCTGGCTGCATCGCCCACTCTGCTAATTGGGATTGTGATGCTGGCATTTGCTCACCTTTTGTCCTGTTCCAGTCTCTCACTTGATGGGACACTTAGCGAAATACAATATGGCAGCACTTCCTGTTAGAAAGCCCGAGGGTATAAAGCCAGCAACTCTCATGTAGGTAACATTGCTTTTGGGAGGGACAGCAAACATTTTTCCCCTTTTCAATTCCCCCGAAATAAGCATATATCAAGATGTGTCTGTCCTCACTCTGGTACACACACACACATGCACACACACACGTGCACACAACCACTTGTTCTGTCATTATCGGTAATTCCAACTCATCACATTCAATAGAATTCTGACTTGCGACCCAATGTAGTACTGTATATCTCCCCTTTCACTATTAAAGGGTAAAAGTAAAATAAAATACATAAAATAAGAAAAGAGACAAACCTGTGATCAACAAGATTTTATCAAGTTTAGCATTCGAAATAAGAGAATGGACTTGGTATTGAAACTCGATGGGTCTCGTCTTCATTGAATCAGGAAGCCTTCCTGTCTCTTTTTTTTTTCTCTCTAGGACACAAATTCATTTTGGATTTTTATGAGATGTCAAACTTCCTTGAGTGGTGTGAGAAACAGCTAGGAGGTTTTGAGTAAAAGGTTTCAGGCCATGATTGACACAGTACAGTAAGGGCATGGCTTTCCTGACATGCTGTAAATTCGGGGGTGAATTACATTGTGCAGGTGCTTCTTAGGAAGGCTCTGACTAGATCATTTGTGAACATCAGCCTATATATCAGTGGCAGGAGCTTGCAAATGGCTCCAGAATTGGACGCAGAAGCATCTTTTCTTTGTGAGATGGGCTCCTTCCCTGAGCCCAGGAGAGGGTGTGTGTGTGTCTGTGACAATGAATTATGGCGGCCAATGGAAAAGGGGATTATGGATTATGTTGATGAAAAATGCAACTATCACTCAAACGAGCTTTGACAGAATCTTCCAGTCAAGATTCCACTTCCTGGCCCTGGTGGATTAAGTTAAAAAAAAAAAAAGTGCTTGAAGTTCCATTGAGAAGCAGGCCACATCTTCATAAATAAATTTTTTTTTTTTAAAGATAATCTTTAAAGACTGTTGCTTTTTTTTTTTTTTAATTTTTATTTATTTATTTATTTATTTATGGCTGTGTTGGGTCTTCGTTTCTGTGCGAGGGCTTTCTCCAGTTGCGGTGAGCGGGGTCCACTCTTCATCGCGGTGCGCGGGCCTCTCACTATGGCGGCCTCTCTTGTTGCGGAGCACAGGCTCCAGACGCGCAGGCTCAGTAATTGTGGCTCACGGGCCCAGCCGCTCCGCGGCACGTGGGATCTTCCCAGACCAGGGCTCGAACCCGTGTCCCCTACATTGGCAGGCAGATCCTCAACCACTGCGCCACCAGGGAAGCCCCATAAATAAATCTTGACAACAAGGGTGCCTGAAAATATATGCTCTTCAAATTTAACGAATGTAAATCACGAGTGAAATGTCTCTGTCTGAACTGCAGTGGCCTACTGACGGCTGGGTTTCTTTTGGTTAATAAGAACTTCTTTTTATTCTCGTGTTAAATTCAGGCATTTTTTTTTTTACCTCATCAGGACTTGAAATAAGACTGGATATCAGAGGAAAGAAGAAGGGAAAAAGTAACTTTATTAATAATATTAATCCACAGCTATTTGGAGGACTTTGTTTTATTTTAGCCATTCATGTGACAATCTAGGCAAAGCTTCCCTGCCCCTCTTCCACACCCAGCTACTTCCCTGGATTGGTTATTTCTGTCAATTCTTTGAAATTTGAGTTGGAATCTTTAAAGACATTTCCTATATTTCTATCTCCACTGATGTTCAGTTTTAAATTAATCTTATGTAATAGGTGAAAACTTGTAATTATTTCTTTGTGATTTTCTTTTTATAATTGCTTTATTCTCCTAGAATCATATCTAGCAGCCTTTAGAATAAGCAAGAGAGAGATATATTATTACAAAAAGATTCCAAAGGCATAATATTAGATGAATTCTCCTTCCTGCTCCCGAGAGACAGATAATACCACATTTGTTCCTGACAATATATACATCCCCTAATGACATGTTAACAAATAATGTATGTGCAACTAATTTTTTTTTTTTCTAAATAAAAGGACAAATCACTATACATTTTTACTTGGGTTACTTTTCAAAAGTTCACAAAATACAAGAAAATAACAAATTAAATAAGTTTCCACTACGAAATAACAAAAGTCAGGAAAATATGATAAAACTGTTAACACATTAGAAAAAGTCATTTTTAAAAAAATTTTTGAATTTTATTTTATTTATTTTTTATACAGCAGGTTCTTGTTAGTTACCTATTTTATACATATTAGTGTATGCTGATTATCTGCACAAGTTTCGAATAAAATCAAAAGAAAAAAGGGAAATAAATGGCACCTGGTAAAATCAAACTGTTAGAAAGATACTTAGTAATTTTTATTTCTCTCTTGGATTTTTATATTAAGAAAATAAAATATGACCCATAAATTTATTTGCTCTGTCTGCATGCATTATGCTTGATATAAAACAAGTCTGGAAAATAAAAGTTTAAATGAAACTTTAAATATATCAGGGAACATCATTTATGAGGTTAGTATTGCTCCATTATCAATTTTCTCCGAGCATGTATTAAAGAATATCTTTTGTTTTAATTTGCCCAAGACAAAGCAGTTTAGAGACATTTACAAAGATGAGGAGGGAGCTTCAATTAACCTTCATTGCTGAGATACTTTATGTGCATGAATTACAATACAACAGGGTAATTACCTACTACCTTTTGTGGAGAAATTCTAATAAAGGAAGAAATTGATTTATACATAATGAAATTCAAGCTCTTCATTTCTTATCAAATTTTTTATTATTAGAATGGTTGTAAACTCTCATTTTGAGACCAATGGAAAAAGTTTCTAAATTACATATAAGGTTGAAGAAACTCCATTATTGTAATTTATTTCAAATGAAATTAATAGCCAAGCTACAGTTGCAAAATGCACTCTTAAAAGTCATTATGTACAATGTGGTGCTGAACTTCATTTTATTTCCTAGAGAAACTAGACAGAAGGGTCTAAAGTTTATTCAACGATGTCTAATTCTAAATATTATTTCATCCAAAGGATGATCTTTTCTGGACTCTTCCATTTAATAAATAATTTTTAATCTGCTGTTTAAAACAATAATCCTTAGGTTACTTTTAGTTTCAAAGGAAATATATATTTCTTTCTGAAAGTAACTGATGGGAAAATAAAGTGAAATGCTTTGAGGATTACTTCAAAGTCTGAAAACCTCAGAAGTTGTTTGGACCTTAGGAAAAATATAACTTACCTACAATAGTTAAATTGACTCTTGAGTATTCTTTCTTTTTCTTAAGCTCGGTGAAGAGCCAATTAATGTCAGTCGTGTTGGTTGTGTGGGCAAAATGGGCTCTTGTCTTCCTGGAGCCAACGTGAAATGAACGCTACTTTTTTTTTTTAACATCTTTATTGGAGTATAACTGCTTTATAATGTTGTGTTAGTTTCTGCTGTATAACAAAGTGAATCAGCTATATGTATACATATATCCCCATATCCCCTCCCTCTTGCATCTCCCTCCCACCCTCCCTAGCCCACCCCTCTAGGTGGACACAAAGCACCGAGCTGATCTCCCTGTGCTATGAGGCTGCTTTCCACTAGCGATCTATTTTACATTTGAGAGTGTATATATGTCAGTGCTACTCTCTCACTTCATCCCAGCTTACCCTTCCCCCTCCCCGTGTCCTCAAGTCCATTCTCTAATCAGGGCTGGGAAAGCAAGGAGGTTTGCACATCTCTGCTGTCTCGGCCTAGATCTGTTTCCACCTCCACTCCCACAAGCTTCAAGAAAGGTGTGAATAGAAAGGATATTGTTTATACGAGATGCTTCAGAGCAAGCAGGGGAGGCTGAAAGTAACACCTGAAAAAAATTGTGACAGGTTCCCCTTAATGAAACACACTTAAAATTTCCTCATCAGATTTTTATCCTACACATATTAATTAAAGCAGAAGAACTTTTCTTTGGGTTTATTTAACGCTAACAAAGCCTGGTGTGCGCACACACACACACACATATTCTACATCTAAAATATATAATAATCTAAAGATATAATAAGCTATCTTAGTCATTGTGATAATTGTAATATTATATTGTTTTTCAACGAAACTTGTTTTCCACGGGCTATCATGCACCATAGAGAGTTAAGACATACAATGCCAAGTATTAAAATAACTGAAAAACTCCATAAGATTTTTTTTTTCCTTCCAGTTTTCATTGGGCAATTTGGCATCGTAAGAGCAGAACCTTAATGGGAGATTCTAAAAATAATGCTTGGAGTAACGTTGTATCTGGTTAAGGTTTTTCCACACTGTTTCTTCAAATCTGCACAATTAAGAATTTGCAGGAACTGGAAGCAAAAGAACAAAAGGCAATAAGACTTACCATGGGATAAAGTAGGAGCCTGGGATGAACAGATACACTCTACTACATGTAAAGCAGATAACCAACAAGGACCTACTGTATAGCACGGGAAGCTATCCTCAGTGTTTTGTAATAACCCATAAGGGAAAAGAATCTGAAAATGAATAGATATACATGTATGTATAACTGAATCACTTTGCTGTACACCTGAAACTAACACAACATTGCAAATTAACTGTACTTCAATTATAAAAAAGCTATATTAATAAAATTTTTAAGTGGACAAAAAAAAGACTTACAGAATGTGATAATCAGTCGCAAAACCATACCAACTGCGTGTTGGTAGAGCTGCCGAAGACATTGTAGTTAAGATATTGGCAAAGGGGTTAAAGGTGGAGTCCTCCTTCACTGTTCCACTGGGAAACCCACTGGAACACGCTCCCCAAACATTTCCTTCTTACTAAACCCACTCATGTTTTTGGGTCTGAACTTGATTCTGTTCACAGCAGCATTTATTAGTGCTCATTCTGTCTCTCTCTCAAAGCACACCTCTCTTCCTCTGTCCCTTGGATACCAAGAGTCTGTTCTTCTTCCCTCTCTGGGCATTCCTTTTCAGGCACCTTTGTTCATTCCTCTTCCATTGTACATCTCTTGAATGCTAGGAGTTGCCTGATATCTTTTCTGAGGTTTCATTCATTCTCCAGCTACCCTTTCCTCCTAATTTGTTTACTTCGATGAGAATCTATACCCAAAAAGCTCCCTACTCTAACCTTCAGTCCAGACTTTTTTCTGAGTTCTAGGCTTTTACGTTCAAGAGTTAACTGAGCATCTTGACTTGGATGCATTCCTAAATGTATCATTCTTGATGCTACTCTCCTCTCCCCCTCACACATTATTGGTCGCTTCTTCTTGTTGATTGCCTCTCCTAAACAATTTTGAACCAGTCCCTGGCTTTCCATCCTCCAGCCAATTGTGACCTGCAGATCAAATCTGGCCCACCGTCTGTTTCTGTGAATAAAGTTTTTTTTTTTTTAACATCTTTATTGGAGTATAATTGCTTTACAATGCTGTGTTAGTTTCTGCTGTATAACAAAGTGAATCAGCTATATGTATACATATATCTGCATATCCCCTCCCTCTTGCATCTCCCTCTCACCCTCCCTATCCCACCCCTCTAGGTGGTCACAAAGCACGGAGCTGATCTCCCTGTGCTATGCAGCTGCTTCTCACTAGCTGTCTATTTTACATTTGGTAGTGTATTTATGTCCATGCCACTCTCTCACTTCGTCCCAGCTTACCCTTCCCCATCCCCGTGTCCTCAAGTCCGTTCTCTACGTCTGAGTCTTTATTCCTGTCCTATCCCTAGGTTCTTCAGAAACACTTTTTTTTTTTTTTTTTTAGATTCTATACATATGTGTTAGCATACAGTATTTGTTTTTCTCTTTCTGACTCTGTATGACAGACTCTAGGTTCATCCACCTCACTACAAATAACTCAATTTCATTTCTTTTTATAGCTGAGTAATATTCCATTGTATATATGTGCCACATATTCTTTATCTGTGAATAAAGTTTTACTGGAACACAGGCATGCCCATTTGTTGTGTGTTGCCTATGTCTGTTCTCTGCTATAGCTGCCAAGTTGAATTTTGGTGACAAAGAATATATGGTCCACAGAGCTTAAAATATTTACTATCTGGCCCTTTGTAGGAAATGTTGTCTGACCTCTGTCATAGGGAATACCCACACACAGGCCACCATAGCAACTCATGCTATTTATCCCAAACTTAACTCATTGTTTGCTACCCCAAATCGAATTCTCCACAATAAAATGAGAGTCACTATGTAAAATCTAATTCTCATCATGTGGCTTCTTGTAATCCCTCAGTGACTCCCCCTTGCCTTTAGGAAAAATACCCAACTCCTTGGCTTGGTCAACAGAACCTTTTATGAACTCTCTCTCTTTAGCTCCTGGAGTCAAGACTCACACTGTTCCCAGTACATCAGTCAGATGACTTTGAGGTCTTCACATGTTCCATGTGACTTTAGTACATGTTATTTTTTACATCTGAACATGACCCCTGGATCAGATGTCACACTTCAGGGAAACCTCCTGTGACCCCTGGAGTCTGAGATTGGGTTTCTCCTTTGTGTTTGGATAGTACTGAGTTTGGACATCCTTCACTTTAGATGAAAAATGCCCGCTTGCCACTTGGGAAGGTTAATTTTGTGTGTCAAGTTGGCCAGGCCAAATAGTAGTCTAAATATTGCTGTGAAGGTGTATTTTAGGCAAAATTAACATTTAAATCAGTAGATTTTGAGTCAAGCAGGTTTTCCTCCGTGATGTGGATGGGCCTCATCCAATCAGTTGCTGGCTTTAAGAGGAAAGACTGAGATCCCACAAGGAAGAGGGAATTCTGCCTCCAGGCTGTCTTCAGACTGAAAGTGCGACATCAACTCTTCCCTGCGTCTCCAGCCTGCTGCCTGCCCTGCAGATTATGGACTGCCTGGCCCCCAAAATCACATGAGTCAGCTCCTTAAAATCAACCTCTATCTATATATCTATGTATCTATGTATCTTTCCATCCACCTACCTGTCTATCCACACCCTAGTGGTTCAGGTTCTTTGGAGAACTCTGACTGATACACCTGTCAATACAGTCCAGGCAGGAGGCAGGGAGATGACTAGCTTGTCCACCATATTGCACTAGAGGCTAATTAATACAGTGCCTGGAATATAGTAAATATATTTTAAATAGGAATAATGGACTGGCATGTACCTCATGTAGAAATGTATCAATAGTAAAACAGGAAACATACTGGAGAGGAAAAAATGGATGTAGTGAGAGAAAAATAGTCTGTGAATCATCTCATGGAGACTCAGGAAAACTCTGCTGAGACAAACAGAGGTCTCTGAGAAGTCTACAGATTCCTAGTGAGATAGGGGCTCCGCCAACGCCATTTTTCTGGGACATAGTCTGCGGGCTGGGGAGCATAACATGAGAAAGCATGAATGAAAGTCTTGCTACCTCTCAAAATATCATAAACGAGAGAAATAGACCCATAAGATGGGAGTTCTGCTCCCTGCACACACCAGCCCCTGATGGAGTGTCTTGTTGTTGCAGTTGTTGCTGTTGATGAAAATGATCAATCTCACACTGTGGTAGGAGCATCAGTTTTGTAGGTCACCTATTCTCAGGAACACCAGTGAGGGACAGCACCAACAGTGGCAGTACTCTGCGAAGCTGATCACGCGGGGATGGTGTAAAATGCACTGCCACGAACGTTGAATCAAACTTCTATTTTGTGATGGGAATTACAATGACGGTGTTGTCTCTAAAAACGTGCTCCTGATCTACATTTTCCTCTTTTTTATTTTTCAGGGTCCACTCAAACCTGTCCTGGACAAGATACCATTAACTGCTATTTTCTACCCAAGGATTTAGCCAGAGGCTCGCCCATAAGAGTCGTGTTCGCTGGGGCACCCAAGACATTATTCTTTCACATTCTTCACTCATCTGATTTATTCACGTAATTTATTTAATTAACACTTATACGTAGTATTTATTATGTACAAGACAGTCTTCCAAGTAATTTACTAATAATGAATGAATCAAGAGTATTTACTACTTAGCAACACCATGAGATGAATTATTATTATCTATTATGCACATATTGCAAAAGAGGAAACTGAGGTACACAAGTCGGGTAAGTTGTCCAGGTGTGTGCAATGGTAAGTGTGAGAGGCGGTATCCATCGCATGGTGAGGGCCCAGGGTCCACCCTCTAAGTGACTCTATATGCTGCCTGTTCTTCATTCTGTCGGGCTTTGTGGCTCCTTTTAAGTTAGTTTGCATCAGATCATCCTTCTAGACTTTCCTGGGACTGGACTTCATCACCCTTTGCTCCCCACCCCGGAGGTTCAGGCCAGTTCACCTCATTTCTAGGTTTCCCCACTTACACCTCATCCCGGTTCTCTTACTGGTTCAGTGGTCCCCCTCGCTGGCTGGCCACATGCCCAGACAGGGAAGATGCTTGTGCCGAAAGTACTCAGCTATATCGAAAAAGAAATTTGTTTTAAGAAAGAAAGAGGGAAAAGAAACACCACTTAGTTTTCATATCTTGAGTCAAATGGTTGAATGAAACGGGATTCCTTTAGAAGTGGAATCACTTGACAAATTAGGTTGAGTTAATCCCTTGCAGGTTCAAGGAAGAGAAACAGCCTGGGTATCTCAGTTAATGGGTGATTAACACCATCAAGGCAAAGGACATTTCAGCACCCTCATGGCCAGTCTGCCGGAAAACCAAACATGACTCATTGCTGTTTAGGGCACCGCAGTTGCTCTGACCACAGCTGGCAGTGGTCATGATGCTCGGTGACCAGCGGTGTCCCACCAGGCTCAGGCCTCAGCCCCTCCGGCCATGTCCCTTTCCCCGCACTGACTCCTGGGTCCTCTCCCTTCTCTCCGCCTCCTGCTTTCTGCTTCCTGATGATGTGCGTTCTCCCTGGCTTCAAACTGAATATTACATTTGCTTCTATTAGTGGAATAGGACTCTGAGGTCATCATTCGTTTTTTCTACTTCTCTCTATCTTCTAAATTTTATCAAGGGAGTGGACATTTTCATGTATTATACTTTATAAAAAAAACTGGGGGCTTCCCTGGTGGCGCAGTGGTTAAGAATCCGCCTGCCAATGCAGGGGACATGGGTTCGAGCCCTGGCCCAGGAAGATCCCACATGCCGCAGAGCAACTAAGCCTGTGAGCCACAACTACTGAGCCTGTGCTCTAGAGCCCGTGCTCTGCAACAAGAGAAGCCACAACTGGGCTTCCCTGGTGGCGCAGTGGTTGGGAATCTGCCTGCCAATGCAGGGGCACGGGTTCGAGCCCTGGTCTGGGAGGATCCCACATGCCACGGAGCAACTAGGCCCGTGAGCCACAACTACTGAGCCTGAGCGTCTGGAGCCTGTGCTCCGCAACAAGAGAGGCCACGATAATGAGAGGCCCGCGCATCGCAATGAGGAGTGGCCCCCACTTGCCACAACTGGAGAAAGCCCTCGCACAGAAACAAAGACCCAAACAGCCATAAATAATAAATAAATAAATAATAAAAAAAAAAAAAAAAAAAAAAAAAAAAACTGGGAAATGCCAGAGGTTGTTCACTCTAAAATATGGTCATTTTTTCTTTTTATATCAGATTCTGTCTACATGATAGTTCTCAAATATTTTAAAAATTAATGATAGATTATAGATTTCATTGTTCT
Organism: Balaenoptera acutorostrata; assembly: GCF_949987535.1. Classification (NCBI taxonomy): domain Eukaryota; kingdom Metazoa; phylum Chordata; class Mammalia; order Artiodactyla; family Balaenopteridae; genus Balaenoptera; species Balaenoptera acutorostrata. Next base: position 5,549,929 of record NC_080081.1, read on the forward strand.
GTCTTCAACATTGTTAAGGAAGAAAGAGGAATCTGGCTGGCTTCATAGAGTTCAACCTTATTTACTGTCCTGTTTCAGGAATTGTTTGTTCCTCCAAGTTCTGTGCCTTCCAGAACGTGCTGGACGAAGACCCTCCCTCTGTGACAGAGCCAGCCTCGAACAGGAGGTCGGGAACCTCACAGATCCAGAGCTCTGAAAAACCCCTCTTAGTGTCAACCTCCTGCTACTTTCAAGAATCCGTGATTTCCTTAGACATAATAGCAAGGGAGTGCAGCAGGAGATCAACTTCTTTTTTTTTTTTAATTTTATTTTATTGAAGTATGGTTTATTTACAATGTTGTGTTAATTTCTGCTGTATAGCATAGTGGTTCAGTTATACATACATATACAATCTTTTCCTTTATGGTTTATCCCAGGATCTTGAATATAGTTCCCTGTGCTATACGGTAGGACCTTGTTGTTTAAAAGAGATTGTCCACAGAAACATTTTATTGCTCCTGACATTTTCTTCTTAAAATCAACATTGGGATGCATTATATGTTGATGTGCTTAATCTGTCTGTTTTACTAAAATGAGAGTGGGGTTTGTTTACTATTGAGTGCCTGGCACATAGGAAACATCCAATACACATCTGTGGGGTGAATTAACAAGTGAATGTAGGTAGGCATCACCTAAGCATGCTTTCTCCACAAGATAGTATCACTTCTGGGTTGGGGGAGGGGAGCAAAAATATCTTACTCTTTTTATGTATAAAGCACAGGTATACATATAGTACATAAACATTTACAGTGTACCTGCCGCATTACAATTTCATGGTGGGGGGCAATTAGGGAAAAAAGGGATCTAAAAAGTTTCCTTAGATGGGGGTGATAATGAAAAAATGCTTGAGAAAAACATTGAGACAGACATTGAGATGAATGTATTACAATTGCTTTCATTTTTGTTCATCCATAGATGTTTTCATACCACATACAGCATTGCTGTGGGACTAGGAACTTGATCAAAGTTTTTTACTGAAGTTTAGTACTATACTTTTCCTGTAAATATGGAGAAATAATTTTCATTTCCAGGACAAATTAATCATGGACTTGATATAATTTGGGGGGGAGCAGCTTTATTTTTCTGTTACTAACTATTTTTCTGTAGCTAATTGTAACTAATATCACAATTTCTAAAGTGTAATTAAAAAAATAAAAGACAGGTGTGTCTCTTTTAATTGAATATTTATAGCACTAGTCATATTTATTCTAAGTTCTTTTATTCAGAGAATTAAGGAGGCAAAAGAAAAAGTTGCAACACTGTATGATGTTAAATCGTATGTCTAGTTTTAACATCCTATGTTGATAAAGATTTAATTGTATAAATAATTATGTATTAGTATTTATTTTTTACTTAAACACTTCAGCTAAATTTTTGGCCGTTTAGAAATGTTATTACCAATACAATAAGTCCCCTACATACGAACAAGTTCCATTCCAAGAGTGCGTTCCTAAGTCCAATTTGCTTGTAAGTCCAACAAAGTTAGCCTAGTTACCCAACTAACACAATCGGCTATATACCGCTGCTTTTACACTTGCTTCCGGACACCCTAGGCTTTAAATAAAGATACTTTACTACTGTACTCTATACTGTACTGTACAGTAAAGTACACAAAAGCACGACCACTTGTAGAGGATGCATGCATGTGACAATGTACGCCAGACCCGTGAACTAACTTATGTGATTGGACATGTGAAGGCACGTTCGCATCTTTGAAAGTTCACAACTTGAAGGTTTGTATGTAGGGGACTTACTGGTATTTTAAGACATTACATCATCCGATAAGAAATAGTCACCGCTTCAGTTTTAAAGAGTGATATTAAAATAATGCCATGGCCCTATGTGTTATTGATTAGCAAAAAGCTACTAAACAGGTAATAGTGTTTTGCCTTATAAAAGGAAAGAATTTTAAGCCAAAAGTTAATCTTTCTTATTTGACTTAGAAAGGCAAAGTTGAACCTTTGTGACAATTTTTTTTTTCATTGACATATAGTTGGTTTATAATGTCGTGTTAGTTTCAGGTGTACAGCAAAGTGATTCAGTTTCAGATTCTTTTTCAGAATCTTTTCCCTTATAGGTTATTACAAGATATTGAGTAAAGTTCCCTGTGCTATAGAGTAGGTCCTTGTTGTTTGTCTGTTTTATATTCAGTAGTGCATATATGTTAATCCCAAATCTTCCCCTTATACATCCCTCTTGCTGATAATTTCCCCATTCTGCAAAGTGTTCTGAGGACCACATGCAACTGACTGTGTTTTATATTGCAACCTACAATTTGGGAGTTAATCAAGAAAATATTTTGTTAATTAATTTCCTTAGCACTTCTTATCAGTACACGGGCAAACTGTCAAGCTCATTTGAAGGAAATATTTTTGTTTCAGCTACTTATTAGGCACTTCATTGATTTCAAAGTGTATTTTAGGGAATGGTGAAATATGATAATTGTAGTTCTGCTAGATTTCCTAAAGGCAGGAAAGTGGAATAGACCAAAGTGATGAACAAACCAACAAAGCAAAAGACAAGTTGTATGATACTAACTTTTTTTTTTTGATACTAACTTTAATACATGCACACAGAAAGAATAGACTTTCAAAACAGAAACATACTGTCAGTTAAGTCATGTGATAGAAAATTGGTGCTAGTATCTTTCTATAATGCAAAATTTATTTAGAGTACTGTGTCCAAAACTTGTATGAGTGAGCACACATGCATGTGTAAAGTAAGCAGACTTCCTAAATATTGATAACTCTTAAATAAATAATCTGGCAATGGTAAACATAATTCTTAGAATATGTACTGGCTTGCTTGTGGTTTATACTTTTCATTACTGTGGTAGACAGAATAACAGCTCCTAAAAGATGTTTATGTTATACTCCATGGAATGTGTGAATATTTGGGGTTACACAGCAAAGGGGAATTAAGATTGCAGATAGAATTAAGATTGCTAATCAGCTGACCTGGAGATGGAGAGGTTATCCTAGATTATCCTGGATTATCCAGGCGGGCCCACCACAATCACAAGCGTCCTTCAAAGTGGAGGAGGCACTAAGAAGAAATGGAGAGAGTCAGCGTAATACACTGTGAAGATTTGACCAGCCATGCTGGCTTGAAGATGGAAGGGGAACTTGAACCAAGGATGTGGGCAGTTGCTACACACTAGAAGGCAAGAAAACAAATTCTCCCCTAGGCCTTCCAGAAAGGAATGCCAACACCAGTCCTGCCAACACATTGATTTCAGCCCAGTGAGACCTGTCAGACATCTAACCTACAGACGCAGGTGTTCTCATTGAATCTTTCAACAAGTATACGGGGAAAGGGTTGTGATTTTTATTTTACAAATGAAGAATTCAAGACTCAGAGATTTTTAGGTTGCTTGTCTAAATACTCAGAGCTAATGTCAGAGCAGCCCATGAACTCAGGCCTGTCTTGTAAAATCTGTCCTCTTTTCTCCTTCTACAATGGCTTCTCAGCCTACCAGGTACCCAAAACATCACTGGAAGTACTTGATACACGTGTGTCTCTCTTTGAGACCAGAAGGTAGGTTTATTTGTTTATTGCTATTTATTTATTTTTAACATTCCCTGTTCATATAGTACTAGATCCAAGAGAATAAAAGAGTTGCTCAATATGTGAATATTAAAAAATATATATAAAAATAAGTCAATGAACAAGTTCTATTGCTGCTCCAAACAAAGAGGTATGATATTTCAGCCAGGGGATCTCATGTACTAAGGAGAACATAATTATTACATTCTATTAACCACCAGTTTTTCTCTGTGAACTCTCTCTGAAGTTTGCTAAGCAGAATTAGCTGTTGATTCAAGCATGCTCGGACAATATATTTTCATACCCCTGAGAGAGTCTGGACTAGACCCAAGTGTGTCTCTCCATCTAGATTCTGAATTCCTTGAGGAGCTGGAACATGTCTTCCTTATTCCTGGGTACCAAGAACCTAGTACATGTGCTATGAACATCCTTATGACAGAGCCTCTGGGAGGTACTCTTTGCTCACAAGTACCAGAACCAATGCTGAATAACACAAGAAAGGGGGTTTGATGGAAAGATCCTGAGTGGCTCCTGGAATCAAATGAAGAGGTGAACAACCAGGTCACGAGAAGATGACCACCAGAGCAATTCATTTTTTTTTTTTTTTAATATTTTAAGCATGGAATTGGCTTCTTTTTTTTTTTAAATTTATTTATTTATGGCTGTGTTGGGTCTTCGTTTCTGTGCGAGGGCTTTCTCTAGTTGCGGCGAGCGGGGGCCACTCTTCATCGCGTTGCGCGGGCCCCTCACTATCGCGGACTCTCTTGTTGCGGAGCACAGGCTCCAGACGCGCAGGCTCAGTAGTTGTGGCTCATGGGCCTAGCTGCCCCGCGGCATGTGGGATCTTCCCAGACCAGGGCTTGAACCCGTGTCCCCTGCATTGGCAGGCAGATTCTCAACCACTGTGCCACCAGGGAAGCCCCCAGAGTAGTTCATTGGTCTCCCTGTAAAGGCTCTTTGACTCTCTTCGTTCAGTCACCTGGTGATTAACCGCCAGTTCCCTTCTTGCCCCAAGGTCTGTGCTCCACATACAAACGCCCAGGAGAATCCGACTAGCCCAGCCTGGGCCATGAGCCGCCTGGTAGCTGATGAACATCTGACAGTGGACGCCAGAGTCTATTCCTACGCTCTGGTGCTGAAACATGCAAACACGAAGCCGTTTGAAGTGCCCTTCCTGAAGTTTTAAGGCCAAAGGACAGTTGCCATGTTTCTGTAACCAGGACACAGGCCTCCATCATTAAGACTTTGTATTCAGCTTAGTTGCATGGGTTCTACCCATGGGTTCTACCACACGGAAGGAGGAAGATATCGTTTCCCAAAGGAAAGTGGGAGGTACCAGAAGAAAGTGCCAAGAAATTGTGAATGGGCCAAAGTTATAGATGTCTTCTTCAAAAGTGCTTTGGAATAAAACAAATCGGTTCTAATCCTCCCTCTCCCATCCACTATTTGTGTGATTTTACTCTATTTGAAATTACTGTCTTCGCCTCTAAAATAAAAATTATAGTACTTTCTTTCTTATAGTGTTGTTGTGAAGATTAAATGAGATAATACATACCTATGTCTTTGGCAAAGTGCCTGACACAAAATGTGCAAGAACTGACATGTTTTAAAAAGAGAAGTGTCATACACCAAAACGTGGGGAATCATGCCTACGGTGTTGAATTGGGAGAAGTAATTTCTCTTCGTTCTTTTCACTGCAGTGATTGGCCAGAGGAGATGGTTTTCAGTTGGTGTAAATAGCCAGTGTGGCCCAGTGGGGACAGATAAGAGGTTTCCTAGTAGCCCCAGGTGGCTGGGATTTCAGAACAGTACAACGGCCCATTGGTGGGCGAGAGATCAGATAGCATTGCTAACCCACAGGTTGGTAAATCTGCCCACAGATAAAATCGAGTTGATGGTTTTTACTTTTCATCAGTCTCTTTTTTTGTCACTCAGATTTGCTAGCTAAACACTGACCAGTTTCAACCTGCTTAACTTATGAAAATTGATAAGATCGCAGGCCATTTATTCAATAGCGTCAGTAGTCTAATTTTCTTTTGCCATAAGCATTCGAGTCGTTTGAATACCATGTGGTTCTTGTCCTCGGCTTCCTTTTCTTTTTTTTTTTTTTTCTACTGCATTGTTGAAAAGCTAAAGCAAAAGCTTTTAGTTAGCTGATCTGATTCTGTAGAGTTGACAGTCTCATAAGGTTAGAATTGTTTTATTACAAAAGCAAACATTTGAAACCAGAGATATACAGCTAAGAATGTTTGACTGAGCAGGTGACTTCAAAGATCCATAACTAGATAGGCTTCTAGAGTTTTCTACATTTTATGAAATGAAGTGGGACCTTTTTTAAAAAAAAGAGTTCTTTAAAATGTTTCTTCTTTTCCCTGGTGATAAGATCCGTATTGCATATCAAAGAGCTTGATTTCAAATAGGCACAAATACACATCTACACCATCGCTTGTGTTTTATTTCCTTCATTCTTTTTGAAGGAGCAAATATTTTATGAGTCATAACAGATCAGTTCTCCGTGCTCCTGAACTGAATCAAGTAACCCAAATGGAAGGGGCGTTTCAATGAAAGGCTTGTGCAAGAGGCAAAAGTGCTTATTTCAAGACCACACCTCACTAACCATCCTCATTCTGTTGAAGCTTTTGTACCCAGGCGACGAACAGAACATGTTCTAGGAGTCTAACTTCTTAATTAGAGAAATGTCAGAGTGGGTACTTACCACAAGATAAATAAAGTATTATTATTATGATGGTTTTTTTTTTTTTTTGCTAAAATACAAAGACTTACCTTTGATGAGCTCCAAGAATGAAACTCATTAGCTCCAACATAAAAACCAACACTCGAATGACAGAGGCAGTGAGAATATATTGCTAATGATCTCTCCACAGTTGATGGCCGGTTTTGTTTGTCCCCTACCAATTATGAGGGGCAGTGTGATATCATGTGACTTATAACACATGTGGCCAAAGCAATCCTTCCCCTGCAGTTAATGCTCAGTTCACAGGGCTCCTTCAGCTACACTTCAGGCAAATATAAAAAAGCCTTTGTTCCATGACAGAGTTAACTTTTTCCTCTGACAACTTGAAGTAACAGAAACAACAGGATGTGGCAGCAAAAATGTATGGTTGAGACATGAAAGCAAAGTGAAGACATCCTTAGGTATGGCAAGATACGCCTCAGTAATTGGAGCAGCAGTTTTAGGAGGGCCAGCAGCACTTGTATTGAGAATCAAAAGATGATTTTGCTACAGGTACTGCTGTGCTGTTTGCATCCATCACTGTAAAAAAGCCATTCAGATTCATTGCAAGTTTCCACCTCTCCCTAAAATGTATGATGCCTGAGGTTAATAGCTGCCTCGTCAGTGTCTGAAAAAAGTTGGCATATTGCTATAAATTGCATATTTCTTACCAAAGTATTTAAATAGTGCTAAGGAACGTTTAATTGCAAGTAAAGGGAAAAAGCCACATTGGGAACATCTTTTTCCAAGAAAATGTCAAAAGCTAATTCGCTTAATTAAAAGTTTGAATTATAGCACCTAATTTTTTTTAATTGAATGAGAATATTATAATAATTAAAGACAAACAATGTTTCTGAGCAATTGAGGATTAACATTGATCTTAGAAATTCAATATTCCACAGCGGACTTGATCTATGTTTCTATATTTTTAGAATCTATGTCCTGTCTTTTTTGCGGAGGGGGGCATTTTCATTAGCGGATTTTACAGACTATGGCTATGTGTGTAGAAAATGACCTGAACTCCATTCTCATGGTTGATAGTTATGTGTTATCATCCTAAAAGCAATTCTTTATGGTATTCTATAGAACATGTTAGGAAACTTGGAGGTGATATGGCTATTCCCATGAATGGTCTAGAGTCTCTGTTATTTAAAATTCTTTCTGAGAAATCATTTGGTAGAATGATAGGCATTTAAAAGCATAGGGATTTAGTTAATCCTAAAAGTAATTAATAGAGTTGCCAGGATTTGAAAAGGGAGTTCTATCCTGCATGAAGATGGTTTGGGGTGATGAGTTCTCGATTTCCATGGAGTGGTATACCAGTAGCCCTTTTAAGCTGACATTTGTAACCTAAAGTGGGAAGTGCCAGCCATCTTGATGTTGAATATGACTAAAATGTATGATTCTCTCATGCACTAGCCATTGAGACATTGTGTAAATTAATCCCTTTCGCAACTGTACAAGGAGAAGGCTTGGAGCTCCCAGGTAGAGACGTGATGCTCAGTGCAAAAAAACACTTCCCAGCAAACCACCTGGCTCTTACCGTCCCAATTTTTTCCAACTGGAAATGGGGAAAATAACCTTCATTTTGCTTCATAGGTTTGCTGGGTAAGATGTGCATTCCCATAAAAGGAAAATGCTAGGTCAATAAAAGGAACCTGCGTTCGGCCCTGGAGTATACCAGCTCAGCCAAGTCCCTCCTGTTGGCTGGATGAGAGGTGTATTACACCCCAGCCTCTCGGCATGGGTTTCGGTTGTCTGACAACATCCTTATTAAGAGTGACAAGCCAAGCTGGTGGGGTCTAACTTCTACACTTGGAGGAGAGGTGTGCTAAGAATAGGTCTCAATGAAGCTTTCTAACCAGGAGAGCACAAAACATGGGGCAAGAAGGAGCTGACTTCTCAGGGGCTTTTAGGGGTAATCTCGTTAAGAAACAGAGGAAGATTATTTAAATGCCTCTTAAGCAGCAGTTCCTCCCTCTTGATATTTTCAAGGCCAGTAATCTGGTCTTTGTTTTATTTCAGGGCTGCCAGCCTGACTAGTGATAGGGTTGGCGTGCAGCTGATGTTGGCAATGGGCTCACCGCCGTCAGATGCCAGGTTAACTGGGTGCTCCCAGAAAAGCCAGAATCCTGTGTTTCCAATGCCAGCTCTGATTTGTATGAAACCAGCAGGTAATTTTCTTTGTTTGGAGGGATAATTTTTTTTTCCCCTTTCATGATTCACAATTAATTTTCTGGCTGGAAACACTCTCTGGAAATACTGTGTCCATGATACATTGGTACATAAAATACCAGGTACATAGGAAGCAATCAGTAAAAAATGCATTTCATCAAGATTGTTTTGTGTGCGTGAGATATATCACCCATGTGGGTTCTGACCGATTTGCTTCCTGAAAAATTGAACCTGAAAGGCCTTATTGCAAGGGTTAATGCTTTTCTTACTATGCCAGTGAAATCGGAAAAGCTGTTTAAATGCTCAGTTACGACCTGAAGGTTTCTTTTTTCCCGATGCATTCTAATTTTGTACATAACCCCTATGATGCATGGCAATGAACATAAACTTGTATAATAAATTGAGAAGAATAATTTTTTTTAGATAGAAATGAGAAAGACACAGATTTGCCTTGAAACAGGTTGACATGATTCACTGAGGTTTTGGCTTATGACTGCTTCCTTCTTAAGGAGCTAGTTAGCTGAAAAACCTCAAAGTATTCGTCTTTTTTTTTTCCTTGCAGAGAAACCCTAAGCTGCAAAACATGCTAACTATAGAAAGCCATTCTCAAAATACACGGTCATTTTCTTGGTGGAAGCTTAGTGCTGGTGGAATGTGGATGGCTGTCCGTTATGCTAACATTTCGTCTAATCCCTTCAAAATTAAGTAAATTAAATGCTAATAAAACTCTTTTACTGAAGTGTCTACCAGCCCCGTGAAAGTCTCAGAGGGATACATACAGCTGCATTTGGGGTTCCAATAGAGTGCAAGATTATTTTCTCAAGTTTCAAGCTTAAATAAGCTGAAGATTTTCCTGGTTCTGGGTTGAGGTGGGAGGTGGTGGTGTAAGGATTAATGAAGCCGTTTTTGAAAACCGTTGCTAATCAGACTGAAATGAATCGCACATTTATTGGAATGTTGGCCATCGCGGATACTTCACTGTGTTTGTGTGTGGAGCACATATAGCCTATTTGGTATCTTTCATAAACTTGTTTAAGTCAGTAGTAATTCCTTGTTAAATATCCAAATCTTTGGGGAATCAAGCTGTAATCCAAAATAAACTAACTTTGGAAAGTCATGTGTATCTGACTATTATGGACTCTCGTGAAATGGGTAGCAAGGTCATTCAAATTTCTATTTGACAATAGCCACTATAAAGTAACGGTTCCCTAGTGGCCAAGCTGATTTTAAATAAAAGCATCTGAGGTATTTTCTGGAGGTTTAGAATATTTTTTTTTGAAATATTTGATACAAAATTGGTTTGGAGCAAACATAAGAGTGCCTACTACATGACAATAGAAAAGAATATTAGAAAAGGTTTGTGTGTTTATGAATTCGTTGCTTGTTTATGATATTTTCCAAGGCACCATCAAAATGTTCATGTTGTTACATGCAAAAAACTAACCCCAGTGACCAAATCAATTGTGTAGAAATAGCTCCTTTCTATAGGTGTTCTTTAACAATACGTTTTTGGACAGCACTTTCTAAAAATTCTATTTCTATGATCAGAAATGAATATAAATGTCCAGAAAAATGAAATCCCTTGCTTGCCAATACTTCTGATCACTCAAAATATGATATGCTGGCTGATCACAGAAAATGTGGAATATATATAGTTACACAAGCTGAGTCTGTATTTTAACCAGGATGTGTGATTTTTGTAAGGAAGTTGGGGCAAAGTAAGTGGGGTAATTACACCCACCCAGCTCAGTTCTGCTCTGACTAAGGTTGTGTCCATTACAGAAAACATGTGTTATCTTCATTATGACAACGGTTACCCTGGTAAACAGTCAAATATGTTATCTTGGTCCATGGTTCTGCATATTGGTAGGACAATTTTTGTTAATGGCTGAAGTAGTTGGATTGTACACTGTTCTTTGGCTGTCAGTAGTTTTACACTGAATGGATTTGACTGCAGCAGAAACTGCTATTCAGCATTCTGGATTAGGAAGCAAGAAGGAACTGACATACTCAATCCTATTTAAGCAGAATAAGAGCAATACAAATAAACTCTAGAGCAATTTCATCAGTCGGCTGCCTAGAAATGATGATTATGCCTTGTGTTTTTAGTTGGAGATTCATGGATAAACCTCACACATTTGTTTAAAATTTGGGGGTGTGGTGGGTAAGGCAGAGTGGAATTTTGCTCAAGATAAAACTTGTACTTTGCTCTGTTGGGCAGGAATATATAAAGGCTCCCCCCAGGCCACCCCACCCTGCTTTTGTAGACATTCAGGATTTGATAAGGAAAATCAAATGAATTTTTGTTCATTGAAGAGACATGGTAATATGCAGCAAAACATATTGGAAACCCCCAGGTGGGAGATGCTTCACGACTCTGGTATGTATCATGACAACTTTGGGATTTTTTAAAACATAAGTTGTGGTGCAGAAATACCTCTGGAGAATCTAAAAGAAAACAAAATTATATTAAAAATATGTTCTTGAATCTCACAGCTATTGAGTTGCTACTGTAAATTCAAACAATCTACTGTGTTTAGGGTCCTTCACAGCGTTATTAATGTCAATGTGTTATTTCCATATGACCAACCAGAAGGCATCCTCAATTTTAAAATTATTATTTTTTGTGGTTATTCATAAATATTTGTACAACGTTTAAATTGGAAAATGTTCTAATCATTGGCAGACATTTGCATGTTTTCAAGAATGAGGTAATCCAATATTGCAAGTCATGTAAAAGCATTGATGTACAATAAGAAACAAGATATATCTCATCTTTCCTAGGACTCTATAAGGCAAAATGAATATCAACCATGCTTTGTATTTTTATTCATATTTAAAGAGGTCAATGATGACAGAGTTAATCTTTGGAGTTACCACAGATGTGATTTTGATGCCTGGCTTTTCTTTATGGTTTCCAGATACAGCTGATCCTTTAGGGAATGACTTTGCCCACGTTCTTTTCAGGGAACATTCCCGCTTGGCTCTCTGCAACTTTATGAGGAGTGGTACCTGGACACAGTCTGTTCATATCACCAGCAATTGAATGGGTCTACTCTTGACTATTCACGCATTCGGTGGCTCATAAAAATCTTAGTTTTTAAAGAGTTTTTGAAGGTAATTTTAGACCCAATCCCCTCAGCAGGAATTCTCCTTTGCAACACTCCTGTGAAGTGCTGTGGATCAGATGGGGATGAAGCGGAGTAGAGCAAAGACAAAGTCATGCTCCAGAGAAGCAGAGGGTGGGTACTAACAAAGCACCACAATGAAGTAAAAGGTCTCAACATACAAGCTGTTGTGAGTTGAGTGGCCGATGGGAAATCAAGTCGGGGCCAACAAGAGCAGCCTTGATTTCAGGAGTTTGGGGCCGACAGATGAAACTAGATCAATTTGCCTTAAGTTCAGCATCTTTGGTCCTGCATGACTTTGAAAGAATGAGACAATGTTTTCCTGACCACACACTGAAATATTTAAAAAATATCACTCTGTATCTGACAGTAAATTCTGGAGCATGTCCAGTGATAAGAGAACATAACTTCAAGGTAGATATTTTGATTATTTTTAAAACTATATAATGACAATCCTATTTTAAATTGCATTTATTAAGAGCCTCTTATTTTGTCAGATTATTATAACTTGAGGAGAGAGTCCTGTTGCTTCAGATAGTGGCAATTTCTCAAATACTGTTACATCTGCACATGTGATTTATTAATAGATGCTTAAATTTATGATATTAATGAAGAATTCTTGAATTAAAAAAAAATCACATATCTTCTGTGTGGCCTGAAAATATTAGCTGTTGGAAATTGTTTTGAAGGATTTTGAGATCTAAAGAAAGAAAGGGTCCAAGTTCTGGACACGCTTCCAAGTGTCCAATGGATAGATGGTCAATCAAGAACTTGGTGAGGGTGTGTATGGGGGCTGTGGTTGGTGGAATTCTTGTGGCAAAAGTTAGTCACAATGGGGCTGCCCTTTGTGTCTCTGCCCTTCATGTCTCTTTGGGAGTTGGGGTCTCCCTGATGGGAGAAAGGGCACAGTTGGCCCTGGAGGGCATCTGCTCCCATGTTCCACCTGGACCTCGTTGAGGGTCTGCTCCCTCCCAGCTTCAAGGCGATCCTGCTGCCTCCTTTGCCCCCATGCTTCTCTTCCTCCTCTTCTCTCTGGGCTACCATCATTATTTTTTTTAAATAAATTTATTTATTTATTTATTTATTTTTGTTTTTGTTTTTGTTTTTGTTTTTTGTTTTGTTTTTGTTTTTTTACTAATTTTTGGCCATGGTATTCTATTTATTTATTTATTTATTTATTTATTTATTTATTTATTTCTGGTTGCGTTGGGTCTTCGTTTCTGTGCGAGGGCTTTCTCTAGTTGCGGCGAGCGGGGACCACTCTTCATCGCGGTACGCAGGCCTCTCACTATCGCGACCTCTCTTGTTGCAGAGCACAGACTCCAGACGCACAGGCTCAGTAGTTGTGGCGCACGGGCCCAGTTGCTCCGCGGCATGTGGAATCTTCCCAGACCAGGGCTCGAACCCGTGTCCCCTGAATTGGCAGGCGGACTCTCAACCACTACGCCACCAGGGAAGCCCTGGGCTACCATCATTTATTTAGTCTTAGGACTGAAGAAACAGGCTCTTCATGTATGTCTCTGAACCTTTCTGTCTAGAGCAGCTTTCACAGACTTCATCTCTGTGTCCACAAGGGAGGACCTGGCCCGTCAGTGAGAAGGGGTAATGAAGAGAAAGTCCTGCAGGAGATCCCTGAGATCCCTGAGGATGAGCATGAAGTCTGTTCGACACCTAGGGTTCCCTCACATGTCCATTCATAGAAAAACATTCTTTCTCTGTCTTCTACATGAACCCACACTCACATATCCAAGTGATTGCCGTTTTTATGTCAAGATGACAGTATTTCTACTAATACGTGGAAACGTATCTGGAAAAACGGAAGTGTGTCTAGCATTTCTTTTGACAGTATTCGTTTGCAGGTGGCTTGTTAGTGTGTTAGAGCCATTCTGTTTGGCAGCGATGTGTAGTGTCAGTGCTTCCTTTGAATTGTCAGGCTGTTTTGGAAGCTATATTAACTCATTCAAACACAGGATCAGTAAGAAAGAACACAATTAACACAAATTGAGCACTTACTATGTGCTAAACACTGTGGAAAGTTCTCTTCCTGTATTAATCCTTACAATGGCCTTGTGTGGTCCTCATTCTACAGAGGAAAAACTGAGGCACAGATAGGATGAGAATCTTTCTCACACAGATTGTAGGTGGCAGCGTTGGGATTTGAAGCTGTGAGGATTGGCTGTAAAGCTTACAGCCCTCACCAAATGCTGTGTTGCCTCTCACTAGTTTATCCATGGGCATCCCGATGGCCTAATGTCATGAACACTACTCAACTAGAGAGGGAACTAATGCTTTGTTTGCTCAGCATCTCTCTTTCTTTGAGAATCACCTTCCTTTACTGAAGAACTGCCATTTCTCTAAACCTGCAAGGTCACTGAGAAACTTTCATGACAGTATGTATGGACCCTCTCTCTTACTACCCTCCTCCCTTCTGCCGGGGTTGGGAACCTGGCATAATTGGGTCAAATGCCATGCTTTCCTGAAAATTTTGGAGGTGGGAATGAGAATTAAGATGCATTCTTTCTCCTCCAGGCTGAAATGGGAACACACACAACTTCAAAGCTACAGGTGTCCCATTTTCTGCCACGTGGACCAGAGAAGTGAGGTATGTCAATTTGACGAGAGAGAGAAGATTGACCCAAAGCAAGGGATGAGAGAAGAGGTAGAAGGGAAGAGCCTAGACTGTCATTTCACACCCTATTCCAGATGTTCTGAAGACCTGACTGTACTCCCTTCCTGGATTTCTGCCAGATATTCTTGTCGCCTTTAACAAATATTCTCTTTGACTAAATTAGGTTGAAATGGTCTCAATTACTTTCAATCAAAAGAGTTCTAGCTAATGGGATACATATAAAATTATGGCAATATATCCATTGACTTGTTGATCATATATCCAGAGAGTGTCCAGTCTTCAGTGCTGGGTGCTATTTGGGGTTGGGTATATTGTTGTGAACAAGATGGACAAGGTCTCTGCTCTCATGGAGTTTACATTCATGCCCAGAGAGCCCAAACAAGTTAAGGAATAAATAAAAAGAGAGCATTTCAGAGGGACAGTAAATAAATCAAACAGAGTGAGATGATGAAGCCATGAATGGCTAAGGCGAGGGTTGGCTTCGTGGTCTTGGGATGGTGTCTCTGAAGAGCAGAATTTGGGGTTGAAGTATGAGAATTTGGGGTTGAAGTATGAACAACCAGGAGGGAGTGTCCTTGCAAAGTCAGGTTTCTAGAATGTTCCATGAAAAAGAACAGTGAGTACTAAGTGTCTGAGGGGGGAGGATTTTGCCACATTCAAGGGACAGTTGGGTCTGGAGAGTCATGGAAGAGAAGGGGGTGGGATAGGGATTGTAGAGGTAGGTTTATGTCAGGCCCCGATGTCTCTTGTGTCTGCAGAAGAAGATAAACTGAGGAGGCCTGTTTTCTCCCTGGAGTTAGAAAGACAGGCTAAATTAAACCAACCAACCCTCAGAAGCTTTCTCCGTGCTGGCATATGTGACTGGAGAATGGAGAGAAACAGGTAAATAGTGCATGGCCCTGAAAAGGCCTCTTTTCTAGATGAGAATGAGAAATTAAGGGCAGAGTAGGGCTATATGGGTCATGGGAATACCAACTGGGGGGCTTTGGGCAAACCAGTACCATTTCATTAGTTCTTTTCTATAAGGGAGGAATCGGCTTCAAACAGCTGTGACTACCTTGAAACCAAAACCTCAAATTTTTTAACCAAATCGAAGGTGCCTCCTATAGCTCATCCTTCATCCCAACTTCATTCTCAGGACCTACGTAGGTTGTTTGTTATATGATGTAGAGCAGTGGGTCTCCAATTTTAGCACAGCAGAATCACATGGATGGCGTGTTAAAACCCAGGTTGCTGGGACCCACCTCCAGAACTTTTGATTCAATAGGTCTGGGTAGAAACTGAGAGTCTGCATTTCCCACAGGGTCCCAGGTGATGTTGCTGCTGCTGGTCTAGGGACCACACTTGGAGAACCAGTGATGTAGAGGAAAGCTTGGTGGGATTTATGTCAGAATCACCTGGGGGGTCCGGTCTGGGTGAAAGAATGCCTGGTAATATATTACCTGTTAGTAACTAAGCATTCTAAATGCACTCCTGATAGATTTAGTAATGCCAGCCCGTGCTACATTCAAGAGCGTCTTGGGCTGGAAGTGAATTATGACAAGCTTGAAAGCTCTGCTCTTTGGAGAGTAAGTGTGTGATGGGAGAAGACGGTGATGGGAGTTTCTCTGATACTGCTTTTTGGAAAAAATGTGTCTTAAATTTTAAGGAGCATCAATTTGACACGATTCAAAGCTTCGACTTCACTAAATCAAAATTTTCATTTTTAAGTCTGGAATTTATATACATTTTGATCTTAACCAAACGACTAAGCTTATAAACATATTTTTCTTTCCCCCTCACAATGGCAGCCTTTTAATCACTTTGTTTTTGTAAGAAGCTGTATGAAGTATTTTGCATGAATAATTATAGTTATGTAGACTCCACTGCAAATTTTTTGTACTAAGTAAAATGATTTTTACTGTAAGGACTTGAAAAATACTCGGCTAGCATACTAAATACTTTCATGTGTCGTAGTACAATAGCATATAGTTTTAAATTTGCAATTAATTTATAGGTGACAAGAATGCTATTCAGATTGCATTTTCCATTCTAATAGATTTATATTTAATATGAGTAACTGACATACACCAGGAATGAAAAAGCAAATTTTCTTTATGTATGATAAAAGGTGCATCTCATGCAGGAGAAGCATTTAAAAAAAAAAGGAAAAAAGAGTCCAAACATTCCCTATTGTAGGATCACTTTCCAGTATACTTTATGTTTTATTAGGTAATGTATGAATATATGTATAATTTGCTAAAAACATATGTTTAGCTACTTACCTAGTTATTCTACTAAATATTTTACTAAATTCTTAGACATAGTATTTCATAAACAGGTTCTGGTTTTGCCATCTCATGTACATTGTTGAATTAAATTACTTAACTTACTGAATTAAATTATAGAAGGAAAATATGAATCATATTAGGGAGATGTCTGTTTCGCATTTGCCTCTTTCTCAGGTGGAAGTCCCATGTTTTTATTTTCACCTGTTCTCTCCTGCCACTGGGACACACTGTACACTCAGGGTTGCAAACATGGTGGGATACCCTACTGCTCTGTAGTTGAGGCAGCCAGGGATATTGTTCTGAAGTGGATTCAGTCTTATTGTTCCACCTGGGCCACTGCTCATGTCTTGGTATAGGTGCAGTCCTAGAGCTTCTGGTCAATTGGTGGCTGACTTTCCTTCCACGGTCCATTTTTCACAATGTGAGCTAATCATTGAGCTTCATATTTCTTCCCCTTATTGGCTAGTGAATACAATCTGGGACATTTTCTCAGGTATTATCACATCCTCAGGCAGCTTTCCTTACAACATAGGCAACTTGTTAAAAATTGGGTCCAGTACCTACTTTTTCACTGGACATGAACAGCCTCCTTGTTTTCATATAGAGGGTCTTGTGTTCTTATTGTTTAAAAGAGTTGCCCAATTCTCCTTGGACCAGAACCAGTGTCTTCTTATTTTGCCCCACCTAAACCTAGGCATCTCTTATTTTATGTTAATATAGGATGAAGAACCTAATTTTGATTTACAAGTTAGAGATGTCAGAAATCTGTTCTGTTAAACTCAATGTTTACCAAAAGTTGCAGTTCATTTTTGCAGTTCTCTTTTCCACAGTCTTACTTTCTCAACACTGTTTAAGTCCCTTTTCTCTTACTCTTGGGCAGTTGTTGCCTTTCTCTTATCTTCGTTAAAAAATAAGTATAGTGAAAGAAAGCAAGAAAACAAAGGAAAGCAAATGTACTGAGTGTCTTATTACTTGGGCTTATTTAAAGGTCTTGTACTAAATTTCCCTTGAAAGGCTTTTCCTGATTGAATTCTAATTTCAGTTAGTATCTGTTTCCTAAAACTTCACAATGATATAATATTGATTTTGCTCCTTTGTTTTATTTCTACAGGAACTTATTTAATATAGAGAACAACATCAAGAAAACTTTCAAATCAATAGAGCTTTACCTACATGCAATAGTGCGTGTTTCTTATGAATGCATTAGAGCAAGTAAAAATTCATTTTTAACTCATTAAAAATTCCTAATTATAACCTAAGTGTTGCCTGGATGGGAAATATTGTGATTTATTTTTTGGTTTATAGATTTAAAATCTTTGTTCAGTATGAGGCTTTGAATGAATTTAAGTAAAATTCTAGTTTGTAACTTATTTACATTTTTATATTTATTGTAAATCTCAAAGCAGGAGAAAAAACCCAGGTTTGAGTTAATTTATTTCACATTTTAGATCTATGATAAGCGTTTAGTTAAAAAAAAATTAATTCTTTTCTGAGTATTAAACATTGATTTGGTAAGTGAAATAAGTCAGAGAAAGACAAATATATGATATCACTTATTTGGGGAATCTAAAAAAGTGATACAAATGAACTTATTTACAAAAGAGAAATAGACCCAGAGACACAGAAAGCAAACTTATGGTTACCAAGGGGAAGGGGGGGAGGGATAAATTAGGAGTTTGTAATTAAAGGATACACACTACTATATATAAAATAGGTAAACAACAAGGACCTACTGTATAGCACAGGAGCTATATTCAATATTTTGTAATAACCTATAATGGAAAAGAATCTGAAAAAGAATATACATGTATATATAACTGAATCACTTTGCTGTACACTGGAAACTAACACAACATTGTAAATTAACTATACCTCAATAAAAAACAAAGAACAAAAACCCTACAAAACATTGATCTGATTCTTTCATATTATTGATCCAAAGCACATGGAAGAAGTAGAAGCACTTACACCTTACAGTAGAAGCAATGTAGGTTAGGGATTATTCTATGACATTCTTGATATTGGAAGACTGAGACTTTTCCAACTTTAAATCTATGTTATCCTGGAATTCTTCACTATAGCAAGTTTCATTCATCATATTCATTAGCAGCTGATTATAGTTGGAAAAAAACAGAAAATTTTGTTTTTATCTGAAGTACATTAGAAAAATAAAGATTCAAAGAGAAATCCATTTCAACTTTTTGCTTTTAATAATGTAATTTTTAGGCTTATGAAAGACCAGTAGTTATTTACCCCTAAATAATTATCATTTGTTGAATCTACTCATGAAAAAATAAGTTAAGAAAAGTGATCTTTATTTTTACCTTCTCTCCTCTTGAAACAGAAAATCTTTTCAAGATTTCACACCATGGCAGCTCAGAATATATAAGGTCTATTACATCCTTTTGTAATGTATTTTGGGTCATTTTGGAGCTTAAGCCATACAAGGGAGCTGGCATCTTGCAAGGTTCTCTGACAGCAAAGATATTAATTGTCTGTTACAGATGGATTTATTCCTAGATTTTAATTAAATATGTTATTCTTAAAAAAAAATGAATGCATACTATTTTATAGCTTGCCTGCTGGCATCTCCAAAGAGCCTGGGGTGAGCCCTAAGAGCTGGGGCTTTCACGGTGACCTGGACGATGGTATGGGCAGAGGTGGGCTATCATTGCTATTCTTGCATAGTAGGCAAAGAGAAAATGACCTTGGTTTCTGTATGAAGCTTTTGTAAGTCAGCTGAGCCCCAAATCATAGATTCTAGGCTGCACTCTCTAGGTTGAGAGTTTAGACAATAGATGAGCCTTGACTCACTGTTGATATTAAATTATTTTCTTGTCTGTTTTAAAAAAATTTTTCCTGCTGAAATAGAAACCTGTTTTGAAGTATGGAAAGATTTGGTAAACCTTGATATCTTAGCCCTGACCATCCCTCTCTCCTTCTCCTAGGTAACAATAATAGCTATAGGATAAAATAATTTGATGTGAATACAAAACTTTCTTATAATGAGCTTATAGAAAATCTCCTATGTCTGTGTAATAACACATATTGACAATGATTAATGTATTATAATATCAAAAGGTAGAAACCTCCTGCCAGATAAACGAATCAGGCGAAACACATTTTTGACTGCTTGACTCTCCCTTTAAATGCGATGGGACTTTGAAAGAGTAAATATTATATAAGCTCTACGGTCACACCATTAGCACAATTGGGGGCAGACTCTGTGGAATGCACTGGGTCCAGTGGAAAGTAGCGTAAACCCTCTCTTAAATTGCAGAGCAGTGAGAACTCGTTATTCCAGTCAAATCATCTCATTCGACTTAGCAGAGTCTCAGACATTTGAATAAGTTGCTGTAGTTTATTAAACCAAATGAGTTGCCACAGGATGTTAAGACTCAGAGATTGTGGGCAGATAGCAAGTCTCAAGGTGTGTACTTTTCTCTTTCCTGTGGACGTGTCCTGTCAGAATCACGATACCATTCGCCATGGGGGAAGCTCCAATTGATTTTCCTCTCCATCGAATGGAATTTCTGAAAAACTGTGTCAACTGAAGCATACAGCTAGGAGCTTATGTTTTTCCCCACCCTCTCCCTGTCATGTTAAATTCCTAGATAGACATTAACTCTGCCCTTGATACCAGGGCTGTTGAAAACAAATTCATCACCAAAGTTAGCTGATGGAGCTCTGTGTGGGAGGTTTTTTTTTTTTTTTTTTTTTTTTTTTTTCCTTTTAAGAAGTGTCTTGAATTCTGAGACAAATGTACATTTTTTTTCCTCAGATCAATTCTTGGCCTCACTTTGTAATTTTCCTCCTGTTTGTGTATCACTTTGTTTAATGGTGGACTTTCCATGGCGTCTTATATGGTAACTTCAGTGCTTTAGGACAAGTTAGAACAGTATTCATCTTGTACGGGTCTTTATAATTTTTAATGGGCCAGACTGGTGAATAGTCATAAGACTTAGTAAAACAACTAGCAGGAAAAATTAGGATTTCTCAGGGAGATTAATGACTTTTAGGATTTTTCTTTAGATGGTCCTGCCACTGGGCCTCTGGCCTTAATCAAAACCAAGTGAAAACTTTGAGCCAATGTCTAGAGTCAGTGCCTTTATAATGTGGTTGGAAAAATTCTAACAGTTTTGATTCTCTGCTACTTCTGATGATTGATGTGTTCATTCATTCATTCATGTATCAACACACCTACAGTGTGCCTGGAAAAATAAAACCCGGAATGGTCCTCTAGCATTTCTTAGCTGGAAAGGAGTGACGGATGTGTAAACGCCTGGCCACGACACAATATAACAAGTGAAGACAAAGCACCAGGGTGGTTCCACTGGGGATGGTCTTGGAGAGAAGAGAGGGCTTTACAGGGCGGGAGGTTCCTGGAGGATCAATAGGAGTTGCCCATGTTCATTGAGCAGGAGAGTGCATTTCAAATAAAGAGAAGTCTTTGAAAACAGATGAAAGCAGGAAGCAGCCTGATGTGCTTACAAACGATTAATGGCTTGATGCGGCTGGAGTGTGGAATGCAGGGGTCAGGGAGCTTGCGAAGTGGACAGTGGGAGCTGAACCCAGAGAAAGATGGAGGCCGTATTATCACAAGCATCGCACACTGGGGTCAGCTCTTTGGAGCGCTGGAACCACTGAAGGGTATTAAAGCAGATTGTGACATGCCAAGAGTTTTGGTTTTGAAAAATTGCTTCAGCAACAGAGAGGAGAGTGAACGAGAGGGCCTCGGGCTAGAGGCAGAGAGGTAAGTCAGGAGGAAAATGAAAAGATCTGGGAAAAAACGAGGCTAAAGCGCGGCCGGCGCCCCTAAAACCTCCTGCTCCTGTGGCAGAACATTCTTGCTTGTGAAATGGAAATGGGAACCATGACTCACGGGAGAGAGTGAGCCTGAAACGTTTGGGAGTCTTTGAAGGTTGAGAAGCTGCCTTTCACCTCTTTGGAGTGGACATAATTTGGTGCAAAGGGAGACTGAAAAGGCCTGTTGAATTATTAGCACCGTTTGGAGTGGTCAGTCAAGCTAAGCCACATCATGTATCAAGCTTCTGACAGAGGAGGTCTTAGAAACACGAACATTGATCCTGAAGGCATGAAAGATAATGAACAATTAGAGGAACACGACGTTGGTAAAGTTAATTAGGATGGTGGATTTGAAAGGACTTTGTAAACTGTAAAGCAGTGTACAAGTATTAGATGTTGCTATTATCTTCCGTATGCTAATAGAATCCGGTGTCAGTGCCGGTCAGGAGGGACAAATGGATTTGTCCTGTTCCATAGTCATAGAATTAAACCTGAACCAAGTCATAAGCTCATGAATGCATTATTGCAAAGCATGTGTCTTACCAATAATATGGCATAAGCTTCACCTCTGTGTGTAAAGAATATTGTACAAGTAACCCTGGATATTCTGGTAAATTTTCCTTCAGTTTAACCAACTTTTCTAGAGCTCCTACTATGTCTTGTGTAGAGAGTCCAACAGTAAACAAGACCCAGCCCCTGCCTGGAGGAAATCACAGGTTAGTGGGAATTTCAAGTACAATTTCCCCAAGGGGAAACACATGGGGAGGGCTGACTGCAGGGCACCTGGGGAGCACGTAGCTGGTCTTAAGGGTCCAGGAAGGAAGTCACATCTCAGCCCAGACCTGAAGAGAGACAGGAGTTAGCCAAGG
This sequence comes from Balaenoptera acutorostrata, assembly GCF_949987535.1. NCBI lineage: Eukaryota > Metazoa > Chordata > Mammalia > Artiodactyla > Balaenopteridae > Balaenoptera > Balaenoptera acutorostrata. The sequence continues at coordinate 5,572,125 of NC_080081.1, forward strand.
GAAAGAAGTCCATTGGGAGCAGAGGAGAAACCTTGCGATTTCTGGAGGCGGGAGAGAATGTTTGTATGTTGGGAGGACAGTACCGCAGGACGAGATTATCAGGGAGGAAGAGAACTAGTGCATGCAATGGTCACCGAGCGCAATGAGGGCCGTGGTTCAGAGGAAGCCCAGACCACACAAGGGAGAGTTACCTGGGACATGACAGTGTCCTGTGCATGCCACGGTGGAGAGGCATATGAGTGGGTGGGATGGAGTGGTATTTGGGAAGTCGCAATGGCAAGACTTGGCAATGGACTGGATGTGGAGGTGGAGAGCCAGGGAAGGTCAAGTCAGAGGTGCTGGTTCTGGCTTGTGCAGCTGTGGTGCAACGGATGTGCAATTAACCATGGTGTTAATCTCCTATAAAATCATAGCTTCATACTACGTTTCATTTCACACTTTCCTAGGAGATTTATTTATTTTTGCTATACAGTGATGTAATAAAATACCCCAACTTGCTCTTTTACGAAGGAGGAGAACTACGTGGGGGGGGGGGGGGCGGAGAGCAGGTGTGGAGAGAGGATAAAGGGTTCAATTGCTGAGCTGGAGGTGCTGGTGAGATAGTCTCTGATGGGTAGTGTGGACTCTGGGACCAGAGAAAGAGAGAGATTGAGAGAGAGAGAGAGAGAAAAAGAGAGAGAGAGAGAGAGAGAGAAGGAGGCAGGGGGTGGGGTAGGGTGGAGGGGGTGGGTTGGGGGCTCTGAACGGGACATACAATGGATGGTAATTGAGCCTATAAGATCAGATAAGATCCATCTCATATACAGATCCCCACCAAACCAATATTGATGATTAATATAGATAATTCCATACCAAACCAGGATTACATAAACAAATTGAAGGGAGTTAAATTTTTGAAGATTGAAACTTGTATGAGGAAACTTCAGGCTCTTCGGATCCTCTGTCACGATAATACTAATCATTTGAATCTCTTAAAAAATTAAGTCCTTTGATATTATTAACTAATAACATTTGACTTTCCCATCAGAGAGTGTATCTCGCTGGCAAATCTTTAGTTATTTTTTTGCAATGCCCTGGTGCTGAAATATACCTGTCTGTGATGGGTCGATACTGGTCTTTGCATTTAGAAAATGTTTCAATGTTCTAAGAATGCTCATCTTGTGAAACTAGTTTTCTCATATTTCCCCATAAATGGTCCATTGTCAGTGGAAGGAGGTTTCCTTTTCTGATGGAAAAAATTTCAATGTATTTGAAAATACACTATTTTCTATCTCTACACTCAAGTTTTTCTTTCTCATAAAACATATACAAGTACAGAAAACTTATACTAAAACTTTCACAATTCTATGTTTTAATTATAATCTAAAATTTATTTCAGTCATTTGCCTTACAAAATAATATGTGCTCATTTTAGGGACTTCACAAGCTGTTGTAGGTGTAAATTGAAACAAATTATCTCCTTCTTTCCTTTTCCAGTGTTAACCCCTCGTAGTAACTTGATAACAATTGCTGTGTACTTTTCCTTCCTTTGCGTATTAAGTTATGTACAAACATGTCCAAATATTTTTTGGTTTTTATTTTTACAAAACATTCTGTATATGACATTCTAAAATTAGTAGGTTTTCCCGAACAATTTTATCATGGAGTCCTTCCAAGTAAGTATGCATCAATCTATCTTAATCTTTGAAGGTCCCAAAAGCATTTCAGACGTATGCATCATAATTTAAACAATATAACCCGACTGATAGCTCTTCAGGTTGTTCCTGGTTTGCAATCATTACCACCAGTGCTGAAAGGAGCAAACTTATTCATGTAAATTCATGGGCTGGGACTTTTGTTTTTATAGGGAAAAATAAGCAAATGAACAAGAAAAAGATGAATGATTCCACATACATCTAGGTAAAAGGATAAGATTTGTTATAGCAAAAGAAATGCAAAGGACCAACAGGTGTATGAAGACATTCATGTCATTAGTAGTTAGGGAAATGTACATGCAAACAAAAAACATAAAAAAAATGAAAATAAAAAACCAAAATACCAATTTTCACCCATTGTATTGGCAGAAGTTAAAAATAGTTATAACATCCAGTGGTGGCAAAAATGTGGGGAAAAGAGTTCTTAAACATTATTATCTTACATTTTTGAGAAAGACTTTGTCAGTGTTTCATAAAATTAAATATGTACAAACCCTTTGATTCAACAATCTGACTCCTAGGAATTAAATTGGGCTATTTTTAGAGAATACCTAGAAACAATTGAGAAATGAGTGATGTGGTAAAAAATGTTCCCAAATATTTTTATTGATAAGAATAAAGCAAATACAAGAAGTAATTGTAGGGCAACCGGGATGGGAAGCAATGAGCAATTCCCTCCACATACTAACATTTATCTTACCCTGCATATATTTTCTCACAATATTTAATGGCTCCTTTTGAAAAAAATGATATGTACCGGTGTTTTCTAATCTGCTCAAAATGCATGCATGAAGGGCATAAATAATTTTTAAGCCAATGAATTAAGTCTTACCTGAAGTTTAGAGACACGTGAATCCTGTCCGGTTGTTCATGAGATGTGTGAGGCCTCATTGTAGCGGCTCTAGTTCTCCAGACAGAAGGAGCGGCTGGTCCTCTATCCCCAGCATGTGGCTCTGAGTTTATCTGTAACCTGAGTCTTAAATAGGACACGGCTTGATGTGAGAGGGAAGGGGCAGATCGGGAGCTCAGAGCACTGAGAGCATTAGGAAAGGTTGGACCCTATTGTGATTGGTATTGTACAGACGCATCCTGGTTTGCAAAACCAGCAGGAGGCAGACCTAAGCTCTCAGTGCAAGGGTCTCATTGCAGACTCTGGAACGTAACTATTGTGCCCTTGGAAATCACCCAGGACTTCTTAAACATAGACCTTTGCTTCTGGGCGCCATCTCTGTAAAGCCTTCCCAGGCCTCCTTCCTCTCTGATTTTACACAGAAGGAATTCCTGTCTGCTTGAGCCCCACTGTGATGGTTCCATTATTTCATTCATGAAAGTACCTTGCGGGCTGTGCCCCATTGTACTTTGTGAGCCTCAAATGAAATTAGGAATGGAAGAGGACTTTGGAAACCCTCATGTGTCAACTAGATAGGAATTATTTGTGGTAACGTCCTCTTTTGGGAAGGAGATTGGTTTCTTCGTCACTGTCCTCTCTGTCACTTTCTATTCTTCTGCTTGAGATCCTCCGTGAAGTTCACAGCATTTCTATGACTCTGCTCTTTTCACTCATATTTCTAAATAAGTTCTCAAGTCTTGCTTGCTTGGAGGTTTGCTAAGTATTTTTAGAGAGACGTTAAGATAATGTTTGCGAGAAATTTCAGAAGCCTTGAAGTCTGGTGGTGGTAGGCACCTCTGGTTTCCCTGGGAATGGAACTGGAGCCAGTGGACATGATTCTGATTGTCTTCACTGATCCAGCCATCATTCCAGCCCCTTCCAACCAATTACTCTCTCTTGTGTATGCCGGGACTAGTTCTCTGGATTTTGCAACCTTAGGATACCTCCTCTACATCCCATTTGCCCTCAGAACTCGAAACCAGAGATCCCAAGATGGGGAAATTAGAAAAGGAAGAGGTTTTTAAGGTCAAATTTTTCCTATAAAGTTTGAAATGAGATCCATTTGTATTCCAGAGCACGTTGGGTTTAAAAATCCAATTGACTCAATTTCAATGCAATTTTAGATCAATCATGGTCTCACAGAGGCCACCTGTGCAGGGACCAGTATGGGTATGGGAGGGCTTCTTAATCTCCACTGCGTGAGCAGATCAAATGGTGCCGTGCCTTTGTCTCTCTCTCTCTCTCTCTTTCTCTCTCTGATTTTTTTCTCTGCACACTAGCCCTATCGTGGAACACTTAGAAGTGGAACTCCTAAATTGTTCCATATTCATGGTAATTTTTATAGCAAAAGTAAGAGGTGTTTGGTGTAGATTTAGTGTCAGCAATAACACAAATCTCTCCTATAGCACCTGTGGGCAGAACTAGTTGATGATAGAGAGGATTTATGACCTGGGAGATCATATATTTCAAATAAAATTAGAAAACCCAAGTACTACTTTGGGATTTTGGAAAACTTTACTGTTCAATTCCCAGAGTTGAAATACTTGACATGTAGAAAGTGTCACTTTACTGAAAAACAATGGATTAATCTGTACCCTTGAATTAGAGTCAGGACAAAGAATACTGAAAACAGAGAAGTCATTCCTGGGGGATATACAAACTCAGTTTCTTGATTCTAGAATATTCACATACCCATCTGGATATATGACAACTTAGTAATCTTTTGATGTCACCCTTTTTTAGTATGCAAAAATGATATGTAATAATGATACTTGTCATTAATTGAGGGTTTACCACTCTGTGCTGGGGGGTATGCTTTGATGCCACTCTGATTTTCTCTAGTTCTCACTATATTTTATCAGGTGGTACAATTTCTCTTTCACAGATGAGAAGACAAGGAGGTTATGTAACTTGTTCAAGATCATACAGCTGGTAAGTGTAAGACCTGGATTCAAAACTAGGAATCTATACGGTTTCGATGTCTGAGCTCTTTCCAAAAATACTGTGACACCTCTCCAGAAATTGTTATCAGAATGAAGCTTTACTGAGTGGCATACTTGGAGAAGAATATTTACAAATTAAGAAACATTCAAGTAAGAATGATCAAGTTGGTAGTCATCCGGAAACCATGGCATAAGAGGAAAAGTTGAAATTACTGGAGTTAATTAAGTCAGTGAAAGAATCACTTAAGAATAAAATAACTTTCTTCAAATACCTGGAGAGCTGTCACACATAAGGCTGGACATAGTCTGTGGCGTCAAAGGGTGGGTAGCGGATGAAAGTTAAAGAAGGTGACTTTGACCCATAGGAGGTCAGAGCTTTCTGAGAGAGCTTGCCGGGCAGTGGGATGGGGAATGAGTTGATCCTTGGAAGTGACAGAGGTGTTTGCTTTTCCAGGGTATTGAAGAGCAGATTGTTATATTAGGTAGAAGTCTGGGCTGGATGACCTCTGACACATATTTCAATTCTGAGGTTATCTAAATGTCAATTCACAACACCTTGGAATGAATAAATTGACAAATTCTTCTCTTAGCGATGGGGGCAGACTAGACGCCATGAAAACATTGAGTGCCTGAAAATGGAAAAGGCTTGAAGATACTTTGCCTGTTTAACAATTTCACTCAGGATTGGCTTATATTTACATTTTTCATCACAGAAGAACATGAAAATTCCAGTAATTGATTTTCTCAGCAATTCTGTTTCCGAATTTGAAGAAAATTGTATTTCAGTTTTGGTAAAGTCTAATGTTATTTTTAATGGATTTGGGAGTTCTTCTGACTCGATGTTTAATGGATTACAAAGAACCTGGTGGGAGGTTTTCCAGGATGGAAATGGGTGTAATGGGTGTAATGGAGTTATGACAGGTTTTCAGAAAGGACTCGAAACACAGATAATCCATTGCAGGCAAGAAGAATATTCTCCATGAACTCTGAATCAGTAGTATTGGTATATTAATATATATGTTTGAGTTTATGTTAGGAAGTGCATTGTAATTGTTTTTTAAATGGGTGTTATGCTCACAACATTTTAAAAAGAGTGACGCTCTGGAAAACACAAAGTCTTGGCAAGAAGTCAGGTTTAATTAAACTGTGGGGACTGTATGAGTTGGAGGCATGATTTTATTAAACTAAGAAAACTAGCCAGGACCCTTCTCTGGAAGAGCTGTGGATGGTGGGGACACATTAACTCTCATGACATTTATCATGTATTTGTTAATTTCACAAACACTTTTAACTTGTATGACTTGATTCATCAAGTCTAGGTACGTACACATGTGGTCGCATCCTCTTTTTTTCCGGTTACTCTCGAGCTTCCAGTGTCTTTCCTGTGCTGAGGTTTCCAAAGCAATAGATCATTCTTGTTTCCAGGCGTCAGCAACTACTGTTTATTTTTTCTGAGACAGTGTCCTTTTGGGGATTGGCCTGTCTCCCCAGGCCACTCCCATCCATCATGGCAGGGAAACAATTGCTGGTCCAGGTTCCTGCACTAGCCAGGTGGTACCCCTTGGTGGGGCTCCAAAGATAATCACTCAACACTTAGGTTTTCTATTGACTCTGAACCACCAACGTAGACAAACATGGGGATTACATTCCAGCATTTTTATTGCCTTTTTTCGTCAATGAGCGAGAATCTTGATTGAGGCTACCTTGGTCTACCTTAACAGCTCACAGAAGCTTCAGTTATCAGCGAGTAGGCGTTGGGATGGCCCTGGGCCCATTCCATAAAGAGGTGATCCACTTCTTCTTCAGTGGTTAGTTTTGTGACCAGTTGATATAGACCTTGATTAGTTAATAAGAGGTCTGCTACATCCTATTCCTTTGCCTATATTTACACAATAATACTTACAATAATAATAAGTAATAATACTTACAATAATACACAAAATATACCTACATGTATATAAATATTCATATAAGAGGAGATCATTCAAGTGTACTTTTCAGAAGTAAAAAGATAATCTTCAGGGTGAGCATAGGTCTCCATACATAAAACATGGAAGAGATTGGCATATATTTAAGTAGCTCCATCAAATGGCTGGCCAACTAATTTTAGTCTTTTTTGTTTGGTTGGTTGGCTTTTGCTATTTATTTATTCAATTATTTATTTAAATATTGTGTATTGGAGCATAATTGATTAACAATGTTGTGTTAGTTTCAGGTATATAGCTAAGTGATTCAGTTATATATATACATGTATCTATTCCTTTCCAAATTCTTTTTAGTCTTAAATATTATACATGTGTGGAGCCAATAACAATGTCATTGAACACCTACTGAGTACTCCGTATCTGATAGGCTCTATAATCAATATTTTACATACACTAAAGCCTTACAACGATTTTCTGGAGATACTACCATCCCCACTTTACAGATGGGAAACTAGATTTATAGAGGTTAAAAGCTAGTATCAGAGTCAGGAATTGAAATCAGGCTGAGGGACTTCGTTTCTGAGCCTTTGACCACGATGTGGGGCAGACCATTAGGGCCTCTCTGTCTTGATCATCCCAGTGTTGAATTTTGAAAGTTGATGGTCTCACACGTAGTTATATTTTCATAAAAGGGCATAAAGCGATGCCTTTTCAGAGTCCTTGTGTGTATGGATATGTCTTTCTGTTGAGTCCACACATGAAAGATAACTTGGCCATGGAAGCAGTTGGTGGATCACAGCCTCTTTTCCAGAGAACTCTAGCTATTGTCTTGGCATTCATTATCCAGAAGTCCATGATGACTTTAATTCTTGTTTTTTTGCATTTGTGTTCCCTCCACCTTCAGTTCTGCCCAATGTTTATAGGAATTTTTTTTCCCCCTCTCGTCATTATTTTTAAATCTTTTTGGCCAGGATATATTTAGGTGTACTAAATGTTTTCTTGGTTTTTACAGACAATGCAGTGAATTCTTTCAACCAAATATTGTAGATCTTTTTTTTAGCTCAAGAAATTTTTCCTCTTGATTTTCCTTTCCTTTTCATTAAAAAAAATATTCTGGAGTATGAATCATGTCTATGTTGTATCTCTCGCAGGGCTATTTGTCTCTCTCTAGAGATTTCCATCTCTTTGTCATTTTCCTCTTCATCCTTGGGCAGCTTTCCAAGTTTGCCTTCCATGCTACCGGTTTCATTTTCTTCAGTGTGAATTCTGCTCTTCCTTGTCTCCTATGTGGATTTTGAACCTGATATGTTACTCTTAATTTGCTGGCACTTTGTTATATGTACAGGGATCTACTGCATCTATATGCGATCTCAGAGGAAGAAATCCACATGTTATTCATGTGTTTGTTCTTCACCTAACTGCTCTGCTGTCTAATTCCTCTCTGCACCTCCAAGCTTTGCCCATCTCGGAGGAGAGCAGAGGCACATCTCACAAACCACTACAGCATTCAAATGAAATTGAATCCTGTTTCAAAGATACAGAATAAGAGCCGTGAAGAAGTGTTTCCAGGGACCTGGAATGGTGTGAGTCATGGACAAATCCCCAGCAAGAAGCCACCCCTATGTGTTAATGTATAAATTAGTTTAGTGTGCGTTTGTGATCCGCAGAGCCCAGGGCAGGCTCTCAGGGAAGCACCACTCCCATTTTCCTTGGCTGGTAGAATGAGTCTCTGAATTAGGTAGCAGACGTCCAAGGAGTTAGGAAGTGTCTTCCAACCTATTTGGAGGTTTTCTGTGCTCTGGCTATCATTACTGTGCCCAGGAAAGAAGATTCTATCCTTGTAGAAGAAACAAACATTTGGTAGAAACACAGTGAATAGGCCTTGAACATTTGTTATGCTGTGAATCTAGGAGTTCTTTAAAGACTCGATGTTGGCTTCTTTCACCAAAAATATAAAAACGAATTTGTAACATTTTCAGCAAAAATGGCTACAGATCAAATGTCTCATATACTCTTCTGGAATGAAGATTCACAAAAGCCTCACATTCCAGTTGTCTCCTATTTAAATTACTTTCTTACTGCCAGTCACCAACCTTCAGAGGTTGCTTTAACTATGAAAAATAGCAGTAAATTACTCTGTGGATGTATTACATAGCATTTAGAGAATTTTAAAAGTCAACTTGCCAAGCTTGTTAGACTCAAACATAAGCCACTGTACATCCTGGAAGAATACCTCTGTTTAGAGGACCAATGACTAATCTGAAGTGATCACAAGTTTCAATTTGTGTTGGTTTAATGTGTATATTTTGCAGTTTACAGGTTCTTATCCATATATGGAATATACAACAGAAGTCACTTTTCATTCATTTCAGACTGAACTATTGTCTTATGTGAGTGATTTCAGACAATGACCTAAAAGGGATAATCTTCACTCTACAGAACATACTATCCAGTTATTGACTGTAGTCTTGAACATCCATCGGAAACAGCAGGGGTATTGTGGTCAGTTACCAGTCACTAGAGAGATTTTAAAAATAAGGATGTAGGGCTTCCCTGGTGGCGCAGTGGTTGAGAATCTGCCTGCTAATGCAGGGCACACGGGTTCGAGCCCTGGTCTGGGAAGATCCCACATGCCGCGGAGCAACTGGGCCCGTGAGCCACAGTTACTGAGCCTGCGCGTCTGGAGCCTGTGCTCCGCAACAAGAGAGGCCGCGATGGTGAGAGGCCCGCGCACCGCGATGAAGAGTGGCCCCCACTTGCCACAACTAGAGAAAGCCCTCGCACAGAAACGAAGACCCAACACAGCCATAAATAAATAAATAAAAATAATTAAAAAAAAAAAAAAACTTTCGGTGCATGAGAATCACCTGGAGGACTTTAAAAAAAAAAAAAAATAAGGATGTAGTTATCAAAATGCTTAAAAATTCCAGAACATCATTTTATAAACCATTCATATTAAAGATCTTCAAAAACAAAGTACTTAGTGCTCTTTTTGTAGCAAGAAAAAACCTCAGAACTTTGTTAAGTGATCAATACTATTCAACTTTATCCCTTCTCAGTTTTCTTTACCTACTTATTAAACATCTTGGAATTTAAAAGAGATACTTGTGATTTGAATAGCGGGAGAAAGACGACTGAGATAAAGATGATTAGATGAATAAATATATTTAAAAAAACCTTTATTTTGAAATAAGAAAGCAAATGCTACTATTTTTCTTGAGCCCTTAATGGATGAAATGGTTTGACTGTGTCAGCAGGGACCCATAACTCATGAAAAGGACTCTGACTGATTTAACAATTGGAAACTGATCTAATTTTATTGTTCACTTATGTTATAATTTAGGACTTTTCTAAGTTAAATCATCCTCATATTTAATTCTTTCTGTCTGAGATGACTACTTCACACAGATTTTATTTTTTTGTTTTTGGTATTACTTTCTTTTTCAAGGAGTGTACTGTATAATCACTGAACTCCTCTATAATTACACGGCAAAGACTATGTAAATACGTAATTATGTTCATGCAGATTACTTGATAATTATACTTCCAGTTACCAAGTAATGAACGGCATAATCATCATGCAACTTGCAGCTCTTAGACTTTCAGCTTGGTCTTTGTTTTAAAAAAGGAGAGAACTAGATAATTACTCGATTGTTACATGGCACTTACATTGTCAACAGTCGTGTATTTACGTTGCTATTACATGGTTATTTTTTCCCTTGTAAAATAAAGTGGGACTGCCTCTGAAAGAAGGCCTTTCCTCCTTCTTTCAATAGGAATTCCATGTCTCAGGCTGGTGAATAGCAGAGCTGAGCTGCTCTTTTGTATGTGCTTAAATACACGGGGTGGCACAGAAGCAAAATTGGAAAGGTCTCTGAACTTATCTTTGCCAGGATAGAAGTAAAAAAAGAGAGGGGAAAAAAAACCCCGTGCGTCAAGTTGTACCAGTGAAACATGAAACACATAGTTCCTAATTCTAAATCCAGGAGACTCATTCCCTAACCAACAGTGATTTTCTGTTTGTTGGTTTAGCTCATCTGCAGTACCATTTGTCCACTCTTCCCTCTCCCTGGAATGTGCTTCCTCTATTTCAAGAACCAGCTCTCTTGCCTCTCCTTGGACGCATCATTGCATCATTCCCAAACCCTCTGGGTATGTCCTCTGCTTCCTGCTCTAAACCTGCGTACATGCCTTTAGGTTAGCACGGCTTGTGTATTATTGTAGGAAGTCTTCACTCAATGTCCTGAATAAAAATCCATCAGAGCCTCTGTGATTGACAGCTTTCCATCTTATCTCCAGGCTTATCGCCAGAGCATAGGCATAACTAGTTTATGAATATACTTATAATGAATAAATTAATTAAAAGATAGATATGTATAGATAGATAGAAAAAAAAGATGTATGATATAGTAGATATACATACTGAGGAATGAATTCTCAAATCATTATCTTTTGTTATTTCTTTGGTCTAGCCGTGCCTGGATCCAATGACAAACATTTGTGACAATTTCAGTAGAGTTATCTTAAAAGGTTTGTTTTTTCCTTTTTTTTTTTTTCTATGGCATACTTTGTCTTTGACTTTGGGAGCTAAATGAAGTTTCAGATAAAAATATAAGGCATTGGATCCATACATTCATCTCATTGATGTGACATTGACTTAATACACATTATATTCAATGCATTGTGATCAGCCCAGAGGAGATTCAAAGAAAAATAAGCAACTTTTTTTCTATCTTTAATGACTGAACTTCCATTCATGGGGGGAAGGAAGAGCATCCATTTTTTAAGTGGGCTATAATATAAAACAGAAGAAACTACGAACTACAATACAAAAGAACAGAACCATGAGCACTGCTTTCCTTATGATTTCAAGTCATTGTATATTTTACTGGCTACTTTTACTTTTACAGAGCAAATTGGCCCGTGTCTGCTCAAATAAATTAACCTCTCATTTTGCATGACCCATATGTTGAATATTTAGAATTAATTTCACTAATTCCCAAAATTACAAAATATTCTATGCATTGTGTTTCTGTGCTAGCAAACATTAAGTGAAAATAGCCTTCTTGCTTTGTTCTTCAGGGAATGTGAGCTTCTTAAAAAAAAAAAAAAACAAGCTCTCTACAGTTTTTGGAAGATGATTTTATAATATAATACTTTGATGACCATTTGGAATTTATATGAACCTTGCTAGAATCTTTTCACTGAAAGTGTAAACTCAAATTCATTAATGGCATCTATACATATCAAATGATTTTTATTATTTCATATTTAAAATCATAAAATTAAAAAGAAACTAAAGCCAAGAATTTGTGTGTGAATTAAAAGATAGAAGAAAAAAATCCAAATAGACATGAGAAATTCATATATCTAGGTAGCATTTAAAAAAAATCAGGGAAAGGGCTTCCCTGGTGGCGCAGTGGTTGAGAATCTGCCTGCCAATGCAGGGGACACGGGTTCGAGCCCTGGTCTGGGAAGATCCCACATGCCGTGGAGCAACTAGGCCCATGAGCCACAATTACTGAGCCTGCACGTCTGGAGCTTGTGCTCTGCAACAAGAGAGACCGCGATAATGAGAGGCCCATGCACCGCGATGAAGAGTGGCCCCCGCTTGCCGCAACTAGAGAAAGCCCTCGCACAGGAACGAAGACCCAACACAGCCATAAATAAATAAATACACATTAAAAAAAAAAGTTAGGGAAAAAGAGCCACCTGGTAAGGACTCCAACTAGATCTCTATGTTACTTATTATAGCAATATAAATTAACAAAATCCTAAATATTGAATGTAAAAAATAAAAATATAAAATAGCTGAAAGAAAATATGTGAAGGAACTAATATTAGAGTGAAAAAAATCCTACTAACTATGACCATAGAAGAAAGATGAATACATTTGATTACACAGATATTAAAAATTTATTCATAGCACAAAATGAATTAATTTTCCCAATATATAAAAGCCTTATAATTCAATAAAAAGATTAACAATGTTAAGGGTCAAATAAGTGAGCTCACATAGAAAAGAAAAAACACACCAAAAATAACCTGTCAAAGCTGCAAAAAAGATGCTTTAAAGCTGGCCACAGCTCAAGAAATATAGACTAAAATAATTGGATTGCATAACACACTGTATTGATGAGGGTGTGTGGAGACCCCAGTCATTCCTGAACACCGTGTTTGGAATGTATTGTTGTTGGAATGATCTCACAGCATGTCAGTCTCAGGGCGGTGAGACTTCTTATGGTGGCATCTCATTTCCAAGGAGAGGAAACAGCTAGTTCCCTCAAAAGCTTTAGCCCAGAACAGTATTTGGTGTTCTTCTGCCCTATTTAATTGATTAAAGCAGTGACCAGACCAGCCCCGATTCAAGGGGATGGAGAAAAAGACTCCACTTGTATATGAGAGGGTAGAAAGTACATTGTAGCCATCTTTAATCCTCTTTCTCTCCCTCTCTCTGTACGAATATTTGTATTTTTATTAGTTCTTGTTAACATCTTTAGCAATGACTGCTTTTGGGCCAAGAGACTGGGAGAGTGTTTGGGGTTAAAAGGATGCTTGGTTTTCACTTTATTCCCTTTATATTCTTTGAATCTTTTTTTTTAAAATGATGTACAAGGTTTATATTTATTAATTTTTTAAAAGATAATTTATCTGTGCTGATGGGGAAAGCTCTTCAAGTTATATTATAAAGTTTAAAAAAAGCAAACTGCAGGGCTTCCCTCGTGGTTAAGAATCTGCCTGCCAATGCAAGGGACATGGGTTCGAGCCCTGGCCCTGGAAGATCCTACATGCTGTGGAGCAACAAATCCCGTGTGCCACAACTACTGAGCCTGCGCTCTAGAGCCTGCAAGCGACAGCTACTGAGCCCTTGTGCCACAACTACTGAAGCCTGCGTACCTAGAGCCCGTGCTCTGCAACAAGAGAAGCCACTGCAATGAGAAGCCCACGCACTGCAATGAAGAGTATCCCCCGCTCGCCGCAACTAGAGAAAGTCCACGCACAGCAACGAAGACCAAATGCAGCCAAAAATAAATTAAAAAAAAAAAAAGCAAAATGAAGAACAATGTATATAGAAGTCTTGTATTTAGCAAGGTATGCATGCTGACACCTCATTTGTACGTGTGTGTGTAAGCCGTGTAACCCACTGTGAACACACACACTTACAAGCAAAGGCTCTAAGCAAAGTTGTGTGGGAAAGTGGGTACAAGAAAGAACAAAGCGTTCTCAGTAGAAATTATCACCAACACGTAGGCAGTGGGTTAAGTCCTCTCCATGTGAAGTTTTGTTGTGATCTTCATCAAAACTCTTGCTGTGCTGCAGAGATCAACGTTCCTTTATCTTCCTGTGGTGAGTTGCTATGTGCACATTGTGGAGGCTGATAAGAGCTCAGAAACTGGGCTGAATCAGAGCCACAGCTCATTTGGAATGCGGGGATATAACACACAGATGAACTTGGGCACCTCTGTACAAGAACGATAAATCTATTATCTCCCTTACTGAGAATTTAAACTTCTGTCTTAAAGTTAATTCTACTGTCTGATTCTGGTTTAAGAAGTGAATTTGGGTCTACACCAGATTCCTGAGAAATCCAGGTTGTAAAATCCAATAATGAGTAAGGCATTTTCATCCCTGTGAATCCACTCCTACAGCTACACAATGGGCCAGAGAGAATCTGATTGGTTGAACGATCCTGCGGTCCCTCTTTACCTTCATCGTTGGTGGTCCCAGATGCCGAGGCAGTATCTTTGAGAGGTAGATCTCTCAAAGATCTTTGATCTTTGGTTTTAGATCAAAGATGAAAGATGGGTATGTCATGCTTACCCATTGTCATAAAGCTCTAGTGCTTCTGCAGGACCACTGGAAATCTTCTAAGTGCTTACGTTCAGCCAGAAAAAAGAAAATAATCTCAAAACTTGGCAACTCTTTTCTGCATTTCTGCTGTTGAATGACTCAACATTTCTGTGGAGACCTAGAGTTCCAAAATACAGTCCCCACTCTCAGCATCATTTACCTCTACTCTTACCTCTTCCTCCTCCGTTATGATTCTTGCCTATGACAGTTCCGAAGTTATTGTTCATGTGGAACCTTCAAATACTGGGAAAAGAGAGGACCACCTGCTTCCTTTGAAGAGCTCAGGGTGAAAGATCCCAAGATTATTAGAGCTTCTCTTAACAGATGGCATAAGATGGAATATGTAATTGACAGCTTCATGAAATTTTTTCCTTTGCCTTTTCAAATGCTTTGGATGCTGAACTGTTCAATAAATACTGATGAGTGAGATATGACTATTCCAAGATGTTACAGAACCTTAGCAAATGTGGAAATATCCTAGAACGTTAATGCCCAAATTCTTAGCCAGGAATCTATCATGGGCCACACCGAATTTGTGTCTTTTTTTTTTTTTTTTTAACGTTTTTATTGGAGTATAATTGCTTTACAATAGTGTGTTAGTTTCTGTTTTATAACAAAGTGAATCAGTTATACATATACATATATCCCCATATCTCTTCCCTCTTGCGTCTCCCTCACTCCCACCCTCCCTATCCCACCCTTCTAGCTGGTCACAAAGCACTGAGTTGATCTCCCTGTGCTATGCGACTGCTTCCCACTAGCTATCTATTTTACATTTGGTAGTGTTTATATGTCCATGCCACTCTCTCACTTTGTCCCAGCTTACCCTTCCCCCTCCCTGTGTTCTCAAGTCCATTCTCTAGTAGGTCTGCATCTTTATTCCCATCTTGCCCCTAGGTTCTTCATGTCCACTTTTTTTTTTTAAGATTCCATATATATGTGTTAGCATACGGTATTTGTTTTTCTCTTTCTGACTTACTTAACTCTGTATGACAGTCTCTAGGTCCATCCACCTCACTACAAATAACTCAATTTCATTTCTTTTTATGGTGGAGTAATATTCCATTGTATATATGTGCCACATCTTCTTTATCCATTCATCTGTTGATGGACACCTAGGTTGCTTCCATGTCCTGGCTATTGTAAATAGAGCTGCAATGAACATTGTGGTACATGACTCTTTTTCAATTATGGTTTTCTCAGGGTACATGCCCAGTAGTGGGATTGCTGGGTCCTATGGTAGTTCTATTTTTAGTTTTTAAAGGAACGTCCATACTGTTCTCCATAGTGGCTGTATCAATTTACATTCCCACCAACAGTGTATGAGGGTTCCCTTTTCTCCACACCCTCTCCAGCATTTATTGTTTGTAGATTTTTTGATGATGGCCATTCTGACTGGTGTGAGATGATATCGCATTGTAGTTTTGATTTGCATTTCTCTAATGATTAATGATGTTGAGCATTCTTTCATGTGTTTGTTGGCAATCTGTATATCTTCTTTGGAGAAATGTCCATTTAGGTCTTCTGCCCAGCTTTGGATTGGATTGTTTGTTTTTTTGATATTGAGCTGCATGAGCTGCTTGTATATTTTGGAGATTAATCCTTTGTCAGTTGCTTCATTTGCAAATATTTTCTCCCATTCTGAGGGCTGTCTTTTCGTCTTTTTACGGTTTCCTTTGCTGTGCAAAAGCTTTGAAGTTTCATTAGGTCCCATGTGTTTATTTTTGTTTTTATTTCCATTTCTCTAGGAGGTGGGTCAAAAAGGATCTTGCTGTGATTTATGTCATAGAGTGTTCTGCCTATGTTTTCCTCTAAGAGTTTGATAGTGTCTGGCCTTACATTTAGGTCTTTAACCCATTTTGAGTTTATTTCTGTGTATGGTGTTAGGGAGTGTTCTAATTTCATTCTTTTACATGTAGCTGTCCAGTTTTCCCAGCACCACTTATTGAAGAGGCTGTCTTTTCTCCATTGTATATTCTTGCCTCCTTGGTCAAAGATAAGGTGACCATATGTGTGTGGGTTTATCTCTGGGCTTTCTATCCTGTTACATTGATCTATATTTCTGTTTTTGTGACAGTACCATACTGTCTTGATTACTGTAGCCTTGTAATATAGTCTGAAGTCTGGGAGCCTGATTCCTCCAGCTCCGTTTTCCTTTCTCAAGATTGCTTTGGCTATTCGGGGTCTTTTGTGTTTCCATACAATTTGTGAAATTTTTTGTTCTAGTCCTGTGAAAAATGTCAGTGGTAGTTTGATAGGGATTGCATTGAATCTGTAGATTGCTTTGGGTAGTGTAGTCATTTTCACAATGTTGATTCTTCCAATCCAAGAACATGGTATATCTCTCCATCTATTTGTATCATCTTTAATTCCTTTCATCAGTGTCTTTTTTTTTTTTTAAACCTGAGGCTCAATCTAACTCCGTTTTTTTTTTTTTTGTTTTTTTGTTTTCTAAAATTTATTTATTTTTATTTTTGGCTGTGTTGTGTCTTCGTTTCTGTGCGAGGGCTTTCTCTAGTTGCGGCAAGCGGGGGCCACTCTTCATCGTGGTGTGCGGGCCTCTTACTATCGCAGCCTCTCTTGTTGCAGAGCACAGGCTCCAGACGCGCAGGCTCAGTAGTTGTGGCTCACGGGCCTAGTTGCTCCATGGCATGTGGGATCTTCCCAGACCAGGGCTCGAACCCGTGTCCCCTGCATTGGCAGGCAGATTCTCAACCACTGCGCCACCAGGGAAGCCCTCATCAGTGTCTTACAATTTTCTGCATACAGGTCTTTTGTCTTCTTAGGTAGGTTTATTCCTAAGTATTTTATTCTTTTTGTTGCAATGGTAAATGGGAGTGTTTTCTTAATTTCACTTTCAGATTTTTCATCATTGTTGTATAGGAATGCAAGAGATTTCTGTGCATTAATTTTGTATCCTGCTACTTTACCAAATTCATTGATTAACTCTAATAGTTTTCTGGTAGCATCTTTAGGGTTCTCTATGTATAGTATCATGTCATCTGCGAACAGTTACAGCTTTACTTCTTATTTTCCGATTTGGATTCCTTTTATTTCTTTTTCTTCTCTGACTGCTGTGGCTAAAACTTCCCAAACTATGTTGAATAATAATGGTGAGAGTGGGCAACCTTGTCTTGTTCCTGATCTTAGTGGAAGTGGTTTCAGTTTTTCACCATTGAGAATGATGTTGGCTGTGGGTTTTCATATATGGCCTTTATTATGTTGAGGTAAGTTCCCTCTAGGCCTACTTTCTGGAGAGTTTTTATCATAAATGGGTGTTGAATTTTGTCAAAAGCTTTCTCTGCATCGATTGAGATGATCATATGGTTTTTCTCCTTCAATTTGTTAATATGGTGTATCACATTGATTGATTTGCATATATTGAAGAATCCTTGCATTGCTGGGATAAACCCCACTTGATCATGGTGTATGATCCTTTTAAGGTGCTGTTGGATTCTGTTTGTTAGTATTTTGTTGAGGGTTTTTGCATTTATGTTCCTCAGTGATATTGGTCTGTAGTTTTCTTTTTTGTGACATCTTTGTCTGGTTTTGGTATCAGGGTGATGGTGGCCTCATAGAATGAGTTTGGGTGTGTTCCTCCCTCTGCTATATTTTGGAAGAGTTTGAGAAGGATAGGTGTTAGCTCTTCTCTAAATGATGGAATTCACCTGTGAAGCCATCTGGTCCTGGGCTTTTTTTTGTTGGAACATTTTAAATCACAGTTTCAATTTCGGTGCTTGTGATTGGTCTGTTCATGTTTTCTATTTCTTCCTGGTTCAGTCTCGGAAGGTTGTGCATTTCTAAGAATTTGTCCATTTCTTCCAGGTTGTCCATTTTATTGGCATATAGTTGCTTATAGTAATCTCTCATGATCCTTTGTATTTTTGCAGTGTCAGTTGTCACTTCCCCTTTTTCATTTCTAATTCTATTGGTTTGAGTCTTCTCCCTTTTTTTCTTGATGAGTCTGGCTAATGGTTTATCAATTTTATTTATCTTCTGAAAGAACCAGCTTTTAGTTTTATTGATCTTTGCTATTGAATTTGTAAGTCTTCTACAACAACGTGCAAAGTGTGCATTGGTGATTACATGTAACTTTTCAAAAAGAGGATTGCTAACTTTTGTTAACTTCTTATAAGGGACAGCTGCCCCACAATAGGTTAAGAGCATTCTTCATGTAAGTATTTTATGCTTCATAATTATTTTGATCAAGTGAAATAACAGACTTTAAAATGCTTGGACAGACAAAATCCTCTACACAAATAAATTAGTAGTGCTTAGGTAGTAGTTTTTTAGGTAGAAAGTGCTGTGTGTTACTTGTATGAAATCATTATTTCCTTTTTTTGTGTAATTCATTGTGTATAATGGGTGTGATTACTTGTTGTGGGTAGTATTTAGTATTATTACTTAACAGACTGACTACATCTGATGGAACTCAGATGTGAGAAAATCCGTTCTGTCACTTCTAGGAGTAATTGAAATTTAAAACATAGGACTGTGCTTAGCTGGGCACATTACTTATGACAGTTGTCTTCTTCGTTTTTTCACATTTTTCAAACTTTAAAAAACTGATTTGCTCAAAACTACAATGACTTATTGCCTCACACCAGTCAGAATGTCCATCATGAAAAAATCTACAAACATAAATGCTGGAGAGGGTGTGGAGAAAAGGTAACCCTCTTGCACTGTTGGTGGGAATGTAAACTGATACAGCCACTATGGAGAACAACATGGAGGTTCCTTAAAAAACTAAAAATAGAACTACCATATGACCCAGCCATCCCACTCCTGGGCATATACCCTGAGAAAACCATAATTCAAAAAGAGTCATGTACCACAATGTTCATTACAGCTCTGTTTACAATAGCCAGGACATGGAAGCAACTTAGGTGTCCATCAACAGATGAATGGATAAAGAAGATGTGGCACATATATACAATGGAATATTACTCCACCATAAAAAGAAATGAAATTGAGTTATTTGTAGTGAGGTGGATGGACCTAGAGACTGTCATACAGAGTTAAGTAAGTCAGAAAGAGAAAAACAAACACCATATGCTAACACATATATGGAATCTAAAGAAAAAAAATGGTCATGAAGAACCTAGGGGCAAGACAGGAATAAAGACACAGATGTAGAGAATGGACTTGAGGACATAGGGAGGGGGAAGGGTAAGCTGGGACAAAGTGAGAGAGTGGCATGGACATATATACACTACCAAGTGTAAAATAGATAGCTAGTGGGAAGAAGTCGCATAGCACAGGGAGATCAACTCGGTGCTTTGTGACCACCTAGAGGGGTGGGATAGGGAGGGTGGGAGGGAGGGAGACGCAAGAGGTAAGAGATATGGGGATATATGTATATGTATAGCTGATTCACTTTGTTATAAAGCAGAAACTAACACACCATTGTAAAGCAATTATACTCCAATAAAGATGTTAAAAAACAAAACAAAACACTGATTTGCTTCAGAAATTTCTTTCTTCCAGTTAAAAATAAAAATTCTTTCACTGGTGTTTGAACTAGGTAACACTATTTTTTTTTTTTATTGAATTATAGTGATTTACAATGTTGTGTTAGTTTCTGGTGTACAGCAAAGTGATTCAGTTATACATATATATATTCTTTTTCAGATTCTTTTCCATTATAGGTTATTACAAGATACTGAATATAGTTCCTTGTACTATACAGTAGGACTTTGTTGTTTATCTATTTTATATATAGTAATTTGTATCTGCTAATCTCAAACTCCTAATTTATCCCTCCCCTCCTTTCCCTTTTGGTATCCACAAGTTTGTTTTCTGTGTCTGTGAGTCTGTTTCTGTTTTGTAAATAAGTCCATTTGTATCACTTTTTAGGTTCCACATATAGGTGACACTACTGGATTGAGTGCCTGTTGGATGCAAAATGGTGTCCACTTTACACACAACAGTTTCAATGTTAGAAGAATCCCAAAGGTGAATCAGTCAGGGCAGATGAGTTTATGCTGTGTAACAAATAACCCCCAGTACTCTGGCTGAAAACAATAACTTTGTTGTTCTTCTTTTTATTGCTCATTCTACGTGTCTGTTCTGAGTTATCCAGGGCTCTCCTCCACATCATTTCCATTCAGGGATGCAGGCTGAAGGAGGCTCCTGGAACCACCCGGCAGGTCACTTATCACTTTGGCAGGGCAAAGAGGACTAGCAAATTGCATACTGGCTTTTAGAGTTTTCTACCTTGAAGTGACACATGTCCTACAAGCTCACATCCACTGGCATAAGTGACATGGCCATTGCCTAATTTCAGGAGCATGGGAAGTACAATCAGCCCTACTGTGTGTCCAGAGGGGGAAATTGGAATATTGCTCAGCAGTGGAGGGACAGCCACAGCAGAAAAAGTATTATTTTGTTTATTTAATAAATGGCATAGGTAAGCATCAGAGTCTGAGTAACATGGGTAAGATCAATAGCTGGAATTTGGGTAACACACTTGTAGTGAGGACAGATGTTACTATGACCATTGGAAACTATGAAAATACTATCAAACTTAACATTGATTTAGTGATTCTGAGAGTATTTAGGAGGGCATTAAATTGTTCAGATTTCCAGTGCAGCAATTAATTCATCAGGGCTGGAACATACTGTAAGGTGCCTCGGGACGTATGAATGATGAACAGTTTTCTCCTCCTCAGTGCCTCCAACTAGCTCTGCAGTCTTGAGCAATCACCCTACTTTGCTGAGTCTCAGTTTTCTTCTCTCAGGTCAGGTTGTCAGGTTTACAAATTCCCCTTCTGCTTTGACCATCTGTGTACTCAGTTAATGCTTGGCTGCTGGTGAGCTCTGGCTTCTGATTCCCCTTTCTCTGATTTGATAGACAAATCTGATCTCCAGCAAGTAGATCAGGAATGTAAGTTTATTTCCAGTTCTAACATCACTCCTTAGAACTCCACTTTTTATAGCCTTATTTTATCTCAAATAACCTAAAGCGCTCTCAAAAGTTTTCCCCCTCCTCAAAATCATCCTCCTTGTGATGATTTTTAGAAATGCAGTCCAAAATGAAGCGGCCGTTTTTGAAAGTATTTAAAGTCATTATTCAAAACTTATCTTCTCTTCAACAAACAATTTCTGAGTATCTTATTATGTGGAAGAACCAACTTGGGTGCATGAGGTTGCGAAGATATCTGATCATTTTCTACTCTTAAGGGCCTTAGCTTATCCTAGAGAGACTAAGGAAAAGTTTTAGAGCTATTGATTACTTAAGAAAATAAAATATTGCCAAAATACAGAGCTTTTTGACCCAAAGCTTATAGATTTAATACAGAATGAAAGTAAATCTGAAATAAACTTAGATGTATATACCTCTTCATTTTTTACGTGAAACATTTTCAAGGCATGGTTTAAACAGATCTCCTATAGATGCCAAATAAACTAGAGATAACACATCAGAGCAAACAATGTAGTGCATTTGCATTCTATTTCAATTAAGAGCCAAGAAGAGTGTAATACAGAATTGATTGTTTGTGTCCTTTCCTCATTCCTCTCCACCAAGCATCTCCACTAAGTCAGCGCTCCCTGCTTGTTGATTTCTCCCATGTTAGTTAGAAAGAGTAGTGAGTCTTTTCTGCTGTTGCATTTCGCTCAACTAAAGTGTCCCCAGAAAAGCCTCCTCCTCAGCCCTCGCCACTTGGCAAGGGGTCAAGTGATTGAGAGCCTCCCGGTGGTCTGCCCGCCATAAGGTTCTGATGCATTGCTGATGCATTTTAAATTAGCGTCAAGAGCCTTCATCAGCGGTGGGATACAGCCAAGGGGCAGCCCTGCGAGTCCTGGGGAAATGCAATGTGAAAGAACACAGCATTGTACAGAACAGGCTGACTTTAAAAAGAGACAGTCCTGCGTAGAGAATAGATGTGTGGTTGCCAAGTGGGAGGGGTGTGGGGGAGGGATGGATTGGGAGTTTGGGATTAGAAGATGCAAACTATTATATATAAAATGGATAAACAACAAGGTCATCCTGTGTAGCACAGGGAACTATATTCAGTATCCTGTAATAAACCATAATGGAAAAGAATATGAAAAAGAATGTAGATATATGTATAACTGAATCACTTTGCTGTACAGCAGAAATTAACACAACATTGTAAATCAACTAGAGTTCAATGAAATAAAAAAAAAAAAAAAGAGGCAGTCCTGTATGTGTAGGTTCCTAAAAATTGGCCAAACTATTTTATTTTCACAACACTATTGGAAGGTAATTAGGCAAGCTTTTTGCATTTTACCTTTTCAAACATTCATTGTAAAGAAATTACATAGGAATAAAATGACCCTTCCAGAAAAACACAGGGAGATTGGAATTAAATGAGACTCAATGAGGGAAAGGAGTAAAAGTGCTTTGAAAACTTTTAAACACTACATGGCAGTGTAGTATTCCATTATGATTTGATTTATAGTTTTGGTTTCGTCTGTCTTTAGATACAATACCATTTGGCTGGAAGCAAAATGAACCTTTCTTTAACGTCTGTAAAGGGGTTCAAGTACCATGCATCCACCAGAACAAGAAAATGTATTGCCCCAGCAAGAATCGCCTTTTCAGAGTTGGCTCACAGAATGACTTTGTCAGCATGGTGATGAGCCCACTTAGTTTCTGCACACCCTCTGTTACCCTCTGATGTCCTAGGAGAGACATCTGTCCTTCACTCGGTTATTTTATGTTTGTGGTTTGTTTCATCTCAGCTTCATGATAATATCTTGAGATAGATAGGGCAGGCGGCATTACCCCTATCTTATGGATGAGTAAACCAAGTCCTAGGGTAAATGATCAACCAAGATCGCACAGATACTAACGGGCTGGCTAGCAGGTCAGACCCCATTTATTCTAGATTTGCAGCCAGTGCTCTCTCTAGTAAATGACTGCCAGACTACAGGCTTCCTGAAGACAAAGACAGGGTCTGTTTTGTCCTTCTCTGAATTTCCATGACTTAGCACTGGGATCACCCAATGTTTATAAATGTTCACTGATTAATTGATTATGCTCAGATGATCATTTCCCTTAATTCTACAAAATTAAATGTCTTGGGGAGGGAAGAATCATCATCATTAGGGAAGAACTTATCCTTAGAGATACATTTAACTTCTCTAAAGGATGCTAGCTCTTGAGTAAATGGCAGTTTTCGTTCTATTGGATACTTTATCATCAAGTCATTCAGTTGAAAGAGTTCTTTTATACTCCAAAGTTGAGGAAATGAAAGAGTATCTCATCTGTCAATGAAACATATGAAATCGAGCACGAGGTTCCGTTAACAGTTGCCACTTCAAAAACGTTTCTGAAAAAAGTAAAACGACAATTATATTTAAAGATGGGAAACAGCTTAGCTTTAAGAAAAAAAAAAAAGGCATCTGGCAGGAATTTGGATTCTCTCTTTCTTGATGGATCTGTATTCTAGCCCTCCCTCAAGGTCACCTTACGGCTCTAGCCACAGCATTTGATCCATTTACAAACAATGGTGTGTATCGTCTACACGGCATGGTGAGTTGGAATTGAGATTCGGTGTGGCTGGGATAAGCTAAGTCTATTTCCTGGGAAGGTGGCAGAATCTTGGCCACTGAGAATATGAGGAACTAGACCTCACAGGGACCTGGCTACTGAATCTGGATTGTAAAATGAGGGTTTTATCAGACCAATCAACAGCTGAGTCTGCCTATGGGAGCTAGAATGCAAATAAAGGAAAGATGGCTTCTTTTCTAACTTGAATTCACTCACTGGAGAGACCCCGAGGTCCTGCACAGGGGTTTCCCAGTGTCCTTGAGTGAGAAATGCATGGTGCTAGGAGCTAAGAGGCAGCAATGGGGGTATTAGATGGAGGCGTACGAAGCTAACATCCCCGAGGGCTGTGGAGAAGGCTGAAAGCGGAAGGTTCTGTCCTCACAGAGTTTTGGACTATTAGAATAAAACTGGCCATTCCATAGCCGAGGTTGACGGGAGGGCCTGAGCTGAGCTCCGTCAGCTGGCATGCAGGTGGCTAGTATCCAGGAGGCCTGTGGTCCTTGGAGAAATTGTGCAAAGGAGCTGATGATGCTTGCTGGGGACGTTGCCATGGTCACGGCGCCGTGGGCCAGCCAGGCTAGGGACAGAATGGGATTCTCAGGCTGATCTGAGTCTCTCCACAGTGTGAGTGGCCTCAGTGGGCCTGAGCCAGTGGGCACTCTGCCTGGTTCTGATCCAGCTCAGAAAGAACAGACTGGGAATCCACCAGCTGCAGGCATCCCTGGCATGAGGGCAGACTGAGCCAAGCAGGGCACTGGGGATGCTTTTGCCCCAGTGGTCATTGAGGATCCAGAGAAGAACGGGCATGGCGACTTCCCTGGTGGCACAGATCAGCGGCCTTGGTGGGGAGTGGTGGAGAGGTGACACTTTGAAGACTTGACTTCCTACCTGGAAGGTACTGTGGTAAACTAGGAGGAGAATCCACCGGAAGCTGGTGGCCTATTTGCTTCTCTGCCCCTCGGTGGGCGGGTACAAGGAAGATGTGGCCAATTATAGAAAAATACAAAAACCTCCCTTTCTTTGCACAATTGACTATGTTAACTATTTTTGCAACACACTACTTGTGAACCCTTTTGAAACTGCAAAGTTCGGGAGAGGATTTTGTTTTAAGCTGTGAAAATATTCATCTCTATCCTACAAGGTCTCAGAGGATTATTAGCCCATTTTATAGACTGTATAAATGGGTGAAAGGGTGATTAGAGTACAGAGGTTCATTTACTTTTCTAAGGTTTCTGAAGAAAGCATGGTTCAACCATGAATTACCCATGCTGAATGCATTGGAAGTAATGTGTTTACTACATGTGGTTATGTTTATGTTTGCATATCTATAAGTTAGTATCTATGTTAAAAGTATTAAATAGGAAGGCACAGCTAGAGCAGAATGGAGGGAGTTTCTCCCCAGTTGTACAGCTTTTGAAGCCTGACACTGTTCCCAGGATGCCCACCATGATGGCAGGGGATGTCTATGACCATTTTGTTCTTTCCAGCTCTTTTCTTCACTACGTTACATGTTGGATGATTAATAAATGAATGAATTCCAATGAAGTTAATTAAGATACACCTGCTAACAGATTCATAATTCCCAAGACAAATAAAAGAAACTTTATTAATTTGCACTGTCCTCTTAAAACACTACAACATATTAGATGAGAAACAAATCAAATCCAGTATGTGTGAGGGAGGAACTATGTGTGGGGGGGATTTGGGGTTGTTATCAATAAATAGCATCTCCATCTTGGCATAATAGCTAGGGTTTGCAGATGGAACTGTCCATACCAACTTCATGGATGTTTAACATCATTAAGAAGGATGCAGCTTAAAACAGTCATTCTGCTTCTGCCCCTCAAGCCAGTTCTTAGAGTGATGTATGCTGAGTTAACCTGATTCGATGAAGTTATAGTGGTCCATTGACTGAGGATGCCTGTTACAAGGATTCCAATCCCTTCAAATGCCTTTCATTAAAAGGCCACTTTATTCATCTGGGGATGACTTTGGTTGTTGCTGTTATCCCTTCCAGGAGCAGGAGAAATAAAAAGAATACGAGTTGGCTTATCCGTTTTGCCCTGGTGTGATTTCTCCTCATCTGCGGTGAGCTAGACCACTGCCCTCCGTGGACCGTACCAGTGTACACTAGCACACAGAAGCCTGGCCAGACAGGGTCCGCCCAAGTGAAAGTGTGCAGATTAGTGAGGGCTTTTTAAAAGCACCAGAGAGGTGTTATTAATCCTTTGAAAGTGTGAGCCTTTCTGATATCGCAGCCGGACTCCTGGGGGAAATTGCACAGGGTTTTGTATACTTGATAAAGAAAGTGTAAAGTAAAAGGCAATGAACTTAATGACCAAGAAATTATTATGAGAGGCAATGAATGCCATCCTCCAGAGATTTGTGACTCTTTGCACAGAGTCTGAAAGAGGTAGAGATGCCTTTCTATCAAGCTGCCTTTCAGTTTCAGTCGCAACACATCCATTTGCATTCTGTCCTGTGAAGATGAAGGATTTGGCTTTGAAAGAGCAGAGACTCTTTAGTGTTGGAACAGGATCCCAGGTGGCAGTCGTGGGGTGAGTGTCTGAGAGATGTGTGCATCCCTGAGGTCTTCTTTGGTTCTCTCCTCACCCATCATTTTATATTTGGGGAGATCATTTTGATTTTGTCCAAAGATCGTCTCAGTATTGGACTCTTTGGGCAGAGAAAGTTTCAGCTGATGTTCTGTTTTACTCCATGGTTGCAGCTCCACATCACACCACACAAACAAACCCCTGTGCAGAGGGCCCCCTGTGCCCTTCACTCACTGCCATCTCACCTAGGGGGAGAGGATGAGGAGATACACAGGAGGATATGCAGGTGTTGAGATGACATTTCCATCAGCAAGGCATCCCCTTGTCCATTCCATTCTCTCTGGACCCTGTGAGTGGTCACCTCCACCTTCTCAAGAACTAAGAAACAGAGATGAACTGTGCTTCGAGTTGTATCTGTGCTGGAGACGGAGGCCACAGTTCCGCCGAGATTTTCCAGACAGTGCTCATCAGCTCTGGCCGGTCAGCCCTTGAGTGCAAACAACTTTCCTCATGCCTAGAAACTTGGAAATTTAGAGCTAGAAGAATCCAAAAAATTATTTAGTGGAAGCCCTCTACTGTATCAACCAGGAGAGATTGTGAGCTAATCAAAGCTACACATTGATTTAGCCAGAAACCAGGTTTTTCTCATTATTATATCAAGGTTTGGGGTTTTTTTTCTGGGGGGTGGGGTCAACCCACCCTTACTCAAGTTTTAACTATCTTTTTCCAACAGAGTAATTGAAAATTTTATTTATTTATTTATTTATTTATTTATTGACGTACAGTTGATTTACAATGTCATGTTAGTTTCAGGTGTACAGCAAAGTGATTTGGTTATACATATACATATATATACACATTCTTTTTCATATTCTTTCCATTATGGTTTATTACAAGATATTGAATATAGTTCCCTGTGCCATACAGTAGGACCTTGTTACTTATCTCTTTTATATATAGTCTTTTGTATCTGCTAGCCCCAAACTCCTAATTTATCCCTAATTTTTTAATTAATTATTTTTAAATGGTAAAGTTACATTAGGTAACATTTTTCTATTCTGGAAAACGACCTTACATTCTTCCCTGAGAAGAGACAAAGAGAAGTCGGGGAAAGGAGCCAGTTTGAGGTTGGGTCAGTCATACACTCTGAACATCTTTCCAGGGCACCTGAAAGGTCCAGATGCCTTTCCTAGTCCATTCTCCAGAGGCCTTTTCTGAAGGGAGATTAACAAACCATCAATGATTCTTCCTCCGCTTTTTATTTTATGACCAAAGAGACCCCAAAGTCTGATGGGAGAATATTGGGTCTGTTTATTATACAAATTAGTTAATTTCTCCTTCATGGACTTTTATAGATTCTAGGAGTGAACCCACATTGGAAAGGAACCAAGCTTCTTGCTAAAAGGTCTGAAGAGTTTCTTTGTCATAACAAAATTAGGCCAACATATAATTGTCATTTGCTTTATTCTTATGGAAATCGAACATTAGCATGTGTATAATTGATCTGAAATCCAGACACATCAAAGACATGAATCTATGTATCTATGTGATTTTAATATAATTATAAGGAACTACATATGTTCTTACTCAAAACTTGTTTTTGCTTTAAAGTTTTTCTTTGAATGAAGGGAGATGTCTTTTATTCTATGCCCCTGCCCCCAGCTTTGAAAAATCTCTTTCCTTTTTCCCTCAAATGACCAGAGATACAATCATCAGCCTCTCCAGGGCCCTTGAACTGAACACTTATTCTTTTAAAAATCATCAACACAGGATCAGTTGCCAAGTGGAGAAGCTGATTCTTCTCTCCGTGCTCTAGGAAGTATTTTCTTTGTAGCGCTGTTGGCATGGAGGTTAAGGGTCTGGAACTTGATATTGAAATGACAGAGAATTGCTATTGGATACAGTTTATTTCAGAATTTAAAGCAAACTCATCCAGAAACTGCAGTCAGAATATTCAAATAGAAGCATGTGAGAAATTGTAAATATGACTACATGGGTATCTCTTACATGAGATCAATAGAAAACTAAGTATATATTTTTTATTATCAAAAAGTACACATAGATTGGCTATTACATCAGTAATTTAACTCAAGCAGGAAAGAAAACTCAGAAATTAGGACAAAATTAATTGTAAATGCTCTGTAAAAAACATGTATTTATCAGATTTATATGGATAGCTAGATATTTGGTTCCCATTTCTTATGATAATGGTAAAATAAATAAGAATCCTTATTTAATGAAAGGTAACCATAAAGTAGGTGTATTTTAAAAATGGGCTAGAAAGATTTCGAATTCAGCATGAAGTTTCTGGGATTCTTTCATGCAGGTGGTACATGTATGGTTTATGCATAATATAGAGAAGGTATATGTTTTTGATACTGTGTATTTGGGAAAAATCAATGTGCTACAAAATACAACAAAATGTTCCTGCATGTATATAATTCTGTGAAAGGTGAACAGATAGTTGGTTTTTCAAACTTGCCTTTATTAGATGTTGTTAAGGTTTTCTAAGAGGGCTGAATTAATATTTTCTCTAAAGCCAATTTCACTTGAGAAGGGAAGGCTCATAAAGTTAAGATGCGTTATTGGAATTACAGATGTTAGTGTTTTAGGTTATGCGTATGTGGACATTACAAAGGGCTTATTACTTTGACACCTGGGTAGTTGTGTGTGTGTGTGTGAGTGTATGCACACGTGAATGTGTGGGTGAAGAAAAATGATGTCTCCTCTGGGACCATACGCCCAAACAATTTTAATAATAGCATATATAAGAAAATTTTGCACACTTTAGACTTATTACAAAATCTGTCTTTGATCCCCAACTGGGTCATGCTGTATGTAGACATTTGATATTTTGCAGAATAGTTTTCAAATTTTAAATCAATTTCTAAAAAACAAAAGTCCATATATCCAACTGTCTCTTGACTGTTCTTATGTGACAAACTTAAAATGTCTAAAATAGAGCATTTGGTTCTCCCTCAAATCTGCCCCTCCCCTAATCTTCCTCGTCTCAGCAAATGACACCAAAATTCATGGAGTTGTTTCTATGCATTTCTTAATTAAAATTTTGTGTGTGTGTCCGAAGAGGAGTGGTCTGTTGTATAATCACTGGAAGTTTGCCGTGTGTGTTCCCACTTTACAGTATAGAGTTCCTCTTAAGGGGGATCTTTGTATGAAGACAGAATGACTACTAGAAAGTTTTTCGTGAGTGATGCTAGATTATAAAGAGTTGGCATAATCACATGTACATTAATATTTATCGAGTGCCTACTAAGTGCTCAGCTCTCTTTTAAGCACTGAGAATACGTCTCTGAAATGATGTACCCCAGCTCTGCAGAGTCAAAACCAAATGGATGAATCATATAATCTGATGAGGGTCAACTCCACTACTGCAGTTTCCTACTGGGGACACACAAAACAATTGCCAAATTCCTTTCTATCATTAAGAATGTCTTAGTTTTGGTGGAACCAATTTAAAAAATTAAAAATAAAATGAGTCCAAAATAATTCAAGCAATGTTTAAGTCAATATGAGCTAGCGTAGCTTTTACAACATACATGAATATACATGCATGAGGAATTCAGAGGAAATAAAAGAATTGAGTCAACTGAGTCATTAGTTAAACAAACATGTATTGAAAACTGGTTAACCAGTTGCATACATTTGGTATGCTCACCTACCAGAATAGTCATGACTGTTCCTTGCTTCTTTCACTCAACACATGTTTACTGACTGTTTACTCTATGGTGGGCGCCAAGCTAGGGGCTGGGCATAAAGGTTGCATCAGACACATCCTTGTCCTCGTGGATTTCATGCAGGATCCACTGGGTCTCATGAGAGGACCATTTTCTAAGTCATTTATATTTTCTGGAAGCTGATATTTCTTGTTGCTTATAGGATGACCACCTCATACGTGTGGTCGCAATTATATGTCACCATCTGCAAAATACAGGGGTAGCCACCCTGGAATCAGGTCCCATTTCAGCAAAGTTTTAAAAACGCTTGGCCTGTGAATTAGCTGCCTCTTTTGTAAGATCTCTGGGCCTTATCTTGTGTCCTGACCTGTGAGGTGAGGTAGCTTTTCTATTCTTCTCTGCTACCCACTGGGAGTTTTAGAATTTGGATTTCCTGTTGTTCTCAATTCTCACTGCTTGAGCCTTCAAGCCCTGGATGGGGGGCGGGATGAGCTTTCAACTGGGGGGACCGGAAAACGGAGCCTTGAGCTGAGCAGTGACCCCAGCTATGTAGCTCTTACCTTAATAGATTTCAGTTTTCTCTTCTGCACAACAAAGAATTTAAGGAATTTTAGGGATCCCTAACAACAGCAAGTGGAAGTATGAACCTCTGAGTCTCAGATGGTCTGTAGAGCCAGGGTCGGGGATGAGAGGTGGGGAGGTGAGGAGACAGCTTGTCTGTTCCCACGCTTCCCTTGTAGGTGTGAGTACGTGTCATGTGCCTATGATGGGGAGAGTGTTGATATTTTCACTAAAACCCTTCCCCTCCTCACGGTTGCTGGGCAAGGAAACGTCCTACC
This sequence comes from Balaenoptera acutorostrata, assembly GCF_949987535.1. NCBI lineage: Eukaryota > Metazoa > Chordata > Mammalia > Artiodactyla > Balaenopteridae > Balaenoptera > Balaenoptera acutorostrata. The sequence goes on from NC_080081.1 coordinate 5,603,036, forward strand.
AAGTTCATCACGGGGAGTTGGAGAGATCTTAGAACTCTTCCATTCATCCCATTATTTGGTAGATGAGGAACTTGGGGTCTGAAGGGGGTCAAGGCAGGAGAACCTAACTCTCTTGACCACCAATCAATCAATTATCCTGCCTTTCTAAATTTGAACTAATAGGCTACGTTTTTCAAAACGTTAAATTAATGATGAGAATTCTTTAAAAAATGGTATTGCGCTCTGCCTCCTTTCTTAGATTACAAAGTGAACTTTGCCTATTTTTTAAAACTCAGGGGTGTATCATTATGAACTTGATGGAATTGTTAATTGCAGAGTCTCTGGAGACAGAGCTGGATTCAAATCCGGCTGTATCACTGATTAGCTTTGTGATGTTGGGCACAGCGTTTAACCTCTCTGATCCTCAGTGCCCTTTCCCACAAAATGGAGTCATAATCATTGGTTGTCTACTGGGAATTTTTCAAAGAACATCCTGCTCTGTGTAAAGTGATCCCCCACTTTGACCCCAACGATCTCAGTGAACCGAGAAAAAGTTCTGAGATGCCTGGTGTGACGGTGTTTCTGGAAAGCTGGAGAAGGGGCGTGGCTTGCCTGTGTTGGTCTGTGAGGGGCAATTGCCTGTCCACGGAATTTAATATCTTATGCAAAAGTGATGATGAAGCTGAGAGACACTGTTAGGACACATAATGATGGATGATTTTATTTCCTCTATTTTTTCATTAATAAAATAATCGCTTCTCATAGGCGATCAGCCAACACATACAAGAAGAGTTCCTAAACTAACAAACAGGAAATCTGTTCCTAGCTGATAATGTGCTCCTGCTGTTCTTTCATTCAACCTGTAAAACACCGTGCCTGCATCTTGGGATCTGGGGCATCATAATAAATGCCTTTATCCCCAATATTCGAATCAGCCTTATCTTGACTGAAAAGGCCTTGTTTTCTAAACCTTTTAACAATTCAATTTCAGAGTTACTAAACTGACAAAATTTCTCCTTTGGTAAAAATCCTCCCTGGGAATGTATGTTTATACATGTTAGTGGGCATATGTGAGCATTTGTGTGTGTGTGTGTGTGTATAAATTGCAGGAATCTTCTGAAAGAAGCCATTAGGAAAAAAAAATAACCAATGTAACTTACAGAAAACGCCACTGACTATAACAAAATGTCATTCATTAGAACCCCAAAAGGTAGTTTAAATTTTACCAGTTTGACTTTTTTGGCATGAAAATCAAATTACGATGAATTTCATACAGCTTAATTTTGAAATGATTCTAAGAAGTGATTTTAAGTGAATATGTTAAGCATGACATTGGGTGGATGCACCAGTAATTCTGAGAAGTCTGGGCTAGAGACACAAAGTTGGTTGCCCTTGGGATCTAAGTGGTATTTTAAGCCAAGTGAATGGATTAGATCGCTCAGAAAGAATGTTCTATACAATCAGTAGACAACCCCATCCATAAGATGACTTAATATGTCAGACTGAACAAATCTTTCAATACCAAGTGGGATTAGCTTTAAAATATCTATCTTTAAGGAATTATTGCTACTGTTACCTTCAAAGTTTATAATTTTTATCATGACTAAATAAGATCCTTAGAGAACTTCGAATAGTTTGCTAAATCCTTAGCAATATTCTAAAGGTGGCTTATATGTAGTGACTTTTTAAAAGGCTATATTTGATGTTCACAATTGGCAGATAATCAAAAACTCACTTCTCACTTAAAACAAATGCATTACCAATAGAAATAGTATAAATGGTGTTTGAATTCTCAGGTCAGTCCTATAACTGAATTATAATCTTCTAAATATGTTTATATATCATTAAACATTTGTTTATTTATACATGTGGAGAAAATAAAGCTCAGAGAGGCTAAATAATTTGCCTACAAATGCAATGATTTCTGTGAAAGTGCTTTACACATAACAAAGCCCTAAAGGAACGTATTTTTCTTAGCATCACTTTGTACATGGATTAGAGCATCTCCCTAAAACCACTTATGAAACATCCTACTGATTGTTCACCGGAAAATGTCCTTTTGTGGTAGACAGCATGTCATCTGCTAACTGTTCAATATAAACAGTACTTGTCTGGAGCTCTTTGTAATGAAAGAAAGAAACACTTGTCTAAAGAGCACTTGGACCCTGCCGTGCAGTAAATGAGAACCAAGGTGAGACCTTGCTGTTCTGAGAACACAGGCAAGAGTTTGAAGTGGGATGTGTGAAGATGCTAGAGCAGGATGCATGGTCCATTCAGTGCATACCAGCTCCTTTCTTGCCTTCACACTATTCTGCCGCGGACACTCCCCGTGGTAGTGATGCTCATTACACACCATGGCGCTCACTGCTGCCCTTGAGCTGGGAGTGGCTGGTAGTCATTCATGCTAGAAGATTATCTTGATCTGGTGTCTGAAGACCCAGGTTCTAGCCTACAATGGATGTGTCGATGAGAATCATTCTTCCTCCTCTGAGTCTCTGTTGCATCATTGGTCAAACTAGAAATGCCTTCAGGTTGGAATTCAAGTTATCCACGTGGCCCAGAATGTCGAAGAAATGAGCCTGCATTCTTCTGAACTATGGAAAGGGGTCTGAGCTTTGTACTGATGCAAATGTAGGCTGGGGCCTGAAAGGCTTGTCCGTTTATTCTGGGAGCGAAAATAGAGTAAAAATAAAAATAGACATTTCTCAAGGGGTGAGGTCAAGGAGAGGCTGGCTTCCAAGGACTGGGTAGATGTCTGCAGAGCCAAGGAAACGTGGAGAAGGATGTTTGCCCTTAAAACTTCTTAGCACATGGTGTGCTTGGTTTTCTGCATTCAGCTTGTGGCAAAGCCTTAGGACTAAGACATGATTTGAGGGGAATTTGGGTGTTTCTGTAGGTCTCAGGAAAGCATCAAAGAATGCCCACCAGGCAGTGGCAGGAAGTAGAGGATGCCTGAGATTTGGCCAAATCACTGATAGATTCTTGTGTCTACGGAGGGGGTGCCGAAAAATGCACTAGAAGCCAACTAGCTCCACCGGCTAAAACAGTCCGGAGGCACTGAAATCTAACAAAAAGTACAGCTCAATATCTAATCCCGAATCCCCTTCCTGGACCGGGAGAGATCTTGGTAAGGCCATCCTCTACTACTCTTCAGTTTCCTAATCTAAAATAGGAGTAATACCCATTCCTTCTTACCTGTGAACATGTTGTGTAGATTAACATGATGGCGTTTGAAAGGTGCTGTTTAAATATAATATGTTATTAAAGTATTATCATTCTAGTTGCTGGTGATTATCTAAAAAGCTTTAAATCACCTGGTTATTTCCGGGATTCAATTTTCATTGTCGGTTGCTCTTTCTCCTTTCAAAGACATCACATTTCTTTGTCACATAGCACAGACGTTATAGTTTTGAGTTTTGGAGTCGGGAACACAAATTTGTATTTCACTTGAATGCATTCAGAATTGTGGTATTGGGGCTTTTTAGATGTAGGTTGCTTAATAATTTTAAAGGAGCTATGTGAGGCCATCTTTAGGATGAGTTTTCACCTTGTTGGCAAGTTTTTATTTGAGGGGGATGAAATGAAAAATGCGGTTCTGGTTCTCAATATTCAGCTACAGATGGAAAGAAATATGAAAATCCAGAGATTACTGGCATAGCAATTCTGTGTGCCTGGCATATATCTGTACAGATTCTATCCATTATTCAATTTACTGCCCAACTTTTAAAACTATATGCCATTCCCCAGAAGGCTGTCTTTTCTTTGCTCTTTCCTTTATGAATATTGGCTATTTCTCATTCAATAACCCTGACCCAGACTTTTTTTTTCTTTACCATAAAAGTATATCTATTCTAGGTAGAAACCTTTATAGTCTGGGCCACGTGGAATTCTTTTTCATTTGAAGTGAATGTTGCTTTTTCTAAACCGCTTTTGCCTTTTGACCCCTTTATAATCAATACCGGAATGTTTTCACTTTAACTTATTGGGTGGTTGAAAGAAATGTGATTGAATGTCTGTTTACTTCCTGAGCTAAGATATTTCTAGCTTGTCATACAAGTCAGTGGAACGTGGGCTAGGGGATCCAGTCTGGGGACACAAAAAAATAGCATAACCTTTCCCGCAAGCTTCAGAAAGCATTTTTAATATTCACTTTTTAGAATAGTCTTATGATTTTTTCCCTTAACTTCACTGCATTTACATACTTGACAAAGAGTCAAAAGACCCATTCATATTTTTATGATTTGTATTTCCCCTTCAATAACCATAGCTGCTTCCCCTAATGTCACCGTACACTCCTTCAAAATGCAGGCTATTTCTTCCCTCCTGGAATCTTTAATGAACTTTGAAACTCTAGTCACTTTCTTTTCATTGGTGGTGACCTGGTGACAATGAACAGATGGATATAAAGGTACAACTTGTGACGTTTGGGAGAGTTTTGCTTTAAAAGTGTTAATTTTATGACTTTCCTACCATGTTCATGTACTTGTTGACAATTCATCATGAATGAATTTACTTAAGAAACAATAAACCTAAAAACTGATGACTTTTCATTCTTGTAGACTTTGACCTTTCCATTTTTTAAAATTAAAGTATAAATAGTTGATTCACATTATTGGGTTAGTTTCAGGTGTACAGCATAGTGATTCAGTATTTTTTGCAGATTATACTCCATTATAGGTTATTACAAGATAATGGTTATAATTCCCTGTGCTATACAGTATATCTTGGTTGCTTATCTATTTTATATATAGTATTTTGTGTCTGTTAATCTCAAACCCCTAATGGGGAGAGGGAAGAGGGGAGGGACAAAGCAGGGGTATAGCTTTTCCATTTTTAACATGTGATGTGTCTTTTCTTTAGTAGAATCCTCACTCTATTAAGAACTGAATCACTGTGCTGTACACTTAAAGCTAACACAACATTGTTAATCAACTATACTCCAATATAAAATAAAAATTAAACAAGAACAAAAATAAAACAAAGCATAGACTTTAAATATTTCTCATTTTTCTTCAGAAAACAAAAAAGAACTTTACATATAAATCGCTGAGAGAAAATTTTCCAATATGTTTTCAATTAAAAGTGACTCTGGCCTCCTGTTTTAATTAAAATAAAAGAAAAAGGGGTAATTTTTTAGTAGATATCAAAGCTGCAGTTATTTATACAATGCTCGAGACACACAATGCCCCAAAGAAAGCAAATGGCGACATATTGTGTAGCTCCAACTTCCTGCACTGCTGAGCATTGTACAGTCACTCCCTTTGCTTATCTGTTGGGCAGGCCCTTCCTGACAGAGGTGAACACACTCTGTCTTAAGAATTGGGGGCATGTCCATTTGGGAGTGTGTTTCCCCACCCTGCACCTCACGTGAACAATGGGGAATTTTGTTATCTCTCCGTCTGTTGTCTACGATGGCATTCAAGTTCTTACCATGCCAACATTTTCAGTCCCTCCTGTGAGCAGAAAAGAAGAAAGCTGAGTATTACAGCTATCGTCCAATGGTATCAAGTGGCTTATAGAGATTAATTTGAAATGGCACTGCGGAGCTCAACAATGCACGATGGCCATTTTCATTTACTTGACAATTTTGCATGCTTCTGGCATGAAAAGGCTTCCTTGGGAAATGACCCTGTTTTATTGATTGTTATTCTAAATGAAATAAGTGTCAAAGCAAATGATAAGCAGACCCTCACTAACGTGTAAATTACTGTGCAAGATACTTTTTCAGTAAACAATTACTGGCGAATAATCAAGAAATGCAAACTCATATATGATGCAACACTCAATCAGTAAACACTTCCCCATTATTGCTTTCAAACTCTTTTCTCCTTTCCACATGGAAATGCCATGCCAATGAATTAACACTCACTATTTGGTTTAATTGGCATGCTCACTTACCAACTATTGCTCAGAAATTAGGATTCATGCAACATTTCTAGGAATCTGTCAAACTCTCCATTTTTAGCAGGCAAGGGTTTGTTGAGGCAAAGGGGAAAGCTCAGTTTACTATGTGAGTGGAAATGCTGAAAAGCTGGGGTAGGGTCGTACCAGATGCTGCGGGCTGCCATTTATTAGAGAATTGTGAGGATATGTGTGATTCTAAAACTGTCCTCTCTTTAAAATCTACTGTTGTTTAAAAAAGAGGTGGTTTATACCCTCAGTGTGAACACTTTGTTATCTTCATGTGTGACAACCTATCACATAACTAAAGCAACCCAATTTCTCCTCCACGTCCTTGAATCTCACCTCTCTCCTTTCTCTTCTGTACTCTGAATTCAAAATACGGCTTCCAAAATAACTTAACCCACTATTTTTTTTTTATCATAATATCACTTCAGTCAGGAAAGTTTCATTTTTCCCTTTTATCTGAAATTGTAAGAACTAAATAAAAAGTAAAAGAAAAAAAAATGGTCAGGCACCCGATTGCCAAATATCCAGATGCCTGGTGTTAGATACACAATCTGAACGAGTGACCCAATTTTTAAATTTCATCTGGACATCAAGATTTGAGGAGGGAGGGAGGGAAGGAGGGAGGGAGGGAGAGAGTGGGAGAGAGAGAGACAGAGAGAGAGAGAGAACTTGAACGCCTTTGCTTGTTATTCTTGGAGATTCTCATCATGTTCAAGCAAATTACCTCATTCTTTCCTTGGCCTCCTGTCTATTCTTTTCCATCTCTTTGATCTACTTCATTATTTTTCTGAAATCGCAGAATGATCGATCAATTAACAAATTCCAATCACTTGTTAAACCTCTCTAGAATGCATAGTACTCTAGACGCCTGTGAAATGAGGCAATTCTGACCTGGGGGAGTTTACATTTTTGTGATGTGATGATCAAAACATCCAATGACTCAATAACATGATCATATTGCATATTTATGGATGCAAAACAGTGTAATTTAAGTTGAACACATAAACAGGACATGGAAGATGTTTGGTTTAAGACATTTTTTAAAGTTGCAAATTACATTTACTGTAGATAAAAGGTAGCTGAGCACTTTCTTAAAGTGAAACTGCATTTTCAGCCCTTGGAAATTGGAAGGAATTATGGTTATTCAGAGGAAGTAAAAGACAAGAGGACTGAAATACTTTTCTTTTCCTTGCTAGAGTTTGAAAGTATTAAAAATTTCTGGCCTTTTCCATTATAGGTTATTACAAGATATTGAATATAGTTCCCTGTTGAATATAGTTGAATTATAAGTTATTACAAGATATTGAATATAGTTCCCATACAACAGGTCCTTATTTTTTATCTATTTTATATATAGTAGTGTGTATCTGTTAATCCTAAATTCCCAACTGATCCCTTGCCCCCTTTCTCCTTTGGTAAAGCTAAGTTTGTTTTCTATATCTGTGAGTCTATTTCTGTTTTATAAATAAGTTCATTTGCATTATTTTTTTAGATTCCACATATATGTGATATATGGTATTTGTCTTTCTCTGTCAGACTTCACTCAGTGTGATAATCCCTAGGTCCATCCATGTTGCTGCAAATGGCATTATTTCATTCTTTTTTTATGGCTGAGTGATATTCCATTGTGTATATATACCACATCTTCTTTATCCGTTAACCTATAATGGAAAAGAATCTGAAAAAGAACATATATATATATATAATACATATGTATGTATAACTGAATCATATTGCTATATACCTGAAACATTGTAAATCAACTATACTTCAATAAAAAAACAAGCAAACAAAAAAATCTATGACCTTATTTATTGTGCTAATTGCCTAATCCAGTACTATAGGAGTCATTTACTGGTTTGCTTAGTGTCTGTGTAGTGGAATTGGATGGGATTTTCAATGTTGATCTCTTGCTACTATTACCTCCCATTAGGGGTCCAGAAAGGAGAATATTTTTGTTACTAGTATCATTGACTATCTTCTCTGGGAATCTTAACACACCAGAATGTGGTGAAATCTACATACAGTGCTGGTGAGCAGATTCTCAGGACAGCAGGCTTCTAGGCTTCATTTTTAATATTTCATGATGCTGCATACCTCCACACCCATCTCCTTCAGTTCCTCTTTTCCACGCATTTATTTCACAAATGGGGGCAGAGCTTAGCCACTCAGATTCATCACTGAATACCACGTCTCTCTCTCCCCTCCACAGCCTATTTTCACAATCAATTCCAGCAGGAAAAAAAAGCATGGAAAAGTTGCCAATAGGGTATTTATTTGAAATGAGGGAAATTGGGGGAAAATTGTATTCTCTAAGTTAAATAGAGAGCACTCATCTTACCTTGCCTAATGTGTATGATGTCGTAAGTCTGAAGAATGTATCTCATCTGTCTGTGGTGCTTGTCTTGCAATTTGGAAACATTGTATGGCTCAGTCTTCCCTCAAAGGACATAGCAAGTCATTTTTAGCTGTCAGTAGCAATCGATATTGTTAATACCTTTAGATAGAGGAACCCCAGCTCTTTCCTAACCTTTCTTATCTAGGTGGTAGGAGAGGTTAGACACTGAGAGATATTGCTGGGCAGGAAGTGGAATCTTCCCTGGTGACCTCAGCATTCAGATGGATGCCACTGTGCCTCTTTTTACCTGGAAGCAGGCATATGTCCTGGAGGACATCTAAGGGACCTCTCAGCTCTGCAGGTGGGTCTACTTGGGAGAAAAAAAGTGGAATCCAATCAGAATTTATACTTATATTCATTCTGTCCTCTCCATGTGGGAACTTTCAGACATTTATTTCTTGGGCGAAGCATAAAGAGGGGGAAGATGTAAATCTATTCTAGTCTCATGTAAGAGGGTCTTTGCAAGTGCAGCCCTTGGACCTACAACCTTATCAGAGACACTATAAACGTCTGGTAGCACATTATTTTAATTTCCGACAGATCACAGTCTATTACAGAATGGCTCACCTTAAAGACCCTAAAGCATCCTTGTAACTCTTTCCTTTCCAACGGTCTCATCCAAAAAACGGGGCCAATTTCTTGAAGAACTGCTTAACCTGGTGGTTTTCCCGAGAAAACAGAAAGAATTAATGCTTTTTTTTTTTTTTTTTGGCCGTGCCATGCAGCTTATGGGATCTTAGTTCCCTGACCAGGGATTGAACCCAGGACCATGGCAGTGAAAGCACTGAGTCCTAACCCCTGGACCGCCAGGGAATTCCCTGCACTTTGAAATACATATATGTATATATCATATGTTTGTAATGAGTGAGCCTACCTAATCATTCTCATTTAAGGAAAAGAAGAGTAAAAAAAGTATCATAAAGAAGTGGGATATGTGTTTCTATTTTCCAAAGAATTAAATGTATAAGTTTCTTCCTCTAAAATGGGAGAAATAAATTCCTGAAATTAAATATATATTATCTGATGCTGTGAAATAGGAAGTCACCTTATTCCTTGAGGAAAATTATTGTGTTAAGACACAATACATGGCTTAGATTTGATCATAGGCAACCAACCACAGGACAACATGTTCAGTTTTGTCCCATCTTTGTTCTGTTTTTCATTCAAAGAGGCAGAGTTGTTGGTTGGTGGATTATGGTACAAATAGCAGCACACAGAGAAGTTAAGTGAAAAAAAACACCGAGGGTTAACAAATCTCAGAGACAGCAGACAATTATGTCTGCAGTCGACTTTCCTTTGTCTTTCTTCTGTCATTTCTCTCACCACATTGTGCGAAGGAGTAAAGCATCACTGAGTGGATAGGAATGAAAAGCTTCATGAAATGAATGGGTCTGAAGGAGGATTTATAAGGGCTCTTCAATAGCAAAGGGTGATGGCTCCAACAGCAGAAAATTCCCCATCTTCCTTGAGTTAAAAGACTACAGTGAAAGGAAGATAATCTTCTTTGTTTTAAAATATGGTGGCACTTACCTTATGGTTAAAGGAAAATCATGCATGCAATTTTTAAAAATCTCAGCCTTTAACATTTTATGGCCGAGTAAATACATTTATAATTTGAAGAATGTTATCTTTTCCTATTCAGAGGGTTAGTTTGTGAGAACTTGAAGTCTGAATTAGGTGAAAATGGAAAATTTACTTCTTGTTTCTTTCTTTCTTCTATCTTAGTTTTTCCTAAAATGCAAGTGATTTCGGGGCTGGGGATTGTTGGTTAAAGAAGACATAAATAGACTCTCCAGAAGTGATCCCCTCATAATTTGATGTCAACTGGCAGCTCATGGTATTCTAGTACATTCGTGCAGGTTCATACCACAAGGGATTATCCCTAGGGGTCCTACATTTTTTATTATTTTGGTAATAATTGCTTCTATCCAATGTTTACTTAATTGTCTCTCTATATATGCAGATGAAAAAAATTTTTATTGACTTAGAGTTGATTTACAATCTTGCGTTAGTTTCTGGTGTACAGGAAAATGATTCAGTTAGATACATTCTTTTTCAGATTCTCTTCCATTATAGTTTGTTACAGGATACTGGATATATTTTGCTGTGCTAAAAAGGAGGACCTAGCTGTTTATCTATTTTATATACGCAGTTGTTTGTATCTGCTAATCCCAAACTCCTAATTTATCTCTCCCCATATGTAGATTTTATACATATATAAAATATGTGTTGCATATATAATATATGTACTCCAACACACGACTTTCCATACACTTAATACTTTTGACCTTCATCATTACTTTCCATTGGATTTTACCAGTACTAGATAGTACAACTGATTGATATTTATTTCCTTTTACTGCTGGAGGAAATCCTTACAACTTTCAGACTTCCCAGGAAAGCCCCAGTTTAGTGCTGATGGTTAACGAACCCTCCCGTGCACCTGGTTTTATGGCTGGGAAGAAATCATTTCTCTCAAGAGTCCCGTTTCTGTAAACCTCCTTTAAACTAGTAAGAAGATAGTATATAGGCAAAACTCAGGTTACTCCAAATATTTGGTCTAGAATTTGCTTTTGAAATCCAGTGGATATTAGAAGCAAGGATTTGAAATCCCCTGGGTACAAGAGGTTACTATTAAAATTGTGAATGTTTTAAAAGGATTTAATTCAGATAAAAATCCTTAATTTTCAATTTATATCACAGATGGACTTAACCTTGAAAGGCTAACTAAATTACATGACAATTTCCTTAACCATTTGAAAAAAAAAAGTGCTTTTTTTCTTAAACCAAGTTTAATAATGATAACATCTTTTATTTGGAGTAGGGATTTAAGAAAGTGCTATTTTGGATTTACCATAGAGCTTTATTCTCTCAATTTGATTAAAAAGGGCTCCTTTTAGTGGTTTACCAAGCTCAGTTAGAGAGGTCCTAGAGAGAATATGGCTCTCGGCCCTGCATGTCCCAGAAACCAATTGTTCTCTTTAAAAGTAGTTTTGTGGTCTTTGGTTCAAGTTAATGCCCCCTAGGTAGAGGTTTACATTTGGTTTAATTTTGGTTAAATATAACTCTCGAGTTTGAAATACAAAAAGTTTCCTGAGAAAAGCTTGTAAAATCTTTTGGGCAGTGCCGTTCAAGTGAATCAGAAACATATGGGTTCAAATTTCTCTGAAAACACACAGTTATATGTGTTTGGGAGGACAATTGGGGATTTTACTGCACCCCAAACTTGAGATATGTGGCTTTAGGAAAGAGCCTCAGACGTGTAAGAATTCCCTCTTCAGGGCTGTGTCCACTCTTCCCTCACAGAAACCCTCATCAGAAAGCTCTGGTTAATATTTCTATGTTTTGGGAAGAGAACATGGTGTGAATTTATTTTTCATGCCACTAATGGTCTAGATGACTGCCACAAAAATTTTACTTTAACCAACGTTGTGCTCTATCTTTCCGATGGTGAAATATTCCCTACAAGCTCGAGCCATTTGGTTTTCAGGGGACCTCACCGTTGACAAAATGAAAGATGTGATTTGTTCAGTGAACCTCACTTTCCTATTCTGTCAAGTAAGAAATGAATTGGGCCTGACCACAGGGGCTGGTCTGGGTTCAAAGCTGGGCAAGTTATCGATATGTATGTTCCTATTACCATTTTCTTAATTGTTTTGGGTTTGTTATTGTAGATCTTTTCCTTCTCTTGTGTCTCCTGCTTAGAGAAGTTCCTTTAGCATTTGTTGTAAAGCTGGTTTGGTGGTGCTGAATTCTCTTGGCTTTTGCTTGTCTGTAAAGGTTTTAATTTATGCATTGAATCTGAATGAGATCCTTGTTGGGTAGAGTGATCTTGGTTGTAGGTTTTTCCCAGGGATATTTTGTTTAAGGGCTTCTCTCTTCAAGGGCCCAAGGAGGGAAAACAGAAGGTTGGAAGGAGGGAAGGGGATTGGGGTGTTATGGGGAGATACGAATGATGGTGGTGCTGGCTTAGCAGCTTGTGTTAGTCTGTTCGAACTGCTTTAACAGAATACCATAGACAGGGTGGCTTAAACAACAGAAGTTTATTGTCACACAGTTCTGGAGACTGGAAGTCCAAGATCAAGGTGCTGGCAGGGTTGGTTTCTGGTTGGACTTCTCTCCTTGGCTTGTAGACAGTTGCCTTCTCACTGTGTCTTCACACGGCCTTGTCTCTGTGTGTGACATTTCTGGCATCTCTTTCTCTTCTTATAAGGTCACTAGTCCTTTTTGATTAGAGACTCACCTTTATTACCTCATTTAACCTTAATTATCTCCAAATATAGTCAACTTTGGGAGGTTAGGGCTTCAATGTACAGATTTTGGAGGGGACACAATTCAGTCCATAATAGAACTGCTTTAGGAAGTCTGGGACACCAAAGAAAGAATGTTCTCACAGCCTTTCTCCAGCATAGAAAGTTCGGGGGTTTGTAGGGCTATCAATGAGGGCAAGTGCATCCAGGCATTACTCGCGATGTCCAGCTGCCAGCTGCGTGAATAGGTGCAACGCCCATGGTGTTTAATAGCCTGGGCTTTGCCTTGGTGGAGTCAGAGAGCCGATTGCCCTTTGAGTGCTTGTGTGCCAGCCACTCAGCCACCTTGGACGGGTGCCTGCTTGCAGCACCCCAGGCAAATTACGGTGGAGATTTTCTGTACCTATACCCTGGAAACCTATGAGACACCATTCCTCATCTTCAGCGTGAGGACAAGGCGAGTGGCTTTCCAAGGTTGTACTTCTAGTAATTTTAACCATATAAAACACTCTCACAAACTGAGAAGTTAGTGAAAACCCAGTGTTGCAGTAGAATGTGGTGGTGCTCCCAAAGCACGGAGCCGATCTCCCTGGGGTAGGGAGGGTGGGAGGGAGGCTCAAGAGGGAGGGGATATGGGAACGTGTGTGTGCATATGGCTGATTTGCTTTGTTGTGCAACAGAAACTAACACCGTATTGTGAAGCAATTATACTCCAATAAAGACCTATTAAAAAAAAAAAAAGAATGTGGTGATGCTTTCAGGGGCTACTGATTACCTCTAGAATATGTGTCCACGAAAGACTGTCATTTTAAAGGTCTGCTGGAAAGTGTTATTGCATCCTCTGGTTTCTGTTATGCTGCTTTGTTCTACTCAAAATCCTTCCCATTAAGTTCAGAAATAGTTCTTTTTTGTATGTGTGGAGTATAAACTAGGTGGATTTAAGTCCTTGAATTTTTTTTTTCATTCAGGTTTTTTAAATGTAATATTTGATGCTGAATAGTAAAATTTGCTAGAAGGCAGATCTCATTATTCTCTACCAATTTAGAAGTTAGTGAAAGTGTTGTCTTTGAAAAGTAAGTTTTAAAGCACCTATGCTTTAAACATTTTGTACTAGCTGTTTGGGTTGAGGAGGTGTCACATTTGCATATATGCTGTTCTACTGCCCATTCATTTCACACACTGGTCAATTATAAGTAAATTTCTCTGCCAAACTGGAGGGGGGCCTTGGAGCCTGGGAGACGTGAGGTCCCCATGTGCCTAAACACCTCTTTCGAAGTGGGATGGGTTCAGACTTCAATGTCTAACATTGAATCATTGATTCCACTGCCTATTTTTTCCTTTATAAAAAACTCTGAAACTTTCTGCATTAAAAACACTTATTTTTCTAAGATTACTTTATAGAAATTATATAAAAGACTGAGGTAGTTAGAATCTGGAAATGTAAAAGTGAATAAAAGTGAGGTACATCCTATTTTTTATGGTGGTAGCTCTCAGCACATAATTTTCTTGCCAGATTCAACAACATGGCTCTTTTTTCTGTAAAACTCACTGACAGTCATTGTTGATGTGCCAATTTCTACTCCATGGTGGTGAGTCTCTCCCTTGTTGGCCCCTGGACATGCCACTCGTCCCAGTTCAGCTACTACCAAGAATCAGTTGTTTGCAAAGCCCCCCTACCCCCCTGCCCAAACTTGGTAAAGCTAATTGTATTAGGTTTGTGATTAAACGATATAATTAAGTAGGACAAAATGGTGGAAAACAAGTGCAGAAAGGAAAGAGCATTGTTTCTATGAAAACTAAGTCAAATGCTTTGCAATGATTCAGTAAAAGCTCATCACTAAAGTAATTGCTGCCCATTAATTATAGACAAGTCCATGGAAGAAGAAAAGGCATCAAAATTTGGACAGATTGTGCCCTCTGGTGTTTTCACAACTTGACCTTTGTGATCTCACTTCACTTTAAAGACACAAATACGTGGAAATCACGAGTGATGTGCTAAAGGGACATCACATTTCTAAGTGAGAAAGATCACATTGAACTCTAACCCGAGGACCCATATTCAGAGAATGAGTCTTGCTTGGCCCTACATTCATTCACTGGCAAAGATGATTCCTTTGCCTGTTTTTAGTTAAAATGTTTACAATAAGCATGTATCATTTTCATCTTACTCTTTTTTTAAAAAAAAAAAATTTATTTATTTTTGGCTGCATTGGGTCTTGGTTGCGGTGCACGGGCTTCTCACTGCAGTGGCCTCTTCTGTTGTGGAGCACGGGCTCTAGGTGCACAGGCTTCAGTAGGTGTGGCACGCGGGCTCAGTAGTTGTGACTCATAGGCTCTAGAGTGCAGGCTCAGCAGTTGTGGCGCAGGGGCTTAGCTGCTTTGCGGCATGTGGGATCTCCCCGGACCAGGGCTCGAACCCATGTCCCCTGCACTGGCAGGCGGATTCCCAACCACTGTGCCACCAGGGAAGTCCCTCGTCTTACTCTTTTTTTAATCAACTTTTTCACTAAGTACAGGTGTCAATCATATCAATTAGGAGAGCTTCTTCTGTATAAAACAGACTTATATTGCTAATCAGAAAGGATAGTTTTGTGTTAGAGGGTAGGAAGAAAATTCAAAATGATATTGCTAGTGTAGAATTAAATTAAATTGAATAAGTTTGCAAACGACAATTGCATAAGTCCAGGATAAGTAAAACTGGCCTCAGATCACTACAAGTGACTATTTGCAGGGAAATGGGACTCCGGGGAAAGGATAGGTTATGAGCAAAGAGGTTCAAAATTCCATGTAGTTTGGGGAACGAAGAAGTCTAGTCAGTGGCATGGACCGTACTGTCTGTAAAAGATAATGTAGAGGTTATTCTGTAGGAAATGGGAAGTCATTAAAGACATCTCCAGTGAATTTATAAAAAGGCAGGTTTCAGTTCAAGTTAAGGGTACATGTATCACCCCTGAAAGGTGTTTGAGAGATGCATATAGGATTTCTTACAAGATATTAAGTCACTAAAGCGAGTCCAGGATGGGAGCTCTTAACTTATTTTTGTGCTATGGACCCCTTTTGGCAAACCCTTCTCAAAACAATGTTCTTAAATGCATAAAATAAAATACATAGGATTTCAAAGGAAACAAATAATATTTAAAAACAATTATGAAATAATGAAAAAACATATTTTAACATAGTAGTCTGTGTGTTTGATTATGCATACGTGACTAATAAGATCTAGGTGTGGGTCTATTCGATGAGCATGATGAATCGAGATATCTGATATGAAAATACGGGTAATTTCAATTAGTGACAAAGTGCCAGGTATGGCTGGTGCTACTGTGGTTTTTTGCTTATCTTCATCACTGAAGGAAGTGAAAGGGAAGGTACAATTTTATTCATTTCCCTATCTAAGTTCATGGATTTCCTGAATTCCATTCCTCAAATAGAAGATATTCAGGCTTATGTGATTCTATTGAGTGACAATAACTAATTAGAAGCATTCAGAACTTTCAATAATACATAAAGATCAACTGGCATGTTTTTTTCACCCTGAAGTTTTCAGAGCTTTTCAGGAGAGAGGATTTATGAGCGACTTTCTTTTCCTAAACCATATATTTCTAAAATTTAAAACTTTTCACACAGATTCATCTGTGTGAAAGGGCATTATTGTAATACCCTCTCTGCCTCCCAGGCTTGTGTAGAAGCCAATCATTGATGCCTAGATGCTACAAGCCTTGCAGACAGCAGTCTCTAAATAAATATGTGTGATCATTTTGCAATATACACATATGTAAAATCACTATGTTGTATACCTTAAACTTACACAATGTTATATGTCAATTATATCTCAATAAAGCCTGAAAAAAGACATTATGGCAAAACAAGCAAACAAACAAAAAGAGTAAATAGGAAATAAGTTTCTAAAATCTGAGGAATTCAATAAACAGTTTTATCATCATCATCTTGGGCTCAGGAATTGCCAAACATTTGTACATATAATTTTTTTTATATTGAAATATAGTTGATTTACCATATTGTGTTAGGTTCAGGTATACAACAAAGTGATTCAGTTATACATATATATGTATTTTGGATCCTTTTCCATTATAGGTTATTACAAGATATTGAATATAGTTTCCTGTGCTATATAGTAAATCCTTGTTATTTATCTATTTTATATATAGTGGTGTGTATCTATTAATCCCATACTCCTAATTTATCCCTCCCCCCATATAATTTTATTAATTAATAAAAATCCAGGGTTACAATCAGGCATTCTATAATGAATTGTAATTGAAGACTGAAAACTTCACTTGAATATTAATTTCAGCAATGAACTTCCAAAATTTTAGTCAGGATATTCATAAAATGTACATCCAATTATTTGATGTGGTATTTAGTTTGGTTTGACTGATCTGAACTATCTAGTGTCAGCTATTCAGCTATATTGTATGAGACTCAGTGTATATATATATATATATATATATATATATATATGCATCATTGTGATTTATTTGGGCCAGACATTGATAAAAAATAATGTAAAAATTTGAAATTCTGCTAATGTCGATGTTATTTGCTGATCCATTCAGCTCCTTAAGTAATAACATAGTATTATTTCAATAGTAGTTCTCAGACTATATCAAATTTGGGTCGAAGAGTAAGGTCAAAATGCCGAGATTCAAGATGTGTCAGATGTAAAACCATCAGGGATTTGGGGAAGATGAAAAGACAAGACTTTTGATGTGACCTGATGTAGCTGGGTAACTCACAATGTCACAAGTCAGTGTCTGACTATAAAAGAGACATCTGATCAGATTGTCATGCTTTAGGTTTAATGGAGTGTTACGGGGACTTTGGCACAAATCATTACCCACTGTTTACTTATTCAAGGCAGGAACCTACTGGAAAAATGAGTGAAATTATCCATACTTTAACAGCTTTGAGCTGATTGCATTATGATCAAAATTTCTAAAACACGCCCTTCCGAAGACATAGGTATTAAATACTATAGAGTTCTGTTACAGTACTTTAATCGTCCTGTTTTACAAGATTATTTCTATCCCTGGAATATGAAGTAACATTGTGTAATTGTGGGAGAATTTAATACCGACATTTGGATCTGTGGTTCGTCAGTAGCCGTGCTATTTGGAAGGATACTGTTAGCCCAGGAGTCAGTTAATTTTCACACTATTCTTTTCTCAACCATCCTGTTTTATTTCCAAATTCCAAGCACTTGTTCTTTATTTGGGTTCCTTGGACAGAGTTACGTCGTAAACCAAACATGAACTTTCTTGTGTTCTAGGCTGATTCAAAGAAAGGTTTTCAAGTAAGACATAATAGAACTCTGAAACTCAATGAACAGTTCAGGTACTATTATTTTTTTTTAATCAGTTGCTAACATTATATGGGAAAGTGCTTAATAAATTAAAGCTATGTTTAAAATTGTCTTTTCAGGTCCTGCAAAGTCATAATGAACAACTAAAATGGAAGAAATCATCAACAAATATTAATGTGAACTTGGAAGAGGAAATTTTTAAAAATATTAAATGAACATTTTCCAAAGATTCTTTTAGCCAAAAAAATTATATAAACTGCTTTACTGACAAATGTCCTATGTATATTATATAATATTATCCTTTAATTAATGAATATAATATACAACAGATTTTTATAAAGTTTTCCTGTTTTTGTTACTGTTTTTCACATTTGATGCATATTTTTATTTGCTTTAAGGTATTTGCAAAATGAGTTTTGCAAAATGAGTTTTGCAAAATGAACCAATTTAATAGTAAAAAGTTGCCCATGATCTAAAATTTAATCACTCATATGATGATCTTTGTCCCAGAATAATCTTTTGATTCTAGTTTCCTCACCATTTGAAAGTCTGGCACACATTGTAAGATAAAAATTAATTTTTTCATCATATAGTCTAGTGGCATCAAGATGGGGCCTAAGGTTAATCATGTCAGTCAAATACCCAACTTGAGAAAAATTCCACTGGAAAGCTCTTCAAATATCAGCAATGACATTTGAAGTAATTGCAAAGCTCAAGCACCAATTTAAATGAAAGGCTACCCCCCTTCGCTATGTTCTCTTTTCTCTAGTTGAACATTATAATGTTGAAAGCATCAAAGTACTATAAGGTGAATTAATAATGTGGCATTTTATTGATTGCCTATATATTCATTGGAGAACTCTATTTTTCAGCCTAGAGATTTTATGGAAAGACCATTTCTAAACACATACTGTACAAAGTTCTGAAAGCTATTTTTTTTTTCAAATGCTGCTTAAAGGGCAGTAAATTCTGAAGGGCCCTTAGGTCTTATTTAAGCCATGTATTCTGCTTCTAAAATTATACTCATAACAAAATTTTTCAGGCAGTGCCACCTAATGATCCTTCAAATGGTCATTAAAGCTGTAATCCAGGAGATTAAAAATAGGCTACTATCTCTTACTCAATGTACTTTAGTAGACTGGGAATGGATTGGAAGAAACTAACTGAAATTGACTTATATTGGTGACAAATTAAGGCTTTTCATGTGAAACAACTTGATAGGTGTTTGATATGACATTTTACAAAGTCATGACAAAATAACTATTTTTATACTTTTAATATGTTAACAGGCTCCTATTAGGAATATATGCACTCTATAGAATTTAGTGCATTGACTAATGAGAATAGGAGGTATATGAAGAAAGGAAGATGAAAACAGACAGTCCCAGACACCGAAATTAAACAACGAGGAAGAGGCGGGAGAGGTACTGCTTTCAAGCTGTTGATGTGGGGAATGAGCCAGGTAGATAGACACTTGTCACCTAAGCTGTATCTTGCATTCCTATCCTAACCAGAGGCTGGGAAAACATCCTCTCAAATTAAGCTTTGTCGGCTGGTCCCACCCTGACTTTCGTTCTTGATGGGTTTTCAATGCCAAGTGTAGAAATGATAATGTGGGGACTATTTATTTCATAAATAAGATTTGTTTTGTTTCCTTATTATGAAAGTAGTCTATGGCGAGAATACAACAGCTTAAAGATGGAGGAAGCCAAAAAGAAAATTCAACACAACCATAAACCTACACCTCAGTATTTTATCTTGCTGCAAGTCATACACATAATTATTTTACTTAAAATAATTCTTTCAGGAATGTGTTTTGATTTTAGTTGTCTAAAAGTGTGTTGCATCTCCGGGACAGTAATGGGGCAGTGAGGGGACTTCAATACAGGAGGTGACATCCTGTTTCTTCACTGTCCTCACCAAGGTGATGGGCTGTCAGATGAAACTTCTAGGAACTCCTGGGCTGAGCCCAGTGGAGTGTTTTTTTGTTTTATATCTAGAATGCTTGTGCATCAGTTAAGATGCTTTCGGGTACAAGTGATATAATACCTGATTAAGAGAAGTGTGGACAAAAAGGGCTTCCTTTTCTTCACTTAACAAGAAGACCAGTCACCTCCCGTGGGATGGTTTCAGGACTCTGGGTTCACTTCGTTTCAGTCCTCTCCCGATTGTCTCAAAGTGGCCGTGGCTACAGACATCGTGAATTTCCACAACGCTTCCCCAAAGGCAGGAAGACGGTGTGGTGGGGAGGAAAACACATGCTTGGGATGGGACAGCAGTTCTCCTTTCATCAGGGAGGAACATCTTTCCAGGAAGATGCACAGATGACATCTGAATTGGTCAGAACAGGGTCTGACCCCATTCAACAAATCGGGTTTCTGTAAACTGAGGAAAAAAGGACAAAATAGGCTTGTAGTAAACAGATAGTACCTGCTCACATTTTCAGCTCTGCAAACGGCCATCAGAATCATGTCACAATTCTGGTCCCCATCACTTTACCTAACCGTAAAGCTCACATTTGTGTTACCAGGTTGATTTGTCTTTAACAAATTAGAAAGATCTTCTGAAACTTAAAACAATAAAAAAACTCATCTGATTTTTTTCATGACTCCAAATTTTATACTGTCCTACTTACTGTTTTTTTTTTTTAAACATCTTTATTGGAGTATAATTGCTTTACAATGGTGTGTTAGTTTCTGCTTTATAACAAAGTGAATCAGTTATACATATACATATGTTCCCATATCTCTTCCCTCTTGCATCTCCCTCCTTCCCACCCTCCCTATCCCACCCCTCTAGGTGGTCACAAAGCACCGAGCTGATCTCCCTGTGCTATGCGGCTGCTTCCCACTAGCTATCTATTTTACACTTGGTAGTGTATATATGTCTATGACACTCTCTCACCCTGTCACATCTCACCGCTCCCCCTCCCCATATCCTCAAGTCCATTCTCTAGTAGGTCTGTGTCTTTATTCCCGTCTTGCCACTAGGTTCTTCATGACCTTTTTTTTTTTTTTCCCTTAGATTCCATATATATGTGTTAGCATACTGTATTTGTTTTTCTCTTTCTGACTTACTTCACTCGGTATAACAGACTCTAACTCCATCCACCTCATTACAAATACCTCCATTTCATTCCTTTTTATGGCTGAGTAATATTCCATTGTATATATGTGCCACATCTTCTTTATCCATTCATCCGATGATGGACATTTAGGTTGCTTCCATGTCCTGGCTATTGTAAATAGAGCTGCAATGAACATTTTGGTACATGACTCTTTTTGAATTATGGTTTTCTCAGGGTATATGCCCAGTAGTGGGATTGCTGGTCATATGGTAGTTCTATTTTTAGTTTTTTAAGGAACCTCCATACTGTTCTCCATAGTGGCTGTATCAATTTACATTCCCACCAACAGTGCAAGAGTGTTCCCTTTTCTCCACACCCTCTCCAGCATTTATTGTTTGTAGATTTTTTGATGATGGCCATTCTGATCGGTGTGAGATGATACCTCATTGTAGTTTTGATTTGCATTTCTCTAATGATTAATGATGTTGAGTAGTCTTTCATGTGTCTGTTGGCCATCTGTATATCTTCTTTGGAGAAATGTCTATTTAGGTCTTCTGCCCATTTTTGGATTGGGTTGTTTGTTTTTTTGTTATTGAGCTGCATGAGCTGCTTGTAAATCTTGGAGATTAATCCTTTGTCAGTTGCTTCATTTGCAAATATTTTCTCCCATTCTGAGGGTTGTCTTGTTTATGGTTTCCTTTGCTGTGCAAAAGCTTTTAAGTTTCATTAGGTCCCATTTGCTTATTTGTGTTTTTATTTCCATTTCTCTAGGGGCTGGGTCAAAAAAGATCTTGCTGTGATTTATGTCATAGAGTGTTCTGCCTATGTTTTCCTCTAAGAGTTTGATACTGTCTGGCCTTACACTTAGGTCTTTAATCCATTTTGAGTTTATTTTTGTGTATGGTGTCAGGGAGTGTTGTAATTTCATACTTTTACATGTACCTGTCCAGTTTTCCCAGCACCACTTATTGAAGAGGCTTTTTCTCCACTGTATATGCTTGCCTCCATTATTGAAGATAAGGTGACCATATGTGCGTGGGTTTATCTCTGGGCTTTCTATCCCGTTCCATTGATCTATATTTCTGTTTTTGTGCCAGTACTAAACTGTCTTGATTACTGTAGCTTTGTAATACAGTCTGAAGTCAGGGAGCCTGATTCCTCCAGCTCCATTTTTCGTTCTCAAGATTGCTTTGGCTATTCGGGGTCTTTTGTGTCTCCATACAAATTGTGAAATTTTTTGTTCTAGTTCTGTGAAAAATGCCAGTGGTAGTTTGATAGGGATTGCATTGAATCTGTAGATTGCTTTGGGTAGTGTAGTCATTTTCACAATGTTGATTCTTCCAATCCAAGAACATGGTATATCTCTCCATCTATTTGTATCATCTTTAATTTCTTTCATCAGTGTCTTATAATTTTCTGCATACAGGTCTTCTGTCTCCTGAGGTAGGTTTATTCCTAGATATTTTATTCTTTTTGTTGCAATGGTAAACGGGAGTGTTTTCTTAATTTCACTTTCAGATTTTTCATCATTAGTATATAGGAATGCAAGAGATTTCTGTGCATTAATTTTGTATCCTGCTACTTTACCAAATTCATTGATTAGCTCTAGTAGTTTTCTGGTAGCATCTTTAGGATTCTCTATGTATAGTATCATGTCATCTGCAAACAGTGACAGCTTTACTTCTTCTTTTCCGATTTGGATTCCTTTTATTTCTTTTTCTTCTCTGATTGCTGTGGCTAACACTTCCAAAACTATGTTGAATAATAGTGGTGAGAGTGGGCAACCTTGTCTTGTTCCTGATCTTAGTGGAAATGGTTTCAGTTTTTCACCATTGAGGACAATGTTGGCTGTGGGTTTGTCATATATGGCCTTTATTATGTTGAGGAAAGTTCCCTCTATGCCTATTTTCTGCAGGGCTTTTATCATAAATGGTGTTGAATTTTGCCGAAAGCTTTCTCTGCATCTATTGAGATGATCATATGGTTTTTCTCCTTCAATTTGTTAATATTATGTATCATGTTGATTGATTTGCATATATTGAAGAATCCTTGCATTCCTGGGATAAACCCCACTTGATCATGGTGTATAATCCTTTTAATGTGCTGTTGGATTCTGTTTGCTAGTATTTTGTTGATGATTTTTGCATCTATGTTCATCAGTGATATTGGCCTGTAGTTTTCTTTCTTTGTGACATCTTTGTCTGGTTTTGGTATCAGGGTGATGGTGGCCTCGTAGAATGAGTTGGGGAGTGTTCCTCCCTCTGCAATATTTTGGAAGAATTTGAGAAGGATAGGTGTTAGCTCTTTTCTAAATGTTTGATAGAATTCGCCTGTGAAGCCATATGGTCCTGGGCTTTTGTTTGTTGGAAGATTTTTAATCACATTTTCAATTTCAGTGCTTGTGATTGGTCTGTTCATATTTTCTATTTCTTCCTGGTTCAGTCTCGGTAGGTTGTGCATTTCTAAGAATCTGTCCATTTCTTCCAGGTTGTCCATTTTATTGGCATAGAGTTGCTTGTAGTAATCTCTCATGATCGTTTGTATTTCTGCAGTGTCAGTGGTTACTTCTCCTTTTTCATTTCTAATTCTATTGATTTGAGTCTTCTCCCTTTTTCTCTTGATGAGTCCGGCTAATGGTTTATCAATTTTGTTTATCTTCTCAAAGAACCAGCTTTTAGTTTCATTGATTTTTGCTATTGTTTCCTTCATTTCTTTTTCATTTATTTCTGATCTGATCTTTATGATTTCTTTCCTTCTGCTAGCTTTGGGGTATTTTTGCTCTTCTTTCTCTAATTGCTTTAGGTGCAAGGTTAGGTTGTTTATTCTATGTGTCTCCTGTTTCTTGAGGTAGGCTTGTATTGCTATAAGCTTCCCTCTTAGAGCAGCTTTTGCTGCATCCCATAGGTTTTGGGTCGTCATGCCTCCATTGTCATTTGTTTCTAGGTATTTTTTGATTTCCCCTTTGATTTCTTCAGTGATCACTTCGTTATTAAGTAGTGTATTGTGTAGCCTCCATGTGTTTGTATTTTTTACAGATCTTTTCCTGTAATTGATATCTAGTCTCATAGCGTTGTGGTCGGAAAAGATACTTGATACGATTTCAATTTTCTTAAATTTACCAAGGCTTGATTTGTGACCCAAGATATGATCTATCCTGGAGAATGTTCCATGAGCACTTGAGAAAAATGTGTATTCTGTTGTTTTTGGGTGGAATGTCCTATAAATATCAATTAAGTCCATCTTGTTTAATGTATCATTTAAAGCTTGTGTTTCCTTATTTATTTTCATTTTGGATGACCTGTCCATTGGTGAAAGTGGGTTGTTAAAGTCCCCTACTATGATTGTGTTGCTGTTGATTTCCCCTTTTATGGCTGTTAGTATTTGCCTTATGTATTGAGGTGCTCCTATGTTGGGTGCATAGATATTTCCAATTGTTATACCTTCCTCTTGGATCGATCCCTTGATCATTATATAATGTCCTTTGTCTCTTGTAATAGTCTTTACTTTAAAGTCTATTTTGTCTGATATGAGAATTGCTACTCCAGCTTTCTTT
Source organism: Balaenoptera acutorostrata (assembly GCF_949987535.1). Lineage (NCBI taxonomy): Eukaryota > Metazoa > Chordata > Mammalia > Artiodactyla > Balaenopteridae > Balaenoptera > Balaenoptera acutorostrata. Next base: position 5,627,516 of record NC_080081.1, read on the forward strand.
TGATTTCCATTTGCATGGAATATCTTTTTCCATCCCCTCACTTTCAGTCTGTATGTGTCTCTAGGTCTGAAGCGGGTCTCTTGTAGACAGCATATATATGGGTCTTGTTTTTGTATCCATTCAGCCAGTCTGTGTCTTTTGGTGGGAGCATTTCATCCATTTACATTTAAGGTAATTATCGATATGTATGTTCCTATTCCCATTTTCTTAAATGTTTTGGGTTTGTTATTGTAGGTGTTTTCCTTCTCTTGTGTTTCTTGCCTAGAGAAGTTCCTTTAGCATTTGTTGTAAAGCTGGTTTGGTGGTGCTGAACTCTCTCAGCTTTTGCTTGTCTGTAAAGGTTTTAATTTCTCCATCAAATCTGAATGAGATCCTTGCTGGGTAGAGTAACCTTGGTTGTGGGTTTTTCTCCTTCATCACTTTAAGTATATCCTGCCACTCCCTTCTGGCTTGCAGAGTTTCTGCTGAAAGATCAGCTGTTAACCTTATGGGGATTCCCTTGTGTGTTATTTGTTGTTTTTCCCTTGCTGCTTTTAATATGTTTTCTTTATATTTAATTTTTGATAGTTTGATTAATATGTGTCTTGGCGTGTTTCTCCTTGGATTTATCCTGTATGGGACTCTCTGTGCTTCCAGGACTTGATTAACTATTTCCTTTCCCATATTAGGGAAGTTTTCAACTATAATCTCTTCAAATATTTTCTCAGTCCCTTTCTTTTTCTCTTCTTCTTCTGGGACCCCTATAATTCGAATGTTGGTGCATTTAATGTTGTCCCAGAGGTCTCTGAGACTGTCCTCAGTTCTTTTCATTCTTTTTTCTTTATTCTGCTGTGCAGTAGTTATTTCCACTATTTTATCTTCCAAGTCATTTATCCGTTCTTCTGCCTCAGTTATTCTGCTATTGATCCCGTCTAGAGTATTTTTAATTTCATTTATTGTGTTTTTCATCATTGCTTGATTCCTCTTTAGTTCTTCTACATCCTTGTTAAATGTTTCTTGCATTTTGTCTATTCTGTTTCCAAGATTTTGGATCATCTTTACTATCATTATTCTGAATTCTTTTTCAAGTAGACTGCCTATTTCCTCTTCATTTGTTAGGTCTGGTGTGTTTTGACCCTGCTCATTCACCTGCTGTGTGTTTTTTTGTCTTCTCATTTCGCTTATCTTACTGTGTTTGGGGTCTCCTTTTCACAGGCTGCAGGTTCGTAGTTCCTGTTGTTTTTGGTATCTGTCCCCAGTGGCTAAGGTTTGTTCAGTGGGTTGTGTAGGCTTCCTGGTGGAGGGGACTAGTGCCTGTGTTCTGGTGGATGAGGTTGGATCTTGTCTTTCTGGTGGGCCCGTCCACGGCTGGTGGTGAGTTTTGGGGTGTCTGTGGCCTTATTATGATTTTAGGCAGCCTCTCTGCTAATGGATGGGGCTGTACTCCTGTCTTGCTAGTTGTTTGGCATAGGGTGTCCAGCACTGTAGCTTGCTGGTCGTTGAATGAAGCTGGGTCTTGATGTTGAGATGGAGATCTCTGAGAGATTTCCGCTGTTTGGTATTACGTGGAGTTGGGAGGTCTCTTGTGGACCAGTGTCCTGAAGTTGGCTCTCCCACCTCAGAGGCACAGCCCTGATGCCTGGCTGGAGCACCAAGAGCCTTTCATCCACACAGCTCAGAATAAAAGGGAGAAAAAATAGAAAGAAAGAAAGAAAAAGGATAAAATAAAATAAAATAAAGCTATTATAATAAAACACAAGAAAAAAAATTATTAAGAATCAATTTATTAAGAATTTTTTTTTAATTTTTAAAAATAGAATTATTAATTTTTTATAATAAAAATAAGAAAAAAATTATTAAGAAAAAATTTTTTTAATTTTTTAAGATAAAAAATATGAAAAACTTATTAAAAAAAATTTTTTTAATTTCTAAAAGTAGAAAATAAGGAAAAAATTATTAAGAAAACAAAATTTTTTTAAGTTAAAAAAAAAAACAAAAAACGGACGGACCTAACCCTAGGACTAATGGTGAAAGCAAAGCTATACAGACAAAATCTCACCCAGAAGCATACACATATACACTCACAAAAAAAGGAAAAGGGGAAATATTAATATATCCTGCTCCCAAAGTCTGCCTCCTGAATTTGGGATGATTCGTTGTCTATTCAGGTATTCAACAGATGCAGGCACATCAAGTTGTTTGTGGAGCTTTAATCCGCTGCTTCTGAGGCTGCTGGGAGACATTTCCCTTTCTCTTCTTTGTTCGTACAGCTCCCAGGGTTCAGCTTTGGATTTGGACCCGCCTCTGCGTGTAGGTCGCCTGAGGGCGTCTGTTCCCGCCCAGACAGGACGGGGTTAAAGGCGCAGCTGCTTCGGGGGCTCTGGCTCACTCAGGCGGGGGGAGGGAGCGGTACGGAGGAGGCGGGGCGAGCCTGCGGCGTCAGAGGCGTCGTGACGTTGCAGCAGCCCGAGGCGCGCCGTGCGTTCTCCCGGGGAAGTTGTCCCCGGATCTCGGGACCCCAGCAGTGGCGGGCTGCACCGGCTTCCGGGAGGGGCGGTGTGGAGAGTGACCTGTGCTCGCACACAGGCTTCTTGGTTGTGGCAGCAGCAGCCTTAGTGTCTCCTGCCTGTCTCTGGGGTCCGCGCTGATGGCTGCGGCTCGCGCCCGTCTCTGGAGCTCGTTTAGGCGGCGTTCTGAATCCCCTCTCCTTGCGCGCCGCGAAACAAAGAGGTAAGCAAAAGTCTCTTGCCTCTTCGGCAGCTGCAGACCTTTTCCCGGACTCCCTCCCGGCTAGCTGTGGCGCACTAACCCCTTCAGGCTGTGTTCACGCCGCCAACCCCAGTCCTCTCCCTGCGGACCGAAGCCCGAGCCTCAGCTCCCAGCCCCGCCCGTCCCGGCGGGGGAGCAGACAAGCCTCTCGGGCTGGTGAGTGCTGCTCGGCACCGCTCCTCCATGCGGGAATCTCTCCGCTTTGCCCTCCGCACCCCTGTGGCTGCGCTCTCCTCCATGGCTCCGAAGCCTCCCCCCTCTGCCACCCGCAGTCTCTGTCCGCGAAGGGGCTCCTACTGTGTGGACACCTTTCCTCCTTCATGGCTCCCTCCCACTGGTGCAGGTCCCGTCCCTATTCTTTTGTCTCTGTTATTTCTTTTTTCTTTTGCCCTACCCAAGTACGTGGGGAGTTTCTTGCCTTTTGGGAGGTCTGAGGTCTTCTGCCAGCATTCAGTGGGTGTTCTGTAGGAGCAGTTCCACGTGTAGATGTATTTCTACTGTATCTGTGGGAAGGAAGGTGATCTCCGCGTCTTACTCTTCCGCCATCTTCAACCCTCTTCACTGTTTTTTAAAAAGTGAAAAAATGAATGAAAGACTGAAGGAAACCTCTAGTTCCAGAAACAATTTAAGATATTTTTACAAAATTATGTACATTTAACAAAATAAGCACAAAATTAAAATGACAGACAATGGAAATGTAAGGGTTGAAAAGTAAAGACCTAAAGGAGGTAAAGTCGGAACACAAAAGACACGTCAACGACTTCGATATATTTGTTTGGAGTGTGCCATACATTTTGCTCTAAATTTCTTAGAAATCAACGCGTAAAGGGTTGTGCTGTTGATTGTAAGACACACAGTACCTATACTGAAGTAGTTAATAGATGGATACTGAGATTGGTAAGATTTCTCCCATGAATTCCCACTGAAACCACAGTGTGTAAAATGAATCTCATCCTTGGTAACATTGTGAGAATGAACATTATTATAAGCCTCTTTTTTAAGACATGTCCTAATATTAGGGTTACAGTAACCTCCAAAAAGGAACCCTTTGGAAAGAAAAACAATGATATAAACATGATCGGTGCCCATTGGGACCTTCCTGGGCAAACCATGATGGATTGCTGCCCCTGAAGTACCAGAGGAGCCATAACTTCAGAGGAGACATCTCTAGGCAAGTCTTTCTCCTAATCCCCACAGTAGACATTTCAGCCCTTTCTTATTCTTTCTAAATTCCCTAGTCCTTCATCCACCTTGTCGTTTTTGGCATATAATCTCATCTCTAACTTCAAGTGTAAAATTAAAGTTACTTGGCAGACACTCTGTCCCCATGAGTCCCCCTTCCTCTCCAGGTGTCCTATCCAAGCTTTTTTTTTTTTTTTTTTTTTTTAGTTTTCCTGAGCTTTTGGGTTATATTTTTAAAATTTTTAAAATTAAAAAAAAATTTAAATCTTTGGCCGCTCTGTGCAGCTTGTGGGATCTTAGTTCCCCGACCAGGGATTGAAACTGTGCCCCCTGCATTGGGAGCACAGAGTCTTAACCACCGGACCACCAGGGAAGTCCCCCAAGCTTTCTTGTGTCCTTCTCTCCTGTCACAACCTGAAAGGGCCTCAGGTCCCCCTTCACTGCTGTCACTTCTTTGAAGAAGCATCGCTGTGCAGGGAAGGACAGAGTTTTCTGTCATCTTCATTTCCGTTCCTCCCTTCTTCTGCTCTGTCTACTATCTCATGGCTTTTGCTTCTAACTCTCCACAGAAAATACAGGAAAGCCCACCCATCCCAGCCCAGGGGCCACTTTTTAGCCCTGATATTCAAGGTACCCTCTGTGTCACAGCGTTCTCAGTGACTTCTTCCTTGACACCCAACCTTTCTTGATCTTCTGTGACACCACACCCTCTGCTTTCCCTCTTTCTTCTCTGATTGTACCTTCTGGTTTCTCCTCCCTTGGATTTCTTCTGCTGGTCCCTTAAATGTGGTGTCAACACAGTCAGGGGCAGTACTGCCTGGTGGTTAGAATGAAGACTGAGTCCAGATCATGGGGGTTTGGTTCCTTACTGTACCATTTACTCTATTTGTTACCTTGGGCAGAATACTTTACCTCTCTGTTTCTCAGTATTTTTTCAACAGTAAAAAAAATGAAAAGGATGCATTCATCTCCTATGCTTGCTGTGAAGCTTAAGCGAATTAAAATGTACAAGACAAACAAACAAAAGAACACGAAGGCTCCTAAAAGTTTCTTTTAAATGAAATAAAATACATAAAGCACACAGAGCTCTATATAGCTATTACTTTAAGAAGAAAACAAACAGATTTTCACTTTGAAGTCTGTTCTCTTTGTTGCTAATGAAACAGTTATCTCAAATGGCTTCTTGGATCAACTGTACATCGATACACTGGACTACTTTGCCCCAGTCCACACCTCCTTGAGCAATAGATGCAAGCTGGCTAATGGATATCTGCACTCACCTCAGACCGGGATGAGCTCATCACCTCCCTTTAGTCTTTCCTGATTTTCTTTCTTGGCAAAGTGTGTCCAAATGCACAAGGTGGGATTTCGGGGACCATTTGTCATTCTTCTTCCACCCCACGTCTAATCAGTCGAGTCCCATCAAATTCACTGACATGGTATCTCCTGCCTCTCTCCCTTCCCTCCTTTCCCTTGGCCCCTCCCTGAGTCCAGACTCTCTCCCAGTCCTGGATTAGTGGATCAGAGCCTCATTCGTGTCCTGGGCTCCAATCTTATTCCTCTGCTCTCCGTTCTCCATGGAGCTACTGCGGGGATTTGACTTGACTGAAGAGCTGATCAGATTACTCCCCTTTGAAAAGTGATTCATAGATTCCTAATAGCATTCAGGATAAAGTCCAAAGCCTTTAGTATTACTTGCCTGATCCTTCATAATCTTATCCTCCTACTTCTACAGCTTCATTTTTTGACACTTCTTCCCTTGAAATGTACACTTCCGCCAAAGTGATGCACATATGGAATCAATAGGCTCTCATCCTACTGAATTAACTTCAAAGTGAATTTTTATCGAGAGAATGTTTTCTCTAGCTGATACAGTAAATCAAAGTATTGCTTGTCTAAATGTTTATGTAGCACAATTGAATTGTATACAGTTTATTTTGCGTTTTTTATTTACTTGAAAAAATCTGATTAGGAAGATTATCTCGTGTGTTAATATTATACTTGATATTTGATTTGTTAATTAGGCATCACAGTATCAGTGCACTTAACACATTCTTTCACAAAATTAAAATTTCGAATTCATTTTTCTTCCATTGTAAGCTTCACATTGTACCAGTTCTTTCTTTCAAGTCTGTTTTTTTTTTTTTTTCTGGGTAGAATTTTGGAGACTAAAAATGTACGGTGTTTAGGTTTAGCCCTTATTAACGTTTTTATTTTGTTCATTGTAATTTCCAATATTATTTATTATGGATTGAATTAAAAACTTATTCCATGCATCTTCATTTAATTGAAAAGACTATAATGAACAGTTCTCTCAGGCATTCCACGATTGTTCAGAACGGTCAGATGATCTACTGTGTTGATAATCTATTTCTTTTGTGTATGTCCTACCATTTTCTCTGACACTTACAGTCCATATTTTGGCAGAATACAGAATAAGGAACATGGTTAAAATGGCAGGATCAAAATATCAAGATAATATGGTCAAAATGGTGGGTTGGAAAGGGAAGTTACAAATACTTTTTTCTGTATTTGCTGTATCATGGATGTGTCATGTTTGTGTCATCACAGGTTTTTCTCTTCCTGGAATGCCTCTGTGCTAGTCAGGACTCATTCAATTGAGAGTGAGCAAAAACCAAGTCAAATAAACTTGAGAAAAATGTGCATCTAGTTGCTCTCATTAGAGATTTTCTCTCTCAGCATCCATGAAGAAAATCACAAGAAACGTTTCTGATTGGTCCACTTTGGGTCATGTGTTCACCCTGGACCAATCACTGTGGGCAGGAGGATGGGGCATTATGATTGGCCATCCTTGGGTTACGTGCTCACCTCTGTGGGGGAAGGGCCAGGAGGTGGGAGTATTGGCTGGAGAGGATGACGGAGCAGCACTCCAGGCAAAGAAGGATGCTGTCTCCAGAAAGAGAAGAACGGATACTGGAGAAATGGCAACAAATTGCTTCATCTTCTGCTTGCCTCTCCTATTTGCTCCCCAAACACTATACATTTTCTCATGGTTTTATAACAAGATGCTGTAATTCTTTTTAAGCGTGATTGTCTTTCCCACTAGCTGGGACTATCTTTAAGATGGGGAAAACTCTGCACTTTTGTGCACCCGTTTACCTAATGCTCAACAAAAAGCAAGTGATCAGTAATATCTGTGGAGAGAGTAAACAAAGGAGGGGTAGTTTGGGAATTCACTGTTTTAAATTAGTTTATAGCTGATCCATGAAACTCGGTTCTTGGAGTTTCAAATCTTCACTTTGGAGATACTTTTTTTCATCTCAAATTCAAATTCTGGCTCATTTGCATTGAATTTTAAAGATGAGGTTAACTACTGATCATGAACTGACTTCGTAGAAAGAAAAGTGAAAAAGTAAAGTCCCCACATTTGGTAATTTTTGAGCCTTAGAGAGAAAGTAACCAAGAAAGATGCAGCAATGAAGAGAAGAGAAGAGAAGAGAAATTATTTTTCAAGTTGCTTGAAATATTCTGTACCATGGGAGCACGATCTTTTTGAAAGATCGTCTAGTGAAATGATAAACTTGGGGAAAGAATGGGGATAAGTGATCACCAGGGTTGATAAAATGCAATGACTATCAGCCATTTTAGACAGAGACAACATTTTTGCAGCCATTTAAAATCACTGCCACACATAAGGTGAAGCTGCCTATGGAAATCACGGACAAAGGCATAGACCTGGCACCACACAAGATTTACAACCTTGCCAGGCAATGAACTCAAAGGTCACTCCTGAATTAAGTTACCTTTGTATGACTTTCTGTTCTGAGTGTGAAAATACACAGGATGGTGAAAGCCATTAAACTACAGTTGACAGCAAGAGGGGTTCATTAATTCAGGAGTGGGAGTAGGTTTGCCTTTCTGCAAAAACCTCGTGGGAACGCGATGGGCATGGTTTGGTTCTTGGCGCCAAATGGAGCATTAAAAGAGGAGACAGCTTTGGGAATAAAGCCAGGCACTAGAACCTCTGCCTAAAAATAGTCATCGCCTGAACAGGCCGTGCGGTGGCCAGGGAGAAATCACATTTGCCACAGTGCATGAGGGCTTTGTGATAATTACACGGCGACAGGAACTGGTAAACCACTCCCAGTACACGTTGGATAAATACAGCGTCACGGCAGCGGTGCCATCACTGCAGGTAGCAAATGAGCAGCTGGTAGAAGCTGGCATGTCTTTGCACTGAGGCTGCGGTCTGCACAGGGCAGAGGTCAGGGTCTCTCATACCAAGGAGGAATTCATCATTCCTTGAAGCCAGAGGCTTGATAGTAACAGAAAGACTGCATTTCCTCCCCAAAATGGAACTAGATGCAGTACCTCCATGTTTTAACGTTTTAAGAGACGTGTTGAATGAATAGGTTGCTATATAGGGCAATCAGGAGGCTGCCAGTGGTCACCGATGAGAAGACTGACCCAGGATGGGAGGACCCTGACCTCCACCCTGTTCTCCCCAGGATGCCATGCTGACATGGGAGAAAGCAAACAGCAGTGCTGGTTCAGACGTGTATGGGTTGCAGCTTGAGAAGCATGACAACACAGGGAAAAAAAGAACAAGAGCCATAACAACCATCAGAAACCCTTCCTGTGAACGATCTTTTTCAAAAAGTGGGTGAGGTTTTTCAGCTGGAGAACGAGCAGGTCCCTGTGGTCCCGATGCCAGAGAACCAGGTTGGAGCCGGGGGTTCATCTGGGGACACCTTCTTGTGAAGAGCGAAATCTCGACAGGCACTTCCTTCTTGTTGTCCAAAGCAAAGCTCAAGCCAGGGTGAATTCCAAGCTTATTTCCTTATTACTGAGATGGCTCTGCTCTTCAGGAATTAATCCTGGGGGTGCATCGTGGTCCCGTACAGCCTTTTGGAGGCAAGGCGGCAGGGACAGAGAGATCTTGAACCTGGAGATGTAGGAGGGGATCTTACTTTGGTTATTAAGTATTTGGTAAATTAACTAAGGCTATATCTGGGCTACCCTTAAATGCAAATGTATTCCTTTAGGCTAGCACAGTTAGTTGTATTGGAGAAAGTGGAAGAAATAAGCCTCTGATATTTTCTGCATCTGCTGTGCCACTGCTGGCGGGGTCCCTCCGTCTGGAAGTCTTCTGAGGTCAGTCCCATCGTCACAGGCGTGGCCAGCATCCCCCCACGGGCTCTGGATCCCTTTCCCTCCTGCTCTGGCAGAGATCTTGTTTGAGCCATTTCCAGCAACTTCACCACGCCTGGCTCTTCTGCATTCTTCTGCTCAACATTCAGACAAGCTGAATTGTCTTTCACTTGCAAAATTCTCTCCTTGAATCTATTTTCCTTTTAAACTGCTGCCTATATGTGCAGACACATACTGCCCCCACAGTTGGGGTGTGTGTGTGTGTGTCCGTGTGTGTGTGTTTTGGTGGTAGTAGGTGAGGCATCTTGAAATCTCAGAGATAACCCTCCACTACCTGCTCCTTGTAAGGATGTGGTCCATGTAGAAGCTCATACCCCCTTTATCTTCCAACGTGATGTTGACTCCATTTCCATTGCTGGTAATATTTGGTATTATGTATCAGTCATTTTCTGGATTTCTTTTAGATTTATCAGTCATCTTAATTATTGCCAATCCTATGGAAGAAAACAGTTGTCTCATTTTGATTTCTCCGAGAGCTGGTAAGCAATTTTTATGGGCTTGTTTATATTTATATTTTTTTCTGCGTGTTGCCTCTTCATATTCCTTGCTCACTTTTTGTATTGAGCTCTTTGTCTTTTTTTATCCACTTGCAGCAGCTCTCTACATATTATGGATATTAATTCTTTGTATATATATATATATATTTCCATCTATCTATTGTTGGGTCACAAACTACCCTAAACCCTAGAGGCTTAAATCAACAGGGTATTATTAGCTCATGCAGTTCTGTGAGTTGACTGGGCCCATCTGTGTGCTTTTCTTGCTTTGTGTCTTTCATGTAGTTACAGTCAAGGAGCAGCTGGGACCTGAGTTATCTAAAGGCTTGACTGGGTTGACCATCCACTAGGCTCCCACATAGGGTGGCAGGTGGTGTGATCTGTCCCTGGCAGCTGTGCTAGGGGTTCACTTGGGACTGATGGCCAGGGTTCCTCCATGTGGTCTGTCCATGTGGTTTGGGCTCTCACAGCCTGGTGGCTTTTTCCAAAGTACAAGTATTATAAGAGACAGGATGCAGAATGTCCAGTCTTAAATCCTAGGCATGGAAAGTAGCACAACATCATTTCTGCTATAATCTGTTGTTCAAAGCAGTAGGGAGCCCACCCATATTCAATGGGGGAGACAGGACGAATATTACAAAAAAATGTGATCCTCTTTAGTTCACCACAGTCCACTCTCTTACCCCAAATTATTAACACATTTACATATTTCCCACATGCAAAATGTACACAGCCCCTGCCTGTGCCCCCACTTCCTAACACCCCCTTTCCACCTGAAGTCTCCCTTATACCGAGATAGCTTCAAGTTCAAGTTCCATTTCAAGGGTCAGGGTTTTATGATCTAAATCAGGCCCAAGTGTGGATGAGTCTCCTTGGGTGTGAACCCCCTCTATTTGAAGGCCCGTGAACCAAAGAGACAGGTTATCTACACATACACACTAGACATACAATGTTGGACAGGCATAGAAAAACCACAAATGACATTCCCATTCAAAAGTGAGGAAAATGGGGAGCACTTGGCAGTCATTGGTCCACAGCAATTATGAAATCCATCTGGGCACGTATTGCCAATTCTTTGAATCATCTGCTCCCTGGGAATGAGTCTCCATGGTTCTTGGCTTTGGGCCCTGGTTTCTTGTTTCTTCCTTCAAGTCATCTTTCTTTTTCCATAAAATATAGACTGTTCACATCTGAATGTTTCCTCTGCTTTCTTTCTGTCCATTGTAGTTTGAGGAGGGGGTAACCAAAGTGCCCCTGATTCCTTCAGTCCAAGCTGATATAATTCTTTTAAAAACATCATAGATTCCTTGTGTATCACATTATAGTACAATTCAGGAGACAAAAGTCATACTCACATTTTTCTAATATAGTCTCTTTATATGAGCCAAGAGTCAGGATGCTGTGGGAAAATACCCTTAAGATCTCAGAAAACGTTTTGCTTAGTTGGAAGGGTCTTTGAAGCGTCTCAGGGTTTACAGTACCCAGTGTCTAAGAGAGAAGATCTCAGAGTAAAGGCCTTAAGATTATTTGAGGTCCTGCCAGGCACACACATAAAATATTCTGAGGGTGCATCTAAAGCTTGCATAATCACACTATTAAAGTCTTTACACTGAGGCCATGCTTTACTGATAGTAGTCTGGATATAATATTCATCCTGAAGCCATTTCTTATTTTTTGAGTCTTTTGCTATCTGGATCAACTTGGAATAAGAATTAGTTTAACTTTCTTTTTCTGTTTACTTCTTAAATTTTTATTTTTTATTGAAGTATATTGGTTTACAATGTTGTGTTAGTTTCTGGTGTACAGCAAAGTGATTCAGTTATATATATATATATATATATATATATATATATATATATATATATATATTCTTTTTTGAATTCTTTTCTCGTATAGGTTATTACAAGGTATTGGGTATAGTTCCCTGTGCTATACAGTAGGATCTTGTTGTTTATCTATTTTATATACAGTAATGTGTATCTGTTAATCCCAAACTCCTAATTTATCCCTTCCCCACTGCCACTGCATCTCCATCACTCTTTTCACTCTCTTCTTTTAGAACACCTCTTTGTTGTATGGTTAAAGTACTGGATCTATCACTTTTGTTTTTGTCTTTTAACCTTTTCTCAAAAACTAATTTCACATTTTCTATGCGTTTTGGAAGAATCCCTTTGTTTCATGTACTTCTGTTTATTTGATTTATCTGTTTTTCTCTGCTTCTCAGATAATCTAAATTTTTTTAAATAGTGTTTTTAATTTCTTGGGATACTTACTGACTTTTTTTCTTGTAGTATCCTGCTTAAAGTAACTGCATGTGATGTATCTTTCCAAATCTGAGAATAATAAGTGCACTTATTTGAAGTTTTTTTCTTCCATTGATACAGCTTCAGGAATTATTTGCAATGTATGTGATAGGCAAATAGGTCTTTGACTCATTAATCCCACCTGTAGGATTTATTTTAAGGAAATACTCTGAAAAGTTCCAGAAGATATATGCACAGGGTTATGTAATAACAACCTGCTGGTAGAAAGAAAGAAAGAGAGAGAGAAAGAGAGAGAGAAAGGAAGAAAAAGAAAGAAAGAAAGAAAGAAAGAAAGAAAGAAAGAAAGAAAGAAAGAAAGAAAAGAAAGAAAGTCCAATAATAGAAATTTGGTTAAATATATTTTGGTCTATCCATTAAAAAAATGAAAAAACCCAACATATATTAACCTGGAGAGGCGTGTATAATTTTGTAACAGAATCCCAGTGATAATCCCCTTTAAAATATATATATATGAATAATAATGTAGATTTCTATAAAACACATTGATCATGGTAGTTATTTCTGATAGTTGAGATTAAGAAAAAACTTTTACTTCCTATTTTAACCACTTTTATTTTTCACTATTTGATATATCTGTCAATCAACATGTTATTTTATAATCAGCAATCTATTTCCATTTACAATTCAATACATGCCTGCTGTAAAAATATTCAGAAAATACCTGAAGGTATAAAAAAGGAAGTGAAAAATGACCCATAATTCTACATACTGACATAGCCTATCTTAACAGCTTGACACTTGCCTTATCTATTTTCTGATGCACATGCACACATACACACACACACACACACACACACATGCACGCAACACACATTTACATGAAGGACACACACCAAGCATGCCCTTCTTACTCTTTTTTTAACCTGGGTTTTACCTAGCAGTATTTTTGTACATCTTCCCGTGTCAATAAAGGCGTGTTTGTATCTCTACAAATAAACACATCATCATCGTCATCCTGATATTTTATTGTTTATCACAACAGTTTCCACCTCTCTGTCTGAGGGCTTCTCACCTTCTCTTCCTGTGGCACTGAGTTTGCCTCTGTGAGCTTCCTCACCTCCACGTGAGCCAATGTGCTTCTTCCATCCCCGCCTCCTCCCCACGTCCTGAGGGGGGTGCCTGACGCATAAGGGGTTCTCCACGTCTCCCGCTGAGTGAATGTGTGAACGAGCAAATGAATGAGTGATTCCATCCGCCAGAACCCATTTCACCAAGCACACAGAGGCCAGTCATCATGTGTCTTTGGGAAGATCAGACCTTTCCCTGCGGTTGGTTGTCCATCTGGAAGCTGAGAGTAATAAATGCCACATCACAGGACGTTTAAAAGGATGAAAGAGATAATATTTATACAACACTTAACTTCTTTAGAAGGAAAATCCCCGCCAAGTCCAATGTGTATACTATTATCATTGACTCTCCCCATCAATCACACAGAGGATTCGCTGGCTTGTGCTTTCTCTTAGCAGCTGCGTTTCTAACCGTTTTTTCCATTAAAGTATTCCAGGAAGTTGAGATGAACACTATTCCGTGTGAACCTCACACCTTCCTTAAAATCGCAGCGCGTTCTACACAAATTAAAAAGGTGATGATTTTTAATCCTCCTGACATCTCACTGAGATGGGGGAGGGAAGCTATTATTACCCTAATTTTGCAGTGAGGGAAACCGACACAGACACTCACTCACTTCGCACTAGATGGAAGAGGATAATAGAAGCAGAACTTGAATTTGAAATCTTTTGGTTTCTATCCTTAAGCTGATGAACTCACAGTAAATTCACACCTTAGGATGCATTAAACTTTTCTGAGTCTGTGGGTGGGAAAGAAAACATTTTCCCCCCTTAAACCATATTACATTCTAGAAATAAAGTATTGACCATGAAGCTGTGAAGATAGTAATTTGCATCAATAAAATTGCCAGATTATATGGCTTTTTCTTATCGAAAGCATGTGGAGGGAGTTGCAGGGGGCTGGTGGTCCCTTTACCTTGGGGCTTTTAGCTTGAAGTGAAGTCTCAAAACACGTTCGGGGCTGTAATTCCTATACAAGGTTGAAATCACGCCTGTTTGAAATGCTAAGCCCTCTTCTGTTGCATCGGCAAATAGCTTCGCCTTATTTTTCTCAGTGATGAAAACAAATTGCCCTTGTTAGAAACAGACTAATAAAGTATGGCTGCTTTCTCTATTAGTTATCCAAATATTTCTTGAGCCCCGATGACGTGCAAGCCCCCTGGCTGTTGGAGAGACCGAGGCGAGCAAGAGAAGCAGTCCTCTCCTTCACAGAGAGTCTACATCGCAGTAGGAGCGACCATAAGCAAACAGCAAATAGAATAATTAAAAGTCATCTGAAATTCCTATCGCGATGAGTGCCACGAAGTAAACAAAGCGAAGGGGAATTTGGAGAGCGATGCAGGAGGGGAATCAGAGGGGGCCTCTCTGAAGACGGGCCCTTTCAGCAGAGACTTGAATCTTAAAGAGAGGAGCTGCCAGCAAAGCTCCCGGGAGCATATTCCAAGCAGAGGGAACAAAATATATAAGGGCTCGTTTCCCCGGCCCAAAAGGTTTTTCTATTTCTCATGCATCTCTCAAGATGAGCCCATGTGGAATTGTTAACCTTTTCCTCCTTCTTGGGGCTCTTTGGCGCATCTGCTTTTTACTTTATTCCAGCTGCTCTTAAGTGACAATGTGGCAACAGACTGTGGGCTGCTCCGCACCGGGACCTCCTCCAGCTCCTTGTGCTCATGGCACTGAGCAGAGCGCCGGACACAGAAGCCTGCACACAACTTCCATAAAATACCTAGATCACAGACTTCTGTTTTGGCCCACGCCTTGTACGTCCTGGCTGAGTCTGAAACCTTTATGGGCCACGATAAAGACTTGATAAGAGATCAGCCGTCTAGCTGTTGGAATGAAGCATCCTCATGCTTCCAAAATTCTCCTTATCTTGTTTTATTTGCCCTGTTTCTGTTTGGCACCAAGTCAAGGACGGGACACAGGCAACACCTTACGAAAACAATGATTTCTTCCTGAAACGTCACAGATTTCTGGAACACGCTCTTGGCACTGGGTGGGGGACATTTCAACCCCGGGAGGTAGATAAGCTATGTTTTATGCTCCCAGGGCACATCCCTCCCTTTCTGGGTCTCAGACACCTCCAAGAATACAGGAACAAGACCACAGCTGGCTCTTTTTGTGCCAAACAGCAGTGGCTGGTCGGCGGAGGCAGCCAGGTCCTTGGTAAGGCGGTTGCTAATTCCTGCCTCTCTCTTTACCATTCTGGCTTTGTTTGGAGAGTAAAGAAAGTTTTTATATATTTTGAACCCCGCGGTCCTTTGTGGCATTCCTGGGTCTTCTCTCCTTTCACGGAAACATAAAACAACCTGCGACTGTTTGCTCGTATTGCCCTTTCTCTTTTGTACACGTGCAGGAGAATGGGGTATAATTCAACAAACTGGTCCTCTCCCAGCTTCTTTCACATTCCTTCTGATGTGAAAGACTCAGGATCAAGAAACACTCGTTTGGGAGATGAAGTCACCCCAGGTGGCTTATCTCAAAGACGTAGCGGGGGAGGAAAGGTGCTGGCCTCACGTGCAAGTTCGACAAGGTGCAGTTAGGAGCTCACCACTCACCTCCTACGTTTCCTAATAAGGTACTCCTGGTAAAAGATAATTAAGTCATGGCTTCCAGGCTCTACGGTGTGACTCCCACAAATGGGCCAACTCGACTCCTCAAAATCATATTCAAACAACGCTTTGATCCCACCTGCGGTCCACACCTGTTTTGCGCCAGCCCAGCGGCCTGCTGGGGGGCACGGGCTCTGCTCCCGGCACCACCCCACCTTGTGCCCGGGATCACATACACCTGTTGCCCTAGCCCCTGTCCCCTGGCTTTGATCTCTAGGCATCGTGGAAGCCATCGGCTGTGACAGAGTTTTGGTTCAGCCTCATTGCCTTGGAATGCAGGTCTCAAGGGTTCTGCCCCTGGAAATTGGATAACGAGGTAGTACACGTTCCAGGAGTGTAGGCTGGCATGTTGGGACATTTCAAAGATGCTTTTCCATAACTTCATTCTTCTGGGGATTGGCCAGTAGTGATGAGTAGCCCATAACGCTAGAGGTTGAAGAATCTCCCACGCCCAGATTCAGTACTGTCTGGATACAATTGCACTTTGCAAAGACAGTCTCTGTGCCATTCTTCCCCTCAGGGCTCTGAATCAGTAGGCTTTCCTCTCTCTCTACAAGCAGGTGGGAAATCTATAGAAAAATTGGGGTTTTTCAGGCATTATAAAGAGCTGGGAATATTTTTACAAGAGGAAAAACAACAGAGTTGACCCTTATTTAAATGGGACCTCTCACAGCAGATAAGGTGAAACATTTTTTTTCTCTTTTCTTTTTTAAACGGGCCACCGAAAATGTTGAGTCGTTTGCCAAAACCCACATCTGACTCAAATAAGCAAATCTGTTGTATATAGCCTATGCATGTAAAACAAAATCCAAATGCAAGCATGCATGCTTTCATGTTGTTCAACTACAGCAATCCGTATCTTATTTGTGTGTATCTTTGATGTCTATTATGTTATGTCGTCTGAAGTGATTACACTGCTTTCATTTAATAAAAGTTTTTCAAGTTGTTTTAAGTCTCTGAATGGAAAGACCAAAAAAAAAAAAAAGCTGAATTCTTATTTGCTGCATCTCAGCTTTTATGTTGAAAGCAGCTTATGTTGAAGTTCTTAGTCTAAACAATTTACAGTTTTCCGGATTAAGATCATGTAGGAGTAGGATGAAAATCTTCAAGTCAATGTTACATAAACGCTCCTGCAACTTAGGGGGAAATTAGACATTTGCAGACTCTAACTGCTGGGTATGATGGGAATTTTCTCAAGTGGGAAAAGGTGAGATTCCCTGGGAGAGTTACTGGAAGCGGGAAGGTTAAATCTACTCCCCAAACCTGGTTGCCCACAAAGGCAAATATGCCCTCGTACTAAAGCCAGGAGGGAGCGCAAAGCTTTCAAGTTGTTGGAGGGGAAGACAAACTTATTTGCTGCCCATCTGCTGATAGGAAGGGTAGGAAGGGCTTGGGCAGCTGACAGAGCAGTTCCCTGTGAATTTGACTATTATTTCAGGTTTCTATCTTTTCCTCTTTGGTAGGAAGATATTAAAAGTAGGTCTCTGGCAAAAAGAGGACAGAATAACACAGAGTCTCTGAAATTGCAACCTGTACAAATTCCTGGCCCAAAACCTTCATGTCTGGTGCTTGTCATCAACGAGCAGTTTGCAGAGTTTGCTCTCTTAAAGGATTAGAGAACCCTGGACGATTTCAGAAATATCTTAGCCTAGAAATTTACAAACTCGTAAGAGGTGAATGAATACTTGTTCTTTGATGGAAGAAATTCCATGGGAAGAACTTTGAGTACTAGGATTACTGACATATATAAAAGCTTTCTTTTGCTTTGCATGTGCAGAAGCCACTTAAGTTTTTTTTAGAACTATTATAGTTTGCATATTTATTTCTGGTAGGATTTACAGGTTATAATATCCCTGTACCTCAGCTCAAAACATAAATTATTTTATTTCCCCATCTCCTTCATGTCCCGTCTGTCTGGCATGTGTTTGTTTTCACATGAAGATAATTTAACAGCCAAGAACAAAAAGGTGGAGCTCACTAATTTGCAGTGTGGAAGACCCAAAAGAAACACAGTGAACTTTCTTCCCCACCAAAACATTGTATAGGTCAGAGCTTTATTTAGGGGATGGGTGGGTGGTAACACAAAAACACTTGTGGAATTCAGACTCTTGAATTTATGAAGGGTTAAAATCGAGGTAGTAGATCTTAATGCAGTGCATAGAAGAAATATTATTTGTTATTTTGCTTTTTATTATGCCCTTATTTATTAAAATAGTCCAAGTATTCAGCCTTTATATTCACCACAGGCCTCACCCATCCTTCAACCTTGTTGCTCCATTTTTTTCCCATCCACTATCAGCATGCTTTTGTTACAAACCAAATCTGATTTATGTTATAGTGGTTTTTTTTGGCCGTGCCACGTGGCTTGTGCGATCTTAGTTCCCCGAGCAGGGATGGACCCCTTGACCCCGCAGTGGAGGCGCCGAGTCCTAAACACTGGACCATCAGGGAGGTCCCTCTTATACTTTTTGAAGGAGAAAATTCTCAGTGACTCCCCTGTGGCCTTCAGGAACGTCCAAAATGCTCAGATCTGCAGATCCCGTTGGGCACCTCCCACGTTTCTCTCCTGGGGGTTCTGCTCTTCTCCATCTACTCACCCATCACGTGGAATCACTGAGGGAAAATTACACCCTCTCTGTATCCGAGACTGCTTCCTCCTTCTGGAACAATCTTCTCCAAACCTTTGTTAACTCCTAAGCATCCTCAGGACTCAGCCAAGGTACCCTCATCACCCTGACCCTCTGCCCCCTCCCGGAAAAGCCCTCCCTGACGCTCCCTGCCGGGCCTGGGAGCCCTCTGCGTTCGCCTGATGCGCTGGGCCTAATGTAGCAGCACATAGCTCAGGGCTGTGATTGCTGGGTTATTCATCTGGGTCCTGGGCTAGATTAGGAGACCCCTGTGAGCAGGCAGTAGGGATTTTATTCTTCAAGTCCAGAATTTACCGTGACCAGGCACACAGCTGGCTCTTAGGAAATATTTGCGGAACAAATACATGATGTTTGTATAGAGATCTGTGTACAGAAACACACATTTTATCTTTTCAAGAATTAGGAAACTTGATATTTGAATGTATATAATTTTATCACACATTAACTTTTTTTATTTTATTTTTTATTGAAGTATAGTTGATTTACAATATTGTGTTAGTTTCAGGTGTACAACACAGTGATTCAGTTGTATAGATATATATATACAACTGAATATATATATAAAAGGAATACATATATATTCCTTTTTTATATATATATATATATATATATATATATATATATACACACATACATATATATGTATTCCTTTTCAGATTCTTTTCCCTTATTGGTTATTACAAAATACTGAGTATAGTTCCCTGTGCGATACAGTAGGTCCTTGTTGGTCATCTATTTTATATATGAGTGTGTATATGTTAATCCCAAACTCCTATCCCTCCCCCCACCCCCCTTTGCCCTTTGATAAACATAAGTTTGTTTTCTATGTCTGTGAGTCTCTTTCTGTTTTGGCAATAAGGTCATTTGTATCTTCTTTTTTTTTTTTTTTTTTAGATTCCACATATAAATGATATCATATGATATCTATCTTTCTCTGTCTGGCTTACTTCACTTAGTATGATCATCTCTAGGTCCATCTATGTTGCTACAAATGGCATTATTTCATTCTTTTTTATGGCTGACTAATATTCACACATTAACTTTTATTTTCTCTTTTATGCCAAGAAACAGGGGTGTTTAGGAAAAGTAAAGCCAGTTTTGAAGCTACTTGCATGTTTCATTGGGATCCTGCTATGATCTGTTGCTTGTCTCCGCAGAGGAAACACCAGGGACATTTTTGACCTGAACGGCTGGCCTGGGAGGGACAGGAATGTTCTCGAAGATCCCACACTTTGATTGACATGACCAGGCCTTCCACCACTGGCACTGGAATAGAAGGTAGGATCCCACACTCAGTGACTGGTTGGGAGCCCGGGCTCTGGACCCTGAAGGTTTAGGGTCCAAACGTGCTTCTCTCCTTTTCCAAGCTGAGCAGGTAACCTCATGACTGCCTGCCTCCTCATTTGTCAAATGGGACTAATGACAGAACCTGGCTCACGGAACTGGTGTTACCCGAGTGTTTTCGTCCACTGGAAACACGTGGGTGCCTGATGCACAGTAAACACTCAGCAAACGTTGGCAGTCACCAACCTCCCTGTTGTCACTTTCCCAAATAGCAAGCCGCTCCTCTCTATCCCCTTTTGGCAGGGGATACCCACAAGGCTCCTCTTGATTCCTGTGTGTCATCCCCGGGGTCCAGCACTGCCACCATAGACAGCCTGCACTCACTCTGACGGCCCCCCTGCTTGTCAACCTTCACCGTCACTTTCCAAAGTGATTTGGGTCATGCCCACTTTCTGGGTGGTGCTGAGTGAACGGTAGACAGAAAGAACCTGAGATTAGGCGAGGTGTCTCTTTTGGGGCTTCATGTTTAAACACAAATTCCTGGAACAAATCCAGAGCTCATTGGCTCTAAGGAAGAGCGAAAGCCAGGATGTGTCACTGAGCTTTTTTTCCCACAAACATGTAACCAGCCCAGAGAACTTGTAAAATCTGCAGAATGAGATTGACGTGAGTTTCTTGTATCATTTCCTCAAGGGTATATTAATGGACTAAGTAGTTCTCATGAGGGGAGTTTCCATAGGGGATTCCAGATGAGACTCTCTTGATGAACCACATTTTTTTACACAGAAAGCTAACTCTCTAACACACTCCTCATGGGGAATCTCTGCACGTCCTAGAATTATTAGCTGCTACAGCCACACAGAGGCAAAGAATAAAATAGGACCAAGTTTTATTTGAAGAGGCTTGTTTGTGACAAATTTCCATAATAACAGAAGTTTACAAAAACTGGTGTCGTGGTTTTGGTGGTGAAACAGAACTTTGGTTTAAAATTTAGAAAAGAAAAATATCTAGTTCCAGTAAAATAATGCTCTGGAGATTATGTTTCTTAGAGATTTAAAAAGAAATGGCCCACTACTAAAACATCCTTCATGAAGGTATACCTTACTTATCTCATAAGACCATGAGCTCTGCTGTATGACAGTGTAACCACAGAGATTGTGCTTTTTTCTTTTTGCATTTCCCCTTAAAGCCAATAAGGAAGCCAGCAAATTGATTGAACTTAACTTTGCTCAAAAAGTTTCTTTTGGAAATTATTGAGTAAAATGAGGATGTCATAAACTTTCAAAATCCATGCCAGTTTAACCCTAAGTCAATGCTGGGATGTTCCAATGCTGCTGAGTGGGAAGACATGAAGTTATGAAGGGATGTGGTCTGGGATAAATGGCCCATTCTAGTTGTAGGTTGTCCATTGAGACAAAGGAGCCAATGCAGACTCCATCCACATTGGATTCCATCACCAAAAATATCCAGCAAGTGTGAGGGGTAGGGCAGTAGGATTTTTGGTCAGGCATAAGAGAGTGCTGGGTTCCAAAGGCTGTTGGGTTTGGAACCAGTCCCCAGCCAGCAGCAGATGGTACAGAGAGCCAGGGACCCCACCCAAGTGGGCTGAAGGGTACAGGGCAAGGCAGCATTTGCTACTGAGTGATTGGGAACACGTAATCCTCTTAGCAAACCAATACAGGCCGGACAAAGTGCTTAGTGGCAGAGAAGGGAGTAAGATTTGGAAAGAAGCCTTAAGCTCACTGAACTCACCTTTCCAAGTATCAAGGTATTCTTTCAGCAAATGCTGTTGAGTGGCTTCCCTATGCCAGACACTGTGCTAGGCATGGGGAATATGGCAATGACCACTGTAGGCACAGAGTTCATAGTTTCACGGGGGAGAAAGACTGGACACATTCCCATTAACGTGTAGTTACACATTGTGACAAGTGCTGCGAAGGAGAGTTATAGGGGAGTCTAGGAGAGCCTAATAGGACAGCCTAGACCAGGAAAATTTCTTAGGAGGTAATGATGTTTGAGCTGAAGGACACCAAGCAGAAAGGCTAGAGTGAGGTGGGATGAGAGTCCAAATCATGTAGGCATGTGTGGGCCCCCTTAGGTTTTTATCCCAAGACCAGTGGAAGCCACGAAGGTGCTCTAAAGAGGGAACTAATATGAACAGTAAAGAGGCAGCCCAGGGCACTGAGAGTGCAGTTGTCTAGGGAAAGATGACGGCCCTTGGGCTGGAGTAGGCAGTGGAGATGGTGAAACCAGGACAGAAGTGCAAATCTCTTAGGGGGCATAAAAGTCTTAGTGGATAGTCGTGCCATGAACTGAGGCACGGTGGAGAAGGACCAGGTCTGGAGGAGAGGTTTCGGATCCAGGGAGTTTGAAGTGTCTTTGAGACATGTGAGTGGTGTAGTATGACTGGACTGGAGATAGAACCCTGGGATTCCGTGTCTAGATGAAAAGGGGGAGAAATGATGGATGGAGATCATGTTGCCTCGGAAGAGATCACGCAGTGAGAGGAACAGAGCACTAGGACCAAGTATTGGACCTCAGTATCCAAAGCCTGAGTTGAAGATGATAAGCTGACAAAGGAAACTAAGAAAGAATCATCCCAGTGAGCCAGGAGAGGGTTGTTTCAGAATCCGAAGGGGAAATTTTTTCACAGGCAATGGGAGGTTAACAAAAGTGAGCCCCTCAAAAAAGACCAATTCAATTTAGTGCCATGGAGGTTACTGGTCATCTCAGGGAAGACCACATGTCATGTGCTAGGGTTTAGGGTTTAGTCTAAATACGGCTGGGGTTCCTAATCAACTGAGTGAGCAGGTCAAAGGCCAGAGTGCCAACCCCTGTGTGGGGCTGGAGATGGTAGAATGAGGCACAAAAGTTGAGTCAAAAAGAAATGACGATTTTGCAAATGGAGCTTCAAATACAATGGAACGCCCAAAACACGCATTTTCTTAAGTTTACTGGTGCCTATGCTATTGCTTTGAATGAATCCCTTGTTTCTGATGCCTTTACTATGAATCTAATAGTTTCATGTTTACTATTTTTTAGCAACAAGGGGAAATGCAGGTAGTTATTGCAGGCAGATAGTTTGAATTACGACCACATCATAATTTATTGCCAAAGTATAATATTATCTTATGGATAATGGCTGGTTGGACAGGGTGTGAGAATAGTGTAAAAATAGTGAGTAGGAAGTAACAGCAAATGTGACCAGGTGATGAAAATTTAGGAGGCTTAAATATAGTTTAGGTAGACTAATTATTACTTCTTACTTAAGAAGCTATAAAGCCTGCCGATTCACACTGCACCACATTATTAACCACATAGCTAATGGGTAAATGCAGATCTGGGGGCAAACTTTGAATTCTGGTGCTTGTACTTGTTAACCGTCTGACCTTGAGGAAACGACTTCCATTTTCTGTGCCTCAGTTTCATCTTCTATGAAATGGGGATAATAATAAAACCTATGTCTCAGGATTGTCATTAGTATTAAATGGGACCATCTATGTATATCACTTAGAAAGCCTGGTGGATAGTAGGCACACTGTAAATCTAGCTCTTAGTATGTTACTGTTATACTGTGATCAACACATTTTCATAAATCTGTGTCAACTTTTAGAAATTAGATATACAGTAATAGAATCACGAGGTCAAAGCATAAAATCAAAATTTTGGTCTTTTAATTTTTGCAATTTATTTCTTTAAATAATACTTGAACTGCTTTTCAGCCATAACACATGGGTATGGGCAGACTTGGTAAAATACCAAAATATGTGTATAGGACTGGTTAGTAAATAGCTGCTGGATGAGCCCCTCCTCCAGTGCCCCCAGGCATCCTGCCCCTTCCCAGGAAACCTCAGACTTCCCCAAAGCTCAGGAGAAACTCCAGAACCTTCTCCATCTCTGTGGCCTGCCTTTGATCTGATTGGTCAGGCCCATACCAAGTCCGTTATTAATTAACTGATGTGCATTCTGACCAATGTGGCCATAACATATTTTCCAGTAAATGTTCACCAGTGATGCTTAGTATCATTATCCAATACTTGTTTGCTAGCTATCAGAAAGGCATTGCACTTTAATTCCCATTTCCTTGATTATTAGTGAGTTGAACATTTGTTTACATATGCTTATCATCCATTTGCATTTCCTCCTTTGTAATTTCCATGCTGGTAATTTTGCCTGTTTTTCCATTGGAGGTCTTCGTGTTCTTCCTAATGATGTATAGGTGTTCTTTATTTTATTTTTTAAGTTTATTTTATTGAAGTTTAGTTGACTTACAATGTTGTGTTCATTTCTACTGCACAGCAAAGTGATTCAGTTGTACATATATATATATTCTTTTTCATATTCTTTTCCATTATGGTTTATCACAGGATATTGAATATAGTTCCCTGTGCTATACAATAGGACCTTGTTGTTTATCCATTCTCTATATAGCTGTTCTTTAAAAATTCAAGTATTAACAAATTTAATGTATATTTACTGTGAATGTAGTTATTAGTTTGCTTATCTTTTAATGTTGTTAGTGATCTTTTTTTCCTGAAGTTTATGTGAAATATCAAAAATGTTCAATTTTTACCATTGCTTTGGTGTTCAGAAAGTTTCTACATTAGAGTCAGACAAAAAAATATTAAATTATGTCTTCTTGCTTTTTTAAGGCTTTTGTTTTTATGTCACAGACATTAAACTCTTCAACTATCTATGGTTAATCTTGGTGTCTGATGAGAACAAGAGCTCGTCGTAGGTTGTTTTCTGATAGGGGATCTCCCCGAATCTGTTGACTTGGATGCCTCCTTTATTTTTTTTACATGACTTTTGGCTTATATGTCTATTTTAACACTTTTTGGAAGAAGAAAGTCTGTCCTGTGTTAATATTTTTGCTTTTAAATATTATTTAGTGTCTCTGGTTACTGGGCAAGCGCGATGCCTTCAGCATCTTTGTGAACCTTCGTGGGGTCCCTGCCATTGCTCTGTAGGAGCCAGAGTACCACGAGAATTTCTCTCAGCTGACCGGGTCTCAGCAGAGCTACTCGTTGCTCTAAAGTACTGACAATTTGCCAGGACTTTGTGTATGGCCTCTGAGTTGGGTCTGGAATACTTTCGTAGAGAAAATGAGGCGAGAAGATTTATTCATCACCTCTGACTCCGCAGACATTTGGCTAGGACAGGGTCTAATTTGGACTGTAAGGTTGTGCTTTCATAAAATAAGTTTACAAAAGAAAAAAAGAAAGCGTATGAATTTTCAAGGATTTATTTTCATTGAATTCATAGAAGAAAGACCCTGGCAATGAAAGGGATTCTTGGACCAAAAAAGAAATTTAATTACTTCTTCAAACTCTAATGACAGCACTTTTCTGTAATTTTAAAAATAATGTGGGTGAACTTTTCTTTTTGCTTCACTACCAAAGTGAGGCAGGGAGCAGAGATGGTCCAGAGGAAAAACAAGCATCGCTTTGTTTCACTTTCGACCTGTCAGTAATTCCAGGTTAAACATACCTAAGGTTATGACATTTCTTCATGAGCACCATTGCATCATTGCATGTTGCTATTGTATCAACTCCAAACTATGCATTTTCAATTCCTTACCTTTTTTTTTTTTTAATATTTTGTTTCTACCTCTTAATTTTACACTTTATTTATTTATTTATTTATTTTTGTCTGTGTTGGGTCTTCGTTTCTGTGCGAGGGCTTTCTCTAGTTGCGGCAAGCGGGGGCCACTCTTCATCGCGGTGCGCGGGCCTCTCACTATCGCGGCCTCTCTTGTTGCGGAGCACAGGCTCCAGACGCGCATGCTCAGTAGTTGTGGCTCACGGGCCTAGTTGCTCCGCGGCATGTGGGGTCTTCCCAGACCAGGGATCGAACCCGCGTCCGCTGCATTGGCAGGCAGATTCTCAACCACTGCGCCACCAGGGAAGCCCTTTACCTTTTAATATATCATTTGGCAGTGACATTTCTGCACAATAATTTGTCTTTCTCCTGTCTCATAATACTGGCTCTCCAGCTCAGACCAAACTGATGAGCGAATTTCAAAGAAACTTAGAGGTGTGTATAGAAAAAGAACACACAAAATTAGTGCAGAGGAGATTTTATAACAAATATCACTAGAACTTTATCATAATACAGTTTGCTATTACAATAGTGTGATATTATAAGAGTCTATCTTACAAGGTAATTGGCGTACATTATTGAAGATCTAGCATTCTTAGTGCAGAATATGTACAACAAGAAATGCATTTTATAGTTTCTTTTGTGGGAGAAGAATTCATCATATTATAGCTTGTCTCACTGGCAACTTATTTCCTACCTTGTGTATGTGAAGTTTCAGAAAAATAAAGAAGCAAAATTTAAATTCCAAACTTTATTTTAGGACTGATTATGTTATGCTGTCAGTGTGTCAGAGGTTTTTTTGGAGTGTGTTTTTTGTTAGCCTATCATTTTTAAAGAAACCTTTAGCAAATAACATTTACAACTAATACATAAATCTGTCAGTGCTTTCAAAAGTGTTATAGTGTTTCAAAGAGAAAAGCATTGTTCTTTACCTTGCCCAATATAGCAATGAAAGTAGGGCAGGCTGATTTAGTATAAGATTCCAAAGCTCCACTGTCATGTCACTAAGGCTTAAGAGCCCTTAATTTACATTTTCAGAAAAAAAAGTTATAGAATTAAATATCTCTGAACCAGCAAGACTGTTCATTACAGGAAGTTATTATTTTGATCAGGCTGTTGGTTTCTGAAGTCTGTGGCAACAATACAAAAATAGCTTTCCCTTGTTAATAAAGAACAATCTGCAAAAACAAATTAGAAATGTGTTAAGGACAAAATAAACAGACATGTTATTTTTTAAACTTGGGGGCCTCTGAATTTCACAGACTTCTGGAATCTGGGGCGCTCCACCCAACTGCTACACATTTTATTGCTCTGTTATAGGTTTGGCACGAGACGAATAATTTTCCAACTGTTGGAACAATGTGGGTTCACATTTTTCCAGAAGGGAAAAAAAACTCTACCTTACATATTAAATTCCAAATAGAGAAACAGTGTCTGTATCACTCTTCCCATTTTATGATGGAATTTGAGAACTAAGGGAAAAATTATATATAAGAAAATGGTATATCTAAGTGTAGTTGAAACCTTCATCTGGTGAAAGGATTTTTAAATCGGTGGAGAAAAGTCAATTCACAGAACTAAGCTCCCATGTTGTGAAACCCTACTTATAACAGTCACTTGAGTCCAGTCACCTGGGATTCGTTGAAATAACTCCTGTCTAGTTCTTACTGTTACATATTATACACACACTGCTGGCTGCCAAAGAGAGCTTGGTATAAGTTTGGCCAAGAAATCGTTCTTTGAATATACACATATCATGCGTTGCTTAGTCTAATAGTTCCTTTTAGGTCATCAGAAATTAATATTGACTTAACTACCATGGCAACTGACACACCTGTTTCTGTGGGGTGGGGAGAGGCTTATAAGTTTTTGTTTTTTTAAAAAGGATGAAATTGAAAAATTTATATTGATACAAAAGGATGATAGAAATAACCTGCAATGGAAGGTGATCCTTCCATATTTCCCTCCCTACTTTATGAAATGGGCAGAAAAAAATAATATCCAGGGCTGTTCACAAGACCTGTAGGAACAAATTTACTCAGTTGGAACTAAATCATGGCTTAGGCACCGCAGGTAAAGTTGGTCATGTTTTGCCCTCCTCAGTTGAAGTGTGATGATGGAGTGAAGTGAAGGAAGTGGGTGAAGGAAGTGGGAGTCAGAGGCATTGGGTGGTTTGTTTATCGGGTGAGAGGGCAACAGCACTGTGTCAAGATGCAGAAAGCGTGCAGGTGTTTGCATTTGTGAGAATCATTGCCTAAGCATTTTGGATGGTTATTTCTTTTGCTCAGTTGCGAGTAGTCGTGCTTTTTAAAATTACAGCAATGTTCACACCCAGATGACACGCTTGCTGGCATGTCAGCCTAGAAAACTATGTTTTCCCTGGCTTGTCCTCTCCACTTCCTGATGTCTGCATGTCTGCTTTCCCAGGCGTTTCTTTTGTTCTCCCCTTTCCCCTCTCCCTGGTCCCCACCCGGTGCTGACTTTCCCTGCCCTCTGTCTCTGTCCCCTTCCCTTGGTTCCCAGCCTCCTTGTCCTCTCGCAGGGGAAGTTTCCTGAGGGATCTCGGCAGCCAGCTCAGACCAGGATTGCGTTGCCAGCTCCCAGATGCAGGTGACACGTTGCAGGGTGAAGCGGCAACTCAAGGTAGGGGAGGCTAGGTGAGATTTGTGACTTCTGTCCCTGGAAAGGCAAGCAAAGCTTATACCACAGTGTTGAAAACTTGAGATCTCAAGAGACCATCTGGTGTTGCCCTCGGCTTTCAGGGGGGTGGGTATCATTACCCCCAAGAGGCAGCTGAGGTCTTGACAGGTTAAGTGATCTGCTCCAAATCTCACAGCTAATGAATGGTGGCTCTCTTTCTCTCTCTCTCTCTCTCTGTGTGTGTGTGTGTGTGTGTCTTAGAGAAACTAGAACACTGGTAACTTCTTTCTAGAGTTGACATTCCCCCCCTCATTTGGAGAAATTTTTAAAATACAGAAAAGTATCAAAGAATAATATAACAACTATACTCTCATCACTCACACTTAAAACTGTTAAATATTTTGCAATATATGCTGCCTGTGTCTTTTTTCTATCTATATCCTTTAAAAATCACACAGCAGGAAAAGTATGCATTCGTGTTGTTGGGGAAAAAAAGATAGGCAAAAATAGAAAAAAGAATGAATGCATTAAGTGCCTTTGAAAAGGCAGAAAAGAGACAGTATATCCTGCAGTAACACCAACACCACTTTTGCCCAACCTCCCTCACTGCCTCATTCCCTTCCTTTCCTTTTCAGAAACTAAACAACAAGCAGCTTCAGTCTGATGAGAATCCTTTCAATGTTACCTACATATCCATAGACATAAACAGAATACGGTACTGTTTTACACTTGCTTCCCTGTCGTATTTGATGGGTCATCCGGAACCTTGCTTTCTTTACTAACATCATTTTGCTGAGATGAAACACACATACAGTTAGTTCATTAATTTTAACCATCATGCAGTGATACACTGCGTGCTCATAACACCTTTTATCCAGATGGTTGCTTCCAAATGTTTGGGCTCCCAATTTATGATTTGGACTATCCCATTTCTATTCCAAAGCTTACCAGAGTAAACATGTGGGGACATGTCTCCCTGTGCACATGTGAGGGCTTCCCTGGAGATGAAATTGCACGTGTTCATCGATCACGCACATTTCCCCTTGTCCTCCATATTGCCAAACTGCCGTCCAAAGGGGCTGCAACAGAGAGACTCCTGCCAACTTGAACGGAGATTCTGTTTCCCTAAATTCTTCCCCCAAATCAAGGGTCTTAGTCTTTTTAATTTTTATATAGCAATTGAAATATAGTTCATCATTTTTGTTATTGTGCAAGTAAGAGGTAAGAGACTAGGTAAGTGTTCAGAGAACTTCGGCATCTCAAACGCCCCGTGCATCCTGGGATTAGCAGACGCACACTCTTCTCTACAGGATGGATAAACATTGAGGTCCTACCGTAGAGCACAGGGAACTATATTCAATATCCTGTAATAAACCATAACGGAAAAGAATATGAAAAAGAATATATAGATATACATGTATAACTGAATCACTTTGCTGTACATCAGAAACTAACACAACATTGTAAATCAACTATACTTCAATAAAATAAAGTAAAAAAAAAAAAAAGAACAATTCGACGTATGTGGAAATGTAACTGTGATGAGAATCTATAAGACTCAACTCTACCAGAGCTGTGAGTTAATGCAGAGGGCCTGGAAAGCTATTAACATGGCCACTTTTGCCATTTTTGAACATTTTGGGGGCCTATCGATGACTTAGCTGCTGTATGCTAAAGACAGTGATATAGACACATTAACTTTGTATGAAAAGAGCATTTGACAAGTAAAAGTCTAGGTATCCATATTTGGATGCTTTCTCATAAGTCAACTGCTTGATTACATAGATAGAAAAACTAAAACCCAGAAAGTTTAACGACTCATCCAAGATCTCATAGGAAGACTTCTTTTAGAAAAATAAGTTTTAGAGAGATTGAATAATTGCCTGAGAAATACTGAAATAAAAGTGAATGATGCTTACGGGACTCCAGCCCATGAGGTCTCCTCATGATTCTATGCACAATATATGCCTCTCAGCAGCTCCCATTTCTGTGGTGTTTTACCCCTGCATCAAGAGCAGAGCCCGGATTATAGAAGATTCTCAATAGCTATTAGCTGAATTAATGAATAAATTAATCTCTGTGGTGTGTACATGTATTGGAACCGGTGCCCAGAAGATAAAAGTATTCTGTCTCCCAGGGACGTACAAATCTATCCTCTTCCTCGGGTCCATCCCCCGGTTGCCTCTCTGGTCCCTACATGAGAATCTTAATGGCAGACTGACCCAAATAGAGGGGGAGGTTGAGCAAAAGGTATAGTACTGGATACACGGGTTTGATGGAAAAATTTTATGCAATAAAACAAGGCATATGCGGGAGTTCCCTGGTGGTCTAGTGGTTAGGATTCTGAACTTTTACTGCTGTGGCCGGGGTTCAATCCCTGGTCAGGGAATTGAGATCCCGCAATCTGTGCAGTGCGGCCAAAAAAAAAAAAAAAAAAAAAACCAACAGGGAACATGAGATATAAACATCACTAGGGTTATGCGTGGGTAGGACCTTTATTTAAATTTTGTGACAAATATCATCAGTAACATGTACAGTATATTATGGGACAAATTATATTAGCTTTAATATAAATTGCTGTAAAGGTGTAGGAACAATGTCTTTTTAACAACTTACCAACGGGAGGAAATCTAGAACATGAAGCAAAAATTAGCCTAAAAGTTGGCTGCAGAAAATTAAAAAGGGTCATTTTGATATGGATAAATGATTAACTTTATTGATTAAAGGAAATGGTTTTTAAATGAAGCATCAAGGCTTAAGGGCACTCTTCGGGGGATTTGGAATGTGTGCCTGCTTACATTTGGAGAGGGAATCTGGCATTAAAGGGAGTTATTTCATGAGATTTAGGAGAATAGGTTTGTGTTGAAACCAAGAAATATGCAAGTGACTGTCGAATTAACAAGAAATAACTAGAGGAAGAGACCCCAAGGAAAGGAGGCGTGGTGTGTGGTTTGAGAAACAGACAGTATTCTGTGCCTGCCTCTCACCCTACTCCAAAGAAAGACAATCGCCTTTCTTAAATCCAGTCATTTCTACAGCTGTGATTCACTCGGATGGCGTCAGAGAGCAAGTTTCTGCACCACTGTTCTCAATCAAAAGCCAAGCTTTGGGAGAGGAAATGAAAAAGAACTTTCCCATATTTGGAGGGAACGCACTGAGCAAGATGGCATGATACCTGTCTCTCTCAGAGCGGCTGTGAGGCTTTTGTGAACCATGGTTATTACTCATCTGAAGGCCAATGCCTCCACCACACAGGGTCCCCTTGTGCCAGCTGGAGGATTCTTTTATTATAGAGCCTTTATGTGTCACATTAAAAGCGTTTACCAAGCATTTTGTAATCATTATTTACTGTTCCTCATAGCAACCTTGCACTACGCTCCAGCCCTGCCCTTTAAACCTCAGGGAGCAGCTGCTGGGCACATCCAGTACCAGCCTTCCACAGCCTCCTCTTGAAACCTTTTGCTGGGGTTCTGATTTAATCTTAATCAAAGTTAAAGTTTAGTAGTTGTCATGGTTGGAAAAGAGGATAGATAATTTAGCTGCCTTTGGAGTTTGAGGATTATAATGATAGCAGATTTGTAAGAAAAAAAAATCCCTTAAAATTAAAGGTCATGGCTTTGGTGCTGGAAATTTCTCTTTGTTCTAAAATGAATAAGAAGATATTAAAAGTAAAGAAAAACACACAGGTACAGAAGGAGTCATTGACATTTATTTTTCAAGCTATGTGTTGAATCCAATATAGAAAAGAGTCTGGAACAGGATATTTTACACTAAAGGGTTTAAAGTTACAAACAGAAATACCCAAGGCAGTTTATGTCTTTTAAACCTAATTGTTTTTAGCATTTGCTGCGTATACTGAATTTATAGCACGAAATGTATTAAAAATAGCATCCGTTCGTTGCTTGATGTGGAAGGAATTCAATAAAGTAAACGTCTTAGTTGTGCTTGAAAATTATGTTGCAAGCCAGACCAGGAAGGAAATTTATTAGGTTAATTTAAAATTTTGCTGATTTTAATTTCATACATTAAAGAAGGAAATGGTGCTTGTGATTTCAGTACACCTGAGGAAGAGTCTACGGAGGAGAATTCTTGGAGAGTTGGTACATACCTGAGTCATTTTAAGCCAGACTGGATTCAACATTCAGGAACATTCCTTGGGGAATTTCCTGCAATTGACAATGACTAAGACACCTGAGGAGAATCCTCTTCTACTTCTGGGGCTATTTCCCATCCTTCCTGCCCTAATTTGTCAGTCCTCTGATTGAAAAAGAACCTGATGTGTTCTGGTTTTTTTAGTGCCTATTTTATGAGACCTCAGGTACACAGTAAAATAGTATTTGTGAAAAAAAAAAAAAAGCAGCAAAAGCAAAGAAGACTGTGAGGTTGCTATCCAAAAATAAATTTTCAAGAAAACATGCTAATTGTCAGTGGATTTGAAGAATTTTATTGAGAATATTCCATTGCATTTGAATAAGGAAGCAGACTGAAATCTGCTGTTACTCTTCATTTCCCGAATCCAAAGTGAAAAGAGTCACATAGGAAATTAAAATCCCATGTAAGTGACTTAATAAGCATAGAAGAATAATTCAATTCTTTTTCACCCATGAGTCATTTTCATTTCATAAACTGGTAACTAATGGTAATATAAAAACAGAAACGTGTGTTCATTTTTTTTTCCTACTGATAACAATATGGAACGTTGAAATTCATCATGTAAGGTACTAGTCAAGTAGTTTAAGAGTGGCAAACCTGGTTAAATGTTGTCTAAACAATTGTTTGCAGGGTGAACACAGTTGCTGCCATTCAGGGATGTTCCTCTCAACTATGGTGTATATATTTTAAAAATTTTAGAAACCACAACTGTCTTATGTGCACTGTAATGATGGTAATATTATTCTCCCAAGAGATAGCAGCATTCCTATAGAGTCTAAGTAGAAATGACACATTTATGGCATATATTTATAGGCTCCCAGACACAGTGCTTCCCCATTGCCACAGTCAGAACTAGGAACAGAGCCTGAGAAGTTAGCGTCTAGTGTTTTATTCTAACAGCACTCCCTGCCCTATAAAAAAAAAGTCATCTTACCTTGTCAGGAAGAAAGTGCCTTCAGCTCTGGTAAATTGCAGGGCTGTTCAAAGAGAAAAAAGAAAAAAGAAAGGAAAAAAGAGGGGGGAAAAAAGTAAGGCAACTTGCATTCAAAATGTTTAGGATTTCAGTAGGGCATATTGCTTTTGTATCTTTGAGTACTCTCAAAGATTTCTGCTGAAACACTGCAATTTTTCCTAAGTGCACAGAGAGAGCTCCCACTCCCGTTTTACTCTCCCTCTTTCGCATCTTCCTACAGCACAATGAGCTTTTCTCCCCCTCTGATCCTGCACTGTGCATTAATGGAAGGGGCTGTGTTTTCTCATGAAGAGCAGGAAGTTGATCTTGGAAGGGGTGCCTGTTCCCTGCTGCCCTGGGATTATGCACCCTCTTGATAATGGGTTGAAACACTCACATTTTGGCCGTGGGTCGTGTCGGTGTTGTTACATCGCTATTGGACTTGACCTGTTTGAGCACAGAAAATATTTTCCCCAGATATCTCCAAAAATAGTTTTACAAAATTGTATTTTTGCTGGTGGTAGGGCCGTTTGGATTCCTGCAGGATCTACAGTGAGACTCTTAAGTGCAGAAGGGGCGGTGTGGCTGGACCGAGAACTTTGATCTCGTCCTGCTCTTCAGCTTTTGGAGTTCATCAGAATCAACTCAATTTCAGGAAGGTGTTAGCTTAGGGATGAGCAGCTGCCAATGCTGCTCCCGGGGCCCTGAAACCCTCACCAAGCAGGGAGGTGACACATTAGCTGCAGTTTCCTCTCAGAATCAGTCAGCTTTTATGTTTGTCCCTGTGTTCCTGGTTCCTGTTTTTTACCTAGACTATAAATTAGAGTTTGAGTTGCCGAATAGAGTTTTCTGCACTATTTTCCTATTGAAATGTGTGTGTGTGTGTGTGTGTGTGTGTGTGTGTGTGATTTTCACTTTGTTCATGGTCATTGCTGAAAGCTGGTCTTTTTTTTTTTTTGTCAGAAAAAGGTGACAAACCATATTATCAATGGGGTGAGCCAAACCATATTATCAATGAAATGCAATATCATTTGTTGTAATATGAAAGCAATTAGGACATACACTTCTAATGCATTACTCAGACAATTGTATTATTTTGTTACCCAAGTCAGCCAGTGATCAATTAGTTCACAAATGATGGCAATAAATCATGTTAGTGTCAGGGGCCTCGGGACTCAGCCCCTGGGCCTCTTCTCTTCTCCGTCCCCATCCATCTTCTTGGTGTCCTCGCCCCGTCTCCTGTCCTGCTGGCCGTCTACTTACCAAAGATACCCGAATTCATATCCCTAGCTCAGAACTCTCTTCAGAATTACAGACCTATAGATTCAATTGCCTGTGAGAACTTCATTTAAACGTCTAAGAGAAATTTCATTCTCAGCAAATCCTACTTCCGATCAGCTTCCCAAATGTGCTCCTTTGCTGAAGCCCACGTCATGATCAACCAAC
This sequence comes from Balaenoptera acutorostrata, assembly GCF_949987535.1. Taxonomy (NCBI): domain Eukaryota; kingdom Metazoa; phylum Chordata; class Mammalia; order Artiodactyla; family Balaenopteridae; genus Balaenoptera; species Balaenoptera acutorostrata. The sequence goes on from NC_080081.1 coordinate 5,661,841, forward strand.
CACTACTCCAACCTTCCAGGTGCTCCCGCCAAACATTTGGAGTCCCCTTTGTCTCTTTTGTTTTCCTGGACTCCATGCTCAGACAGCGAGGAAAGACTGTTGACTTGATTGCAATGGCTCCCAGAGCCCACGGCTTCTCTGCCCCTCCTGGTCCCACCCCCATCATGACGATGGGGTCCCCACCAGTCTCCCTGCTTCCATCTTTGCTCCCAACCCTCTAGTCTCAACCCCATGGCCAAAGGCACCCCTTTAAAACACAGGATGTCATACCTCTGTTCACACCCTTGCATTGCTCCTCCCCGAGTCAGTAATAAAAGCCACATGGTCGTGGGGTCCTACGAGACACTCCAGGATCAGACGCCACAGCTGCCCAGGTTACGTCTCAGAGCTCACCTCCTGCAAAATCCCCCTCAGGACTTTGTCACCAGGTCCTTCCTGTGGCTCTTGGAATGGGACCTTCTCCTGCCCGATGCCTTTTGCATTGGTTGTTCTCTCTTCCTGAAAATATCCCCATGGTTAATCCCCTCCCCTCCATCACCTTTGCTCAAAATCTCCTTCACAAAGAAGTCTACCCTGAAATCCCTCTTTAAAATGCATCCTCAACCCCACAGCCTCCATGACCTGCCCTACATCTTTTTTTTCCCTCACAGTTGCCTAATATCTAATTTACTCATCCATTCCTCTTCTGGCCTCTCCACCCCTGGGGCAAGATTCACCAGTGCAAGATCTTTGCCTTTTTAATTCTGATGTATCCCAGGCACCTAGAACAGTGCATGACACATAGAGATGCTGAATAAATATTTCTTGAATGAATGACGTCATCAAAGCATATGGAGTTAAAGACATGCTATAAAAATAATGTCTATTCCCTTAAAATCTAAAGGAAGGAGAAGGGAAACCCAAATGAAAAAAATCACAAGAGCAAAACCCACAGAACTTCTCATTAGACAAAGAGGGCTAAAACCCATGAAAGAACAGAGGAAACATCTAGAACAAACATATTCAGGGAGGACCTGGATGTATTTAACTGGCTGCTGTCAGTTTGCAGGTGATGGAGCCCGACTCGGGCCAGGCAGCAGCTAGTTCCCTGAGACCCCCTTGTAAAGCTTAATGCAAAGGTTAATGGAGCGGGATGGTTGAGAAACTCTCTCTCTGGTTCTCCTACCTTTGAGCCTTCGTACAGGCTGTTCCTTCTACTTAGTCACCCTTCCCTCTCTTTTCACCTGGCCAGCTCTGACTTCTCCCACAGGTCTTGGTGTGCATGTCACTTCTCAGAGATGCTTCCCAAACCTCTCCCCTCCCCCAGCACTGGCTTCCTCTGCTCAGCGCTCCTGCACCTCTTTACTTTCTCAGCAGACTAGCTTTTGAAGTCTCTCTTCCTGACCAGTGTATAAATTCCTCAGGGTAAGGAGTACCTGTGTTCTGTTCTAGCTAGAGTCCTAACGCCCAGCAGCCTTGGAATGTTTGTGGGATGGATGACTGCCAGAGCCACACCCTAATCCTTTACTACCCATTACCATCCACTGAGAGCCTGGGATTCCACACTGACAGGCTCGGGTTTCCCAGTCAGAGTGTCTCCCAGTTCAGCTCTACCTAATACCTTTTATTCACAGAGGGATGACTCGGCAGAAATATTTTGTAGAAGAGAAAGAAGGAATCTAAAAATTCGAGCCCCCTCACTTTGTGTGATGATGCATTTGGCACATGTAGAGAGCTTGGAGGGATACAGAATTGCTGAAGGTGTTTCCTGCTTGTAAAGAGCTCAGAGCCTGGCTTCGGGGAGAGAGAGCAAAAATCATTTAGGACATTGAAACAAGCGGTGTTAGAGAGATGTTCTAACATGACCACGGCGGCGCTGTGCTTAGGCGTGGAATGTTCCAGAACTGTCTTAAAAAGCAAGTTTGGCACGGAAGTAAGGAAAGGCAATACAGGTAGAGCAGGGCTTGGGGAACTATGGCCCGTGAGACAGATCTGGCCCGTTACTTGTTTTCATGTGGCCTGGGAGCTAAAAATGGTTTTTCTATATTTCAGTGGTGCAGCAAAAAAAGAAAAATGATATTTCATGACCTATGGAAATTATATGAAATTCAAATTCAGTAGCCACAAATAAAGTTTTATTGGAACACAGCCATGCCCATTCATTTGTGTTCAATGGCAAGGTAGTTAAAGACAGAAACCATATAGTTCAAAAGCCAAAAATATTCACTATTTGCCCCTTTACAGAAAAACAAAACAAAACAAAAACTTGCTGATCCCTGCTTTCGAAGAAACAGCATCTGCAAAGCTCTATCTGCAAGCTATTCAGCTTGATTTGAGTGTAAGTTGTGTGTGTGTGTGTGTGTGTGTGAGGCATGGGTGTGTGTGAGGCATGGGTGTGTGGAAGGGGCCAGGAAATGTCAGGAAATGAGGTTGCATAGACGTTGTACACCAGGCTGAAGGTCTGGGTCTTTTCTGCAGGTGCTGGAAAGCTCACGGAGAGCTTTAAACAGAAGAGTAACCAGCTCAGACTTGTGTGTTTTGGAGCTACTCTCTCAGTCATTTGTGTCTGTGTGGGGTGGCCTGGTGGGTAGAGATCGTGAGACTTCACTTGGTAATTAATGCTGTCATTGTCATGAAATGTATCTCATTGTTTATGTCTCCACCAAAACTATTCTCAACCTATAGCACTTACTTTTTCCCCCCTCTACCCTTTCAAGGAAGGAAATCCAAAAAAGAGGGGATATATGTATACGTATAGTTGATTCACTGTGCTGTACAGTAGAAAATAACACAACATTGTAAAGCAACTATACTCCAATAAAAATTAATTTAAAAAAAAGAAATCCTTTAGAAACCATTATCTTAGTCATGAAAACTAATTTACTTGTGTTGGGAGGACCTATAGAGACATATATAGAGTCTTTTAGAGTTTTCATGGGAAAAATGCTGCACTTAAGTTACAGTGTAGTTGTGATTCACAATCTTTGTTTGTTTGTTTGTTTGTTTCTAGAGCGATTTGCCGAGAATATCCCTGGCCCATTATTCTGGAAAAATGTCTCTCCATCTTCCCTCAAGGATTCTTTAGACTTCAAAGACTACGTATAGCTGGCAGGGGGAATAAGCCCCAGATGGAAACGCTACCAGCACCCACGTGTGCACACCTCTGGAAATGGTCATGCTTTAAAATTGCAGCATTAGCATGCTCTGGTCACCTTTTGGGGCCCTTTTTGAGGTATACAGTTTAGCTATTAATTCTATACTTCAAAGAGCGTGCAATTCATGAATACAGCTGCAGAGCATTTAAAATATTATTCCCACCACTGTGGTCTCCTCCAGTTTTGTCTTTAAAATAACAAAAATCAAATGTAAAACTGTGGTTATGAATAATTAGGGCAGTAGAATTTCTAGAACAGAAGATCATCTATGTCACATTTCTTCTAGAGACAGCCTTCCTCTTGCTTTTAAATGATATTTGTAAGGTTTGACTTTGCTGTCATTCAGGGAAGTGTTCATGTTTATGAGGAAAAGATGATATATAACTATCTGTATCTTTGACGGATAGGAAATGTGGAAGAAGATATAGTTTCACCTTAACATATGAGTTTCACCTTAACATATGAGTTTCACTGGGTGGGAGGAAATGAAAGGTCAAGATTTAAAATATTCTTTGTGCTGTTTTTTGCTAATAATTTTCTCTTCGTTTATCTTTTATTTGTTCCAAAAATGACAGTTACTAATGACAGAGCAACAATTTAAAAAACATTAATTTAAAAAAAATCATCTTTAAAAAAAGTCATGTATATTATTAGTTATATGCAAACATTCTGTCAGTTACATAAGTGATGACATTCTGTTTTGTTTGCTAGCATCAAATAATGAATTCTAATTACTATTCACATTAGTTCATTGATATTTTCTACAGCATGTCTCTGACGGGTTCAGAGACCTTACATACCATGTCAGCATTATCTGCAAAATATCATGCTTCTAATATGTGGCCTTGTGTTATCAATTGTATAGTTGTTTTAAAAATTTTATTGGAGTATAGTTGATTGCCAATGTTGTGTTAGTTTCAAGTGTACAGCAAAGTGATTCAGTTATACATACACATACATTCATTCTTTTTTAGATTCTTTTCTCATATAGGTTATCACAGAATATCGAGTAGAGTTCCCTGTGTTATGCAGTAGGTCCTTGTTGGTTATCTATCTTATATACAGTAGTGTGTGTATGTAGCTACAGAAGGTAGCTTTCTCAGTCTTGTTTTTGAAACAATAATCCATGAAGTTAAAAAGCATTTAAATATAAAATTTTATTAACATCATAAAAGAAATAGTTAATATGAGACACAAACTTTATAAAGATAGAGGCTTCCAAAAAGCCCCTTTATGGTGATTAGTGGGATTTGGTAGCAAAGGAAAACCACCACGCCTGGGACTCCAACTCGAGCAATCTGTGCACTTGGTGATAATTGAATCTCAGTTGTGGTAGCTTATCCTATGAAGGTCATACCTGTGTTGTTAAAGAGAGGAAATTAAATGTACTAACCAAAAAGTCACTCAAAGTACATTAAGGTCATGACAGAAACTAATAAGGAAATTCCCAGTTTAAGTTTCCCTCCCTTCCATAGACTCAGAGGGACATCTGAGGAAAGCCGTTCAGAAGACACCCGGTGTGAGCTGGCGTTGGAAGTCAGTCTTTAACTCTTAACTTCCTTGTTTTCATTAGCTTGGGTTACAAACCGAGCCTCTTCTGAATGCCCTTTTTGGTAAGTGCACTTCCTTTGTTTTTCTTACAAGTTCCCTGGTAAGTAAGAGAACTTCTGTAATCAGTAATCACCCATTTTATTTCTATTTTATGTAATTTCACAAACAAAAGACAGACTTATCCATTATCTCATAATTACCTATCTTGTCCTGTCGAACAATACTTCCTTTGTGTAACAAAACATTCTTCTAAGAATTTGGTAAAACTGGTTGAGCAGGTTCCCCACTAGAGCAGAAACCAACGCAAAAGGTAGCTCACAGATGGAATCTCAAGTATTTATTTTCACATATGCATGGGTAAACACTAAATATGCGACCAGAAAACCTTTTTTTTTTGAACATTCAAAGGGAGCATGAAATTGATGTCTGAGAATAAAACATAAATACCCCGGTTGTTTAGTGATCAGTCAAGACAGAGAAACTCAGAGCTGGAAATCTCAGGACAGATCCTGGGAGACCCACATAACTGCACACTTATTATCACCTGCATTTTCGTGCCAACCTTGGGGTGTACCTGTGGCCACCACGGCTTGAGGCTTTGGCTCTATTTCACTAAAGTAAAAATTCAAACGACTCCTTCAAAAATGAGGGTGTGAATATTATTCAATTCGTTTATTGAGTAAACACTGAAATTAGATGGTTTACTTTTTTAATGACCCAAGTGAGTATGCAATTTCATTCCATTTTGCTTTCACTGATGTCAGTGAAATGGAGAAAGAAATGCACCCTCTGTTATAATAATATTCCACCTTTAAAATCATAGTTTTTACTATTAAAATGAAAAAAAAGGACAGTTAGGTAAGAGTTTAAGGTAAAATCCTTCAGCTTCTTTTAACATAGAAGTAATATTTGATCACCATCATGAAACGCTGGTATAACTTATCCCCAAAGCCTCTTCCAAGTAAACAGTCCCTCCAGGATATCAGTTTTCTGCAGCAACATGCTTAGGAAAAAAAACATACTTCTTATGCCAAGAATAAAATTCTAGCGCCCAAATATTTGCATAGGTAAACATTTTCAAATTCATATTCTACATACACGCCAAACCTCTTGGTGTTTATAAATGTTTTTGCGACTAGCCTTCAGGTTTTTGTTGGACAGATGTGTAAAACCAATAATTACAAGTGGGGTTTTAAGAGAGAAAAATAAGGAGAACGTTGTTCATCATTAGCACTTAAGATTATGCTTAGCTCTTTAGATGAAATGATTAAAACACCGAAAATCCTGGAAAAAGTAATTTGAATCTGACCTGTTTTCAGATCCATATCTTGAATTTGTCAGGACCATTTCATGTGGCAGCAGGGGCGTAACCGGCTAAAACACAGGATGAAAGGATGCAGCATCCTGGTGGGATATGATGGATTTTTTTTTCTTTCCAATTGAGGCAACCTCGAATAGTCTTGTCTATGTGACATTAACTCTAAGGCATCATAGCAAATGCATGTGTGGTGAATTAAAACAGCAGTATATAGACACATCTAATTATATCCAACTCAATCAAAAAAAACCCAAGTCCTAAATATTGGGGGAATACAAAAACTTTCTAACAAGGTGTGATTTGGCTGCTGCAAATAAGAAGCTTGTGTCTAGATTTCATGTTACTTCAGCACATATGAATTTCACTGCACAAATAATTTCTAGAAGACTTCCCTGAATACTTTTCTTGCAAAGAAGTCATGAATATCAGTCATTTCAAAGGTTGAATCAATTGTTTTTCATGGTCCCAAAGAGAGCGGCTATTAGCATACATTCCCAGCTATTTTGTCAAATGTTATTTTTTGGTTCTTTGTACTGAAAGCTCCTTAATTTAGTGACCCCAGATACAGACCGGCTTTAGTGCTTCTAATCGAGCCATGGGGGTTCTTCAGAGAAATTGTACTAGCAGGAGAGAGGAACCAAACTACTCAGTACTCACGTTCTCATGAGTTCTTCCACTGCACCTTCTCAAAAATTTTCTCTTTGACAGGAAAAAAAGATGTTATTCTGTCTCTGTCATTCTTCAGTATATTGTGTGAGATGTGGCTTAGTCATTATATTTTTTTACATTTTTAATTGAAATATAGTTGGTCCACTTGTTTCAGGTGCACATCAGAGTGATTCAGTTATACATATACATATATATAAATATATCCTTTTTCAGATTCTTTTCCATTATACATTATTACAAGATATTGAATATAGTTCCCTGTGCTATACAGTAGGTCCTTGTTGTTTATCTATTTTACATGTATTAGTAGTGTGTTTCTGTTAATCCCAACCTCCTAATTTATCCCCCCCACCCCTATGGTAATCATGAGTTTGTTTTCTAAGTCTGTGAGTCTATTTCTGTTTTGTAAATAAGTTCATTTGTATAATTTTTTTAGATTCCACATATAAGTGATATCATATGATATTTGTCTTTCTCTGTCTGATTTACTTCACTTAGCATTATATTTCATTCTTTTTCACAGGATTTGTTCAGTCTCTCATCAGGTATTAATTAAGTACTTACTTTGTGCCAGATGTTTTGCTAGTGCTCGGAACCCAAAGAAAGATAATACATTCACCCTGCAAGATCTTATCGTACATTTATATGTGCTAGTATGTGTCATATTTGTGCACTATTAATCATAATTTTAGGTACAAGAACCTTCATAAAATAGCTTAATATCTTTATAAAGAAGCCTTTATGATTTTCTTTTGCACCTAATTGGTGGATGTTGCCAGGTCAGTCATTAGCATTGACGATGGAGATTCCAGGGGTGCTAATGGTACGGTGGTAGTTCCAAAAAGTGGGCTTCAGTGTGAAAACTAAAGACATAACTGTTACCGATTGGTGAGTCATGACATATTCGACAGAGAAAAAGAATTGCAGAAAAAGAGAGGTGTACAGAAACCCTGAACAATCAAAGTAGTGTCTAACTGTATTTTAAGGAACTGAAATTGTTATTGGTCACAAGCAGAGATAGCAAATTTGCACCCTCACTTTGTAATATGTCTCCTAAAAATCAATCAGCACCTACTGATACCTGTCAACCCTTCCCAGTATTTTTTGTTTTAGGAGTAAGTTCCATTACAAGCTTAGTTGGTGTCTACTGATTTAGAGTCTTTGAAAATGAAAGGTTAAACTGGAGTGTTGGGGGACCAGTGCTGAGAGGCGCATGCAATGCTTGGTCCTATGTCCTAAAGAAAGCCCTGCATTTCAGGAGCTGCATCTTGATCCCCTTTGGGAGGGGAGACGATACTTGGCATACGTCCACATAAGGTTGGCTTAATATTCAAATGACTTTAACTGGAACCCATTAGAATCTGTAATGTCCAGGACCACAGTTTTAGGGGAGGTGGCAATTGTCTCAGAAATCAAATACCAGCCCCCCCAAATTTAGCTTTTTAGGAATAATAACAGTCATATCCCTCATTTTTATTGAGATCTTACAATGGTTGGGTATTAGAAGTGGAGCCTTTACAAACAATATTTGAACCTTTAAACAGTTATGCATGGTTGGTATAATTCTTATTTTATAAATTAAGAATCTAAATTTCAGAGCGATCAATAGTTTGTCTAAGACTCAACAGCTCCAAAGTGTCAGAATTGTCGTTAAATCCAGGTGTGTCTCTAAAACCCAGGTTTTCACCATCATTCCATGTTACTAGTGACAAGACAGACTTTACACCATAAACTACATGACTAGGCATTTTTTAGATATATAATTCTCCATTTCTGATATTTTCTTATGTTCTGAATAAACCTCAGTAGCGACAATAAACTATGGGCTCAGCTGTCTTGGTAGCAGAAGGACCTGGGGTGACTGGATTCATAGGGTGGTCATTCTTCATGGTTGCACTAACAGATTCTGTTAGTTGACTCATATCTAGGAAATTTGTAGCAAACCAAGAGTAGACCAGTTTGTTTATTGTGGAATTGTTGAGACAGAAGGGCAGTGGCAAGAGCAGAGGTGAAACTTTGGAGCAAAGGCTTTTAGCTGTTTATTTGCTGCTCTGATACATTTGTCAAATGCTTTGTCCTGAGTGTATGATTTCTTGATGGTAACTCATGAACTGCTGTAAAATGCTCTCAGAGCCAGAGATCAAAAGAGTCACATCAGAGCTGATAATGCTGTCACTACATTTGAAGTTGTAAACACTTTTATTTTTGATATTGTTGTCCTTCCCTGATAGTGTAGGGACTTAATTTTATCGCAGTTGCCTTTGGATGATGTTTACTGTGGATTGATATATTAGTTATTAAGCTTTTCCTGTCACGTAAAAATTCCCATTTACTCAAGAGAGAGACTGTATATAAATCAGAAGTGAATAAAATAATGGCTTTAGTGGATGTAATTTATTAATATTATGACTTTAATTAACTTGTTCATAATAATGAATATGTGAATTACCCATGCTCCTGCCTGACAGATATTTAGTCTGTGTTTGCTCACCTTGAACATCTCAATGTATTAGGCAGAAATCCACATTCAGTGAACCCCAGTCTTTCTATATTCACGAGAAGATGAAGTTATACACAAAATAATTTTTAATTAAGCTTACTCATGATGTACAAGAGAGTCAAATTATGGCCTATTACAAGGTTTGTAGTCTGACTTTTTCCTCCCAGCTCTATTGAGCTGTATTTTAAATACAATAAAATTCACCCATTTTAGGAACATGTATACAGTTTGATAAATTTTGGTAATTGATACAATCATGTAACCACTACCACTACAAATATATAGAACATTTCCATTATCCTAAAGAGTTTCTCATGTTTCTAGCTCCAGGGAATCACTGATATGCACTGATATGCTTTCTGTTGCTATTGTTGTAATTTTTCTGTAATTTCATATAAATGGAATTTTAGGATATGCAGCCTGTATTAGGGTTCTCCAGAGAAACAGGAGCAATAGAATTCCTTTTCCTATCTATCTATTATCTATCTATCTATCTATCAACCTATCTATCTATCTATCTACCTTTCTATCCATCTATCTATCTATCTATCTGAGAGATTTATTTTGAGGAATTGACTCATTTGATTATGGGGATGGGCAAGTCTGAAATTTGCAAGGCAGGACAGCAGACTGGAAGTTTTGGCAAAAGTTGAAGATTTGATGTTGCATTCTTGAGTCCAAAGGTAATCTGGAGGCAGAACTCTTTCCTTTTTCAGGAGACTTCAGTCTTTTCCCTTAAGGTATTCAAATGATTGGATGAGACCCACACGTATTATGGAGGGTAATGTGCTTTATTTAAAGATTACTGATTTAAGTGTTAATCACATCTACAAAATACATTCATGGCAATATCTGGACTGGTGTCTGACCAAACAACTAGGCACCATAGCCTACCCAAGTTGACACGCAAAATTAATTATCACATAGCCCTTTGTGTTTAATTTCATTCACTCAAGCGTGATCTTTATGAGATTTATCCATGTTATTGTATGTATTAGTAACACATTCTTTATATTGTTCAGGTGTGTTCCATAGAACGACCATACCACAATTATCTACCCATTTGCCAGTTGATGAACATTTGGTTTCTTTCCAGTTTTTGTCTAATATAAGAATTACTGCCATGAACTATGACAATTAGATAACATTTAATATGACTTTTTGAGTCACATCAAAATGTGATCAATTTTACTCCATATATTGCTGCATACAAATGGCTAATGTTTGTATTGCCTTTAGTGTTTACAGAGTATGTTTGCATTTTTTGCCTCATTTAATTTCTACCATATAATTATTTCAATAATAAACATGCAAAATAATGCTTTTTGCTTCCATGTAAGTGATCTCATTTAATATTTACAGCAATTTCATGATTTAAGTATTTTTTAGCTCCTTTTTGCTGATGAAAAAATGCAAAGTTAGGGATATGTACAGACTTACCTAAAATGACCATAGTAGGAAGTTACAGAGCTGGAATTCAGACCAGGATGCTTTGACTCCAAACCCAATTAACCTTGCTCACTGGTGATAGCCAAGGGTGTGCCCAGAAAAATGATAAAATTTCAATAAAGCATTGGAAAGAGGTATGGTCAAAGTTCAATCAACCTGAAGAATTAATTTTCCTGATTTAGAAAGAACACAAAGTCTTGCCCAAATTTAGGGATTGGAAAAAGTCAATCTCCTCTCATGTAAGTGCTGAAATCTCCATTTTACAAATAAGGAAAAGTGAGATCCACTGAGATTAAATACTTTGCTCTGAAAGACATAGCTCATAAGGGGCTGACGTACAATTAGAATTAGTGTCTGTCTGACTCCAAAGTGATTCCTCTAATCCAGGGGTCAGCCAGTGTTTTCTGTAAAGGACCAAGTTGTAAATATTTCAGGCTTTGTAGGCTGTGGGACAAAATTGAGAATATTATATAGGTGCTTGTGTACTATACTATCTCTGTCAAAAGTACTCACTGTGCCTGTAGTATGAAAGCAGTCACATATATAAACAAATGGTGTGGCAGTGTTTTAATAAAACTTCGTTTACAAAAACAGTGCATTTGGCCCATGATCTGTAGTTAGCCAACATCTGCTCTAAACTATGCTCTATAGTTCCTTTCATTTGGGGGAGGGAGGTTTCTTTTCTAAGTTAGTTTTAAGTTATTGGATAAGTGGAAGGTTTTAATTTAATGGTTTCCTTAGAAAATCTGATTAAATGCCGTTGAATAAAATCCCATTTTAGTGCCGCCTGTTTATGGAAGTGCAGGAAGATGGGAAAATTGTCATCCTAGATAATGCTGGTAGACTTAAGAGCTCAGAACACCTAGTTGGCTAAATAGAGAATGATAGTTAAAACATGAAAAGAAAAGTTAGATCATGTGATAACCTTTAATTCTCTAAAAAAGGAAGTATTTCAGTCCCTGTCTGTATAAATCTCTGTTTTATGGTTTGATTCTGTGAACAGTACATCATGCCAATTGTATGAGTTTCCTGTTGCTGCTGTAACAAATTGCCACAAACTTAGTGGCTACAAAAATACAACTTTACTTTTTTTTTTTTTAATTGGGGAATAGTTGCTTTACAATGTTGTGTTAGTTTCTGCTGTACAGCAAAGTAATTCAGCTATATGTATATATATATCCCCTCTTTTTTGGATTTCCTTCCCATTTAGGTCACCACAGAGCACTGTGTAGAGTTCCCTGTGCTATAGAGTAGGTTCTCATTAGTTATCTATTTTATACATAGTGGTGTATATATGTCAACCCCAGTCTCCCAATTCATCCCACCCCCCCTTTCCCGCCTTGGTGTCCATACATTTGTTCTCTACATCTGTGTCTCTGTTTCTGTCTTGCAAATAGGTTCATCTGTACCATTTTTCTAGATTCCACATATATGTGCTAACACAACATTGTAAAGCAACTATACTACAGTAAAAAAAAAAAAAGCATCCAGAAAGCCCACCCACCTAAAACAAAATAAAACAAAACAAAAAATTCCAAAAAAAAAAATACAACTTTACTGTCTTACAGTTCTAGAGTAAGAAGTCTCAGTGAGCTAAAATCAAGGTGTCTGCAGGGTTGTATTCCTTCTGAAGGCTCAAAGAGAGAAATTGTGTTCTTGCTTTTTTGGGCTTCACAGGCTGCCCACATCCCTTGGCTCATGGTTCCTTCTCATCAGTCTGACCTCTGCTTCTGTTGTCACACCTCTTCTGACTTTGATCTCCCGCCTCTCTCCTAGAAGGACTTTGTGTTGACGTTGGGCCCACCTGGGTAATGCAGGATTACTTCCCCCTCTCGAGATCCTTAACTTAATTACATTTGCAAAGTTCCTTTCGCCATAGAAGGTACCATATCCCCAGGTTCTATGGATGAGGACATCTTTGGGGGAGCATCATTCTATCACAGCAACGATGATGAGCAATGGTGAGGGGCAGGGAGAAAACCATTTTAATAAGACCGTGTTCCTCCAGAGGCACGTAACACCCTCCAGTTTGGGAAAGTCTGCTTAGTAAGCAGTCCTGGAAATTTTCACAGGAAAAAATTGGAAGCATTTCCGAGGTCCCTCCACCATTCCCTGGCTGAGCGTATATGAAGTGACAGCCACGCTGACTTCATTTGAGTTTGAGAGTTTATCAGTATGCTGGCACTCTCCTTGTCTCTTTTATCCAAGTAATTTGTACCATTAATAATGTAGCTATTGTTAAGGAAATGATTTAAAGATGATTCACATGTTGATGGTATTTAGCACCTACTGAAGGGATTTGTTAAATTTCCTTCTTTGCAGTGTTGCATGGAAATATGTAAAGGCTCTCTTTTAAAAGGATTTATAGATGGTCCCTGACTTACGATGGTTCGACTTAGGATTTTTCAACTTTGCTATGGTGTGAAAGCCATACGCATTCAGTAGAAACCGTACTTCAAATTTTGAATTTTGCTCTTCTCCTGGGCTAAAGATATGCAGTTTAATACTCTCTTGTGATTCTCGGCAGAAGAAGCAAGGCATACGATCACAAGGGCAAACAAAATGATACACTTACAACCATTCTGGACCTAGACAACCATGCTGTTTTTTACTTTCAGTACAGAGTTCAATAAATTACACGAGATATTCAACACTTTATTATAAAATAGGCTTTGTGTTAGATGATTTTGCCCAACTGTAGGCTAATGTAAGTGTTCTGAGCACGTCTATGGTAGGCTGGGTTCAGCTATGATGTTCATTAGTTTAGATGTATTCAATGCATTTTTGACTTAATGGTATTTTCAACTAACAATGGGTTTAGCGGGATAGAACCCCATCGTAAGTGGAGGAAGATCTGTATATAAAAATGCCCTATGTGATTACGGCTGTAGAACCAAACTTTGCAAGTGTTATTTTTCGCCCTTATAAGTGTTCACACTGCATCGTCAGTTTACAGACACAATATCTTTCAGAATTTCGTGGGGAACACCAGGTAAGGATTTTCTCACCATGCAGAACAACCATTGGATGGTATTAGCCTGGTCTGCACCGGGGACTTGAAAGCAAACAGAAGGATATTCTTTGCACAGGGTCATTTAGATGAAGGGAAAGAAAAGTGATGAGCCAAACTCTGATTCTAAAGGCTCCTCAGGAGAAATTCCGGCAACTTTGTGGTAAATAACCATCCCTACTAGTATTCTGTTGAGCTCTGAAAAGATGTGTAAGCATGTCATTACCACACTGAGGGGATCAAAGACAATAATGAACCTAGAGTTCTGTATTATAATGTAGAAATGGCTTCTCTGCATCACGTTGGCTGGACTGAGGTTAGTGTGCAGATGGGAGCTCAGGCTCATGGCTGAATCCAAGAACAAGATTTGTTCCCCAAATAGGTTACCATAATATCTTGTGGCTCTGTCTTTGGCTGCAGAAAGTGTGAATAATGGGATTCTATTTTCAAAAGCATCAGGCTTCAGTTATTTCCATGTGTAGTTAATCTCTGGCAGTAATACCTATGCTGATGAGTAATTTCCCAACTTTCAGATCCCTCCACGAAGGATATTCCCCAACTTAAACACCAGGAAACAGGATTTAAGTTAGATTTAAGAGCTGGCGGATGGTAAGGTTTATTAAATACTGAAACCAGTTCTTGAAGGAGATGGCAAAGTCTTCACTGGAGGTCTTTAATAATGGTTTAGGTACTGTGTTGCCTGAAGGCACAGGATATTTTTAATGGGATGAATTTGCATATTATGGATTTCAGGAGATCTCTGAGAGAAAGTCCTTAAGATACTCGTTGGGGGAAACAGGAAACGTATGGACCTAGTTAAAGTATTGTAGCTCTGTGTGCCTTCTCTTTGAACAGCTGGTCATAATTTAGAGATGAACTACTCCACAACTCTCTTGGTTTAGAGAAACTATGAGAAAAAAAAAAAGTCCATTTTAGACTTTTCCAAGAGCTTTTGAGTTACCAAATATTAAATCTACAGCTGAGAAACAAGGAAATTCAGAAATTCTTCAAGGTCTCGACTCTACAGTAAGTCTTGGTTATGGGGTCCATCCTTACTTAATGTTAAACTGGGGAATCCCAGGGTGATAGAAGTTTTCTCAGTTGTGCAGAGATCTGAACTTCTGGCTTGTGGAAAAGCTGTGGCCTGCTCAAGAAGAAAACGATCCCAAGCTTTCCCCTCCATTTTGGAAGGGATGTGCACGACCATGTAGGAATGTCAGGCCAGCAACAAGAAACATGGTGATTGAAACTTAAGTATATTGGTTTATTAAGTATTATCCCAGAAGAAGGGAACAGACCCTCGCAAAGGAAAGGGTACCAATTGGTGATTGTCCCTCTAACCGAAAGTGTGCTCAGAACTGGGAGTGTCCTTCCTTCCATGCCTCAGTGCTTCCTGCCTCTCTGGGCCTTTCTTTGGTTGCATTAGTGAAGAAGCTGCTTGTCTTCAAGGACTTCACCTGCCAGATTAGTGGAGACCCTTGGATCTGTGTGTTCCTCATTCTTGCCTAGAGTCCACGCTTGAAGCCACATGCTAGTTCAAGACCTTGCTAATGACATGAGTCAAACCTAAGAAACCTGTGCTGATATTTGTGGATTGCACAAAGCTGAGAGTAGCTAATACAGTGGATGGCTGTATCAGGAGGCTAAACGGATGTGTAAATAGGTAAAAATATAGACCAGAACCAGAAAGATGAAGTTTAATGGCATTTAGTGTAATATCTTGTGATTCAACTTTTAAAAATTAGTTAGTTACATAATATAAGGTTCTCATCACAGTTTATCCTGGGAGTTCTACACCGTAGGCATCAGATAAGGAGATGGTCTTTATCCAATAATAAGGACCTCCCCTCAAAAGAAGCTGATGAATTTCACAGTGGTTGGCAATTAACAGGTGATCAATGAACATTTGCACAAAGATTAAAAATCAAATGTAAACTATAGGGTTCCTATGACTTCTTCAATACTCTTTATTTCCCCCTCCAATAATATCTTGTTGCATCTAGTCAGAGAGCTTCTCAGTCTTCTTGGTCTTGCCTGAATCTTTTGTGCTTTTGTCTGTTTTTCGTCTTATAGACACACAATTCTCATTTGACATTAGCTCTCTTTCTCTTTACTTCCCTGTTTATTAAATAACGTACTAGCCCACCTCAACCCTGCAGTCCTATTCCACAACTTCACCCCTGGAAGAAATTTTTTTCCTAAGGAAAAATTTCCAGGTGTAATTCTATTATAATCTGATTATTCATGATTTTCTTCAGTATACACACAATTGTATGTTCACTTTAAACATAGCTGACACTAATAATTGCATTTAGTTCCTGAATTTTACTTCAATTTTCTACACTTGTTGATGTGTTACTTTGTAATGACTTCCTATCATATGCTCGATTTTTGTGAGGAATGCAATGCAGAATAGTTATATTTTGAGGAATATAAAATTAACAGCATTAATGTTAATCATTTATATTCCTCAAATATTATTAATTCATAAATTATTAATAAATTAAGTTCTGCAAAATGTTACAATGTTGGGGAGAGGAGAGAAAAGAAGGATTCCAAATGGAGTCATATCTTTAACACAAGATTCTGAAACTTGATAGCATGACCTCATTTCTAGAAAAGTAGACTTCAGTGGTAGCCATCTTTGATAAATGACAAAACTTGCCACAAATGTGCTAATTATAAAGGCACTTGTTGGTTTGTACAAATAATATATTGTAATCATTGTAGATTTGGTTTGTAGACTGTTACTGGTGTGCTTATAAATAAACAAAGTGCATTATACAAGAGCTCTGTCCTACAGGCTTAGAATTTGTATCACTCAGTCAACAACATTTATTTATTTATTTATTATACAATTTATTTATTTATTATTTTTGGTTGCGTTGGGTCTTCGCTGCTGCACGCGGGCTTTCCCTAGTTGCGGCGAGTAGGGGCTACTCTTTGTCCCCTTGCGCGGGCTTCTCACTGCTGTGGCTTCTCTTGTTGTGGAACATGGGTTCTAGGCGCACAGGCTCAGTAGTTGTGGCTCACGAGCTCTAGAGTGTAGGCTCAGTTGTTGTGGAGCACGGGCTTAGTTGCTCCAAGATGTGAGATCTTCCCAGACCAGGGCTCGAACCCGTGTCCCCTGCATTGGCAGGCAGATTCTTAACCACTGTGCCACCAGGGAAGTCCTCAGTCAACAACACTTAGACATAAATAAATATTGAGAACATGAAGGAATTATCTAGTTGCTTTCTAGGTTACTGCTGGGAATCTACAGATGATCTGGGAACTTGGGTTCCTTTTTAAGATAAATCATTTGAAATATGAGGAAGAAAATCATGACTGTATACACATATGCTTGTGTAAAAAGCAAATAAGGAAAATGGAGAAAAATGAGAAGTGGTTTAGTGACATGTAAAACCCAAAGAAACTTTGGTTTGATCACGGCAGACCTCAGAGTCCGGTCTATCCCATGGCTTAAGTACTCCAGCCTGGATGAATCTGGATGGCTAGGTCTGTGCCAAAGCCTCCAGGACTTACTAAGAGCAAGGATTTGTGCCAGTCACTCTGGGTATAGAGATAAGGGGGTGACGGTCCTCACAGAGAACACACTTTAGCGATGGTGTGTCAAGAACCCATCACAGGTGTTATGAGATGCATGAGCACAGAGGGCTTTGGAACCGAGGGATGGACCACCCACCCCAACCTACAGAGCTCAGTAGGGGTTAACAGGGAAGATGGTGAGGGATGTGGAAGGTGAATCTGAGGAGCATAGGAGTGAAACAGGTGATATGAGAGGTGGTACCCCCTGCAGGAGAACAGCCCACAGAGTAACCCAGACTGGAACAAAAGCATGCGTGTTCATGGGTCTGCAAGGTAGATATGAATTGTGTGATGGGCAGAATAAGGACCACACAAAAAACCTATGACTATGTCAGATGACATGGCAAAGGCAGCGGGGGAGGGGGGGTTGGTGAAGGTTGAAGGTGGAATTAATATTGCTAATTAGCTGACCTTAAATAGGGAGTGGCTTGTGGGTCATCCACATGGGAGATGCAACCCACAACACTCGTACTCACCATCAGCAAAGTTGTAAACTCAGAGCAGAAACCACATGCATCATCTGTTTGCTTGTTTGTTTGCAGCAAAGTAAGGGTTTATTTGCAGGGCACCAAGCAAGGGGCTGGGAGACAAGTATCAGATTCACTCCCTCTTGGTCTTTTTGTTTTTTCATTTTTTATTTGTATACAAATTTTAAAGGTTACTTTCCACTTACAGTTATTAAAAATATCGACTATACTCCCTGTGTTGTACAATACCTCCTTGAGCCTGTCTTACACCCAATAGCTTGTGCCTCCCATGCCCCCAACCCTACATTGCCCCTCGCCCCCAACCACCAGTTCTCTGTATCTGTGAGTCTGCTTCTTTTATGTTATATTAAGTAGTTTGTACTTTTTAGATTCCATATATAAGCAGTATCTTTCTCTGTCTGACTTATTTCACTTAGCATAATGCCAAGTCCATCCATGTTGCTGTGAATGGCAAAATTTCATTCTTTTTCATGGCTGAGTAGTATTCCATTGGGTACATATATACCACATACATCATCTCCAAATCGGTCTTCAGGTGCTAGCTTAATGCATGACACATAGAGCTGCAAAAGGAATTCTCCCTGAAGCAAAAAAGGACGAGAGCATTTCTACAAAAAGGCAGAGGCTAGCAGTATCAAGCACTCTCAGAATTTCAAATAAAGACAGTACCAGTAAGGCATCCAGAGGATTAAAAGCAGAGGCTTGGTAAATGGTGTGGTTTGGATTAAAAATGTGTCAGTAGCATGAATAGATCGACAAACTGGAAGCAAATCATTCAGTAGCCTTCCCTGTGAAAGACAAGAGAATGATGGTGCTGTTGGAAGAGAGCACCATCAGGGGAAGATGTTTTGATGTTTGCATGTGGAAGCAAAAGGCTTCTGAAGAGAAGCTTAAAGATCTATGCAGGGACTTCCCTGGAGGTCCAGTGGTTAAGACTCCGAGCTTCCACTGCACGGGCAGTGGGTTCCATCCCTGCTGGGGGAACCAAGATCCCACGTGCCACGCGGCACAGCCAAAAGAAAAAGATCACCAGAAGGTCCGAGAGGTCAGCTTTAAAAAGAAAAAAAATCTATGCAGAGGGACAGGAAAAATCGTTGGAGACTGGGGTTAGGTTCCTGGGGAGCCTTGGCTGTGAGTACCTGCCACACCAGCAACGTGGCTCTGGTGGCTGGTGTGGCCTTTCCTCGGAATCCCATCCTGAGGCTTCATCGTGGACCAATCATACGAGCCTATGTCCTGAGGGTTTCTCCTTTCTCTTCCTTTGGCTGGGACACAGGATGGGAATGTAGATAACATTCACTTTTTCCTTTTTCTTTGTCTATACATATAACTAACATTTAAAGACTGAATATTCTTTGTAGTGTGGCTTTTCACCAATCATCCTTCTCACGTATCTGAAGATTTTTTTTTTCCCCTCATAGTCTCTTTTACTTTGTCTAAACTTCAAGATGACACACTGAAACCATTTCCTCTGGGCGTGTCTACTGGACTAGTTTGGAGCCCTGTCTCATGACCCCAACCACCTCACGAGGCAGCAGCTTCCATGCTGGCTCATCAGTTCTGCTTCTGGATGCATTTCCCCTTCTTGACTTTCTGTAGAATTATCTGATCTCAGAGTTGAGAGGAACCTTGGTTGTCCAGACAAAGATCTTGACCTCCTGTCCAAATCCTCCCAGGCTTTTCCTGACAAGTGGTTGAACACTCCTGGTGATGGGAATCACATATTTTCAGATGACAGCTCATTCTATTTTCAGATGGCTTGAATCCCTAGAAAGTTCTTCCTTTTAAGACCAGCCTCTCTATAATTTTCACAAGGTGGTTTGACTTCTGGAGCAATGAAGAGAATTTAATCCTCCTTAAATCTGACAACTCTAAGTACTTGGAGACAGCTAGCATGTACCTCTAAATCTCTGCTTTCCTAGGCTAAACAGTCTCAATTCCTTCACATCAGTTTTTTCCAACTGTTCTTCAAATGTCAAGTTTCCTGCCCTTCACTATCTTGGCTGTATTTCTCTTAAAGCACCAGACATTGTTATAACTTTCTGAAAGTGTGGACACCAGAGTTGGAACAAAGCCCTCCAGCTGGTGGTTGACCGGCAACACATAGAACAGAATATCATCTCCATTTTCTATAATCAGGGAAAATTGCTAGCAATTTCACTCCTCAGGTACTCTTCTTCCTGGAGACTCCTCTCACCAACCACAGCTTGACCTTCTCTATTCTTACCTCAATCTTGTTGTCGATTCCTTCATTCCTCAATCGATTCCTTCATTCAGTACAAATCTATTGAGTATGTTCGCTAAGTATTCTGATACACACTGGGCACTAAAGAATAGAAGAAACCCATCTCTGCCATAAGGGAGAGCAGGGTCCATTTACAGTAAAATATGAGAACACAACCTGGAGGGGACAGATGGATCAGAAGGAAAACGTATCACTGGAGAAAGGAAGTCTAGGAAGGTAGGTAGAAATAGAAAGTGTTACCCTGATGAATGCATTCATTCATCCAACAGTACTGAAGCCAGTGGCAGTTGGTCCTCTGAGCGCTGAAGACCCAGTAGTGAACAAAAGAATGTGGCCCCCTTCATGGCACTCACAGCTCAATAACGGGAGTTGGGGGAAAAACACATAATACGTAAAAGCCTTCCTCTATAAGAGAGGTCTGCAAACCATGGCATATTGGCCAGATCTGGCCTACCCCCTGGTCATGTAGACAGTTCTGTTGGAACAGAGCCCTACTCACTTGTTCATATACTGTCTGTGATGCTTCCCTGCTACAAGAACAGAGTTGAATAATTGTGCAGAGACAATATGGCTGAAAATATTGGCTCTGGCCCTTGAAGGAAAAGTTTGCTCATCTCTGATCTAGAAAAATAAGACAGATGAGGGAAGAGTGAGGGGGAGAGGGCTCCTCTTCGGAGAAGCTGGTCAGAGGAAGCCATGTGGATGAGGTGACACTTGAACACAGACCTAAAGGATTTCTGGGGCCGACCGTGTAGACACCTGCGGGAGGAATAGTCCAGGTGGAAAAGCAAAACCCAAAAAAACAGCTGAGTGGAGTGAGGTGAGGTAAGAGGAGGCGAGTCACACAGGTATTGTCAGGCCTTTACCAGGATGGTAAGGTAAGACAGGGACAGGTGGTGAGCAGAGCAGCTATGCCATTCGGCCATGTTCCCAAAGGCTAGAGGAGGGCCGGGGAGAGGCCACTGCGGCAGTGGGCCTGGGGCCTGGGCCAGGGTGCTTGTGTGGGGAATGGGGAGACATGGCCACATCGTGGATATTATCCGAGTCAGAAGGACTTTTCTGGTGACCTGAGTGTGGGTGAAGGAGGGAGGAGTCGGTGATAATACCATTTTTTAAAACTGTCTGAGGAAATAACTTTAAACTGACAGAAAGCTGTAAGATTAGTCCAGGGGATGCTTGCTTATGTTTGACCCTGTTTGCTTCACTTGTCCCCTTCGTCCTCTTGATATGTGTGTATAATGTTATATACACAAACTATGTATATAATTTTTATCCGGAATCACTGGGGGATAAGTTACATTTGTGTGGCTCTTTACTCCTCAATATACTATGTATTTAGGAGAATAGGGATATTCTCATAAATCAAATAATCTAATTTTTCCTAGCAGGGGAAACTCGTACGATGTATTTGCCAATCACTTGAGATGGAAGATGCATTGAGAAGCAGGAGTTACTCTTGGATGGCAGGAGGAAATTGGGGGTTTAATTTTTGACATGTGAAAGTCGAATTGTCTATTACACGCAAGAGAATGTAAAGTAGGTAACTGGACAAGAGTTTTGGGGTTGTGGGAAGACACCTAGACTTATGGATGTATTTAAGGGGCTGAGACCTGAGATCACTCAGGGAATGAGTATACGCAAAGGTCTGAGGACTGACCTGGGGTTCCTGACCACTTAGATACCAGAGAGAGAAGGAAGAATAAGTAAAGGACACTGAGAACGAGACTGCTCTGAAAAGGGATGTAAAAATAATCCAGTGGTTGAAGGAAGTTGTGGGAATACTGGGGTTTTAGACTGAAATCAACCTGGTGCATTCTTCTGCTGATGGAAAACAATCTAACAGAGAAGGGAGAGGATGATGCAGAAAATTCCTAGAGTAACACCCTTGAGTAGGTGAGAGAGGACAGGATCTAGTACCCATGTGGTTAAGCCTTCACCTTCTACAGCACTAGGAAGCCAGGGATGTGAGTACAGATGAACTTGGGTTGTAAACTTGGCTGAAAGTGAGTAGATGTTTTTGGTTTGCTTTTATTTTCTTCAAGGACTCAGTGAAAGTTAGGCTGGCTAAGATGAAGTGTCACATGCCTAAGGAGAGAGAAGGTGAGAAAGTCTTAGGGAAATCGATGGACCAAGGAAACGTGGGGATTGACTCTGGGCACTGAGGACCCCGTGAGCTTAGCGACCAGTCATGAAAATGAGACCCATCGCCATGCTTGTGTGTCTTCTCCACTTGCCTTCAGCTGTCCTGGCCCAGAAAGTCTACTTGGATTGAACCAGGATTGGGGTTTAGCCAAGGAGTATGAAGGAGGGCAGGGAGTTAAGGGTTTATTCAAGGCAGAGGTTGTAATGAAGGAGCAGGAATCTAAGCTGAGGAAGGAGAGAAATGAGGGTCAGTGAAAAGGTAATGAGATCGGGAGATGATGGGGTCTGGTGGGAGTGGTGGAATTAGAGATGGAAAGGTAAGAGGTATTAAGAGACGGGGCTCCTTGCATCCAGAGGAGAATGTTCTGGTCACCAATATGGGTCAATGTCCTAAATGCTGTAGTATGATGAATGGTATTATAGAGGCCAAAGATACTATGGGCTCTCATGGGACCACAACATTATCCAGGTGTGATGGGGAAGGGGCAGTATCAGAGCAAGCTCCTCTGTGGGGTCCACATCTGAGCTGAATCTTGATAGTCTTGTCATATGCATTTGACCGTGGGGTTTTGTGGATCTTGCTACTACCTCTGGAATAGAGTTGATGCGATATTCTTTGTGTTCATCTTTCACATCATCAAACAGGTTATTTTACTAAACAGTTCATTGTCAGATTTTCTTCACATCCACAGTCCTAACTTTCAGATTGTTACATTTGATAGTACATGAAAATACATGTGTGTTGGTATTTTAGTGTTGTGTACTTATTTTGGAGGAATTACACAATCTAAGGGGTCTTTCTTTCAATCTTTAAGATTCCTACTATTTTGAGTAAAATACATTGATTAGAGCATTCTTAAAGGTGACATTAGGATCACAAAATGATCACAAATGCTAAAAAATTATTTGATAGAGAAATGTATTCTTTAAAGCAGAGACGAAGATATGCCTTAAACTTAACACCATTAACGACACTTGACAACCAGGTTCAATGTCAGCCTCGGTGACCCCTTTGGTCTTCTCTAAGTAGTACATAACTAATTTCAAAATTAGAAGGCTTCATATTACTGTGTTCCACCAGACCACGTACAACTTTATTTCATAAACCTTTCAGTTGAGCAGCTGGAAAAAGTGAGGCAGGCTTGGTTTAGTTGGTTAATCCATTTTGGAGGACATAAAAGAATGTTATCATTGATTATAGAGAATAAAGACCAGGGGTAAGATTCAATAAATACACACTTACAACCAATTACTTTTAGGTTTTAATTTAATTTGGTTCTTTGCTTGAAGCCAAACTTTGTCCTAAACTAATGGATAGAGTCTTCACTTGTTAAACTTTTAATTACTTAGTAGTTCTCTCAGAAGAGAGTCAAGCTCATGTTTTTCTGCCTCTCATCATAATCCTTGGATAAAGGCAAGCAGGATCCTTTTGAGAGATGAGGCTTTTTGAAGGAAAATGCATATGTAATTGGTTGTGTGGTTTGGAAGAGGAGGAAAGAGATTTGAAATTGGTGGGCCTCATTTAAGGTTTAAAATGCAAGTTTTAATCAAGCACAGATCTTAAAGCATAAGGGTCACTGCCAATGATTGGTTGTAATATAACTCAGAATGTATTTCAAGTGTGTTACATTATCGCTGGAGTTCCTCACTTTAGCCAGATTTAATGTAACTTAATGCAGGGAAAAATATCAATTGAAACATGATACATATTGCTAAGGTGTTCTTTTCTCATAAAAATGGAAACAACGCCCTGAAATATCCTGATTCTAATTGCCTGTTTTCCCATTAAAATAAATAGCATACTTTCATAAAGTAATTATTTTATATAATGAGTCAGTATCTCTAGAGCAGAGACTGAGTCATCTTTTGCGAATCAGCTAAGATACCATCATTTCCTTTCACAAGTTCACGATGCCATACACAAAGGTTGACCTATTCATAGTTAATCTAATGTTATTTCAAGATTTATCTTCAAATAGCTGATTCATAAGGGTTAGGACATCATCTGTTCAATAAGCATCATTTAATAAACATGCACAGAATACTTGCATTTCCACATCATGTGCTTGATGCTGAGGATGATGAGAGCTTTACCTAAAGTGAATCTTGCAGTCTAGAGCAGGGCTTCTCAACGGGGGTGATTGTTCCTGGAGGGGCATTTGGTGGTGTCTCGAGACATTTTGGATCGTCAGGACTAGGGTAAGCATATAGTGAGTAGAGGTCAGGGATGCTGTGAAAGGTCTCACAATGCGCAGGACCACCTCCACAGCAAAGGACTAACTAGTACAAAATGCCAACAGTGCCAAGACTGAGAAATCCTGCTCTAGAAGGAGCAAATCATGAACAGCTACAACTCAGTAAGTATGAAAATGGAGCTATTGCATATAACGCGCCCTCACAGCTCAGAGGAGGTAGCATTGGATCTTGGTAATGGTGGATGGAGGGGTGGTTGTATGTAAGGCTTCCTAAACAAGGTATCTTCTTAGTCTAAGCTTACATGCTGAGTAGAAATTCACTTGACAGGTGAAGAGAGCTGGGTTTTCTAGTGGAGGAGACTTCATCTGCAAAGTCACAGAAGCAAGAGATACTCTAGAAGGATTGGCTTATGGCATGATTAGTATAGCTGAAGCTTAGATCCGTGTGCGTGACAGGAAACAGAGCTTGGAATCCGAGTGAGGGGCCAGATGGTGAAGAGCTGGTGTTACGTGGTGAACAGCTTGGACCATCTTGTCTACCAGTGGAGAGCTGTTGAAGAAGTATAAGCAGGGCAGTGCCATCATTATGTTGAGTCTTAGAGCCTTTTGACAGTTACTTTGGAGCATAGCTTGGAACCATGATCACTGGAACCAACTAATTATCTAGAGCAGGTAAGAGACAACAAGGCATCTTTGAAGATATTTAGGAAGAAAATAGCGGACCTTTGTAACAAACTTATGTGATGAGAAAAGGAGTCAAACATCTCTGAAGTTTTTGGCTTAAGATGCTGAGTGGATACTGACGTCATTACATGAAACAAATCAGTGCTGAGAGAGATAGTGAATTCAGGTTGGACTCAGTGCTGCTAGTTGGGAGAAGTGGGTTGAGAGGGCTCAGGGTAATTCTACACCTTTAGAAGGAAAGGGATTCAGTGACAGGAATCTCAGGAACACTGAGACTCGATGCAAGACAGCCATGGGTGGGTCCATGAAGGAGACTAAAGACTAAACAGAAGTAGAAAATAAACCAGTATTGTCAGCACTATTGACTGAAATTTATGTTCCCACAAAACTCACATGTTGTGAACTTAATCCTCAATGGGGTGATATTTGAAGATAGGGCTTTGGGGAAGTGATTAGGTCATGAAGGCAGAGCCCTCATGAATGGGATTAGTGTTCTTATAAAAGAGACCCCGGAGAGCTCTCGCTACCCCTCTGCTATGTGAGGACACATGGAGAAGACAGCCATCTACGGACCAGGAAGTAGGTCCTCATCAGACACTGAGTCTATCAGTGTCTTGGTTCAGACTTCCGGTCTCCAGAACTGTTCTGTTGTAGCAGCCCGAATGGACTAAGGCAGCTGGAGTCCAATCAGGACCGTTTCAGGGATGGTACTCTCATCAACTTCAAAGATACCATGTCGACGATGATCGAAGTCAACTTGCTTAGGACCCATTGAGTTGGGCAATGTAGAAGTCACTGGTCATCTCCAAGGGGACGCTTGTGGTGGTGGTGGGGTGTGTGGGATGACAGTGGGATAAGAAGGGTCTAGGGAGGGTGGGGAATGTGAGTAGAGCGGTGCACTTTTTAGGGAGACTTGCCTGAAAATGGAAAGAGAGCTAGAGGGGAAACAGCAATGCTTAAACCTGGAATTGACGTGGGTGTGCTTATCTGCTGCGTGTGCAGGCCAGCGGTGCTGTACTATCTTTTTTTTTTTTTTTTACAGTTGATATTGCTATTTTTGAGATTATAATTGCTAACTAAGACTGGATTGAACCATCAACCTCTGCTAGACATAATACCGAGAGCATGAAACGATGTAGGCTTGATTGAAAACATTCAACATCTCAGCTTCCATACAACAAAAGGGACATTCCTTTTAGATTAGATGAACCTCAAGTGGGAAAATGGTTCATCGTCGGAGACAAGCAGCCGAGAAGTGTGGGTGCAGTTTGTTTTTCATAGACGGATGTGAGGGGATAAAGAGGTAAGCTCTGAATTGTGCTGCAGGCAGCAAGATGGAAAGTAATTTCTCTTAAAACTTTTTGCTAGCTTTAACAACAGAATGAACAGAATGAAAAGCAGGAACCCAGCCCAGAGAGGAACTTCCTGCTTGGCATGTGGAAAACTTTTAATTATAAATGTTTGGTTGGCTGCGGGAATCCTCTGATCGGAGCTTCTGCTGAAGCTACAATGAGAGAAATGGTTGCAAAGAGGGTTTTTCGATACGAGCAATGTGCAGCTGTCAAAAAGAATTCTGCATGATCTTCTATAATATAAGGCTTTGTTATCCATCCTGTAATGTTATGCTTATTATGTTCATTAAATTTCTGCTAATATTCTTCCACGGACTTTCTAGATTCTAGATAATTAATGCAATGTTCTCCTATCCCAGTAACGTCTCAAACTCAACAGCAGCCTTTGAGGTGCTGGGTACATAATAGGCGGCCAAAAAATGTTTGAGATTGAACTGAAATATACACACTGGAAAACAGAATAAAAGAAGGGAGAAGCTATCCAGATATGATAAAATGAATGTACACATCTGGTATTTTTACTGGCTTAATTTAATTAAAAGCCTATAAAGCAAGCATCTATGGGCTGTTTCAAATCTACTGTCATTAAAAGCTTCTAGAGAATCAGCATTCATTTATTGGGGGTGCCTTTTAAATACTCCAAAGGAAATAAATTCAGGCTTTAGGAGCTGACTCCATAACAACAGATCCAAAGAGTAACTCTTGCCTTGTTTACAATCTCTCCTTAATCGGTTCATCTCTAAAATGTGCAAAGCACTACCTGCTTCACAGGGATAATACAAAATGTAAATCAAAGTGAACACCTGTGCTGTTTCTAGAATGAGGGATTAAGTTTGCTTATTTTGTAAAGTATTATGGAAAACACTTTAGAGACAGTGTTTGCGTCTTGATACAGTAGAGGGACCATGGCAGTTCATCACACTCCTTAGTTGGAAAGTATCAATAACTATCTTGGAAAGTCACCTATGGTAACAGGCTAAAGATGACTATTTAGATACGTTGAATATAATCACTTTATTATACTCGGTTCTCTTTAGAATTACGTCGAACCATTTGAGATCATATTTACAGGTCAAAAATTTGAATATTGACAATTTCATCTGGTTCAAACTAACACAGCTACCTTCATGTAAAAAATACATTTCAAACTGTAACCTAAAAACGGAAATGGTAGGCTTGTGTGCATTCCCCTGTGAGCCATTGGCCTAAATAGCACGTTGTCAACGTGGAGGTAGGCATTTTTCCTATTGCTTTGAAAGACTCGACAGAAACAATGTTAAATTATTGTGTAATCCCTCCATAAACTGGGAAGTGATGGGGAGACTTCTGAATCAGAGCTAAAGTTGGATCAGATGTACGTATTATAAAATACACAAGCAAGGCTACAGGCACTGATTAGCAGAGTTCTTCAAAACCTACGGTGAAGTTTATTTGGAAGTTAGAAATAGCTTTTAGAGTGCCCATTTAGAGAAACCTCAAAAAAGCCTTATCTTAGGAGACTGTCTCTTTTGAGAAGTACTATTATCTTTTCTTCATTAAGTAGAACAAATCAAGTTCCAAATGACATATTGAAATTACTGTGTTTTTGTTGTCTTTTCATTACAAGAAGAAAAGAGTCTAGTCTTTCTCTTTGTCTTTGAGTCTTTTATAGAGGAAGTCAGGCATTATTTTGTTTATAATTAAAGACTATGTGCTAAAGCACAATTTGAATAAGCAACTTTAATTAATCAAGGAACAAACCCTACGACGTTCTACACCCATATTTCAGTTTATAAGAATGAGAGAAAAGGGTTTTCTTTTTTCCCCCCTTTGAGGTTAGAAGCAGGTCAGGTCAGTAATTGGAGCTGGCTAGTCGTCAGCTGGTTTGACCTGCTAGGCTAGAATTTTCTTTACTACGGGAAAGTGTAATCAGAAAACCAGATGTATCCCCATCCTGAGACTAGAGCGTAATGAAAAGCAGGCAGTTCATTTATTTTCTCCAAGCCTTTCAGATCTTCAATTCAGCCATTTGGGGCTTGACTTTGCACTGGACTGAGGAACTACAGTGGGAGGCTTTATTGAACTGCATCACAGCCCAGAGATGGAGAAATTGAAATTCAAATGTTTGTGAAGTCTCGAATCTCCTGATTCCTTCAAAAGTTGATAGCTATTATGTGCTTTTTGCCTGAAAACAAGGGACAACTGAGATTTCAAATAAGACTAAGAGGCTTATTCTGACAAGAGCATTCTCCTGAGGACCTATAGACGATGTATCAGTGATTGGGGTCGGGGGGATGGGAAACCCTGCCCTTCTGAGTGAGAGAGGTGGGGGTCAGGTACAGTTTGAACAAGCATATTCAGCAGAACTCTTGTTTCCGTGACAAACTACCTTATTCTATATTCGGCTCCATACACTGATTTGTCCTAGTTTTAGCCTAAAGTTTTCCATGCACTTCCCAATGCCATTCTCCTTAAAATTTATCCGTGTTCCCTAGTTTTCATAAAAGCGGTCATCTAAGAGTTAATGTTTTTTTACCAAATTTTCATAGACACTGTCTTCTATGTCATACCGTTGGAATTTTTTTTTTTACATAAACAGGTTTGAACAGTTTTTTGAACATTAACTATTCAAAGGCTCTCTCAAAAATTATGAGAACACTATTTATTGGAAGCATAAATGAAGAAAGAAAAGAATTCAATTTATGAAGCCATTAGTCTTTAAGAAGACATTTTAAAGACCACAAGTAAGGAGGCTTCCTCACCACAAACTGCACGAGAAACTCGTCCTTAGACTTCTGAAGGGCTTTGTCACGCAGGGTGAAAGTGTCAGTCCTGGGTTTTACCTCTAAGTCATTTTCAAGGGAGCTAGGTCAGAAAATGACCTGAAGAACCAAGATGCTTAAGTCTCTTCCAAGTATGAGTCAAAACTGGAATTTTGCAGGGGATACAGAAGAGAAATCTGGGGTTCTTTAATTCCTGATTGTAATTTGGTAAAGGTGTTGAAGGAAGTAAGTCAAGCCTGGTGGAATCTATTCTTTCATGTGGCTTGGATATGGTTTAAAGAATTGGGGGGGGGGGCGGTGGGATGGAAGAGATCCGATCCAAACAAGAGATCCATAAAACTATCTGCGGAAGCATGTATCCTCTGAATGATCTCACTCAGATGTCGCAGATACTTAGTTATCGGAACACGTGAACCACAGTGGATGAGTTTATTTATACATCAAGTGGATATCTACTTAGTTATTGGAATACGTGGACCACAGTGGTTGAGTTCATTATCTGTACATCAAGTAGCTATCCAGTCATAAAGGCTGGGGTGC
The DNA here is from genome assembly GCF_949987535.1 of Balaenoptera acutorostrata. Classification (NCBI taxonomy): domain Eukaryota; kingdom Metazoa; phylum Chordata; class Mammalia; order Artiodactyla; family Balaenopteridae; genus Balaenoptera; species Balaenoptera acutorostrata. The sequence continues at coordinate 5,691,468 of NC_080081.1, forward strand.
CCTATCTCACCCTTTCAAACATCTTGTGCCAGGACCCCTTCCTGACATAATAGAACTGAACAGGAGAGTTGAAACGCCTCCTGTCTTATCCTCTTTCTTGAGTCAAGAGGCTGCTTTCCCCCAGATCCACGCTAAGGGAGAGAATACACTGCGTGGGACCCTTTACAACTTTAGCACAAACTGTGTGTGGTGGAGGAGAAAGAGGGAAAACAGCATTAATTAGAAATTCTATATCTAGAAAAACTGTAGTTTAAAACTAAAGGGGAAAAATAGGCGTCTCAGAGGAACAAAGCCTGAGAGAATGCACTGCTAGCCAATTTACTAAATACTAAAAGAAGTCCTTCAACTTCAAATGAAATGACATGCAATATAAGTTAAATCCACAGAAGTATAAGGAGATAATAGCAACATTGTAGTCTTGAGTTTATAAGATAGAGATACATGCCAGTAATAGCAAAAAGGAGGGGAAGAAAAAAGCTGTATTTAAGCAAAGTTTTTATACTGTACTAAAATTAAGTTAGTATTAATCTGGAGTAGATTGTGATAACTAGCTTCATATAAACTGTAGAGCAATCACTAAGAGAATAAATGCAAGAAATATAGTGGAGAACCCAACAGATTTTAAAATGGTTTGATAAATTCTCCAATAAAAACTAGACAATTTCAAATTTCAAAAAAAAAAAAAAGAACAAAGACTTTAGCACAGAAATGAAATGATGGGTGCTAGGTTGTGTTATGACAGCGTAGAATTTCAACCCATAGTCTATTGTGCGGTGGGGATCAGTGTTTTCCGTGTGGTGCAGGCATTTGGAACGAAGGGGAGAAGATGAGGAAGAGGACATTCCAGATGGACTCTGGTTAATGCCCGTCTCCCTCCCTCACTGGTGAGCAAAAGTAAGTTGTTCCCACAGGACACTCACTTTCTCGATCTGACCTTTTCTCCTCTCAGCTTCCCTTTTTCTGATTCTTTTTATAGCCTTCTATTGCTACCCTCACCCCCTACCCCAGTCTTTCCGATGCTTCAAACCACAGGCAGATGGGAAGGAATGAGGGAGACTTCAGTGGTTGTGGTTGGGAATCACTTATCAGTTCAAGGACATGTGTGAGTAAATATGCCACCTGTGTGGTGAAACTGGCTTATTTCAGAGAAAGATTTAACGTTTGGGCCTACCCATTTCCCGAGTGAATTTCTTCATGCTTGGAACATTAATTTTGCTGTTGTTGTTAAACATACATTTATTTTTATTGAAGTATACTTGACTTAAATGTTATATTTCAAGTGTACAGCAAAGTAATTCAGTTACACATATATCTATTTTCATATTCCATTCCATGATAAGTTATTGCAAGATATTGAATACAGTTCCCTGTGCTATACAGTAGGTCCCGGTTTACCTATTCTATATATAGTGCTGTGTATCTATTGAACAAATACCCTTTTTTGGTTTGTCAAAAGTACCTTAAGGAAAAGAAGAAAATGAAGGGACAAGGAAACAGCAAAATAACAGTGAAAAAAGCCAAAACGCTGGGATGAGCACCTGAGTATAATTCTCACTTTTCCTCTATCTTTCCCAGGCTCTGTCCCAGCACTGAATCGTGGCTTCTCTTGGGTTGGCCCCAGGAAAGAGGATCATCACATGAAGTTTGTCTTTAACCACCTGAGCAAGCGTGTCCCTCCCCATATAGCACATTCCCTCTCCCGTCTCTGGATCTGAGCTCCAAATGTTTCCTATTTCTCTGTATCTTTCTCATCCCATCAAAAAGATGCCTGCCCTGGGCACCATTCCCTCAAGGTCTTGCTTCCTAAGGTGACCGCTGAAACCTGAAACTTATTCAGACTAATGTGATCATAGAAAGTCAGATGCCTGGTTCAAATCCAACCCTAAGAACTCATAGAGGGCTTTTTAAGCCTTTATCAAATAAGGGTGAAAACTGCACTGTAGCTCCTGTGACTTTGCTCCTGAAGTTCAATTCTACAGATGGCTAGCTTGAGCCACTGTCATTTTAATTCCAAATGGCACTGAATGCTTTTAAATTAAATACCTTTTAATACTTCTCCTTTCTTAATATTCTGTTTACTATTTTATCCCATCAACTAAAGTCCATTTTTACAAGCACATGAAAAATATGTCATTAATTTTTTAACCAAAAAATGTGTATTCCATTTAATGTAGAACTGGCCTCAAAAGATGGCAGGTGTACAATCAGATATTAAAAACAAAAACTACACTCTGACCCCTAGTGAAGCACGAACTGCTGAATGATGTTGAGTTAAATCTCAGCAGGCCTTCCAGATTTGTGTGTTTAAAAATGTTTCAGGTATCTTAAATCTGAATATTTTTATCTTCACTGCAAATACGTGGTAATTTCAGTCAGGCTGAGTCGGGATAATATTCTCCTTAAGGATGTAAACTCATTCTTGTTTGTTTTTAATTCTATATTGGTGTATCGGTTTAGAACCAGGAGTATCTTTGGGAAATGGTTATTATAGATTGAATGACCAAGTAGGGTAAAAGATGGAGGACAACCCACAATTCAATATTATAATAGTATGTGACTGAATCTTAATTTCATGAGGATTAAAGTTTATGGAAAGACATTTTAATGTCTTATACACAGGAAAAACTGACAAAGTTCCTTGCTGTAATACTTATGTTTAGTAACTGAAAGAATAAACTTTTGAGCAAAGAACATAAATGTAAAATTCTCCTTTTAAATCCTGTGTGTGGGAGAGTAAAGACAAGTCAAGGTCAAACTCTAGAATTTACTACTGTTTTGGCAAGTTGCTTTTTCTAATTGGAAATGTAGATGTTTTTACTTTCATTTTCCCTCCAGAATAGTACTGGGGAATTGTTTTGGCTTCACTTACGAATCAACATAGATGACTCTCATTTGCTGATGAGTCACAAGAAACAGCACTCGTCCTGTTAGCATTTGAGTATAATTATTTGTAATAAAGTTATATAATCTTATAACTATAATTACATATTATATAATTTAGTTTTCTTCAAACAAAGGGGGTATCTTTACTGTCAAAGGAGAAGGTATACCCCAACTTTATCAAATGATAAATGGTTTCAATGTATGCAAAATAAACATGGAAACCTAAAAGAAAGTAAATATAAATAACAAACTGAAGAAGGCATTGTTGTATATTAAAGAGTAGTTTAAGGAATACTTTGAGGAAACAAACTGATTCTACTGAAGTTCTTCTCCTTAGAAAGGAGATATTATCACTATATTTACTTAGTTGATGTCTACCACTGAGCTGTTAATACCACTGCTGAGTCAGATGACTTCACATTTTTAATCATATTGCAATTGACATCTGTCTCTATCCTCTCATTCTGTCATCATTCACTCCTCCGGATCGTCTCCTAGGAAACCACAGGGAGGGGAAACACAACGGAGAATTTGGGAATAGTTGACTCAGGTGCCCCTGAGGCTGCACCCCAGGCTCTGATCTCAGGTCGAGTCTAGGGAACCCCATGGGTCAGCAGGCTACCTATTTGTTACTGAAACAACAGGCTGATCAGTTCACTTCACCAACCTCAGTGTGCAATGTAGCTTAACAAATAACTGATGCACAAGTCTTTATAATATTACTGACTGGGTTGTCACGTGTTTGCACTTGGATTTACTGAAGCACAGGTTTGGAAAGCATGACCTGAACTTGTCATAAATCTTGAGTTTGTAGGACTTGGTAAGGGCAGTATTTCTAATCTATCTTTTTGGCATAGAGTTACTACTTGGTTCAATATTGAATCCTATTTTAATGTTTCAAGGTGTCAATATTTTGTTTTGCTAAGCAAATAGGTATATGGAAATTATCTTAGGGAGATGAAGATACAAATGAATGAGTTGAAAATAGTTAATATATCATGTTTGTCTTTGTGGATAGAATCTGAAATCTTTTAAACAAAACTCATCCATGCAAATAAGTACTGTCCTTCAAAATACCTTCCTTAAGATTTAGAATCTGTGTAACGATGTTACTCAGATCTTCTCTTGGAATTGCTTTCAGAGTCAGTTTATGAGCCGAATAACAATCCATCTATTTCTTTGAGTACAGCACTTATTTCAACCCAGTAGCATTACCCAGCTCCATTACTCACCCTTATTCACCACACTTGGCTCTGAATAGCCATTGTCTTTTTTTCTCCTTCCAGAAATAAAGTGTGAAGATTGTCCACCACTGACAATGTTCCAAAGAAAGGCTTAGGACATGATTCAAAAGAAATTCCAAACATGGAAATGCTTTGGAGTGATGACAGCATCATGGCCATGATACTGTCATGAAGCCACAAGCAGCTTACAGGCCAGGAGTTGGGGAGGGGGTTCTCCAAATACTCAGAGGGACCAGAGCACCAGAGGGGGTGTCTGGGGCCCCACTGCTTCCTAAGCCAGTGCCCAGGAACCCGGCATGGCCAGACATCAGACCCCAGCACAGGGGTGCAGGGTGAGGAGTGCCAACATGGGACGCCATGACTGGGGATACCCCAGCCCCTTGACTGGTGTGAACAGGGGACCGAAGTGCAGGACTTGCGGTGGCAGAAACTATGGTTTGAGCTGTCAATTCAGCCTGTGCAGCTGCCTAATGCCCGAGTCCTACCCCGGACTGACCTCCATGGAACTTTCCAGAAGGCCATTCTGCAGGGAGCCGGTCTCCAAATTTCCATCCTTGATATTAGCTCTGCCCTAAGTGCCCACTTTGGAGGGGACAGCATGGGCTTACCTATGGTCACTAGATTGAGGGGCAAGTTCTGGATCTAACTATTCCTAGCTCTGAGAGCGTGAATAAGTCACTTGCCTGCCTGAGCCCCAGTTCCTTAATTTGTAATACCACCAAGCAGTCTAGAATTTTCTACTCTTACAATGTTATACTCTATGACTGAGTACTTAAGGATTCTTCATACCGTTGCTTATTTCAGAAACTCATGTGAGGAGGGAAAAAAATTATGTCAACTTGAACACAGCATCTCATACATCATTTACCTAAATAGTAAATATCCAGAACATGAGATCAACCTAGATTAAAACAACAAAATTAGAGCACATTTACTGTTGATCCATTGTGGTCGCAATTTTAAATTTCATAGCTTGCTTTCATTTTGTTTCTAAATAAAGGGATTATGAGATAGGAATTTAGGTTATAGTTGAAGACAAAATTTGATTCATGAAAGCTCACAGTGGGTCTAAATGGGTTACATGCATGTCTCACCTATGGATACTCTGGGCAGAAAAGCTTGCTCTTCAAAGTTTCAATCTTACGTCTTTTATGGAGCTTGCCGTTGTCTGCGGCCACTTTCACCACACATCATGTAGATTGGGCTTTCCTTTCTGAAATATGCCTGGATTGCACACCCTGACATGCTTGTAAACTAAATACAGGAACGGTGCTGCAGAAATAATTACTTCATGCCTGGCATCCGTGTCTTATTTCCACTGTTTAACCTCACACACATTGTTCTCGTTTCCACTCTTCACAAGACATTTGTTCTTTTCACTGTTCTGTACTTTAAGTGGATGAGGTTCATCTGGTTTGTTGATGTTATGAAATATGGAATTCTGATATTAATGGTCCTAGAATCATATGGGAATACTTTACACCGTGTCTTTGCCACGATGCAGCATTACCTGGTATCATATAGAATGAGTTAACATGATATTAAATTACTCCTTTTTGTGTCATTCGCATTTGTTATTTTCTGAGGACCTTTGTCCTCCTGTCTGTGAAACTGTAACTATTCATAGTCATTCTCGGAGCGTTTATTTACAGCTTGACATTTATATAAAACTATGTGGATCTGTATATTTGAGGCTTGAGAGGAGGGATGTTGAAAATGGCATCGGAGGACGTTAACTATTTTGTTTGATCAATCTAGTCAGGTCTCTTTTAAACCCATTGATATATTTTAACAGGAAATTAGCTGAGCCTTTCCAAATAGTGTCGGGGGACTTTCCTAGAATATTAACTATGCCTAAGCTAATGTGGGTCAGGGATTCTCTAAGTGAAAACAAGCAGTTTATCTTGGTTAAATTATTTTAACCAACTATAACCTACTATACTTAAAGATAACCACAACTTCATCTAAAAGCTAATTTATAATTGTCCTTATCTTTCTTATTAAAATCTTAATGTTTAGTAGAACATGCAAAGGCTAGAGCACTAGTTCTTAAACTTGAGTGTGCACCCAAATCAGGTGGAGGGCTTGTTAAAACAGACTAGTGGGTCCTGTCTCAGAGTTTGATTCAGCGGAAGGGAGTTGGGACCAAGACTTTGCGTTGCTAACAAGTTCCCAGGTGACGCTGATGCTGTGGTCTGGAGATCATACTCAAAACCACTGAGACATCTAGGGAGGGAGAAAGGGAACCCCAAAGAACAGGCTAATCATAGCTCTGAGTGTCACTTCTATTCTGAATGTAACTTAAAATATGATTCAAGATTCAAACATGCCAGAACCTGGATTCAAATCTAAATCAGAGCTCCCCTGGTGGTGCAGTGGTTAAGAATCCGCCTGCCAATGCAGGGGACATAAGCTCGAGCCCTGGTCCAGGAGGATCCCACATGCCGCGGAGCAACTAAGCCCTTGCGCCACAGCTACTGAGCCTGTGTGCTGCACCTACTGAAGCCCACACGCCTAGAGCTCGTGCTCCGCAACAAGAGAAGCCATGGCAATGAGAAGCCCGTGCACCACAATGAAGAGTAGCCTCCGCTCGTCGCAACTAGAGAAAGCCCTCGCACAGTGATGAAGACACAGTGCAGCCAAAAATAAATAAATAAAAATTTAAAAATAAATTTATAAAAAAAAAATCTAAATCAGAACTTGAGGATACAGGTCTGAAAACTCTAAGCCCTTGAGAGTAGAATCTCCCTTTTATTTCCTTCCCCATAATCACTCATACTCATGGCCCCTGCACAGAGAATCCTCCAGAATCAGAGACCCTTAGAATTGAAAAGGACAACAGAGAAACCATCTTAGCAAACTTAATCAGAACCAACAGCTGCTTCAGAGGAAAGAACACAGGCTGAGATCCAGCACACAAGATTTCTAACCTTGACTTCAATGCTGAATTTCTGAAGTCTTCAGACATTAAGGGACACAGACATGCCTACCTTTCTTCAGAAAGGGAGGGGATAAACCTGTCCTTTGAATGTTCAGCTACAATGTCAAGACCTAACTAAGCCGAGTGTAGATGTGCAAAATGACCATTTAAAGGAATCTAGAGGACTTCTGAGCCTGCAGAACAGAGCTCTAAACTAGATTAAATGTATTTCCATATCTGGAGGAGAGTATTTCTATTAGACAATTGAGTCTGACGGACTGAGTCTTAACACGAATACGTTGCTAGCATCCCTTGAAGAGAGGATACTGGCTGGGAAAATTTCCAGTGCCCGAGGGCCAAATCTCAGGTGGAGGTAAATTCTCCAAGTCTTCAATGCCCTGTGAGGGGCTGAGCCTCAGCCTGGGTCCTCGGTGGTCCGGATGCAAGTGTGTGGGGAGAATCAGCCTTCTGTCTTCTACATGTCCTGACTCTTGTAATGGTGCCAGTCGCTGGACTCTCCTGGGAGGCTCAGATAATGGGTCTAATGTCTGCTCTGACTGGGGATTTAATAAACTTCAAAGCCTAATGCAGGCTTTGTTTCATAGTCTCCTGGGAGAAAATGCCCACACTTCAGACAGTAAAGTTTTCTGCCAACTTGCGATGTATACTCATCCCCCGTTTGTACTGGAGTTCACGGCCATGCTTCCCTCCTCATCCTCCAAAGCACGGCCTTTGCCTTTAGTGTTCCTGGCGTCTCCACTTTTTGTCTCCGTTCTTCTTCCCCCCAGGGTTGGCTTCATGAGGATGTGACCTGTTCGGTCACACAGGGTCCCACTGTCAGAAAGACCCTGAGCTTTGCTTCACGCGCATGTCTTGAGTCTTTATATTCTCTGCACAGAGGCTGCACTGGACCTCACGAATGGCCGCCTCTATGCTGACGACTTCACATCTGCACCTTGAATCTGAAGGTCACCTCTACACTCCAGATGGCGTCCACACAACTGCTGAAAGGCTACCACCACCTGGGCAGTAACGTTTCAAAACTGAAATCATGAACTTCCTCCAGCCCAAGAAGGTATTTCCTAACTCACTGGAAAAAACCCTCACTTATTCAAAATTCAAACCAGAAATCTTGAGTGTTCCTCAGTCCCTCCATTCTGGCCAGGCATTTAGTCAGATAATTCATCCTCCTAACAAGGCTCTGTTTATGGTCTCTGGTCCCATCCCTACTGTCAGCGCATGGCGGTCCCCTGTCTGTGTCCTCCTCAGTCACTTGTTCCTGCTGGTCTGTTCCATCCACAGCCTTTCAAAAAAGCACCTCTAATATCCCTCTCCTGCTTAAAATACACCAGGATAAAGTCATCATCCTTTCTGTGGCGTACGAAGATGTCCACTTCTAACCATTGCCTTTAATTATAGCTTAATCCCTTCACATGGGTCTCTCAGCTCAAGCTATGCACAACTAGTGGTACATTTCCTAAAATTTCTACTACTTCCATGCTCCCAGGTCTGTTGGAATTGACAAATGCTGTTCCTATGACCTGGAGGTCTATCTCCCTGTCCACTGCATGGTGTGTTATACATTTTTTTTTCAAGATGAAGCCTAAACGTGGCTCTCCCTACAAAGCTGCCTCTGACCTCTCCCTGATGGTTGGTGATATGCCTTGTGCCTGGGCGCTCATGGCTCTATGCTTATGATTTCATTAGCGCACTTACCTCATTGAACTAAAATGCTCTTGTGTCTTAATCCCTAGGTGATGATAGCCTTTAAAGCAGGCAGTTAGTTTGATTCATTCAGCTGATCAAATGTTGACACACTGTAGATGCTCAAAGAATTTGGACTGAAGGAAGAACCTTGGTTACCTGCCATCCTACCGGGGGCAGCTTGTCCAATGGGGGAGCCAACTGCTGCTTGAATACTGGCTCTTCCACTTAGGAACTGATCTTAGATTCAGTACATCGTTCTCTGTGCCTCAGTGTCCTCTTCTGTAAAATAGGTACAACATCCACACCAAGGGGTTGTTGTGAGGATTAAATACAATCATAGGGGTGAAATGCTTCAAATGAGCATCGACATTTGGGTAACGTTTATGGTATGCTGGCTATCCTTACTATCCCCACAGAAAGAGAATGCAATCATTTAACTCAATAAGTATCTATGGGAAAATGTGTGTGAGACCATATACAGTAGAAAACACAACATAAAATGTATGCTCTGTTCCTGTTCTCAGGAATGTAGATATTTTCCCATTTGCAATGGCACCGTTTGAGAATGGCAGTGCATTTATTCACTCCATCTCTCATCTATTCCAAAAATACTTGTTGAACAGGCTGTATGGCAGACACTGGTAGGTGCTGGGTAGAAAGCGGAGAATAAGCCCAATGAGGGGGTCTGTGCCACTGGGGCAGAGGCTTATATTCTAGTGCATAGAAGAGGTGGTTTTATTAAAATGAGCAGTAAGTCCAATAAGCAAAAGGGGTGCAAAGCACAAGCTGGAGGACTCATACTCCTTCTGGCCCTGGAAGGGGGGGGGGTCTGCTGTGGGTACGGAATGGGGCCCTCCAAGCGGCTGCTTGCTGCTCAGGGGCAGACCTGCTGTCTCAGTTACTTCTTCATGCCCCGCTGCAATGTAAATACTTGTGGGCTTGGTGTAAATTGCCATCTCAGTGATGACGTGGCTGAAGTATCTAAAGTTCCACAAATCAAGGAGGAACTTTGTCCCTTTTCCTCACTGAGTCTCCAGGATCTAGAACCTAGTAACTGTTCTACTGTAATTTGTTGCCTGAATGAATGGAAGAGGGACTATTTTCTGAGGGTGGTCAGTACCATGAAAATATTCTGAATAGAGGGACAGAATAGATGCAAGGTCTTAATTAGACTAACCCTGAAGAGGTAGAAAAAATAGATTCACAAATACTACACCACCATAAAAAAGGAAATTGTGTCCTTTGTGGCAACATGGATGGACTTGGAGGGCATTGTGCTCAGTGAAATAAGTCAGACAGAGAAAGATAAAAGCTGTATGCTATCACTTATGTGGAATCTAAAAAAATAAAACAAACTAATGAATATAACAAAAAAGAAGCAGACTCACAGATATGGAGAACAAACTAGTAGTTACCAGCGGGGAGAGGGAAAGGGGGGGGCGATATAGGGGTAGGGGAATAAGAGGTACAAACTCTCAGCTATAAAATAAGCTACAAGGATATACTGTACAATATGTGGAATATAACCAATATTTTATAATAACTATAAATGGAGTATCACCTTCAAAAACTGTGAATCACTACATCATACACCTGTCACATATATTGTACAACAACTATACTTCAATTACAAAAAGTAGATTCACGAGTAGAGACCAGGGGCGGAAAGAGCAATGATGTGAACATATTACAGTAATTCGCGTGTGAGGAGGAGGTGTGGATCGGGGTGGATGCAGGGGGGATGATGGGGAAAGACTGAACAAGAAAACCAAGTGCAAAGTGGCAGCCAGGCTGAAGGCAGGCCAAGTCAACACATGGGCTGAGGGAAAGGGCTTGGAAGTGTCATGGTGCGAGGCGTGAAGGAGATCCCTGCTGCTGGGAACACCCACACTGGGCAGTGGCTCTGTTAGAGGTGACAGTGGGGTCGCGAGGCGTGCACGGCGGGGCTGCGTGGGTGGGTTAGGGTGGTCAGTGGGGCAGAGGTCACGCCCAAAGAAGCGTGATGTTTCTTCGAAGGACGAGCTTCCTGTTATAAATTCACATAAAGCCCATTTGTGCTTGCTTTGAGATAAACACTATGTATACCTAGGGTGACTCTTGGTTCCTGAACTCAACTTAGGTGAGAGAACACTTTATTTTCTATGAGCCAATTCTAGGGCCCCTTCTTGCACAGCTGGCAGGACGTGTTGACCTCAGGGTTTGATGCCCTCTCCCGCCTTTGCAGATCTGTATTAAAGGAGTTTGAGGAGGGTCTAGGCGTTGGAAGTGGGGCACTGTGTTTAAATCAATTTCTGACAGCTATCCTGAGGGTCCTCGTGCTTGCAGGACAGACCCGGCGGATGCTGGGGATCCCACATCACACTTGGTACAGGAGCATATTCCCTGGGCCGCCCGAGGTGTCCTCCTCCTAAACCAGCCCTGACTGGCTGCCCACCCCCGGGCTCTCCCAGCCTCACAGCTCTGCCTCCGGCAAGAATCCAGGATCTCTAGCTCACCAGCTTCCCTCCAGCCAGCCGAGAGAGTCTCTTCCTAACTTCCAATCTTTCTCTCGTCGGGCATTGTTGCAAGGATATTTTGTCTACGTTGAGTGTTTGGTATTTTTGGAAACAAAATGCTTGGATTTTTGCCAGAATATGACCTTGTGCGGCCCTTAAGAAAAGAAGCTTAGCTCACACTACCAACTTGCGTGGTGGGAAGAAAAGGAATCTGATGGAGAGGGAGAAAAAAACGAGCTAGTCTTAGTAAAAATCGAAAACCCTAGCACAGACTTTTTTCTCACATCTTCCAGGAAGCTGTATCATCTTTATCTTGTGACTTTGAACCCTCCCCTCAAGCCCCCTTTACAAACAATTCAATTTCTCTTGTTCAGCTATTTGTTGAGCACCTCTTAGGTGCCAGGGACAGTTCTAGAGACTTTGGGAGAAAATCTGTGTCCCAAGGGGTTTATAGTGTAGCTTTGAGGAGCAGTGACCAAGGGGGGATGGGCTGGTGGAGAGACCTCAGTTCTACTGTCAGCACTTAGTCACTTAAGGAACTTTAAAGCTTTTCTGAGGCTGAGCAGAAAGCCAAGCCTGTTCTTCTTGTCTGATTTTTTTTTTCAGCCAGTTAATGAGATTTTTGAGCAGTATGATTACTGGGTAATAAAATTTAAATTTGAATAGAGGTCAGACCACAGACCACTTTTCAAAAGACCTTCCTTTTTTTTTTTGGTTACATATTAGAAAACTTCTCTGAAATAATAGCTAGGAAAATATTTCTTTGAGACCAAGAGAATTGTCTTTCTGTTCTTTCTTCTTTTTTTTTTTTTTTACCCTGGGGGCCACCTACTTGAGTTTCCGTTTTGCAGTGTTTGTTAAGCGGTTATTGTTATGCATTGCTAATGCACCAAACACAGCTTCAAATAAAACAACAAGGAACATCTGAAAGGCACTGAATACAAAAATAAGATATTCTTCACATACTCTTCATGTAGATGTGCTCTGCCACCGAGGGAAACGGACTTTAAAATTAGATCATCTGCTTAGAAACCCTAAGAAGCACAGTTCTTTCTCTCTCTCCTGAAATGGAGAAGTAAAAATCTAGGCTATTTTAAGCCAGCAGGAGAAGGGCGGGGAGAGAACCGGACTTGTAACTCAGTGTGACGGGCGGTTGGTCATGGCAACAGCGAAGGAATCCACACCCCAGGGTGTGTGTGCTTCACAAACAAAAGTGAAGGTTTGGACTTTCATCTTCAAGTTCCCCAGGCACTGGGAAGGCCAAACAAAAGAGGGTTTTCTTTTTTCTGTGCTGGAAGGGGCACTTACCTAAATCTCTTTCCCTTCCTGCCCTTCACCCCGTCCCGGCCCCATGCTGTTAGTCTGTACTCCCAACTCTCCTGGGCCGCCAGGTGTATCACTGTAGTGCATCGCTAAGCACATCCCCGGGACAGCCTCGGTTTCTGGATTAGTCGCTCACCTGTTTTCTGGGCCAGTCTCTAAGCTCTAGGGAAGAACTTGCTAGGGGCCAAGGGGGTTCCCCCCACCTCCCTACCTCCCTTCAGGCCCTGCTCCCACCCCACCAGGGATGGAGTGGAGGCGTGTGGCCTGGGGGACACATCTACTCCAATAAGGTCCCCTTTTTACCTTCTCCGTGGAAAGGAACACATTCTCTAGAAAGAGAAGCACCGACACGAAGTAAAATGAGCACAAAAAATAAGATCATTAAAAACTGCGGTTAGAACTATGCCTGACAAGAGTCCAAGGATAGGGACCCCTGGCCTTTGTCATCACTGCCAAGTTATCCTTCCCAAGTGCCCAGGTTGCTTGTGATAAGCTTCAAGAGCATTGTCCTGTTTAAAAGGCATCATCAGTTAAAAAAAACAAAACAAAAACAAAACAAAACCTTGAACTTTTATTCCTGAATCATAACGGGTCCCCAGCACCTGATTCTATCTTAGGGCCGGGCTGCTGGCAGAGGCTGCTGGCTGAACCCTCACCTTGGCTCTCCCCGCGCCCCACCCCCTCCTCTCCGCAGTCTGGCCTCCTTACACATGTGGGCCTTGTTCCCTGTCACAGCCGGCCGGAATGCAGAATGATGAAAATTAATGCTATTATTAAAGGATTTTTCAATTAAATGTGCAGTTTAGAGCCAGATGCTGCTCTCTTAAAGGAAGAGAAGTTTAAGTGAAAAAGGCTGACAGATATTCGTTCCATCTAGCGTGGCAGAATTTATAGTAGATTACAGTCTTTGATTTCTGTGGTCCTGGGTTGTCAGGTCCAGTTGCAAATGGGCTGTGGGAAAGAGTTGCACTTTTGTAATTTGAAAACATATGGGACATATGGTAAATATTACACCCATAACTGTTACGATGTTGTGCTTCCTTTAAGGCCCTTTCTTCTTTGCCTCTAGTGGATTATTTGCAAGCACCCCATTACCTTTCTGCCTCTACTTTTCCTTGGAGTACAGTTTGCTTTATTCTGATGCTTTAGCATCCCAGGGGAAAAAAATCTAGGAATTAGGTGTTCTTCTTCCGCGTCTGACAATGCGATATTCTCCAACCTCTGATCCTCTCTGAGCCAATGTTCATCCTGATTTCCATTTTCCTGTGCAAAGATCCAGGCTGTCTTATTTCTTTTTTATTTTTTGGCACCTTATTGAATTCTGTATATAAATTTATATACAAATTTTAAAAATGGATCAGATCAAAATATCGTAATCAACTCACAGGAATTTACTAGTATGTAACAGAAGGGAGGTAGGCTGTTTTAAAAGTGAGTTTGTGTGGTGTGTTTAATTGGATCAACTGACTAGTTACTGGCTATTCTTGGCCAAAAAAGGGCAGGATACAAGTTGCAGGGTTTAAGGAGCTATATTATACCTGTAACTAATAGTACAGTATTGTGCACTTTAAAATATTTTGAGAATATGTTGTGTTCTTACCACAAAATCTGACAACAAACGCCCACAGAAGAACACAAGGAAACTTTGGGAGGTGATCTGTTTTGTACCTTGACTGTAGTGAGTGACGCTGTTACAGGCGTATGCGTATGTCCAAACTCACCAAAATATATATGTTAAATGTGTGCAATTTTTTGTATATCAAAAAGCTTAAATAAACTATATTAAAATCCAGAAAAGGTTAGATTTTTATAGAGGGCAAAGTTCTATGAGAATGCAGAGGAATGGGAAATCAAGTCTGATTAGAATGATCGAGAAAATCTTTACTGTGGAAGATGCATCTGGGATAAGCCTACCAGGGAATGTTGTAAGAGGCCAAGGTGGATACTTCGGGGTTTCTGCTCGGAAAGGCTACCAGACGAATTTGTTTGTAAGCTGATATGTGACATCTCTCCCTGTGAGATGGCCTGTTGGTTTCCAAAGTTGGAATTGTCAGGAGTAGACCACGAGGGACTGGTGATCCCCTAGAATATAAACTCATCAGTACTTAAGTCACTAATAATTAATACAGGACTCATAGCATGGTGGCCGGGCATTTCTCCAGATCCTCCAGTGAGCTCTGTTGATCAGATTGGAGAAGCACTGGAACTAAAGCATACACACTTGGGAGAACTATCCACGCCCCCTGACTATGAGGCCAGGCTGTCCACCTGTACGGCACTTTAGGCCATCACCATCTCTCAGTGAGGTTACTCTAGCAGTGGGCTAACTTGTCTGCCCATCTCATCCAATCCCCTTTCTTCACTGAAGTCAGGGTGACTTTTTTAAAATGACAAACCAACTCATGTGACTTCCTGGCTTAAAATACTTCAGAGGTTCCGCACAGCGTCTAAGCTCTAAAACATGGCCCAAAGATGTTCATGATCAGATTTCTGCCTATTTTCCGAACTCATCCCTTCCCATCCCCTCTTACACAGATGCAGGTACGTTGAAACTCGCTTTCCTTTCCTCTCAATCTGCTCCCATGGCTGAGCTGTCAGGGAGTCTAGTCCCCTCCATCACACACCTACTTTGATTCCTCCTCCTCTGGGTACCACTTCCTGTAAGAGCCCTTCCCTAATATCACAGTCTAGCCCAGAAGCCTGCCTTTTGTAATCTCATAGCAATTATTGTACTTTAAAAATAACTGTTTATTTGTCTGTTACCTGCTAGACAATAAGTTTCATGAAAATGGGACTTATCTTCCTCAACCTTGTCTTCCTGGAAACAAGTACTGTTTCAACGCACAGTAAGCTTCCTACAAACAGTGAAAGAATGATGAAATGAAAGAATGAATGAATAAGGGAAATCGAAAACACCCATCTTGAGGTTTTACAATAAACAAACTGAGGAATAGATTTTACAAACAATACAAAGAGATTCTAGCAGGATTCTCAGGCTTTTGTTTAAGAGAGTGTAATAACTAGTTTCTTTTTTCTTTTCTTTTTTTCTTTTTTTTGTGTTTCACTAGTGTTTTGTATTATGAATCCAACAATTTCTTTGGCAATTAGAAAAGACGTCGAAGTTTTCAGAGCCCTGGTTTTGAGAAGACAATGAAGTTTTCGGTCAGCTTTGCCATTTAAAATAACTACTAATATAGATGGTGAAGAGAACATAATAACTAGTTTCTTAAATAGAACTTTTACAAGTTCGCAAGATTATAACTAAATTATATCACAGAATATTATTTTAAATGGTTTTTATTGCTGTCGTTATAACTCCTCAGATTCAAAAAGCTATCCTAAAAAAGTGCTTTAAGCACCGTTCTAATTTTTGAGATCTAAAGAATTTTAGATATATTTAGAGATTATATAATTAATGTAAATATTAATGTTACAGAATATTAGAATTAATAACTAATATTAGAATTGCTTCCTGAATTTTCTAGAACTCTAGAGGTGAGATATGCAGCTCCTGATGTTTCAAGAGATCTCTAAATCATGCTAACTGCTTAATTTTTTATAGTCATATAAGTTTTAAGTGGCTTTAGAATTTTGTTTTTTTTTTCTTTGCATTTACAATTCTCATGACTATCAACATCCCCCTAGTTCAAGGATTCTTAACTGATCTTCAATGACCTCCTAGTTGTCCTGTCAATAGGTTTCAAGGGAGGGGGAGTGTCTGTGAACCTTCTGAAGTTGTATATAAATGTTTGTATTTACTTATGTGCTGTGCCTGCCTGGGGGAAGGGTCTGTAAGTTTCATGAGCTTTGCAAGGAGCTGTCACAGGCACCAGGATGGCTGAGTTCTGAAATTTGTTTAATTTATTGTAAAACAGTTGACCACAAAATAAACATGTGACCAGGAAACAGGTACTGTAAAAGCCACTAAAGCTGTAAAAAAAAAAAAAAAAAAAGGACAGAGTCCAGGTTTTATTGCTTCCAATGGCTGAGGGTGTGGTAAGGACAGCTGAATGTGGTTTAGCACAGCAGAAGTAAGCAGTTTGCAAGGTTCGCAATCAAATTCTCAAGGAGCTCATCTTGTGGGAAACACTTTGGTGCCGTGAATGATAAAAGCGTAAGACAGAGACCCCTGCTTTTAAGGAGTGTGTGTGGTGTGTATAATTTTTGAAGACCTGCTATAGGTTCATATAGATTTCAGTTCAAAATGCTATGGAGGCCTTGAGCATTCACAAGGGAAGAAGAAAAGATGGATTCCAACAGGGAGATTTGGAAGGGCTTCTGGAAACCTGAATATGAGCTGGTTCCCCGATAGATAAACTGAGGGAGGAGGGCAAAGGGTGAAAAGCATTGCAGAGAAAGGGGGTGTCTTGGTATAGGGTGACAGGAGAAAAGCCAGTTCTCTTCGGGGGCAGGGAGTGGAGCATTATGGCAAACAGAGGTGGTTCTGGGAATGAAGTATAATACAGAACAATACTCCAAAGATAGGTAGAGGCCAAATAAATATTTGAATGTTGGGCTGGGCATTTGTACTTTACTCCCTACCTGGTAGGGAGTCATTAGAACTGTGAGCATAGAGTAATATCAGATTCCTGTTTAGGAACATGGTTTTTGAAAGCAATGTGTAGGATAGACTAGAGGCAGAGAAGATGGAGGAGATCTATAATCCAGAAAACCACATTGAAACAGTCAAAGTGGGACATGATAAAGAGCCTTAGGAGAGTGCATCAATGGACTAGAAAGAGAGGAGGTATAATTTTATAGAGGGAGTTGCAGGGTTTCACGTGCAATTGTAAGTGGGAATGAAATAAAGGGATACATCAAAGATGACTGTCAGGTTTTAACTTTAACTTCCTGGATGGTTGATGATGCCGTTGACTAAAGAGTGGAATAGTTAAAACATTTTTTTTTTTTTTGAGGGGAGGCAGCTGTGTTCTATTTTCAGCACATTTTTAGGATTCATTTGAAAACGTCTAGCCCACAGTTGGAAATGTGAGTGTGGAGAGATGAGGACTTGAGACATGGACAGGGAAGTTATTTGCAAACTGGTAATAGTTGAGTCATATAATAAAATTCTCCATAAAAGGAGACTGACAAAAGAAGAGGGCCAGGGCTGGGGGGTGTTGAGTACTGCAGAGGTTTGCCTGGTGAAAATGGGGTGGCAGCCTTTGTGTTGTGATTGGCAGGCCATTGGTTTGTTTTACCAGGAGAGTTCCAGTAGGATTGAGGCCGAAATACTGATTTTACTCAGTGTAGGGGTAACGAGGAAGAGAGGAAGTAGAGGTAATGAGCATGGATAAGTGTTTAAAAAAAAAGTTTGAAAGGAAGAGCAACATGATAAGGACCAGTGAGACTGTGCCTGTGCTGTGCAGGGCTGGGTTAGAGGAAGTTTTGAACGCATGTGGGCCAACAGAAGAAAGTCAGCAGAAGAGAAATTGGAGACTGGAGGAGGAGATGAAATAATCAATGAAGCAAGGTGCTAGAGCAGCGGGAAAAGAATGGATACAAACAGTAGAAAGAGTATAAAATGGAAAGGACCGGGTGAGCTAGGAAACAGAATGACTTCACAAGGCAAGGACCAACTACTCCTTATACGTCCCTGTGCCACTAGAGCAAGACACTTTTGGTCGAACTTGACGACAAGCAACTTCATTGCAAAACAAGAGCTTGTTCAAATTTTACAAGTGTTACCACATCAAATTTTGCTCAGTGCAAAGAGAGATGGTGTCAGTTTGGTTTTCACTGATGCAGGGCGTCTGCTTTATAAGCATATGCTTCTCTAGCATTTCTGCTAGATCACTCAGCCACAAATCATCCTACAGATTTAAAAAGTTATTTTTAAAAATAATAGACTTATTTAAGGAACTGATCTACAAAACGGAAATACAGCTACAGATGTAGAAAATAAACATGGCTACCGGGGTGAAGGGTAGGGAGGGATAACTTGGGAGATTGGAATTGACAAATACACACTACTATATATAAAATAGGTAACTAATAAGGATCTACTGTATAGCACAGGGAACTCTACTCAATACTCTGTAATGACCTATATGGGAATAGAATCCAAAAAAAGGGTGGGTATACATACATGCATAACAGATTCACTTTGCTGTATACCTGAAACTAACATAACATTGTAAATCAACTATACTCCAATAAAAATTAAAGAAATAAAAATATTAAACTTATTTAGACAAATGGTAAAACTCTGTTATGGCTTTTATTGGTAACAGTGAATCAAAGTCTACACTAAAACACCACCTGTTAGAAAAATGAAACTTTTCTGGGAACATTGGGTTGATTTCCATTAGCAAATTTCACTGAGTCTAATATAGCAGTCTCCCAGACTGGACCTGTGTGTGCCTGTTGTGGACCCTGATCTGCCCTAAGACAAAAAGGAAGGCAGCCCCTCTGCTCTGGTGGGATTCTTTCATGGCGAAAGAATCCCTAAAGTCTGCACACTAAGAGATGTCTAGGAATAAAATAATATTTGTAATTTGTACAACTTATCTGCAGAAACATACTAAGCTCTTCTTATAAATAAGAGACAGTCCTAAGTACTGTGGGTCTACAAAATGGAACTAATGCCACAATGAGCACTACCATTTTTTGAGATCTAACCATCTCTGAAGCGTGGCCATTAATGCTTTACCCTTTCAATAACTTAATATTGTATCACTATATTTCAGATGAGAAAACTAAAGCTCCTTAAGTGAAGTAATTTCAAGGTCACACAAAGCTGTTCAGGGCTAGAAAAGAGATTTCTATGCTGGAGGCTTTTTGTTCTATCTCACAAGAACAGATTTTTAAATTTCCAGGAATTTGGCAGGTGATCAGTAAACATAACCACTATTAAACTGTATAGCACAGGGAAGTATATTCAATATGTTGTAATAACATATAATGGAAAAGAATCTGAAAAAGAATATACTTATGTATAACTGGATCACTTTGCTGTATACCTGAAACTAACACAACGTTGTAAATCAACTATACTTCAATAAAAAAATTTAAATGAGGAACTTACAGTTATATAAATCATATTTTTAAAAAGATACAAATACTCAGTTCATCACTTCCTAATTATTTTATATTTTACTATTATCTCTGCTTTTGAAGTTGATG
Organism: Balaenoptera acutorostrata; assembly: GCF_949987535.1. NCBI lineage: Eukaryota > Metazoa > Chordata > Mammalia > Artiodactyla > Balaenopteridae > Balaenoptera > Balaenoptera acutorostrata. Next base: position 5,711,165 of record NC_080081.1, read on the forward strand.
TCTCCTTCGCTGCGTGGTGAAAATGCTGCATGATGTGTTTTGGCTCATCTCTCCTCAACTCTGCATTCAGTGATAACACATCAGTTGCTTGAAAATGGTGATGACAAGAGTATTTGCACCATGGAAATTGGTAAACATTACAAATCGGGGCTCCCCCCACCCCTAAGAGCTGGTTGTTAAGAATTTACCAGCATTACCACTGGATGTGCCCATGGTCTGCTGACTTCCAAGTCTGTTTGCATCATGGGGGGAAGGTAAGAATTTGTGTACCGGACACCACACTCCCTGGCTTTGTGCATGTGATGTGTAGAGAGTGCTACGTAAAGCTTCATGAAACTTCAGAGCAGGCAGGGGTCTGCAGGGCAAGGACAGGCTCAGAAAGGTTGGAGGAGGTCTCATTTGCTTTTGGCTGTGAAGAGAGAAGTTCAATTCAGACATGTAAAGCTGTGGGGGTCAGGGAGAGGGTAGTGAGAATAAGAGGAGTGATGCCAGAAGGAGGATAAACGTGAGACACACAAAGGAGGTAGAACCCTTCAGTTGAGGAGGTCTGTAAGGGGAGAGGTCGGGGGAGAAGGTGAGTTTGGGCTACATAATGGAAAGCCATGTGACCTGCTAAGGATGTTGAATTTTTCCACCAGGTGTTTGAAGGGAGTTGGTCAAGGAATGACAAAATCTGAGCTTTGCAGGGTAGCCATAGGGGAGACAGGAAGTAGGGATGACAACTGTGGTGTTTTAGAAGAACCACTGGTTGCTGTGAAAATCAAGAGGCAATGGGAGACTCCCTTAGGAGGATCTGGTGACTATCAAGACAGAAAGAATCAGAATGAAGTTGCAGAGGACTCCAAAGCTGGAGTCTGGGAAACTTATATTTGAACCTGTAAACCTCATGTAGAAATATCTCCTCAATGGCTCAATGAAAATTGGTATAGATGATCTTATTTACAAAGCAGAAATAGAGACACAGACGTAGAAAACAAACATATGGATACCAAGGGGAAAGCAGGGGGGCAGTGGGTGGGATGAATTGGGAGATGGGGATTGACATATATACACTATTGATGCTATGTATAAAATAGATAACTAATGAGAACCTACTGTATAGCACAGGGAACTCTACTCAATGCTCTGTGGTGACTTAAATGGGAAGGAAATCCAAAAAAGAGGGGACATGTGTATACGTACAGCTGATTCACTTTGCTGTACAGTAGAAACTAACACAACATTGTAAAGCAACTATATTCCAATAAAAATTAAAAAAAAAAACAAAAAAAAACGGCTCATGACTTTAGAAGTTGGGAGCTGTCCCTCACAGCAGTCCCAAGAAATGTGGCCATCTCAGATTATAGCTGCTCATTCTATTAAAGAAAATGACGATTTATTAGGCAGCCTTTGAATATTTGGCTCTGAATTTGACGCTTTCAAACTAGGGTGACTAGTTAGGAACTGGCAACTAATATTCCTCCAGTTTGATGTTTTTGTTTGTTTGGCTTCGTTTCTTATACTTATTGGGGCATCATAAATTTTTCTCCCATCTCGTGTTCACTTTATTTGTATAAATGTACTGAAAAACAGCATTCTGGGAAAATGTCCATTCTAATTTAGTGATGTGGGCCATTTTGTACTGGTTTTCATACACTACACATCAGATCATGTGTCTGAAAGCATACCCAGTATATATTCAGTATAACTGATTTCATAGATTAACTTTTCCCTCCTCCTTGACGTTGAATTTGGAATCATAGAATCTCATTTTTGTCACGACTCTGTGACTTTCTTGTTTTGATATGTTGGATAATTAATCGTTTGGTTCTCTGAAGCATAATGCACTCATCTGAACACGAGGACAGACAAAATTCCTGCTTCCCAGTTTTAAGTATCAATAGGAATTATATAAAGTTTTCTCTGGGTTTTAATGAGCTATTTAGAAATAGCATATTAAAAACTTCATTGCAAAAAAGCAGTGTTGTCAATGTCTTTTTTTTTTAACATCTTTATTGAAGTATAATTGCTTTACAATGGTGTGTTAGTTTCTGCTTTATAACAAAGTGAATCAGTTATACATATACATATGTTCCCATATCTCTTCCCTCTTGCATCTCCCTCCCTCCCACCCTCCCTATCCCATCCCTCTAGGTGGTCACAAAGCACCGAGCTGATCTCCCTGTGCTATGCGGCTGCTTCCCACTAGCTATCTATTTTACATTTGGTAGTGTATATATGTCCATGTCAATGTCTTTTTGCATGTTGATAATATGGGAAAGATTCATGAAGGTTGCCTTTCAACATATTCATCATCTGTTTTCAGGCCTGCATTTTGAAATGTTCTCAGTAGGGTTCTCTGAAATGGAGAACACTTGCTTTATCATGGGCAATGGTATGTGTATCTTAATGCCGCTTCGCATTTGTTTTTTTGTAAAATCTGAATTAGTAAAGGTCACGCTGCCCCTTCAGCCTTGACTTCTGGGCAGAGGCCTCTTGCACAGACTGAGGAAGAAGGGCGCCAGGGTTGGACATCGGCTCCCCGGTCCAAATGCCTGCTGTCCTGACGAGCAAGGGCATGCGCAGTGACCGTCTACCTAGCCACGCCCCTCCCCAGCCACCTGCAGAGCACATGGCCTTCTGACACAAGCTGGGATTAATTTAGGATCAAAGTTGCCCCTCCCTCTGCCTCTTTCCCGTGATTCAGTATGGTTTATAGCGCTTTGTTGGTTCATTGTTAAATTTGGTTCAAAATCTTACTCCTATTTGGGAGAATTTGGGTTCTAATGGGAGCGCCACTCTTAGGCTAGTGTAACTTTGGCGTTAGATCTGCTTTGTCTCCTTGCCTGGTAAAGTCAAGGGGGGCTTTCAATCTCTCTGTGCCCTTTATGACGAAGATACATTTGCGGAGATGCTACACAGCTTTGCTGGTATCATCTGCTCTGCAGACTTCAGTTGACACCCCTCTAGCCTGCCAAAGTAACGTATGTTACTTTACTTAACTACGGTTAAATTATTTTTCAAAATCGGGTGATTCAGCTACTTTAAGATTTGAAATCCTTTTACATGATGGATTTTCCCTTTCCTTTTTGAAATATGCTTTTCGAAATAGGGCTGATGTCTTTGTTATTTCTCTTATTGTTAAGCTGCATTTTAACTGCTAATATATTTTCTTGAGGCAAGCAATTGCCAAGCAACTGAAAACATAAAGGGAAATTTGTACTATGCAAATGAGGGACTTAATGCATTAATTAGATGGATTGGAACATTGTATTTCCATGTGTTTCATGCGTTAATTCTCAAACTGAGAGTTGGAACCGCTGGGAGGAATGGTTCTGATGGGGTTCCAAGTGAATTTTGGAAACCAGAATGTCAGAGTGTTTGATAAGCTGTGTGGTCATGGCAGGGGCCAAATGAAGTAGGAAAGAGTGACGGATTCTCTTGAAACTGCATTGTTATGTTATAATGAGACAGTATCGCAGCGTTCTAAGTGCTACTTGGTAGGTACGGTCTCTGATAAATGAAAACTATTTATTTTCACTTTTCCACGGTGGTAGGATGAACCAGCAAACTCCTTTCCTCCCTCCTCTGAGGGAAGCCCAGAATCAAGAAAAATTAATCAGAGCTGGCATCCTGAAGCTGGCATGATTCCTTCTGGATAGCAAAGACAGCAACGAGTGACAGCTTCCAAAGCGTCTCTTGTAACACAGCCAAGCCTCGGTCAGGACAAAGAGCCAATGCTTCTTAGTCTAATATGGTGGAGGGATGTTGGGTGGGGGGAGTTTTTTCCAGATGGCAAGGCTAAACTTATGGTAACGGGCGACATATCTTCCTCGATACTCATTTTTTCACTCATTCATTCACCCTTTACTAAAAAGGTTTATTGAGCACTTACGATGTTACATGCTGGGGGATAAATTGGAGAGTTGAACAGACACGGCCCTCCTCCCATGGAGTTTAGTCTAAATCTAAATAATACCACCATTGAAATCAGCAAAGCAATTTTGAAAAACTGACAGAAGACCAGTGATGCTGGAGTTCAGACGGCAAGGGGCAGGGTGGCAAGGCTCAAGAAATGTGGGCAAGACTGCCAGCATCCTGTAGACCTTGCCAAAGGTAGGGCTTGGGTCTACACCCAGAGAGCAACAGAAGACATGCTTTGTGTAGGGGAGACATGAAAGTTTTGGGACTGAGTTCTTATCACTAAGGAAAAGTAATTCTGCTTCTGAAGGTGTACTAATATGTTTATATCTGTATACAACTTCTTCTTGGTTAAGCTGGTGAGTTGGAACTGGGTTTCTGTCACATGAGCATCTGTGGATACAGATATATACCTGGTTACCAGGCTACAAACCTTGGAGTCACCTTTGACTCCTCATTTGCCTCTCATTCACCATTGGTCACCAGGTTGTGTAATACCACCTGCCAAACAGATTACAAATCTTCCTCCACTTCTTTTTTTTTTTTAACACTGCTTTTTTTAAAAAAATTATTTATTTATTTTATTTTATTTTTAGCTGTGTTGGGTCTTTGTTGCTGCGCGTGAGCTTTCTCTAGTTGCTATGAGAGGGGGCTACTCTTCGTTGCAGTGTGAGGGCTTCTCATTGCGGTGGCTTCTCTTGTTGCAGAGCACGGGCTCTAGGTGCTTGGGCTTCAGTAGTTGTGGCGTGTGGGCTCAGTAGTTGTGGTGCTTGGGCTCAGTAGCTGTAGCTCGCAGGCTTAGTTGCTCCGCGGCATGTGGGATCTTCCCAGACCAGGGCTCGAACCCATGTCTCCTGCATTGGCAGACGGATTCATAACCACCAGGGAAGTCCCTCCATTTCTTATTACCACACTTTCTTCCTATTTGGTTTCATCACCTTTGGTGGACCCTCATTTCAACCAACATGTTCTTTTAGGAAAGGCTTGTTTCCTTTCCATAAGTACGCATTAATTTAATGCAGTCATCTTGACACTGATAATATGAAAAGATCCATTTGGTACAGTTATTTTGGCATGGGGACGGGTTGGAAAATGAAACATCAAAATTCCTTCATTTGTTCCTTTTTGTTAAGATCACCTTCAACAGACACTCTGATGTTACCCTGAGCTCTACCTGTCGTTGAATCTTAAAACATTCATGACCACCCCATCCCTTCCTCTCCCACCCTGTACCTCATCCTCTTGGCCCAACCTGTGCTTCCTCCCAGGAAATCTTACTCATTCCATTTTGTTGGTAAAAATAGTCATTGCCACATAGACAATGGCTTCTCAAAACCTATAGGGTGAATTTCAAACTTCTAGTGCAGTTTTGAGGATCTCTATCACCTGTTGCCATCCCTGATTCTCAGGTCCCTCTTCTCATCCCTTATACTCTTACATCCTAATTTATCCAAATCATCTCACCTTGCTGGACCTCTGTGCCTTTTCTCATCTTGTTTCCTAGAAAGTCCTCTTTATGCACCATCGCCTGGTGAAAACCTTTTCCTTTTATGACTTATTCAAGCACCATAGCTCCTGATGCTATAACGCAAAACTATTTCCAGAAATACCATTTCCATTGACCCCCCTTCTGTTGTCTGCCTGTGTCACTGTCAGTTGTGTATGCATCTCTCCCCCGCCACTAGATCATAAATACCTAAGGAGCAGAGACCATGGCCTTCTATCTTTGGGTATTCCCAGTGGATTATAACTGAGTGTTTCTTTGAAAGTATGCTTTATTTTAAGCAGAAAGTTAGACCACTACCTACAAGCACTTTAGCAAAATAATAAACAGTTAACACCTAGAGAGAAGAACCTCCTGTACTATGATTAATTTTGTGCAGATTGCTATTATAATATGCCTCTGAGAAAATGCTATTCCTTTGCCCCTTGAATGAGGAAAACACCAAATGGGTCCACTATCCTACATGCTAAGAAAATGTTTTACTGCTTTTGTTAATATGAAACCTGGAGGGCTATATCCCTCTTAATTTGTTAACTTTTCTTTTTGCTTTTCCACTGTTCGTACAATTTTCCCTAGGATATGAGGTATGGTAAAGAGGAGAAATACATATGAAAATATCAATTAAAAACTCTCCTTATGTGCTATTTATATTTACAAAGGATTTTGTAAAGAAAAATCTTTCTTTAATATCGGTATAATTTGCATCTGCATCCTCTGAAAAACATGAATTAAAGGTGTTGTCTAGGAGTGCTTGTTTTTTGGTTTAGAAAGCCTTTGCCTAGGAAGGTGTGGTATTATTTGTATTGTAACTTAACATAAACCTTTATTGAATTGGAAGAATTAAATCGTCACATTTGGCAAGTCAATCATATTAAGTGGCTCAGTGCTAGTTGTCTTCAGAACAATGACATCTTAAGAAATAAGGAGGAAGATTCAGTTCTGTTTCTCCTCTCATCACCTCTACAGCAATCTCCAATCAGCAGTCATGGGGGCTATTGGTTAACCACGGCGTTAACTACATAACAAAATTCCCTTGTTCTTGTCTCCCCAAACCTACCTACCCCTAAGTCATACCTGGTGGGTCCAGTATATAATTGTCTATGTCACATAAACGTATTTCACTCATACTTTTAACTTTCAATTGTAATCTATCAAATTTTAGTGTTTAGATGAATAAATCTATTCAGTAATACTGTTTAGGAAGTGAGTCAATAACCATAAAAATGGACAGATTGACTATTTTAGTTAATTACAGTTATCTTCAGTATGAGTTCAAACATTTGACATCTCTTGTATGGTCTTAATTATTTTAGGTAGTCAAAGTATGAGTCTAGTAAAGCTATGAAATACAATTTTGGCACTAGGATGCAAGGCAGTAGAACATGAACGCTGAAATTATAGTCATACGTGACATAAAATGTCACTTAATTCATACCCTTGGAAATCATCATGATGACCTAGTGACCTACTGACATTTCAATTAGGACAAGGGGCCACTGCCCTTTGGAGCTGCCCTACCACGTGTCACATGCAATCCCTTTCAGCTAATGATCGTTTGGTCAAGGACATAGATCATTCATACTAAGATTAGAAAATTCACCTGCCTCGAAGTTAGGGGAAAAAAAAAAATCTTACATTCTTCCTGGACATAATGAACTTTAGGGAATTAAAAAGCAGAATTAAAAATCAAGACCTCATGAACTTGATACTGGGAATCTTTTTGTTCGTTTGGTTTGTTTTGGTGCGAGACCAATAAACTTCTATATGACATTGGTGAATTTGTTCTGCGTTGCAAGTTCCACACTGAACACAATGCTTTTCTACTCCAACTCTGCTGTTACTGTTTTGAAACAATGCCAGAGCCGATCTATTCAGTGAGAGAATGAAGGAATGACTAGATAAACTATTGTCTTAGGTTAAAAAGAAACAAAACATTTTTGACATTGTCACTGGATTATGTCACTGTTGTGCAGAGAGAATTTGAAGGTCAGGTTTGTGGGTTCGTGGTGAAGAGGAAGGAATGCAGAGTGGGAACACATGTTTACGTCATCTTTGTCACATTTTGTTCTACCTGAATTAATATGCCTTTCAAAATAGTGAAGAATTTAATTCATTATATTTCTTGTTAGCTAACCTGGCTGTAGGGGATTTGCTGGCTTGCCCATCACGAATGGAAATAATTTGTAACGTTTTGTTTATTGAACATATGCGGGTCCTTTCTTCTTCGGGGTGATATTTCTCTCTGCAAAATGTTAAACCCTTAAAATCTGATTTAATCACTCGTAAATGATATTCTTAAGAATTACGGGAGAGGAGCAGCTGGCAAGTGCATAAATTCCGTTTTTGTCAGAATTAATGTACAAACCTTATTGGATCATGGGAAAGTGGATTTCTTCAAGAACAGAAGCAACTGTTGTTTTTTTTTTTTTTTTGCTCAGAAATAAAAAGGGTTAGTCCAGCTTGTATGTTTGATGTCTTAAGTTAAAAACATCAGCTCCCCAGACCCCACCCAGCCCTAAGCATGATGATCTTGAGGTTAGGGCTCAGGAATCTGCATTTTAATTAAGCGTCCCAGGGAACCGTTTCCTCCATGAAAGTTAGGGAACCACTAGTTTAACAGTAACTCACAAAGTCAGAGCTGGGTATCCAGATAGTCCTACTAAGGGGTGTTTCTGGTTGAAATGGAACCCAAATATCTGCTGAATTAACAGCTTCTACCTGGTTTAGTTTTCTTTTTTTAAATGGATCTTGGTTATTTCTAGTAGCTCCAAAAAGCATCTTCAACCAGATGCCCCCAGACAGTCTGGCAGACCTGGTCCCTGTGAGGTAGACACCCTGTCGTCTGTCTCCTCTTGCCTCTCACTTTCCCATTTTACTGCCTATCCCAGCCTGGGAGGCACCCCACTGCCACCCCCGCCCATGGCAATTCTAGGGGTCAAGGTAATAGGCAGGTGTGTTCAGGCCTCTCCTTCCTCAGGGTGCAGATTTCTGGGCCCAGGCCCAATAGTCTCTGAGCCAAACTTCTTATGTCTTCGGTCAAATTAGCTCTGTGGGATCAAAGTCCCCATGGTCACCCTGAGCAGCTACATCGGCATGTGACCTCACCCTGCCAGTCACTGGAGCTGGAACCCAGGCTGCAGGGCCAACCACGGTGGAGAATTTTTCAGCCTCTCTATTCTCACCCTGTCACCCGCCTTTTGAAGTTCTTCCTTCAACGAAATGCCTTATCACCACTTACAGATTAAAAAAAAAAAATAACTCTTTTCCTACTATGATTGGAGCTGTGTGTGTGTTTTGTTACAAGTAGATCTTAATTAGTGCCTTGAAAAAGTGAACCACAGGCAATTTTCATACCTTGAAATGAAGGGTAAGTTTTTCAATCATGAAAGCCGAGCAGGTGTCTGGTGGCTTCTGACATCATGTATTGAAAACTAGCATGGCTCATTCGGGTGTAATATCTCCCAACGTTGTCAGTCAGAAGAGTAAATGTATGTGCTGCAATAAAGGGAACTTGAACTTGAATATGTAAAACTGAGAATAAGAGGAAGTTGCCAAAGGTCCTTCATATTAAATCAGGGATGTACTGTTAAATATTTACTCACTGGCCCTCCCCGCCACAAAACAACAAGCCCTGACTTTTGTAGCATCTGGCAATTTCTGTTGTCTAAATATTCCCACTATGGTCTATTTTAAACTATCAACATGACTTCAGTTGGCTTGTAAAATTTCTAAATATGTAATCGCTGCCCTTGCTAGCTGGTAGGAACACCGCAGTGTGTTCAAAGAAAAGGAACTACAGAAGCGATGGAAGTAAGTGTCCACTTATAATATTATAGGCACAGGGACAATGGGCTTCTTTCCAAAGGCAATGTAGGGTCAAAGGTGGGAAATTCCCCAACAAGTCTGTTCAGAGCTGTGGTCTCAGTGAGGTAGCGCAGCCCTCCCTGAGGATTTCTCGTCTCGGGAGCTTTTGGGAGGGGTGCATTTTTGTTGTCACCATGAACTGGGGGCCATGATGCTGCTTGGATAGAAGCCAAGGATATTAGGCATTGTGAAAAGGTCAGGTCCATGTTACACAACAAAAAATTACCCAGAATTTTGCACAAATTACTGTCTTACCAGATAATCTTTCACATTAAAACAAAAACCGAAAAACCCTGCTTAAAATTATCCAAACCAAGAACTCTGTTTTACGTCTTGGTTTTTTGATGTGGTTTTAATAGTGGGTTTTCTAGGAATGCATCTCTTGTGTAAAATGAGGTATATTTGCATTTCTCGGTTCCAAACCTTACCGAGAGCCATTTACCATCTGAAACGGGTGGAATACACTCGTGGGGTCTGAGTCTAAGGTAACACACCTGTATCAGTGAGGATGTATAAGGGTTAGAGCCAGCATATTTCTATGTAGAATGGAAACATTATAGACATTTTAAAGAGTAATATATATGCAAGGATGGCCTATTACGAATTGAGGATCCAGTGAAAAACTGTGCTTTATTCTCAGCTTAAGGGCAAAAGGAAGCCAGAGTTTAGTTATTACCCAAGCTCTTAAATTGTTTGAACGTGATGTGACACAAACTTAGTACACATATTTTGTATTACTAGAAAGAAGTCACGATCACTCTTCATCGTAGGAATATAAGACAGAAGATGAGAATGAAATGGATATGTGCACAATCATATAAACATTATGGAAAATTACCATAGCATTAGGAAAAGTATAAAAGCAATTTGGTCATGCCAGGTTACAGAACTTGGGCAAATATGTGTTTGTATGTATATAAATGAGTCTGTGAGCTCTTTGAGACTGAAGCCCAAGAGTATTTTATTTGTGTCCCTAGCAGTTAGTCAGGTGACTGGCACAGAGTAGGAACTCAAGAAATGTTTCCTACTTTCGTGTGTATTTGAATGAATGCTAGGATTGCAGAAAGCAGTACTTGGATGTCACAGAGGGTCTGAGGACCCGATGCTCTAGTGAATAATGAACACAGCTACTGTAGGTCAGTACTTCCTCAAATTTTAACGAACATAAAATCTTGTTAAAATATAGACTGTGACCCAGTAGCTCTGAGATGGGGCCAGAGGTTTTGCATTTTTACCGAGTCCCCAGATGGTCCCATGACGCTCCCTTGGTCCACACTCTGATTGGCGAGGCTCAAGATTTCCTGCTGAGCATCAGGTGCTCTGCCCCTACAGGTCAGTGCTAGCACCTCCAGGAGGAGACAAATGATGGTAAGTAATGAATTTCTTTGACTTTTGATTATGTAATACTTCACAGGGGGTGAACACTCCAGCTTATCCACTGGGGTGTTGAAAAACATTTGGGTCGTTTCATCTTTGTTTTCTTTGCTGTCACAGTCATAAAGATGCGTGTTCCTGTCTCATGCACGTGTGCAAGGGTTTCCCTGTCTGAAAATTTGCCGGGTTGTAGGGTACGTAAATGTTAAAAGTTTATGTCAAATTGTGTTCCAAAGTGGTGCTAAATCCTACTTCCAACACTGCTAGCATTTCCATTGGTCCGTATACTCTGAAACTTAATATTGTCAAACTTCATAATTTTTGCAATCTAAGGGGTATAGAATAGTATCTCTTTGTCTTACATTTCAGTGATTACTAATGAGGCAGAGAATCTTTTCACGTTTTCGGGCCATTTGTATGGATGGCTGTTCGTGTCCATTGCTATTGGATTTCTATATGGTTGTTTTTTTCTTAGTGATAAATTGGATTCTCTTCTACATTACAGACACTAATATATAGTTTCAGTTATGCGTATTACAAATATCATGTCTCGATTTATGTCCTTCATATTCTTTCTGATGACTTCTAATTTACAGAAGTCAATGTCATTCAAAATTTGACTTTAAAGGGAATGCTTCAAATGTTTATCATTAGGAATTATATTTGCTCTAGGTTTTTTGGGGGTGCCTTTATCTTGTTGAAGGATCTCTTATTTCTTGTTTGGTAACACTTTTGTGTCAAGAATGGATGTTATTGTATCAGATAGATTTTCTCCATCTATTGAGATGCTTATGTGGTTTTTTCTTTGATTTTTTAATGTGAATCATATTAGAATTTTTTTCCTTATTTAAAACCTCCCTCCTTGCTTTCCCAGTATAAACCCAATTTGGTCATCTTTTTTTTTTTTTTTTCTTTTTAATTTCATGGCTCAATTTGGTTTGCTAATGCATTATTTAGGAATTTTGCTTCTACGTTCTTGAGAGAGATTGTTCTGAACTTCTGCCGTGCCCTGTCTTGTCTGCTTTGGAGTCAAAGCAACAGATACAAACCTCAGGATGAGTTGGAGAGTGACTCCCATTTTCTGGAAGAATTTATATAAAAGTAGGATAATATGGAAAAGTCTTATAAACCATTTAAGCCAAATGTTTTCTTCTTGGGCAAAGATTTTAAACTGCTGATGAAAGATTTTCAAATACGCTAGAACACTTCAGACTTTCTATTTCTTTTTTAATCTATTTTGAAAATGTGTATCTTTCTAATAACTTGTCCATTTAGTCTGTTTTCCAATTTGTTGGTATAGATTTGCCCATAATAGCCTTATTATCATTTTAGTCTCTTCACCTGTGGTTGTATCTTCCTTTTCAATAATGGCATGGACTGTTTCTGCCTTCTTTAAGTTTATGGTTACCATTGTCACCAGAAGGTTATCCATTTTACTAGTTTTCTTGGAAAGCCAATTTTTGCTTTTCTTGATTCTCTGTATTGCGTATTTGTTTTATTAAGATATCTATCCCATCATCTCTTTTCTGTTGTAAGAGTTTAAGGATCTAATAAATGAAATACTGCTTAGAACCCTACAAGTGTCAATATGTATTTTCATTATTAATTTTTACTTCTTTTTTTATAAATTATGTAGAAGGATCTTAGATTTTCCAAACATACAGGGATTTTAAATTTACCTTTGTGTTACTGTTATCTTATTTTTCATTGTGATATAAATCCTTTGATATTGAGATTTTCTTATGAACTAGTTGGACAATTGAAAAAACATTCCATGGGTGCTTGAGAAAAATGCCTATTTTCTCTGTGAGGTTCTGGGTAAATTCCTTCCACCAAGCTTTTTATTTACTCTTCACAAGTAAAGAGTAAATAAAAATACTTTTATCCTCTTGATCTATTAATAATTGAGATATCCCACGACTGTCAACTTGCCGACATCTCCCTCCAATTCTCTCAGTGTTTCCCATGTATTTTTTTTTTTTTTAAATAAACCTGGCTATAGGCATGAAGTCTTTACAGGACTTTGAAGGCATGGGGCATAACTTGTCACCCCCTTATTATCCAGGGTGGCGGCTGCTGAATGAACAAATGAACAAATGTTCTGGGAAGCCTGAATGGATTTATTAATCTGTTTTTTTTTTTAATTTATTTTTTTAACAAAATGGAATGCCACACTCACAGGAGCTAATCTGAAAGACTGTATAGGAATGGGTTATGGCTGACAAAGCTTTCCATTAACTATCATGCCACAATAGGCCAGAGATCTTGTAACATTAGTAAAGGACCTTCTATCAAACCATGTTCACTATCATCATGGGTTAGGGTTTCAGATGAAAGCCTTGGGGGTTCTAGAATTTGGAGTTATGCCTGTTAGCTAAGTGAAAGGCATTTCACACATCTGCTTTTATCAGTTTATTCATGCTGATAGGTGCTTTTAGAGGGAATTCACAGCTCGTGAAAGGCTCTGAATGAAAAGATCCAGGGAACAAAGTCCTCTGTTTATCTATAGAATGTGCCTGAGGAAGGATTTTAGCAGCCCCACCAATTTCTCCTCTGTGTTTAAACACATAAATGGAGGAAGAGTAACAATCATTATTATTAATATTTTTTCTTGTATAACTTGACTTCATTAGACTAAATCAGTATTTGGGCCCATACGTAGCTTCAAGGCACATTTAATACTGAGGCTCATTTTATAGGGGAGGCTAATTCTTTAAATCATTTGATGTATGTTAAAAATTTTCAGACATACACTTAGCTCTGATCCAGTTTAAGATTATGGTAATTCCGAACATGGCTCAGTTTGAAAGTTTCAAATCAGTAACATGACTGCTTGAGAAATGAAAATTTGACCCCTCATTTATCATCATTTTCTTAGCATATATGTATGAATAATCTTACAAAATATTTTAATATGATGATGCTGTGTTTTAGAATTCCCCTCATTTCATTCTCACAGATCAGCAGTCACTGCCTTATTGATTTGCTGTTAGATGTCTTCTTTCAATACCCATGAGTCCCCAGAGCTGTTCTATATTCTTCAATACCCATGAGTCCCCAGAGTTGTTCTATATTCTTGCCTTGAAGGAAAGGTTATCTTAAATAGTAACATAAAAGTTACTCAATATAGGTATTAGATTTATGCAAATTCTCTTTTTGAATGAGAAGAAACAAGTGGTAAAATGGAGCTGAGAACTATTGTTTTATTGATTGCTTCTCTCACCCTGGAAAAAATACCCACCAGGGTCCCTAGAATTTTCTTTTTTCTGCTGAATTTTCATACTATGATTGAAAAAGAGAGAGGGGCTTGCTGATGTTCTGTTTGTAGAAAATGCTGTCATATGTGTCTATTCTAATCCTGTTTCTTCAAGGAGACACAATGCTTCCATGGATTCTGAGTTTCTTTTGATGGAACATACACCAGTTTGGTTGCTACTTAATGAATTATGAGAGTTTCTTGATAATAAATGATAACTAATCATGATAAATAACAGGTTTCTGACTTTAACATCTTTTAAATCACTTAAGTTGTCTGAAAAGCAGAATAGAGTTACAAAGGCTACCACTTCACAGAGAAATGGAAACAATACATATTTTATTTTTGGATAGATAGTAATCAAATATTTAAAAATAATTCAAATCTTAAAATCAGGATATATACTATACACACTGGTTATTTTTAAATGATATATATATAGTATTCTAAAATACTGTAGAATTCTAAGAAAAAAACATTTTAAAATATTTAGGCTAATTTGGAGCTGATTTCACAATACATTTATATAATACTGTCCTAATTATTTATATCCCTTTTTTTCTTGGAAATATCAAGTGATTTTTTGTGTCATCTTTTCCAAGCAAAATTCTTAGAAGATTTGGAGGTATTTCATACAAAATTATAGAACAATTTTTAAACAAAAATAAGCACAGAGTATATCTTTCATTTAACTTTAACTTGTTTTAATCTCTTTAAAGGTTATACTTTTATTTTATGACCAGGATATATACAAACTTACAACCTAGGCAAAACTAAATCTATCTGACCTAACAAAGAATTCATTTCACCTTGCTTTAATTTATGAGCTATTTCTTATGCTTTAATTTTTCTTCTACTTCCCATCTGTAGGAATATTCATCTTCTTGATTCCATCTCTCTGCTTACTTGAATTAAAATTATTGCTGGTTCTTTGGTCCTATCTCATTTCTGATGTGTTTGCTATTGCAGCTGGTCCATGGAACATGAACTCCCAGGGCAATAATTGTCTGACTTTTAAGTTTTCTATTCCTTCCTACCCCATGTTGCCATTTCACCATCTCTCCATGTGTAAGACCACCTTTGCATTCATACCATCATCACACTTTTTACCCTCCAATCTTTGATCTCGCAATTTTCGCTCTTAATTGCTTTCAGAAGTCTCTCACCACTAAACGTTGTTGATTGTCTCTCCCCACACCCTGTATGAGAACTGTCCTATGTTTTACTTCTCAGAAGATTGTGAGCATATTTTTAAGTTATGAGAATGTCAACTTTATGCATTTATTCATAAACATCAAGCTTCACATTATTTTTCAATTTTCACCTTAATATTAATACAGCTATTTAAAAATTTTTCTACTTTTCTAATACACACTTACTATATGTCGCCTTCCATTTAGAGTGATATAACTTGATATAATTTTAAACATATTCTCAAGTATCTAAAACATGCCTCCACTTCATTTCTCACTTTTGTTAATATTGAGATATTAAAACATCTCTCTACAAAGAGATCCACAGTGGTCATTCCTAACTCTTCTTCCTCGCTTCTTTGTGGACGTGTTGGAGGTGGACTGACTTGGGCAACATAGGGGACTGTAAGTGCCCTGAGGGCAGGCACCATGGCTGTCCTGATCAGGAAAGACACATAGAGATCACCATGTCCAGCTCATAGTAAGAGCTCAGTGATTAAGTTCATAATCAGAACCATGATGGTAATATAAAGTCAACAGTCCTTCCCCACCTCTACATACAATATCGACTTCTTAATTAATGCTGTAAAAATTACATAGATTTTAAACAAGAGAGCCAGAGAAAATAAAACAGAGAAGCAAAAGACATCATATCCCAAGGAGGGGCAGGAATTTTGATTCCCCCTTAGAACAAATAGGAAAACGGGGAAGTGAATAAGATCAGTGCCTTATTCCGGGTCGCATAATTGGGCAGAGCGGGATCTAATGTGGGGAGTAATTTATTGATAAACTAATTTGTCCTTCTTGTATTTTCTCTCTGTAGCACATCTTCCACAAGGCCCTCCACACCCCAAGCCCATAAGGTAACTAGGTTCCTTTTGAGGACTTAGATTTTGTTCCTGCTTCAGATTTTTAGATCTCAAAACCAACACTGTTTAAATACAACAGCCCTACCTATCTTCTGTGACAAATTTATTCAAGTGAGGAAGTTAGGGATAAATGTTTTTGAGGACCAGTAGAAGGAAGCTGTCCCCCCCTCAGGCTGGAGAGAGATCAAAGGTAGAGTTCTTCTAGGTAGAGCAGGGGAGGGCACGCAGGGTCCCATATGGGGTAAGTGATCCATGCTTTCAGCAGGCCTGGCTCTGCACAGCCTCCTTTCCAAAGACTTCCAGAGCCTCAGCCATGGCTTAGAAGTGGTAGAGCTGCCAGATCTAAAGGGCCAAGCAGAGGGAGACTCTTAGTGACTCAGTGATAACAAGAGTGGGTCGATAACCCTTTCAAAACTGGTCTCCAGGTCTTTGGTGAGGTGTAGAACTCTGGAATCTAAGCAAATCAGAGAGCAATCCCAGCAGTCACTAGGATTAAGCTCCCTGCCAGTGTGGTCGGATGCGGGGGGTAGGTGGGGCGATTAGTCAGGTATAAGTTTATTTAAGAAGAAAAAAAGAGATTTTTCTTATAGGGGGATAATTGATTGATTTGTACATTCTTTATTTTCTCTGTGGTAGAGCTTTTGCGGAAAGACTCATGCCTGCTCTATTAATAGCTACATTTCCTGATTCACCAAAGTGTCTTTAGAATCGGACACACAAATCAGGATCTATTGGCATATTTATAAAAATACTTGGCCCTGAGATTTCTGTTTTTTCTTTTATAAATTTATTTATTTATTTTTATTTATTTAATTTTGGCTGCACTGGGTCTTCATTGCTGCGCACGGGCTTTCTCTAGTTGCGACGAGTGGGGGCTACTATTCGTTGCGGTGCGCGGGCTTCTCATTGTGGTGGCTTCTCTTGTTGCGGAGCATGGGCTGCTTGTTGCAGCCACCGTAGTGCAGCTGCCATGCACTGCAGTCGTGTGGTTGAAATCCATCCTCTCCAGGGGTTCCTCCTCCTTTGCCAGTTGTGGCTCAGAGAACTAACTCTTTTCCTCAGATTATCTCCTCTCTTTGTGATCTGCTTCATCATTCAGGAGTGCCCACCTTTTTTTATATTAGCGTCAAGGCATTCAGTGATCTCTCTCTTCATCAGAGTTCAACTCTTTGTTACAGAGTCATCATTAGCTTTATTTTAAAGTAATTTTCTTTCTCCCAAGATGCTCAGGCTAATACTTCTCAAGAGGCTGCCTCTGCTCCTGGTACACTCTCAACTGTCCCTCCTGTGATGGGAGAGGTAGCAAGGATGAGAGCCTGGTCCAGGTTGAATTCAACAACATGAAGATTCCTTCTTCAGAAAGAGATGGTCTCTGCAATACTTTCTGTAGATTCTTGCAAAATAACCCATCTAATATTTAACCGTTTTATTTTTTAGTTTCATCTTGCCAGCATAATGTTCGACCCTCTCTTCAAAATTCTTTGGGACTTAAAAGATAACCTATCAAGAAATCAAACACTTATAAAACAAAAATCAGTAAATCAATGAATCAATTTGTATATGGGATTGCCATAAGAACATAGATTTGTTGGTATTTGTCAGTAATGTCTTACAATAATTTAAGTATACTTGATCAGGGTTTTCATATTCTGTAATCGTCGCTTTTATTATTACTTTTTAAAACAAGCAATGCTCATTCCACTCTCTCTCTCTTTGGCTTCTAACGGTTATCTGATTCCTGGACCAGGTAGAATGCGGCAAATTCCCTCTGCAGATGTAGTCATTTGCAACTGCTTATTCATGGACAAGTAAATAGGGACTTTATTCTAAGGTGTAAGGTCCATAATGGTTTTCATCCCCAGGCACAGTCCAATACAGGCCAGAAAACAACTACTTATGTGCACTTAGAATTCCCCCCCGGGAGAGAAACACCGCAATCAATAAGAATGTTCTAAGTTAGTCACACCCAGGGAATAAGATCACAAGTCAGAAGCAGTGGAGGAAAGCCGATGTGTTAGGAAGTTTTCAGGCTTATTTATCTATTACACACGGCATCACAATGAGGTAGAACCAGAGAGCAAACAGAGATATGCTCTTATAAATTGCTTGCTCGATGGTTCTCATGCACCTGCTGGGCTCATTTCTGCTTTGTCTTAGGTGGATCTGGACCTATGTCAGTGGGGCTTCTGTTTGTTTGCATCTTCTGGTCTCCATTGTATAAAGTTCTTCTCGGTTTATAAGCCATTTCAGCTCCTCCTCACTTTCCAGAAAAAGTGGGAAAGTTCCATGATTCTCACTCACCCCTCACAACCACATACATTTACCTGATAGTTCTTGTTGCCTATACAATGTTTGCAGCCAGATGTAGAGTAGACAAGGCATTTGAAGAAGTTTTTCAGGATTCCTGCCTTAGGAGAAGAAATCGAGTTATTCTCCCCTCACCTCCCCCCCTTTTTCTTTTTTTACAGCAAGTTCTACTAGTCACTGAGTATGAATCCGTAATTAAATATCATACACGTGTTTCCTCTTTGCAGCTACATTATTCTCACTTTCATTTTCTTCAGAGTGAGGATTGTTGTATGAGGATTGAATATATTCATTCAAAACCTTATAAAAATCTTTGCCAAGAGCAGCCAAGTTAGCCAACCTGTAAATGTCTTCACATAATTGATACATGAAGATGATCTCTAACCAACAAATGGCTACATTCTAAAACTCAGGAACGTCGTTTAGAAAACATTTTCCTCTAGAAGCTACATCCGTGGTGGTTGTGTTCCTCAAACTCTGAATACCTTGGGATGTTCCTGGTCATCACACTGCCTGAGAGCAACATCGGTAGTATCAGCTGGAACAAGGTTTCTGAGCAAAGAGGGTCTGAGGTTCAGTGAGGCCCCAGAACCCCTTTACTCCAGCTACATCCATGCTAATGGGTTCAAGGGCTCCTCCTCTTACCTTCTCTGAGCGATTACAGGAGGCATCTACGATCCTAGAAGTGCTAGTTTCAAAGCAGGGGCTTTGGCGTGATGGGCTTGTGGATGGTGGGGTGAGGCTCCTAAGAGACCTTAGGACAAAGAAGTGGGAGGATAAAGGCCTAGTGTGTGCGTTTGTAAACACTGTAGAAGGAAAAGTTTAATTTCTTGGTTTTTCTCAGCCAGCATTTTAATGACCGGTTGTCCTGTGCTTGTAATGCCAAGATCCATGTTCTTTACTTTTGACGACCAACAGCTGCTGGTCCTGATTTATCCATGCAGATCCATGTCAAGACAGGACACTATTCAGGGTGTCTAGTACTCCCTTCCTGCCCCCAGTGCCAGCATGTGGTCCCTTGAAATCTCTAAAGGTCTTTGTTTTATTTCTCTCTTTCTTCTCTACTAGGCTCCCATGGTGTACTCATATGAGGCAGATGGGCTCCTTCCTAGGTTTCCTCTCTCTCCTCGTGAGTGATGATGGTGTGCTGATGTGTTGAAAGACAATTTTCCATGGGTTTCTGATTTCTCTGCATGTCTTTTGAGAGAGTTGTGACTGCCGGTGTCCTGGACTCTCTCTTTAAGGATGTTCGTACATTCTTGGAAGATAGAGCTGGTGGCTCCCCCTGAAGCAAAGGGCAGGCATGTTTACGCTCCAGCGTAATAATGTCTCCCTCTGGCGCTTACTACTTGTTTTAAAAGATTCGGGTTCCGTGAGCTCAGAGTTCCTCTGCTGTTAACCCAACCCACTGTCTGGGCAAGTGTCATCCTGTGGGTATTGGGGCTTGAAGAATTGGTACAAATGCCAATTCCCTGGCTACTGTGATTGCTGTGAATAATAGATGGTCCTTCTTGGACCCAGGAATCTGCCTCTTTTGATGGTACTCATGAAACTGTCACATACTAACTTATAGTTTAAAAGTAGGGTGAAAGCTCAGACGCTTCGTAATTCTTGATGCTAGGTTTCCTAAGGAAATTGTGCTGGGTTGTTGGAGTGGCAAATAGATGAGGTGTAGAGATAGGAGGGAGCGGAGGTAGACCTTCTGTCATCACTAGATGCCCTACCACAGACCTAGCTCTGGACCAAGATGGAGTAATGTGAGAAATGGAGACAAGGATGGAGGGGGAGAGATGGAGGGTCCTAGGGAGTGTGACCTCAGGGAGGCTGGGAAGGACAAGTGTGAGAGTAGAAGTCCAAAGTGGCTGCAGAAGGGATAGGACGACAGTTCTCCACCCTGACCCTATGTGATCGCGTGGCTGGACCACATGCTCTATCTCTTCTAGCACGATTTTTATTTGTAAGGGATGCTTGCATACTGTTTATGAATTGTCTTCAACTGCATGTCATGTGTAGAACCTTGAATAAGTGGCATCTTTTAGGTATGCAGTCACATAGAGGAGGAGAGCGTTTGGGAAATGGCTTAATTGGAACATTTAAAAAAAAAACATTAGCCCTGGACTCTGTGTTGCCTTGATTACAACGTATAGTGTGATTTACAATACGATTTTGTGTTCTTGAAACTGGTAGTTATCTACGTACTCAGGGTCAGAGCAAGCCCTCAGTCAAGGTCCACGTTCAGATGGCAATAAATTCATGAGAGTCTACTCTTGCAGGTTTTCTCAAGGTTAGGAACATTACTTTTTCCCAAATACGACAATCCACTTATTGTTCTTCTTGGCTCTGTAAGCCAGGGAGAAGGGTTTTCTTTTTGTTTATATCCAGGGAGGAAATTCTAAACTTTTCCTTTCTTCTTTCCTATATATAAACATATTTCTTGATTCTAATATTTGTATAAAGAAAGCAAAGGAAGGTTATTCGGAAATAGACATAATCCAAGTATTTTAAAATGTTCAGAATGTCGCCCCCTCCCCATTTTAAACAGGAAAATGTCACAGTTTTTTCTAGGTGCCTAAATTAAGAGTAAAATACTTGGAAAAGTAGTAGCAGCACCATTTATGAATGGCTTACATGTGCATAGCTTTGGGGGAAATAGCCTGCTTTTTATTTTCTATTCACTGCAGGTAAAGTGACCAGCTTCATTTATTTCTTTTTCTTGCTTTGTTCTTAAATTCTCTCCAGGCTTGAGTTTTTGCCTCCATAACAGTCTTGGAGTGTGGTGATAAATAGAAGCTCTATTTAACTCTGTGGTTTTATGTTAGGGTGGCAGCTCCTGAGGAATCCTGTCACCTCTGTCATCATGGAATTTTTGTTTCCAATTATAATGATTCTCTAAATAATTTGGAAGAACAATAATTAGATCTGTGTTTATTTTTTACTTGCTGTGTGTGGTCTTATCCTGTAGTCTTCTAATTTAATCAAGTTATTTCTAAGATCCTAATTTGTACTTTTTCTGCGCTGAAACGTTGACATTTTATTGACCTAATTCTGTAACTTTTGCCATCGCAGGCTTATCTACCTTAGACGTTGTTTCTTTTTGTCCTGTCATTTTCTCTGCGCAGCTGGTCCTCTCTCCAGACCACCCATCTGGATTTAAGGTTTCAGATTTTCTGTTCCATAACACAGTCTAGGAAACTGGAACGGACTTTTAATTGGTAGGGCACATGATATTAGGTTTGCCTCATTAATTGATCAATTCAAATATACTTAAATGAACCCTAGGATGACCTCTCATAGTCTCCAAGCATCATTGGCTATTTGATTATTTTACACCTGTCAACAGGAGTTAGTACGGGAAGAATTTCTGAGTCCATCAGCTGGTCAGGTCTCAAGGCAGCATGGCTTTGAAGCAATAGTGGAACCACATATGAAACTACACACTGAGTGTGGATGGAGTTATTTTGATCCCACGTGGGTAGAAGCGCATCAGTTTAGGCTTTTCACACGGTTCTATTCTTGACTCACTTGTTGGCAATATAGAAAGAGTAATCCATTATTTCTTTTTATTTGTCAAATAAAGACTGTGATATCCATTTTGCTCAATGGGTGGCTATGGAAAAATACAAATAAGAGTATAAACGAAGCTCTCAGGTAGTCTGAATTTCAATAAAAATTCATGAAAGCAATATTAACAGTTTTATTGAGATTACAGTTTATATACCATACCATATTCACCATTTAAAGTATGCAATTCAGTGGTTTTCAGTACTTTTATAGATACGTGCCATCATCAGCACAATCTAATTTTAGATCATTTTTAGTCACCCCCAAAAAAGTATCCCCAAACCTATTTTGCAGTCACTCTCCACCCTCCTGCACCAAGTCTTCAGCAACCACTAATCTTTTCTGTCTCTATGGATTTGCCTATCCCGGACATCTCATAATTGGAATCATACAATTTGTGGTCTTTTGTGACTAGCTTCTTGCACTTAGCGTAATATTTTCAAGGTTCATCCATGTTGAACCTTTTTACTGTGTGGTATAGCATTCTTACAGATATACCACAATTTCTGAACTTATTCACCTGCTGATGGACATTTAGATCAGTTCCAGTCTTGGGCTATTAAAAATAAAGCCGCTGTGGACATTAGTGTACATTCCTTAGAAGGACAAATGCATACATTTCTCTTAAGTAAATACCTAGAAGTTAAGTGGCTACATTAAATGGTTAGTACATACTTACCTATTTAAGAAACTGTAATCTCATCACATCCACAGATCTTGCCTCCACTCAAGGAGAGGGTATTATACAGGGCACAAACACCAGGGGACTGAAATCTTAAGGGCCATCTTAGAATTCTGTCTAACACAGTCAAGATATGCTATGCTTTCAAATGTTTTGGTGGATTCTACTTGCTAAAATTTTGTTTAGAATCTAGGCATCTATGTTCATGAGGTATTATGGTCTATTGTTGTCCTATAATATCTTTATCTTTTTCTTATAAAGGTAATTCTAGACTCAAGGAATTCCTTAGGAAGTACTGTATTAATTCCCTCCTCTTCAACTTTCAGGAACATTTTGTGTAAAATTGAAGTTATTTCCTTCTTAAGCCCTTGGTAGAATTCACTAGTGAAGCCACCTGGATTTGGAGTTTTCTTCGTGGGAAGACATTTAATTACACATTTAATTTCTTTAACGGATATGGGATTCTCCATTTTATCTGTGTGATCGTGAGAGAGAGTGAGCATACATGTGCTTTTGTAGTTTGTGCCTTTCAAGGAATTTGTCCATTTCACCTACTTTGTCGAATTTACTGGTATAAATTTGTATATAATATTTCCTTATCATATTAATAAATGTAGAAGCTGTAGTTATACCTCTTCTCTCCCATAATAATATTGGTAATTTGTCCTTTTTCCTGATCAGTTTCACTAGTGGTTTGTCAAACTTGATTTTTCTCATTGAAATAGCTTTTAGTTTCATTGATTTACTGTATTGATTTTCTGTTTTCTATTTCAATAATTTCTGCTCTGATCTTTATTTCTTTATTTCTATAACTTTATTGCTTACTTGGAGTTCTGTATCTTTTTTGCACTTTTTAATTTTTTAGTTTAAGATGAAGGCTTAGGTTCCGGATTTGAGATTGACCTGTTTCTTAAAAAGATATTCTTTTGTTTAAATTTTTCCCTAAGTAAATCTGTGGCTTCTCAGATTCTGATATTTTATTACAATTTTCCTCAGTTCAAAGTATTTTCTAATTTTGTTTTTGATGTCTTTTTTGACTCATGGCTTATTTAGAAGTGTTTCCAGATATTTAGAGATTCTCAGATATCTTTCTATTATTGACTTTTACTTTGAGTACAATGGAATTAAATTATCTCCTTATGACTTAAATCTTTGGAAGAGTATTGAGACATGTTTTATAGCCCAGAAAGTGATGTATCTTGATGTATGTTCTGTGTGCACTTACAAAGACTGTGTATGCTGATGTTGTTGGGTAGAGTTTTCTACAAATGTTAGCAAGGTCAAGTTGACTGATAATATTATGTAAATCTTCAATATGCTTTATGTATTCTTGTTCTCTCCACTACTGAGAGAAGGATATTAAGTTCTCAATTACAGTGAGAGGTTTTATCTTTCTTATTGTAGTTCTAGGATTTTTGCTTTATATATTTTGAAACTCTGTTGTTATATGCGTAGACATTTAGGATTTGATTATAATGTACCTTGGTGTTTTCTTCATGTCTCTTTGCTTAGTTTCTTGTATATTCAGGTTAACAGTTCACCAAACTTAGAAAAATTGTAGCCATTATTTCTTCCAATAGTTTTTCTGTCTTTCACTTCTCTCAATCTTTTCTTTTTTAGGGACTCCAAATACACATATATTAGGCTACCTGAAGTTGTTTCACAGCTCACTGATGCTCTTATGTTATTAGATTCTCCTTTATGTTTCATTTTGGACAGTTCTATTGCTCTATATTTAAGTTTACATAGCTTTTCTTCTGCAATATCCACTCAACTGTTAATTCTATCTGGCGTTTCCAGGTTTGTTGTTGTTGTTTAATCTTGGGGCTTGTCATTTTATTCTCTAGAAGTTTGGGTTTAATCTTTTAAAAATATTTTCCATGTCTCCACTTTTAAACATGTGGAATACAGTTATTCATACTACCTGATTTAATTTCCCTCTCTGCTAATTCTTACTATCAGTGTCAATTCTAGAGCATTTTGATTTTATCTCCTCATGATGGGTCCTTTTTCCTGTTTGTTGCTTTTATGGTAATTTGTTTGGATGCCAGACACTGTGAATTTTATTTTACTCTGGGCAATGCTTATTGTTTTGAAGATTTGTGAGGCATGTCCAGGACACTGTTTAGGGCTAATTATTCCCCATAACTGAGGTAATGTCCTTCTGTGTGTATTACTCAATACCTGTAAATCTTGAGGTTTACCATTCTCACGGGTGGGAACAGGCATTATTCCTGGTCCTATGTCTGTGCCGGGCACTGTTATGAATAATCCCTTATAAGTTTCCTCATACTCATGTGCTGATCAAACCAACAGGTTAAGCAATTTCAGAACTTACTTGTTTCCTCTCTCTCAGGGATGATTATTCTTTGAACTGATGTCCAGTGTCTTGCCATTTTTGTTTTATATATTTTTCCTTTTTTTGTTGTTGTTTTAGGTGAGAGTGTAAATCACATTCGTTTTGCTTTATCATGATTGGAAGTGGAAATCAGCTTCTCTTTAAAAGCTGAATTCTACTTGTGTGGCTTTCTCATAGTTTATTTAGTTAATTCCCTGTTGCTAGACCTGTATGTTCTGAATTTTATCTGTGTGCAAGTGTAGCTGTAGGACAGAGTCTAAAAGTGCGCCAATTGAATTAAATGGTAAGTGCATCTGTAATTTTGGTGGATATTTCTAGATTTCCTTCCATAGGTATTGTACAATTTTACCTTCCCTCCAAGTGATATTCGAGAATGAATGCCTTTTATGGGTTTGGGGATATATGCAAGAGGAGGAAAGCCTCAGTATTTAATGACCATTTTACCAGATTTTATTCCTAATTCACTCTCCTGACAGTTTTGTGACACAACAACAAAATATCACACGACAAAGTCTGCAGAGTGGATGAACAACTCTCTCCTCTTCGGGCTAAGAATTGCGAAGACTACATACTTCCGTCAATTTTTTAAAAGAAGCAATTGAATGCTATATGTTCCTCTCTGAAACAGACATTCTTTCTGTGATGGTCGATTTCACTTTCTTGGTTTGGAGGTTCAGTTTATCTGAGGAATCCTGAGAATAGATACCCCAGATATAATTCCTTCCAAGAACCTAGGGAGAATCAGAGTTTGCCATGTCAAGTGCGAATTCTTCTATTGTAATTATATGCTTCTTTCTCCTACATAGCCTTATCCTCCTGTATTGGCCAATCTGAAATCTATATGAGGACTGTGTTATAGGCTGGTCAGAAGTGTAGTAGAAGAAAAGAATCAACGAGACTCGAGCGGTACTCGTTCTCCAGATATGCTGTTTACATGTTCAAATCTTCATGCAGTTTATCCCCTACATTTGAAATAGTTTTCTCTCCTTATAATTTTACCCAGTGAACTCCAATCCTATTAGTGGCACCAACTACCCAATAGTAGATAATGAGAAGTAGATACTCAAGCTGGATGTGTTTAGATGTTCATGCAAAACAGTGGGGAAAAGGTCATACTCGCTCATTGCTCCTTGAGATCTGAGTGGCCACTCCTAAACTAGCACTTTATGCAGATTGCTTAGGTTTTTTATGGTTCTGTTTGCTATGACCAGTCTCTTCTGTACCACAGGCCATTTACTGGTAGGTTCTCTCTGCCTCTCCCAAAAAGATGATAAAAATCACATCATCGTGAACGGAAAAGAAGTAGAGGAGATGATTAAGAACTGTTTTAAGATTATTTCTTACCCATGCCTGTGCAGGCTGGAAAGGAAATATTCAGAAATAAGAACACTTGAGAACTCAAATCAGTATAGTTATATATATATATATGTTTTAAAAGATTTCGCTTCATGGGGAAAATAAATTTTCTTTATTTCAACTGACTTTTCAAGTTATAATTTTAACCCACAATATAAATTTAAATTTAATTGAAATAGCATACACAGTGATTACTTCTCTGCATAACATAACCTAGGGAAATAGCTTAGAGGCAAATTACTGGGAAATCAGCAAA
This sequence comes from Balaenoptera acutorostrata, assembly GCF_949987535.1. NCBI lineage: Eukaryota > Metazoa > Chordata > Mammalia > Artiodactyla > Balaenopteridae > Balaenoptera > Balaenoptera acutorostrata. Next base: position 5,737,646 of record NC_080081.1, read on the forward strand.
GCTTTCTTTTTTTGTGACAATAAAGATTAGCATTCTCCAAGTAGTTGAGCAAGAATAAGAATCAAGTTCAGTGGTGACATAAAAATGAGAAACATTTCAAGGAGTTACTTGGAGGTGGTTATAGAATGTCTGTAGCTCATAGGAACATTGCATGATTTGTCACTGTTAGTAGGATAAAGGTACTAATTTAAAGGCATTTAAAATTATGTTTATATAACTGAGATGGATAAATATGTAGGAGAGTTGTTTTGTGTATACATGTAGGCATAATCGATCTAATTGCCCATTATACAGTCACTATATTGGAAAAATATTTATCTTAAGGTCAAGTCCATTTTTCATGTCACCTATAATGATTCTATCAGGAATTCCATATCTCAATTTCTCATCATTGTTATCTTAGCTTCAAGATGTATTTGTATTTTAAATCTTACTTTAGTGTTCTTCTAATTTGGAAGATAATGCCACAAATATCATCAAAAGCAACATGAAAACCAATGATTTATAATCTATTTGGGGGCTTCCCTGGTGGCGCAGTGGTTGAGAATCTGCCTGCTAATGCAGGAGACACGGGTTCGAGCCCTGGTCTGGGAGGATCCCACATGCCGCGGAGCGGCTGGGCCCGTGAGCCACGGCTGCTGAGCCTGCGCTTCTGGAGCCTGTGCCCCGCGACGGGAGGGGCCGCGATAGTGAAAGGCCCGCGCACCGCGATGAAGAGCGGTCCCCGCACCGCGATGAAGAGTGGCCCCCACTTGCCGCAACTGGAGAAAGCCCTCGCACGAACCAAAGACTCAGCACAGCCAAAAATAAATAAATAAATAAAAAAAAATAAAGAGCAGCATAAAAAAAAAAAAAAAAAAATTGAATAATCTATTTGGGTGACCAGAGACCATAACCTAGAGACTAATGATTATCAGCCACTCCCTATATACCAAACAATGTGTATCATTGACATCTGAGCAGAGCTAAAAATGAATCAGGCAATCTGCTGGTCAATCGTTGATGTGTAAGTCACACTAGGCACAGTGGTGAAGACAAACAAGACAAACCCATGATCTCCCAGAGCTGCTTTTATGGTTCAAGAAGCAAGACAGTTCCTTGAACATGCATGACAGATGCAAATAACAAGTGGACCACAGGGCCTGATGGCAGAAGCACATCTAGGAGATGCAAGAGCTCAGAGACTCGGTCCTCAGATGCACAGATGCAGGGTTTGCACTCATTCTTCCCCAGCTCTACCTCCACCTCGGAGGGTTGGGAACCCCTAGCAATTGGGGGTGTGTTGGGGCTACAGTGGGGAGGGGTGAACAGAGACACAGCCCACCATGGCCCTGAAACAGGGATGGTTAATGCAAAGGAACCTCAAGCTTAAGTGAAGTTTGAAGTCTTTGATTCCAGGGGATGAAAGATTTTAATTAAAGGTATGAGCGAGTTACTGTGATGAGAATAAATAGATTTGTTACCTGAGTGACGGGAACTACTAGGAGACCAGACAGATTTTTACTTTTAAAGGAGGAGGTGGTGAAAGGACCAGCAGTGGGTTTTCAGGGGGCAGCTGTAAGGAGCAATAAAGTTGTCTTCTCAATCTGTTTTGTAAGGCCTGGGCTTTTGGAAGACTGGTTTTACCTCTTACATACTGATTATCTAACTCATGGGTCCACAGACTTTCTGTAAAGCGCCAGGTAGGAAATATTTTAGGCTTGGTAGGCCAAGGGTGAAGTCAAGGATATGACGTGGGTACTTATATACCATGAAAGGAAACACATTGGCACAATTTTTTTGACGAAATTCAAAACATAATTGAGTACAGTACTTGGTAATACAGGTCTGCTTATAAGAATGGAATTTTTTTTGAGGGCATACTTTTCTTAATCGGAATTAGTGTTCCCTCTCATCGGATCAGCAGAAAATATTCATCTGTATAAACCGTTCTTAGCTTGTGGGCCAGAGAAACAGGTAGAGGTGGGGCTAGATTTGGCCCACGGGGCATAGTTCACCAAGTTTGTTGAACCTGGCATAAAAAAATAAGGTTTAGTTTATCAGCACATTTCCTAGAATGGAATGAATAGAATGTGATGGTATTGTTGGTAGAACTGAATTAAATGTGATGGGGGCAAGTTGGGGTAATAGGATCACACGAACCCTCACAAAGAGCAAAGGAAGGCTTTTTACCCTTCAGTGTGCTTCCGTGAAAATCAAGAATCAGAATAACTAGAAGTATCCTTTGATACTAAATTAAATTTCATCCTCAGAAATCATTTTAACAACTGATTGCATTTTTAAGTGCACCTTTTCATGATTCCTAAGGTAGAAGAAAGTGCAAGTATTCATCAATTTCATTGACCTTCTTCTTGGTACATGGAAGCAATGGAAATAGTTGTCTAAATGCTACAGCTCTTAATGGGATAAATATTATTGACTGCTGGGTTACATATTTTACTCGTGTGTATTGGGGAGGGACTAGAGCCTAGAAAGGTGAAGACGGAGTAGAACATGAATAACAACCACATAACAATGGGATGAGAAACAATGGGATGAGAAATGCTGGGCAAAGGACCCCTTGAACTTGAGGCCATGATACACCACGTTTGGAAATCACAGATGAAATATTTAGCAGATCCAGTGGTAACATACCAGTTAGGACCCTTTCATGTTTCTTCACCTCACATTTAGTAGCTTTGTAAACATACACACAGTGAGAATATTAGCATGAGAAGAACATTAGTGCATTTTTCACGAGTTAACTGCACACTGAATTGGCCAGAGTTGTGCGTGTAAACCATCCAAATCACAGAAGCCAGTCACCATGACAGCTATTCACACTGATACTCTTGATTGCAGGTGCCTGGCAATTTTGCATTGTATTCAGATCTCCTGTTCTCTCTTTTCTAATGTTTTTTCAGTGTTGTCAGTGTACAGCTCTCTTTGTTAAGAATAAAAGCTACACATGAATGAAACCTCCAATATGACAATAGAAACAAACTCACTCTAGATGAGGAAACACTTGCTATTTTATTTTATTTTTTAATTAATTAATTAATTTATTTATTTTTGGCTGCGTTGGGTCTTCGTTGCTGCGCATGGGCTTTCTCTAGTTGCGGCGAGTGGGGGCTACTCTTCATTGCGGTGAGCGGACTTCTCATTGCAGTAGCTTCTCCTGTGCGGAGCACGGGCTCTAGGCGCGCGGGCTTCAGTAGTAGTGGCCCGTGGGCTCAGTAGTTGTGGCACATGAGCTCAGCAGTTGCAGCACGCGAGCTCTAGAGTGCAGGCTCAGTAGTTGTGGTGCACGGGCTTAGTTACTCCACGGCATGTGGGACCTTCCTGCACCAGGGATCGAACCTGTGTCCCCTGCACAGGCAGGCGGATTCTTAAACACTGCGCCACCAGGGAAATCCCAACACTTGCTATTTTAAATGAAAATTTCCTAGCCTGTATAGTCAGGACCAGAAAAAAACATGTACTACTGTTATGTGTATTCACTTTATTTCTGTTCGTGTTTAACACTGTTATATCTGAAGCCACCCTGTTAACAATCCTTAAATCCCCAGCAAATATTTACTGGATGCTTGCTGAGTCTGTAATCACACCAGGCACCATGAGGTTCCCATAGATTCTGGAGAAGTAATTCTCCATTCTACAGTATTTCAGTCTTGACAGTATTTGCTATTTTTAGGTGATGCATCAATAGCATTAATATATAGATACACCAAATTATATTACCACAAACATACCAACTATGGAAGTAGTCATGTTCCATTTTCTTAAAAGCTGAGAATTCCTCTATTTTCACCTATATTTCATCCCACTCAATGAATTAATCTTTCCGACAGTACTCATGTTTATTTTAGTGTTGTGTAGCACATTAAAAACTTCGCATTGGTTTTATCAACATCTTATTTCTGTTCTCTGGCTTGCCAGTTTTGGTTTCTTGATTTTAAACTTTTGGTAGTATGAAGAAAAAAAATGTGTATCAGAATTTGAGCATTTTAAGGAAGCCAGAAAATCATCAATTTCGATTTCCCAGCCAACGAAGAATTTTTGTTCTTCAGGCTCCAAGCATAATCGTTTCCCGTTTCCACAACCGTGACTTCTTTATATTGTATTGTCGTTTCACCCTCCCCCCTGCACTTGCTGGTTTAAACAATCATGGGCAAAAGAGAAGAAATATTTATCCTTTTCCTATTTCCTTGATGCTTTCTTTACCCCCTCAGTGTTCTCTCCAAGAAGATAATTTTTGGTTTCTCTACATCTTTGTTTCCTACACAACAAAGATTTGAGATTTTCTCCAGTGATGCCCCCTTCTGAGTCACATACATAGAAACGTATCAATAGAAAGATTGGTAGATAGATTACATAGATATAGATAAATGTTTATACGCACACATAGTTACATGCATTCCTTTGAATGTTGCTTGCTCAGAATCGAAGGCTATATTCCAGGTGTGTTTCAGCTTTTCTCCTTTATATTCTAGTTGTTAATGGATGCCCTCCTTACCCATGCTTGCGTAGGGGATCAATCTTTGAGAGAGGTTACATTATTCCCACAATTAAAAGAAATCACATAAATGATATTTCTCATTAACATTTTCTTTTTTCTTTCTTGGTAATTTGATATGACACAAAAGGAGTTCATAGCCAAGAGTAGTCACGGGCCCCTAGGATGGGTTTCAGGGAAGCTCTGGAAGATGGCATATATTTCCCTCTTCTTTATTTACTATAGCATGCCCTTCTTATCAGTCTCCTGAAACCTATTTTGGACTAAGGTAGAATATAAGTGCATAACCAATGACCTTGGTGAATATTTTAATTAGTAGCTTGGAGTAGCTCTGAGCATTTATTAAGTTTTATTTTACAAGGGTTGTAGAAAACTCTCTCTCGATATAGAAAATTGTGGGCTTGTTAGTTTTAGGTAGACAATTTGGTTACCCTCTTATCCCTCAGATCTTTATAAAATAGGAAGGATAATGTTATCCTCATGTGTTTGAAAATTAAGGAACACACGTAAGAGTGCTGTTGACCCAATGAAATCTCCTTATTTATTTATTTATTTTTACTTTAATAAATACCCTGTGCTAGACTCTTTTCCAAGTCCTTTACAAGTTTTCATGCATTAAGTGCTCATCATTCCTACCCCATAGGTTGTTATCATCATAACTAAACTGTAAGAGAGGAAATTGAGGCACAAGCAAGCCAAGTGGCTTGCCCAAAGTCACGTACAGGTGTGGAAGAGCTAGGATTTGAACCCTTCTGTTTGTAGAGCTCATGGATTTTATTTTTTCAACAACAGTGCTGTCCTATACTACTTCCCAACAGCTGGAAGAAAAAATTTGGAAAGGGGATCTGTGAAGAATGGTCAAAACTTTTTCTATGCTGTCCCTTGAGTCCCTGTAAGACTCGCCCAAGATTGATAGGAGAATCATTATTCTAGAGCCAGTGGTCCCACAGCTGTTGGCAATTCAGCTTTCCTATAACCCTCTAGACGTGTCAGAAAGCAGCTGTCGGAGAAACTGAGCTGCCAGCAGCTGCTGAGCGAACACCTCCCTGTGTGCGACAGTGTGACATGGTATCAGCAGGGCAACAGAGGCTTATCCTGGGTGACGGGCCAGGGCAAGACAATCTCCTCCCATTTGGGATTGCTTTTTCCAGGGGAAGGTTTGGAAGCAATAACTGATTCTAAAACACGGGAGGGAGTTAAGGCATCTTGGTGTTTATAAAAATCACACCCAGAAGTACATGTGTGCTCTTCCAATGGGGATTTAATTCAAAGCTGGTGATTAATGAAGATCTCAGAATCTGTGTATGTGTAACAGTCACGTAAACTTGATGTGGGGTGAACAAAGCAGTCATTAATTTGAAGATACATTTTCTTTCTCAGCCAGACTTTCCAATGTTTCTTAAACATGTTGTTTACATAAAATTTATTTATAGTGGATTTTTACCCTCCCTCAGTAATCACTGAAGAGAGATGTATATAAACAGGAAATGTCTCCCTTTAATTCCAGCTAACACCTTTGTTATTTATACTAGCATGCGTAAGTCTCCTTTATGATATAACATCTGTTGCTGGAAGAATGGTTTTGTTGGCAGAAATGAGTAATATCTTTTGAACCAAGCAAAAGAAGACATCAATCACGGAAGAGAAAACTAATCTTGTTCCATACGTTGAACATAATGCAGACACACTTGCACACAAATCAACATGGTGATTTAAAGCTCTTCCTGAATCGCTCATAGATGGCAACATAAGCTGAGAATTTGGGCTGTATGTCCACTCTTGTAGATGAACTTATGAGCTTTTAGGGGCTCTGAGGTTTTTCCCATTCTTGATGAAGACATCCCTATTTGTGAGAAATTTGTATTTATGACATTTTATATTTGCCCTTAACGATTTTAATTTCCTAAAATTGGCAACACTCACTATGAAATTATAATTTAATTCTTATTGTAAAGTAAACATCTTCCAAGTTTACTTACTTTACAGAATAAACTCAGTTTCTTAATAGACCTTATATATATGTGTGTGTATATATATATATATATATATATATTATTTTTTTTTTCTTAGCTGTATTTTTGCTAGAATGAAGCAAACTGATATAAATGTGGCTTTGAATGAATATTCCAGCTTATGCAAACAAGTATTCTCCTTTTTAAAGGTAAGGTTTGTTTTAAAAATTGTAAATCTAATATGCACACTGCAGAAAATTTGGGAAATATGTAAAATCAGAAAGAGAATTGCTTATAATCTGCTACTTGGGATTTCTACTGACATTGGCAATCCAGAATGAGGGTTTGGGATTTGAGAGGAATGAAAACTGCAGAACTACTTGGAATAAAGTTCTTTATAGTTCATTCATTAGCCCAAGATTTACAGCTTCGGGTTAAAAACAAAGTATAAACACCTGGAAAAAAGGAAGCAGTATGTGTCTTCCAAGTCACCATTTTGTAAATCATTCATATTTTAAACTTGTCACTACTGTGAAATTTTTCTTGAGATTTACAAATCCCATTAAGATTGCAAGACCATCCATAATTCCAGAAGGCCAGGCGAACTTGTTTGAACAGTGTAGTAGCTCAGAGTGATTTCAACAGTTCCGGCAAAGCGTATTGGGAAGAATTACTTGTGTTAATTATCTTTCCTTTTCTTCCAATAGTCCTATTTTGAAAAGAAAGCAGCAAGTTTATTAATGATGATAAATAAACTTGGGCTATACCAAGGGGGGTGAAGAGAAGAATTAAACATGTTTGTTTTCAGATTCCCAGTATCGGAGAAGCATTCAAATGATTCCAAAATGAGGAAAGATAATTATACTTGATCCATGTTGATACAGAATGTGTTCTTTGAGCTAAAACTGCAATAATGCTTTAAGTCTCCATTCTAATTGAGGATTCTTTTTTTCATTCTGGAAAACAAAGTCGTGTGTCTGGATCCATCGTGGATTAAAGGCATAGAGTGTTCCCAGGGCAGAGGGACACCCAGTTTTCAGCACTGAAAGCTCCTCCTGTTCTCTAGTGATGCTTGTTTAGGTGCCAGTGGTTTTACATTGGTTCTCTTTGCATTTTGGACTTCTTTCTCTTCTTCAAAGTCTCCATGTATTCCACAGTCTTTAAAAGTAGGTGCTCTACAAAATTCAGTACTAAGACTTCTGCTCTTTCCATGGTATAAACCCTCTTTTGTAAGTCTCATCCAGTCTGGGACAGCATTGGTACCAACTAATTGATGGTTCCCAAACTTGCATCTCTGGCTTTTCTCTCTTCCCTGTGCTTCACTCCTTTATTTCTACCCATGAGCTGAATATCATCTCAAAGCTGTCTTGAGGTAACCTCAAATGCATCAGGTATTAACAGGAGTCTTTTTAAAAAAATCCAAAACCTGTTATTTATCTGTGTGTGACACTATTTGAATTGGCGGAAGCTCAACATTTTGGACAATTATTAGAACTCTTCTCAGTTTTATGCTGGTAAATGTTTAACAACCAGTTTTCTCAGCAATCCCTGATACATAGCAGGTGCTGATTTCCATGCAGCAAATATTCCCACGAGGCTGATTTAACCTACCAAGGAGAATCATTGACTGGAGTTTTGAAGAGATGATCACAGTTGGTTCTGGTGAACTGGTACAAATTGGCTGTAGCACACCACAGGCTATTCTGGAATTAATTCTGGTCAACTGGGAAGAACTAATGTTCTTCAGTAAATGTTAGTTGGAAGGATAAATGACTCAATAAGAAAACGTAGAAATATTAAATATCAGTTGTTTCCATCGAGAGAACACAGTCCTGCACAGAACATAGTCTTGGATATTCATTAGGTGGAAGTGAGCTTCCATCTCAGTCATGTAGTTAAAAAGCATCTCACGAACCTTGTGTAGAAGATAGAGAAATGCAAACTGAATAACCAGAGAGTCATGTGGGTGAGTAGCTCGTCAAGTCAATACTTAAAAGTGTTGATGGAACACCATCAGTCTGACTGGAGGTCTCTGGTGGTGTGTCACCAAGGCTCAGTTTTTGATCCTCTCAAGATGTCTGGTAGAATTATAAATCGTCATTGCCCAAAGCATGGAGGAGTAGTTATTATAGAGGGTGGCAAAGTTAGGATTCAAAAAAAAATTTGATAAATTAATGAATCACCATAACAACAAAGAAAAGTGACAGCAGTGTCAGACTCTGCATTAGGTTGAAAAAAATCATTGACAAATATAGAAATGTGACCAAGCTTGACAACGTTTGCTGAAAGAAGGCTGTGCTGGTTTTAGTTGGTTGGTAAACTCAGTACAGAGCAATAGAGAATAAACCAGCTAAAGCAGTCTTAGGTGATTTTAATAGAAACGCAGCATGGCGCAGAAACACTGTGGCTGGCCAGCCTAGCAGGTTTGGAGAGTGGGTCTGCAGACTAGAGAATCCAGGGGGTTCTACCTCCTGCTATGTCCATCACATCACAGCCCAGAGGAGATCATCTTCCCTTCCCTAAGAGGTCCTGCAAGCTCACGTCACTTCCACATATTTGCCTACAGTGTTCCAGCTGCCTGTAACTTCTCATCCTCCCCAATTAAAATCTATGTATGTTTTAACTGTTAACTCCTTTTGTAAAATGTCAAAATCAGAAAGACCATACTTCCTCAAAGATGCTTATACTCTTATTTAGCACTTACTTTTTTCAGCCTTGGCTTATAGTTAATCAGCTCCTGGGTCATGTAAACGTTTATTGAATGCTGATTTTTATTCCAGGCACCATGCTACACCCTGTCACATACTTGATTTCTTCACCAGAAGTTAGTGCTTTGAGGACAGAGATTGTGTCTCATCTTCTCCATGGACGTTCAGGACTAGTATTGCGTGGGAAAGGGAATTGACAAGTTTTGAATGAACGTGAAATGAATTAGATAAAATTTAGACTTGAAGTCATAGCAGAATCATCACCAAGAATGAAGCTTCTCCCAGGTTTTTGGGCTCTTTCAGTATCAGTGAAGGTGACCTGGTATGAATTGTGTTCTTTTTTTTTTTTTTTTTTCTCACATTTAACTGATTTATTTAATTGATTTAGCTGAGTCTTAAAAATCTACGATCATCAAAACGTTACTTGCATTTGCTCATACTTCTTGTAGATTATTCCTTTTCTTAAAAAATTTTTATTTTATATTGGAGCATCGTTGATTAACAATGTTGTGTTAGTTTCAGTTGTAGAGCAAAGTGATTCAGTTATACATATACATGTATCTATTCTTTTTCAAATTATTGTCCAATATAGGTTATTACAGAATATCAAGCAGAGTTCCCTGTGCTATACAGTAGGTCCTTGCTGGTTCTCTATTTTGAATATAGCAGTGTGTACGTGTCAATCCCAAACTCCCAATCTATCCCTCTCCCCGGACGCTTCCTCCTGGTAACCATAAGTTCGTTCTCTAAGTCTGTGTTCTTGACCTTGGATTGTCTCCAACATTCATTTATTTATTCATTCATACGTGGGCCAGACACTAGGCTAGACTGGAGGTTCAAAATGTTTTATTCAAAACTTTTACTCTGGCGATCTACCTTTAAATTGTCAGACTGTGACAAAATGCTGCTGGTTACCTGTGAATCGTTGAGAGTAAAACAATTCATTAAATTCTTTGTTTGCCCTGCAGTCTGTTCTTTGTGGCTCCGAAAGGGTCAAAAAAAGCAGCCAATGACAAACTGTAGCTATTTTTAAAAAATGTTTTTGTTTTTATTGAACTGTACTTGATATACAGTATTGTTTCAGGTGTACATCTTCAGATTCTTTTCCATTATAGGTTGTTACAAGATCTTGATTATAGCTCCCTATGCTCTATGGTAAATCCTTGTTTATGTATTTTATATATAGTGGTGTGTATCTGTTAATCCCATTCTCCTAATTAATTGCTTCCCCTTCCCTTTCCTCTTCGGTAACAATAAATTTGTTTCCTGTCTGTGAGTCTGTCTCTGTTTTGTAAATAAGTTCATTTGTATCATTTTTTGGTTCCACGTAGAAGCGATTTCATAAAATATTTGTCTTTGTCTGACTGACTTCACTTAGTATGATCACCTCTAGGTCCATCCACGTTGCTGCAAATGACATTATTTCATCCTTTTTATGGCTGGGTGGTATTCCATTGCATATATGTACCACATCTTCTTTAGCCATTCCTCTGTTGGACACAAGTTGCTTCCATGTCTTGGTTATTGTGAATAGTGCTACTATGAACATTAGTGTGCATGTATCTTTTTGAGTTAGAGATTTTGCTTTTTTTGTCAGATATATGCCCAGGAGTAGGATTGCATTATTTGCAAATATTTTTCTCCCATTCTGCAGGTTGTCTTTTCTGTGTTTACAGTTTCTTTTGCTATGCAAAAGTTATAAGCCTGATCAAACTGTAACTATTTTTGATGATTACCAGTGACAAAACCAGTTGAGAATCCTTATACTTGCCCAGACACCCTCCACTTTTCTAGTTCTGTAAAGGAAAGCATAGCTTGGGTGGAAAGAGGATCTTTTTGAGTGCCTCTTGGGATCTAATTCAAGGCATCTCAGGAAATCAGGAGGCCCCCGGGGAGAGTTCCAAGATGATTTGGCCACCAGTTTATCAGCCTGATACCAGAAACCACAGTACGATGAGCTGAGTGCTTACACACTTTCTCATTCTGTTCTACTGAAGTGAGTGTGCATGACAAAATAGGGAGGAAAAGAGCTATCCCTAATGAAAATCTTGAATTTATTTACATTTTGATAATTATGAGAGCTCTATGAAAGATTTTTAAAATGATCATTTTAATAGTATTTTATTCAAATAGAATTGACCTCTCGTGAATTAATGACTCCTCATTTTGAGGCTGTTAGATTAAATCTTTAAATATGACTTTGAACAGTAAGGGAGTACCTTATTAAATATAAATACCACACCACAGAACTTGGATTAATGAAAATGCCAAGGTTTCTTTTAGTCTGGGAAGGTAAATGCTCCTTATTTCCCAAGTCATGATAGATAAGCTGGCATCTGTCCGTTTCATCCTAGTAAGTGTGTGCTAACACTAGATGGAAACGTCATTCTTTGACTCTGGAATCCAACATGTCTTTACTCACATTATCTCTGTAATATTCATTGCACTGCTGTTAGGAAGATGTCATATGGGATTTCTGCCAACCTAGCATCTGAGAAGTTGAGTCACAAAGCAGTTCGATGACTTGTCTAAGGTCGTGACCCAAATCAGCAGGAAAGCAGAGAACATACTTTAAAGTCGGTGTTAACCCTTCTTCACAGGAAGTTAGCATTTCTGTTTGTAGTGTTATGGTCACTATAAAAACATGACCGGGGAACATTTTCCCTCTTGCGCAGCCTCCATTTCTCAGGCTGATGGCAGCTGTAAATCCTGGTGGCTATCTCAGAACAGAAATTAGCTCCAGCTTTTATAGAATTTGCCATTGGTCGGTATCTCCCATCCCCCGCTGCTTACTCACATACTTTGACTAATAATATTTGAAATGGGGGGAAAATTATGCTGGGGAAGAATGAGGAAGATTGGGGGACTGTATCATTCTTCAGTGCACAAAAAGGCAAACTGAAATGAGGAGAAAGAAGAATGGAACTTTGATTGTTAATAGATGCTTAAAGACTCTGAGATCATTGTTAAATGGAATTTTGGTTTGCACGTGCGATGTCGTCTTTAAGATTCATTCAAATGAAATGAGTGAGCGTGTGTGTATGTATGTGTGTGCGCACGTGAGATGGATGTGTACATCAGTTTATGCGACCATCTCTGTGACTTTTCTCGGTGTTTGGAATATCTTAATAAATCAAGCCGCTCTGTCACTTTATTATATAAACCTAACCATAAATGTAAACGATTCAACTTCAGTTTATTTTTTATACAGAGGTGAAACATAAAAAATAATTAACCTAAAGTTAATTTGAAGGACATAATTGCCATTTTAGGGAACAGATGGGTGCGTATAAAACCCACAAGCACTCTTTCATAAGAAACAGGCAAATTAGAACATTTGAGGAATCTAGTTTTCTTTAACCAGAATGAAGAATTTGCGAGTTGCCACTGAGACCCAATTTTCCACCACTTAAAATGGAGAGTAATTCAAAGTATGAATCTTGGGAGAATAGTGAGAAAAATCAAACACTCTGACTTTACTTTTTAAACAGTGAAGTATGTGGAAGTACTGGTGACATTATTTACAGTCTAGTTTTGTAAATGCTTGTGAGGAAATTCAACATATCCAATATTAATAATTCGTAAATCCTATACTTTGAAAGGCAAATAATATTCTTGATTTCTGCTTTTTTTGATTGTAGTTAGTCGAATTTATTTCTCCATGCTTGCTTTTTTGGTATAGGATCTTATTTATATTGGGGTGTGTGCGTGGCTATGGTGTCACTATATTTGTAATTTAAATACAAAATTGCTCAGCCATTTCCATCTTGTTTATTTTCCATGGTCATATAAAGGGGCGGGCAATGCTCTATATTCTCTCACTCCTTAAATATAAACAATGACTCTTGGTCTTTGAGTTTGTTAGTAATTGAATGCAGGTTGGTTTGTTGTAATGGCAACTCTAATAGTGTAATTTTTAATAAATGAAAATCCTTGTAACAGTATAAGTAGTTTGCAGTGTATTACAATCAGAGAATTCCATAATAAAGTGCTAATTGCTTGGCTTTAAATGTTACATTTTGTATGCAAATTGGCCTGCAGGGAGTTATTATTTTGTGTACCATTGGTGAGAACACTAACATTAGTTTGTAATTTGTTTGAAGTGGCACACCATTATTACTAATATATTACATGTAGTTTAGAGAAAATTATTACTTCCTCATGGAAGAGACAAATATTTTGTGACTGTACTTTGAAGGAAAACAGAGAGAGACCAGTCAGACTGAGAACCTGAGCACTTCATACAGATAGAATGGAAATCTGTAGCACGTTATATAATTAAAATCTTTATTCACCCTAAATTATGTCCTTCATATCCTCATAGCAAAGGCTGTTTCTATTTTTGCGAACAAATTCTGATGCTGGTATTTTTTTCCTTCTTATATGTAATTACCTGCAAAATGCAAACAGGTAAAATGGCCTTATTGGCTTAGGTGGGCAGGAGAGCTGATGTTTGTCTGAACAGTAGTAGTTTCATCGAGAGTTGCCTTGTGGGTCGTTGTCTGGGTAAGTGATTTGAAGTGTGCATATGCATGAGCTATTAGGCTGGAAATGTGACAACCGAACACTTACTGTTACTTGATTTAGTACCAAGTAATAGCAGTGCAGTAGTGTATGGAAAGCAGTAGTGAGCCACATCTGCCTCTCTACTCCACGGGTGCTTTTCTGCATTTAAGTTCAAGGGATCTTTTTATTCCTTGATGACTATTACATGGCATGACTGTGAAAAGGTAAAAAACAACACTAATAATTGCCTGAAATAGTCCAGGACATTTCCTAAGATGAGCCTGAAGAGGGTAGGATTTTCTCTTCCGGACCTGGTGGGTGAGAGTGAATTGGGTCAAGACCGTTGGGTAGCAAAGCGGGATGCCAATGCTTGACTTGAGTGAACTTAGAACACCACCACTGGCTGGATTGTCCACTTTACTGGAATCGAGCTTCTGCTGGACATTTGGAAGTGTTCACGTCCTAGGTTAACAGGCCCAGAGACTAAATAAATCATGAAACACCTTGCAAATACTAGCCAGGGGAAGAATGAACCCTTTCAAAGTGGTTTTATCACCTTTGTTTTATTTTCATATAAAATACAGTATTTATTCACTACTTGTTTGGTTCATTGATTTCATAGTGTTCATGATACTATGTTTTGATATGAACATTTTTTCTAAAAATTTACTCTCAGATAACTAAGATGCAAGAAAACAAAATCTCTCTCCTTCTAAGTATGCTTTTCTTTCACTCTGCTAACATAAATCTGTGATCTACAGAACCACGTGACCAGGCAAGCATACCGTCTTGTGTATGTCATGAGCTCTCGTAGGAGGATCGTGGGGTGTGGGATGCTCTTAGCCAACAGTCAGGAGGCAGCGGAGTTCAGGAGGGTAATTGATTTGGAGAATAAATCAGCAAGTTCACACTGGGGCTAGAAAACAAAGCCTCCCTCAGCATTTTAATAGATAGGCAATCATTAATTTTACCCCAAATTACAAGCATGCTTATAATGTTTCAACAGCTGTTGATTAATTGTTGGACAGCAATAATGGGAGGATGAGAAAATCTTGTTGATGGGAAGCTCACAGGGGTCGACAAATTTACGTGGAACACAGCTGCCCCTTCTAACCTCCATTGAAACTGTCAGACCATGGTTCTGCCTGAAACTGACTCTTCGGGGTTATAGGACACGTATTTTCTTTTCCTCTTTTTTTTTTTTTTTTAAATAAATTGTGCTGACTTATCATTACAGCTGTTGGACCTTTTAATGTGAATGCATTTTGTAATTTTTATTCAAGAGTGTTCAGAGAGTGGAGAGTGAATGTCCAGATGGTGAATCTATGTTTCTTATGCAAAAATTCTCAGGTCATGGAGCTCTGTGTGTTGCTGCCATTGGACACCACATTTAAAGAGGGTGCATGGGTGTGCTACCTATTAGGTTGGCATTTTTTTTAGACCTTTACCCTCTTTGAGCCTTAGTTTCACTATCTTTAAGATACAAATGAGAATTCTAACCTTGCCATGATATTGGAATACTTGAAGAAAGTATATATGATTTCTGAGTGTAGACACTGGCCCAATAAAATATGCAATAAATATCCCTCTCACTTTCCCTTTCTCTGTCCTTCCAAATGAATGTAAAATTAGAGATTGGTTTGAATTATTGAAAAGCAAAACAAATAAACAGGTACCTTTTATTTTGCAATTGTATAACTTCCTATCTTCATGCCATTCCAATCTTAGGGCAAATTGAACTAAATTATAAATATTGTATGGCAGAGTTCAGAAATATCTGTTTCATTGAAGCTTTTACAAGAAGATGATGTGTACATACGTGTTTAGGACATAGGAATTATTTTCATGCAATAAGGTTAAACCTGCATCTAACATTTCTGTATTATTGTGAAATAATGAATGTAAGGAAAAAAATCAAGCCTTGGAAGAATATTAAAAAATTATCCTAGCTACGTCAACAACAGTGCCTGGTGAATCACCATTTAGAACTATTTTAACTGGAAAACGGAGCAGGTGAAAAGTAGCATGTGGCACATGTAACTTTGAGTTTAAGTCATTGGGACAAAAGATGAATCACTAGCATAATCACA
Source organism: Balaenoptera acutorostrata (assembly GCF_949987535.1). NCBI lineage: Eukaryota > Metazoa > Chordata > Mammalia > Artiodactyla > Balaenopteridae > Balaenoptera > Balaenoptera acutorostrata. Next base: position 5,753,397 of record NC_080081.1, read on the forward strand.
GCTACAACTGTGTAGGCAGAGAGGAGCTGCCCATATTTCCTTAGCCCGTGTGATCCCTATGTAACAATCACAGATCAGTCTCTCTCTTCCTATCAGAGCCAAGGATGTAGGATGTAGGATGTTTGTTTGTAGGATGGTATGAAAAAGCATCTGGGCAAGGAGCCATATTCACTGCTGCTGTAGTAGCTACATCACAAAGGAAGAATGTCCTGGTTACCTGAGATGATAATACAACAGCCCTGATCACGCCATGGAGCTGGTTTGGCAGGATGTCAGCACCAATTCCCCACTGTTCCTGCCATACCAGGGCTCAAATTTTACTGGAGCTACTACCAGCACCACTGGCACTTCTGTACCCACAAATCCAACCTGTAGCCATGACTAGTGCTGACCCCAATCGGTCAAGCAAGAGCTCTCTGACATTCCCCTCTGACTAAAGGTAGTCAGAGGACTCCTCTGCAGTCAGGGGTTATGGAAGGTAGACCAGTTGGACAATATGAGCCTTAAAGGAGCTGGGATCATTTGAGAAGGGGCGAGAATGTGATAGTCTGGGAGAGGTAGGGGACAGTCGAGCAGAAGATGAAGTCGTCTGAGAAGAGTCTGAGGGTGTAGGAAAATTCGCTGATGGTTGAACTGTGTCCAGAAGACACAGTAAAAGGGGAGAGGGAACACATAGAGCAGTATGTGGATGACACTGGAACCTTGTTCTTAGGAAGGTTATCCTTTACGAGATGGAGCCTCCACTAACCAGGTAGCTTTTGTCAGGCTCCTCAATTGGAGGGTGAACCCTACTTGATTCCTGATTCCCTCCATCCCTCCACTCCCAGCTGGGAATGAGGTGGATGATGTTTTCCTCCTTAGGTCCCTCTGTTTGCCATATCTCACCTTCAGAATCAAGCCCCTCAGATATAGCCATGATATTTATCTCTGCCTTTTCTAAGACAAAGTTGCTCAGTCCATAATGGGAAAAACTGGGAGGGGGCGTTAATCTGATAACTTTAGTTTGTTCATTCTTGGCTTTTTTCCCTTGCCTTTATTCTGAACTTCCCGCTGCCCAGTGGGTTTACCTGCATGGGTTGTTCCTGCCAGTGGGACAGTTAGTGGTGAGGGGATGGAACTGCCCTGTGTGGACTCTCCCTCCCTCCCCGTTTTTGCTGTTCCACCGTGACCCAGTGCTGGTCTCACTGTGAGCACTTTCTTCCCTTTTCACGTCTCTTCATGATCTTTAAACTAAACTTTGCTAAACTCAAACTGCAATCCGAGAGAAGTCCAGACTGCAAAAATCTAATCCAGGGACAGTCTTTTCCTCTGAAAGTTGCATTCTAGCTGCAAATAACTCAAACCTTTGGAGGATTACAACAGTTCCAGTGGAGGAAGTACAACTTTGTTTCAAAGTAAAACTAACTTTAACTTCGTTCATCTTAAAATAGTACATATTCATAGCAAAATGTAAACAATGTAGAATATTGTTTTAAAATATCATTTGAAATTTCCTGATCCTAAAAAATCACATCTTTGGCATTCAATATTCTAAATATCTGTTTAGCCATATGTAATTCCTGATCTTGTAATTTCATTCTCTGTTAACAATAACAGTTTAAATTATTTTATATTTTTATAAATATGTTTTACATGACCAGTTTTAGTAGGTATACTTTTTTAAACCAGTTGCCTAATTATAGACCTTTACATTGTCTTCAGTTTTTTAGCATTATAATTAACACTCCAAGCATCCTTGTACACCTATTCTTAAGAAACTTTCTAATTTTTAAGTTAAAGATTGTACATATTAAAAATTTGTCTAAATGCTATGATTGTTCAAAAGGTTGTGCAATTTACACTCCTACTTATGTAGGTGTCTTTTTCCTCATACCCTTGATAATACTGGTCAATACTTTTAACTACTTTATGTCTATTATGTAAATAAATGCTACTCTATTTTACTATTTTGACTTAAATTGGGACTTGTAAAAATCTATTTTTGATCTACTTATTGGCCTTTTGTATTTCTCATTTTGTAACAGAATGGCTTTTAAAAAATGTTTTCTGATCCTTTTTTTCCTATGGAATTTTTTTTTTCTTACTGGTTTATAAGAGTTCTTTGTATATTAGAATATTGCAAATAGTTTTTCTGGGTTATTTGTCAATCTTGGTTGTGCTAATTTTTTTTTTTTTTTTTTTGGTATAGAATTTTAAGCATTATGTGTTTAACTCTATTTTATTGATGGTTTGGCATGTGTGTTCTTGTATATTAGTATTTTTGCATAACCAGCATTTAAATTGATATATGTTGCTTCTGTACTTTTTCCAGTGTTTTATAACTGAGCTAATATGTAATTAAATGTGAACACTTTGAATGGAACTGGTTCTGTATCATGGCATCCCACGTGTGATAATGGCTGGGAGAAGGAATATAGGAAGAAGTTGGAAGCTTGCCATGATCTGCACTGAAAGGCTTTCTGTACCAATCTGAGGGTGGGGTGGGAATTTGAGATGTTTAGAAGGGTAGTTTCACTGCAATGTTAACTGTGCCGAAAGTTAATGATGGTAGGGAGCATTACCTACCTATTGACAAACATTGATAAATTAACCAGCTCACCTATTTTAAATATGCTTATTGGGTGATGAAATTTAGTTGGGCACTGCTGGATGTATGTAGTGTTTTTACAGAGGATGAGAAGATGGTTAGTTTATTGCCATATCTTAAAAGTACCTTAACATTGCACCTGCACTGGTTAATTGTTTGGGGTTGTCAGTGTCAGCTTCACTTCCAGATTATTCTACAGATGTGTAGGAGTGAAACTAGTCAGACGGCATCTTATATCTTTGCCCTCCTGGAATACTAATTGTGGTTTATAAGACATTTATATCAGCTGTCGGAGAGACCTTGATGACGTGGTTTATGGTTGGTTGATATTAATATTATTATTAAGGAGGATTTAATGAGCCAGACATTGTTCTAGGCACTTTACATGAATTATCTCATTGAATCACCATTTGTCAGATAAGGAAACTGAGACTGGAGAAGTGGGGTATCTTGGTATCTTGGTTCAAGTCATCTAGGTAAGAAGTGGCAGAATGAAGATTCTAAATCAATTTTTTTTCCTGAAAACCAAGACTGTTCTTCAGCACTATGGAAAGAATTCAGAAACGGGAAGCTTTGAAACCATATCTATCTTTTCAAAACCCGGGAGAAATAGTCAAAAGAGTGAAATGTACTGCGTTATCTATAGCCACCAGGGATTTGTAGCAGCTGCCGTACAAAATAAAATCTAGTCTCGGCATCAGAAGATTCACCAGAAACTTGACAATATTTTCTGACTGTTAGAATTTTTTGGCTACAAAATAGGAAATATTTCTCTAAAGCATAGCACTTGAGAAAATGTGACACACTACGAGGAAACTGGCAAAACAACAGTCACCCAGATGATCCAAAGCGAGGTAAGAATAGCTGATGTTGACATGCAGAGCCCATGCAAGTTTATAATATCTGCAACATCAAACTATGTGGTGACTCAATGAATTGCCACCAAATGTGTATTTTCTGGATGAATTCCTTTGTGTGTGTGTGTGTGTTTGTAAAAATGTGTCTCCCTCCCCTGAAGGTAGGAAGGAAAAATGGATGGTCCAAGAGTATATCGAGAAACAGAGAAAGACAGGCGTGTCAACTTTCAATGATTTTTGATTAACCCCCTTGGAAGTGTGTTGTTTTGAGGTCTTGGAAACTGTCAGATCAGTTGCTGTTTTTTTAATTTATCCATCTCAGTGGAAACTACATGGAGATGATGTCATTACTCCTTCTTGCCATAGAACACAAAGAATTTGTCTATGTCCGTGGTTGTACAGTACGATTGTTTAATACTCAATGCCATCTAACCTCTGTCCACTCAAATTGATGTATATAAAACTTAAACTAGCCATTTATAAAATTACTCTTACCTATTTTTCTGTTCTTATTTCTTAACTTGGCAATAACACATAGACATCTGTATATACTTTCAATCCAGAATCATTACATGTTATAGGCAATGGATAAATATGTTTCCGTAGGAATTGTAAGGGATTTCCAGGTCTTTCTAGTATCCATTATTTTCTTAGAAGTAAACCTGACAATTGAACATTGAGTCTGAATTGAACATAATTTTTTTGTTGGTGGAATTTAAAACTTAGGTGAATATTAAAATTCAGACATAATTCTTTAAAAAAAGAAAAAAATAACTCCACAAAAACTGATGGGCTTGTATCATTTTGGGGTATGTGTTCATGTGCATTTCCATAATAAAAACACTAGAAAAGGCAAGAAGCTGCAAAACAATTGAAATGTGAGTCAGAGGCGTAAATTATAAAAATGGAGATCTATGAAAATATCTTACTGCTTCTTCTAGCAATTACACTGAAACCAAATCGAACACTTCAGAAAATGTCAAACTGGAGGATTTGCATGTGTCAGTCTTCATTAGGGATTGTCACCTCTGCGCAGCCAGCTTAGATAAAGCCTGTGTTCGGAGAGACCCAATCGCCTGCCAAAATGGGAGAAATGGACTCAAAAGAGAGTAAACAAAAACTATGTCTGCAAACCACTGTATCAACTGACATCACAGTAGAGACGGCCACTGGAGAGCAAAAAGCTGTTTTGATGTACTTGTCTTAGAGATAACCTCTCAAGTCTGAATCCCATTTGTTAGGGTTTGGCAAGAAGCAACTTCTCCCGCTCATTTTCTGATAATCAAAGAAGACTTGAGCATCCATGGTTGTCAGTTAATTTCTTTAACTCTGACTCCTGTTCTTAATTCCACTTTAAGTTCGTGTTTATGTAACATATTTGATCTGGATTTGATTAGGAAGATATATCATAGTAAAGAATGAATTTTTATATTTTTCATCCAGAATTTACATTTCTTTAATGAAAAAACTAAATCGGTTTGCCTCCGTTACCATATTTTTCCTGTTATTTACTATTTTTCTTTGTTAAAAATAGTATGGTCTCGACTATTGTTTCAGTTCTTTCCAGTTAAATGTTGTTGGAGTCTAGAATTTTATCCTAAACTTTAAAACCTAACATTAAAAAGAAAATTGTGATGATACAAAATAAAATTGTTTTTCTTATAATTCCAAATGGGATAAGGAAAAGGTAGCAAAGAGGCTATTTTTATTTATTCTGGTCCCTTCCATGACCTGCTTTTCTTCCCAATCATGACTTGAAAATTGGTGACAGAGGTGAGGCAGCTCCCACCATTTTTTAAAAGAATCTATTTATTTACTATTTGGGCAGTTTTAGGTTTCTGATGAAATTGAGAGGAAGGCAAGGGGTCTCCCATATTCTCCCTGCTGTCATCATTTTTCATCCCTTCCTTAGCTCACCCTTCACCCTTCTGATTCCAGAACAGGTGAGACCTTACAGGAGGTTTTGAAATCTCCTGTTATAAGGTCTCCCAGCCTGAAACCTCTGTTCTTGCTGCATTGTTGTGTGTTGTATTTGGTGTGTCAGTTTCTATGCACAGTTCTGAAATTTTCTGAGATGAAATGAAGACATGCAAGATGAGGGTAATTAAACCAACTTACTGATGAAGAAATTACGGTTTAGGAAGGTAAGAAGCTTGCCTATAGAAATCAGAACCAGGAAATGTGTCCAAGTCTTACAGATTCTGAAGCCCCTACTCTTCTGACTGCCATAGACTGTCACACCCTTTTTATTGCTTAGAAGTAACTGATTAACAAATCAAACAAATTTCAGAAATCCTTAAATGTTAGTCATCTGATTATTGGGTTAAAGTGTAAAATAGAGCTTTTTGACAAGTGAGTTAATTTATAAAGTCACTACACAAATATTTATTGCCTGTTGCTACCAGGTCTTAGAGACCTTCCCTACCTGCTTAATATTACACAGGTACAAGTGTTTTTCTTCCAGTTTTTCTTTAAAAAGTAGCTTTTTCTTTGTCCCAATGTTCCACATTTTTGTTCTGTTTTTGGATGTAGTCTGTGCTTCAAAGATTTTCATTATAAAGTTCACTTATTGTTCATAAAGCATTTATTGATCATCGCATTATGCTGGGGATTCAAATATGAACAAAAATGGTTTGTTTTTCATGACTTCCTGCTTTTTAGTCACTGAGTATGTTTTCTTGGTCAAAAAAAATTAACCAGAACAAGAAAATACAGAAGCATAGGTAGATGTGGGCGGGTGGATAAAGCAAGGGAAATTGATGACATTGGTTTTAGAACTGAAGTTCTCATGGGATGCCAGATGGCTATTTCCATCAGTAACTGGATGCAGAGAGTTTGAGACTAGGAAAGAGATCTCGACTAGAGATGAAGGTTTAAGAGTCACCTGCATTTAGAGGAGCGTAGATGAGAGTCCTCCAAGGAGCCCATGTGGCAAGAAAGGAGGAGAGCCAAGAACAGAGCTCTAGGGGATCAGTGACCTGTCAAGTTCAAGCAGAAGACAGAAGACTGAGGATAAACGGTCAGAAGGAAAAGACCTGAAACTCTATAGAAGGCTTTCCCAGAAGTTACAGAGGAAAGGGTTCCAAGAAATCAGATGTTGAAATACGAACGGAAGTCAGGATGGAGAGAGGGCGGGCACAGGCTCTTCTCTCCGGACTCTTGGCTGTGGGGGCACTTAGCGTGACGGGTGATGCGTGGATGGTGACCACCTGCAAGCTTGTGTAGGGTGAGGTGATGCATGAGCTGCGTCCAGAGCCCATAGATATATGGCTCATTCTGAAAAATGCTCACTTATTATTTGTATTGATATATGTTCTTGTTTCAGGAGCAAAGCCAACAGAAAGCAATAATTTTGGATTTCTCCTTCCAGACCTTGTGATGGTGATCTTAGCTGTGAAACTGGAAGTTTTCCAGATGTTCAAAAAGCGTATTTTCTAGCCTGCTTCTATTTGTGGTACATCTGCCTAAACGTTTGATGTGATCTTCTCATGTCTTAATGTGAAAGTGAATTGTTCAAACAAGATGTTATTTAACATATATACCAATTTCAACCACAATAGAGATGGTATCTTTTTAATTTTTTTAATTTATTTTTTTTTAAAACATTTATTTATTTATTTAGCTGTGCCTGGTCTTAGTCACAGCATGTGGGATCTAGCTCCCTGACCAGGGATCGAACCCGGACACCCTGTGTTGGGAGCACGGAGTCTTAACCACTGGACCACCAGAGAAGTCCCTGGAGATGGTATCTTAAGCATAAAAATCAACTTGATGGAACAACCTTGTTTACCAACTTTGTAGAGGCAATTCCCATGGAAATCAGGAGGCTCTTTTTACATTTCTTATGTGTGGAAGGCAGCATGTCTTCTGCACCGTACTGTCAGTGACAATCTAGTTGCAAACATTTGTATACAATGTTTAGAGAACTTAAGACGATTTTGGGTAGTGTCTTTCCAGTGACCAAAAGCTTAAGCTCTGTGACTTTCAGGCTTACTCAGAAGTTGGAATGGACATCGTATTTGTCATTTGTATACATGTATACTTTATAATTTAAGTGAGGTATTGAACATGTATTTGATATTACACATAAAAGTGGTTAATATGGGTAATAAGGAATAACTGACACTCTCATACTCCAGTAGAGTAAAACTATCTAGATATTTTTGGATCTGTCTTGGTAAAGAAGTGACAATCTACCCAACATAGATTGACTTTTAGATTCTTGGATATTAAAAATATGTAGGAAATAATTATTGTATCATTTACTAAAGAGAAACTCTTCCTTTGATAACTATTGTTTGATTAGTTGCATTAGGTTAAAGTGTAGATGCCACCAAGATGTCAAGCCCGAGTCCTACATGGCTGTCATCTACATACGTTCTACCTTGGGGACCTGAACATCTAGTTCTCCATTTCATTTATGGTTAATAAGTTTGATTGATGTTTAATTAAACAGCAACATTTTTACTTAATTTGTACTTTCACAAAACTTTGAACTGTTGTCAATTGAAGAATTTTTCCAAGGTTCTTTTTTTTTTTTTACTGTACTTGGGAACCCATTAATGTTTTTAAATATATCTATTTTGCTTAGATTTTAATTTTCATATCTGGCTTATAGTTTTATCAGTAAGTATTTGATATGCAGATTTATTTATTATTGCCATCTGTTTCTGTGAAAGCAATTTAGAAAATGCTAGGCAGTTGCTTGAATGATGTTCAGGCCGGCATAGGAGGTAATTTTGGAAATCAGAACCCCACAAAGACAAATATTCTATCACTTGAGAGAAAGATCATACACAAATTAGCTTACCTAGCACTGCATTGTGATCTCACCACAAGTGTACCATCTGTATATGAGTTCTGAGGATATATATATCAAGATTAACTTAATGAATATTTTCTCCTGTTAGTAAATTATCTTTAACATATCTAGAATATTACCAGATTAAGAATATAGCTCAGCAAAATTTATTTAGAAATGTTAATGTCTTTATCCCTTCTAGATTACTTTCTTCTTTTATAGTATTTTTAATTGAATTATAGTTGATGTACAATATTATATGTTACAGGTATACAATATAGCAATTCATAATTTTTAAAGGTTATACTCCATTTATAGTTATTATAAAATATTGGCTATATTCCCTGTGTTTTACAATATATCTTTGTACCTTATTTTATACCTAATAGTTTGTACCTCTTACTCCCCTACCCCTATATTGCCCCTCCCTCTTTCCCTCTCCCTACTGGTAACCACTAGTTTGTTCTCTATATCTGTGAGTCTGCTTTTCTGTTATATTCACTAGTTCGGTGTATTTTTTAGGTTCCACATATAAGTGATATTATACAGTATTTGTCTTTCTGACTTATTTTACTTAGCATAATGCCTTCCAAGTCCATCCATGTTGCTGCAAATGGCAAAATTTCATTCTTTTTTATGGCTGAGTAGTATTCCATTATATATTTTATATATATATATATATCACATCTTCTTTATCCATTCATCTATCAGTGGACACTTAGGTTGCTTCTTCTATATCTTGGCAATTGTAAATAATGCTGTTATGATCATTGGAGTGCATGTCAAGAAACTAAAAAAGAACTACCATATGACCCAGCAATTCCACTCCTGGGTATATATCTGAAAAAAACAAAAACACTAATTCAAAATATACATGCCCCCTGTAGATTATTTTAACACTCTTAGGCTACATGTACAAAATTTCAACAAAATTCTGTATAACCAAACATTTCAATGGGCTCAATTCCCAAGATTTCAAGTGTGGTGGGAACTAGTGTCTTCTTTTTTTTTTTTTTTTTTTTTAATAAATTTATTTATTTATTTATTTATTTTTTGCTGTGTTGGGTCTTTGTTTCTGTGCGAGGGCTTTCTCCCGTTGTGGCAAGCGGGGGCCATTCTTCATTGCGGTGCGTGGGCCTCTCACTATCGCGGCCTCTCTTGTTGCAGAGCACGGGCTCCAGACGCGCAGGCTCAGTAGTTGTGGCTCACGGGCCTAGTTGCTCCGCGGCATGTGGGATCTTCCCAGACCAGGGCTCGAACCCGTGTCCCCTGCATTGGCAGGCAGATTCTCAACCACTGCGCCACCAGGGAAGCCCTGACTTCTTAATCAGAACTGGTCAATTGGACAGAGAAAACTGGAAGCAAGGAACCTTTGCAATCCAGTCTCATTTTGCCTCATTCAGCCATTCCAGCCTCTGCCTCTGACTTTATTTGGTCTAGAATATTCTTAGAAGGGTATGACAAAATTCAATCATTCTACCTAAATCCTTTCCAGTTCAATTTTAATCACCCCTCAGCTCCCCATGACATTTCTATGCGCTTTGGTAACATTAAATGTCTCCTATAGAGGGTTCTTTTTTTTTTTTAAACTGGTCTTAGAGTTAATTGTTTAAAGTCTGTCTTACTTATTTTAAATTACTTGAATGCAAACTCAAAGTCATCACGATACCTTCTTTGCCATTTTTCAAAATTGTTTGTTTTTGTCCAATGAAAAAATCAAGCAGCTATTGCTTATAATACAAAGATTTCTAAAGCAAAGTTAATAATCAGATGCTCAAACCACTCCTCAAATCTCTCCCACTTCCTTTTTCCATTTAGCAATATATCATGGACTTCCTTCCAAGTCAGCATATATAGATCTGACTCATTATTTTTAATGTTCAAGCTTTTTATCTATTTCCCTGATGATGAATATCAGATTTTTCCCAGATTTGTTGTAGTTGTTGCTGTTTTTCTACTATATAAAAAATACTGCAATAAATATCCTTATACATATATCTTTCCCTGTGTTTTTCTCTGGAGGCTAGCTTTCAAAAGGGCAACCACCAAGTCAAAGGCTGTATGTATTTTTAATTTAAAAAGATATTTTCAGAATTTTTTTAAAAAGATGTAATCATTCACTTATCCATCAGATATATGTGAGAGGGTCATTTCCCTTCCTCCTTGCCAGACTGGGTGTTATTTCTTATCTAAGTTTTGAGTATCCTGTATTTAGAACAGAGTTGTTCATAGTGTGTGCTCAAATCTTGTTGACTAGGTCACTTTATAGGATTTTTGAAGGTATATTTTCCTGTTAGATTTTTAATTGATACTAACTTTTCTTTATTCATATATAGACTCATAGTTTTTGTTTATAATATAAATTCATAACTATGAACTTGCATCAAATTTAGATCAAATTATGTTAGTATTTATTTGTCCATTTGAATATGAACATCTTTGTTTTTGTTTCTCACCCCTACCTCATTAATATCTCTTATTGCTGCTTTTAATACCATAATTACTAATAACAGTGGTTCGTACTGATAGGGCATTTTTGCCATGTTAGTCCACTTTTTTTTTTTTTTTTTTTTTTAAAGTAACTCATCACCTTTTTTGACCAGGATTCTTTATTTATTTATTTATAGCTGTGTTGGGTCTTCGTTTCCGCGCGAGGGCCTTCTCTAGTTGCGGCAAGCGGGGGCCACTCTTCATCGCAGTGCGCAGGCCTCTCACTATTGCGGCCTCTCTTGTTGCGGAGCACAGGCTCCAGATGCGCAGGCTCAGTAGTTGCGGCTCACGGGCCTAGCTGCTCCGCGGCATGTGGGATCTTCCCAGACCAGGGCTCGAACCCGTGTCCCCTGCATTGGCAGGCAGACTCTCAACCACTGTGCCACCAGGGAAGCCCTGTTAGTCCACTTTTATTGACAAAATGAAATGATGGAAGGGGTAAGTCTGCTCCTGATGATTCTGGATTCTTAAAAGTGGGTAATTTTTGGCTTTTTCTTCTACATGTCATCGCGTGGTCATCACGTCCCCAACACTGCAGTCTGTTATTCCTTTGCGAGTCTCCTTGCTAGAAGAAAAAAAAGCACAAGTTCCTTTCATCATTACTTTTGAATGATCCAATCATTTATGATTTATATATATATATATATATATATATATATATATATATGCCAGAGATATTCATCAAAATAGTTAAACATTTAACAAATATGTGTCTGGCATTATATGTCATAAAACATTTTTCTAAAATTGATCCTTACAATAACCCTATGATATTGGCATGGTGGTATCTTATTTAAATTTTACTGACAGAGAGAGTGAAGTTCCTGAAGAGGGTTTAAATGGTTTATTTATGGACCTAGAGCCAGGAAATACGATAACTAAGATTTACAGCAGGATTTCTTGATTCTAAGTCAAATGGTCTCTGACACTGGTTCTCAGAATCCTAAGTGCACACAAGATCCTTCAAATCTTTCAGTGTAAACAAGACTTAATTAAACAAGCAATTTGTGTATCTACTGACCATTGTTTACAATATCTAGTGAAATAGTTTATTGCAATTTCAGTTAAATTTGTCTTTGAATGTAATGGAAAATGAATTATAAATGAATTCATTTTTTCTTAGAAAAAATTAAAAACCTTTAAAATGGAAGTTCATAGAATAATAAAAGAAATCATTAATGAACAATTACTAACTTTTTAAGATTGATCAAATTTTACTCTGGAAACGTCACTTGAAGATCAGCCCTGGGGAACCTGATGCTCAGTGGAATAAGCCGAACACAGAAGGACAAATATTGCATTGCACCACTTCTATGAAGACCCTGAAATAGCTGAGCTCTGTAGAGGCAGAGGGTGGATTGGTGGTTGCCAGGCTCTGAGGGGAGGGGAAACAGGTAGGAGTCAGAGGCTGGAAAGTGGTAGTTCTGCAAGATGAGTCCTAGGCACCATGCTGTATAGTAGATCCCTATTGTTGACAATATTTAGCACTTAACATTTTGCTATGAGGGTAGATCTTAAGTGTTCCCATCACCATCATCATAAAATTAAAAGAGCAGGAAGAAACTTTCAGAGGTGATAGACATGTTTGACATATGTAGATTGTGGTGATGGTTTCACGAATGTAGACTTGTCTCCAAACTCAAGTTGGACACACTAAATTTGTACAGCTTTTTATATGTCAATCATATCTCAATAAAGTAGTTTAAACAAAAGAAGGAAAAAGAATTATAGAAAATGCTTCTGACTTAAAAAAAAAATCTTACCTGTGTGTGCATGCACACATGTGCATTTTCAGTTTTATTCCTATTCCCTATTAGTTTCTTGGTAACGTTTGATCATAATAATAAATTCTATATTTTTAGAGAGGTGCACATCTAGATTGAAATATCACCACAGTTTAACATGTTTGTAATGTAAAAGGCACACAACATATATATTCTTGTGTTTCCTAAATTTCCTTGAGAGTAACCATAGTGTTGAGATGCATTTTTCCATATATTATCAATTTTTTGTGTGTGAGGCAGTTGATGGACTCCCTATTCTGCCTGGGAATAGATCTTGAATACAGGAGAGATTGTGGAATCTTGAGGTTTCTTTGTTAAAACTCTGTGTGCTGCTTCCTTGAATCCATTTAATGATATTTTTGTGTAAAGAATATTCTTAAAGAAAGGGAAACATCTATAATTCTATTATTTACCTCAGTTATATTATATCTATCCCAATAATACTTCTCCACGTACTATTTTACAGACACTTAACTATTTTTCCTATTTGAACAACAATGACAACAGCAAATCCCAAGTCTTTTTTGTGTTTCTCTGAGTATTTTTTTCTAGTCTGTAGTTTGGCTTTGGTTTTGAATAAGCATCCACTCCCTTTTTCACTGTTGATACTAACACCAATGTATTAAAGGGTAAGACACCATATGTTAATTTCAGAATACCAGTTCCATTTTATTCATTTGAAATTCCAGTATTTGCAAAGCAGTTTATTTACATCTAACTTGCAGTAATGTTTATGCTTTCCATTTTTTTCATTTTGACTTATTTTCAAAGAATTTTGTTATCTTACATTTCTGATATTTTTTATTTTGTTAAAAAGATTTATTTTTATTCTCATTGAAAGGAAAAAGTAGAAAAGATGGGCAGCAGAAATTTTTGTGTTTAAGCAAAGCTGAAGAAACATGGCACTGATTCTTGTTTTTTTGTTTTAACATACCAAAGGGTCAAGAATTGCTATTTAAATCTGATAAAGTGTGACTGAAAAGATCATGTAATGGGCAGAATCATAAACCAAGGTACAACTAAATAGGTGCTAAGAAAAGAGGCACAAAATATGTCTCAATAAGGAAGTCAAACTAAAATTATGAAATAGTCATTCTAGACACTTGGTCTACATGATGCAAAATATCTAAATAAGTCAATTAGAAAATTATGGATTTCTGGTTGCTCTGTAGACTTGAAATCACGCTCAAAACTGGATTTTTCAAGCATATTCAATTATGATGATAGATGCATCATTTTCAAGGTAATCCTTGAGGTTGAATGCTGAGTGCCTATCAATTAATGGCCACTCATTAGTGTAACTGCTTCTTTTACAGTTATGTTTGACTTTTACTGACTTACATTTCAGGTCTAGGAGGGAGTCAAATCCAGGTAATGCTGTCAAGTGGATTTTTCTACAGGAAAAAATGAAATTGATCCAACTTATATTTTGGTATTGGATTATATATAGAAAATAGTTAGAGTAATAAGAATGGTCCTCCATACCCTTAAAGTTGCCCATCAGAACATTACTAATCTTTCCAGATTAATACAATCCATAGAAAATGTTTACAGTAAAACAATTTTTGAGCAGTAATTTCCCTTAAACATCACTCTGATTGTAACAATCTCTGTATCTCTCTATTTCTACTCTAATCCTTCAATTAGACATAAGCTTCTCAATGACAGGTGGACGCCTGGCTTCTGCTTTGCTTCTCAAACACTCCTGAGGACAGGAAATCTTGATGGATATGGGTAGAGGCCGAACCAATATGTTCCTGGTGTTCTGTGAAACCAGATCCATTATATAAGAAAATGGGAACCAAATGTTCAGTATCTCTGAAAACTAGCTTGGTAGGTAGATAAGCCTCGGAGACATGTCAGATTATCCTACTAGTTGGTAGTGGACATATTTCAAATCTAACCAATGTTTCCCTGTTTCACTACCTTCCTATGAATATCAACATCCTTATGATTTATAAAACTATGATGATACTGATGAAAACTAAATTTGGAAATCACAGAAGGAATAGAAATAAATGGTTAAGCTTGATGCTCTCTGAGGAAAGTCTTTCTAAAAGATATGATGTTGCTTGATCCTTAAGCTAGTCAAATGGAATAAATAAGAATTTTTTTGCGAAGATGATACAACTGAAGCATAAGTTTTGTTATGATTAACAAAACCACGTCCACGTTGCATCTCTAAGAAATCTTGAAGAAGACAGGTGTTGATTCCATCAGAAGTATTGGGATTTGATTGTTTTCTGAGTACCTAACGGTACTCAGGGGGGTCAGGTGGGGAGGGAGGAATCCTGATACTAACATTATTTATCGTTATTTAGTCTCTGGGTAGTATGAGAATGTATAACAAAGGATTTAAGTGTAAGTCATTTACAGTGTTTTTTCAAAGCAAAACAATAATAGTGGAGTAAGAGAGTCAACATTAAAGGCTAAACTCAGAAAATTATGTATTCTACAGAGTGTTGGTGGAAATAGTGATGTGGGATCTTCCTAAATTTTTAATTTCCTTGGAAATAAGTGTTAAATGGAGTGCAGTTCTAAACTGGTAAGCACAGATGCAATTCCAAACTGATACATATAGATGTTGAAAAGGAGAAACTATAAAAATTTCAGGTCAAATCACTCAGTAATTAGAAACTAACTTAAAAGCCATTCTGAATAAGTCATAACTTACAGTCCATGGTTTTATTAAGGCAAACCAGGGTAAATTTTCCTTTTTCACCTACCATTTCATGTTTCTAGAATTAGCATGACCTATATTAGATTGCTTTTTCCTTTTTTTGGAAATTGATTTTTACGTTTGCAAATGATGTTATTTGGTTCATATTGGACACTGGCTTTCATAGTAAAAGTGCTGATCTCAAGATTTTATTTTTTGAAAGCATATGTGTGATCACTTGTTCCTCAATCCCACCTAGTCATTGTGTGGATTTTGCACACAGTTGTTTTAAATTTTCATCCTTTCCAGAAAGATAGTAAAATAGTTCTTACATGAAAATCTTTTACTTTGCACATTTGAAACAGAGCATCCGTTAGCTGAGCCAGCATAAACTCCTAGAACCAGAACCCACAGTTGAACTTCGAGAGGAAAATCTATTAAGTTAATACAGTAACACAGGAAGCTTGAAATGTTTAAAGAAATGAAAGAATCCTGTAAAACGGCATTCCACTAGTCAGTTGTGATGCAGCCTTATTGAATTGTTACCATAAGTCACAAAAATAGGTATCAGTTTGTGTCAACTCTGTTCCATCGCATGACCCTCGCAGAAGAATTCCAAGGTTTCTATAGAGCTTAGATTACAAGAGATTCCATTCTCTATTTTTAGGTAAATATTTCTGATAATTTGCTTAAAAACAAAGAGCTATGTATATCTTAGGTGTTTGGTGTGTTGATACATACACAGGGTTATCATGGTACCAAAGACGAAGAGTTTCATAATTATTGTTTCTCTCTGATGCCTGATATATTGCTTGCTTACTTACTGGTTAAAGACTTGACCCGAATGGGCAAATGTCAATGGGTACCTTTTGATAAAGAGGATGGATGCTGTTTTATTAACATGTGGCTATTGAATCTTACTGAGACAACCGACAATTTGTTTTTTTCCCAATTCAATCTAACCAGTATTACGTGATATGCCAGTTTCTATGCAAGATAAGGCAGAGTGTGCAAAAATGAAAACCCTTAAGGAGTTTGGAATCCAGTTGAGGAGATGGAAAATGTTTACAATTTACTATCACACAGAGCATATTAAGTGTTAAAATAGAGATACAAATATGTATACGTACAGTGTTATGAAGCAGAGAGATGAAAAGTCTTATTTGGGAGAGTAGATTCTAAAAGCCGTCACTCGAGCAATGGCATGTGAACTGGATCTGACTGGTGGAGATGGGAGAAAGGGCAGTGCAGGTGAAGGACAGTGCAGGGTAGAATCCTGGAAAGCAGAGGGCTTGAGGGGGAAGGGTGGGGAGACTCCAGTCTTCAGGGAAGGGTCCAAGGTAGTGTAGTAAGAGATGCAGTTGGAGAGCAAGCTCTTGGTCCTCAGAGACCCAAGCTCAAGATTTTTGACTCTGTTCTAAATTTAGGTGATAATTGTCAAGGATTTTGAGCAAGAGAATGACAAGGAGAGTCAATTAGTCTCATTTCAATACAAAGGATGAGGAGGAGGTGAATGGGATCAGAGCCTTAGTCGTTTGATAAGCAAGTGCTGAGCACCAATTTATGCTGCAGGCTAAACAGCATCAGTGATGTCGGGAAATCGTATCAGTTTCCTAGGGCTGCCAGAACGAAGTACACACTGGGTGGCTTAAAACAACAAATGTATTTTCTCACAGTTCTGAAACATCAGCCAGAGCCTTGTTCCCTCCAAAACCTCCAGGAGGGGATCCTTCCTTGCTTCTTCCAGCTGCTGGGAGCACCAAGCATTCCTTGGCTTACAGCATCCAAGCTCCAATCTCTGCCTCTGTGTTCACATGGTTGTCTCTCCTCTTACAAGAACTGTAATCATGTGGGATTAGAGCTCACTCTAATGGCCTCGTCTTAACTGGATCACATCTGCAATGACCTGTTTGCAAATAAAGTCACATTCACAGGTATGAGATTAGAACTTCAACCTACCGCTCCGGGGGATACAATTCAACCCATCACAAGAATGGATAGTGGCACCTAATGGGAAAGGTAGTACCAAGACAGAATTAATCTATGATGTAGAGATGGAGGAGAGAGTAGGAAGGCAATGCCTCCAGATTGGGAGGGGAAGAAAATACAAAAGCTGGAGAGTCAGGCAGTTGGGAGGGGTAGAAAAGGAAAATTGGGTGATCTCAACTATATGAGTTCAATATCGGTGAACTTCCAATTGCATCTGTGAGCTGACCTCCGACTTCTGTCATTCAACAATGGTCGGGGGACTCCCGGAAATTTGACTTGTAGCTGGTGGGGGGCTACACGTATTCGTGACAATAGCCTGTCTCTACCACACCCTTGTGATGTGTTTATCTTACTGTAGTATGGATAGTGATGATTAAAACAGTTATCAGACAGAAATCGTCCTAAAGGGAAGACATTACTAGTGAGCAGGAAAACACACACACACACACACACAAACATGTCATGGAGATATTTATCAGTGCAGAGGCATCTCTACTCTGTCTTACACATTCTGACAAGCACTTGGCATGAAAGGATAATTCTGAGATGAATGCGATGGTAACCTGGCATTGTTCACCAAACTGCTAGGCAGATCAGAAAAAGTCCTCTCTTTGTAGTGGAGGGGGGGACCAGGAGGAGGATGAGGTGAGTAGGGGGAATGTGGTGAGTGGGCACTGGGGACAGAAGATGGAAGAGGGGTTGGAGGTTTAAAATATGGCTAAAAATAGCTCCAGGCATGAGACTGCATAAAGCTATCACCCTGCTGGATTCCTATATCTTACCCTCATGTAAAGGCAGTGGGCTCTATGAAATCTTTCGTGAATACTATTCATTTCACCAGTGAAAAATTATTTCTGGCATAATTTATACAAATAAGCCTGTGTAATTTAGATAGTTGTATTTAAACCATTTGCTGTAGCTACTACATACATTACGGATTACTGATTAATATATTTCAAATGTTAACAAAGAAACCCAAATTGATCAAAATTAACTTCTATGCATGGGGACACACAACACTATTTATACTGAAGTATTTGAAAGTAATGACCAAAAAGGCAATACAAATCCTTTTGAAAATAATCTCATAATCGGGTGTGTGGCTCTTCAATTAAAGGTAGAGGTCAAGACTATGGAAGGAGAGAGTCTGAGGCACTGAGTATGAGAGAAGAGAGCCGAAGACAGATGCTGTAGAATTTTACCTTCAGAGAAAAGTTGTAGGAAGAGAAGCCAGGCAAGGAGCCTGGGAAAAGACGATTAGAGCAGATGGAAAAACTGGGAGTAAAAGAGTGGGTGTTAGGAATGACACGCATCACAGAGGGGAGGGAGATACTCATGACCTTCAAGAGAGAATTTGCTTCTATAGATGAGAGAGTCGCAAGTCTGAAGAGCTTATGTGAGTGGGTGGCAGTGAATGGTGGGAAGATATGTGGAGGACAGGATTTGCAGGGGAGGGGAAAGTTTTTATCTGTCACATCTGCCCTTTCTGAAGGGTGGGCTTTTGTTAGTGTGAGCTGGACCAGTGTGATGATGTGGGCTCAGAATAAAAAGGAGCACGGTTCTTGAGGGGGAATCTGAGACTGAGGCCAGGTTAGGGAGCGTGTTGGACATTATTCAGTATCCAGGAGATGGTTGACTGTGATGTTCACTATAATGAAAAATATATATGTGTTTATATTATTCTTTCATTTTTTTTTGAATTTTATTTTATTTATTTTTTTATACAGCAGGTTCTTATTAGTTATCTGTTTTATACATATTAGTGTATACATGTCAATCCCAATCTCCCAATTCATCCCACCCTCCCCACCCCACTTTCCCCCCTTGGTGTCCATATGTTTGTTCTCTACATCTGTGTCTCTATTTCTGCCCTGCAAACTGGTTACCAGTTCATCTGTACTATTTTTCTAGGTTCCACATATATGCGTTAATATACGATATTTGTTTTTTTCTTTCTGACTTACTTCCCTCTGTATGACAATCTCTACATCCATCCATGTCTCTACAAATGACCCAATTTCATTTCTTTTTATGGCTGAGTAATATTCCATTGTATATATGTACCACATCTTCTTTATCCATTCGTCTATCGATGGGCATTGAGGTTGCTTCCATGACCTGGCTATTGTAAATAGTGCTGCAATGAACATTGGGGTGCATGTGTCTTTCTGAATTATGGTTTTCTCTGGGTATATGCCCAGTAGTGGGATTGCAGGGTCATATGGTAATTCTATTTTTAGTTTTCTAAGGAAAGGAACCTCCATACTGTTCTCCATAGTGGCTGTATCAATTTACATTCCCACTAACAGTGCAAGAGGGTTCCCTTTTCTCCACACCCTCTCCAGCATTTATGTTTGTAGATTTTTTTGATGATGGCCATTCTGACTGGTGTGAGGTGATACCACATAGTAGTTTTGATTTGCATTTCTCTAATAATTAGTGATGTTGAGCAGCTTTTCATGTGCTTCTTGGCCATCTGTATATCTTCTTTGGAGAAATGTCTATTTAGGTCTTCTGCCCATTTTTGGATTGGGTTGTTTGTTTTTTTAATATTGAGCTGCATGAGTTGTTTATATGTTTTGGAGATTAATCCTTTGTCCGTTGATTCATTTCCAAATATTTTCTCTCATTCTGAGGGTTGTCTTTTCGTCTTGTTTATGGTTTCCTTTGCTGTGCAAAAGGTTTGAAGTTTCATTAGGTACCATTTGTTTATTTTTTTTATTTCCATTACACAAGGAGGTGGATCAAAAAAGATCTTGCTGTGATTTATGTTAAAGAGTGTTCTTCCTATGTTTTCCTCTAAGAGTTTTATAGTGTCCAGTCTTACATTTAGGTCTCTAATCCATTTTGAGTTTATTTTTGTGTATGGTGTTAGGGAGTGTTCTAATTTCATTCTTTTACATGGAGCTGTCCAGTTTTCCCAGCACCACTTATTGAAGAGACTGTCTTTTCTCCATTGTATATCCTTGCCTCCTTTGTCATAGAGTAGTTGACCATAGGTGCGTGGGTTTACCTCTGAGCTTTCTATCCTGTTCCATTGATCTATGTTTCTGTTTTTGTGCCAGTACCATATTGTCTTGATTACTGTAGCTCTGTAGTATAGTCTGTGGTCAGGGAGTCTGCTTCCTCCAGCTCTGTTTTTTTCCTTCAAGACTGCTTTGGCTATTTGGGGTCTTTTGTGTCTCCATACAAATTTTAAGATTTTTTGTTCTAGTTCTGTAAAAAATTCCATTGGTAATTTGAAAGGGATTGCATTGAATCTGTAGATTGCTTTGGGTAGCATAGTCATTTTCACAATATTGATTCTTCCAATCCAAGAACATGGCATATTTCTCCATCTGTTTGTATCATCTTTAATTTCTTTCATCAGTGTCTTATAGTTTTCTGCATACAGGTCTTTTGTCTCCCTAGGTAGATTTATTCCTAGGTATTTCATTCTTTTTGCTGCAGTGGTAAATGGGAGTGTTTCCTTAATTTCTCTTTCAGATTTTTCATCATTAGTGTGTAGGAATGCAAGAGATTTCTGTGCATTAATTTTGTATCCTGCAACTTTACCAAATTCATTGATTAGCTCTAGCAGTTTTCCGGTGGCATCTTTAGGATTCTCTATGTATAGTATCATGTCATCTGCAAACAGTGACAGTTTTACTTCTTCTTTTCCAATTTGTAGTCTGATCCCCGTGGCTAGGACTTCCAAAACTATGTTGAATAATAGGGGCGAGAGTTAACATCCTTGTCTGGTTCCTAATCTTAGAGGAAATGCTTTCAGTTTTCACCATTGAGAATGATGTTTGTTGTGGGTTTGTCATATATGGCCTTTATTATGTTGAGGTAGGTTCCCTCTATGCCCACTTTCTGGGGAGTTTTTATCATAAATGAGTGTTGAATTTTGTCAAAAGTTTTTTCTGCATTTACTGAGATGATCATATGGTTTTTATTCTTCAATTTGTTAATATGGTGTATCACATTGATTGATTTACATATATTGAAGAATCCTTGCATCCCTGGGATAAATCCCATTTGATCATGGTGTATGATCCTTTTAATGTGTTGTTGGATTCTGTTTGCTAGTATTTTGTTGAGGATTTTTGCATCTATATTCACCAGTGATATTGGTCTGTAATTTTCTTTTATTGTAGTATTTTTACCTGGTTTTTGTATCAGGGTGATGGTGGCCTCATAGAATGACTTTGGGTGTGTTCCTTTCTTTGCAGTTTTTTGGAAGAGTCTGAGAAGGCTGGGTGTTAGCTCTTCTCTAAATGTTTGGTAGAATTCACCTGTGAAGCCATGTGGTCCTGGACTCTTGTTTGTTGGAAGATTTTTAATCACAGTTGCAACTTCATTACTTGTGACTGTTCTGTTCATATTTTCTATTTCTTCCTGGTTCAGTCTTGGAAGGTTATACCTTTCTAAGAATCTGTCCATTTCTTCCAGGTTTTCCATTTTATTGGCATAGACTTGCTTGTAGTAGTCTCTTATGATGCTTTGTATTTCTGCAGTGTCTGTTGTAACTTCTCCTTTTTCATTTCTAATTTTATTGATTTGAGTCCTCTCCCTTTTTCTTGATGAGTCTGGCTAATGGTTTATCAATTTTGTTTATCTTCTCAAAGAACCAGCTTTTAGTTTTATTTATCTTTCCTATTGTTTTCTTTGTTTCCATTTCATTTATTTCTGCTCTGATCTTTATGATTTCTTCCCTTCTACTAACTTTGGGTTTTGTTTGTTCTTCTTTCTCTAGTTCCTTTAGGTGTAAGGTTAGATTGTTTATTTGAGATTTTTCTTGCTTCTTGAGGTAGGCTTGTATTGCTGTAAACTTCCCTCTTAGAACTGCTTTTGCGGCATCCCATAGGTTTTGGATCATCGTGTTTTCATTGTCATTTGTCTCTAAGTATTTTTTGATTTCCTCTTTGATTTCTTCAGTGATCTCTTGGTTATTTAATAACGTATTGTTTAGCCTCCAGGTATTTGTGTTTTTTACATTTTTTTCCCTGTAATTGATTTCTAATCTCAAAGCAGTGTGGTCGGAAAAGCTGTTTGATATGATTTCAATTTTCTTAAATTTACTGAGCCTTGATTTGTGACCCAAGATGTGATCTATCCTGGAGACTGTTCCATGTGCACTTGAGAAGAAAGTGTAATCTGCTGTTTTTGGATAGAATGTCCTATAAATATCAATTAAACCATCTGATCTATTGTGTCATTTAAAGCTTCTGTTTCCTTATTAATTTTCTGTTTGGATGATCTGTCCATTGGTGTAAGTGAGATGTTAAAGTCCCCCACTATTATTGTGTTACTG
The DNA here is from genome assembly GCF_949987535.1 of Balaenoptera acutorostrata. Lineage (NCBI taxonomy): Eukaryota > Metazoa > Chordata > Mammalia > Artiodactyla > Balaenopteridae > Balaenoptera > Balaenoptera acutorostrata. The sequence continues at coordinate 5,775,860 of NC_080081.1, forward strand.
TCAATTTCCTCTTTTGTAGCTATTAGCAGTTGCTTTATGTATTGAGGTGTTCCTGTGTTGGGTGCATATATATTTATAATTGTTATATCTTCTTCTTGGATTGATCCCTTGATCATTATGTAGTGTCCTTTCTTGTCTCTTGTAACATTCTTTATTTTAAAGTCTATTTTATCTGATATGAGTACTGCTACTCCAGCTTTCTTTTGATTTCCATTTGCATGGAATATCTTTTTCCATTCCCTTGCTTTCAATCTGTATATGTCCCTAGGTCTGAAGTGGGTCTCTTGTAGACAGCATATATATGGGTCTTGTTTTTGTATCCATTCAACGAGCCTGTGTCTTTTGGTTGGAGCATTTAATCCATTCATGTTTAAGGTAATTATCGATATGTATGTTCCTATGACCATTTTCTTAATTGTTCTGGGTATGTTTTTGTAGGTTCTTTTCTTCTCTTGTGTTTCCCACTTAGAGAAGTTCCTTTAGCATTTGTTGTAAAGCTGGTTTGGTGGTGCTGAATTCTCTTAGCTTCTGCTTGTCTGTAAAGCTTTTGATTTCTCCATCAAATCTGAATGAGACCCTTGCCGGGTAGAATAATCTTGGTTGTAGGTTCTTCCCTTTCATCACTTTAAATATGTCCTGCCACTCCCTTCTGGCTTGTAGAGTCTCTGCTGAGAGATCAGCTGTTAACCTCATGGGAGTTCCCTTTAATGTTATTTGTCGTTTTTCCCTTGCTGCTTTCAATAATTTTTCTTTGTCTTTAAGTTTTGTCAATTTGATTACTATGTGTCTTGGAGTGTTTCTCCTTGGGTTTATCCTGCCTGGGACTCTCTGCCCTTCCTGGACTTGGGTGGCTGTTTCCTTTCCCATGTTAGGGAAGTTTTCAACTATAAACTCTTCAAATATTTTCTCGGGTTCTGTCTCTCTCTCTTCTCCTTCTGGGACCCCTATAATGCGAATGTTTTTGCATTTAATGTTGTCTCAGTGGTCTCTTAGGCTGTCTTCATTTCTTTTCATTCTGTTTTCTTTATTCTATTCCGCAGCAGTGAATTCCACCATTCTGTCTTCCAGGTCACGTATCTGTTCTTCTGCTTCAGTTATTCTTCTACTGATTCCTTCTAGTGTATTTTTCATTTCAGTTATTGTATTGTTCATCTCTGCTTGTTTGTTCTTTAATTCTTCTAGATGTTTGTTCTTTAATTCTTCTAGGTCTTTGTTAAACATTTCTTGCATCTTCTCGATCTTTGCCTCCATTCTTTTTCCGAGGTCCTGGATCATCTTCACTATCATTATTCTGAATTCTTTTTCTGCAAGGTTGCCTATCTCCACTTCATTCAGTTGTTTTTCTGGGGTTTTATCTTGTTCCTTCATCTGGTACATAGCCCTCTGCCTTTTCATCTTGTCTATCTTTCTGTGGATGTCGTTTTTCTTCCATAGCCTGCAGGATTATAGTTCTTCTTGCTTCTGCTGTCTGCCCTCTGGTGGATGAGGCTACCTAAGAGGTTTATCTTTTCTTTCATTTTTATGATTCACACAATACTTTAAAATATGTATTAATAAGTCCTGATTGAATTACATTTTCTCTTGAGAGATCTTGAGTCCCAGTTTCCACTGCCAATCTAGTTCTTAAAATTTTTGAAGACATGGCAAACTGATTTAATATGCCAGTATGCAAGGTACGCAACAAGTGTTCAGAAAATATATTGTTTTCTTGGGAGTAGGAGGGTTGTGGATTATTTTGGAATGCCAAAGCCCAGTTCTTAAAGATACCTATAATATAAAAAAATATTTATCAGGCATCTAAAATGTGTGAAATGAGTGTGGTTGGTGGGCAAAAGAATGCATGTGGGGGAGTGGCCAAGATGGCAAAGTAGGAAGACCCTGAGCTCACCCCCTCCCATATGTATATCAAAATGACAACTATTTACAGAGCAACTATCAATGGCAATGACCTGAAGACTAGCAAAAAGATCTACAGCTGGATATATAAAGAGGGAACCACAGTGAAACAGGTAGGACGTGCAGAGACATGGTATAATTAAGACCCACACCCTAGGTAGCTGATCCACGAGTGGGAGGATAATCACAATTGCAGTGAGGGATCTGATCCCCACATCCGGCATCCCAGACTGGGGGTCCCGCACCAGTAATTTGAGCCCTAAGAATGTCTGGCTTTGAAGGCCAGTGGGGGTTGCATTTGGGAGAGGCAAAGGGCCGTGGGAATAGACTCTTAAAGGATGCATGCAAAATCTCACATGCTCTGAGACCCAGGGCAGAAGCAGTCATTTGAAAGGAGCCTGGGTCAGATCCACTTGCTGATCTTGGAGAGCTTCCCAGAGAGGCAGGAGGCAGCTGGGATTCATTCTGTGGATGTAGACGCTGGTGGCAGTCACTGGAGAGCTCCTTCTACCACAAGGGCACTGGTACTGGCAAGTGCAGTTATGGAGTCCTCCCTCTAGCCCTCCAGTGCCAGGTCCCTGCCCACCAGCTAGTTGGCACAAGCCCTGGGACCTTCCAGGCCAGTAGCCAGCCACATCTATTGGCAGTCCGGAACCAGCAGTCTCGGGACCCAGTCCAGGGAGCCCACAGGATCGGGGCCTGCCCACCAGCAGGTAGACACTAGCCCTAAGACCCCCTGGACCCTGCCCACCTGCAGGACCATACCAGCCCTGGGACCCAGCCCCACCCACAACTGGCCAGCAGACTCTGAACTAAATAGAACCAGAAGGGTACACACAGCCCACATGGGAGGCACCCCTAGAGCATAAACCTATGGTGAAAAGAGAGGGGTGTGCTCCTGGGCCCCATAGGACATCTTCTACATAAAGCCACTTAACCAACCTACCTAATACATACAAATAAAAACAGAATCAGGCAAAATGAAGCAACGGAAGACTATGTTCCAAATAAAGGAATAAGATAAAACCTTAAAACTGAACTAAATGGAGATAAGCAATCTACCCAATAAAGAGGTCAAGGTAATGATAAAGATGCCCAATGAACTTGGGAGAGGAATGGATGAACACAAATTTACCAAAAGGTCAAAAGATATAAAGAACTAGCAGAAAATTTTCAAGCTAGAGGGTGTGCTATAATATATTTAAAGTGATGAAAGGGAGAAACCTACAACCACAAATACTCTACCCAGAAAGATTTGAAGATGAGACAGAGTTTTACAGACAGGCAAAAGCTGAGAGTTCAGTTTACAAGAAATGTTAAAGGGACTTCTTTAAGTGGAAAAAGAAAAGTCCATCACTAGAAAAATGAAAATTACCAAAGGAAAAATTTCATTGGTAAAGGCAAATATACAATAAAGGTTGTAGATCAACCATGTATAAAGCTAGTAGGAAGGTTAAAAGAAAAAAATTATATCCACAATATGTAGTTAAGCGATACCCTAAACACAAGGATGTGAAGTGTCAAAAACATTAGTCATGGGTGGGGGGTAGTAAAAATGTAGGATTGTTAAAATGCCTTAGAATTTAAGAGATCAGCAACTTAAAATAATTACCTATTTTATATATATGTATAGGTTGCTATATGTAAACCTCATGGTAACCACAAGTCAAAAATCTGTAACAGATACACCGAAAAGAGAAGGGAATCCAAACATAACACTAATGATAGTCAAATCACAAGGGAAGAGAGCAAAGAAAGGAGCAACAAAGAACTACAAAAACAACTCCAAAACAATTAACAGAATGGCAGTAAGTACGTACTTATCAATTACTTTAACTGTACTAAATGCTCAAATAAGAAGACAATAGCTGAATGAATACAAAAAACAAGTGCCCATCAATAGATGAAAGAATAAAAAATATATATATATATATATATATACACACATATTTACACACACACACACACACACATACATACAATGGAATATTTCTCAGCCATAAAAAATGAAATTTTGCCATTTGTGACAACATGGGTGGACCTAGAGAATATTATGCTTAGTGAAATAAGTCAAAGACATACCATTTGATTTCACTCAGATGTGGAATCTAAAAAACAAACGAACAAACACAACAAACAGATTCATAGATACAGAGAACAAATAGGTGGTATCCAGAGGGGAGGGCAGTGGAGGGATGAGAGAAATAGGTGAGGGAGATTAAGAGGTACAAACTTTCAGTCACAAAATAAAGTCATGGGGAGAACATGTTCAGAATGGGGAATATAGTCGTTTATATTGGAATATCTTTGTACGGTAATGCTAAATAGGCTTATCCTGATCATTTTGTAACATTGAAATATCAGTCACTATGTTGGGTACCTGCATATAAAATAGTGTTGTAGGTCAATTATACTTCAATCATGTTTTTGAAACTGGAAGCACTGGGAGGAAATGCATCAAAATGTTAATGGTGGTTTTGCGGGGGAAGAGGGGGTTCGGATTATGGGCGATTATTATTTTTTACTTTATGCTTTTATATATTTCTGGTTGTATGCAGTGAATATGTCTTGCTTGTAAAATTAGAAAGAAAAGAATGTCATTAAAATGTCATTAAAAATGAAAAAATAATCATTATGACATTTTACCCTAGATATGAGATGCAGCATTGTATTTTCTTCACAATGACTGTTGAGATCCATGATATTTCCTGGTTTTTAGATACTACCCGAAGAAAAGAGACATATGCTATATATGATTATACTACATGCATAATACCATATGTGTATGTATATCTACATATTTGTATATGCTTTTCATGTGTACGCAATTCTAATATGGCATTCCCTTTGCTTGATCTTACCATGTCACATATTTGCTCCATCGTGTAGATTCTATTTGTGAAACCTATTGTTGCTTGTAGAAGTAAACTGATTTAATTGTAAATATTTTCTCTTACTTTGATTGCTGAAATCCATTTGTACTTAGTTTGCTCCAGGCTGAACAATTTATTACACAAGAGTTACAAAGTTATTATTTCCGAACAACTTCCCTGGAATTATTCTATTGAACATTTCAATGCTATTAAAGAACAAAACCCAACCTTATGGCTATTAATAATAGCAGTTTATATCTGCATAGGACCTGACAGTTTACTACTGGCCATTTCCTCAGAACAGTTTCTCATTTGACCTTTAAAATATCTATGTTTAAAAAAATCATCATGAAATAAACAAAAGGACTTTTGTTGACCTCATCTTAGCAATAAGGAGACGTGGTCCCCTGGAGATTCAGTGTCGTGATTAATGTCACCTGAGTCTTTGCTACTTATCCTACATACTTGGGAAGCCTATTTGTTGCCTCCTGCCAAGATATGTGCCATCCTTTTCATGGGATATTTTTCTTCTTGTCTAAAAGGTAAGACACTTCTCTTTGATATGTGATTGATATTATCATTGCTACAATTGTACTAGTTGTTACTTCAATGGTGCATCCACAGTGTAATTGTTCACATCTTGATTTTAGTACTTTTTCATGGTGAATTCTCTTAGTTTCTTAGGTCTGCCATAGCAAAGTACCGTAAACTCGGTGGCTTAGCACAACAGAAACATATTTTCTCACAATTCTGGAGGCTAGAAATCTGAAATCAAGGTGTCGGCAAGGTCCTGTTCTCTTTGAAGTCTGTAGTGGAGGATCCTTCCTTGTCTCGTCCCAGCGGTTACTATCAATTTTGGTGTCCCTCGGCTTGTAGATGCGTCACTCCAATCTCATGACATGCAGCTATCTATGGGTTGAAGTCTCTAGTGCCTGGCCAACTGACGGTAGGCCAGTGGCATCACTTTTATGAATGCATCAATAATACAAGGTAGTCGGAGAACAACAAAACAAATAGCCATCTGCAGTGAGCTCCATTCACCGAGTTTTGGAAGTTAATGACGCCGTATTGAAGGAGCATTGCATGAACCTCTGTGGCATATGCCTGGTGGTGGTACCTAATTTCATAGTCCACAAACCGTAATGATTCAATTTTCTCAGAGGTGTATTTATCTATGTCTGATATTTATCCCTTTCTACTGTGTACTAATTTGGAAGTTACTTAATTGTTTACCTGAGACAGAAAATGACCAAGAGAGGAAAGATTATACACAGAGGAGAATTCAAGAAATCCTTTTGCCCCCAGTTTTATTGAGAAATAATTAACCTACATCACTGTATATTAAGGTGTACAGAAGGATAGTTTGATTTATGTATATTATGAGGTGATTATCACAATAGGTTCAGCTAACACCGATCATCTCATACAGATACAATACAAAAAAAGAGGAAAGAAAGAAAATTCTCCTTGTGATGAGAAGTCTTAGGATGCACTCTCTTAGCAATTCTCCTATATATCATTCGGCAGTGTTAACTGTACATTACATCCCTAGCATTTATTTATCTTATGACCGGAAGTTTGCACCTTTTATAACCACCTTTGTCCAGTTCCCCCTTCCCCGCATACCCCACCTCTGGCAACCACAAGTCTGCTCTTCTTCGATGAGATTTTTTGCTTTTGCTTTAGATTCCACATATAAGCGAGATCATACAGTATTTGTCTTTCTCTATATGACTTATTTCACTTAGCATAATGCCTTCAAGGTACATCCCTGTTGTGCGCAGATGGTAGGATTCCCTCATTTTTTATGGCTAAATATTATTCCATTATACATATATACCACAACTTCTTTATCCATCTTCTAAATAAATTTATAATGAAATGGGCTCTTTGAAAATCTGGTGCAGAGTTGCTTTTTAAAATAGACTTTTTGTCTGCATTTTTAATTGATCTATTCATTTATTCAGACAGGTGACAGGTATTGCTAAGAATCCCTTTACCGGGACCTGTGCTAGGCACTACACTGGATACAAAGGCGAAGTTTTAAAAATCTTGCCATCAGGACTTTATAGTCTAATTGAGCAGATGAGTCATGCAGCCTCCCATTCACATAGCTGTTAGTGAGTGTCAATGGCCAGATGTTGAAATTAATCAAAAGTCTATAATTTAGTTGAGGGTACCTGGGAACCATAATAAAGACAGGGAACATGTCATGGCTGTTCAGAGAAAGGGGAGAAGCATAACTCTTGAAAGATTTGCCTGAATTGGGAAATAGAGATTTGCCCTTCCCTCTCCCTCCCCCTCCTTCCTCCCTGTCCCTCCCCCTCCCTCCCCTTCTTCCCCTCCCCCTCCCCTTCCCCTTGCTCTTTCTCCCTCTCTCTCCCTTTCCCACTACTTTATCTCTGTCTCTATCACAATCTCTGTTCCTTCCATTCTTCTTGAAATGTCCACTTCCCTTTGTTTAAATGATAACATTTTCTCCCTGTTTGCACTCTACCTATCTGCCCACTACTGTTTAGTTTCCTTTTCAGAGTCTCCTTTCTTTGACAACTGTGATTTCCAGAGTTTTGTCAAAGGTCCCCATTTCTTCTGATACCACGCATGCTTAAAAGGCTAAGTACTGTGTGACTTCATTTATATGACATTCTGGAAAAGGCAGATCTATGAGGACAGGAAACAGATCAGTGTTTACCAAGACCTGAGGCTGTGGAGAGGGGTAAGTTCCAAAGAGATATGAGAGAACTTTCTGGGGTGATGGAACTCTTCTATATCTTAATTGTGGTGATGGTTACACTACTGTGTACTTGTAAAAATCCTTACCGCTGTACACCTAGAGAGGATAAACTTTGCTGTTCTGTGCATTTTACCTGAACAAACCTGACTTTCCCTTCAAATCCCTGCTTTTCTTTGAATGGAAAGACAAACAATTTTCTTCCCTTTTCCCACCACCCTCCTTAGTTGTGCATTTAGTAGCTTCTGACTGATATTAGAAAATTATTTTGAGATTATGGACCAAGGAATTATAATTACCCAAGCATATGCCATGTGTGTGTGGGGTTCTAACTTGTAACCCAAAATGAAAATAGCTGAAACAAGCCATAAAGAAGCACCTTTTAAATGTGTCTGACTGGAGTATTGAAGTATCTACCACAGGATGAGAGGAGAATCTACAAAATTACATTTTATGCTATTTTGTGCTGTCTGGCATTTTAGAACCATTAAGACAATAAAAATTTAGCTGCCTTTTTTTCAGCCGTAAAAAACAAGTGAGTTGCCATGCCAGGTTAATTCATAGCTAAAGGACTAAAACCATATTTTTCATGACTAGCGATACTGAGAGAGAAAGGCTGTAGCTTACAGAGGGAATTCAGTGTTTATAAATAAAGCCCCAAACTGGTTCCTTTGCAGGAAACCAGTAAAAGAGATAGTCCTTCTCAGTTCTTTTGATGTGACCTGGGAATATGCTTGTAGACAGAGGGATTTTCAGAACTGAATTGTAAGTGCTCGATTCCACACTACACACTTTGTATTTCAAATAAGCCATGGAAATCTTTTTCTCCCTCCCAAGGAGACCTTTCTCACTTCTAAGAGGCATCACAGAGCAACTGAATGAGTTCTGGATTAGAATTCCAAAGATGCATGTTCCCATCCTAAGTCTGCCATGAAATTAGCTCTGTGACACTGGGAAGGAGGTGGGGAGGGCATCCCTGCCTTAGCTTGGTTTTTGGTTTGGTTGGTCTGTAAACGAGCAGGAAGTTGGACTATGTGACCTCCGAGGATGTCTCTTTAAATTGAAATACAGTTTTGCAAGGGGTTCTGTACCTTGTTACACTGCGGATGTCCATGACCACAGCTTCCCTCCTTCAGTCTCGTACTCTACACATTTTTTTCCACCCCAATGGCTTGTGTTTATCCCTAATACACTCCCGGACACTGAATTTAGTGTTGTTTCCTGACCTTCCACGGCTCTTATGATCTAGGCAGCTGCCGTGTGTTGCAATTAAATAAGTCAAATATATTAGCCAGCACGGAGGCTTTCCAAAGCTTGTATTTAGCTCTTCCTAAAGAGTGTAATTCAGCATCTCAGTATACTAACTTTCAGAATTCATTAAGACTTCAAGATTTAGAACACATGGTTTTAAAGGACAAAAATGCTTTCTAATTTAACATTAAACTGTGTATGTTTTTATATATTTCCTGAATCAGGGTGTCATTTGGCTCTGGAAGCTTCAGCTGTCAGGATGCCTTTTAGGCAAGGGTGAGTCTATAGGGAACGAAGAACCAGAAAAGAAGCAGGAAACTCAAATCTAGAGCTCTGAAAATGTGACTTCATAAAATATTTGTCATTATAGGAAATATCAGATTTCAGGAAACATAAGGTTATTTATCTCCCATTCAGTTTCCAGGCAGACTGAATTTTTTACGTAAGAGTGTGTTTTAGCCCTACATCAACAGTGGGTGTTATATAGTAAGAATGCCCTGTCTTGTGCAATTCTGCTTCGGAAAGATGTGAGAATAGAGATGGCATCACAAAGTTTTTGCTGCTCTACTGCAGTCCACATAAATTATTCCAGATATTTTTCTTTTTTCCCCCCAACTGTAAAGGTCCTCAGGGAGGAATTCTATACCCTCGCTAGTCTCAGACAATTTCTCCTTTGCCAAGAAGTTCGGGGTAAGTTGAATATCTCCTGGTTTTGTTGAATCTCACTTCTTGCTCAGTCTTGAGTGGGCGCACAGAGCCAGAGGGAAAGTTCAGTGTTCTTTCAGTAGTGATCCCTCACATAATAAGGCAATCTTGGGAAAATGAATACTTATGAGGCAACTTGGGAAATTTGAGCTTAGAGGCAGAGCCATTAAGAGAAAAAGAAGCAATGGAGAAAATTGCTTCTTTTGCAGAATTAACGACTTCATTATCACTTAAAACCTTACGAAAGGAATATAACTTGTAGAAGTTTGTGGAAGGGGTACAGGCTTAGGATATTTACCCGCTAGGATGTTGGCAAGACACACAGGAAACATGAAATAGTTGGAAGATGATAAATAGAGAAAATTGGCTGGGTAGTAATAAAGTATTGGGAGGAAACGAAGAAAGTCAGAGAACTGTATACTTAAGAGCCATAAATGCAATGAGATGGTTGACATAGCTTAAAAAAGACGAAATCCATGGTGGGGAAGGGTGAGGCCAGGAGTTTGGCAGGAGAACATGTACATGGGCTGGCTTAACAAAATTCTTTCATGTCAAGTTGTGTTACGTTTCTATCATCTTGAAAGGATTTGGATGTGGCTGTGATGAATGTCACATTCTCTTTATTAAAACCACAAAATGGAAGCCACACAATGCAAAAGGCTCTGGAGTTATTAGTTTTTGCATCATTACCTTCTCCATAATTAGAACTTCCCCCCTTCCATGTCTCTTAAGCCAATTATGTATGACACAGTAGGTGATGGCCAAGTAGCAGTGGGAGAATTGTCAGGACTACAAGGCTTTTCTTATCTTTGCTTTTTACTTTAGCCAACTCTTCATTTACAAGGTAGGTCTGGGTCTATGATGCAACCCACTTGGGAGAACTCATGTTATATGAATAATCCTTTCCATGTATTTCCATTTATCCTCTCATTCATTTAATAAGTCTAATTTGTTTTAGGCTCTCCTCTAGCCAGTGATAAATCTTAAGTACACTTGTCTGAGATTTTCAAATGATCAATTCTTTTCAAACTATCGATTCTTTTAAACATATGTTTAAAAGTCATAATAGGAAGCATCTTGAATCTCCATAAAATGACTTATTCACATATTAATCCATTGTTAATTCACTCATTTGGTAAATATTTACTGGATTTGTGTTAAATGCCAGGAACTGGTTGAGTGGTAGAAACCCAGCAAGGAGCAGAACAGAGAAGTTTCCAGCACTCGTGGTTGTGCTCACATGTATGATTAAGGCTTTCACATAGGACAGGTATGAAATTGTTGGTTTAGCACATGTGCATGAATGAGAGAGAGAGGTTGCAGTTGAATGGGTATGGTGGCAACTTTGATTTTCTTTAGTCTGTACGCTTTGTAATTCAATGACTCGTCTCAATAAACCCATGTCCACGTAAACATTCACTATATTCTGTGGAACAGCTCAGAGTGGGATGTTGGCTTTAAAAAAAATGCCAGATTAGGTCTATTGACCAGAAATGGGTTCACGTTTCTCAGGCTCCTTGTGGAAAGACACTTTAAATCACATGGTCTCTTCTGTATGTCTCTTTCCAAGCTACCATTGTCTCCCGTCATTTGAGACATTTAATATTCGATACTTAATACCGTAATCTGTGTTAGGTAGAGCAACCTTCAATATCCTCTGGCCCAGAATTGGGAGAATACTGGGGCCGTGAGGGTAAAACTGTCCAGAGCTTATTACTCAAACATCTTAATGAGCTGTAGAGCATACTTAACGCCTGGCAAGATGACGGGTTTGATCATAAGATCTGTTTTTAAATCTTTCCTCTTGTTAATGGTCCACTCTTTGACAAGCCCCAGTTTCTCTACTGGCAGTGGAAATATTTATATCTACTCTGCATGGTTCTTGTAAGAGATACATGGGAATGACTATGGGAAGCCACTAACCCAATATATTCTCCTTTCACCATCAAGCTATGATGGCTTTACAAACACATCACAAAGGGTTTTTTGCTTTCTTAAGGGGAAAAATGCGTACCTTCATGCAGAATGAGCCAAAACCTGTTTTTTTTTGGGGGGGGGCACAGTGGGAGGGGCATAAGGTTAAATGTTTGCACTTAAATTTAATGGAAAGTGTAATTTGTTAGAATGCAAATTCTCTGAGAGTAGTTGGGGCTGTCTCCTACTGGAGACGGTGGGAAGTCTTTTCTGACTTCCCCAGTCAAATAATACAGGGCTATGTAACGCCAAGGCTCAAAATGAATTATTAATTTGTGACATGTTCCTATGAAGAATATTGCTTTTATCTTATTGTTTTGTTTTATCATTGAGTGTGTAAGATTAACCTCTAACCTGGGAGAGTTGATACTAGTTAACTGCTTCAGAGCATGTATTTGTGTTTGACTCGGTGTCTAAAGATACATAAATCACTTTCATTTCTGTCTTAAGGCAGGATGAAAAGGGCCACACAGAGAGGATTAAGATGAAGGATGAAAAAAAAAATCATTCAACGTCTTGGCTGTTCCTTCTCTCGCCAGTGAGATCCATTTCTCTTTAAACATTCGGAAGAAGATAGAAGTTGTCATCACCCCCTCCGTCCTGGGGAAATAGCCTCACGTTAACCTCCAGGTGGGTTAGAAGAAAACGAAGAATACTTCCTTGAACCCCAAATACTGCTTCTGCATGGGTCTGCGCAGGCACCTTAAAACTTAATTAGCAAAAGGAACACTTTATTGGACCAACAATGCCAATGTCTCGGGCACTTTACAATAAACACATTCAGCGGCTGGTTCTCAGCTGACCACACTGTAAATCAGACCGAAGATGCCTCCCATTTAAGAGCCCAGTAAAAAAGTTATATTTTTTTAATGGGCAAAAAAGAATGCCAAGGAGAAATTTCCATATCCTGCCATGATGCTTTTGGGGTCAAAGTTCTAAATCAGATGTTTTTCCTTGCCTTGTTGAAGCAACTAAACAAGTATGTATGTGTTAGTTACAAACAGGGGTTTATTAGCCTTTTGGGGGTATTCATGTCCCAATCCAGAACTTTGTGGTTAAAATACTATGAAAGAAGTCTACTTTTTTTTCTTTTTAATGTATGTGGGCTGCTTGTAAGATACTATACAGTTGTACATAACCAAGAAAATACTGGAATTACACCAGCACAGCAGGATATTAACAATGCAGGAGATAATCATGCCTGGTTATAGATAATGCATTCAGTGCTTAAAATAGCAGTTTGCCATCCACGTGTTATTTCATACCAGATGGTTGCAAGAGCACAGGACATGGTCTGTTTTTCTTTTTTTAAATATATTACAAGGGTACATATAAAAATCTGTTAATAGCAATGCACCGAAAAAGGAAAAAGATCTATAATTTAGGATAAGTGAATGTTTGTCAAATTGCCTTCATCTATATCAAGCTCAAAGCTATTTTTACATCTTCAGTAAGTAAAAATATTCTGTTCAATGGAATATCAAACTTGTGATATTAAGCTCATCCAGAATTTCCAGAGGAGAGACCCTCTTTCAAGTTTAGTGCCAGTTTGAACACGTGAACCGAGACTTCTGGGATAAATTTCATATCTGGTTACATTATTATTTCATTTTTAATTCCATGTTTCAGGAGAAAAGTCATTCATTCTGGTAAGAGAGTACAAGACAGCACCTGAATATAGAACTCATCATTTTCTACTTATTGTAAGACTGCTCCCACCTGAAGGTTTAGATGTCCTGCCCACTGTAGACTTATAAGAATATTAATGAAACTCCTTAAACGTCAATGTGTTAAAATAGCATCTGAGTGAAAAGATGAGATTCAGGGAATACAAGCATGACCCTTTGGTCTCTCTCTACCTCTAACTGTGGAGAACACGGAGCTGTTTGTGGGTTGGTGGTGGACACACGAAACCAAGGTCTTTGCCTCAGGGCCTAGAAAAGTGGTACTTTCAGGACTTTCCCTAATACCTGGAGGCGTTTTTGTTTGTCAGAACCAGAGGAGGTGGTGCTGACTGGTATCTAATGAGAAGTCAGGAATTCTGCTAAACATCCTACAAAGCACAGGGCAGCCTCCCTTGACAAAGAATTACCAGTTGGCCTCAGTGATGATCTGTTGTATGTATTGACTTGGCTAGGCTACAGAACCCAATCACTGAATCAAGCACTATTCTAGGTGCTGCTGTGAAGGTATGTTTTCCATGTGGTTGACATCTACAACCAGTAAACAGTTGACTTGGAAGCCGGTTACCCTCCATCATGTGCATGAAAGCCATCCAAGCAGCTGAAGTTCTTAGGAGCAAAAACAGGCTTCCCAGAGTGGGAACCTAGTGGGATTACTGGGGGAAAATACGTATATTTTCTAGTAATATATATATTATATATATACTATAACTATATATTACCCGTCTATCTACATCTATCTACATATCTCCTACAGGTTTGCTTTCTCTGGAGGACCCTGTTATGGACAGAATCTGTCCCCCAGCCCCAGTTCCTGTGTTGAAGTTTACATCCCAGTGTAACGGTATTTGTAGACAGGGCCTTTGGGAGTTATTAATCAGGTCGTGAGGGTGGAGCCCTCACGAATAAGATTAGTGCCTTACACAAAGACACAAGAGAGAGGACCTCTCTCTGCTACGTGAGGACACAGCAAGAAGACGGCTGTCTGTAAATCTGGAAGCAGGCCCTCACCAGGAGCAAACCTGTCGGCACCTTGAGTTTGAACTTCAGCCTCCAGAACCGTGAGAGACAAATGTGTGTTGTTTCAGTCCACAGTCTATGGTACTGGGCTAAAGCAGCCGGAGCGGAGACTGTCTCTGACAGATGCAGTCCTAAATGACAAGAGTGCCAGCCTTGAGAAACCTTGGTCTGGGAACAATAATATACCTCAGGCTGTGAGAAGACTATATTGAACCTTGGTTAGCCTTTGTGCTCCTGCAGCAGGGCATGTGCCCTGGGGTCTCCAGAACCTTCCATGAGCTGCACAGACTGTCTTCCCCCTCCTTGTTGCAGCTCTTTTCTATGCTCTGCTGGAAGATGCAGCAACCTCCCAGGATCTGGCTGTCCATGGTTGAAGCCCAGTGCCTCAGTGGGGGCAGAAATGTCCCTCCTCCCCTCTTCTAAAGAAGAGAGCGTGTTCTCTCTTCTTTAGAAAGCATAACTTAGCAGAACACACTCAAATATCCTCCCCCTTTTCTTCCTTTAATATCATGACTCCTGCTCTCTAAGCCCCTGTGCCACTTGTTTAAATTGTCTGTTAAAGCATAGACAAATGTTGCTTCCAGATTTTGCCTTATGCTTTCTTCCAGAGTTAAGGTGATAGAACTCTTCATCCTTAAAGTCTGGCCTTTAGCATCCTTGACCAATTTGTAAAGAATAGCCCACGCTATTCACACGCACACACACGCACACACCTTACACCATTTGAAAGTACAGCGATGTGCTCTTTGCCGTGAACTTTGATGGTCTGGGCTATTACATAAAAAGCTTAGAAACTAGTGGGATGGTTTTGAAGCCTTTGGGATTTTCCTCGAGCAGTGATTAAAGAGAGGACCCGACGGGGCTCCGATGAGCTGCGAATCAATGCTGCTTTGTTTACCGACTCTCCTAAGTTCTCCCATTGTGGAGAGGAATCTGAGAGCAGGAAGGACGCGGATAAGAGGATCAAACGTGTGAGCTGTTTCTTTCAGGGCGATCCCTGTTCCCCCGTCTTTCTGCCAGAGGCGCAGGTCTGACAGCTGCCTGTCGCGGGGCGCGCCGGGCCCTCCAGAGCATCAAAGGCCGACTGTCAAAGGGCCCTCTTGCGGGGTGAAAGGCGGCTGGCCTCGTCGAGCACGGCGGCCCACTTGCAAACAGAAATGCAGTGCCCCTCCGGCTACCTCCAGCTGCCAAAGCCAGTAGCGCGCGGGGCGCTGGCCAGCGAAGGGTGTGGCCCGGGCCCGGGATGCTGCTGGGACCTGCCCGGGCCGCCGGCCGGCGACATCCCAGCTGCTGGCGCGGAGGCTGCGCGCCGACAGGGTGGTCCAGGGCCAGGGAGCACGTTGGGCCCGTTCCCCGCGCGCCGCTGGCTCGCCTTCCACCAGACACCTCATCCTCCCTGAAAAGCTTTTTTTTTTTTTTTTTTTTTTAATGTTTTCTCCCTTCCCTGGGTGTCATCCAATTATCACTCCCACGCGCTTCTTGCAGCTGTGCTTTATGGATGACAAACATTCTTGCTTTATTCTTCTGGGAGAGCTACGCCCATGAAAACCAGCCGATCGTTTATCAAGGGGTTTGACTACAAAATCTACAACCAAGACCCAGAGTGACTCAAGAGCTAACAGGCCAGAGCTCTGGGGCTTGTTCCGTCGGTGTGAGCGCAGCCACGGCATCTGGGGGACAGTCTTTTGAGAAAGGGCAAAAATATTGAGTTTTTATTTTTTAACGCTGTTTAAAAGAAAAGACTTCATGAAGGTAACCGAGAGGTGAAAGTTATTCACCGTCCTTGGAGCTTGTGAAACGCAGAGGGACAAAGGGCCAGTGCACCAGTGCTGGGGTCACCACTGTCCACTGTGCTCAGGGCTGAGGGGTGTTCTGGGATGTGAGACTTTCAGTGCTAAAAACCGGACAGTCTTGGGTTAACCGGGACAGCTGCTGAGGCTGCCTAGAGCCATGTCCCTCCCTAGAGGTAGGGGAAGCTTCTAGCCCAGTTTGGATGAGATTAAAGACAGTTTCTCAACAAGGTAGCTTTACATAAACAGATTTTGCAGCGCCCCTCCATGACATCCTAGGGCTATCACTAATAATTATTACAACCTCAATCACTTGAACAGTCACAGCTGGCTAAGTTCAGAATCTCTGCATCACAGAAGTGAATCTTTGCACAGGGCTTAGGAAAATTTAGCAGAGGAATACTGCATCCTTTGAGCTCTGGGGGAGAGAGGGGGAAAAAAAAATCACTTGCTGGAGATGTAAGCCTGTGTTAATTGCTGGTGTTTGCATTTGGTTCCCATTTCTCGCATCCTGTAGAAAAAACACAAGAGGCCAGCACAGAGTGACAAGTGCAGTCGAAGGAGGGAAGTGGCCAGAACACACTGTTTTGCTTTTGAAAGATAAATCAGCAACATGCCTGGGAAAGGAGCAGAGGGTCAGCGGGAGGGTAATCTAGTTAAAGGTGGAATAATATTAGCCTGACTGCCCAGCTATGCATCCTTTTTGGAAATACAACATGATACAGCTGTTGCAAGGTCCAAGTTGGAGATTAATCAAGGCAAAAATCACAATAGTCGGTGTGCATTGCTTTGCAGTTTGCAAAATACTCCCACCTACTTTATCCTCATTGGTCCTCCTAAAATATCCTGAGAAGTGGGCAGTGCAAAGATAGTAACCTTGTTCTTAGAAATGGGAACTCCAGCTGGGCAAGGGTAAGTGACCTTGTTAAGATCACACGGTCACAGAACTGGGTCTTTGGTCTTCCAGACTCCACTAAACAAGGAGTCTGTCTGATTCTTTAAAGGTTGTCAGGGTGAACACAGAACCATGGAAACACCATAGGATTAGAACCTTCTTCACATAGTGCTTTATTTTCCCAAGTTAAGGTGTAAGAATAAGAAAAGGCACACTTGCACACAGGAGAGAGAACCACAGCTAGGAATTGCAGGCTAGCTCTGCCAGCGCCTAGGTTGGTGAACTGAGCAATTATTCGACCTTTTTTAAACATCAATTTCCTTGCTTGAAAAATACCCATAATGACGGCTTCTGGAAATTTTGTAGTGAGGATTAAACAAGATAATGAGGGTAAAATGCCAAATTCAGCACACAAAAAAATGCTCAACTATTACTATTCCTACTATGATTCCTAATGATAATATCACAGATATAAGTGTGGACAAGTTAGTTGTGAACGTTGACCATGGTAACGCGAGAAACCCTGGATCTCCTACAGTCCATACGGCTTCCCAAGTGCTCACCCACCAATGGGCAACCTTGCCATCCAGCCTGAGCCATCGCCTCTAAGAAGAAAGAACCCAACTTTCCCGCATGGCCTCGAACTTACCCGATAAGGAAACATCAGACTTTGAAGGCAAAAAGTCAGCCAGGCAGGGCCAACAGATGAAAGTGACAGGTGACAATGACACGACTGCCCCTGAAAGTCACTGTGATGTTCCAATGAGCCCTGTAATGAAAATGGTTCTGTCAGATGAGACGTGAAGTTCAAAGTTAGCCACAGGATAGAATTATATTTGGAGTCACTCATCAGCTATGAAAAATATTACCTGTCTACTTTATTCTATGTTGAATCTGAACGTGGGTGGCAATAACCTCATGTAGGTGCCTTCGTGAAGGATCTATTTTAGATGAATTAGCACGAAAGATCTCTTTGTTTGCTTTTAATTTTATTCAGCCCTGACACCACTCTAATGGACAATCAGGATTACCTTTAAGAAGGTAGTCGGGTAATACATTTATTTACCTTAGCTATCTTGTTTCCTTCAAAGGCATGTAGAATTCTACAAACAGAAAGTGACGCTGAAGGTTAACCGGCTGGTCTAGTTCATTCAAGAAAAATGGTTGGCTCTGCTATTATGAATAATTCTCCAAATTTCTAAAGGGCTTTTTAATTTGTAAGGTGCATTTTGTTAGCAAATCTCAGGTCTGTTGTGTAGCATTTTGTGTTAGGAAAACTATTTACATAATGCACACTTTTGAGAATATCCTACCCAATAAAAAATAATATCCAATGTTAATTCAACAGGAGGAGGGAAATTTGTTCACAATATATACGCATATCAAGTCATCACATTGTGTACACTTTAAATATCTTACAATTTTACTCGTCAATTATAACTCAGAGCTGGAAAGAATAAATTAAAAAGATATCCAGACACAAGAAATTAATAACATTTGAAATGTAGATGCTATAAACTCATATTTTCACCCTTTACCCTTACCTTGTTCCTCTTTTTATTCCTTCCGTAAAATGCTTTATCCTCCTGGCCAGGTGACTTCATTCTTCTCGAAAACTTTGTCACGAGCTTCAAAACTGCTGCTCTCATGAGGGCTTTATCCCTTGTACCCTTGGTTTTTATTTCTTTTTCTTTTTTAAAAAATTTTTTGCCTCACCACATGACATGCGGGATCTTAGTTCCCCGTCCAGGGACCGAATCTACACCCCCTGCAGTGGAAGAGCAGAGTTTTATCTGCTGGACCACCAGGGAAGTCCCTGATTTCTTTTGCTCATAAACAAATAGGACTTTCTACCCTGACTCTAAAATCGCAGCCTCTCCTTACTTTCTTTGACACGCTGTTTGCCCACTGACCTGCAGGCTCTCACGACCTGCTATATCTTGGACTCTCTGTGTGCTGGGGCCCTGGAAAGGCAGGCACTGGCATGAGGTCTAGTTAGAATCCAGGCTCCCAGCTGTTGGTGACCTTTTGTAAGTGAATTGATCTCCTTTGCGGGTAGATGGGTTGTATCAAGGGCCCATTCACCCCACCCTCTGTCCACACCTTTGGAAAGGTCACCTTGCCATGTCCTCCCACTCCGACTCTGGGCCTGGCCAGGTGGCTTTCTTTGCCAGCAGGGACTTGAAGGAGCCCCTGCACCTTCCTACCTGCAATCTTGTCCTCTGCCATTGCCACGAGGAGGACACACCAGACGTAGCCTGCCGAAGGATGGCGTGTGTAGACCCCATCTGAGTTGCTCCAGATCTAGCTGAGGCCCTCCTAAAACAGCTGTCAGCTAGCCCACCACCAAACCCAGGGGACAAACTTAGCTACATCTGGCCATATACACCTGAGCAGGTGCAGCCAAGGTGTGTGGGGCTCAGGCCAGATTGGTGTAATCTTGCCCACTCCTAGCATGTGATTATTGTCATAGGACAGTGAGATTTTGTGGGTGTTTGTATGCAGCGTCCTTGCGCTCATAGATAACAGAGTCACTAGGGTTCCTCATCTCTAAATAGGTAAAATATCTCCAACTATCTAAAAAGTTATTGTGAAGGTTAAATGACATAATGCACGCAAAGCGCTTTGCCTTACGCCTGCAGCAGAGCACATGCAGTTACTGCCATTTGGACACCAGGGGCTGGTGGGACGGCTTCCATCCTCCACTTTGTTCTTCTTTTCGACAGCCTCCTGCCTTTGAACTGATATTTACTTTCATTAGCAAGCAAATCATTTTGTTAATCACACCATATTTTATTTATGCCTTAACCTCAATTATTTATTTTTCTCCATCTTATTTTCCTTTATAGATTCTTGATTTTCTCCAGTCTGTTCACTTTCCTATACTATTTTAAAAGTTTTTAATTATAACATCTTGCATGTCAGATTTAACATCCTTTCAACTTGGGCTTGTAGAATTTGAGGCCTGCTCATCTATTTCTCCCTTCTAATTTCTCAGAATTAGACCACAAATTATAAACCTAAAATCATCTCCGCTGATGGTACCTGAACCCTCTTTCGCTAATGGCAGAGGAAACTCTGGTGGTCAGGCCGTTGGCAATTTTAAGACCCAGGACCAGAGCTCAGATGCAGAAATACATTCACAAAGCCACTGCTACACAGAGAATCAGCTCTTAGGAAGTCCACGTATTTTCTTTCCACACACGGAAATACAGTGATCTCAGCACAGTATCTGTTGATAAAGAAATGTCTAGATAGGTATGTGATTTAGCACATTTACTCTTCCGCTGTGTCCTGACAACTCCCTGGAGTCATCAGTTGGATGTGGGCGGGAGGTGAGGGGTTAGGATGTGGAGGAGGAGCTGAGAGGAGTGGTGCCTTCAGTAGATGCCCTAATGGGATGGACAGAAACAGCGGTTGGCAAAGCAGCAAGTAAAGGGAAAGGTAGTCTTTCTGGTGCTTCTCAGTAGAGGGCTATTCTTTAATGGTATCTGTGGCATAAATTAGTTAAACCCCACATGGAAATTTATTTTCATCATGATACCTCCAAATACAGGAAGAGTGAAACTATTTTCTGAATAACCTGTTGACCGGGCCAGGGAAATATATAAGGCAGTTCAGAATTTTTCAAATGTAGAACTGACAAGTGGCACTAAATGGAAAAATTGACTCATTCAGATTCTCTCTCCTCTCAGTGATATCAGATACCCAGGCATTACAGAATTCATAGAGTTTCTGGTTGGTGGCATTTTATACGTTGGCTTCTTACTGTGCTAACTGATAACTAAAATGGACTGATTTTCTGGTTTGGTTCATCTATTCAGTCAGTCATTCAACAAGACAGTTTTCATGAACTTCCTGCATTATCATGCACTATTCTAAGCATCAGGAATGCACAGCTCTATAAAAGGCAGAGTATCTTCTCAAGGTGTTTATCATATGGTAGTTGGGTTCAGGCATGCGGGAGGTGAGAGCAAAGGGCTCCAGGAGCTGTGATGGAAGCAGGTAGAAGAGGCAGGGGTGTCCAAAGGAAGGGAGCATTTTTGTCCTGGGAGACAAGGGCTTTCCTTGAGCAGTGGTGATGGATGAGTGGATGTAACAAGTGGGCACGGCTGGGCAGAGGGTCTCCTGGCAGAAGGGACAGTGTGAGCAAAGTGATGGGAAACATGGGCAAAGACACCCAGCCTGACCGCTGCAACTGGAAACTCACCACCACGTCACGAGAATATGGTTGCAGGTAAGGCTGCTGAAACAAACCAAGGTAGCCAGAACCCAGAGGGTTTTGTGTGCTAAACAAAGGGGTTTACATCTGCCCTGTAGGCGATGGGAGGCGTTCTAAGTCAGGGCGAGCATGATCAGACGTGTGTTGGGAAGGTTACTTTGTAGCAGGCAGAGGATGGTTTGGAGAGGTGTTGGAAAGCCGAGTGAGAGGCCAATTAGTAGAAGAAAGGTGAGGCGCTGACCTAGGATAGCAAGAAAATAAATTCACTTTTATTACTCACTTGACATAATTAAGGACATCTGAAATACATAAGCAGTGTTAGGTGCTCTAGGGTGTATGAAAAATATGACCAAACCTGTGCCACCGAGAAGGTTACAGTCTATCAGGGAAGATGCTATAACACCATGAAATCAGGTGCCGATGCATAAGTGACATAAGAGATGTGGTATGAACAGTTAAAGGGACTCAGAGGGAAGAGTGAACACATTCTGTTGGGTCAACAGAAAAATGAGGTTTAGTGAGCAGTGTAGGATTTCAAAATGGCCTTGAAAGAAGAGTAGGCTTTTTAAAGGGAAAATTGTGTAGGAGGCCTCACCAACCGAGGTAACAGCATGAGTAAAAGACACCAGTCCATATGCACAGACCATTTTGGATGAGCAATAAGCAACCATGTTGGTACTTGTAGAAGAGATGTGTGAAATGAGGCTGGAAAGGGAGGTGGCGCCATATGGTGGAGGCCCTGAAATGCCAGGGTGAGCAATTCATACTTAATTGGGTCCATGACAAGAGCTGCTGAAGGTTCTAATAACAGCGCGGACGGAGCTGTGAAGAAGCTTTATCCGGCATCGTTGGATAGGATGGATTAAATAGGGAGAACATAAGAAGGATTTTTGAATCAGTGTGAGGAATGGAGGCCAGAACCAGGGAAATTAGAAATGAAAGGAGAGACTCGGGGGCTGAAGTTGATGCTCTGTGTCTTAGCGATTGTTTGGGGCAGAGGGTTGGGAGGGAAACTGAAGCGGACGTGATGGATGGTGTAAAGGGTTAGAGCTTGAAGGACTGAGGAAATGTTAGATCTACTGATAGAAATGATCAGTAGAAGTGAACAAGGAGATGTTTGGGAGAAGGCTATGAATTTAATTTAGGTCCAATGGAGTTTTAAAGGCTGGCAGGCTATCCCGTTAGAATTCACTGGTTCACAAGTGGGACAATTCTACACACACACAAATATACATCCCGGGGATACTTTGGAACATCTGGGAACATTTTGTTCATCACAACTGGAGGCAGGTAGCGCTGCTGGCATCTAGTGGGTAAATATCCTGCAAGGCACAGACAGCAACCCCGCAACAAAAAATTACCTAGTCCAAAACATCATTAGAGCTGAGGCTGAGACTGAGCTAGGTGGTTCTAATAGAAAAGTAGAAATGATACCCCAAGTATAGATTTGGAAGTTTCTTATTAGAAACAGAATATAAATTATACATATGAATTACTTTGAACATAGACCCAAGAATTTTCTACCTAAAAGTAGTCATTGAAGCCAGGTAGACGAGTTTCACTTTAAAGGGAATTCTACCCTTGGAAACTCCACCTCTAGAAATAGGAGGCAAAACAAGAACCCGCAAAGCAGACAGAGATGGACACGTGAGGAAATCTGACAGCAGCGGGCTACTGTGGTGCTGCAGGAGGTGGGCAGAGTCCCAGGAGAGGTAGAGGGATGGAACAGAAAGAGCAGACCTGGACCCTGGACCCTGGCAGAACTAGTTCCACTGTCTTTGCCGACTGGTAGCACCAGCTTGGACCAATTACTGAACCTTTTTCTGTTTCAGCTTCTCCACCTGAAGACTGCAGAAACACTACTACACCCCTGTAGGTCTGTAAAGATTAGAGCTCATTTACATAAGTTTTCCAGCTGATGACTTGCCACATAGTAGATACTCAGTAAAAGATAATTTCAAGAAGGAAAGAAACAAAGGCAGCTGGTGAGTGGATGATAAAATTGCGGGAGAAAATAGGTGATTAAAATAGCACAAAGGGACTGGGAACATTTATGGGTGACCTAAAGTTTGGGTACTAACTAAATCAAGACACCTTACGATTGATGGAGTCTAATCAGCATATGTGAATATCTTTGACAGTCCAGATTTCTGGGCCATAGAATCTCCAGAATTTTGTATTTTTAGGCGCTTGCTCACATAATCACAATGCTCAACCAGAGTCAACTAAAGCATTTTGCCAGATGCTGGGGCACACGTATCCAAGAAGAATACAAGATCTGTATTGCAATAGGAGAGACAGAGATGCAAACAAGAACGACAATCCAAAATGACCCTTACTACAAACATCTAGGTGCAAAGGAATAGGGAATTCTAGAAGAAAGGCTAATTCCTTGAAATCCTCACAGAGATGGTGAGGGAGGTATTGAAGGATGAATAAAGGTTCACCAGTATAAGAGGGAACAGAAGATACTCTGCAGAAGGAACGGTATTTGTGAAGATGTAAAGAACCATGGTGAGGTGCAATTTCAATGAAGCAGCAGAAATGATATGAAGTGAGTTGGTAAAATGGAAGTCGAAATGCTATAAAACTTAGAAACAACGTGTACAGAGAAGCTGTAGTACTGAGGGGTGGCGGCAGGGGACGGAGGAGAAGGAGATGGGATTCCTGAGAACAATTTTGTGTATTTTCATGTTACTCACTTACTTTATGGTATTTCATATTTTAAATAATGATTGAAAAAGTAATCCATGCATATGGTTAAAAAATTAAAACATCACAAAAGATATATATATGTATAACTGAATCACTTTGCTCTACACCTGAAACTAACACATAATAAATCAACTATTCTTCAATTTTTAGAAAAAGCCAACTGCACATACATAAAAGAATATGAAGAAAAATCACAAGAGTAAATGATAAAATCAGATCAACCATCTTCCCTAGTTGGTCTCACTTTAGATAACTCTTAACAGTTTCCAGCATTTCATTACAGAAAATGTCCATGAATGTACAGGCATTCCTGTCCATCCCTCCGCCCATCCATCCTATTGTTTTTCTTTTTTTTCTGGAGAACCCTAATATGCTATTTTTCTATCATCTATTATCTATCTAATCTTTAAAAAAAATACTCATGGGAGCATACTATGCTCGTTCCTTTTACTTCTAGCTTGCTCTCAACTATGTAAGCATGCTTCACATGGATATACAATAGTATGCATCTCTTGCCTGATGGTCATTTGGGTGGATTGAACATTTTAGCTGCATTGAACATCCTTGTTCACACTCTTTGTGCATATGTGGGACTCTATCCACAGTATAACTTTCCAATAGTAGAATTGCTGGGACATTAAATACAAGCATATTACATTTTGATAGGAATTGCTAAATTGTTCTTTAAAAAGTTTATCCCAATTTACAAAACTCCAGCTGTGTATGAGAGGTTTGTTTTTCTACACTCTCACCACTATTTATCATTGTCAAGTGAAAAATGGTATCTCGTTGTTTTTGAAACTTACATTTCTTTAACTAGGTGTGAAAATTGGAATTCAAAATCATGAGTTTATTTTGTTTGATTCATGTAAACTGGTCCATTTATTACTTGGTATGCAAAAACTTTTGCAGTGTTTTGAGGATATGGTGAGCCCCCATACTAAAGCAAATTTGGATAAAATGCAACAGGCAATTGGCTTTCAGTCCTTCAGCCTTTGACCTTAAGAGCTGCTGTTTCTGCAGCCTCCATCCATCATTTGGTTAAGTGACATGACTTTGCATTTGGTGTGACTCCAGTGCTGGAACCCACTTCTAGCATTATGGTAGGAATTTATTGTTTCAAATTAAGCATACAGTTATAGAATTTTATTAAAATATCTGTAAAATTTTAATGAATACTACTGATTTTTAAAACAAAGGACCATTTATAATAGCATCGCAAGTATATATCATATAGGAATAAATCCAACAATGGAATTGAACGTTGCTGTCATAAAAATTATTTCTATATTTATGTATAAATTATTTTATAAATAATTTATAAAAGAAATTACAAAGTATCATTGACAGCCATTAACAATGGCTTAAGTACATGGAAATATAGCCCATATCTACATAGGTTGCCTGGGCTCAGTGTTTTAAAGATATCAAGTTTCCTCAATTGAATTACACAGTCAGTGTAATCCAATGAAAATCTAAATAGGTTTTTGGTAGAACTTAATAAGCTAAATCTAAAATTTACAGAAAATTGCAAAATGCTGAGAACAGCTAAGATACTCAAGAAATAGAAGAACCTACTGGGAGGACTCAGTTTAACAGCTATCAAGAATTATTATAAAACTATAGTAATAAAGGCAATGTAGTATAGAGGCAGGGTTATATAAATAGGTCAATGGAAAAAATGTACATACACAGAAGTGGTGCTGTGAAAGTAGAAGGCAACTGGCTTTTCAACAAATGGTGATGAGAAAATTGGGTATTTGTATAAAGAAAGATGAAACTGACACATCCCACAACATAACCAAGTTCAATTCCAGCTGTATGAAAAGCATAAATGTAATAAAATCATTAAAACTCTCAGAATATAATATGGTCTCAAGGAAGGAGATTAACTATTAATCTTCTTAATCATTAAGGAACAGGTTGATAAAAAATGACTATGTCAAAGCTAAGATCTGTTCATCAAAACATACATTTATAGTGATTAGCTACATAATGAGAGCTGAGTCTATATCTGTATCAATATCCAGATTCAAATCCACAACCATATTTTTATATCCAAGAAAGGTTAATGTACAGAAATTGCAAATCATACCTATGAGAAAAATCAGTCAATGAGAAAAGATAACTCAATAAAAATGGGTAAAAAACACAAATGACCACCTCATAAAAGAGCAAATCTACCTGGCCATTAAATATATAATGAACATTGCTAAATTTTGTTCTTAATCAGGAAGATGCACATTAAGGCTACAATGAAATATATGCCCACAAGAATGGCTAAAAGGAAAAGACAGAAAATATCAAGTGTTGACAAGGTAGAAAATTAAAGCAAATTCTCTTGAATAACTTACTGGACAGAAGAGTGTGTACTGGTTTCCTTTTGTTGACGTCACAAATTACCACAAACACAGTCACTTAGAACAATACAAATTTATTCTCTTATAGTTTTGGAAGCCAGAAGTCCAAAATCAATTTCACGAGTCTTAAGTCAAGGTGTCAACAGGGCTGATCCTCTCTGGAGAGTCTGGGTTGACTTATTTTTATGTCTTCTATTTATATTTTAGCTTAATAATTTTATTCTCATTAATACAAATTATCAGCCACTACCTTGAGTCTAAATATTAAGTGGACTGTTGAAAGCCAATTAGTCAAAGATAAGATGCCATCTTGTTTTATCAATAGTTTTGTAGATTACAAATGACAGGTTTTGTGGTTTTTAGGTTATAAGACTACAACAGTTCTTTATCTTTATCTCCCTTTCAGGGGAATCTGCAAGGAAACTCAGGAGAAGGCTTTTCCTGTGGAGTGCCTAGGTAAAACCAGTTTTTCATTTGGTTTAACAAGAACATGCTAATTGCTTAAATGCTCTTGCTAAGTATACACGAAGTACGGCATGATGTTGCTGTGTTTTCAGTAATCACTCCATCATGGTTATAGTAAAAGTCACACCTAGAAGGTTATGAAGGAAGCCACAATTTGTGGACATCACAGGAAAGCCAGCATCGGTAATTTCAACCAACGTCATTGATGAGGTACGTCCTGAAAACCTGTGATACTCCACAAATGAAGAGATGTTGTTAAAAAGACAGATTAGATTTTAACAGTGTGGCCTGGATGCATTAAGACAGCTGGGTTCCTGGTGGTTGGCCAGGCAACACAATCCTAAATCGCCACATGAGGGTTCCAAAGGTTTTTGGCTAGAGAAGATGATGTTGCCTGACCCCTGACATTGCTACTTAATTACACGGTGAGTAAGCTCACGGATCCTCCTTTGGCCATCGACTTCAGAATGACAGGCATGGAGCTTGTAAAAGAGTTACCCCCAAACCTCTGCTGTGCATCCATTCTGAGGTTAGACACACGCTGACAGTGGGCATTCTGGTTTCTTGAATAAAGAAGGCATGTGACTGCAGAGGTGGCAGAGTAAAGGGGCATGTGACACACCTACAGAATTGGTGTGACTCAAGTATTTATGCAGGGTGAAGTCAAATAAACAGCCAGGTAGGGGAAACATACAAACAAAAAAATACATTGTTTTTGTTGAGGCTTGTTTTAGGGTTTAAAAATCTTGTGTTCAAACTCCCTTTGGAAAAGTTGGGGACCTTTGTCTCAAATATCCTGAAATTTCCATTCAGGTGAGAATAGTGATCTACACCATTATCAGGAAGGTATTTATTCTGGCTCCAAAGTCCTCTTATGTCAAAGCCAAGGAATTTACAATGAGAAAACCACTTTATAAGAGAAAGGAGTTGTAAACTCACCTATTTCAAAATCGACCTGAGACCTGATGACAAACTATAACAAGATTTCAGAAAGCTAATTGTCAACAGGGCACTAAAAACATATTCAGAAAAATTATTTTTCTCTGCTAAGATTGATATATTGTTGACAAAATTAATATATTGCTGAACTATTCAATAACTGATCAGTACTGGAAGCCACATTATTTTATAGTCCTTCTACAGGTAGCAAAAATACTCAAAGCTTTAGGGGCTAGCCAAAAAATAAAAATAAAAACTGTCAACAGCCAGACTTCCCTGGTGGTCCAGTGGGTAAGACTCCACACTCCCAATGCAGGGGGCCCGGGTTCGACTCTGGTCCGGGAACTAGATCCCGCATGCATGCCGCAACTAAGACCCGGCACAGCCAAAATAAATAAATAAATAATAAAATAAATAAATATTTTTAAAAATGTCAACAGCCATCTACTTGATTAGGTTGTAGAAATAAAAGCAACACGAAAATCAAAACTACAATGAGGTACAACGTCACACCAGTCAGAATGGCCATCATTAAAAAGTTTACAAATAACTAATGCTGGTGAGGGTGTGGAGAAAAGGGAACCCTCCTGCACTGTTGGTGGGAATGCAAACTGGTACAGTCACTATGGAGAACAGTATGGAGGGTCCTCAAAAAACTGAAAATAGAGTTGTCTTGCGACCCAGCAATCTTATTCCTGGGCATATATCTGGAGAGAACTCTAATTCAAAAAGATACATGCACCCCAGTGTTCATAGCAGCACTATCTACAATAGCCTAGACATGGAAGCAATCTTAATGCCCATCGACAAAGGAATGAATAAAGAAAATTTCATATATATATGTATATATATATTCCATTGGAGTATTACTCAGCCATAAGAAAGAATGAAATAATGCCATTTGCAGCAACATAGATGGACCTAGAGATCGTCATACTAAGTGAAGTAAATAAGAAAGAGAAAGAGAAATACCATAGGATATCACTTACACGTGGAATCTAAAATACCACACAAATGAACTTTTCTACGAAACAGAAACAGACTCACAGACATAGAGAACAGACTTGTGGTTGCCAAGCGGGGGAAGATGGGGGAGAAATGGATTGGGAGTTTGGGATTAGCAGATGCAAACTATTATATACAGGATGGATAAACAACAAGGTCTTACTGTATAGCCCAGGGAACTATGCTCAATATCCTGTGATAAACTGTAATGGAAAAGAATATGAAAAAGAATGTGTATACGTGTATAACTGAATCGCTTTGCTGTACAGCAGAAACTAACACAACATTGTAAATCAACTATACTTCAATTAAAAAACAAAAAGAAGTACAAGGAAAACCAAATTCCACAAATTGGAGCGTTGTAGTCATCCACAGATTAAATACAAATTGGCAAGTATAGTTCAGTTGTTAAAAGAGGATAATATACCAATGCTTGATATGAATAAAACACGCAGGGTGCATGTAGGAAGAGCTAAGCTCTAATGCCAGGGTATCATGGATAACGGACAGCTGGCTATTTTATTGACTCTCTCTTCTTTGGCACATGGAATTCCTCTCTTGCTCTTTGCCTTGAATTTCCATATTGGAACTATTTACATCATTTTTTCAACTGAGAACACCAAGCGAATCTGTGCTTAGCTTTAAAAAGCCTTTACTATTCAACTTAAAGTTGACTATGGGTATATAGGATTCTCT
The DNA here is from genome assembly GCF_949987535.1 of Balaenoptera acutorostrata. Taxonomy (NCBI): domain Eukaryota; kingdom Metazoa; phylum Chordata; class Mammalia; order Artiodactyla; family Balaenopteridae; genus Balaenoptera; species Balaenoptera acutorostrata. The sequence continues at coordinate 5,805,079 of NC_080081.1, forward strand.
CAATCATTGTGTGTTTGTGTGTCAGATCCTCAAAAAAGTGTGCGTTGGACAGAGTAGATGATTCTTAGTCTTCAATTTGGAATGCATGCAGTGTCTTTTTTATAATGAGTCTTGGACTCACGACCACTCCTTGTGTGGCAATTTCCATAGGTCCACCCATTGCTACCTGCCTAGACTTTTATCCTATGCAGCCAGTTTAATTGGATAAATAAGAAATAGGAGGCAAATTCCTTCATAATGTGGCTTCAGAGGTGAACAGGCAACAGCCCCTGCTCCTGAAACTGGGTCCGTCTTCCACAGCAACCCCGACAATGACCTCTTATCGAGCATCATATTTTATGTGTTCATCATTACATGTATCCATCTGGGAGCACGAACTATGCATTTCTGTGCAAACCCCAGGCTTCCTTTCTTCATATGCATCCTTTGGCTAAGGGATTAGGTCCCAGGCTTCCTGTTTCATCTGCTTCTTAATTTGTGAACTATTTGGGCTGATTTTCTTCTTTGTAGGTTGACCAAGAAGAAAAATAACTGCCCTAAACAGCATTTACTTGAACAAAAGGTTTACTGCTTGCTACACGAGGCACAGGGCAGTGACGATCAAAGCTGGGTGCACCCCCCAGGCTCACCCTGGACCTTCTCCCTTCTGTTCTGTGGCCGAGCTCATCATCCAGCCCAGGAAAGGCCTCACCTGCAGGGGAGGTGGTGTGCACCTGAGTCTCTGTTCTCGGGCACTCGCACTCATTTCTTTGTTCAGAGGCAGAGGGCAGTTTGTAGCTTCTACGGAAATGGCACCTAGAACCCACAGAGTTCACATGTGCCAGAGCCAAAATGCACCCCTGAAGGACTTGCCTTCAAGGCCCAGGTTTCCATTGCTGTACGACTCTGCCCTCTATTCTTCCTCTGAGGCCTTAAGAGGAAGTTTGGTTCGCAATAACTTTTCATTGTGGAAGTGTTGGCGCAAAGGAAATCTCAGGCAGAAGTACCATATGTAAAAAATATAAAATCACCTTTTGGTTGAATCTCGAATACCTGAGAAGTCTAGAAGTCTCTATTCTACCCCTACCACCCTCGGAGATTGCTGGGTAGGGGGCTCTCTGAGCGTGGTTGTGTAGGCTGTGTGGAGCCCACCTCTGTTGAGTGCCGTTGACCGCATGGAAATGGGAACTGCCATCCCAGAAACACTCCGGGAAACCCTCTTAATTGTGCAGTGTGGAGCCTGTGTCATTCTTCTGAGTACAGTTCTAAAACCATTCGTATTCTGCAAGTGTCAATACTGCTGGCAAGTGTTTCTTCTTGAGCCCTCAGGACAAATGCATTGACTATAGTTTATCCTTCAGCTGCGTTTAGCAGCAAGGAGACAGGTCTTAGGAGTTCGAAGGTGTGAGAAGTGGGGCAGATAATTGGAGAAGGGCAGGGGGTCCTTGGTGTGGAGCAGTGAGTCTGTCTGGCGCCAGAGAAAAGAGAGTCACCAGAGAGGCATCCCAAATGAGCTTTCTCTCCTTCAAAAGTTTTGCAAGCCATCCTGTTCTCCCTGCTCAGGCTGGGTGACGGACAGCGTGCCGTTCTTTTGCCTCTTATAATCACAATTCCAGGACTAGTCACCAGACTAGAGGAAGAGCAGGAGAAACCCCACCTCCCAAAGGCCCAAGCACAGTCAAGAAGGTATCAGAAACAGATTTTAAATTTTCTTTCATAGTGGTATGACTATGCTACACTCATAAACTGAGAATTTTTTTTTAAGTCCTAAAACAAACGACAATGTTTTTTCCTTCTTTGTACCTCCCCAGATGGAAAGGAAATTCTTGGAAAAATAAATCTATTTTTCCATCAGTTTTCTTTACTTTTTCCACTATTATGACCTGTAAAAAATCTTTCTGTTCCGTAAGACTTGAGAGTCTGTTGTGTAACAGCTCCAAGAATACCTAGATCATTTTTATAATAGATTATATTAGGATAATATCTTGGTCAATATTCTTTGGTATAAAATTTTAATTAAAGTTAGCAAGTGAGTTACATTGAGTGGAAATAAGTTCTATGATCTTAAATTTTTTGTTTTTGATATATTTACATAACATCAGTTCCTTAACCAAATGATATTTAACTGATTTAATTGTTTCATTCTTCAGTTTTAAAAGTAATTTGAAGCTAGTCTGAATACCTAGAATTCATTTCATATTTTCTTCAGAACTTTCTGGATTTAATAGCTCAATTTGTATTTCATGCCAGCCCACCCAAGGTGTTAGCAGAGATGTAATCTCTGATATAGTGTAGCTTTTCAAGACCTGCTATGTTATCCTTTTCTATTAGGCTCTATAAATATTTCAGTGCATGACCAAATAGAACACCAGTTGAGCAAAAACCATTGGTTTGACCTAATGTGATATTATTTCTTATGAAATAATATTTAATGTGAAAAATGCATGATAAATGCAATTAATACTTCAAATACCTTTTATACAACAGCCAAGCAAAACTTAATCTGAGTGTATAATAAAAGCTTAAAATACCATGTATTTTATTATGATCATTTTGGTACAGTATGTGTCAGCGACATATCTGTATGGAAAATGTTCTATGAGCCTATTGTATCTTACTGCTGAATTATATAGCTTGAAAAGCAATAGAGTAGGAATGAAATATTTGAAAAGGTGTGAAATAGTTATTAATGTTCTTATTTGACTGGAAGGCTTAGATGCTGCTTTTATAAAGATTTGCTTTTTATGTGGTATTAATCAGTTACTATAAATGCAGAATGGTTAATAAAGTCTTCTAATCCATACTGCCAGAATTATGAGCTTGATTTCTGCAAAAACCAGTGACTTCTTCGTTGGACTGGGATATATAATAAAATGATCGGAGAATTAACCATACATAACCCTGGAAAAGGCATTCATCTGCGTCCTCTGATTTGCTTGTGCAGGAGTGTTACCTTTCCACGAGCCCCTTTCAAGATATTTCATTGCCAGCCTTTGGGATGACACTGTCTTCTGTAGATACAGATTCCCCTGGTGTGAATTAATCGTCTTCGTTAATTTTAAACTAACGTAAATTAACTTAACCACCTCCTCTTTCTGTCTGGTCACAGAATGAGAAATAGGAAAGGGCGTGGGGAAAAATGAGCACCGCCCACCTTCCCGCCCAGCCTTCACTTAGGGGGCTCTGAGTATCCAAACACCAGCATGAGAGCTCCAGGTAACTGGGGAGGGGGATGAAGAAGGGGACGATGCAGCCTGACTCTAAGAAATGAACGGAAATTTTAAAAGAATTCTCCTGGTTTAATATTTTCTTCTAGAACTGTCCCGGAGAATGTGATTGCCTGTTCCCGAAGCATACTATGACACCTAAAAACAAAAGCATTTGGTGTCTCGTGTGCCCGATTTTATACTTTAAAGTTTGATATTCCAGAGCTTTTTTTTTCAAAACTTCTTAACACAGTAAAAACAAAAACTCAAAAGCATACACACAGAGAAAGAACAGAAAGAAATTGCCAAGCATCAAAGGAATTTGTTTCTGCTAACATAGAAGCAGGAAAAATAAGGCGCAGAAAATACCTTACTCAACTTTTACCTAATTTACTTCTTATAAATAATATTTTTCCACTGAAGGAGCAGAACGCAATGAAGGTTTCTCAACTCTTCCTTTTGTTCCGGAGATTTATGGCTATGAGGATTTCTCCTCTCTTCTGATTTAGTGTCGGGTGGTGGCATCCGCCATGGAAAAGGAATCTCTTGACAAGCCCAGGCGGTCTTGGCCTCTGAAGGTCTCCCAATAATAGAGTCAGGCCAGTGCAGGGAGGAAGCAGTTAAACCTTGGGAGCTTTCTTTGTATCTCTCTGTCCTTCCCCACACACTCAAAGTGGTTCTGATCAAGCCACTCTTGTGTCTCAGGAACCTGGTTCGCTAAGCTGCTGAAACTAAGAGAGAGATCATCCATGGGAGATGAAAGGACCTGAATCTTGGCTGGGAATACTGGGGGTGGGAGCAACCTGGAGCTTCGAGCTGGGGGATTATGTGGGGAAACACAGGCAGCCTTCAGCAGGGTGATTATGGGGCTGCTGCTTTGGGTGAGTAAACTGCGTGAGGGTCAATTCCAGGCTGCTTTCCTGTTGCAGAAGCCAAATGTTCAGGTTCCTGTTGTTTCCTGAGATTCCTTGCTGCTGCAGGACTCTGGAGGGGTGGACCGGTGTGAAAGTTCCCGTCTCCCTGTGTTCTGGGGTTTCGTCCTGCAGGATGAGGCGCAGCCTGGGTTTACCCAGGCACTGGGCGTGTGTGCTCACAAATGTCCAGCCACGGTGTGTAGTAACTACTCCTAAATTAGGAAGGTTTGCGATAAGATCGAACCTTCTTAGGCCCCTGAGGCAGACTGGGAACAACTTGCAAAAGTCACTGCCTGTTTATCCAAAGTGAGACGCTGAGCCCAGAGACTTCAGGACGCTACATAATTAATTGGACCTCATCAGCCTTTCCCGCTACCTTCCTCCACTCTCCCAGAAATACCCTCCACGATGGGGATGCCAACCTCAGGCCAGCTAGAATTCTCCCTGACTTTGGGTCTTTTGCTCCTATGTGAAATTTATCCCTCCATCAAGAGTCTTCTTTATTTTACTCTGTAGCTATTTCCTAGGATTGAGGTGATCATTTACTTTACAGTAAGCTATGAAACTTTTTATTATTTTATTCAACACATTAATCCTGGACAGACACCTAAAATGTTATGAATCTCTAATTAGAAATGAATTCGTAAAATTTTTCCTGAAACCATCTGATGTGCACACATACCCTCACACAACGAGTTCTCTGTCTACACAGAGAACTGAGCATGGTAATTTGGGCATTACCTTGATTTCTCTCTAAAGAGGAAGACCAATAGATGCCTTGATATTAGTCATGTAAAGCTCTCAGAACAGTGTAGGCCACCTAATAAACACCCAGTCGGTGTCAGCCATTATTTTTTCCTCACTTTTTACAGTCAAGATAGAGCTGGCAATCATCTCTGGATTCTTGCAAGTCACCAAACATAAAGAGGGCAGGTGAGGTGGCCACCAGCTGTTTCTGCACCTCACTTTCAGGACCATTGCTAAGTTGCCCTCTTAAATCTGTTAATGAACACGTTCCAGAGGAAAGGAGAGAAATTCACTTCTTCCCACTTGCTGGGAGCCCATCATGACCACCAATTTCCAGCTGACAGTGGTGGAATTCATGGAACAACTACCCATCTGTCTTCAATAATCGGGGGGCACCCTCATCCTTGGGGCCAACTCTCAGGAAAGATTGAGATTTTTCTTTCCAACCAACTGTCAAACCGATGAACTTGAAAAATGATACCGGAGGCACAATGAATTGGAAACACAAAGTGTTTTCATATAAATCTTATTTCAAGCCACTCATTTGAAATGTCTGATGTACATGATTTGTTGAAGACTTTTTAACGGCAACAGATGCGGTCATTGGCCAAAACACCCGTCTGCCAAACTGCATTTGATCAGTAATACAGATCGATCTTCCCTGTATTCCCTCTTGGACTCTGCTAACCCATTCTCTCCTCCAGGGCAAAGGCAAGAAGAAGTCAAGCTTCCATCCACAGCAGACCCATTCAGTGTTCCACCGTCACCTTCCCTCAAGACTGGATAAAATAACTGTCATTAAGCAACATCCAGCTTCTTGAAAATTTTAGAATCCCAGCCTCATTTTCATTAGAAACACACACACACACACACACACACACACACACACACGCATACTCGCTATTGTGCTCTGTCCACAATGACTCCACTAGTTTTCATGAATGAGTTTATCCATTTCACTGGCTCTTATTATTTTGGAAGGCTAATGATCTGTTTGCAGAAACAAACACAAACAAATAAAACTGGGAGTGTGGAATGGTATTTCATCTTAAGATACGATGTATTTGTGACTTTGAGAAGGGGAGAACCACAGTAGGTAATTTGTAATGTTTCTGCACAGTCACAAATGCACTTAGGGTGTCTATTGCCAGGCTTCTTAATCAGTTCTTTCTGTTTGATAGGTATAATGATAGGTCTCTCTTAATAACCTAAGTGGTGCCCATTAGGCAAACAACACCCTTCTGAGAATTTTTCATGGTATATATATATATATATATATATATATATATACACACTGAATATGTACTTATACATATGTATAAGTATTGAGAAGCATCGCGAAGCATCGCTTTCCTTTGCTAAGGAGAAAACCCCGTGGAAGAAACGCGAGAAGTTCCTTCTCTAGCCCGACTCCCTCTGCCCAAGGTTTACACCCAGACAGGTTAAGTTGCTAAGTTGCTGTTCTGGGGCTGTACCCCAGATGCTGTTCTGGAACCATCACATAAAGGACGTTTCACCTGCAGAAGCTGTGTGAATATTTAATATATTATTATATTGGGACAGTTGGGAATCTTGCCCTGGGAGAGGGGTTTCTCTCTGCCCAATTCCCTCTTCGCCTTCCCTGCTCCTTTTCACTTTCCGCCTCTTCTTTCATTGGCACATCCTCGTGTGAAACTTACATGGGATTCAGTTGGCATAGAGACCTTCTCTGCCCCCAAATGCCCTGATCCATTTTCCCAAGGTAGAGAGAAAAGGGCTCATTCATTTATTGAAATCCTGGTCCTCCCAAATATTCTTAGGTTGATGGCTCAATGTGTTTATATGAATAAATATGTTGATATATGTCCTGACATTCACTGGCTCTAATCTTTGAGCATGTTTCCATCTTATTCTCTCTGGCTGCTGTAAAAGAAATGCCGTAGACTGGGTGGCTTATGAATAACAGAAATTTATTTCTCACAGTTCTTGGGGCTGAAAGTCCAAGATCAAGGACCCAGCAAATTTGGTGTCCGGTGAGGGTTCTTCCAGCTCATAGATGGCTGGTCTTCTTCCCGTGTCCTCATTTGGCAGAAGCAAGAGAACTCTCTGGGATCCCTTTTATAAGAGGCACTAATCCCCTCATGATCACTAATCACCCCCTAAAGTTCTCAGCTCCGAATACCGTCACCTTGAAGATGAGATTACAACACAAATTTTCAGTCTATAGCAGTTGTTATCTGCACTTGTATAGTGATTAAGAACTGGGGTATATGTCCTGCTGTCTGTACTACTTATTAGCTGTGTGACCCTAAGCAAATAACTTAACCTCTTTGTGCCTCAGTTCCCAGGGCTGTAAAATGGGTGTAATCATAGAACTGATTTTTATATGTATAAGGTTTCAGTGAGATTCATGGAAAGCATTTTGCATTGTGCCTCGAATATGGCAAACACTCAGTGTACAGCGAGACAAATTACTTTTTATTTGACCTTAATTATTAATGCTCCTAAATCTTTTCTTCCATTGAGCAGACATCAGAATCCAAATGTAATGATAAATATATCACAGTTTCTTTATTTTGAGAATAGAAGTCATGCGCCCATTCTGGATGGGAGGTGGAGCTGGACCGCTAGGTTACGTTATCAAGACATGGCATAGTTTTAGGTGGAATTTCTTCTCTCTGGTACCACCTTAATTTGCCTCCGTTCTAGAAGGATGGTCAGAAAAGAGAAGGGAGGGCAGGAGTGCCTACGTCCCATGTATCAGAGTGGAAAGAACAGTAAGTTTGAGGACCTGGCTTTCTCTGCGGTCTTGGTGAAAATAACTTCCCCTCAGTGTTTCCATATCTTAAAAATGGAGATAGCACTTTAATCGGCCAATTTCCCTGGGTTATTTTGAAGATCAAATGCATCGGTCTATTTGCGTGATCTACAGCGACTATACATGTGGAAGTTAGGATCTTTCTGTTTCTGGTTAAGCCCCAGGGGGTGCTCCTGGTATTCCTTCAAATCCAGTAAGGCAGGTTGCTAATTCCATGATGCATTCAAGTTTCTACTACTTTAAAAAAAAAAAAATCTGGGGCTTCCCTGGTGGCGCAGTGGTTGAGAATCTGCCTGCCAATGCAGGGGACACGGGTTCGAGCCCTGGTCTGGGAAGATCCCACATGCCGCGGAGCAACTAGGCCCGTGAGCCACAACTACTGAGCCTGCGCGACAGGAGCCTGTGCTCCGCAACAAGAGAGGCCGCGACAGTGAGAGGCCCGCGCACCGCGATGAAGAGTGGCCCCCGCTTGCCGCAACTAGAGAAAGCCCTCGCACAGAAACGAAGACCCAACACAGCCAAAAATAAATAAATAAATAAAATTAAAAAAAAAAAAAATCTGGACCGTGAATCCTGCTTAGGGAAAGTTACTGTCCCAATTAAGAAATGTATTCATACACTTATTTATGTAAAACACACGCATAAAACAAAAGCTTTGATGTCTCTCAGAATTCCAGAATCCTCTCACAAATTATAAGCTAAAACTTGTCATTTCAGTTCTAATTTCTCTTTACTCTTTCTACCTAATGGCCATTTGCTCTGAGCACTTCGCAAGCATTTTGACATGTTTGCTTCCTGTGTCAGGAATGTGAGCTCCAGCACGCCCAGGGCATCGGCGTAGCAGGCAGACCCCAGTGGTTCCCTGGAACGCCGCTAGGTTTGGGGAGCGCCTTCCGAGCAGGGCCCGTACCACTTATGAGAGTCCAGTGCTGTCCTTGGTTCTTTATAGACAGTTAGTGAAAGTATGTTTGCCGAACTGGACTGAACTGAGTCACTCCATGCGTCCGTGACGTGATGCTACCAGCAGAGCAGCGAGTACCAGCGAGACCACCGTGGGAACGCACAGCAACGCCAGGCAAAGCTGCTCTCCTGAGGACACAACCCCCTCCGACTGCTCATCAACTAGCTAACGCCCCCGTTCTGGAACTACTCTCATCTTCCTCTCAGAGTGACCACCTGCTTTTCAACAAAGACAGACTCACGGACACCAAGTCCTTTGGAAGGGCAATTACAAACAAGATTAGGAAAGTATAGCAATCTGACAATCAGCGAACCAGGCATCTTACCTAGTTTTCTGCTAGCTCTCCCTGATTTCTTTTGGATTCTAGGAAAACAGAAAAAAGAGATATTTTCAAGGCAGGCTTAAACTAGCATTCCACGGACGGGTAATGGAACGAGTGTTCATGTTGACACCTGTAAAAATCTCCCTTGAATGTTTCCACATTTATATTTCATACAGTAAAGCTTTTTAGCCGCAGGGAGATAGTCAGAGCTGATCTGTCCTGAGGCAGTGATATGTCTACTTTTACTGAATGAAAAACTTTCTTGGTATGATTTTTAGGGACTTGGCAGCTGAGGTCCACATGGATATTTATTTCGGTTACGGACACTGCCGATTAAGTAATTCCATGGCAATAGGTGCTGCAAAGTAGCTTTTCCTCAGGAGCTTTCCTTTTGGATGTTTTGCTATTGGAAATATCAAACATCTGCCCTGGGCAAATAGCTAAATAGCTGCAATTTTCTAGCTCCGTCCTATTTTTGGCTTTCAGTGCCGGAGGCATTTGAACACCCATGTTGGAGGCTGGATGCTGGCAGAGACTTCGGGAACTTAGGAGACCCAAGCTGTTTTAGATCAATTGCTCCCCGTGCTTAAAGGGCTAGTAAAAACCAGGTTATAATGTTTACATGACTTTTTATGGGTCAGAGTTTATTACAGTTCTATTCAATGGCCTACACTGGAGGAACATTTTACAAGATTTTCCTGCATTCGACAGTTCTGTTTCAGTGTATCTGGTAAGGGGAAGTGTTTTTTTCCCTGCCGTTCATTCTCTTTTGCTCTCTGTTTTATTTTTTCCCTTTCAAAAGGAGTGAGCTCATAAGACTCCTTAATTTCAAGCCATATTTCTCTTACTTGGGAGGCTGTAAACTGAGTTAGACCCAAGAGTCTACGGATGTTCAGAGACAACAGATAATTTCACATGGTTTTCAGCCTTCCTTTGGAGGTTCCTATCCATACTACTTATAAACAGAAGGGCGTTTTAACTTTACCAAGAGACATCCAAATTTGCATAAACATCAGGCGATGTGTCTCTTCGTTAGTCAGCAGCATTGGTTGGCCTAGAGCCCAGACTGCAGGGCTGGCAAGCCTACTTCTTCCACCATTTGTTTGTTTATTTCTTGGGCATATTTCCTAAACTTTCTGAGCTTGGCGTTAGTGATACTTACAAGATCATTATAGGGGATTAAAAAAATGAAATTATGCATGAGTTATGCAAATGGGAATGGCCATTTCATTCATTATGTCATTAATCAACTCTTACTAAGCTCCTACTATGTGTTGGACTCTGCCATGGACCTTAAAGATAAAGCAAGTGGACGAAGTCGTGGTCCCTGTTCTCAAGTTCTACTGGGGGAGAGTCAGACAGTACACAGACAAACATACATCTGCCAACGTGAAGGGCTATGAAGAAAAAGGGAGGGTGAGGCAGGAGTGATGATTCACTTGTTACTTCAGTAGATGGTCAAGGAAAGCCCTATGATGGAGGTGGAGAGATAAATTAGGAGTTTGGGATTAACAGATACACACTACTATATAGAAAATAGGTAAACAACAAGGACATACTGTACAGCCAGGGAACTATACTCAGTATCTTGTAATAACCTATAGGGGAAAAGAATCTGAAAAAGAATATATATATATACATATATAACTGATTCACTTTTCCGTACACCTGAAACTAACACAACATTGTATATCAACTATACTTCAATTTAAAAGAAAAAAGAAAAGCCCTGTGATAATGTGACATTTGAACAGAAGCCTAAATTTAGTGGCTAAGTCTTGAAGCTATCAGAATGTTCCAGGCAGAGGGGACAGGAAATGCAAAGGCCCTGGTGCAGTGTTAGGAGCTGAGAGGCGAGCGTGCTAGACCCCATGCTCTAGAGAGAGGAGGGAGATGGCCCGAGATAGGTGTCCAGAGCCAGACCATAGGTAGCATCTCATAGGTTGTTGTAAAGACCTGACATTTAGTCTGAGAGAGTCAGGGAGCCATTGGAGGGATGGAGCAAAGGTGAAACATACGCTGGTTTATATACTGAATGGATCCTGCTGACTTCCATTTGGAGGATAGACTATAAAGGGGAAAGGGAAGATGCTGGGAAAAACCAAACCAAATCCTTTCTATAGAGAGCTGGATGGGGGCAACACAAACGCCAACAGCCCCGTTCTCTGGAAGTTACTATTTTATTCTCTGAATGGATCTCTTGCTTTTATTAATACATGGCTTAGTTTCTAATCTTGAGATCATGTTAATTTTGTTTATTTCTGTCTTCACCTTTTTCCTGTGATCAGCTTTAACTGTTCAAAATGGTAGAACTTCCCCTTCCATGTTGCTCTCAGCCTCTTGCTTCAGAAGACTTGGAGATCAGCGTATTTCTTCCGTATGTGTTATGGTTTTAAAGATCGAGCAGCATGGTCAACTGTGGTGATAGCAAGGTGGCTAGAGAGCTGTTTGGTGAGCCAGATGGCGGGGGTGTGTTTAGCTCAGAGAGGGTTATAACCTGGACCAGGGTATTTGGCTGCTGGGGAAACCCAGCCTCCATCACAGGTGAGATCAACCACCCACCATCTACCTAGAACTGTGATGTCAGTGGGACAGGGTTTCTCGTGTGTGGATCAAATTCATCTATGGAGTCTTTTAAAAATGCAGAGCCCACAGCACCGTCGTGGGCCCAAACGCACAGTTCTACTGAGGGTCTGAGTGTTTAGCCAGGGTGAAGAGACCCGTGGTGCTGTCAGCCAGGAATGCAACATCCAGTACATTTTGTGGGAGGAAAGGGGCACATTTTCGTGATAGGGACACCGTGGAGTAATTTTATACACATCTAGTCATCCATCCTTAAACCCTAAGCATTTTAAATAACTGTTTTTATCTTATGACTCATAGAGGACAACAGTTTTCAGAGCCGTTGCCACCTTACCTGTAGGCAAAGCGGGGAGCTCTCTGCGGGGTGTCATGAAAGGGTCCCAGATGGCAATCTGCTCACCAGTCATGCCTGAAATTCCACCCCAAGACATGAATGTTTTACACATTTGACCCCTATAAAAATGCAAGAGGTGCAGAGAGGGATAATAAATCATTAATACCATTTTATGAGTTTATCAGCCCCCTCCTTTGATGTTGTAGTGGGGAGAATGCGAAGGGCATGCCTAGCACTGGAGGTGGCAGAGAAATGGAGGCCAGTGTCGCTGGATGTCGAGTTGTTTCACGATAGGCTCCGAACAGAGCCTTAGCCATCAGGCTGCTGAATGTTTCAAGTTCAAAACCTCACTTGCATACACCCGCGTCCAGGAAGCTAGCGGTGGCAGCTGAAAGTCTGATAACACCCAAATTATGGTTCCACTTATGCAGGGGTAATTAAAATCATTTATATGGTTGGCTTCGGAGAGGCAGTCAGGTTTAGACTTCCAAGTTAGTCTAATTCAGCTGTTTGAAATAGCAGGCCACCACATCTGTTAAAAAATATACATGTATTCTCCTGAATTTTTATGAGTCGGACTCATCACATCTCTGCTTTGGCTTAAAAAATAGTAAAAGCTAGAATATATAACTAGTTTCCATCCCCAAGAGTGGGTACACATATCATATTATGTGATCCTTGGAAAAAGTCCCTTCCTCTGCAAAATCTAGACAGACTTGGATGTTTTCTTATGCTCAGATTGACTCTTTTTGCCAATTCTTGGACTAACTCTCACAGTACAGGTGGCCAAATCAAAATCAGGAATGAACACATGGCACAGATTTTTTTTTTTTTACGTTATCATATGTAGGACAAATATTACAAGATAGCCTTTGTGTATTTGCTTTCTTACAGGCCACACACATATACCAAGCAACGTATTCTTTGTCTGAGTGTATAGGACATGCTTAAAAATTTCCTTGGGATTTTACATAGAATATTAGTTTTTCTTGGAACTTTTGGCCAACAGCACGTTTTCGGAGAGATTCTCAGACCCACATAATTCAACGTTGGCTGTCACACTTGCAGATGTCCAGATAAAAACAAATGATCTGAGATTCCCAGTGCAAATATAATGGAATAATGGCATAGAAATAAAGAAGGCTACTTTGCAAGTAAATCACCTTGTCTGTCTTTGTATCCTTCTCAGCTTAAACCCTAATGCTTGCACGTACAATGCCTCAATAAATAAGTGCTAAATGAATAAGCAAAATAGAGTGTGTTAGGTGATATTGACCAAGATAGTGCGTAGCATGGAAATGATATCATCTAATAACTATCGAAGAAAGAATGGTGTTTCTCGCTTCCACAAGAATTAGGGTAAGCACAATTACTGCCTTCGTAGTTTTGGAAGAATTTAGTGGGCATTCACTAGAATGTACTTTTCTCTACAGATATAGGACTGGGGACAAAAGTTTGACCAGTTTTCAATTATGTTAAAAACAGCATTTACAACTGTTCAAATTGCGTAACTACCATGAAGGGTTGCTGTTAAGTGCTGTTAGCTTCTAGCTGTTAAAAATATGCCAGAAGAGGCTGGATGATTCCTGAGGTTTTGGGGAAGCAAGCGTCTAAGCTGAGAGGAGGGTTGGTAATCATTGTTAAAATCCGCTTCAATTGTATTATGACGTGATTTATTTAAACCCATATATATTAGTACATTTCCTTCCCATATGGCTAAGTGTTTCTATTCAATATATTTTCAGCCTTCACATAATGCTCTTAATCACAGTAATTATGATGTTTTGGTATCACTTGATATATACCCATTAAAAAATGATTCCAGTTTCCCTAGTTGGCTTGTGGAATCAACCTCGTAATTTTAAGGTCATGCTCTGTAAAACACTTAATGTTCTGGTGTGGCAAGTAAAGTGAAGCCTCTGTAGGCCCAAGTGCCCTGAGTTTTATGTGAAAGTATCAGTAGGTTTTCTATTTGTTGCCCTGGATCAAGTAAGTCACTACTGGTGATTTTATTTCAAATGACTGAATATTTCTGACAATAAGACAAATATTGAAGAATCAACTTCTTTCTTGATGAAAGATAATATTTAATTTATCATTCCTTGTGATACAAGCCATCTTTAGTTTAATAAACTATTTTAGTTTCTAAGACAAATGGGGCATAAAAATTAATAAGATGCTACTTTTCAAGAAGTTTAGATTCTGGTGGGAAGAAGATGAAGTTCATACAGAAATGACTATGGCACAAGATGGAAAATGATGAGTGACAGAGTAGTGCCATTCAATTGCTATTTCAGTTCAGAAAAGAGAACCAGGCAAGATTGGAAGGTTAAGGGAAAAGGTGGCATTTAAGCAGGGCCTGAAGGGCATGGAGAATTGGGGTACCTACAGATGATGAGGGCATGCATTTACGCAGCTACAGCAGCGGAGCCAACACACGGAGGCAGGAAAGCAGGATATGAAAAGCTGTGGCTTCGAATACATGAAGCGAAGTCGTGGGAAATAACCTCTGAAGTTAGATTATGCAAAGCCTGAGGAGCCATGGAAGCGAACTTGGGCCGTGATTGTTAGCACATGGGTCACCAGGGAATACTCCTGAGCACATAAATGGAGAGCAATTTTGTATGTTGAAGATGAATGGGAAGTGATGGGTAGGATTGATTAGAACAGGGACGGAAAGGAGTTAATGAGACAATCTAGAAAAATACTCTCAGAATAGAGACAAGAGGTAACATGAACTAGAAAATTAAAGCAGGCAAATACCATATGATATCACTTATATGTGGAATCTAAAATATCATACAAGTGAATTTATCTACGAAACAGAAACAGACTCACAGGCATAGAGAACAGACTTGCGGTTGCCAAAGGGGGGCGGGGAGGGGAGGGAAGGATTGGGAGTTTGGGATGAACAGAGGCAAACTCTTATATATAGGATGGATAAACAACAAAGTCCTATTATATAGCACAGGGAACTGGATTCAATATCCAGTGACAAACCATCATGGAAAAGAACATGAAAAAGAATATATATATGTATAACTGAGTCACTTTGCTGTACAGAAGAAATTAACAAGATTGTAAATCAACTATACGTCAGTAAAATTTTTTAAAAAAGAAAGTGGTATGGAAACAAGAAGGAGAAAGATGGGTACGAGAGAGACACTGCGGAATTAGAATTAAGGTTGATGGGATGTGGAACGCGGGCTCGGGATAGAAGTGACAGAAGTTCAGAGAGGGAAGCAGGCTTGAGAAGGAGGGTGCTGAGCTGGGCTGTGAGCACACTGAGGGTAGGGGATGGGTGGGCAGCCGGGCTTAGATGCCGGTGGGCAGCTGGAAATATGGGACCAACTTGTGTACTCTGTGCATGAGTGGAAACAAATTCGCAAAGGATCCACAAAGAAATCTCAGTTTATATTATAAAAGGATGAGATAACCAAGGAAGGAAATACAACATATATTTTATGTACTATTTAAGCTCTTCAAAATACAAACACATGTTATTTTAAAAAATGTATTTCCTTAAAAGAATGAGGTGGACTTAGTGATTGGAACACGTTTTTTTTTTGGCAGTGTTCCTCTAGAGCGAATTGGTTCTAACAGAAAAAAAGATTTCCTGTATTAACCCTCATCTTTATTTCATGCTTATTTTAGCAATGAAATGAACATTAAGCAAGGTCTTTAACAAAATATTTCTGTTGTTTAATATCTTTCTGATAAACATAATATTTTGTAGCCAAAAACCGATAATATATTTAATAAGCCACAATGTATAATTATATTTTACTGGGATTCGAGACCCCTGCTTTTTTTAGCTGCATACAAACAACGAGTCTCTGCAGTCTTCTCCCAGGAACAATTAGCATGGGAGGAAATGTTGAACTGTGCTCAGTCTCTACGACTGCAATGGACTGGGAATTCACTGGTGTTTTCAACAACGATACCAACCATTTGCTACATTTAATTTTTGCTGCTCTATATCTGTAGTTATTAATCTCGTTTGTAATGTGCTGGAAAGCAGAAAGATAACCATTCCTATAATCTATGTGTCCTATGTCCCCTAAACAGAGTGATTCCATGAGATTGTGAGTTCTTGAGCAGCGGATCTCAAATCCTGTGTAACGTGGAAGAAAAGTGAACTGCTCTATTCCTTTTTGGACAACTGTAAATTTTCAACACTTTCTCTGCACAGTATCACCTAAAAAGGCTACTCTAATTAGTCAAAGAATCTTTTCTGCCGGGTGTGACATTTTCGCAGACATGATGTCACCTTCCAAAATTTCTTGGCTCACCAAAGGAAATATGAAACATGTTGACGTTATGCAGAAGATTAATTGGGTTCTAATTTTTAATTTTGGAAATCTTCTTGGTCCTTCTGAGTGACAGCTGAGATCAAACTTGTGAATGTATTGGAATAAATTACCTAAGGGGATACTATATTCTGAGAATTTACAATCTTAATAGAGATGTCATACAAGCATGAGTTGGCTAGGAGGCTGCATATGGCAGACAGTCTGAGCTTTGAGTCGTGTTTCACTAGAAGAAGAGATTAAACTAATACAGATAAAACTAAATTATTCAGTATCATAGATTCTAAGCAATTCCTGTTGAAGTTTTCAGACTAGCTCAAGTTTCTGGAAGACTTTTGGAAAGTAACTGGCTTTGGGATTGATTGTTACTTTTTAAAATTTTAAGACTTATTTTCACCTTAGTCCAAAATATCATGGGAGGAATTTTCTATATTTAAACAAATCATTACCTATGAATGAATCCATTCAATATTTATGCACGTATTTTGAAATTAAACCACACAACTTTAAATTGATTTAGTTGTTTTGTTCACGTCTAAGTTAAGTTCACAAAATATGTATGAATCAATTTCTTAGTTTGGAATTGAAAGCTAATACTACCTTAGTATTACTTAGTACCTAATACTACCTTAGCAGCACAAATATGGTGTTATATTTGTTTCCACCATGGGAAATAAAATAGAGTATGCTTTAATAAGCTGTTTCATTCTCACCCTTGTTGAAAAACATTAATTATATGTTAATATTAAGAATAGTTTGTCTCCACCTAATTATAAAAATAACTTTTAAGAGTTAAAATAAATATTCTCATAGATATAGTATAGTTCCAAGTATATCTGAGAATATTAGCACAAACTATTACCAAAAAAAAGTGGAATGATTTTAAGGAGAGGAGTAGTATCTTGAGGAGGTCAACAAGATAGTGGAGTCCAGAGTCTAAAAGTTCTAGAGAAGATTGTACTTGGAAATTCAAGGCCAGTCATTGTCAAGGAAATCTTGCCAGTTAGGATTCCTGACATCTCCTCTCTGGATACTGAAATCAAGGCCAGATACAGGCATCCAGAGTCTGGAAAACTTGGGTCCAAGAAGAGGGCTGTGTGGCAGGCTGGCCGAGGAGTGGAGTAGATGCCCAGAGAGGAGCCTGAGGAGTGGGGTAGATGCCCAGAGAGGAGCTCTGGGCTTTGCGAGTCCCTCTTCTCTAAGCTCCCGGACACTGGGATGGGCCTGTGTCTAGAATGAGTGTCAAGGGAATCCTACTAATGGCAAAACAAGGGATAACAATGCCGGTGTCCAGGCAGAATTTTAAACCAACTAGACCAGAGGTAGAAAATCCAAGTGCTTAAAAAGGTCATCAAAGGAACAATTGCACAGAGCAAGTGGGTGTGAAGTAAGCAAAGCTGAACTGCTGCTGCCATGAGCAAGAATAATGCCTCTTCTTGGAACCCTTGCACAGGTGCTCAAATGACCCTGCCAGGCCCCAAGGAAGAGAGGCGGTCCAGAGGCCAGCAGGGCCAGACCACAGAGGACCATGTGAGACATGGGAGAGAGTTTGGATCTCCTCCCACGCTTGACGGGAAGCCTTTGGAGGTTGAAGCAGGTGGTGCTTAATCTGGTTTGTAGTTTGAAAGGATGACTGTGAATTCCAGGTAGAGAGAAGAAGAAAGGTGTTAAGAGTGGGATTGTCTACACCAGTAGGAGGCCAAGAACTCACCAGGTGACACAAGAGGATAGCTTGTTGTGGGTGGTGGGTTTGCATGGGAATAGAGGAGAGGCCAGATCCAGGTGTGTTTTGGAGGTGGTGTCAGCAGGATTTGCTGAAGGACGATGAGGGAGAGAAAAAAAGTCCAACATGACTACTGGTTGGACTGGAAGGAAGGTGAAGACACCTCTCATTTACAGGTTCTGCAATTTCATGATTGTTTTAGGTCATCTGCATTTATCTTATATAATCTTCATGTCACTGTCTTCCTGTGAAAACCTCAAGTAACCATCACTCAGCTAATACCACACTTTCACCTTACCACCCAACATATGTTGCCTCAGTAAGAGCCCAGACATGTCTTTAAATAATCCTTGTTAGAAACACTCCCATTTACCATTGAAACAAAATGAATAAAATACCTAGGAATAGACCTACCTAAGGAGACAAAAGACCTGTATGCAGAAAACTATCAGACACTGATGAAAGAAATTAAAGATGATACAAACAGATGGAGAGATATACCATGTTCTTGGATTGGAAGAATCAACATTGTGAAAATGACTATACTACCCAAAGCAATCTACAGATTCAGTGTGATCCCTATCAAACTACCAATGCCATTTTTCACAGAACTAGAACAAAAAATTTCACAGTTTGTATGGAAACACAAAAGACCCTGAATAGCCAAAGCAATCTTGAGAAAGAAAAACGGAGCTGGAAGAATCAGGCTTCCTGACTTCAAACTATACTACAAAGCTACAGACAATATGGTACCGGCAGAAAAACAGAAATATAGATCAATGGAACAGGATAGAAAGCCCAGAGATAAACCCACGCACATATGGTCACCTTATCTTTGATAAAGGAGGCAAGAATATACAATGGAGAAAAGACAGCCTCTTTAATAAGTGGTGCTGGGAAAACTGGACAGCTACATGTAAAAGAATGCAATTAGAACACTCCCTAACACCATACACAAAAATAAACTCAAAATGGATTAAAGACCTACATGTAAGGCCAGACACTATCAAACTCTTAGAGGAAAACATAGGCAGAACACTCTATGACATAAATCACAGCAAGATCCTTTTTGACCCAGCTCCTAGAGAAATGGAAATAAAAACAAAAATAAACAAATAGGACCTAATGAAACTTCAAAGCTTTTGAACAGCAAAGGAAACCATAAATAAGATGAAAGGATAACCCTCAGAATGGGAGAAAATATTTGCAAATGAAGCAACTGACAGGATTAATCTCCAAGATTTACAAGCAGCTCATGCAGCTCAATATCAAAACTCAAACAACCCAGTCCAAATATGGCCAGAAGACTTAAGTAGACATTTCTCCAAAGAAGATATACAGATAGCCAACAAACACATGAAAGGATGCTCAACATCACTAATCATTAGAGAAATGCAAATCAAAACTACAATGAGGTATCACCTCACACCGGTCAGAATGGCCATCATCAAAAAATCTACAAACAACAAATGCTGGAGAGGGTGTGGAGAAAAGGGAACCCTCTTGCACTGTTGGTGGGAATGTAAATTGATACAGTCACTATGGAGAACAGTATGGAGGTTCCTTAGAAAACTAAAAATAGAACTACCATACGACCCAGCAATCCCACTACTGGGCATATACCCTGAGAAAACCATAGAGGGGTCCACTTAGAGGGGTGGGATAGGGAGGGTGGGAGGCAGACGCAAGAGGTAGGAGATATGGGGATATATGTATATGTATAGCTGATTCACTTTGTTATACAGCAGAAACTAACACACCATTGTAAAGCAATTATATTCCAATAAAGGTATTTAAAAAAAAAAGAAAAAAAATAATCCTTGTTAGGGGATGTGTATACATCTTGTCCTAGTGTCCTAAATTGCTGGTGAATATTCCACATGTTTTGCTCCAAGTATACTTTATTTTAGTAGTGAAGACAGATGCATGTAACTTGAAAGTGTTCAAAACAATGGGGTCTTTTGAAGGTCCAGGTGCACATGGGTTGAGGACAGAGTTAGGAGACAACCATGCTGATATCTGAGTATGTGCCTCCTTCCAAAAACAGATTTGCAATGTTTTGAAGAAAAAGTTGAGAGCTGGTGATGAAGAAATCTGACTCCAGAATATAAACTGTGTAAGAAGTACGTTGATGGAAGCAAGCATGGATCTAAAAGCCATTGGATCAGGACACAGATGAAGATCCTTGTGTCGCCCTCACAGTGCAGACTTTGAATCAAGAACAAACCTGGCTTTCAGTTCTGACTGTCATTTATTGGCCCCATGGCCTTAGGAAAATCATTTATCTTTCTGAGCCCCAATTCCTTTATTTGTAAAAGGTGTGGATAGTATCTATTTTGTGTGATTGCCATGACATTTAGAGGTACTCATTTTGAAGTGCCTATCATATTTATTTTGCCAAAGTAATTTATTTTTATTAAAATCTTTAATAAAGATTATGTATTCATTTACTATTTTATTCACTGACTTGTTTGAGGATCCCTGGCAGTTGCTATGAACCAGGCTAGTTGCTGGGCATACAGGATGAATGAAAATATTTCTGCCTTGGCCTAATATCCTGTAACAAATTCTAAACTTAGTGCGTACTAAGTGCTATTGGAACTAAAACTTAAAAAAAAATTAAACATGACTTGGGAAGGTACCAGAAAGGATGGGAAGTTCATCTGAGCCTTATTCATAGCAGAGGAAGTTGGAGAGAAGTAAGTTGTAAAGGGAGGGCAGGATATGAACAAAATAAAGGCATGAAATTACATCATCTACCTAGGAGATGGTGAGTAGTATAGTGTGGCTAAAATGTAGGGTGTTGGGCTTCCCTGGTGGTGCAGTGGTTGAGAGTCTGCCTGCCAATGCAGGGGACACGGGTTCGAGCCCTGGTCTGGGAAGATCCCACATGCCGCGGAGCAACTAGGCCCGTGAGCCACAACTGCTGAGCCTGCGCGTCTGGAGCCTGTGCTCCGCAACAAGAGAGGCCGCGATAGTGAGAGGCCCGCGCACCACGATGAAGAGTGGCCCCCGCTTGCCGCAACTAGAGAAAGCCCTCGCACAGAAACGAAGACCCAACACAGCCAAAATTAAATAAATAAATAAATATTTTAAAAAAAATAAAAAATAAATAAAATAAAATAAAATAAAATAAAATGTAGGGTGTATGTGGGCTGGAAAGAAGTGGTGGTAGGTAAAATCTAAAAGGGAGTACGGAATCTGGGCTTGATACGGTAAAGAGATGAAGCTCAGCATAGTTTTAAAACTAATTTTCCAACATTTGGCATCCACATATGCACCTCCATACCCAAAATGTGCCATTTTAAATGCCTAGGATGCATGTTTAACCTGCCCCTTCCTCTGTACACAGCTCTTTTTAGATAGCTATAATGAGGTACACTTGACATATATTTAAAGTCTACAATATGGTGAAGTTTGACATACGTGTAAACCTATGGAAACAACATCATAATCAAGACAGAGAACCTGGCTATTGTTCTCAAAGGTTCCCCGGTGTCTCTTTGTAATGGTGGTGCCTCCAGTCCGTCTACACCCTCTCCCTAGGAAGACTCCTGATGTGCTTTTTGTCACTATAGATTGGTTTGTACTTTCAAGAGCTTCATATTAATGGAATAATACAACATGTACTCTTTTTTGTGAACTTCACTCAGCAGGACTGTTTTGAGAGTCATCCTGGTTACTACATTTATTAATTGTTAATTCTCTCTTAGTGCTCAGTCATCTTCCCTGGTATGAGTGTTCCATGATTATTTATCCATTCCCCTGCTGACGGACTTTTGACTTGTTTCCAGTTTGGTTAGGAAACCATTACTTCCACTCACTTCCATTAACCAGATCTCAGTCACATTGTCACTGCATATCTCAGAAAAGAAGGGACCACGTCTTTGAGCTGATTTCCCCTGAAATAGGATGAAGACGATTTGGTAGGGAATTATCGTATTGTCAACATTAGTGAGAGGAGTTAGGCCTGATGCATTTGATTACCTAATCATGTTAAGTTCTCGTGGGCACATGACGTAAGTTTGGTAAGAGCTTGTGTGGACCATACTGCCATCAGAAATAGGCTTTTTTACAAGTTAGGGAGTTTGAGATTGACACGTACACACTGCTATATTTAAAACAGATAACCAACAAGGACCTACTGTACAGCATGGGGAACTCTGCTCAATATTATGTAATAACTTAAATGGGAAAAGAATTTGAAAAAGAATAGATACATGTATATGTATAACTGAATCACTTTGCTGTACACCTGAAACTATCACAACACTGTTCATCAACTATACTCCAATATAAAATAAAAAATTTTTAAAAATAGTCATTGGAAAGGCATTCGAAACCATCTTGTATAGCACACTAGGCAGGTACCTTTCCACATTGGGAATCCCCAGTCGTTCCTACTCCCAAACCAACTCCTGCCAGATATGAAAGGCAAATTCAGAATTTAAAAGTCATTTTCCTTGTTCCATTTTTATGATTTATTCACAGTAAATTCTGATTTAATTGGCAATGTAAGTCTCTCTTTAATTTATCATCCATCAGCAAAATTGTGAGAGAGAACATTCATATGCACACAAAACGTGGTCATGACCTAGAATGGCCGGTCCCTTGACTATGTGTTACTTTATATTATTCAAACAAGAGAGTCATATCATCTTCAAAATAAAAATGTTTTTGAAGGCCTTTTTAAAAATTAAAATGTCAAGATAGTGATCAAAACCTAAAACTTCTCTTTAAGAAATGTAATGTCAAAAACATATAACCAGGGAAGTAAGATAGTTTATTTATAAACAATTAGCATATCTCAGTTATGTTATAGTAAATCATCACCAAAAGAAATACTATATAAAAATGTATTCAGATTTTCCTTTTCACTTTCATTTTACAAGTTAAATATCCATTCTTGATTTACCTCTATCTTCCCACCCTCTGATGATAAAGGCTAGCATTCAGAGAGGTGCTATCAATATCATTTAATTTTATATTATATATAGAATGGATGAAAAACAAGGTCCTACTGTATAGCACAAGGAACTATTTTCAATATCCTGTGATAAACCATAATGGAAAATACAAAAAAATAATATATATATGTATAACTGAATCACTTTGCTGTACAGTAGAAATTAACACATTATAAATCAACTATACTTCAGTAAGATAAATTTTAAAACATCATTTAATTTTAGAATGAAAAAAAGAAATAGGAGGTCAAAACAACAAAAACTCCTGTAAAATGTCTAAGTAGCTCCAAATCCTTTCTCAAGAAATTGAGATATTAATTTTTGCTTGTTCATTTTGTACAATTCAATAAACTACTTCAAGTAAATGGATAGAATTAAAAATCATTTCAAGAATTGCATTTAGTGGAATAAAAGCGATGATGGGTCTTTTCCATTAAGTTCCAGAGGTGCAGTGAATATGTTATCTTGCTGTTGCTACCGCCGTGATCAGCGTGAAGCACTACAGATGAGAATGGGGTTATCTATCCCAACCTAATTGGCCCCCTTAGGCCGTTGCCAATAGAACTCACTTTCTGATTCTAATGAATAATGAAGTTCCTCTGTTAATTCATGCCATTATCTGAAGGGTGACCCAACCTGGTCCCGGCCACAATAAGCAGTAGTGTTGTCTAATCATGGTTGACCATCAGTATCTTCATAGAGACCTACCCTGAAATTAACTCAGCAATCACCACTTAGTCCTAACTACTCAGGGTCACAAATATTAACAAATGTTCATAATTATAGCAAAATATTCACATCAGTGACTTTAAAAAGTTATTCAAGTCTTCATATTTAGCACATTTTATCCAGTGAATGGAAGGCAAAATAATTGTATACAGTTAGTATAAAAAGGGTCCTGAAACATAGATTTTGGCTTTTGCTAGAGGTATGGAGAGCCGTTGTAAAAGCTACCTCTGTTCTTTCTCCCAAAATCCCACATACTTGATATGTAGGGCGGCATCTCTGAAGAGTTGATCTGTGGCCCAAACTCCTTTCCATGCTGGGGCACAAAGGAGAGCCTGGTGACTTGGAGAGATTCTCCTGAGAATTGCTTCATCTCCAGCTGCTTACATTCTGTTTCCTCAGTGTCTTTACTCTTCAGCTCTTACATCTGATAGTCTGCTCATAACTTTCATGATACAGCAGAGCCAATGCCTCAGCCACATAAATTTTTGGCTTCCTTCACGTCAAATTACTTTCTCCCTCTTTCCTTTAGCAAACTATTTCCATTCTAAAATCTAGATTTTGTCATCACCTGGAACTGTTGGAGAACTTGAAATTTCTAACCACTGTTCTTATCTTTCGGCTTGTTCACTTGCCTTATTCTTCCACGTCAATACTCCAGTCTGTTGACCACCCCAATCTCCCATCCACCATCTCTGCCTGAATCCTTTATAGTCGCATTTCCCCTTGATGTCTTAGAAAATAATTTCAATTGCACACTTTCAATTTTCTCATCCCATTTATATTATCTATCTTTTATAGATCAATATTAAAATCAACCCAAATATTCTCTCCCCAGTCTTGTTTCTGGTTGAAAAAAAATCATTTAGTGGAGGCTGTTGAGCTCATTACTAGTATCTTTACTTGAAGAGCAAATTTTAGCTGCTGCAACAGGATACCTCTACACAGCTCTGGACTGGCTAAAATTTGAAAAAGACACCACCAAATATTGGTGAGGATCTGGTTCATCCATTGAAGCGTAAATGGGTACACTGACTTTTGAAAACTGGCAGTTTCTTAAAAACATTCACCTACTTTATGATCTAGCAATTGTACTCCTCCTAGATATTTTCAGAAGAAAAAGGAAAATGTATGAAAATCAGAAGTCTTGTACAAAAAGGTTCATATCAACTGTATTCATAATAGTCAAAAATTAGGAAGAACCCAACAGGATCATGGGTAAACAAACTGTGGTAGGACAGTAAAGTGGAGTAAAACCTTGCACTAGAAAAGAAAAACGACATGCAACACCAAGGCTAAATCTCAAATAATTGTGCAGAACCAAAGAAGCCAGATGTGAATGGGTACGTGCTGTGTATGCACGTGCTTCATCTGTATGAAGTTCTAGAACAAGTTGAATACCATTATGGTAAAAACATGTTAGAAGTGTGGTTTTCTCTGCAGGGGCAGGGGAAAGTACAAGAGCAAAATTTCTGGGGTGATAGAAATTTCTGTAACTTGATTGGGGTATTATCACATGAAAAATGCATTTGTCAAAACTCTGCAAACTGTACATTTAAGGTTTGTGTGTTCATGATATGCATTTTTAAGTAAAAAATTTCTAGTTAAAAATTTTAAGGTGCCCCTACTTTTTTCCCCAAGTTTAATCCATTTCCAGGGACTCTCCATTTGTCAAATACCTCTGCTCCTTCAATTCTGCCTGTATGCCATCCTTAGGATTTTGCATTCCCTCTGTCTGTAGACATACATAAACATCTTCTTTAGAACTATTACCATTTGGCACTGCCATCTTCACAAAATGCTTTTTGTATTCACATGTCTGCAAACTTTTTGAAATAACAGTAGCAATTTCCTTTACTTCCAACTTTCTGGTCATAATATAACCTACTGCAATCTAGGCGTTGCTCCCAAGAGTCTATTAAGTCTGCTTGCAATAATATTACTAAGAATCTCCTAATTTGTATATTTACACTCTTCTTAATTCTCTTCCTTGTTGACCCTTATGTTCTTTGATACCATTGACTGTCATCTTTTGTCTTAAAATTCTCATCTAGTCTTTTTCATAGTAAATTCCTTCAGTTGCTTTTTCATCTTGAATACCTTTGTTCTGGATCTTTTGTCTTAACACTTAAATGCTAATGCTTGTGTTTCCCTCAGATTCTGCCCTTGGTCCTCTTCTCTACTGTTTAAAATACTCTCAGAGGATTAAAAAAAAAAAAAAAAGTACTTCGATGTCATAACTACTAAATATCTAATTTACCTGGTGACCTATTGCCTGAGATTCTCCCCATATGCCTCAGAATCAAAACCCGACCTTCTTGCCTTATCAGCTAGAGACTCTCTTCTATCTACACCATTCCCTTTCTTACCAATGGCCTTAGGAAGTTACCAACAATGTAAAAAACAAACAAAAATCAAAACCCCAAAAAACCACCTTTGCTCACTTTGACTCTTCGTCCTCTTCATTGTAGTCCCTAAAACCAGCCAATCAGTTACTTTGAATACTATCAAGAAAATACCATCACAACAACTTTATGTTTTCCATCCTTGATTCCTGGTTCAGGCCCTCATCTTCTCTTGCCTAAGCTATTGCAAGCACTTCCTAGATGTCTCATCCTCTGTTCTGTTTCTTGCCCAGACTACCTTTTCCATCACCAACAGAGTTATCTTCTCTCTTGTCATGGTGATTTCCTACCCACATCTTTTAATGGTTATTCATTCACTACCTGATAAAGCCCCATTTACTTAGCATGGCAAATAGGATTTTACAATCTGTCCCTCAAACTACTTGTGACATTGTTTATTGCCCACCTCAATTCCTCCCTGCCTTCTTCTTGTCTACAGAACCTAATTTTATGAGACATCTGGAAGAGACCCCTTTATCTCACTTGTTCAGGGTTGGACATGTGTT
The DNA here is from genome assembly GCF_949987535.1 of Balaenoptera acutorostrata. Taxonomy (NCBI): domain Eukaryota; kingdom Metazoa; phylum Chordata; class Mammalia; order Artiodactyla; family Balaenopteridae; genus Balaenoptera; species Balaenoptera acutorostrata. The sequence continues at coordinate 5,831,559 of NC_080081.1, forward strand.
CCTTTTCTGTCATGTAATATATTTAGAAAAAGCTCCTAGAGCATCTGGCAGAGCTTTCCCCCTCTGACTGGTGCCACATCTTCTTTCATTTAAGCTTTGAATGAAATGGCTTGAGGGCACCATGTTTGAAGTTCCTGCAATCATATTGCAGCCACAAGGGAAAGGCAAAGGCCAAGGGAATAACAGAGATGCCAACTCAAAATCATGCTATGGCTAAGTAACACCAGAACATGCCAACTCTAACACAGTTTTTATGTGAGAAAAACACTCCCTGTTTTTTAAACTCTCATTAGTCAAATAAATACTTCTTGAGTGACACACTGTTTTCAGAGAGGTACCCTCCTCTCAGTCCCTCTTTCATATCCCATGACCAAGTCTTACCCAAGTTTTCACTGTGTCTAGGGCACAGTGTTCTTGTGACTAAACTCAGGTTCGGCTGCTCGCTGCTCAGAAGCCAATAATCAAGAGGCAAGTGTCAGGAGAAAGGAAAGATGTTTTAATCAGAAAAGCCGGCAATCTGGGGAGAAGGTGGACTCGTGTCCCAAGACCAACTCCAAAGATTCTGCTCTACCATGACAGTTTTTCAAGGAAAAAATGGTGGTGGGGAGGGGAGAGAATCTCAGTGAATCATCGAGGTAGGAGGTTGGATTCTGCATCCTTCTCCATTGCATGCAGACTGGCTGACTCTCTCTTCAGCTGTTATCTTGCCACGTGACCTGCCTGCAGGATTGCTAAGGGGGCTCTTGGGGGTAGAGAGCTAGTCATTCTTTAACTACTTAATTCTTCATTTTTACTTCTTTTAATCTAGGAAAGGCATCAACAGGTTAGGCAAGGCATGGTGTGCATTCAGGAGAGCATATGTCAGGAATTAGGTTAAATTGCCCAATCATCTCATTCCTATAATTAGGTTCTTTCAAGATTAGAGATGGACAGAAATGGACAAACAGGAAAGGGGCAAAAGAGCTGCTTTCACTGCTCACTTTGTTTTGAATTCACGTAATTTAATCTCTTAGCCTGGAAGGCCCTTCTCTGCCACATGGCTTCTTACCCATCGTTAAACCCCTACTCAAACCAGGCTTCCTAGTGACACTTTTACCCAAGGTTAGCCCAGATTTTCTCCATGTTCCCGTAACCCTTGATATATGTCTTGATTTTTAACCTCATCTCTTTTTATTGTCATTCATTATTTATGTGCTCATCTTACCCTCTAGAAGTTGATTATCTTGTCACCAGGGACCATAGCATATTCTTTTGTATATATTTTTGGAATAGTAATCAGTAAATATTTGTGGAATGAAACAGAAAAGGAAGAATAGTGAATAAAACCCATCCTGTATATATATGTATTTTTCTACAAAAGTATTCATTTGATCTTGAAAAGTATGACTGGGTGCTGTCCATCTAGGTGAGCAGTAAATATGTTTGGGGTCACACTGGTTGGCTTGATGGTCTTATACAACTTCATAATTTACTATGACTCTTTTAAAATTCCATTTGTAATTTTATTACAAATTTTCAAAGTACCTATTTCATGTATACAAAATTTGCACATATTGTCACTTATTTTGTGTTTAGTTTTCGGATGAAGAAATTGTCAGTGCTGTCAATAAGCTATGTGCACATTTCCAGGTTCTAGCTGAATAAAACAAACAACATCTTTGCCTTCATTGATTTTTCATCCTAATAAAAATTATGTCTGATATACACATGGCTACAGTGAACTAAATGCTAATATATAGGATGGTCATGTCACAAATGGTTTTGTAATCTTTTCTTCATGATATATTTTATGAAAGACCCTTACCTTCAAGATACAAAACTATATAATATCTGTCTAGTGCATAACACACCAAATAAGTCTAAAAATAAAGACTTTATTAAATTAAATGTGCCAATATCTTATGGAAAATCAAAAGATTTTTAAAAATCACCTGTTATAAGAACTATGACTTTGACTGAGAAAAGACTCACCTGCACTTACATCTGCTCCAGCATGAAACAACACATTTGGGAAGATGCCTGAAGAATTCCCCTGCTCTCATCACTGCCAAAAATTGCTGTGATTTTATAAGATAAATAATTCTTGGAGATACTAATATATTTCTTGAGTATATTGTGGGGAAAATGCATGGTGTGTGAGCCACAGTGGGTTTCCAGTGAGTCATCGGACTCATCCCACATTCTTTAAACTCACAACATCCTTTACCATTTTGCTACCTTGGCTTATGGTGTGGTCTCTTGTTTCAATTCCCTCCCCATCAACCGTGTCTCCTAACCAGTCATATCTACTTTCATAGGTCTACCCGTTCTTCCAGGAAACAATAAAATTCCAAATCTCTCACAAAATTGGGAATTCACCATTTTCTTCTACCAAACAACTACAGCACTAACTACTTTGCCATTTGTTTACAATCAGACACATTCCTCTGGGCTGGAGAGGCCTATGATGTTCCATCACATAAAGCTCTTGCTAATAGCTTCCTCTAGAAGAAGTCACCTCACTCAAAAATAAAAGGGAAGGGGAAAAAGTGATTTATGTAAAAATACTAAAAGAAAATGAATCACGGACTTCTATAAAGCACATCTCATAGCAAAGCTGAAAGAAGTAACGGCAAGACCACAAAAGGAGATAAAACGTAAGTTGGCAGTGTTCACAAAATATGTTGAATAGCAAAATAAGTAAGAATGAAGACCACATTGGAAGCAGCAAACTGGAAAAGTAATATTGCTGGAAACGCAGTAAAGAGCTCAGTGGATGATATAAAGAAAATAACATTATCAGCAAATACTTACATAATGCTTATATGTGCCTGGAACTATTGTAAGCATTTTACATACACTATCCTCACTCTCACTGCAGCCCTATGGAGTAGGTAGGTACCATTATTAAACACATTTACAAGGATAAAACAAAAGCAGTTAAATAACTTACCAAAGTTAAAAACCAAGATTACAATCTGATAAGGGGATAATATTCAAAATATATAGATAACTCATACAACTCAATAGAGAAAAAAAAAAACAAACCCAAACAATCCAATTAAAAAATGGGCAGAGGATCTGAATAGACATTTTTCCAAAGAAGACGTACAGATGGCCAAGAGGTATGTGAAAAAATGCTCAACGTCATTAATCATCACAGAAATGGAAATCAAAACCAAATGAGATATCACTCCACACCTGTTAGAATGACTATTATAAAAAAGATAAGAAATAGCAAATGTTGGCTAGGATGTGGAGAAAAGGGAATCCTTGTACACTATTGGTGGGAATGTAAATTTGTGCAGCCACTGTGGTAAACAGTATGGAGGTTCCTCAAAAAATTCAAAATAAGACTATCATATGATCCAGCAATTGTACTTCTGGGTATTTATCCAAAGAAAATGAAGACATTAACTCAAAAAGATATTTGCACCCCATGTTCATTGCAGCATTATTTGCAATAGCCAAGACATGGAAAAAACCTAAGTATCCTTCAGTGGACGAGTGGATAAAGAAATTGTGATATATATCTATAGATAGATAGATAGATAGATATGTGTGCATGTATATATATATATATGAATATTATACAGCCATAAAAAGAATAAAATCTTGCCATTTGTAACAACATGAATGGACCTCAAGGGTATCATGCTAAGTAAAATAAATAAAACATGAAAAGGCAAATACTGTATAATCTCTCTTATACATCAAATCTGAAAAGCAAACAAACAAACAAACTCATAGATACAGAGAATAGATTGGTGGTTGCCAGAAGCCGGGTGTAGAAGGTGGAAGAAATTGGTAAATTGTTTTTTTTTTAATTTTAAATAAATTGAATTTAAAATACAGCATATGCATAATTAGTATTTCCAAAGACACAAAAAGAAAAAAATAGTGGATAGGTCATTTATAGATATTATTTAAGAAAACTGTCCCTAAATAAAAGATAACTAGACTGTATACATGGAAAGCATGCTCTATGTATGAGAAAACAATTTAAGTAATGCTCAAATATGAGCTGTATCCCCATAAATTCATGAGCATTAAAAATCTTTAGAGTATACAGACAGAAAATTAAGTCACCTACAAAGAAGAAAACTAAGGGTAGCTAAATAGTTTCCTACTACAATATTTGGTAATGAAAGTTACTAGAACTTTGCCTATAATGTCCTCAGGAAAATAGAGACTCAAGAATTTCCTACTAAGCCAAACTGTCTTTTAAATAGAAAGGCAGCAGAAAAGTATTTTTAGATGTAGACATGAATACATGAAATATATCTCCCATGAGCAATATATTTTCCATGAGCAGATACTAGAGGATAAATTCTAACTAACCAAGAAATATGTAAAGAAAGTGGCAAAAGATGTGAGCCGAGCCTGTTCCTTTGAATATGGACTGGAGCCACGTAACATACTTTTGTATAAATCTATCCTTAAAGCTTTATCTACAGCTTCCAGATTGTACTTACTCGGCAAGCTTTATTGTTTTCGTTCACCAGAATTGGTTGCCCTCTCCTTTGGGGCAGAAGGAAGAATTGTATGTCCATATTGCCATTAGATTTGTCCGTGTGACTTTCTTTGTCCAGTGTATTGTGAGTGGAAGTGAAGTTTGTCAGTTCTAAGGAGCAGTACTTAGCAACCAGTGTTGACATTTTTCCTCCTGTTTTCTTTCACCTGGTGAAAGTACATTTTGCCTATGATGGTGCTTCAACAATCCAGGACACTGAGTGATGACAGCATGAAACAGAGTCCCTTACAACCCAAGATGGGCAGGTCATGTAAGCAAGGCACACTGTTGTGTGACTTTAAGTCAGGGAGATCTCAGGGCTGTTGGCTAGAAGTTGTTTTAGTCAGAATGTACATAACTAAACCTGACCAGAAAAATATGACGCGTGAAACAGAATGAACACGGAATCCTAGATTATAGATCTCTGCCACAATCTTTTACTCCTTTCCAATTGTCTCACTTCATTCTTAACTTCTATTTTCGTTTTCTTTTTGTAATCATCTTAATAGAATCTTCCCAAAGTATTAAATTGTGCTTTTGTAGAAATATATTTCTTTCTTTTCATACTTATATTTGATTAGTTTATATTACACATAATTAAACTACATAATTATACTAACAGATACAATTTGCATTGGTAACAAACACAGCTAACTCGGTAGACAGATGATGGTGTGGAAGAGTGGAGACCAAACCTACAATCGGCAAGTTATCAATAGGTGGGTAGTGGATGCTGGAGTGGTTTGCAAAGGGAAAGGGTGTTGGTGGGTTAGTTAAATGAGAGTTGGATAAGATAGTTTCTATGATAAATATGTACTCAATAAGATAATCTGTAGCCATTTTGTAGATATATTTTATGTACGTATACTACATATATATGAGTAAACATGTACATATACCTACATTGGATTGCATTATGTATACGTGCATGCGTACGTGTGCACACATGAGAATCTCTAATCTGTTAGCGGTTCTTATCTTTCACAGTGGCTTTAGGAACTCAAGGGGAAAGAAAAAATACAGTTGACCCTTGAACAATGTGGGTCTGAATTGTGCAGGTCCACTGACCTGTGAATACGTTTCAGTAGTAAATACTATAGTACTATATGGCCTGTGGTTAACTGAATCCGAGAATGCAGTGGAACCTTGGATACAGAGGGCTGACTATAAATTATTAATCCCCGTTTTGTTCAAGGATCAATTTATGTCTTTTTTTAAAAATTGATATATTCCAAAATATTACTCTTATAAAGTAAAAGTTTTTAAAAAGATATATATTTTTAAATTAATTAATTTATTTATTTATGGCTGTGTTAGGTCTTCATTTCTGTGCGAGGGCTTTCTCTAGTTGTGGCATGTGGGGGCCACTCTTCATCGCGGTGCGCGGGCCTCTCACTATCGCGGCCTCTTTTGTTGTGGAGCACAGGCTCCAGACGCGCAGGCTCAGCAATTGCGGCTCACGGGCCCAGCTGCTCCACGGCATGTGGGATCTTCCCAGACCAGGGCTTGAACCCGTGTCCCCTGCATTAGCAGGCAGACTCTCAACCACTGCGCCACCAGGGAAGCCCCTAAAAAGATATTTTTAACAACAACAGTCATAGAAAATGCCATTCAATATCAGACTGCATGGCACTGTCAGTCTTCTGGAATCTCAGTAGTCATCAGAATGATGCTTTTTTGTTGTTAAGGGTTGGACCGGTACTTCGTTTGTGTTGCTGAAAGAATGTGGAGTGTATTTTAGTCATAGGAGATGTTCAATGAATGTATGTTGATTGCTTTTTATTGAGAAACTTGTACTATTGATTGAAAAGGAGATCCGTCAAGAGAGTAGGAATTAGAGGGAAAGGATTTTCAGGACAACCGCTGGATTCTTTTATTTTAAATACAAGTGTTTTCTTGCTTGTTTCTTACTGCATGCCATGTCGTTTATCACACTTGCTTTCTCCTCATCTGGTGCCATGGAACGAGCATTGACGTGGAGATCCGAAGACCTACAGCCCAAGACAGGTTTGTTCTTTCACCTCCAAGGACTGTCATTTTCCCCCAGAAAGTAGTTGAAATAGATTAAGCAGACCACATCCTTTAGTAAAAGAAATACGCACTGGAATTCAAATCAGCATTTCTTCTCTGCCTGAGTCATGTCGGATTGTTTGAAGAAAAGTTTTTTTCTTCTATATTTATTTCGCTTAAAATTGTCATCAGAGACAATTTTACATTTTGTTTTTTATGTGCTTTCTTTCCAGGTGCAGACTGACTTTGAGGGTTTGGTGCTGAATTAGGTAGCTCTGTTCCTATTCTTTTCCTAATCTCCTCACCCTTCTTTCTTCCTCCTTATCCCAAACCCTGCCAGTTTCACTGCAAAGTTTTTTTTTTTTTAATTAATTTATTTATTTATTTTTGGGTGTGTTGGGTCTTCGTTTCTGTGCGAGGGCCCTCCCCAGTTCCAGCGAGTGGGGTCCACTCTTCATCGCGGTGCGCGGGCCTCTCACTATCGCGGTCTCTCTTGTTGAGGAGCACAGGCTCCAGACGCGCAGGCTCAGTAGTTGTGGCTCACGGGCCTAGTTGCTCCGCGGCATGCGGGATCCTCCCAGACCAGGGCTCGAACCCGTGTCCCCTGAATTGGCAGGCAGACTCTCAACCACTGCGCCACCAGGGAAGCCCGCAAAGTTATTTTAAACTAATTATTATTAGTTACATTTTATTTTATTTTAATTATTTAAAATTATAATTAGCTAGAGCTCATATTACTCTGGTTCTTACTATTTTATGATATTAATCAGAGGAATGAAAGACTTTCAGGAAGCGGTTTCATTTAACCTGAAAATGGTTTGGAAATCATATGCTCTTATTCTTGTGTTATTAGGTTTTCCCCTCAATATGAGTTTTGACTCTCAACACATTTTATGTGGAATCTTTTATACAGAACTAATTACTGTCAATAACAAATTTCTAATCCTGTATCAGCTACTCACTGGATACTTAACCAAGAAGGTTTTATGCTCTCTTAAAAATAAATGCATCTAATTTACATTTTCGCATTAGGAAAGATTTAAAAAAATTAATGACTATAAAGATCTTTGAAAATTAAGAAACCTCATTCAAAACAAATTCTGTGCGCAAATGCTTGTTTGGGGTACCTTTGGTCAGATTGTGTCAGAGACTATTTCCTTTCCTCAGGGCCTCTGGAGTAGCCAAGATGGGTTTCTTCATTTATCAGTATTTTAATCTGACATTTGGAGGCTGAGCAGTTACAGAGAAATACCCATGAACTAGATTTCACATCCCTTCTCTGTCAATTAAGGCAGACATTTTTTTTAAAGAGAAAAAAGGAAAAAAACAAGAAAAAAGTTTCCTACTTGGTATTAAATTTTTACCTGACAGACTTAGAAAAATGGTTTCAACAGATAAAGTTTAGAGAATGTATAGAATTCCTCCTTCTTTTTAAAAATTGTTTGAACTTTACAATATGGAAAAACATTTCAGGCATTTTAAAATTATTTCATTTATTTCCATTTTTACCAAATTGGGGGGGGGGCTTATAATTTTTGTATGTTGGTAAAACATGGCGAGCTACATGAGGAGGTATTGTTTCCCACAACTTCATCTTATATGACTTCACTATATCATGGCTTCTATGAATAACGTTTCTGTGCAAGTTGATGTGATATAGTAAACTCTATATTGGCATTCAGATTGCCTGCATTCAGGGGCTGTCTCTACACACATTTACAATGAAAACTTCGATTAGTTATTTACCTTTTCTAAATTTCAGGTTTTTAATTTAAATAGCTAGACTCGTAATATAACTACTGGATTTGTTATTTTAAGGTAAGAAAAGAATACACACACACACAAATAAACACATAGTATTAGATGCATAGTATTATACAGAGCATAGATGCATGGCATTAAACACAAAGGCAAGCTATTATTATGCTATTTTAAAGATAAAATATTTATAGTTCTAAAAATACAACGGACCCAGAAAAAACGAACTTTTGCTGGAAGATCTTTCTTCCTTTCAAGACAGCCCCAGAGGTAGGGGGTACCCAGAGGTAACCCTGGTCTTCATGGTGCACTAGCTGTGCGTAGCAAGTTATCACCTGGCCTTATTCCGAGACTAGGGTAGGCAGACTAGGGTAGGCACTGCCCCCAGTGCCCATGTCCTGATCCCTGGAACCTGAGTATGCTATATTACATGACAAAAGAGACTTCACAGATGTAATCAAGATGACGGACCTTAAAATCATTAAATGATCCTGAATTTCTCAGGTGGGTTCCATCTAGTGACATGAGCCCTTAAAAGAAGAATCCTCTCTCCAGCTGGAAGCAGACAGATGCGGCTGAAGGAGGAATCGTGGAGATTCCAAGAGTGGGCAGAATCCAAGGGATCGTTACTGGCTCTGAGTTGAAGGGATCACAAGTAAGGACCGGAGAAAGGCCTCTAGGAGCTCAGAGCAGGCCCAGCTGACAGCCAGCAAGGAAGCAGGGGGCTTCAGTCCTACAGCAAGGACCTGGATTCTGCCAACACCCTGATTGGCATGGAAGGAGATTCTTCTCCAGGGCCTTCAGATAGGAGCCCAGGGGACCCTTGGACTTTGAGCTTGTGAGACCCGGAGCCGAGATACCAGCCAACCCAGACATCTGACCTGCAGATCTGTGAGAAACCGAATACAGAGGCAAGTCTAAATGCCCCAGGGTTTGCCAGAAGGCACTTCCTGACCCACGCTCTGGGGCTCCTAAGCAAATCAAGCAGCTACCCCACTCACAAGTGACAGACAATAAGCAAACAACCTAAATATGGAGTGTTTGCAGAGCACACACTTAATAACATTAAAACCTTTAGAGAAATACTGTTCTGTCTGCAGAACAAAGTCCACATGACAAGAAAAATTTGGGATCATCACAGAGGAATGAAAGTCCTCCTTTTCGAGGGTTAGGACTATGCGAAATACAGCTGCAGTTTAGGGAGCGATTTTAAAGCAGCCTCCTAGAAGGGTAGGATAGGGAGGGTGGGAGGGATACGCAAGAGGGAGGAGATATGGGGATATATGTATACGTATAGCTGATTCACTTTGTTATAAAGCAGAATCTAACACACCATTGTAAAGCAACTATACTCCAATAAAGATGTTAAAATAAATAAATAAATTAAGCAGCCTCTTACCGGCTGAATCAATGTTCACAGTATCCCTGCGTTTTTGTAAATGATGTATTGGGCTTCTCATCAGGGCCAGATGTTGATGTGAACTTTTATTTGTTGGACAGGAGATTAGAGAGCATGCATGCTCAGTATAAAAGTGTCCACTCTGGATTTCATTAGGGAACCAATGTGCTATGGTCAGTCCTGGGGTTTAAACAGGGACCCAGGCTCAACGCACAGCTGTTTCCTTCTCTTTTTCAGGCCAGAAAAAACCAGCACTGCTCAAAATTGACCAGGTCCCCAGTCTCCCCACTCCTAGTCCTCAGGCCGCCCTTTGATTTCAGCTGGTCCACAGCTGTCCAGCATCCGGCTTCCCTCCCTCTACAGCGGCCTCCTCCACAGCCCACCTCACTCAGGAGGGATTAGGACCAAGAGAGACAGTGTGGCTGGTCATCGATTTTAATCCCAGCTAACGTAGCTTTGCTTCCTCCTGGTAAGGACCCAAAAACTCCAGATGTAGAGCGGATTAAATTTGGAAAAACATTTTACCTGATTTGGCAACTTGTTTTTCTGCCCTCATAGGAGATTGAGTCAAACTTTCACTCCTGGTGTTGTCCCAGGCATTTTTTGCTCGCTTGTACGTGGCTATGAATCACCGTGGGGACAGATTCTTGTATTTTATTCCGAAGTCAGCGATCATCTCACTGCCCTGCTCTGCGCAACACACAAAGTATGCTATATAAAGAAGCACTTTAGTTTTACTGATTCTAAGTTTATTGCCGTTTTAATTTGGTAGCATTCTTTGCTCAGTGTATTATGCATAGTTTCATTTTTGGCAGTTTGAATGTCTACCAGGACACACGTCCAAAAATCCAGTCCTGGTGGTAATCGATAAACGAGAAGAGCCTCTTGCCAGAGTCATTATTCTCTGCATTTTATTCTTTCTCAGCAACATGCTCCTAAAAAAAAAAAAAAAAAAAAAAGAGACAGGGTGAGTGAAAGCCTTTAACTAATTCAAGCCCTGTGGGTGTTACTGTCAGTCTCTTTACCTCTCTGTTAAAAACTTTCATTTTTAATCAAACCTTTCAAAAACTTTTTCTCTTCTGCATAGATCAATACCTTTCTACAAGAAGAGGGCTGGCTCTTTTTGATGGTTACATTAAAAGTTTCAAAGGAACTTAGCATCATTTAGTTAGTGATACTACAGCTCAGTGGCTGAACAGAATGTATTTGATTGTACCAAATCATGACTGTTAGGTTTCCTGAGGCCCTCAAAGGGTTTTTCTAGAATTTCTCTTTCTCAGACCTTCTTTATGCACTTCCTCTTATATTGAAATCCAGTACAGATAGGGTTTCTCAAATCTTAGCTTGCCGGTGAATGCCCTGGGGATGATCTTCAGATTCAGACTGAACATCAGGATAAGGTCCAGGGTAAGGCCTGAGTGTCTGCATTCCTAACACCCTCCCCGGAGAAGCCCAGCCTCCTGTTCCCTGCTACACTTGAGAAGTGAGTTCTGACATGTGTGTTAGGAGCACCAAGTGTAGACTCAGGCCGATCCGGTTCTGCCACTCACCAGCAGGTCGAGGTTTCCTCCGTCTTGGTTTAGTCATGCAACCTATCTAAAAATTTTGCAGTTAGGATAGCATGAAATAATGTATGTAAAGCACCTAGCAGCATGCCTAGCCCATAGGAAACATTCAATAATGGACAGGTTTTTTGTTTTGTTTTGTTTTTTTATCATCACTTTTATTTATTTATTAAAATGTTTATTGAAATGTAGTTGATTTACAATGTTGTGTTAGTTGTAGGCGTACAGCAAAGTGATTCAGTTATACATATATATATATTTATATATTCTTTTTTAGATTCTTTTCCATTGTAGGTTATTACAAGATATTGAGTATAATTCCCTGTGCTATGCGGTAGATCCTTGTTGTCTATTTTATATATAGTAATGTGTATCTGTTAATCCCAAACTCCTAATTTACCCCTCTCTCCTTTCCCCTTTGGTAATCATAAATTTGTTTTCTATGTCTGTGAATCTATTTGTTTTGTAAATAAGTTCATTTGTACCGTTTTTTTAGATTCCACATATGAGCGATATCATATGATATTTGTCTTCGACTTACCTCACTTAGTATGATAATCTCTAGGTCCATCCATGTTCCTGGAAATGGCATTATTTTATTTTTTTTATTATATATATGTATATATATATGTATATATATATATATATATATATATGACAGTTTTAATTATTTCAATTATCATTCTATCTCCCACTCACCTACTCCTGTATAGCCCAGACTATTTTTTTATCCATTTACTCAAAAAAGCATCAAGGCAGGAAGCAGCATCCATGGCCTGTGTAGGAGGCATTCCTATAACAGAGGAACCTGGGCAGCGTCTGCTCACCAGATAATTCTGGGGTGATTGTGGTCTAGGCAAGGGGCCTGGCTCATTTCCTCATCTGAAGGGAAGAGAGGAGGTTGGTGGGGTCATTAGGAAAAGTGGCATGAAAAAATGATGTCCAGTCCTGATAATGGTGATAAGAGGGGCCTGTGTCCTGAGACACCTGTGCTCCGGATGGGGGTTTACGCACAGGTAGGTTCTAGATGTCACATCTGAAGCCACCCGGAGATAGATCAGACTGGTCCAGTGGTGCTTCTCCCATCAACCACTTTATGGAAGGACCACCACTGACCCACAGATGCATCATGCAATATCCTACATGTGTCTGGCTCTCTATTATTCATTACACATTTGCATACATTCTGTCTTGCTTCATCCTTACACCTCCCCTGTGACAGAAGAGCCACCGTTTCGACTGTCATGAGAACAGTGAGATTTAGAGCAGCTTCAAAACCTCCAGTGAGTGGGGGGAGTTGGCCACTCGTCTGCCTCGAAGCCCAGGGTGATCCCGTGCCCCTCAGAGGGAGCTTGGAGAACCGGAAACATCTCAGAAATACGATTCGATGCTCAACCTTCACAGCAGATTGGATTGCAGTGGAAACCTCTACTCTATGACCATGTCCGTGTGAAGCGAATTCATGTGCCCCAACCTCTTTCTATTTGCTTTTTCAAAACAGGAGGAAAAAAATGCACGGATAAAAAGTGAGCGGCATGTCAGTGAATGTTATGGGCAAATGGTTGTGACAGGAAAGGCTGACCATGGCCACAGATTAAAATCCCTGGATTGCCAAAATACTTGCAGAGTTATGTTTAAGTTTTTTTTTTTTTAATGTGAGGAAAAGAAAAAGGATGGACAGCGAGGAAAAGTGCAGAGAGCAGAGGGGCGGTCTGATCCATCATAGCACACGTTTCTCTTTCTTCTTCTGGCCCTTTCTTCCAGCACTTGCCAAATTTGTTTCTCATTATTGCCTTATAGAGAGAATATTCAAGTTGGGAAGTGGTTCAGAGATCATCTATGTCCACACGCGTGAGTGGATAGCGGAGGCAGATCTGACACAGGAATTCACGAGAACCGCATCCCCAGTGCATCTAACCTCCCATCTCACAAGGATGCTCTTCTTCTGCCTTCTCTGCCTTCATTTTCAAGGGCAGGATTAAACCCCAAACCCAGCACTAACCAGCAATGTATCTACTGCATGCCTTCAGTGGAGGAATGTGTTAGCTATTGTTTTTACCTCTTGTCTGTTGCCCAAGATTTCTCCACCCATGTCTCAATAATTAACACTGGCTGCAGGAAAGGACATGCCACTCTGCCTGGACCAGTTACAGGATGGCACTTTGTTTTTATTGGGCTGTGGATGAATTACGTGACATAAAGTAGCCAATTAGATTCTTTCCCTGAGATCGATATAAGCAAAATGGGAATGAAGGAGCTGCAAGAGGGAAGAACCTGGAGATTAAATCTGAGCAGCATTTGGGAGGTGCTGTCTGTGCCGTGGGTCCAGGACAGCCTGAGACCACCTCCTCCTATTGAGTAGAGGGGCCATTGGTCACTTTAGTTACATGAGTTGCATACCTGCCACTTGCAACTAAGAGTCGTAATGGATACGCTACTTTATTGCTCAATGGCGTTGAGACAGCCACCAAAGTACCTGAGTTTTCAAGAATCTTTGTCCAGGGTTTCCAGGACATTTTATAGTCCAAGCTGCACTCACGGTCGCCACCTTCTCACCAAATAATATACCCACACTTGCTTACAGCATCTTCTATCGAGCTCATAACCATCATGTTTTCCTCTGTTAAATATGTCTCCCTGCTGGACCAGGACCATCCAGAGGAGACACATGCTCCAAGTTGTTCTCAGAAGTACATATTTAATGGGCAAAAATAAAGCCCAGGAGGTATAGCAAATTTGGATGGATAGAAGAGTGAAAAGGTCTTGGAATATAGGGAGTTATTGAGAGGACCATCTTTTCCCAGGGAGACCCAGGTGGAGGTGCCCCGTGTAGAATGAAAACAGTAATACCCCGGGGAGTTTGGAAGAAGTTTGTTGAGGGAGGAGGGGAGTCACAAAAACAACAGGTCAGCAAATAAAAGAGCCCCTCTTCCCCACCAAAAAAAGATTGACTTTGCTTTCTTCTCTATTTGCCCAGGAGTCCATTTCTGTTTACAGTTTAGGCCAGTAGATCCCCTTACATCTTTTTTTTTTTTAATTTATTTAACTTTTAAATTGAAGTATAGTTCATTTACAATGTTGTGTTCACTTCTGCTGTACAGCAAAGTGATTCAGATACATATTGTATATATATGTATATATTTATATTATTTTTTATATTCTTTTCTATTACGGTTTATCTCAGGATATTGAATGTAGTTCCCTGTGCTCTACAGCAGGTCCTTGTTGTTTAACCATTCTCTTTATTTTGGGTCCCAAATTATCTGAATACCATTTCGCTTGATCTGAGAAGAGACAACGAAGTTACCATCATGTTCTAAGACCCCTTCTATGCTAGATATTGAGAACTCTATATTCATATTTCCCTCGTAAGATTTGTCTGCAGTTGCCGCACCACTTTTGCAAAACTGACCCCAAACATCATGAACCATATTATTCCTGTATAGCCTTTTCTTATATGCAGTGTCTTGAAAGCTTGAGCTCATCTTTTTAACACTAAAAAAAATCCACTGTATTTTACTATGCAAAATATAGCTTTATTATGCAAAATATATTTTGTTTTACTGTGGTGAGTTCAGATGGCTCCATGTAAGGTTTAAGCCCGTGCTGTTTTGAAGGAGGAGAATGCACTATTGTTAATATGTGTAATTCACTACTGCCAAGAGGTAGGGACATTACTGACTTTAGTGCTATAAAATAGGCATTATGTAAGATTTGAAATGTTCTAAATTCTTCAATTTAGCTTAAAATATTAATTTGGCTGTCACTAAAGATATGTCTTTTAGTTGAGTTATTTTATATCTTTATGAGGTTAATTAAAATTGCATAATGGATTTATCCATGTGAAATTTCTGTTTTTCAAGATTGAATCTTCAGGGAAAAAGAAAGACATATGGTCACTCAGAGCTAATTTAGTGAAACAGAGGAGAGTTTCTATTTCCCTAATCCAAGTGAAAAGATCAGCCATTCACTTAGTAGCCCCACAGACACACATATACACTAGCTGGAAGACACACACACACACACACACACACACACACACGGACTTGCACACCTTAGCCAAGGACATGGAGTTATCTAATTCTTTTTCTATTTTCATTAGGCACGTGTTCCTTTTCCATTCATCATATTTATTTGCTCTCTTTCTCTTCTAAATATATATACTTATATATATTATTTATATATAGTCATATATATATTTATACATATATATATTTTTTTCTACTAAGACAGACAGTCGCTAAGGAATGTGCACACACAGGAGCCATTAAATGGGTGTATTGTTCCCGGGGTCATTTGTGCTAGGTGAAGGACTTGTGGGTAGTTCAAAAGTCCTCTTCAGCTTGGCATTAATTCTCCAACTTAACTGACATTTGAGTGAAAGTGCTTTGCATATGCAGCAAAAGGAAAAAAAAATCCCTTTGGCTCACCCCTTCCTTCGTATGCAGAAGATAAATGTTTTCCAGAATATTCCTGGGCATTCTGGAAGCAGGCTTGCGAGGAGGGCAAGGCAGGCTTAGAGAGGCTGTGGTGGGAGTGTGATGGGAGGGCGGGGTGAGGACAGGGCCTTGGAGCAGACTCTGGGGGAGCTGGAGGGTGAGGGGCTGGGGACTGATGGGGGGTCTGTGAGGAAAACCGAGCAAAGCTCTTCCGGATGACCAACAATTGGAGGCGAGAGGAAAGCGGTCTGGAAGCACTGCCGCGGCCTGTGCATTGGCTCTCTTTTAATGTTCTTCAAGAAACTCAAGGAATGATTCGATTTCTAAAATCACTTTTGGTTAGCAGACTCTTGCTTTGAAATTGACTCTGTGTGACAAAAGCTCTGGCGTGCATTTGGATATGCTGCTTTTATGTGCATTTCGGGGTTTTATTCTTGCGATTGTGATTCTTCTCATGGAAAACAAATGGGAGATCATTTTACAGCTTTTAAAAAGACGGTATTTTAGGGCTTCCCTGGTGGCTCAGTGGTTGAGAATCTGCCTGCTAATGCAGGGGACATGGGTTCGAGCTCTGGTCTGGGAAGATCCCACATGCCGCAGAGCAACTAGGCCCGTGAGCCACAATTACTGAGCCTGCGCGTCTGGAGTCTGTGCTCCGCAACAAGAGAGGCCACGATAGTGAGAGGCCCGCGCACCGCGATGAAGAGTGGCCCCCGCTTGCCGCAACTGGAGAAAGTCCTCGCACAGAAACGAAGACCCAACACAGCCAAAAAAATAAAAATAAAATTAATTTATAAAAAACAAGGCTTTGTTATAACAAATAAGCCTAGTACTAACTGACACTATTAACTTAAAAAAAAAAAAAAGACGGTATTTTAAAGTTTATTCGATGTACTTGCGTCGCCTTTCCTACTACTCCAGTTTTGAAGAAAGAAGGATTCGCCCTTCTTTCGACTGGGAAGCTCTGCAGAGACTCTGCTCCTCGGAACACAACCCCCGGGATTTCCTGTCCCCGGATCGTGCCGGCCTGAGAAGAGCCCGCTGCACGCGAGGTGCTGCAGGAAAAGCTGGCTTTCCGGAGGCGGCGGTGCCGGCGTGGACGTGGGCCCCGGGAAGCTGCCCCGAGCGCCCGCAGCCGGTCGGTGCCTCTGCTTCTGGATCGGCCCGCCTCGCCCCTCCTCCCTTCCTCGCTGAGGCCTGCGCCTGACTTCCCTCGAGCTCCCCATGGAGGCCTCCTCTGCAGTCCTTCCTCCCCGCTCACGGCTTCTAGAACCTTCCCGCCTCACTGTTTGAACTCTGACAGCGTAATGTCTGTTCCCAGTACTCTCCTGAACGGGCTTGGAGGGTCCCAGACGCTAGCCTTAGTTCTCACTGGCTTTTAACTCTGTGTGTTCAACACTTGTGAACAGCATCTTTCCCCCGAACCTCACTTTCTGCTTCACTATTTCCTCTTCCTCTTCCCCTCCTCCCCACTGTGCGCATGCACACACGCGTGCAGATACACACACACACACACACACACACACACACACTGGCTCTTTCTCTCATGTGGGCCCATGGGTGTGAGGACTGCATTTATACTTCTGTTTTCAAAGTAATTAACACCTTGAGTCACTCGTTCACATAGTCATTCATTCAAGTGCCACATTGGAAAACTTCTCTGTGTCAGGCATTGGGGTAGACACTGGAGACGGTGCAGAGAAGAAGAATCTATCATCTTTGTAAATATGCAATTAGAGTTGCATCAGAACAGTCAATTAGGAACTGGAATTAGGAATTTCCCCTCTATGTCCACTACCAACATTACTTCTTTTAATTTACCCACATTTCCTTCCTTGTTACCATTTTAAGAGCTAATGGTCTTTACTAGATATTCTGTTAGTTCTTGTGTCAATTTTAAGTTGTTTTATACAGGAATTTGTATTTTTATTTAAACTTCAACTTACTGCCATGAAATTATTATTCAACAATATTCTTCTTACATTTAATATGTGTAGGATCTGTATTGATGTATCATTTGGCATTCTGAACATTGCTTTTGTTTTTCTTTTGCTTAGTCTTGCCGGGGTACAGCCAAATTATTAGATATTTCAATGAACACACAAAAAAATTAAGCACACGTATTATTACTATTAAAAAAGAGAGGGGGATAATGGTCTTTATTTCTCAATACACTTCTTGCAAGATTTCAGCCATGATTGATTTGAAGGGGACATTGCCATAACTGTGATCAACTGTAGCAGGGAATATTTAATCCCGTTTTTAAGTTTAATTTACATTCTTGTGGTTTTTTTCTCAATCACAAGGAAGAATTGACTTATTCACTTATTTTATGATTTTTTAAATAATATGAATCATAAGCTTAGACTCCTGAAAAAAATGAACTCTCAGGTTAGATATCAGGTACATAAGCAAATGACTCAGAATCATGACTGCATGTGGCCAGTGGTTTATTAATTTTATCAGTAAATTTCCTGTCATTACATCCATCCACTACACTTTGCTTTCCTCTATCAAAATTCTTACTCTCAGCCTCACGTGAGTCACTTTATGATTATAAAATTAGTAAATGGTTAATCATATCCTGTTGGCTTAAAATTCTTTGTCTAGTGGAGGAATTCAGAAGCTTAATGTGGTTGAGCCTCTCATCCATATTGTTCATATTTGCAGTTGGGCAGCCAGTTTTTAAAAGATTTCTGATTCGCAACAATGTGCTCTTTAAAACAAAACACTTCTGTACTCTTCCTCAAGTATGTAAGTGCAGGAAATTAGAGATAATCTGATCCCGGATGTTAAGGGTATGTCATTCAGACCAGTGTATCTGGGTTGGTCAATAAAAACTGATAAAATACGATGATCGTGGGAATTTCTTTCAAGCACAAAAAGAAAGGTGTTTACTTACCTCCTAAAGTTATATGGATGCACAATTGATACCATCTGAGACTAAATTAAAATTTAATAGAATATTACAACTGTTCGACTCCTACAAAAGTCCTTTTTTTAAAAATTATAAGTTACTGTATACATCAAGGAAAATGTTTATAGACATCCCAATATGCAAATTTTGACTTTGTAACACTTTTATAACAAGAAATAAACACATGGAAATTTATGTTTGGATTCTGTCGATATTGCTGAACCATCTTCAAGCAAAATACAATTTTTTATCTTCAGTCCAAAAACATAGAAAATTTTTATAAATAGTAAGAAGCATTCCCACACAGTGTGAAACATCATACAGCAAGTTTTCCCACTAGATCCATAGAATAAGTTCTCTTTGGAGAAAAGAAACGATGATTTGTCATTGGGGCACCTGCATTGATAATGGATTGTTGTAAAGCTGTAAACTTGTTTTTTTGGTTTTTTTATTTTTGGCTGTGTTGGGTCTTCGTTGCTGCGTGCGGGCTTTCTCTAGTTGCAGCGAGCAGGGGCTACTCTTCGTTGCGGTGCACGGGCTTCTCATTGCGGTGGCTTCTCTTGTTGCAGAGCATGGGCTCTAGGTGCGCGGGCTCAGTAATTGTGACACAAGGGCTTAGTTGCTCCATGGCAATGTGGGATCTTCCCGGACCAGGGATTGAACCCGTGTCCCCTGCAGTGGCAAGTGGATTCTTACCCACTGTGCCACCAGGGAAGTCCCACTAAAGCTGTAAACTTTACAGGCTATTTTGGATCCAAAGTTTCCCAAGATTCTATTTTTTATTTATTTATTTTTTAAAATCAAAGATCACATTAGAATTTCAAAGGGAGTATGGAGTGCCTGTTCATGCCCACCTAGCCATGACTTGAAGTCTGCCCAAGTTCAGTGCTGCCCAAGTTGAAGGTTCAGTATTAGAAAGTCCATTTGGTGCTTAGAGTTGTAGCTAATCTCCCCAATTCTATTTTTACCTTCATATTTGTTTGTTTTCCTTCAATGTATTCCTCACCTTCTCAGAGTGTGGAGGAGAGGGCTTTCTTTTTTCTTTTTTAATGGGGACCTCCTCTGAAAACTCAACATTATTGGCTTTTATTTATTTTTTAGGTGATGATTTCCCATTAAAGTTCACTTGAAGAAATCGTTCAGCCTCTTAAAAGAATGTTTAAAAGCCTTATCATGCTGATATCCAAGAAGTAAAAGAAGCATAACATCTCAGGATTTAAGGGACCACAGAGACTGCAGAACTCCAATAATTGCAGTACCTTTAAAACAGATGAGGAAACTGAGGCCAGATGTGTTAGTGAACTTGACCAAGTTAATGAAAGGCAGAACAGCTGAGGTGACAGCTAGTTCAGTCCTTATTTCCTTCTACTCTTTCCTCCTCACCATCATTCCTTCATGATATTCTGTACCATTCATCATAGCGTTGTCCCTCTTTTATTATTTACTTCTTTATTTCCTGAGACTATGGATATGAGGAAACATCCAGCAGTATTTTCCCCTTTCTCCAAGATACTGTCAGGAATCTTATTGGTGTTCATCCAATCAACAACCATAGAATGAACATTTTCTACGTCCAGGGCATTTTGGAAGATCCCGGGAGTACAGAGTCATGACTATATTTATTGCTTTTTGGAATCATATGTATATGGACTGAAAAATCATTCAAGGTATGCTGGGAGAATTCCTTCCTACTGTATTTGGTGCTTCCTTCTCCGTGAAGAAGCCTCAGCTCAAGAACGTGGGGAATGGAGTGTTGCTTTGTGTGGAGAACCGGGGCCGGTGGAGACGGGAGGAGGAGAACTGGATCTTCTCTTTCAACATCGACAAGTTTTGAGCTGCTCAGAACACTCTTATTCACACTGATTACATCCTACTCCTCTGTTTAAGGAGGAAAGCGTTGTGTCCGGGAATGGTACTGCTACTACGGAGTCGATGCACTAATAAGACCTATAAACCTCAGTTCATAAAGCATCTATATAGGCTAAAATTATGAGATTTGGAATAATCAAGTAATCTGGTCTCTGTGTGAAAATTATTCCCTAAGCTTCTCATTATTTCTGTCTCTGTCAGCTTGCTTCTCAGGTAGATAAGAGGTGAGTAGGAGAAAAATGATGGTAGAAAGAGGTGCTAATGGTAGGAACTTTTGGGGTCTTCATGGAGGGTTAAATTGGGCAATGCTTCCTGAGGAGAGGTGGGGGGCCCTTGCTGCCGATGCATCATGAATGTTCATTTGATGGTTGTTGGGTGGACGGTCACCCATAAGACTATTGACAGTATCTTGCAGAAGCGGAATAATACCACTGAGTGTTTCCTCATATCCAGAAAAGAAAAGATAGAAGTAGGTAATAAAACAGTGACAACTCTATGAAGAATGGCACAGAATATTTCTGAGGAATGACGGTGAGGGGCAAATAGTAGAATGAAATAAAGACTAAACTAGTTGTCAACTCAGCTGTTCCAACTCTGGTCAGCACAGTCTTTGTGCCCAGCTGGGCATCGTCTCTGTACTGAGGCCCTTTTCCTGAAAACACATCTGGTACCTGGAGAAGCCCAAGCTCAGCCCTTGGGTACCACACTTAGCTTCTTGAGGGGAAGCTGAGGGAGGTTCTCCTAGGAAGTAGCCTTGGACCAGGATCTTGAAGAATAAGAAGGATGAGTGTTGAGCACCTTTTGACCAACTTGTGTATATTTGGTGACTCTATCCATTTTTATTGGATTACGGAGTGGTGGTGGTGGGAACCAGATGGCAACAGTTTGAGGAGAAAGAAAAGATGGAGACAGAACTACAGTCTGCTCCCTGGAGAAGTCCCATCCTGCATGCACTCAGGGCGCGTCACCTATGGGACTCTGGAGCCTTGGATGGTTACAGGGCTGTGTGCTGAGGTGTCCCTCTCACCAGATGGGGGAATGCACGCTTCCTGTCCTTCAGTGCGTGCCCAAGGCTTTAGCAGGAGACCCAGCACATAGTAGGTACTCACTAAATGGGCCCTTAATGATAAAATGAAAACCCTTGCTCTTATTTTTGGCAGACCAAGTTAGCTAAATTTCCCCAAATAAGCAAACTCCCATAAATTTGAACTTCCTGCCTATGAGGGCCTTCACCCCTTCTTCTCAACTTTTACTTACTTTCGGGTTCCAGGTTTCTGCATCATACGAAAACCTTCAATTTGCTATACTTAATTTTGTTTGAATATGAACTTGTACAGTGTTACCCTTGAGGCATTTTAGATCTTATTACTATTGGGTAACCTCAGACTAAATTCTGTTAGAGAGATTTTCAGCATCCGTCAATGGGACATGAAGGTTTGAAGGTGAGGAGTTTGAGGCTGGTTCATTGGAGCAGATTGCTTGGGTTCAGAAATCACCTTGTAGGTGCAGCTGCTGCCCTGAACAGGTCTGGCCTTCTCAGTGAGTGTAACCGAAGACCTCATTGCCTTACTGCTCCCCTGACCTGGTCTTTAGCACTCATCTCTGTGTTGGCTTCCCGACGTGGCTTTGCTTTCAAAGGACTCTGCCCCCTTCCCCTTTCTCCCTCTACCTGCTGTTGACTCTGACTAGCTCTGTCTTCACTTTCTCATACACTTGTTTTTGCCTCCCATCTTTTATTTTAAAATAATAATAACAAGCTGCCTGTTTGGGAGACCAAAAAGTAAGTTTTATTGGCTAAGCTTAGCCTGATTTTTTTTTTAATCTATCTCAAGTTTGTACAGATTTTATCAAACTCCCCCAAACAAGCCATGTTTACATTATTTAAAATTTTCATAAAACTTCTGATCCTGGTTAGGGTTTTTCCTCCCCAAGATACATTCAATTTCACCCTAGTTTTTTCCTCTACTTTGTCCTGTTTGATGTTATCTGCAGGAATCCCATGGGGGCTTGGGGCTGCCAGAGTTGGTTCACTGCCAAGGGTAAACTGCATGCTTCCTGCTAAATAAGTGAAAATGTGGCCTTTGAGTTGAAATGAGAAACAGGAGAACATCCCTCCCTCCTGGCTTCACCTTCATGTAATTCCCCACAAACACGACTCATGCCCATCTGAGCATTTCCACTTCAAGGCAGAGGCAAAGGATCTGGACACTTTCATGCTGAGTCAGCTGGACGTCCCTGTGATAAACGAAGCTCTTACCCAGAAAATGTAACAATGAGCTACCATACGCAAGGAAAGCCTGAAATGTGTTTCCGATATGGTTTTGTTGGAGCTGTAAGCTTATTTTCTCATTTGCGGTGGTACAGAAAGAGATTGTTGAATGCAGAAATGACACAGAAAGTGAGGATTACAAGGAATAGAAACTGCAGCTGGAGCTTAAAAGACTCGGGATTCCTCTGCCCTGGGCTCTGAGTTTGCACGCTGCACAGGGGCAGTGGGCTGGGTCTTCACCAGGGCAGCGTGCTGTTCAGGTGGTCCGATTGGGGTATTTCATTGAGGGTGGGCTGGGGAGTAGGCTGTGAAGTGTGCTTTTCTACACTGGGTGTTTATTTCAATTGGGATTCATGTTATCTGAAGCGCCCACCTGCACACCAACATGCTGAGACCTAATTTTTCATTTGGCTGTCGTGGGAGAAACAGAACATGAGAGTCAATAAAATTTACTAAACGGCCATCTAGGAATCATCCACATGTCTGAAAATATAGATAAGACCTTTTAAAATTAATTAATTAATGTATTCATGTATTCATTTATATTTTATCTTTACTGAAGTATAGTCGATTTACAATATTTTATTAGTTTCAGGTGTACAGCATAGTGATTTAGTGTTTTTGTGGATTATACTCCATTATAAGTTACAAGATAATGGCTATAATTCCCTGCGCTGTACCGTATATCCTTGTTGCTTAATTGTTTTATACATAGTAGTGTGTATCTCTTAATCCCACACCCCTTATCTGCTCCTCCTACCTTCCTTCTCCCCTTTGGTAACCACAAGTTTGTTTTCTGCATCTGTGAGTCTGTTTCTGTTTCACATATACATTCATTTGTATTATTTTTTAGATTCCATATGTAAGTGATAGTATACAGTATTTGTCTTTCTCTGTCTGACTTTTTTCATAAGCATAGTATTCTCTAGGTCCATCCACATTGCTGCAAATGGCATTATTTCATTCTTTTTTATGGCTGAGTAGTATTCCATTATATATATATATATATATATATATATATATATATATATATATATATAATCTTTATCCATTCATCTGTCAATGGGCACTTGGGTTGTTTCCATGTCTTGTCCACTGTAAATAGTGCTGCCGTGAACATTGGGAAACAGAGGCTGGGCCTGCCAGTGTGGGCAAAGAGGACAATGAACTTGAAAGTCACATTTACTTTTCTCTATTGGAGGCTTGTCGAGGTTGGCAAGAAATAACTTATCTGTATTTTCAGTGACCAGTGTGGTTTCCTTAGGAGTGTTGATTAATGTCCCTTGATTCTCATTATTCATTTACCTGCAGAGTAGCCCTCTGAAGAATTAGGTATTTATATACACATTTGACTGTATAATTTTTTTTCTAATAACAAGAGCTTCAATTCAAATAAACACCAACTTTCAAAAACCACACTTCACAACCTACTCTAGAGTTCTCTTGATCAAATAATTATAGCAGAGGAACCTAAACTTCACAGCTTCCATCATAATCACAAAACATGCTGCCTGGTTTTCAGTGCAATTTGGGAAACACAGAGATCCAAGGTCATTAAAATCTGGGAGTCTTTTAAACCTTAATCACATTTTTAATTCCACGTAGTACTTGCTTTTTGTGTCATGTCCATGCCTCCAACTGTGAAGGTCCACTCTTCACGCTTTTAGTGAGTTCTAGGCTAGCAGGGGCATCTCGAATCAGGACAACAGGGGCCAGAGGCCTGTGAGTGATTGTTCAACAGCAACATCAAGTGGAAGCAATCACAGCCACAATGCTAATGGACTGGCCTGACTTTCCAGCTCTCTCTCTTTGTCTCATATTTGGAAGTAATATTGACCACCTCTGAACTTAGCAACTCTCTGGAGTACTTGGGTTTGAAGGGAAATATCAAGAAGGAACTATTGTACTATTTACAATAGCCAAGACATGGAAGCAACCTAAATGTCCACTGACAGATGAATGGATAAAGAAGATGTGATATGTATACAATGGAATATTACTCAGCCATACAAAAGAATGAAATAATGCCATTTATAGCAACATGGATGGACCTAGAGATTATCACACTACATAAGCTAAACAGAGAAAGACAAATATCATATGATATCACTTACATGTGGATTCTAAAAAATGATACAAATGAACTTATTTACAAAACAGAAACAGACTCACTGACATAGAAAACAAGCTTATGGTTACCAAAGGGGAAAGAGGGGGTCAGGGGGAGATAAATTAGGACTTGGGGATTAACATATACACACTACTATATATAAAATAAACAAGGACTTACTGTATAGCACAGGGAACAATACTCAATATCTTGTAATAACTTATAGTGGAAAATAATCTGAAAAGGAATTTACATCTATAACTGAATCACTTTGCTGTCCACTTGAAACTAACACAACATTGTAAATTAACTATACTTCAATAAAAGTAAATGAATAAATAAATTGAAAAAAAAGAAGGAGCTATTATACTTCTTGTTAATGAGGCATTGAGATAGTAAGTAATTGAGGGGGGAAGCTCTAACCATATATGTTCATCAAGCTGCTGAAGAGGGTCATGCTTGCTACAAAGGATGGTACTGCCTGAGCCTCACAGTGAGATTTTTGACAGTAGTTGAGGAAGCTGAAGTTCAACTGAAGTTCAAGAATGGTTATGCCATTTGCTTAGTTTTACATGACCAGATGGCAATTGAGCAAAGAATAAGAACAGAATCACAATACCTTCTCTGATTCCCGGTCTAGGGCACTTTTTATTTCTATGGAAGGCCTTTATTGTGGCCCAGATATTGATCTCATTCATCAGGATATGAGGGATTTGAATAGGTAGGGGCATGTGTGTGTGTGCACGCACGTGCTCATAGATATGAAATCATTTCAGTCAAAATTTTATTTTTTAAAAATATAACAAATAAAGTCCAGAAGAGTAGGAATGAATATGGCATGTTTACTGGGCTCTAGCGGGCTCAGTCCTAACTCTTCATTAACTTTCTGGGTCCACTTTAGATAAGTAATATACATTCTTAGGTCTTAATTTATAATTAAACAACTAACGCTCTTATGGTACCTCTGTGTCCCTCCCTGCTAAATTACAGAAACCTTAAATTTCTGTAATTTTTTAGAACTCCACCCCCGCCTTATTACTGGGGAAGGAACTTAACTGAATTTGTTGAACTGATAGCTGGAGGACTTTGAAATTCAGAGACTTTTGTTGTGAGCAGAGTCATGATAAAATGAAAGCATTCTAAACTAGAAGATTAATCTGATAAGAATATGCTTTGATAAATGGGTACCTCTGAATCATCGCATATTGCATAAAGCAAAAGCTATTTTAGGAGCTGAACTTTATAGTCAGTTATAAGGATTAGAAATATGGTGCTTCAAAAATTTATGTGGGTTTCAACTTCTACAAAAACCCAGAATTTGGGCTGGTGAGATTAACTACAAGGAAAGTCCTTCTTACCTACCAGACTGAACTAAGACCAGGAGGAAATGTATGGTGAATAGTATGTACTTGGGGCTGAATGGGAGAAACAGTGAAATGGTATTAAAGACAAAAGTCAGAAATTTCGATTAGTCAAAGGGACCAGTGAATGACCTTGAAGAACTGGGTTAAGCAAAGAGGAAAAGTATGTTAATAGAATTTCGAAGGTGCAGGGCACCCAGTGGAGTTGGCCAGAGTATCGTAAAGAATGTGGGTTTCAAGGTAGAGGCCAATAGCAGTCCCGTGGAAGATGGAGTTGAATTTAATTTCAGGTCCTTATTTCGTGTGGATTCTACAAGACAGCCTAGCATCTCAGTCTCAAGAACTTATAGCTTTAAAAATGAAGTATGTGCTCTTATGATGCTGACCCCTTTCCTCCACACACACACAAAGAATGGAAGTAGTATTTCTAAAGATCATTAACAATTTATCTTCACCTTGGTTGTAAGGTGGTTACAGCACCTGGGAAACAAGATGAAGTAAACAAGAGACTAACTTCTAGAATAAAAATTATTACTGTATTTATTCTCTATAATCCTCTATCTCTATGTCTCTTCCTTTTGAAAATAGAATCAGGTCAGCTCCCTGTCTTCCTTCTATCCACTTTAAATGGTGGTCAGCTTCTGTAAGTCCTTGTAACATAGGACTGATGAAGGAAGAATGGTCTCGAAGGTTTTCCCAATTGATGAGTCACAAACTCCCAAGGGTTTCCCTTTATCAAAGATAGTAATACTATCAGTCTCAATGTCTGCTTTGTAAAAAGGTGAATGAAAGAATAATTTGGAGTTTTTTGGGTTTTTTTTCATCTAAAGTGGGTTATTTGAGAACCGCTGTTTCCCGGGTGGTGTACGGTGGCAACCAGATGATTATCATCATGAATGGAGCACACAGCTGAATGCTGCTGATACATACGAGTATAATCTTTACTCTGCATATTTTATTGTTGAACATTGATAGGCAAATACAGTAAGCATTGCAGTGGACAAAAATGATACTAATTCTGCAGTTTTGCCTCAGGATGAATTGATCAATGGGTCAATAATTTGCATTCATCTAATCCAAATTCTTATACGGCATCTCAGGGTGTCTCCAGGCCCTTCAGAAACAAATGTTGAAAAGGGAAAATGTTGTGATGATTATATCCAAATTGTCTTTTCATTTGTTGAGAATAAAGACTTTCCACGTCTTGTGTATTATTTTTAGAAAGGAGCTTGCAGAGAGCAGCCTGAAAACTCCCATCCCCTAATTTAAAAACAGCACCAAAAACTATAAAAACATACCCATTTTTTCAGAAAAAGGATTATGAGCATCAGTTTATGAAAACACATTTGATGTTATAATTATAAATTTCAGTCTATTTAAAATGCACACATGTGCGTACATTCAGTACCCAAACCAAAAACGATACAATATGCAATTTTGGTATTGACTTGTTGAGAAAAAACATTATTTTTTAATAGAATTGTTTAACAGTAAACGGAAGCATGTGTACCATTGTTAGATGGAAAAAGATGAAATTTGTCTTTAAATATGAATATAAATATTATTAGATGGTACGTAAATAAATGTAACATAATATTGAATAATTTGCTGACCTATTTTTAAAGTCAATACTGTGTCTTTGGTCACACACTACATCAAAGCTGTGAAATTATTTTTTTTTAATTACTAAAGGTGTTTAAAAGATCACTCTGTTAAAGGTTCAAGAATAAACCTTTAATAGATCAACATAAATCTGTTGAATTCAGATCAGTATAACTCTTGAAACATGCTAAAATAAATAAGTAAATATAAGAAGATAGAGATTCCAATTAACGTTTGCTTTGTACCTATTCTTTGGTCAACACAGTAAAAAGCTAGGCAAATTGAACTGACATTGCTATAACAGAAACCTCCCAGGAAACCAGAAGTAACTTATTTAGAAAGCTGCATAGAGCAGTAAGTAAAGGTATTCCCCTTAATTTGGGAGGGAATTTGCTCAGGAAAATTTCCCCACCCCTCAGTGTTCTGTAGAGGTTTTTCCTCCACCTACATATACCACCCAGCCTTTCAACGAATTCTGAGCAATGTTGATTGAGCTTTCAGTAAATGCCAAACACTGGGCTAGTCTAGTGAATAACAAGATCAGAAATACACAAAAACATTCCTTGTGGTCAGAGAGTCTAGGATCTAGGGAGAACTGACATCCCTTAACTATATTTGAATGATTTTCATTCATTCAGCCCACAAACAGGTGTGATCATGGCCCAGGCACAGTGTTAGGCGAAGTTGTAAAAAGTGAGGGCTGATGTAATGATAATAATAATGAGAACAGAGCCGATGGCACCTAACATTGTCTAGTCCTCACGGCATGTCAGGAGTGGTGTTAAGTGCCTTGCGTACATCCACGACCTCATCTAAGCCTGCAAGGTTTGTAGCATCTCCACGTTAGAGATGAGGAAACTCAACCACACGGTCTCTACTTTCTCAAAATGTGTAGTCTAGTGGGCAAGCCAGAAAATGAACAACAATTAGTAATAGGGTGTGAAGTGCGGATGATGAAAGTTCTCTCTCAAGCATCTCATAGAGTCCGTATAAAGATTCTGTCAAAATCCCACAAGCCTGACAAAGAAGGATGATGCATCTAAGTTATTAGTTTATTGATGACTCAAACACACACTTTTGGCACAAAAAGGACTAGACATACAGATTTCTAACGGTCAATGCTAAGGATTTTATTCTATCACCTTGGAGGCATTTATGTTTTAATTCAATGAACATTTGTTGCCCAACAAAGTATGAGCATTAGTCTAGAGTATCAATGACTTTATGTTGTAGAAACCAGAACCTCATTTTCTTTTAAATAAATCCAAATCACAAGAAGAAAATGAGCTTAGTAAAGGATTCCACACAAAATTGTTTCAATGATTTATTTTGGTAACAAATCATCTAAAGACACTGTGGATATTAAAAGGTGATTGGATGTTAAGAGCCTCATGCCATGTTGGTACACAGTAGGTGTTCAACTACGACTTCTGCTCTCACCTGGATTAGCCTGCTCAAGCTGCTGTAAGGGAAGACCACAGACTGCACGAGCTGTAGTTTCTTAAACAAAAGAAATTCATTTTAATTTATGTTCTCACAGTCTGGGGGATCGAAGTCTGAGACCAAGGTGTTGGCAGGGCAGGGCTGGTTTCTCCTGAGGTCTTGGTTTACAGACCATCATGTCCTCAGTGTGTCTTCTCCTGGCTTTTCCTCTGTGTGTGTGCATATTCCTGGTATCTCTTCCTTTTCTTATAAAGACACCAGTCCTATTGGATCAAGGCCCCACCCTTATGACCTCATTTAATCTAATTACCCCCTTGAAGGCCCCATCTCTAAATACAGTCACACTGGAGGTTAAGGCTCCAACATATGAATTTGGGGGGGATACAGTTTAGTCCATAACATTACCCTTACCTCTTTCCTGCTTCATAGTTAGCTTTCCCTGGTTGATTTTGTAACTTCCTCTAGAGGTTGAGGCTTCGACAGGGACCTGTTTATTTGTTCAGACATTATTTTCTTCATTCAGTGATGGTGCATTGTCTCCTGGGGTAGGCCCAGGGAAACATGGCTGTACAGATCCTGCATCTTCTCTAGAAGCCCAGGGGACAGAGGGAGGAGCTCACCGGGGGGCACCTGGTCAGCCGGGCGCATCAGCAAAAGCCGGGGGGAAACCCAGGCCAACACTGGGTCCTGCAGAGGGGAGTGAGCCAGGCCACCAGCGGAGGTGCCTGTGGGCACAGCACAAACTCCTCCTTCTAAGGCGAGAGTGGTGTGGGGTGAGCCTGGACCTGCCAGTGGCCGGTGTCAGTGGTGCGAGAGATGGAGACAGGTGACCCTGGAGAGGTCCTGGTGGTCACCACCATTGTGCTCTTTTCAGGCCATTTTGAGGAGATGTCCGCCCCTGCAGTGACTTTCAGGGAGGACTCTTTGGGAACTTGGCCTTTTTATTTTTTTAAATTCTTTTTTGTTAAATTTTTATTGGGGTATAGTTGACTTGCAATGTTGTGTTAGTTCCAGGTGTACAGCAAAGTGATTTACTTATACATATACATATATATCCACTCTTTTTTAGATTCTTTTCCCTTATAGGTCATTACTGAGTAGAGTAGAGTAGAGTACTGAGTAGAGTTCCCTGTGCTATGCAGTAGGTCCTTATTAGTTATCTGTTATTATATTAGTTATTAGTTATCTGTTTTATATATAGTAGTGTGTGTATGTCAATCCCTTTTTATAAATGGTTTTGACTAATATAAAAGCAAGGAATTTGATGTAGAGAGGGAAGCAGAGGAAATTATCACATGAAGGGGAAGGAAAACGTGTAATAGGACTGTACGCGTTACCACTGA
This sequence comes from Balaenoptera acutorostrata, assembly GCF_949987535.1. Taxonomy (NCBI): domain Eukaryota; kingdom Metazoa; phylum Chordata; class Mammalia; order Artiodactyla; family Balaenopteridae; genus Balaenoptera; species Balaenoptera acutorostrata. Next base: position 5,862,136 of record NC_080081.1, read on the forward strand.
TGGGGGTTAAGGGTACCTCCGGCTTCCCTGGGAGTTGAAGAGCATCATTGACTACAGCCACCCAAAGTGCGGTTGCCTTTCCAGAGAGAAACAGAGTAGAAAACACTTGCTTCCATTGTTCCATTGTCGTGTGCTCAGGATTCATTCCAGAGAATTCTGTAGCATGGCTTTCATTGGAGCCCCGGACTAAGCAGATGTCTGCTTTTGTAAAAGTATTTTAGACAGGAAATTGTATCAGAGAAGGAGTTTTTAAGAAGCTCTACATAATTCCCTCACCCCACACACACAGAAAACTGAAGAAGTTGCCTTGGGAAAGCGAGATGTTAAAAACTAAATAAGATAGAAGCACGCTCCTTGCCCCCGTGGACTCACGCGCATCGAGTATTTCTCTGAGATCACCCCGGGCCCCAGCAGGGATTTCCTGAGCGTCCAACACCCCACTGCGGAGGGGCCGAAGCCAAGACCAAGTCCACATGGCCCCAGCCTTCCGGGAGATTTATGATATCATGGCATCATATTGTGACTGATTTGAACAGGACACAATACCCTTTTCTAACATGCAATGTTACCCTTTCTGAAACCAGATACAGTATAATTTAGAAACATCAATACCCACATTGTTTCGTCCATTTAAGAGCTGAAGACATGAAAACCATAGTTAGCAAGTAACCAATTTAGAGATTTTAACAACTAAAAAGAGAACAGACATTTTCATCACCAAACAAAGATTTATGGGCATTACTGATTACTGAGATAAGAAAGTGCTTTCAAATATGAAGACGGGGTAGTTGGGAATCATTCTTTTCAATTCCTCAGGCCTTATTTTCGAAGTTCCCATTAGGAACATACACCTGTTCCTTTTGTATTCTCCCAAAATCATGGAGCTACAGACTGAGCAAAGCAAGTGAATAATTGATGTGTCATTATCTTTTAGAAATAAACCAAGAGTTTTGTACATTGTTAACTTTTTGATTCTGATGAACCTATAAGTTATTTAAAAATCCATAAGGAAATAAAACTTATCTCAAAAATTAGTTTTGCTTTAGACTTGATTGATGGATGAAAAACCCTGCCTAATTGTAAAATTTCTCTGTGTCGCACCAAATGCTATTTTCTTTCTCAAACTGGTTGAAGTAAGCATCAGCTAAAGAGTTTCAGAAATAGAAAACAGTGCTCATGACCTTTATAGAAGCAGAATCTGAAACTTCAGAGTATGTTTTTGATTATTAACTTATGTTTTCATCTTTGTCTATCACAAGGTTAAAAATAACATATTCTGTCGATCTAAAGGAGGGTTCTGACCCTTAGCGCTACTGACATTTTGACCTGGATAATTCTTTGTTGTGGGGCTGTGCTGTGCATTGCAGGACGTTGAGCAGTATCTCTGGTCTCTACCCACTAGATCCCACTTGTGACAACCAGAAGCATCTCCAAACATTTGCCCTACGTCCCCTGGGAAAGGGGTGCAAAATCACCCTGGGTTGAGAACCACTGCTCTGAATGAGAAAAAATGTTACATTTAAATAATTAGCACCCTGCCACCATTCTTTCTAAACATGAACAAACTCAAAGCTGTAGCCGAAACAAAAACTTCATTTCAATTGGCCAAAAGCATCACAATGTATGGAGTCATTTGCCTTAAGATTTAGTTGTATCTGCTCAGGGCTCCTTTTCCGGAACTTTCTCTCTCTGCCTGAGAGAACTGTCAGTACAAAACTATATGAATAGAGTCACAACTTGTTCCAGATCTTATTAATCCTCGAGCTGTTTAAATATGAAAGCTGCTCTCTGACATAAAAATCCTTGTATTTCTGTGCTGCCTGAATTCCATCTGACACTTCTAGGTGACATTTAGATATTTGGTTTTAAAGGACTCCTGCGTTCTTACTTAATCTTGTTACTTGTTTCTCAGGCAGGTTCCCCCTTCTTACGTGGGGTGTTGTTTGCTACAAATTATTGTGTCACTGTTCTGCCAAAAGCATCACCCGAAAGGGATTTTCCTAGCAAACCAATATCGCGAGGTAGACAAGATTATTAGAAGTTGAGAGCTGGCATCTTCTCTGCCTCAGGGGGTCTTTGTGTTAAATCTCTCTGTTTTTTGAGAGAAACCGGCGTGGAGCGAGGTGGAGAAAGGCATTAGTAATTGGTATCCCCGAAAAGAGTGTTTGCATGTGAGTGTTTCACTCCAGGTTATGAGTCTGAAGCTGATTTAAAGCAAGCATTGGCATATCAATCTTAGACACATTTAGTCTAGGTAGCGTTACATGCTGATGAGAAAACTGTGCACTGAGCAACTCAAAAATAATTCAGAAAAAAAGTGCATTCGGGGAAAAACCCCCCACAAAAACAGGCCATGTAAGAGAGAGTATCAGTCCTGAGCTGTCCCACTTAAAACATTGAAATAATACAGGGACTTCCCTGGTGGTCTAGTGGTTAAGACTTCGCCTTCCAATGCAGGGGTTGCGGGTTCAATCCCTGGTCGGGGAGCTAAGATCCCACATGCCTTGGGGCCAAAAAACCAAAACATAAAACAGAAGCAATATTGTAACAAATTCAATAAAAACTTAAAAAATGGTCCACGTCAAAATAAAATCTTTTTTTTTAATATTATATAATCTTTACATTTTATTTAATATGGTGTTTGTAATCATTGCTAAGAAAATTTGGATATGTGACCCTTAGTTTTGAATTTAATTCTGGATTTATTATACCATTATTTCTTTTTTTTTTTTTTTTAATGTCTCAAAACTGAATGTCCATCTTTATAACACCATGGTCACTACTCTATAAACAGAAAAATAATTAATCTGTTCTCATGTTTCAAGGCTTACAGAATTTTCACCTTTGAAGGCAACTGAATTACATTATTTTAGGTTTCTTTCTTTTCTTTTTCTTTTTCTTTTTTGGCAGTGGTTAGGACTCCGGGCTTTCACTGCCGTGGGCCCTGGTTGGGGAACTAAGATCCCACAAGCTGCACAGTGCTGCCAAAATAAAATCTTTAAAAAAAAAAAAGAAATAATACAATCATTGCTTATGAGAAAATGAAATTCACTTTACAAGTTCAGGTGAACCAAATACAAGAAAGTGAGTTATCACTTATTCTGTAGAGGAATATAAGAACAGTGCCTGACAATTTTTGTTTTTTTCAGCATTTGACATTATGCTCAACAAAGAAATTCAGGTGCCTTTTTAAATTAAAAGGAAGAAGAGAAAAGTATAGGCACCTGAGAGTGTGCTACATGAGAAAACCATGGAAAAGAGGAAATAAAGAACATTTCCCCGATGAAAAATGATCTACAAAGAACAAGACTGGCTATGTAAGGAGATTAATAAAGGGGCTCAAAGAGCAAGGAGAAAAGCTAGGGAAGATCCCCAAAGATGTGTCAGAGTTACTTTAAAAGGCATCACAGAAGTCTTCCATGCATGATAGAACAGGAACACAAGACACACAGAATCCTCTTCCAAGACCTCATCACTCAACCACTGAACGTGTCATATCAATTTTCTTAACCATGTAATAGTCATTGCACAGCAAAACCTCCAGACGTAGAAAATGAGATTACACCTATTTTACAAAGCAGAGAATAGAGCCAAATTACATAAGTACCCCTAAAACCTCTACAACCTAGTAAAGACTAAGTGATCTCCAGTAATGGCTCACGAAGCATGCTTTTGTGGTTGTGCAAAACAAAGGCACAAATAAAGAATTTTACTTTCTATCTGGTGTATGAGGGCCCTGCAGGCACGTGTCCACGCACGCGGGCGTGTGTGTCTGGCGGGGAGAAGGATGGAGATGGGGAAGCTAACTTGTAACTTCATGCTTTAGATGGCACAACAAACCCATTGGATGGAAAGTTTGCAATGAGTTACTAAGAAAACCTGAAAGAGGTATACTGATGGTTGGAACTCATGGTTTCTCTCAACTGTAGCAATTTGCAGTTTTCCCTCTAAATGAGAAAGAAAGGAAAAGGGAGAGCTTTTATTGGCCAGGAGAAGTATCAGTAATTATAATTTCAAGCGATTCTAACGCTGTAGTGAAAAATGGTATTAGAAGAGGATGTTAGAGGCAGCCTAGATGAACTCTTCCCTCTGTGGCGCAAGGCCAGGGAAGCTAGACCTTCAGTCTCCATTACGATGAAGCTTAATGGGTTCTACCAGCTTATGCCAAGTCCATGTGGGGACGGTGAGAGCATCTCCTTGCCTGCTCCTTGTGTTACTCCTATTTTTGGAAGAATCATTATATATCACAGCAACGACAGTGAGTAAAAAGTTTGGGGGGATTTCTGTCAGAGACGAAAAAATATTTTGGATTGTCTAGTTGATGTCTTTTTCACTATTGAACCTGCCAATTTTTAAGGCAACAGAACACAGTGGATTAAACACAGGGCTTCTAGGCATAAACAGGGTCTCCATCCAAATGCTGACAGTGACCAATGAGCTCAACGACCATGGGGTGTGGAAAAGGGGGAACAGCGCTCATCATGGGTCATCCTCCTGACACCTTTCAAACGGTGCTGAGTCCAGTGATAATAAAGGAAAATTGTTCAGGAAGAGTGACCACAAACTTATGCAGCATTAAATAATAATGGCAAATTTAGGAATGAGATTTTTCTCCTGCTTTATTATTCTGGAGATAGGGACAGAATTACTTATGGCTCCTACTTTTGAGAAATCGTGTCTGGAAAGATTAAACAAGAAGTCATCTGTCTGATGTGTTCTCTGGTTAAGACTCAACACCAGTTCCAGGAGTGGATTGGCATTCCCCAAGGAGTGCTAAAGAAAAACAGTGCCCAGATGATTCCTCCTCTGCTTTAAAAGGAAAAAATATATATATATGCAAAAGAAATTGGAAAAATAATACCAAGATATGACTTCGTGAGTTTTGTATGACTGTTTTAGCACAGCCTTTTGGAAGAAACCACGTTTATACCTATGAGCACCCACTTAGCTGGCTTTCTCCCAGCTGCTCCAGACCGTCCCCACCCCCTCTCCCTCCACATCCTGTCCCAACTCTCTGCTCCCATAATTTTTTTCCGTGTTTCTGCTAGGGAGATTATTTTTTTAAATGCATATCTGCTTATTATTACATTCTTCTGATTAAAGGCATGAAAGGCTCTCAGTAGTTCTCGACATGTGCTCTGACTCCCTAGCTTAGTGCACGAGGATCTTCCTGGCCTAATGGTCCCACAAATCTATCACATTCCTCATTCACTTCTGGCCATACTGGAGAACTTTGGTTTTGCTGTGTCATACAAGTTCATCTCTCATACCTGTGTTGTCCTCTCAACATGAAATGTTGCCCCCCCTCTTCTTTGTCCTTCTAATTTCTACTCATCATTCAGTATTTTTTTTTTGTTTGCTTTTTGCTTTTTTTTTTGAGCAGAGAAAGATTTATTGCAGGGCCAAGCAAGGAGAATGGGTGGCTTGTATGACATTTTTGCCTTTTAATTGTGTGATTGTACATTTCTGTCTCCATTTTACTAAAAACTTATGGGATCTTAAGGAGCCCCACTTAATTAGACTATTTGTTGGAGTTTTTTGAAACATAGTGCATGCTCAATATATATTTTTCAAAGAAAGGAAAGGAGGAGAGAAGAAACAGGGAGAGAGGGGAGAGAGAAATCCTTACCTTCTGCCTCTTTTTTCTCTGTCCTGATTGTCTTGCCTATAATTAAAGGACACATCTGCCCTTGAAATTAATTACCTAATTAATTTACAAGATGCTTTACTGAACACTTCTCTTAAGCCAGGCACCGTGCTATGTGATAAAGATAAATGAGGTAGTCCTTGCTCAGAAGTAACTCCATCATTTCCTTTCCGTGTGATACTGTGCAAATTAATACGTTCCTCTGTGTCTCAGTTCCTTTATTTTTAAATAGGGGATCATAATAACACCTTCCCAATAGAGTTGTCACAAGGATGTAAAACTATTTAATGACTTGTCCCAGAACAAATGCTCCCTGAATAATTTTCTGTCCCTCTCAACTCTATCTGTCTTTCATCCCAGACTTATGGGGTATCTAAGGAGTTGAGAGTGATGGAGGAGGTTAGAGAAATCCATGTCCTCCCTTGTAATGGCTCATAGTACATTTCAAAAGTCAGGCTCATTGGACACGGATCCCTCTCTGCCACTGACTAACTGTCAGCGTGATTTGGGACAAGTTAGTTAACATCTCTGTGTTTAAGTTCACTTGTCTACAATACGGGGACAATAATAATATATATCCTATTGGGTTTTTCAGAAAAGTAAGTAAGTTGGTGCTGGCATTACCATTAACACCAGTATAGGGATATTATAAGCAGTTAATGAGAACCAGTATGACCACACTTCTAACTTACCTCTGGTCTCCTCACCCTATTTGCCTCACCATTTTTTTAACCCCATACTCCCTTCCTTTTGTTCTGCTCCTAGTGGCAGCAGCTCTACCCCGTGGCCTTCCCCTGGGTCACTGTTTCTACGTTTCGTGTCATTATACTCTCAATTTACTGGCTTATTTAATTAATTTATTTCTCTAAGTCATGTTATGGGGACCATGATGAGGAAGCGCCATGAGGAGAGTTAATTATTATTGATTATTATTATCACCTATGACTTAGTATTAGTAAATGCAGCCTATGGGATAAACACTATAACACTCCTACACTAAGACACCTGGATCAATAGCTACCTTTCTCCAAGGTGTACGATCTCAGCCTCTTCCTCTCTTTTGTAGATATGAAAGCAGATGGTAAAAGTGCTTTTTTTTTTTTTTTTTTTTTTTTTAAAGGATTTTCTTATTTTATTTATTTATTTATTTATTTTTGGCTGTGTTGGGTCTTCGGTTCGTGCGAGGGCTTTCTCCAGTTGCGGCAAGCGGGGGCCACTCTTCATCGCGGTGCGGGGACCGCTCTTCATCGGGGTGCGCGGGCCTTTCTCTATCGCGGCCCCTCCCGTCGCGGGGCACAGGCTCCAGACGCGCAGGCTCAGCAATTGTGGCTCACGGGCCCAGCTGCTCCGCGGCATGTGGGATCTTCCCAGACCAGGGCTCGAACCCGTGTCCCCTGCATTAGCAGGCAGATTCTCAACCACTGCGCCACCAGGGAAGCCCGGTAAAAGTGCTTTATGATAAGTGGTATCATAGAGAAATTATGAGGCAGGGCATTGGGGCAGAGAACAGAGAGCAACTTTGCCTGCAGGGTCAGGGAGGCTCCAAAGAGGAGGTGACCTTTGCTCCGGGCTTCCACTGGAACCTACTGGAAAAGTGTTCACAATGTTGATTCATGTTGATAAAAGAATAGGAAAAAAAGCAAAGAACTCCGAGGCTGAGTTAGATGTAGATCACTTGTGTCTACAAAGAAATCTCGACCATTTATGTCAAAGGTTCACTGTTGATGACTCGAATGGGTGCAATGCCAGAAAAAGATAATCCTGCTGGATCAATGGTTCCCAGACTCTTAGGATGCAAGGACGCCTTTGTAGTGCCTTTTCTCCTGGAATTTTCCCTATAACAGGAAGTGCACTTTTAGAATCGATCAATTAAATAAATGGTTAAGAAATAGAACTTCTATGAACTCAATATCAATTCTATGTGGATTTGTCTTTTGTTCAGTGAAAATTTGCATTTTGATAAACATAAACTTGAAAAGTATAGTACATATATGTGCAAAGCCTATTTTTTTTTTTTTTTTAATTTATAGGGATTCTTGGACCTCTTAGCAATAACTTCCAAGTCCCCTGGGGTTGCTCTCCTATACTTTAGGGTCCATCGATCTAGATTTTACTTAGAAAGGTCCCATCAAGGGATTTGTTAAAGAAATTTACAAGCTACAAGAATTGTACGATTTTAGTGTTACGAAATGTTTACTCATTTTATAGACAGTTTTCTTGTTTTATAACCCACAGAAACAACTCTGACCTATTCGCTGATAACTAGAATTAGAATGTGATAATGACTTTGATCAACTAAAATTACAAACAGGCATAATTTGTCCCTGTGTTAAGAGCACATCGGTGCCCCTTGTCCCCCCTAATGGTGAGGGGTCTATAAATCAGGAAGAAATCCCCTGCTCTCCTGTGAATGTTCTTGTCTCTTGCACAAAGGTAAGCACAGATGGTAGAGGGCACGCAGGGCAGTTGCTCTGCAGGTCAGCACTGCCGGAGTGATCTGTTAGGTGTGGGGACGTACACATCAAACAGTACATTTCCGGAATGTCTGAAAATGCGGGCCACATGTGGTCTAGGAGATGTTTTTGAAAGCTGACTGCCAGATATGCTGCTCCAAAACGTCAGGGACTGTGGGTGCTATTGGAGAAGGCTCAGAGAACATTTACAATGCACAGAAATTGACCAGGCTCAGAGAAAAGGTACATTCGAGCCTTAAGCTGTGCCTGTGCTTTATTCTGCTTGTCTCTGCGCCTCTCAGGTCTCAGCCTGATCCAGCCCCGCCCTCCAAAAACAGGGCTGAGGCAGGAATGAATCATTGTCAGGGAGTATCTCAGCAAATGGGGTGAAAGGGCAGTGTGCAAGGCGGCCCTTTGCATTTCTTATCAGTGTAGGCTTCCCAGCGATGAAATATAATGAGAAGAACATGTGTTCTGCTGTCATCAAGACTGAAGTCCATGATCAACTTTTACGATTTATGAGCTTTGCGATCCGCGGCTATGACAGTGTGTTCCTCAGCCTCCATTTCCAAATCTCTAAAATAGAGCCATTGCTTCTTCGCAGGATAGGGCGCGGATTAAACGTGATCATGTGTGCCAAGTGCCAGGAAGAGCCTCGTGGAGCCGTATTAGAAAGAGCAGAAAAGGATTAGCAATGTCTCCTGAAGCCTCTGATTCCTTTGCATATTACAGTTTAGTTTCCATTTGAACCACTCTGAGGCTTTTCCAGATCGTGAAGGATGACAGAGGAAAGAGTGGCTTACCAAGGACACTCTGCATCCACCCTTACCTTCCTCTGGGGCTTAGCTGCTCTGCATCTCTCAGAACTTAATGTAAAGACACACCCCATTCCTCCTAGATGCAGGCATGTCACCTTCCCTCGACCCTGTTCTTTTGGAATAATCTCATTTTTCACACTATCACCAATATATGCTGAGGAGCAGGGAATCCAAAAATGTGAGCTCCATTGACAAGTTCAAGGGGGCAAAGAGCATTAAAGGACTGTGAAACCCAAAGGCCAGGCATGCAGGCTGTAGACAGCTTTCAGCAGGATGGTTAAAGCAAGGATCTGGGGCAAGACTACTCGGATTGGATTTCAGCTTCACCACCTGCTAGCTGTGTGACCTTGGGCAAATGACTCCATCTCTCTGAGTCTCAGCTCCCTCATCTGAAAAATGAGGAGCATAATTATACCATCAACCTCATAGGTTTTTCATGAGAATTTAACGAAATCACAGATATAAAGGGGGTGGAATAGAGCTCAATTAACATAAGGTGTTCGGGTTAGCAAAGATTTGATATGGTTTAAGAGATGCGGTCAATGAAGAAGCAGTACCAAGGAGACACTGCAGCAGCAGCCAGACAACAGATATATGAGGGGGAATCTGACCATCAGGGTTCCTCTGAAGAGTCCGACTCTGCAGCTGCTTTAGAAAAGAGGGGTTGTGTAGGAAATGACCTCCGTGCATTGGTAGCCTTTAAGTACAGCCCTAGGAAATCGATCCGAAGGGTCACAGAACAGAAATACCCATAGAACTTAAAATGCTTATGGACCATGGCTTATTCATCAGTTTCAAACATACAGCTAGAAAGAAGGGGAGAGATGGAGTCACTTACCAAGACAGAGTGCAAAACAGGATTTCAGAAGGACCCAGCCCCCTAAATCCTGGGGCATGCCACGTCCACACACTCCTTTTCTCGCTCCACCGCCGACTTTCCTGCCGATAAGGGGGTTGAATGTTTGAGCAAGGTGCTTTGGGTCAGTGACACACACGTGATCTCTTGGACAGACACAGGGACAAGTAAGCCAGGACAATGGCTGTGGATTTTCAATCAGCCCGCCATGTGATTTACCGGTATTTCTGGGGCAGTAGACTCTGGGGATAGAATGAGTGTCACCAAAGAAAGACTGAGTCGAGACCTCATGAATCCTGAGTGCTCGTGTATATGTAGCCTGTCCTGCATATTTAAGGCTTCCTTTATATTTGGGGTGTCATGTCTCATCCACATTTAGAGTGTCTTGAATATTTAGTGCTCTGATGGCTTATGTTTATTTAGTGCCTCAAGAATATTAGGAATCTCTTGATCTTTCCCTTCCTTTCTCTAACCCATTATTCTATTCGCTCACGACCTAACAAGCTTATAGGTATAATCCCTCCCACATATGTATTTTTCTACAGCAGAAAGAAAGTTATGAAACCATATGAAAAACGTATTACATGGAGCTTTCCTGTTGGATGGCAGGCTTGAGGAAATATTTAAAAGGCACAGTTTTCTGCCCTGAGACATGGCCTCTGAGCAGATTTGGGGTTCACTCAAAGAGGTTTTGAACTTGGCATCGTCTAACTGGAGACCCATCCAACAGCCTACATGCAGCCCAGGACATGACAGGCTCTCTAATGAAATGTTGCCAAATCCATGAGTGCCTTCACTTTGCAAGCATGCGTGAATTATCCTAAATGGTGTTTCTGTGATTATTTGTAATTTTCAGTATGGTTTCACATCAAATATCTCCTTCAGTTTTTACAACAATGCTGTAAGGTAGGTAGAACAGGATTGATCACACTTGTTTAAAAGATGGAGAACTGAAATCTTGAAATGTAACTGGCTTAAAGTTACACATAGCAAGTCCCAGATTCTAGAACTCAGATTTTCTGATTCCCAGTGTTCTTTGGACGGTAAGTCCTCCTTCTCTCTTGCTGTTCAACCCCATGTAGCAGGAGCTGTGTCATCCTCAACTGAACTAATAGTTTCCATGGCTTCTGGTGTGTAAACATCACCAATCGGCTGTGAAAGTTTAGCACAGGTATGAGACTCAGGTGAAGATGAAACAGCCTACTCCTGATATGACATGATTATTTGGCTAATGTAAAAATACATCAACCTATTATATCCATTATCACTGGTCTGCAAAAATTTCCTGGGACATGTGCAATGCTAAAGTTCATCTCTTAAGCAGAGTGGCCTATGTTTATCTTTGTAGAGCTTTGAAAAATGAGTTTATCATCTGAAAGACATTTGGATACACAGTGTCACTTTTTCCAGCCAGATATTTGGAAGGTGCCCTAGAGACCTGCGACTCAAAACAATATTGCCAAGTGGGTGCCTTCCAGAATCCTCCACCGCTTAGATATTTTGGACAATAGAAGCACTCAGCTGTTGTGGGAGCCAAATCCACTCTTTGTAGCCCTGCAAGGGAATTCATTCACACAGCATGTAAATTTGTCCATCAGAACCCCAGGAGGCAAATGAGTTAAGCAATACTTGCCTATAAAAAATTCCCCCCCTAAAAGAATGATGAAATTATTCCTAGAGAATGAGTTTGTGGTCTTTGTACTTCAGAGAAGCTAGGGGGAAAAAAAAAGATAGGGGTGTATAACCAGGGCTTTTCTGCCCCTGGAAGGGCGATGCTTAAAAGACATTGACCAATGTCAGTTACTGGAGCCGACGGTCGAGTTGATGACCCTGGGTGGCCACAGATTGCCTCTGTTCAGACTGGCTTCTATGGTGGAGCCCAGAGATGCTTCAGGATTTGTTGTTCCCCCCTTAAGTCACCAGCTGTGGTCATTGACTACCGCTGCTTTGAGAAGGCTGTTCCGAATTTGGTTTGGCTTTCTCTAATTTTAGGCATATTAAGGCAATCCCAGGAAGGGATTGGTAATGGGTTACAACATTCCTTCATTTTTCGGCCAATGAGTGTCACTCAGCTGTGTGTATGTGTTTACACATGTAGATGTGTTTGTGTGTGTGTGCAGGCACAGGCCAAAGAGAGAAGGAGAGAGAAAAAGAACATAGAAAGAACAATGAGGTCATTATCTGCCAGTTTGGTTGCTTATAGAAGCTATGAAAACTTTAGTGCTTTTTAATAAAATGATTGGTCAAATTTTAAGTGAAAAGTTAAATGAAAATAAGTGTTCATTACATAACGATTGTGTACATGTCCAGGCAGAATTTTTTTCTAAGAAGTTCAATGCCATTGATAATAGATATTCAACAAATCATAAGGTATTAATAAAATAATGAAAAAAATAGCAGAAAACTGTTTTATCCAAAATATTCTGTGCAGTTTGCAACACACTGAACAATCTAGTTTTCAGATCTTTGATAGTTTTCAAAAGCAGTAATACATCTTGTGTCTGGCAACATAAAAGTGTAATTAATCTCATGTTGGGAATAATGGGGTAAGATGATGGTACTTTTATTTATGACACTGAGAAAGGAAAGAGTAAATAAATTCCTTTCAAAATGTATCCACCATCATATATATTTGAATCATCAAATTATCTGTTTATATGTATGTATGTTTACATATATTTTTTCATATATGCAAATAGTAAGAACCTTATACCCTTAATCATTCTGTTTCAATACTTCCTAAAAATATTTTCTTCAATTTTCTCAATGACTCCACTCACGGATCACTTACAGTTGGCAATCCTAGTTTATGTCCTCGTTTATGAACATCATTTATCTGAGGCACTAAAAAATAGCCCCAATGCTTTTTACTATTTGCAAATCTCTTCATTCAGGGTCTGTACTAATTTCTGAATGTGTTTTGCTCTCAATGAACATCCAAAGTATTCTTTCTTCCAGGGCATTCCAAATCAAACGTTATCACTTGAGCTCTATAAGAACTTGAACAAAGCTAAATCAGCTAGCACTACGAATATATATGTTTAATAATCCAATTTTTATTTTACTAAAAATAATAATTAGCCATCATTTATCAGGCACCAGAAGCTCTGCTAAGCAGTTTTCAGATATATTTTTTTATGAAATCCTTATAAAATCCTTGTACAATAGGTATTATTATCTTAATTTTATTGATAACTAACTGAAGCATAGAGAGTTTGTTAAATAATTTGCAGGAGAGCAGAGTTAGTAAGTTACAGAGCAGAAATTCTAAAAAAATTCTAAAATTCTATCTTATATTGTCTCTTTTGGAAATATTCTTTTAATTATTCAAACCATTTTAATTTAAGAGGAGGATGGTATAAACATCAAGGATAGTTAACAAAAGTATGCATGCCCCTTTCATGTAGATTTCCTTTGATATGTGATTGCTAGTATGTTTGTATTGTAACATACTGAAGAATCTATGTGGAAATTGGAAATTGCTTCTTTTTGCTTTGTAAGTTTTTTTATTCTTAAATTTAAAATCAACATATGTCCTGTTTAATGTTATTTCAATACTTTTAAGACTTGAGGTGTTTTTTTTTTCTCTCTTTGGAAAGAGTGAAATCCAGTGGGATAGCCATCTAGCCTGCCTTTCACTGTTGATTGGGGTGTGTGGATTCAAATGACCCTTAAGAATTAGGCAAAATTTCCTCTCTGATTAAAAAAAAAGTTTTCTTATATTTTGTACACATGAAAAGTTGTATATGCAGTATTATTTTTCTAAGTATTGAGTGTTAGGAAAACAAGTGTGCTTCTTACGTCTTCTCTGCATGAGGAATAAAGGAGTATAATTTGTTAGTAAATCAGATATCATATATATATATATGTATATATGGGTTTTTAAAGCAAAGAAGATATTTAGAGGAAATTTCCTGCTACTATCAGGAAACTGGGGAAGGGAAACCTAGGCTAAGATTTCTCTGATTGCTTCCAGCTAAACCAAAAGATCTTAAAGTAAGAGTTTTTCTTAAAAATGTTGAAGGCAAATATGGGCTTATCATCTATTGGTGACTTATTACCCCATGAGCTGTGAACATACTTCTATCTTTCTATGGAAGCTGTATTAATTGCCTTCTTTGATTAGGAAGTAGTACTCTCCATGTGATCAGATCAGCAAGCAGAGATAAGATTAGGGCAGTCCAAGTTCTTTGTAATTTGTTTGTCTTCTCTCTGAATGGCATCTCTCTGAATGGCATCTTGAATCGACCGTGAATTGCTTGGTTGATTTTAATACTTCTCTTCCACTGAAGTAGAGTCATTAAATACTTTGGGCTTTTATTCCTACTTTTCTCCCCCATCTGATTGACTCGCTGATACTTGGGCTGTGTGGTATGAAATTGTCCATCATTTTTGCCAAGATGTGTGTACCTTATGATACCTCCTCTCTGAAGTGTTGCAAGCACCTTGTGTTTTCTGAGGACTCTCCTGATGTCTCAATGCAAAGAACTTGGCAAGTTTAATGAGCTGCTCCAAGTGGATAAACTGCAAGAAGTGAATGAGGACTAAAGCAGGAAACATCAGCGTCAGCAAGGATTTATTAAAAGTTGGCTTTCAAACGAATGCTACAAACTTCCTTTTATCCAAATAACAGCATTATCACTTATGAAAATGGAATGTCCCCCCGTTGACCATTTAATTAACTCAAGATATACTCTTGTGTTATCCACACAGCCCAAATTTCATCTGTAAGGTGAATGGCAATGTGTTTTCTATGTATTCTTCTAGAAATTCTCTATACATATTCCATATATTCAAACCTAGGTATTCTGATTTTTAAAAAGCCATCAGGGTTTTAAAAATCAGTCTTGTTTCTCAAATTGGGAAAACAGCAATATAGAGAGTATTTATTAAATTAAAAGGGAATTGAATAGAATGATCCAATATTATTTTTTCCCTTTTTAGTGTCAGAATTCCAGGCCATCTTCAATCTGCTGCCTCTTCCCCCATGAGTGAACCATCTAGGCCACTCATGGACATTATTTACACACCTCTTGGATGTCAATGTATGTATTCATCTTCACTTTCTAGGGCACTGTGCTTGCTTTATGCAGTTCTGTCCGCCCTGCCTGTTCTAAGCCTTTTCTTTCGAGGTGAGCTCTGGTGCCCCGTCATCTTCACGTCTCGATATGCTTACCTGATCTGTGGTGACTGACAGTTGCACTTGTTTTGTTTTGCTTTGTTTTTGAGGGGTGGTTGGATAGAAATTTTGGCCCTCTTGAAATTTCCTTTAGTCTACTCAAGCATCCCAAATAAACATGTGATCTTGGTAAAAACACTGAGTTTGCTAAGGTCATGAGTTTCAAGAAAAGTCACCGAACTGCCCCTCTCCTCTTTGCACTTTGAATTTATTTCTTCCCCTAAGTTCCTTCTAGGTAGAAATTTGGAAATGCTAAAAAGGACTGTCTCCCTCCTTCTGCACATTGTGATATGTTGTCATGCTTTCCAGCCCTGGATCTTTACCATCAGAGCAGTTCATAAATCCCAATCTTTCCTATCTATTTTTCTTTCCAGCCAAACTCTTACCCTCATGATTTTGTGCCCCTAATGCGACGCTTATCTAATCAGCATCCTAAATCAAACACTTCCTTGCCTAGCTGTTCTGAATTATTATTTTTTTTCTAAACTGAGAATGTTGTTCAAAGAAACTGGAGGAAAATTGTGGAATAAATCAGGTCATACTATCATTTCTGTCTTGCTCGTTGGAAAGGTTTTGATGAAACCCTCCTAGAGACACAGGTACATAGGAAGGGAGGAGAAGCTTGCCTCATGCAAGGCTGAAATCACTGTCACGGATGCCAGGAAGCCTGTTCCCTCTCCACCTAGCTCCTCAAACCAACCAGCCGAACTGTCATTTTTAAAGATGTCTTCAGAATCACAGACGTAGAGAATAGACTGGTGGTTGCCAAGGGGGAGGGGTTTGAGGGAGGGATGGAGTGGGAGGCTGGGGTGAGCAGATGTAAGCTTTTATATATAGAAGGGATAAACACCAGGTCTTACTATATAGCACAGGGAACTATATTCAATATCCTATGATAAATCATAATGGAAAAGAATATTTTAAAAAGTATATATATATATATATATATATATATATATATATATAACTGAATCACTTGGCAGAAATTAACACAACATTGTAAATCAATTATACTTCAATTAAAAAATATTAAAACTGAAAAAAAATTTAAAAATAAAGATAAAGATGTCTTCCTTTGGCTTGCATAGTCTCGTGAGGATGAAGAACAGTACGTTTTTAAGATGTTATCAGTCACACACATCTTAGTGTAAATTTGTTGAGAGAGGTGTCAGTGAAGAAGTCAGCACCCCAAAGACACTGCTGGAGAAGGCTGGGCTAGATTCATATTGGGGATGCCCCCCCAAAAGAGAGCAAAAGACTTCAGGTTGACTCTCCTTAGTTCTTGGTAGGATCTAAGGAAAAGGTGAAAGAGGTAGCAAGAGACAGATCTCCCATTTTAAGAAAATGTGCAGCATAGAGGTTCCCATAGGAACCTGCAGAAACACATCTGAGCTCCAAGGAGATGGGCAGCATTTTTTGTTTTTAATTGAAGTATAGTTGATTTACAATGTTGTGTTAGTTTCAGGTGTACAGCAAAATGATTCAGATATATATATATATATATATATATATATATATATATATATATATATATATTCTTTTTCAGATTCTTTTTCTTTTCCATTATAGGTTATTATAAGATATTGATTATAGTTCCCTGTGCTATACAGTAGGCCCTTATTGGTTATCTATTTTATATATAGTAGTATGTATCTGTTAATCCCAAACTCCTAATTTATTCCTCCCCCCAGTAACCATAAGTTTGTTTTTGTTTTCTATGTCTGTGGGTCTATTTCTGTTTTTTAAATAAGTTCATTTGTGTCTTTTTTTTTTTAGATTCCACATATAAGCAATATCATATGATATTTTTATTTCTTTGTCTGACTTACTTCACTTAGTATGATCATCTCTAGGTCCATCCATGTTGCTGCAAATGACATTATTTCATTCTTTTTTACAGCTGAATAATATTCCATTGTGTCTATGTACCATATTACAGACAGTGATGAATGTTAAAGAAGTAGAAAAGGAGAGAGGCAAGGAAATGAAGGAGAACTTTGTCTCTCTCTCTCCTCCCCACTCTGTGGCTGGAAGACCTAAACCAGTTAGAGGTAGGGAACAAAGCCCAGGTCATCCTGCGCAACTTTGCAGGTCCTACAGATTTTACCGTTACTTGTCTGGGGGAAGTAAGGAAAAATGCTTTGAGTCAAATACAAGACCATCCAATTAAAAAAATAAGTGTTAAATTCTTAAATAAAACTACTCAAATTACTCAAAGTGACTAAAAGTACGTACTTTGGCCCAATGGCATTATTTTGTGAAAGAGGTGTTAAGTGTAGCACAGAGGAGAACATTCATCAGAAAAGTAAAACCATTTCATGATGCTGACGCTCATATGCTTCTTACGTATTGCAATCACATTACTTCTTGTGTTATTGGCTCATCTTGGGTGCCATAGTAGACAGCGTATGTGTCTGAATCACGCTTTTGAAGTGAACTGCCAATTCTTTATAATTCGTGTATATTCTGTAACATAGAGCACCAGCTATGCTAGCACATCCATATTGGATGGGCCATGGTTTAAAAACACATCCCAAATAATTCTACTGATGCAAAAATGAAACCGATCAAGGCAAGCTTAGGGCCACTTTATCAACAAATGTGATTTTCAATCTTGAAAGAATGAAAATAAGGCTGCTTACGCTGATCTAGAGATAGGAGCCTGAAAGGAGAGGTAGGAAGTTGGTTTCAAATCTTAGGATATAGAATAAGGACTGACAGCTGGTTGAACTACTGCTAACAACCTGTATTGAAATCTAGGTTCTGTATGTCAGTGGTCAGCAGACAGGAGAGCTTGCTCTTCTTGCTTGAGCCAATGAGTTCATCCAGCCACATATTGAAGAAAGACTTTATATTTGAATAGTCCCTCCTTGAGTAGTTATATAGTAGTTACATATAAATATTAGTCCTCTGTTAGTTGTTGTATATTTCCCATAGGGAGATACTGCAGTCAGCATAGTTACATAGGCAGTTAGAAAGATGACTAAAAAACATTGATATTAAGTGAAAAAGTATGATTTAGTATTAACATTATTTTAGATTTCGCTCCATTAAGTTTAAAGTTGACATTGTAGATTAGGAACCAAGATGGCATAGTAAAAGAACGTGCTCTCACTCCCTCTTGTGAGAACACCAGAATCACAACTAGCTGCTGGACAATCATCAACAGCAAGACACTGGAACTCACCAAAAAAGACACCCCAATCGAAAGACAAAGGAGAAGCCACAATGAGATGGTAGGAGGGGCGCAATCACAATAAAAGCAAATCCCATAACTGCTGGGTGGGTGATTCACAGACTGGAGAACACTTATACCACAGAAGTCCACCCACTGGAGTGAAGGTTCTGAGCCCCATGTCAGGTTCCCAACATGGGGGTCCGGCAACAGGAGGAGGAATCCCTAGAGAATCAGACTTTGAAGGCTAGTGGGATTTGATTGCAGGACTTGGACAGGACTGGGGGAAACAGAGACTCCACTCCTGGAGGGCACACACAAAGTAGTGTGCGCATCGGGACCCAGGGGAAGGAGCAGTGACTCCAGGGGAAACTGAACCAGACCTACCTGCTAGTGTTGGAGGGGCTCCTGCAGAGGTGGGTGGTGGCTGTGGCTCCCGGGGGAAAAGAACATTGGCAGCAGAAGTTCTGGGAAGTACTCCTTGGCATGAGCCCTCCCAGAGTCCACCATTAGCCCCACCAAAGAGCCCAGGTAGGCTGCAGTGTTGGCTTGCCTCAGGCCAAACAACCAACAGGGAGGGAACCCAGCCCCACCCATCAACAATAAAGTGGATTAAAGTTTTACTGAGCTCTGCCCACCAGGGCAACAGTCAGGTCTACCCACCACCAGTCCCTCCCATCAGGAAACTTGCACAAGCCTCTTAGATAGCCTCATCCACCAGAGGGCAGACAGCAGAAGCAAGAAGAACTACAATCCTGCAGCCTGTGGAACAAAAAACACATTCACAGAAAGATAGACAAGATGAAAAGGCAGAGGGCTATGTACCAGATGAAGGAACAAGATAAAACCCCAGAAAAACAACTAAATGAAGTGGAGATAGCAACCTTCCAGAAAAAGAATTCAGAATAATGATAGTGAAGATGATCCAGGACCTCGGAAAAAGAATGGAGGCAAAGATCGAGAAAATGCAAGAAATGTTTAACAAAGACCTAGAAGAATTAAAAAACAAACAAACAGAGATGAACAATACAATAACTGAAATGAAAACTACACTAGAAGGAATCAATAGCAGAATAACTGAGGCAGAAGAACAGATAAGTGACCTGGAAGACAGAATGGTGGTATTCACTGCTGCAGAACAGAATAAAAAAGAATGAAAAGAAATGAAGACAGCCTGAGAGACCTCTGGGACAATATTAATCACAACAACATTCGCATTATAGGGGTCCCAGAAGGAGAAGAGAGAGAGAAAGAACCCGAGAAAATATTTGAAGAGATTATAGTTGAAAACTTCCCTAACATGAGAAAGGAAATAGCCACCCAAGTCCAGGAAGCACAGAGAGTCCCATACAGGATAAACCCAAAGGGAAACACACCGAGACACATAATAATCAAACTGGCAAAAATTAAAGACAAAGAAAAATTATTGAAAGCAGCAAGGGAAAAATGACAAATAACATACAAGGGAACTCCCATAAGGTGAACAGCTGATTTCTCAGCAGAAACTCTACAAGCCAGAAGGGAGTAGCATGATATACTTAAAGTGATGAAAGGGAAGAACCTACAACCAAGATTACTCTACCCGGCAAGGATCTCATTCAGATTCGATGGACAAATCAAAAGCTTTACAGACAAGCAAAAGCTAAGAGAATTCAGCACCACCAAACCAGCTCTACAACAAATGCTAAAGGAACTTCTCTAAGTGGGAAACACAAGAGAAGAAAAGGACCTACAAAAACCAACCCAAAACAATTAAGAAAATGGTCATAGGAACATACATAATGATAATTACCTTAAGCGTGAATGGATTAAATGCTCCAACCAAAAGACACAGGCTCACTGAATGGATACAAAAACAAGAACCATCTATATGCTGTCTACAAGATACCCACTTCAGACCTAGGGACACATACAGACTGAAAGTGAGGGGATGGGAAAAGATATTCCATGCAAATGGGAATCAAAAGAAAGCTGGAGTAGCAATACTCATATCAGATAAAATAGACTTTAAAATAAAGAATGTTACAAGAGACAAGGAAGGACACTATGTAATGATCAAGAGATCAATCCAAGAAGAAGATATAACAATGATAAATATATATGCACCCAACATAGGAGCACCTCAATACATAAGGCAACTGCTAACAGCTACAAAAGAGGAAATCGACAGTAACACAATAATAGTGGGGGACCTTAACACCTCACTTACACCAAAGGACAGATCATCCAAAATGAAAATAAATAAGGAGACAGAAGCTTTAAAATACACAATAGACCAGATAGATTTAATTGATATTTATAGGACATTCCATCCAAAAACAGCAGATTACACTTTCTTCTCAAGTACACATGGAACATTCTCCAGGGTAGATCACATCTTAGGTAACAAACCAAGCCTCAGTAAATTTAAGAAAATGGAAATCATATCAAGCATCTTTTCTGACGACAACACTGTGAGATTAGAAATGAATTACAGGGAAAAAAACGTAAAAAACACAAACACATGGTGGCTAAACAATACATTACTAAATAACCAAGAGATCACTGAAGAAATCAAAGAGGAAATCAAAAAATAACTAGAGACAAATGACAATGAAAACACGATGATCCAAAACCTATGGAATGCAGCAAAAGCAGTTCTAAGAGGGAAGTTTATAGCTATGCAAGCCTACCTCAAGAAGCAAGAAAAATCTCAAATAAACAATCTAACCTTACACCTAAAGGAATTAGAGAAAGAAGAACAAACAAAGCTCAAAGTTAGCAGATGGAAAGAAATCATAAAGATCAGAGCAAAAATAAATGAAATAGAAACAAAGAAAACAATAGCAAAGATCAATAAAACTAAAAGCTGGTTCTTTGAGAAGATAAACAAAATTGATAAACCATTAGCCAGACTCATCAAGAAAAAGAGGGAGAGGACTTAAATCAATAAAATTAGAACTGAAAAAGGAGAAGTTACAAAAGACACTGCAGAAATACCAAGCATCCTAAGAGACCACTACAAGCAACTCTATGCCAATAAAATGGACAACCTGGAAGAAATGGACAAATTCTTAGAAAGGTATAACCTTCCAAGACTGAACCAGGAAGAAATAGAAAATATGAACACACCAATCACAAGTAATGAAATTGCAACTGTGATTAAAAATCTTCCAACAAACAAAAGTCCAGGACCAGATGGCTTCACAGGTGAATTCTATCAAACATTTAGAGAAGAGCTAACACCCAGCCTTCTCAAACTCTTCCAAAAAATTGCAGAGGAAGGAACACTCCCAAACTCATTCTATGCGGCCACCATCACCCTGATACCAAAACCAGACAAAGATACTACAAAAAAAGAAAATTACAGACCAATATCACTGATGAATATAGATGCAAAAATCCTCAACAAAATACTACCAAACAGAATCCAACAACACATTAAAAGGATCATACACCACGATCAAGTGAGATTTATCCCAGTGATGCAAGGATTCTTCAATATACGTAAATCAATCAATGTGATACACCATATTAACAAATTGAAGAATAAAAACCATATGATCATCTCAATAGATGCAGAAAAAGCTTTTGACAAAATTCAACACCAATTTGTGATAAAAACTCTCCAGAAAGTGGGCATAGAGGGAACCTACCTCAACATAATAAAGGCTGTATAAGACAAACCCACAGCAAACATCATTCTCAATGGTGAAAAACTGAAACCATTTCCTCTAGAATCAGGAACAATACAAGGATGTCCACTCTCACCACTATTATTCAATATAGTTTTGGAAGTCCTAGCCATGGCAATCAGAGAAGAAAAAGAAATAAAAGGAATACAAATTGGAAAAGAAGAAGTAAAACTGTCACTGTTTGGAGATGACATGATACTATACATAGAGAATCCTAAAGATGCCACCAGAAAACTACTAGAGCTAATCAATGAATCTGGTAAAGTTGCAGGATACAAAATTAATGCACAGAAATCGCTTGCATTCCTATACACTAATGATGAAAAATCTGAAAGAGTAATTAAGGAAACACTCCCATTTACCATTGCAACAAAAAGAATAAAATACCTAGGAATAAACCTACCTAGGGAGACAAAAGACCTTTATGCAGAAAACTATAAGACACTGATGAAAGAAATTAAAGATGATACCAACAGATGGAGAGATATACCATGTTCTTGGATTGGAAGAATCAATATTGTGAAAATGACTATACTACCCAAAGCAATCTACAGATTCAATGCAATCTCTGTCAAATTAACAAAGGCATTTTTTACAGAAGCAGAACAAAAAGTCTTAAAAGTTGTATGGAGACACGAAAGACCCCGAATAGCCAAAGCAGTCTTGAGGGAAGAAAATGGAGCTGGAGGAATCAGACTCCCTGACTTCAGACTATACTACAAAGCTACAGTAATCAAGACAATATGGTACTGGCACAAAAACAGAAACAGAGATCAGTGGAACAGGATAGAAAGCTCAGAGATAAACCCACGCACCTATGGTCAACTAATCTATGACAAAGGAGGCAAGGATATACAATGGAGAAAAGACAGTCTCTTCAATACGTGGTGCTGGGAAAACTGGACAGCTCCATGTAAAAGAATGAAATTAGAACACTCCCTAACACCATACACAAAAATAAACTCAAAATGGATTAGAGACCTAAATGTAAGACCGGACACTTTAAAACTCTTAGAGGAAAACATAGGAAGAACACTCTTTGACATAAATCACAGCAAGATATTTTTTGATTCACCTCCTAGAGTAATGGAAATAAAAACAAAAATAAACAAATGGGACCTAATGAAACTTCAAAGCTTTTGCACAGCAAAGGAATACATAAACAAGATGAAAAGACCACCCTCAGAATGGGAGAAAATATTTGGAAATGAATCAACAGACAAAGGATTAATCTCTGAAATATATAAACAGCTCATGCAGCTCAATATTAAAAAAACAAACAACCCAATCCAAAAATGGGCAGAAGACCTAAATAGACATTTCTCCAAAGAAGACATACAGATGGCCAAGAAGCACATGAAAAGCTGCTCAATACCACTAATTATTAGAGAAATGCAAATCAAAACTACAATGAGGTATCACCTCACACCAGTTAGAATGGGCATCATCAGAAAATCTACAAACAACAAATGCTGGAGAGGGTGTGGAGAAAAGGGAACCCTCTTGCACTGTTGGTGGGAATGTCAATTGATACAGCCACTATGAAGAACAGTATGGAGGTTCCTTCAAAAACTAAAAATAGAATTACCATATGATCCAGCAATCCCACTACTGGGCATATACCCAGAGAAAACCATAATTCAAAAAGACACATGCACCCCAATGTTCATTGCAGCACTATTTACAATAGCCAGGTCATGGAAGCAACCTAAATGCCCATTGACAGACGAATGGATAAAGAAGATGTGGCACATATATACAATGGAATATTACTCAGTTATAAAAAGGAACAAAATTGGGTTATTTGTAGAGACGTGGATGGATCTAGAGACTGTCATAGAGAGTGAAGTAAGTCAGAAAGAGAAAAACAAATATCGTATATTAATGCATATATGCAGAACCTAGAAAAATGGTACAGATGAACTGGTTTGCAGGGCAGAAATAGAGACACTGATGTAGAGAATAAACGTATGGACACCAAGGGGGGAAAGCGGTGGGGGGGTGGTGGTGGTTGTGTGATGAATTGGGCAATTGGGATTGACATGTATACACTGATGTGTATAAAATTGATTACTAATATGGACCTGCTGTATAAAAAAATAAATAAAATTAAATTTAAAAAAAGAATTGGATAAAATGACAAAAGGAGAATTGTTCTGGAATTCAATGGCAGAACTTCAATTTCCTTTGAATAGACCCCTTATTGAGTTAAAAGAAATCAGAATAATGCCAGAGGATTATTACAAGAGCAGATAGTTTTCCCCTGGGAGTGAGAAGAAGAACTATCCAAAATAATTTAAAAGTCCAAAATGTCCAAGCAGCAAAACAGCAGGAAATAAAGTAAGGGATTGAGTAAACTAATATTAATAATTTTAAAGGTATTAAAAATTATAATGGATTCTAGATATGAAGATCAAGATTAAATATCCATAAAAAAGCAATAAAATTCCTTTGCAAAACTTAATAAATCAAATTACAAAATGACAAAAAAAAATGGCTACAATAGTAAATTTTATGTTATCACACAGACACACACAAAAGTTGGAAAAAAGTGGGGGGAGTACGGGGTAGGAAGAAGTGAGGTGAGGGGAGAGAAATTCAGACTTCCAAAGGAGCTGTTCTCACAGTGGGTCCATCATGTTCAAGGTGGGGTTGCCTGCCATGGAGTCAGCAAACTCTGCCTGAGTTACTGTGTGTGAAAGAGCTTAGTCAGTAAAATTCTATACACATGTAATATTTTTGGTACATGTGGCCGTCTGAGGTAGCATGGCCCTGTGAAAAGAAAATGGGTGTGGGCATATATATATATATGTATATACACAATGGAATAGTACTCAGCCATAAAAAAGAATGAAATAATGCCATCTGCAGCCACATGGATGGACCTAGAGATTGTCATACTGAGTGAAGTAAGTCAGAGAAAGATAAATATCATATGATATCGTTTATATGTGGAATCTAAACAGATGGCACAAATGAACCTATTTACAAAACAGAAATAGAGTCACAGATGTAGAAAACAAACTTAGGTTACCAAGGGCGAGAAGGGGGGTGGGAGGGATAAATTGGGAGATTGGGATTGATATATACACACTACTATATATAAAATAGATAACTAATGAGAACCTACTGTATAGCACAGGGAACTCTACTCAGTACTCTGTAATGACCTATATGGGACTAGAATCTAAAAAAGAGTGGATATATGTATATGGATAACTGATTCACTTTGCTGCACAGCAGAAACTAACACCACATTGTAAATCAACTATACTCCAATAAAAATTAATTTTAAAAAATAAAAAATAAATAAAATTGACATTGTAGACTAAATTCTGTGCTGAAAGGAAAAGGTAATTCAACTCCAATTTTTATCCAGAGGTCTTAATTTGTAACTGATTACCCAGAGCAATATGTCATTTTTTTTAACAAGCAAAACACCCAGTAAGCCATGTAAGTATCATGTTGATATTTATTAGTCTAATTAGCTGCGTTTCCTACATCCATTTAATATTCAATATTAAAAATTCCAGGATCCTCTGAGGAAGAAATATCATCGCCTATCATGAAATTAAGCAGAGCTTTTACAAAATCACATAGTTTTTATGTTTTAATATGCATAATGCATATTAGGTATTAAAGGGATTTGCATATAAGTGATGTTTAGAGCTTGCATCTTGTACCTTAAGACATAACCATTATAGTTTTCATGGAGAATGTCTAACTTATTGTTTTTCTCTCTCAACACAATGAAGGGCTTTGGATCATTAAAACTCTTCATATGCCCCACTGTCTGCATGCACGCATGCCTTTTGACTGTAGTGTGTTATTCAGTGTTCTCCACGGGCCTGAATAGAAGGTCACTTTGACCTGCTGCACATTTTTACTTAAGAACTGCTTTTAACAATAAGCCACTAGTGTACTTGTTTCTGGAGTGACTTGAGTTTTTGGCACAATATGAAAAGCATTTGGAAAGTGTAAGTAAAAGCCTTCCGTTTCAGAAGAAATAATGGCCCCATTTGCCATGGAAACCGGAGGACTTCATGAAATTGCACTCAACTGTTTTCTGTACTGAGCCTAAAATTATTCTAAAAATAAGTTGTATTCCTGGCATCTGCTAGCCAAGGCACCAAGATTTCATCTCAGAAGGCTTTCCCTTTCAGAGAAAAATGCTATGCCATCTGAATATTTCACTTTTCCTGTTGTTCAGAAGGTATAGGGAAATATATGTGATACACACAGTAGGGAATCAATAATGAGTTTTTAATTAAATTAAACAAAATGTCTTGAAAGGCATGAGGTGAGCATTTGAGTACTGCCTCTGAACACAGACCATAATTAAAGAGACCAAATATAGGATTTTTCATAGAATAAGTCGTACTTACACTTTTTTCCCCTTTTTGTACAGATTATTTTTTTATTAATGTCGTGGGAAACAAACAAAATGAGATGCTAAATGATTATCCAAATTTGAGCAGACAAATATGAGTGAATAGAAACAAAGGACCATGGTCTCTGACCTAACGTCTCATCCGTAGATCTTGTCATTGAATCTGAGTGCTTTAGTCATTTACGTGGGCAGAGCAGCTGTGAGGGGCAGAAGTCACATTTCTGATCAGTTGCAGATGTCCAGGATCTTTGCAAGGGGATCTATCGGTTAATTAAAGTCTAAAGAGGCCTCATGCTAAGAGGTAAGATGCTGTTTGTTACCTAGAAAGCCAAGGTGGCAGGCTGAAAGCGTGAAAGGGCAGAGCAAATAAAACCCTCAAAATAAGATGCCCCAAGAGACAAATAAAGTCCAGACAGGCAAGAATTCACATTTACATCCACATGTCCTCACCATCCTAAGAATATGTTCATAAAGTCACAGAACCACACTGGACAGATTAGGTCACTGATGAACAGAAATATTAACTCAGTTTTCACTCGATTAATACGTATTGAGTGGCTATAAGTTTCAGGCACCCGGTGAGCTGTTAGGAATAAAGTAATGACTGATCGTGGCCCTCACCTATGTATCATTCTGTGATGGCAAAGGTGCCTAAGGACTCAGCAGATGTTATTACAAGAAGGGGAGAAAACTGCCTTCCTAAACCAGCTTGAGAGGTGACCAAGGAATTTTACTGTGGACAGACAGGGCATGGTTGTAGAGATTTGGTTCCATTGCTCATAACTCAGGGGCCATGAACATAGAGTTTACCGTCCATACCAGGATGCTTCCAGAGTGACCAGGGTCCCAGGTGTGAACTGGGACTCCTTGGTAGGTCAGCAAGTATAATTAATCTCTATTTAGACCCGGTGTATATTTTGGGAGGAACAAAACAGTTTCTTTTCTGTAAAATTTAATATCATTTAATTGGCGGGGGTTCTTACTGTCCTTTATTTTACAATTTGATTGGCGATGAATCAATTACTAAAATAGCATGCGATTAAAAACCTGGTGGTGGGCTTCCCTGGTGGCGCAGTGGTTGAGAATCTGCCTGCCAATGCAGGGGACACGGGTTCGAGCCCTGCTCTGGGAGGATCCCACATGCCACGGAGCAACTAGGCCCGTGAGCCACAACTACTGAGCCTGCGTGTCTGGAGCCTGTGCTCCGCAACAAGAGAGGCCGCGATAGTGAGAGGCCCGCGCACCGCGATGAAGAGTGGCCCCCACTTGCCGCAACTGGAGAAAGCCCTCGCACAGAAACGAAGACCCAACACAGCCAAAACTAAATAAATAAATAAATAAATAAACTCCAATCTCTTTAAAAAAAAAAATCCTACTTTCTAAAAAAAAAAAAAAAAAACCTGGTGGTGAAACTTGCTCACTCAACTCCAGAGGCTGATATCAGAGGTTCACCCTGGCAGGCAAGCTTGTGTTTCAGGAATATGACTCTGCTTTGGTCAACATTTTTATGACAAGGTAGGTGAAATTATGGCAGACCCGCTTGTCATATGTGCAAACAACCCAATGTTGGGAGAGTTAATGAATACCCTGGCTCCAGAAAGTTCTTAATAAGCTAGAGCAATGGAACAATATTTTTCAAGTTGGTACTTAATGTGGATAGATGCAAGATAGTGCACTTAATTTTATACAAATAAAATCTACTGCATACATAGGACAAGGAAAAAATGTGGTTTAGAAGCAGTATTTGTCAAAACCAAATACATCTTAGCTATGAATGGTAACTCTGGGGTGGCAAAGATTTTGGCAAAGATCTAAGCTTTGGCAAAGATCTTGTAGAAGAGCTTCATCTTAGCTGGATAATTGGGCAAGAATGTTCTTTCTAGTCCTGAGAGTCTATATTCTGGAACTGATCAAGCAGAGACTGTATCTTATCACATCTGTCCCCTAGCTATAGAAGGCACCAAAATGTATTAGTTGAATAAATCAGTAGATGCATTATGAATTATAAGAGCTTAAACAAGGGGGGTGACAGATGTTGTACATGTCTGCAGCATCAAATGTCACCCTTCTCCTTCCTTCCCTGAGGTCTTCATATCCAATCTCCCACCCCCTCATGGCCTGATCTCATTGCCTTCCTTTATAAATACAATTAGAAGATTGACTCTTAGCCTAAGGAACTGAGAAGGCCTAATAATTTTGTGAAGGCAGTTCTCGTAAATCAGTAGTAAGATATTTTTTTCTCTCGGTCAAAGCGTTATTGACATAAACGTTATCAAGCACATCTAGAAGATAACCAGTGGCCTCACAGCCCATGAACAGACAGGTTTGAACAATGTATTCTTGAAATATCTTGTTATCCACACCCATATTTACTTTTGTTTTTCCTGGAGGCAGAAGGTTTCTCACAGATACAGGCTGAAGGTTGACTTGTGTTTTTGCACATCCAGGAGAAAAAACACTGTGCGTATGCTTCTAACCCCTGCTTTCCCATCCCCTCATGAAACTGAGAGTCGCTGTTTTATCTCCTTTTGCCCATCATAATTCCTCTTTCAATGAACCAGTTGGTTGAGTAACATGCAGATGACTAGGGTTTGAATTACCTTGACTGCCCAGTTCCACGTCTTAATTCCACAGGATAATTATGGACTGTTCATTGCATTTCACACGCTGCCCAGTTGGACCTGGCTTAAGAGCAGTCATTTCCCCTTTTTTAGAGTTATTTAAAGATAGAGTATCAAAAGCCTATTTTTCAAAGTGGTTTAAAACTCTTGTACATCTATCTATTAAAAACTGGAAGCACCATTCTATCTGTAGACTATACATTGGATTATTATAAACTATGAATCATTTAATCTGTAAATTAGGTTTTCTAATTCTAGAGATAGAACTCATGTGATAGGTATTCTTACTGAAATAGTTTAATTTAAACATTTTAAACTATTTCTTAAGGAAATAATTTGCAATGGAGTCTGATGCAGTCAACTTCTGTCAAGCAGACCTATTACACCCAAGATTTTTATTCTTTAATGTCAACTGGTTTTGTTTTTTCAAGTTTTAAAATTTTTAAGGTAGACATTGTTTTGAAGAAATTATACAATTTCATCACTACATAGACAACCTTATTTTTATTTATTTATTTATCTATCTATTTATTTTTATTGGAGTATAGTTGATTTACAATGTTGTGTTAGTTTCAGGCGTACAGCAAAGTGATTCAGTTATACATACGTATATATCTATTTTTTCAAATTACTTACTCTTATAGCTTACTACAAGATACTGAGTATAGGTCCCTGTGCTATAAAGTAGGCCTTTGTTCATTATCTATTTTGTATATAGTAGTGTGTATATGTTAATCCTAAAGTCCTAATTTTTCCCTCCTCCCTCTCTCCCCTTTGGTAAACATAACACAGACATAGAAGACAACCCTATTTAAAAAGGGCTTTAGACATGTTTTAAACAATGGCAAACTCTCCAGACTGTACATTTATGATAAATACGTGTGTATATGTGTGTGTGTGTGTGTGTGTGTGTGTTTGTGCACGCACCTGTGCATACTGGTCACATTACTAGATGTTGAGGCTGCTTTCTATACAGCTCTGCCAGAGAATATCCTCTCACTTGGCAACAGTCATTTTAGACAATGGGAGAGAGCAGTTCATGAAGCTCTGAAATATCCATTCTTGCTTATGAATGCAGATTCATCCCACCATTTGCTGGAATAACAAATTTGGTTACAGGCTTTGGCAAACTATTGAATGTAACTGCTCCTGAAACAAATAATTTTTTTGTTTGTTCAATGACAAGTAAACTTATTGGGCATGGATGACGTTAATAAAGGGAAATTTAGCAAGACGCTGGCCATTTCTAAGTAGGTTTGATGTCTTGAGCTTGGAAGTGCACACTGGCACTTCTTTTAAATCTATAGGACCAGTGTTCCTCAAGTAAGAGACATTTGCATTTGTGATTTTGGTAAATTAGGACTCTTCTAGAAATCAAGATGGATACAGGCATTTTGTTGGAATGTAGACCCAATGCAAGTTCGCAGTGGGTAGGTGACCACCAGGTGGGGATACGATAGAAGAAATTCAAGTGCAGTACACAGTAGGTGCACAACAATCACTTGCAAAAATTGTTTACTATGTCCTAATTGATTGTTCTTTTCTGATAGGTCTTATTTTTTACCACTCTCCCTTGAAAGATACAACAAATCGATGAGTAGAATAATTTCTGTCTTCAGAGAAAACAAACACATATTTAAACAATTCAAGAGGCAGTCGCCAACTAAGCCACACATTATAAACATTTAGATTTAAATTCGCAAAGGGTTTAAAGCAAAAAACCTGGTACTGAATTTCCATTGAAGGCAAGAGAATTTTCAGAAACTTCAAAACACTGTATTATAGGGTCAGCTGTGTGACTTTGGAAAAATTACTTAATCTCTCTGTGCATTCTTTTCTCATTTTAAAATGAGGCAAACGATAGGACCTAATGCATAAGGTTATTTTGAAGGTTAAATGAGTTCATGTAAGAAAAGTGCTTTGAACAGTGGCAAATACACATTACATGCATGTTTCTATTATCTATGTGAATATATGTTAAAATATGGAGATTTCAGATGTTTTCTGTTACCACTCTCGACTGGAGCAGCATGGATGAGAGTTCTAAAGAGTGACTTGATCTGTGAGAAAATAGTAGTAGCGTTTTATTGAATCACGGTGATGGTAAATGAGATCTCAATTATGCAGTATCATCAATTTCGTTTTCTTAATTCGAAGATATTATTGCCAAGTGATCTCCCCTGAAGTGTCAAAACCTATGTAAGAAAATTGATTGTCATCTTCCTAAGTGGATTATTTATTTCACTGACTTGATACTGTGAAACATATTTTGATAGACTAAGGTTACTTTATAAACATCAAGTATTTTATCATACTCTTCCAATGCTTTTATGAATTGGTGAAGCTCTTTGCTCCTACACAAAATGGCCAGTGATGCTGTAATTTTAGACTGTTCGTCTCCTCCTTCCTCTCCTCCTCCCCTCCCTCCTCCTCCTCATTTTCTCCTCTTCCTCTTCTCCTCCTCCCTCTCCCTCTTCCTCTCCCTCCTCTTGTTCTCTCCTTGGGACTAATACTTACTGTCTAATGCTGTCTCAGTGACATTATATTTCCAGACTTTTCCAGTACGTACCAGATAATTAAATGGGCTCTCAAATGGCTCTCAAATTTAAGTTTTAAAGCAAGTAGTGTTAGTTTTACCCACAATTCTAAGTCAACAGCTCCTTCCTGAGGACATAAAGGACTCTATTTCTCCACTTTCAAAGAGGATACACTCCATGACTGTTATTTCTACCCATTTATAAAACTTTTCCCAGTTCTCTCATGAGGACTTATGAGTCCATGGCTTTCTTTTGAGTGGTAGACATTTGTGAATATGTTTATTGTTAGATACTGGAGGAAAGAGCTTCTGGATTTTATTTTTTAAATGCTGGTGACAAACAAAAAACAAACAGTTCACAAAATATGTGATCATCAAAGATTTGGAAACCAGTATTGTCTCTTTACACCAGCGATATAATGTTTGCCATGAATAGACTGTTCCAATAAATGCTTATTTATTTTATAAAGACATCACTGAAAGATCTGCCAACATTTTCTGGGCGCCAGGCTTCAGGCAGCACAGTGCAGCAGTTACACGGGAGACAAAAAGACTCAAGCTCTGCAGTGATGATCACAGCTAGGTGGAAGGTCCCTGAAAGGCAACCAAGACTGAGGAAGATACTAAGGGGGAAATGTAGCTTTTTCTGTTGGACTTGTGCATCGTCACGGAATTAAAAGACTGTTGCCAAGAAAATTCTTTCCTAAACAGCTTTTCAAACCCAGGCTTAATTCAGTAGTTTGTTTTCCTTCGGTCCATTGCTAGCTTGAGCACCGGCGCATAGCTCCACGGTGCTCCATTAAATGGTTCTTTTGCATGAACAAAACTGGGAAATCATTCTCAGTCGTTCTCCCCTCAATGGGACTTTTCAGAGGGGTGCTGGGTATAATTACCTTGTAATTTCTGATCTCAGGTCATTGGAGCCTGCAATCGGGGTTTGTAAGGTGAACCCTAATTTTTTCCATCTAAGCAGGTATCACGTGGGAAGATGGTGGTTTCAGCATAAAAGGGACGAAGTTTATGCTTTGGCCCAAGACGCACTGAGGTTTGGCACAGTCTGGGGGTTGGCAAGCGAGATTCAGGAGAGACAGGAGTGAAAATGAGTCAGAACAGGTCAATGCTGCCTTAAGCCCTGGAGGGCTGAGAGTCCCAGAATAAACAGCTCCTGAGCATAAAAGTGCTAAATCTCAAGGCCCTGAACTCCTTGCAAACCACTGATAAAGGTGATTTGTTACTAGAAAACTGGGTTACAAGAAACACAATCTTGAAACGTTTTAAAGGCAGGCAATCTAAATGTCTGCATAAGAAAATGATTTTAGGAAAATATTTTCTACGTGAAATAGCAAAAATAATTTAGCTGGTATGCTTCCTTCACTTCACTTTTTTTTTTTTTTTTTTTTTTTTTTTGGAATCTAAAGAAATGATACAAACGAATTTATCTACAAAACAGAAACAGAAACTCACAGACTTAGAAAACAAATTTACGGCTACCAAAGGGGAAAGGTGGTAGGGAGGGATAAATTAGGAGGTTGGGATTAACATATACGCACTACTATATATAAAACAGATAATCAACAGGGGCCTACTGTAGAGCACAGGGAACTCTACTCAATAGTCTGTAATAACCTATATGGGAAAAGAATCTGAAAAAAGAATAGATACATGTATATGTATAACTGAATCACTTTGCTGTACACCTGAAACTAACACAACATTGTAAATCAACTGTACTCCAATATAAAATTTTTTTAAATGTCCTTCACTTCACTTTAATTTAAACTATGTGAACCCTAGATTGTTCTAATTAAAGTCTGTCATTAAGTTTGAAATTTCAACTTGGCATTCAAAATCTGGCAAAAAGTGACATTAAATGTTTGTACCTAGTCATAAACTGTCAAATTACTTCATGAGATGTTTCTCATGAAAAACAAGATGAACTCAGACATTGGATTCAGTGATCTGTATGATTTGGGGTAAGTATATTATGCAACTGCAAAGGGAAATTTGTGTCATTTATTTTTTAATGGGGAAAGAAAGCAAAACATTTCTGTAGTTTCTAGATGCAGAGAGGATTCTAGAACCTCTGCCACTGGCAGAGGAGGAAGCATGGGACAGATGCTCATAGTTGTGAAAATACTGAAGTAGCATCAAATGTCCAAATGTAAGGGCCCATCTCCCTCTTACCTCGAGGCCTTGAGCAAGCTCACAGGCTGCACTAGGTTTCTTAACTTGGATAACTGTCCTCAGCACTTTTATTGATAAACACTTATTGAGTATCTCCATATACAAGGTCACTTGAGAAACATAAAGGTTACTAGGTCGTGTTACATTACCCAGGTGCTGTGCAGGGTAGTTGAGGTGAAAAGACATGGGAATGATACAAATGAACTTATTTGCAAAACAGAAATAGACCCACAGACGTAGAACGCTAACTTATGGTCACCAAAGGGGAAAGGGGGAGGGACAAATTAGGAAATTGGGATTAACAGGTACACACTACTATATATAAAATAGGGGTTTCCCTGGTGGCGCAGTGGTTGAGAATCTGTCTGCCAATGCAGGGGACACGGGTTCGAGCCCTGGTCTGGGAGGATCCCACATGCCGCGGAGCAACTGGGCCCGTGAGCCACAACTCCTGAGCCTGCGCGTCTGGAGCCTGTGCTCCGCAACAAGAGAGGCCGCGATGGTGAGAGGCCCGCGCACCGCGATGAAGAGTGGCCCCCGCTTGCCGCAACTAGAGAGCGCCCTCGCACAGAAACGAAGACCCAACACAGCCATAAATTAATTAATTAATTAATTAAAATAAATAAATAAATAAAATAAAATAGATAAACAGCAAGGACCTACTGTATAGCACAGGGAAACATATTCAATATCGTGTAATAACCTATAATGGAAAAGAATCTGAAAAAGAATATGGATAAGTATAAACGAATCACTTTGCTGTACACCTGAAGCTAACACAATATAAATCAAGTATACTTCAAATAAAAAAAGAAAGGAAAGACATAGGTGCATGAACAACAGCTCTAAATAACAGAGAGCGTATGTGTCCAGTTCAGACAATAAGGACCATACGTGCTCTGAGCACTGGGGAAGGTGACCCTCACCCAGCCGCATAAGGTGGCCTGGAACACTTCTTCACCAAGAGCTGAAGAGTCCTCTCAGTCTGGGCTGGGCTGATGGCCTCGCAAAGGAATATCTTTCTCTGCTCTGTTCTCCTGTGTTCTGCTGAAGTGCAGGTGTCCACGGCCCTTAGACACGTCCCCAGCTTGCTGTGTGTCAGATCCCACGAGGAGAGGGACGGGGTCCTTCCACTGCAGCAGGAAGTGGGTGGCGTGGGCTTCTGTGGAGTGGATTAGAGGGCCTGGCCCTGGGGGAGCAACACAGTGTGCAAAGGGCTGAAAATAAACTCTGCACTGGGACTTCCCTGGTGGCGCAGTGGTTAAGAATCCGTCTGCCAATGCAGGGGACACGGGTTCGAGCCCTGGTCCGGGAAGATCCCACATGCTGCGGAGCAACGAAACCCGTGAGCCACAACTACTGAGCCCACGTGCCACAACTACTGAAGCCCACCCGCCTAGAGCCCGTGCTCTGCAACAAGAGAAGCCACCACAATGAGAAGCCCATGCACCGCAGTGAAGAGTAGCCCCCGCTCAACGCAATTAGAGAAAGCCCGTGCGCAGCAACGAAGACCCAAAGCAGCCAATAAATAAATAAATAAATAAATTTATAAAAAATAAAAATAAACTCTGCACCAGTCACTTGATCCTGGTGCAGATGTCTCTTCCCAGCCATCTCCAATCCTGTCCTGGTCTTTTCCCTATGCGGCATTTACCTGCCTTTCAACCTTGGCCTCATCCATGTGGAATTCTACCCCAGGGCACAGCCGGACCACCCCACGAGCAGTGGAACAATTAGAATTGAGGAGAAGGATAGCACTCAGTACCAATCGTCTAGTAAGATTCATTGAGGAAGTCGGCTTTGAGCTGGACATTGAGAATGGATTGGATTTTGATAAATACATCCCCAGAGGCCCCTCCAGTTGCTTATTTGGCACCTGGAAATGTATAGAGAGTGGAAATCAGAGTGTGCTCAGAGAGTGGAGGCTGGTCTGACTGGAGGGGAGAATTTCTGTAGCAAAATAGAGAGCAGAAAGGTTGGAAGAGTAGACCAGAGCTGAGATGGTGACTACATCAGCATCTTGAAATCATGCCCTCGATCAGCAAATTACAGTAGAGAAAATGTACCAGGGAATCATTTTCAGAAGACAGTTGCCCAATGGCTGCATGAGAATTTTAGCTGGAGTATATAAGTTTAGTTTGAAAAAGCTCCCGAAGATGGATGTTGATGCACTCCAGTGATACTTAAAATACTTAAGCGCTGGTAAGGGATGTGCCCTGACCCATCCGAGGCGGGCAAATCAGAATATGAGCCCTGCCCCAGCCCTGGGTAAGGCAGTGGGGGTCCCTTTAGGACCTTTGAGCTGTGGAATGATGCAACCAACGTGCTCCTTAGACAAGCTGATAACCCCCAGTGGAAGGATAAAAAAGAATAAAGCACACAATGCAATTTGCCTGCTTTTTGCAACCATGATGAATCCAGAGACTCTTCAAGTGAAGGGAGACACATGAATGAATTGGAAGATGCATTTATGTTAGAGAGATAGAGGAGAGAAAGGTCTTTCTAGGAACCGGAGCCTATTTATGAGGAAAGTCCATGCTACTCCTAACAGAAAGAGCAATCATGTTTTAGGTGTGTTCAGGTAAAGGAAAAAAGGCTATATAAGGGTAAAGATATAGTGTCACACAGACCTGCATTTGAATCTTGGTTCAGCCTCTTTCTAAGTCATCCTTGGACAGGTTACTGGACCAATTCAATTTTTTCACCTGAAGAATGTAAATAGAATAGTATGTCTCCCATAGTGTTATGAGATTGTATTAGTCAGGGTTCTCCAGAGAAATAGAAC
The DNA here is from genome assembly GCF_949987535.1 of Balaenoptera acutorostrata. Classification (NCBI taxonomy): domain Eukaryota; kingdom Metazoa; phylum Chordata; class Mammalia; order Artiodactyla; family Balaenopteridae; genus Balaenoptera; species Balaenoptera acutorostrata. The sequence continues at coordinate 5,898,454 of NC_080081.1, forward strand.
CAAAAGGATGTATATATATAATGTATATAACATAACACTATAGGAGACCTATCACTATATATGTATGTGTACACACACACACACACACACACTCACTCACTCACACACATGTCTACTTCCAATCTGAATCCAAAGGCCTGAAATCTTGGAAACCTGTTGGTGTAAGTGCCAGTCCAAAAGCCATCAAGCTTATGACCCAAGAAAAGCTAAGGTTTCAGTTCAAGTCTGAAGGCAGGAAGGGACCAATATCCCATTTCAAGATGGTCAGGCAGGAGGAAATTCCCTTTTATCAGGCGGGGGGTTAGCCTTTTTCTTCTATTCAGTGTTCACCTGATTGGCTGAGGACCACGCACATCAAAGAGGGCAATCTGCCTTAGTCTACTGATTCCAATGTTCATCTCATCCAGAAACACCCTCACAGACACATGGAGAATCATGTTTGACAGATGTCTGGGGACCCCATAAAGCAGTCAGGTTGACGCACAAAATAGACTCTCACAGAGGCAGGGTAATAACATGCACGTAAAAGCAGCGAACCGTGTTGCATCTGTGGTATGTTTCATACAGTAAACGCTCAGGAAGGTTCTGGTACTGCTGATGATGATTGTGACAGCCCTGAAAGAAAGATCCTGAAATATCTGCTGGTTGGTTTAGGGTTTGAGAGGGAAGCATTTTGAATCACTCCATCACACTAAGATGTTAGAGTCCTAAAATTAGAATAAATGGGGCTTTTAAAAATGAGCGTAGGGCTTCCCTGGTGGCGCAGTGGTTGAGAGTCTGCCTGCCAATGCAGGGGACACGGGTTCGAGCCCTGGTCTGGGAGGATCCCACATGCCGCGGAGCGACTGGGCCCGTGAGCCACAATTACTGAGCCTGCGCGTCTGGAGCCTGTGCTCCGCAACAGGAGAGGCCGCGATAGTGAGAGGCCTGCGCGCCGCGATGAGGAATGGCCACCACTTGTCGCAGCTGGAGAAAGCCCTCCCACAGAAACGAAGACCCAACACAGCCATAAAATAAATAAATAAATAAAATATTAAAAAAAAAAAATCAGCGTAAAATTATTTTGTTGAATAAGAAAAGGAAGCCCAAAGTGAAAAAGCAAATGGAACTTCATTGAATTTTTAACAATCAAGAGAAGGTCCACAGTGCTGTAAAAGTTGCAGAATGAGGAAAGGACCACATTTAGAAAATTAGCTGTCGTTTATGACCTTTGAGAGTTTAGTTTCCACTGACTTAAAGAGTGGTTTTGAAATGCTTCCAAGATCAAGGGGCAGTCACATATCAAGGTGTATTCCCGCTAATAACTGTTCTTAGTGGAGAAACTTACAATGGATGTTGTAAGTCACCCACCACAGACTGGGTGGCTTACACAACAGAAACTTAGTGCCTCATGATTCTGGAGGCCAGCGGTCAAGATCAAGGTGTCAGCAGGATAGCTTCCTTCGGAGGGCTGCGAAGGAGAAGCTGTTCCATGCCTCCTCTCCCATACCTTCTTCTGGTGGTTTGCGGGCCATCTTTGGGATTCTTTGTAGATGTGCTTCCTGTGCTTTCACATCACCTTCTCCCAGTACATGTAGCTTTCTCATCACATGGCATTCTTTTCATAAATACACCAGTATGTTGGATTAGGGATCCGCCTTACCTCAGTATAACCTCAACTAGTTATGTCTGGAAACACACTATTTCCAAAAAGGTCACATTCTGAGGCACTGGGTGTTAGGACTTTAACATATAAATTTTGTGGGGACACAATTCAATCCATAATAATACGATGTTTGTCTTCAAATATTTGTAATGTTCTTTAGGAGTAAGTTGATTTTTCTGCGTGTTGGTACAAAAGGTAGAAATGAGAGAGAGGAAAGAAGGCAGGAAGGAAGGAAGTCAGAGAGGGAGGGTGGGAGGGAATAAGGGAGAGAGAGAGAAAATTTCAGCCAAGCACTTTTCCTGGTGGAGAAGGAAAGCCTTTTGCAATCAGCTCGTAACATTGTCTAAAGAAGAATGCGGGTCTGTCCTCCTATTTTTCTTGCCTAAATCGTCAGACTCCCTCTTATGCCATTTCCCCACCCAAGCCTTCTGTGGGCTTATGTTGTGACTTGGTTTGATTTGTGTGTACTTACTCAGAGTGGAGGATGGGTCAGAAAGAACTCGTAGTGTGATGTCTTCAAGCGTCCTGGGCTCCCAAAGGCCAATACATTCCCTAGTAAGGACTTCTTTATTGTCACCCCCCTAGAGAACTTCAGAGTATTTCTCTCTCTGAGGGTTTATGGCAGCCTGACCTCTCCCTTGCAGGTCATAGATTCAGATAGTTCAGAAAGAAACTGTACTTCAGAAGTAATACATGCTTCGCAGGTCAAACAAACATAATCACTGTGAAACTTGTATCTGGGCAAAGAAGGATTCTTATGCTATGAGCTATTCTTGTTGTTATTCAATAATTGGAAAAGAAAAGAAATGTGAAGAGTTTAGACATAATTCTAAAATAAACTTGTTTTAAACCAATATGCAAGAATGTTTGGTGTAAGTTTTTGTGGTTGTATGTGAAACTCAGGAATTCAGTTTCTAGACTTTCCACCATAAGCATCAATAACTCACATCATAATGTACTCATTTATGAGTAATCAAGTGTTTGAAGTACATCTTCTCCCACTTTATGGAGGCATTGACCTTTGCCGGAGTGAGAAGGTTTTAAACAGTTTGCCCCATCCCTCCCTCAGACTCAATATTAGTATCCTCTATCTGAAGTCCATTCTCTTTTCCACCGACACAGTATTCAATTTCTTAGTAATGCATAGAAACCACCACTTTATTCTGCATGGTTGGAAGTTGCTATTTTATGTTTGGAAATGCATTATGTGTCAAGAAGAGTGTGAATAACAAATATCTGTGCTATTGACCAACTGGTATTCTGACACTCTAAAATCTGAGCAAATGTCATAAGCATTGGGACTGATTTCTCAAAAACAAGAGTTAAATCCAAAATTAACACCTCTGTGGCTGTAAAATGAAGCCCTCTTGTACACTTTGTCTCCTCGGTGTTTTCCTTCTAACTAGACTCTCCATCTCAAGAAAATTGGCAGGTAGCAAATAACCACAACGGGCATTCAGATAACAGATTGCTGTTTGTCCAGATTTAGAAGCAAGACCACATCTATATCAGTTCAGGAAAAAGGCTTCAGATAGTTTGGTATTAAACAGAAAAATATTGTAGGAGACATGCTGAACAGAGAGATATTATTCTGGTAATGAAACTGTAAATCCAGCTATTCAATGAAAAGTGCATAGAATTTTGGAGAAAGGGAACCTCAGAAGTTTTCTGGCCCGAACACCCCACATTACATGTGAGGTCGTGGAAGTCCAGAGATGTTAGACAACTTGCCCAAGTGGAACTGATTGCTCAACACAAATGCAAACCAAACCTCTTGACACTGTTGTGTTTTCCTTCATTGTCTTTCTTCCAACTGATTTTTCTGTGCTAGATGGTAACACAGTGAATAACTCACATCTACAAAATGCTCCTATCTGAGAAAATTTTCACTCCCAGTTAAGGAACTTGTATTTAACTGAGTTTGGAATAGTAATTTTGCTCTTGCTCTTTGTGTGTGCATATGTATGTGCATGCGTGTGTGTAAAACTCTCTTATTGAGATGTAATTCACACTACATACAATTCACCAATTTTAAGCCTACCCTTCAATGTTTTCTAGTATATTCACTAATGGTGCGCATTAATTTCAGTGTATTTTTATCATCCCTCAAAGAAACCCTATACACATACCAACTATTCTCCATTATCCTCCTCCTCTGCAGCCCTGGGTGACAACTAATCTACTTTCTGTCTGTATATAAGTGTTTACTCTGGACTTTTCATATAAATGGAATGATATAGTATTTAGTCTTTTGTGAGTGGCTTCTTTCACTTAGCATGATGTTTTCAAGGTTCATCTGTGTTATGATATGTATTTGTACTTCATTCCTTTTCATTGCTGAATAATATTTCATCCTATGACTATGCCACATGTTAATTATCCTCACATTACTTGCTGGCCACTTGTGTTTTTTCCACCTTTTGGCTACTATGAATAATGCTTATATAAAAACTCATGTACATGCTTCTATTTGGACATAGATCTTCATTACTCTTGGGTAACATATACCTAGAAGCAGAATTGCTGGCTCCAACTCTGTTTAACATTTTGAAGAACTGCCAGACTGTTCTCCAAAGGAACTGCACCATGTTTCATTGCTGCCAGTAATGGAGGAGGGTTTCCGTTTTTCCACATCCTCGCCAACACTTGTTATTATCTGTCCATTTGATTACAGCCAGCGTACTTGTTGGAGGAGGTCATCAAGAGGATATGGTCCCAAGAAGTGGACCTGGGGAATCCCATGCTCCTCACCCACTCCCCTGTCCTTGGAATGTACATTTCAGCCATTGTTCTCACACTAAGAGTTGTTTCAAAATCGCAGCCTTGAGAGAGTAAGATGTTATTGAAACCGTCTGGACTGAACACACTGCTAAACTCCATTAAGGTCTCTATATAAACCTTTATGATTCTGGTGGGTGGGTGCAGAGATCTGCTCCTCTTGCTGTCACCCAAGATAAGCTTCTTAAGTAAGTTACCTTGTAATTGAAATTGCCACCTACCAATCTGGAGTCATCTACCTCTTTCTTTGGTCTATCCTTGCCCTCCATGTATGGGGCCAATTTGAGAGCCAACAGCAGTGGATAGGAAGTGGTATCTTAGTGTGGTTTTGATTTGCATCTCCCTAATTACTAATGATAATGATCATTTGTATATCTTTTCTGGAGAAATATCTGTTCAGGTTTTTATTTTTGCCCACATTTTAAATGAGTTATTTGTCTTTTTATTATTAGTTGAAATGTATATATTCAAGATACAAGTCCCTTATCAGATATAAGATTTGCAAATATTGTCTCCCTTTCTGTAGGTTATCTTTTCACTTTCTGGTGTCCTTTGAATCTAAAAGGTTTAAGGTTTGGTGAAGTCAATTTATCTCCATTTCCTTTTGTTACTAGTGCTTTTGGTGTCATTTTTAAGGCTTGTCTTATTCAAGACCATGAAGATTTACTCATATTTTCTTGTAAGAATTTATTATTTTAGCTCTTACATCTCTGCCCATGATTTACTTTGAGTTAATTTTTTCCATATTCTGTGAAAAAGGGGTCCAAATTCATTCTTTTGCATGAGACTCTCCAGTTGTCCCAGTGTCATTTATTGAAAAGACTATTCTTTTCACATTGAATTTTTTTGGCACCCTTGTGGAAAATCAATTGACCACAAAGGTAATGGTTTACTCTGGATTCTGAATTATATTCTATATTCTCTCTATATATATATGTCTATCCTTATGCCAGGACAACACTGTCTTGATTACTGTAGCTTTGTAGTAAGTTTTGAAATTGGGAAGTGTGAGTTCTCTGACCTTATTCTTTTTCAAAATAGTTTTGACTATCCTGGGGACTTTGCATTTCCATATTAATTGCAGGATCAGCTTGTCAATTTCTGTAAAAATTTGAGCTGGTATTTGATAAGGGTTGTGTTTAATCTGTAGGTCAATTTGGGGAGTTTTGCCTTTTTAACAATAGTAGGTCTTCTGATCCATAAACGCAAGATTTCTTTCCATTTATTTAGGTTTTCTTTAATTTCTTTCAACAGTGTTTTGTAATTTTGAGAGTATAGATTTTGTACTTCTTTTGTTAACATTTTTTCCTAAGTATTTTATTCTACTGGATGCTGTTGTCAATGGAATTGTTTTCTTAATTTTGTTTCAGGTTGTTCATTGCTAGCGTATAGAAATAAAATTGATTCTTGCATATGGATCATACACCCTGCAGCCTTGCTGAAGTTGTTTATTAGTTCTAAATTTTTTTAATAAATTCGTTAAGACTTTCTGTATGCAAGATCATGTCATCTGTAAATAAGGATAGTTTTACTACTTCCTTTCTAGTCTGGATGCTTTTATTTTATTTTCTGGCCTAATTTCTCAGGCTAGAATTTCCAGCACAATGTTGAATAGCAGTATGGTATGGGCAAGGATGGTAAAGGCAACCATCCATGTCTTGGTCCTGATTCAGCCTTTCACCATTAAGTATGATGTTAGCTGTGTTCATACACACCCTTTATCTGGTTGACAAAGTTGCCTTCTATTCCTAGTTTGTGGAGTGTTTCTATTATGAAAGGGCACTGGATTTTGTCGAATGCTTTTTCTGCCTCTAGTAAGATGACCTGGTGGCTTTTGTCCATTATTTTATTGATAAGGAGTATGAGGTTAATTGCTTTTCACATATTATACCAACCTTGTTTTTCTGAGATAAATTCCACTTGGCCACGATTCTCTTTCATTCTTTTTTTTTTTTTTAATTTATTTGTTTATTTATTTATGGCTGTGTTGGGTCTTCGTTTCTGTGCGAGGGCTTTCTCTAGTTGCGGCAAGCGGGGGCCACTCTTCATCGCGGTGCGCGGGCCTCTCACTATCGCGGCCTCTCTTGTTGCGGAGCACAGGCTCCAGACGCGCAGGCTCAGTAGTTGTGGCTCACGGGCCTAGTTGCTCCATGGCATGTGGGATCTTCCCAGACCAGGGCTCGAACCCGTGTCCCCTGCATTGGCAGGCAGACTCTCAACCACTGAGCCACCAGGGAAGCCCTCTTTCATTCTTGATTTTAGTAATTTGGGTTCTCTCCCTCTCTCTCTTTCTCTCTCATTCTAGCTAAAGGTTTGTCAAATATGTTGATGTTTAAGAAAAAACTTTTTGTTTCTTTGATTTTCTTTATTCTATTTCATTAATTTCTGCTCCAGTCATTATTATTTCCTGCCTTCTGCTTCTGCTTGGTTTAGGCTTAGTGCACAATTCTTTTTTCAGGGTCAAGTTTACACTATTGATTTGAAACATAGATGTTCACAACTTAAAGTTTCCTCTGCATACTACTTCAGCTGTATCCTAAAAATTTTGATATGTTGGGTCTTCATTTTTGTTCATCTCAAAGTATTTTCTAATTTTCTCTTTAGATTTGCTCTTTGACCTATGTTGATTTCAACATTTGTAAACTTTCCAATTTTCTTTCTATATTGATTTCTAATCTCATTCCATTGTGTTCAGAGAATGTACTTTGTATGACTTCAACCCTTTTAAATTTCTGGAGGTTTTCATATGGTTTAGCACAAAGTCTATCCTGGAGAATATTTCATGTGCACTTGAGCTGATATGTATATGATTTGAGACAAATTTTTATATGATGAAATGATGAAGTGTACGGATTTCAAGTATACAATTCAATAAATTTTGATAGCTGTGTACACTTGAGTAACCATCACCTAAATCAAGATATATCATCAACTTTGAAAGTTTCCTTGTGCTTTCTTCTGGGACAAATGTACCATTGATAGGTAACTATCACTCTGATTTCTACTACCATATTTTAGTTTTGCTTGTTTATATGCATTAAGTACATGAACTCATAATGTATGAACTCTTATGTGTCTGGCCTTTTTTTCTACTCAACCTAATGTTTTTGAGATTCATTCATATTGGTGTATGAATCACTATTTTATTTCTTTTTATTGTTAAGAAGTTTTCATTGTATGAACATACCACAATTTGCTTGTGCATTCTCTTGTAAGTTTTTAGTGTTTGCTTTTATGACTATAGCTGACATAAACATACTTGTACACATCTTTCATATACACCAATTTTTATTTCTCTTGGATAAATGTAAAGAAGAGAACTTGCTGAATCAGAGTGTAGCTGTATCTTTAGTTTCATAAGACACTGCCAAACATTCTTCTGAAGTCATTGTACTATTTTATGTTCCCACAAGGAACTGTATGAGAGTGGCATTAGCTCCATATCCTCACAACTTTAATGTGTTCATGTGTTTTTCTATTTTGTTTTAGCAATTCTAGTAGGTGAGAAATGATATCTTATTGTGGATTTAATATGTATTTCCCTGATGACTTGAGCACTTTATGTGCTTTTTTGGACATGTATCTTCTTTTTTAAAGTAACTATTCAAGTCTTTTGCCAATTGTTTATTGAGTTACTTATCTTTTGCTATTGATTTGTAGTTATTTTTCTATTTTGGATGCAAATCCTCTGCCAGATATGTGTATATATGTATATATTAAAGATATTTTCTGTGTCTCTGTGGCTTGTTTTTACATTTTCCTAATGTCTTCTATTTATAAACAGAGATGTTTTCTTTATTTTGATGATGTCCAATGTATCAATATTTTTTTGTCATGTTTAAAAGCATAACAACATTTAAACATAAAAACCATACATAAACATAAAAACATTTAAAATATGTTTTGTGTCTTCAAGAAAATAGTGCCTACCCCAAAAGATATGCACATAATTTACTATATTTTCTTCATGAAGCATCATACATTTAGTTTTTACATTTAAGTCAATGACCTATTTCAAATTATTATTTGTATTGTTGCTAGGTAGGAGCTGAGACCCATTTGTTAACATACATCTATCCAAAATGAACAAAAATATATCTATCCAGTTGTTCTAGGAAAATAACTTTTCCTTGTTGAATACCCTTGGTGCCTTTGATGAAAATCAATTGAACATATTTTCATATATGTTCTGTTTTGCATCTATTCTGTTCCATTGATCTATTTCTCTGTCCATGCAAAAATACCATACTCTTGATTACTGTAGCTTTATGGTAAGTCTTAGAATCAATCTTATTTGTGAGTCTTCCAATTTTGTTCTTCTAAGTCAAGATTTGTTTGGGCTAATATAGATCTCTTGCCTTCCTTTATATTTTATAGTAAACTTATTTTTTTCTTAAAAAAAAACAGTTGGCATTTTGATTGGAATTGCATTGACTCTACGTATTTATTTGGGAAGAGTTGACATTTATTAATACTGAGTCTTCAACCCATGAACATAGTGTATTTCTCCATTTATTTAGATGCTCTGTTTCTTCATTTGTCAATTGTGATAAGTTCTGTCCTTCAAGGAATCTGTCCTTTATATCTAAGTTACACATTTAATGGCATAAAGTTAGTCATAGTGTTCCCATATTATCATTTTAATGTCTATAGGATCTGTCATCATTTTCCCCTTGTATTCTGATATTGTTATTCATGCTTCCTCTCTTTCTTCTTCTTCAATCTTGCTGACAGTGTCTCAATTTTTAAAACTTTTTTATTGAAACAACATTCAGATTTATTAATTTTCTCTTTAGCCCTCTTAATTCTTTGTCTCACCAGGAAGGATCCCAGATTAGGGATCTCTAAATTTTGGAGTAGGGGTCTACTTATCTGGGTCTAAAAGTGGTACTTCGTGTTCCCTTTGATACCATTGGAAAGATTCTCACCATTGTTTATTTCAGCAATATCCATGTGGCAGGCTGTATTATTGTTTAAAAAAAAAACTTATTACCTCATTAAGGGGATGGCTATATTTCTTTGCCTTATTGACCAACAGCCAGTCAAACAAATAAGCAGCAACCACAAAAACCTTTTGGGGTTATTTGGGGATGGGTGTTGTTTGGGGTTGTTATCACAACACAATGTAATCTATCCCAACTTGTCAGAATCAGTTGATGCCCAAGAGTTTTACACAGAAATAAGGTGATGGGTCTTCTTACCAACTTAGTGCTACACTTCATTTTTCAGAGCAGGACTGTTTGGTCCATGAGACCCCACTATCTCCTGAAAATGGCCCCTGGAGCTGTTGGCATTCAGCCCTCAACTCATTGAGGTTTAAATCTAATCCAAGAGGCTGGTTGGAAGATGTATAATAGGCGCTGAAACCTTTTTGTCCTTATCCACCGGCTAAAGTGAGCAACTGAGCTTGGAAAGAATATTGCTTCTCTGCAATAATTTAGCTTTGGGTTGAAATCAAGCCTAGAAAGTTAATCTAAAAGACAGCTTTTTGGGGAAAAGTTATGAATAAGTGTAAAAAGCAGAGTGTGATATGATGTGCTTTCAGGTATACCACTGTGTTTTCCTGAAAACACTCTAATAAGAGGGGAAATATAAAATTAACAACTTTTCCAGATAATCAGCTTCATTTATAAAAGGAGCACAAATTAGTTTAAGGACAGGCTTAGTAACATCTCTTGCATGAACCAACTAGTCTCAAATATACATTTTATTAAAATAAGAATTCAGAATATGAGTTTCCCATTCATGTTTTCTTTTGAGCAGGCACTACCTGGCCTTTTTTTTTTTTTTAATAAAGAGGAGTATGTAGAAAAACAGACTTTGTGGGGGAGAAAGTTTCAATTTTTGCTCTTCTAAATTCAATAAGAGAAAATGTATTCTTTTAAATAATGTCACTGCCTGCCAACCTGGCTGTCCGTATGGGTGTTGTACTATTGGTCAGTGTAAACTGTCAATCTGTTTTGTCATTCAATCTTTTGTACTTTTTTACATTTATCGTAGTTTTATTTTATCATAGTATTATCATAGATTTTTTGGTATTATTTTATCATAGTTTTTCCAAAATTTTCTTTATCTTTGCTTCTAAAATTAACCAATGATTGATAAAATCATTACTATTAAAATATATGATACATATTAACCTACCTACCGTTTATAAAAGAAAACCCCATTAGATCTTCTTAACATTAATTTTGTTCTTTAATTTCCTTTCATAGACTCTGAAAGAACAGAGTGCTACCTAGGGAAAAGGTAACTCTTTTTGTTTTGCTTACAGTTGAAAAATCACAAAATTTGGAAACATTTTTTTCTTGTCTTTACACTATTTAAATTATAATTCTCATAATTTGATGAAAATACATGTACTCATTCCTAAATTACTAATGTCCCAGAGTATTTATGTTTAGATTGTTTTTAAATCGACAATGGGTTTTTAAAAAATCATCTAAATCAAATACATCTTGTTATATTTTCTTCAACTTCTCCAAGGCAATTTCCCTTTGGACTGAGACCAACTCTTGAAATTTAATCTGCAAAAGGATTGTGTTGTGTAAAGGCGATGAATAAGGTAAAAGAGCAGAATATGCTAAGCTTTCATGTACACCATTGTTTCCCCCTGCAAATACTACAATAAGAGGGGAAGTTCACAGAACATAAAGCAAATAATGAAAGGAAATGCAGACTGTTCCCATATCCTCATGTAACGCTAGTGACTGAAACAGGAAACGTGATGGCATATGATTACTTAACTGTATATACTGTTTGTTGAAGTGTGACATCACTGGCCAACAGGGATTCCCTTTGCTAATGGTTGTAAATCTGTTTTTAGCCATTTTTAGTTTTCTATTAAAAAAAAACCCTATTTCTGTAAAGTTTTTTTCAAAGTAAATTGCCTTTGGAGTAGATGAAAATATGTGTTTTTTTCTATTGTTAAATTGGTGGAATTGGTTTTAGACACTTCAGGTGCTATGGAAGCATCTATAATCAGGGTTTTTTTCTGAACAAAAGGTAGTTATTGAGCAGTTATTAATAGTATTATGAAATAATAAAGGATTTAATTCTCATTTAAATTCAAAGCCTAAATATAGCCAGCTTGTTTATTTTTACTGATTCAGATTGTCATAAGGGATCCAATCCCTTTGTGCTAATTGTCTATTCTACAGCAGGAAACCCAGAAAAGATGAAAAATTGCTTGGGCTGTGACCTCAGCAGCAAAGCCAGGGCAACGTATAAATATCTGTCTTTATCTGAAGGGATTCCAAGGAATACAGCCCCTCCCTTCCCCCTCATGAACACTAGATGCTCAGCCTCCTTAAATATAGCTTTTGGGGAAGCCATTCAGGTAGATTCCAGAAGTTCACATGGGCACTTGCATAGCCTGTAATATTCCCCGTAGGATCACGCCTGTGTCTTACAGTCAAATATTATGAATTTGGGAATTGCTTGAGGCCAGAGCAGGTTGTTTGAAGAAGGAGAGCAGATAGCTTTTGTCTGATGGAGAGAGCAGGCGATGCAAGGTCCAGAAGCTTCTAAAGATGGTATGTATCTAGGGAAACTGTGTCATCCGTTTGGAAATGAAGGACAGTTACTGTACGATTCAGAGTTGGTACTCAGGAAATCTTCCACAGTTTTCTTCTCCTTTTTCTATGCTCTTGTTATTTAATAAAGATAGTTTTGAAAATGCCAGGCATTCTTGCAGTCCTAAGAAATTTCTTGGTCCAATTTTAGATACCAGTTTTAAAGGGGCAGAGGCATTTCACGATGAGAAAAAAATGGCTGGTGATAGCAGGGTAACTGCAATGTGAGAAACTCAGGCAAAGAAGGAACCCCTAGGAGCAAACTCCAGGGCTTGCCTGAGGTATTTCTTGTCACCTTGAAAGTGTCACCTCAGAACTCTCTGCTTAGCTCTTGACCTTTTGGTTTTAAAAACAAATGCCAAAAAAAAAAAAAAAAAAAAAAATGCCGCTCTTTTTAAAGTTACGAACAATGGTTAAGTGGGACCTAATCTTTGGCTCAAGCCATGGAGTAAATGATTAAAAGAGACAGCATGGTATTTACTGAATTTAATTTTCAAGAAAAGAAAAACCAATTTAACTCAGGATAACACCCCGTATCGCCTTGGGATGACTTTCAATTCCTGAGAAAGATGCCAAGTGAAGTTCTTCCCCAGCCCTAGACGCAGCTGTCGATTTGCATGATTTGTCTTCAGAATCTTTGTCTTTCCTGTGTCTTCTCCCCTGGTAGTTTCCATTTGTTCTGCCATTCTCGACAATCTCCCCTGTTTGGGTTCACCTACTTCTTTTACTCCAGGAAAAATATGGTGGTCCTATTTCCCATTTCCATTTTGCCAAGATAGTGTTACCTCATCCAAATAAGCTTTGAATTTTAAGAGAGATAGTTTATGCATTCACTCAGACTGGACACTATGGCAGCATCAGTATGGAAAATCCTTTCTGGTCAGACTGACAATGATCCAGGGTTCAAAGCCAATACTGGCTGACATTTCCCTGATTATCTACTAAGTTTCTGCTTGTGTGAGGCCTGTCTGAAGAGTAGGCATTATCCAGAATTCCTTCTTCCCAATCCAGGACATTTTGAAATCTCTATGCATTCTAATCAAACATATGCAGATTTATCTTTTAAGAGGAATTGGGTGTAACCCACTTAAACTGAAGGTCACTTTCTGAAGAAGGATCAAATTCTCGCTCTCCTCAAATAATGCCATCACCCTAAAACTCTAGACTCTTTCATGTGCCAATTCCCAAAATTCGACTGAAGATCCTTGCAGCCAGAGCTGGTTTCTATCGTTTGTGACCAGCTAAGCAGTGATCACGCTGCTATGTGGGGTGGGGTTTGACTGAAGCCACCATTTCCTATCAATCCAGCCATATTTGTTTGAGAATGTCCATTAGTTAAAATTTTTTCCCTCTCCAGTGGGAAAGTGTAGAATGTGTGGTGCATTTTATAGTCCCAGTAGGTGCTCATTTTTCTTGTAAGAGAATCGGTTTCTTCAGGGACCATTTAACTACCTGCAGTCTTTAATTAAACTTATATGTTTCTAACAATTTTTTAAGTGTATATATACTAAGGTATGAGGGAGCTTCTTGGTAACTGACATTATGTTTGTTCTTTTAAACAAAGTATATGGATATCTGAGATTTTAAAAACCAACCTTTGATTCATCACTTAGTGAACATTGACACAGCAGGACGCTAACCTGTAAGCCTTAGAATGGCAGAGGAGTGTCCCCAGCCCATGGTACAGGCACTAACATACTGTAGATGTTCAGTCAATTCTTGTGGGATGAAAGAATGAGCGTGCAGTTGATAAGCCAAGGTTGGAAGTCTCTTTATTTCCAAAGTTGATTCTGTTGACTTGGCTGGATGGGCAGACTCATATTTGCCTCTTTGACATTGTCCCAGGTGGACCTCTGACATATTGCACAGTAAGTAGTAAGGGATGGATCTTCAGTTAAGGGCACAAGCTAGCAGACAGGTTCTATACTTTACTTGGGGTAGGACATCCCTTTGAGAAAATAAGATCAGGAAACTGATAACTTGTCTTAAGCGTAAGTGCCCCTGTTGGAACCGAATTTAAAACACTTATGCCTTGATAAGTGCCCCGAGCCAAGTTATCTTGCTAGTTATTGCTGAAACAATCTCTGAGGAAACCACGATCCAGACAGTATCGAGTGGTGTAAAGGATGATGTCAACACCTTGAATTAAACCTTGAATATATATATGTGTATGGTCCACCATAGAGAAAGTTTTGTTTAAACATACATATAATATTATGTTTTTTTAGCCATACAGGTGAAAATAAATAGTCAAAAATCACTCCACTCTTAGATTAATGGCATTTCAGGATATGGACATGCTTCTAGCTTGTATTCATCCTGCTTTCTTTTCATACATGTGTGTAAAGTGACTGGCAGTGGATTTTTTAAATTTGTGTAGTTTCTTTGGAGAAACAGTGACCTACAGGAGAAAAAGATTATTATTTTTTAACTATGGAGAAACTTTTTTTATGTAAAGCCATGGAGAAATAAATTTCAATGTAATTCATAAGAGATCTTTTAGATTTTTAAAACAAGATAGCATTTATGTGAAAAACCATGATATGCCTTTTAGTGTTTTTGTGTACAATATTTAGGAAGGCCTATGATGGTAAGTGTTTCTCTTGGCTTAAAGGGGGTATCTAAATAGCTTCAGTGCCAAGAATAATTCTCAGAAATGTAAGCATTAGTCACTGCATTTAAAAATCCATATACGGTAAAATTCATTTAAGAGAGACATGTGTTTTATGAGTTATCCAAAATCAAGTGTTAAAAAGACAACCTGCCTGAAATTTTACTCTTTCTTTTGTTCTCCCTCTCTTTTTTTCTTTTGTCATCCACCTGAAAGCTGTTTACAGCAATAACTTATCTCTTTCAACATAATTTTCTCTTCTAGAAAAATATATGAAAAATTTGACTTAATTTGTAGCTTTAATTGCTCCATTTGAGTTCCCCCGAACCGGGAATTCTTGGATCTGGAGTCCTTAGAGGGATGCATAGGGCTTAAATCTTCCCTGTAATTAGTCAGAAAGAATATTTATCAGTGCTCGGGAAGCAATCACAGAATGGATATTACCAACCTGTAGAATAGAAATGAAAAAATCCCTTTGTGCGCAGAGCCTGGGTAGGCTGCTTATGTGGTGGTATGATCCTAGCTACCTACTAGCAGAGGGGTCTTGATGGGTTGACTAGGAGGGAACATCAAAGTATTTGGAGAGAGAAAGCCTTAGGGGTAAACTTGAGCCAAGCCCTTGATCTTTTTGACTCCAGGGAGTCAAAACCTGGAGCAATCACATTCAAATGCCAATTTTAAAAATAAAGAATAAAGTCAAGAAACCAAAGAGAGTAAAGTTATAGAAGAAGCAGATTGGGAAGAAATAAACAAGAGTTGAAGAAATTACAGTGAATCGCTAACTGGGGAGGGGGCCATTGAAGCAAGAGCTACCCTCATTTTTTGTAAATGTATGGAATGCAGTTTGTTGGGTTGGTAGAGCGCCATTGCTCAACCTTGGCTGCATATGGCAATGACCCGGGGAGCTTTAAAAGTGCTGCAGACCCATTCCTAGAGATTATGTCATAACCGGTCTGAGATATAACCTGGATATTGAGATTTGTGAAATTCCTCAAATGATTCCAATACAAAAATAAGGTTAAGAAACACCACCTTTCGTGGTAGTCAGGGGAACTAGGAAGGAAATGGAAATCAATGTTTCAGCATGACTTGCCCCAAGAAGTCTTTCAAGAGCCACAAGCTGAGCTGGGCGTCTTTGGTGTAGACTTCCATGGACCTTCTGTGTGGCTCCTTAAAACAAAACTCACGCGAAAACAAATAGTTGTGAAAATGTTCAAAGTTTTACAAATGAGCCACTGCAGCCAGGTGGCATGTTTAATGGTATTTCGTGGGAAAGATCATGCCTCATGATTCATCCTGCTGGGAAAATCTATTTTTCAGTCTGGTGTCCCTAAGAGAAGCCACTCTGCCAAAAGGGTTCTAATGTGTGTTATCGTAGGGTTAGTGGAACACAGTTCATGTGGCATAGGATTTCCGGATACAAGATTGCCCACTCGAATTTGAAATTCTGATGAATAATGAATAATTTTTTTAAATAAAGTATTTCTCTTGCAATATTTGAGACATACTTATACCAGAACATTATTAGATATCTATCAGAACATCAAATTTAATTGAGCACCCAGTTTTTTTAATATTTTAATTTTATTGAAGTATAGTTGATTTATAATGTTGTGTTAATTTCTGCTATACAGCAAAGTGATTAAGTTATACATATATATATTTTCCATTATAGTTTATCACAGGATATTAAATATAGTTCCTGGTGCTGTACAGTAGGACCTTATTGTTTATCTGGGCACCCAATGTTTTTGTCTTTCTAAGTCTGGCATCCCAATGTGGGAAGAATCAACAGCCAGCTGAATAAGTGACCTTCAGAGATAAAGCTGATGCGGACCGTTTATAAAGTCTTTATTGAATTTGTTACAATATTGCTTCTGCTTTATGTTTTGGTTTTTTGGCTGTGAGGCATGTGGGACCTTAGCTCCCCGACCAGGGATCGAACCCGCATCCCCTGCATTGGTAGGCAAAGTCTTAACCACTGGACCACCAGAAAGCTGAGAGATGGATACACATTCATAGAAAACGAAACCCCATTGCTGGAACAGTAACTAATGGGTAGTAGGTATTTTGTAGATTGTGTTCAATAAATCCAAGCTCAAACCAACTGTCAACACCACAATTTGGTATTAAAACGATTTAAAAAAAATTATTTTATTAAAGTATAATTGATTTACAATGTTGTGTTAGTTTCCAGTGCACAGCAAAGTGATTCAGTTACACATATATATATACATTCTTTTACATATTCTTTTCCATTATGGCTTATCACACGATATTAAATATAGCTCCCTCTGCTATATAGTGGGACCTTGTTGTTTATCCATTTTGTATATAATAGTTTGCATCTGCTAATCCCAACCTCCCACTCCATTCCTCCCACACCCCCTCCCCCTTGGCAACCACCAGTCTGTTTTCTATGCCTGTGAGCCTGTTTCTGTTTTGTAGATAAAGTCATTCGTATGATATTTTATATCCTACATATAAGTGATATCATATGATATTTGGCTTTCTCTGTCTCGCTTACTTCACTTAGTATGAGAATCTCTAGGTCCATCCATGTTGCTGCAAATGGCACTATTTCATTCTTTTTTATGGCTGAGTAGTATTCTGTTGTATATATATATACCACATCTTCTTTACCCATTCATCTGTTGATGGACATCTAGGTTGCTTCCATGTCTCGGCTATTGTAAATAGTGCTGCTATGAACATTCAGGTGCCTGTATCTTTTTGAATTATAGTTTTCTCTGGATACATGCCCAGGAGTGGGATTGCAGGATAATATGACAACTCTATTTTTAGTTTTTTGAGGAACCTCCATACTGTTCTCCATAGTGGATGTACCAATTTACATTCCCACCAACCTTTTCTCCACACTCTCTCCAGATTTTATTATTCGTAGACTTTTTGAGGATGGACATTCTGACAAAGATACAAATGAAATTATTTACAAAACAGAAAGAGACTCACATACATAGAAAACAAACTTATTGTTACCAAAGGGGACAGCAGGGGAGGGAGGGATAAATTAGGAGATTGGGACTAATATATACACTCTAGAATATATAAAATAGATAACCAGCAAGGACTTACAGTATAGTACAGGGAACTATATTTGATATTTTGTAGTAACCTATAAGGGAAAAGAATCTGAAAAAGAATATATATATACACACACACATACACACACACACATAGGTATAACTGAATCACTGTGCTGTATACCTGAAACTAACATGATATTGGAAATCAACTATACTTCCAAAAAAAATATTATTCAAAAAAAAGAAAAAAGAAAGATACCTTCATAACCTAACTGGACATGTAGAGAATGGAAGACTGTAGCTGGCCTACTGCAAAAAGAAATAGGCTGTTTTCAAAGATATCAATTAGACTGTGAGGTACAGAAGTAATGAATAGAAGCAGCAAACACTAACAAAAGGAAATCACTAATAGGGCTGGATATATACTGATATTTTACACACACAGACACACACACACACAGAAACAACAGAAAATTATTACCTATGAAGGATATGGTACAGAGTTGCTTCTTACAACATTTTATCTTTTCTTAAAAATTTTTATTGGAGTATAGTTGATTTACAATGTTGTGTTAGTTTCTGCTGTACAGCAAAGTGAATCAGTTATACATATACATATATCCACTCTTTTTTAGATTATTTTCCCATAGAGGCCATTAAAGAGTATTGAGTATAGTTCCCTGTGCTATACAATAGGTCCTTGTTGGTTGCCTATTTATATAAAGTAGTGTGTATATTTTAATCCCAAACTCCTAATTTATCCCTCCCCCTTTTCCCCTTTGGCAACCGTAAGTTTGTTTTCTATGTCTGTGAGTCTGTTTCTGTTTTGTAAATATGTTCTTTTGTATCATATTTTAGATTCCACATATACGCAATACCACGTGATATTTGTATTTCTCTGGCTGACTTACTTCACTTAGTATGATCATCTCTAGGTCTATCCATGTTGCTGCAAATGGCATTATTTCATTCTTTTTTTATGGCGGAATAATATTCCATTGTTGTAACAACATTTTATCTTATCATGTACATGAGGAAGGCTGAGCACAGCTCTTATCTTCAGATAGATAAAAATCTGTGAAACAGGAAAAAAGAAAGGTGGCAGTGAACTCATTCCTTGCAATCATGTTTTGAACTCAGGGAAGGTGACAAGAACATTTAGCCAGAAATAATATCTTTCATATAACTTACCTGTTGGCTCTTCTCCTCCACCTCCTGAAACTGACAAGGAGTTTCTTTCCAGCAACGTCGACTTGTCCTTACAAGGCTTCGAATAGTTCTTAGGAGCACCTGTGAATTCCGGAGACAGTGGTAACTTCAACTGGGGGATCCATTTGGATGGTAATTACTTGGGGAGGGAGAATATGTCTTATTTCTCCTTTATGTTTCCTCATCAAAATTTCTGATTTTAGCTACTGTGGAAAAAGACAAGAGGCCCAAGGAGTAGGGCTTGATAAATGTTATCAATGTGACATCATTAGAAAATACCAAGAAAGCTCCCAAAACTTCACAAAGAAACCTGTGTTGCATTCCCTACAAAAGAGCTGTTCAGACTGGCCTTAACACAATTAGGAAGATTTTTTTTCTAAGTTATGGATGTTCTACCATTCATGGCATGTACAAACAGTGGTATAAACCTACTGATAAATTGTACATTTAGGAAAATGGATAGGTATGGGAGAAAATTCGTGGTTTTAGATATTGTGAGAATATCTGAAATAAATCTTCAATCATCTTCAATATGTGGTTTGCTTCCTTAATTAATGAATTAATTAGAGTTTGAGTTGTTTATACTTTATGTTATATTGCTTCAAAAAAGGAAGAACAAAGCAGCAACTAGCTCAGTCTTGATCAAATGGCTGTAATTTGGCTTAATTTGAGAGTATATGATCAGTAATTTCTTTTCATTTATTAAGAAGAACAACATTAGGATCTATTAATTTTTTTAGTCAGCAGAGGGTATTAGGAATATCAAGCCCTTGATGTAAATGGGTATTTTTGGAAGTTAATAAAGAGTGAAGAGGATTGTAATGCTCTGAAATTCTCTTCCAGTGTTTGGGAAACAAACCTCATGTTACCTTGTAGTAATAACAATATGAACTCATCCTAGCCATTAGACTTAAGAGAAGGTGAAAGAAATTTCATCAAGTTTTCTTCATGCATTTTTAAATCAAATTTGATATTTGACAAATATTTGGGAAAACTAAAATTTTAAAACATTATTCTTTTTAACAAATGTGGAAGGTGAAGAATTTTATAATAAATCATGTGATGTTATCATATGCAGCTATTGAAATATTTTAAAATAATTTAAATAATAAAAAAATGCTTATATTATTATTTCAAGTACTTCTCATGTCAGCACTATTGACATTTTGGGCAGAGAATTACTCTTTGTGTGGAACTGTTCTGTGTATTGTAGAGTGTTTGACAGCATTCCTGGCTTCTACCATTAGAGACCAGTAACATCACCAGTCTCCAGACATTGCCAAATGCCCAGAGTGGGGCAAAATGGTTTTGGCTTGAGAACCAATGTTTAAAATGAAAAAGAGAAAAAGAAAACATTTCTTTTTATGTATAATATATTTTTAAAGAAAAAGGGCAAAAAGGAGATGTAAAATTTCATAGATTTCTTAGTGGTAAAATTAGAAGTGTTTATATATATTTTAAAAAATATCTTCTATTGTTTCTTTACTAAGTTTTCTATTTTAGTTATTTATTCATTTTATAATAAAATTACCTTAAAAAGCAAACAAGGTTTCCAAATTTAACAACTTGTAAGACATAGAAAACAAACTCATAGTTACCAAAGGGGAAGGGGGTGGAGGGATAAATTAGGAGTTTGGGATTAACAGATACACACTACTGTATCAAAAAATAACCAACAAGGACTTACTGTATAGCACAGGGAACTATATTCAATGTCTTGTAATAACCTATAAGGGAAAACAATCTGAAAAAATAGATATATATGTGTGTATAACTGAATCACTTTGCTGTACACCTGAAACTAACACAATATTGTAAATCATCTATACTTCAATTTAAAAATCCACGTTAAAAAAGTTAAAAATCATTTTAAAATGGAAGTTTTCTCTTTTTTTAATCTTTTGAAATTGACAAACTACCTTTGTTTTCTGCAGCATAATCTAAAATATTATAGAAGCTTGGAAAAATCTAATGCATTTTTAAGTTATTCCTCCTTATTTCTGAATGTTCAGAACGCCAGTGTTATCTTAAAGCCATCCAAAGATCCATTCTCATTCACACGTTTGTATCAGAGGAACATGATGGTACATTTAAAGGATATTATTCCTGCTTCCTTTCAATCCTGTGACTGGTTTTGACTTCAAGAGGAATAATCGATCTGACTTATTTACCACGTCATGTTTGTAAAAGCTTTTTCAGATAGTCACCTCAGCTTTTCTTTACTTATGCTCTCTAGACTGAACTTGTCCAGTTTTCTAATATTTATAAAATCCCACATTATTCTAGGCTTTTATCAGTTCAAATTTTCCTATGATCTCCGTGGTATTAGTTCATGGTTTAATTACACATTATGTAAAAATGAAAGCTTTAATATAAAATAGAACAAGTGGAGTAATTTCATCTTCAGTATAATATTCTATTAAATAGCATTTCTTTAGTAAGGTAAACATCCATTTTTACATAATAATTTTATCCTATTTACTAAATTATTTTTTATTAATATTCTTTTACCTATAATTAAAACATCTAATTATTATTCCTGTGGGACCAACTTATACTCTTCTGCTTAAGATCTTCATTCTTTCCTTTTTTCTAAACCTCTAGAGATCAACCTATAGTTCATTTTTTCCCTACAATAACAATAATAACTTCGGAATTCTCTTTCTTCCATCAGTTATAAATATTGTTTAAAATGATCTTTCCCACCTTACTATCATTAGAGATGTTAACTTTATCCATATTCTTGCCTAATTATGCAATCTGTTTTATCACTAATAAACCATTTTAATTATTTTTGTTCATGTTTCCCCCATCAGATAGTCATTTGTTCAGTTGCAATACCATTAAAACATATATTTTCTAAAATTCCTAAAAAAATGTCATGCAGAATATCTATGTTAATTCACAGAAGTGAAAAATAACAGATTTCTGTTATTTCTTTGTCATTATTCAAATATTTACATTTGCTATAAAAAAAAAAGTCCTCTTAAAATTATAGGCAGAAATGGCTATTTCAAGTATGTATGTGTTAAAGAGTATATAGCATGCAATGATGTGGAATCTTGTCCAGTCTTGCTCAGGACTGGCCAAATTGTGAAGTTACTCCTATCAGTATGTAATTCATTGTCTACATTTCTTCTATTCTATATTTGGGAGCTTCTCATTGTTGTTTTTTTTTAATTGAAGTATAGTTGATTTACAATATCATGTTAGTTTCAGGTGTACAGCACAGTGATTCACTTATACACACACACGCACATATATAAGTATTCTTCAGATTCTTGAACTTCCTGTTTTATTCTTCACCATCTTTTATATCTTCTTCAACTTAAAAAAAATCATTGAGTTTTATTACTAATCCTGATAAATGTTTAAATATTTGAATTGTTTGCAGTGATATCATAAATTTGTTCATTCATTTATTCAACAGACACTTTCTGAGCACAGACCGTGCCCCAGACACTGAGCTAAGCGAAGAAGTACCACAATGGCTAAACCCTAGTCTCAGATAGAAGCTGTTTGACTTTTCTCCATGTTGAAGAAGATTTTTTTCTTGCCTATTCTGGCTGGGCACCTCATCCATTTCTCATTAACTGAGATTATATTAAATATTCTGTTATTAGCAGTTTTAATGAAGCCTAAAGTAAAGCTTCATTCCACCTATAATTTTCTCCAGTCCCCCGAAAACTGCAGTTAATCATCTAATGTACACTATTTATAACATTTTTTTCTCATTACTATTATCACCCCAGCAATGAAATTGCTTAACCGTCACCTGAATAATTCTAAGTCAGTTAAACCAAGAATTACTACGAATTTGAGGAGAAAATGAATTTCAATTTCCTTATTTTCCCACCAATTTGAATTCAAAAAAGGCAAAGGAATGAAAGTATGAGTACTTTGGAGTATCTTAGTAAGTTCACATGTTTGTTTGCAAACTCCTTCCAGTTAGAAGAAACCCTGCACACATTTAATATATGCAAGTTATTTATAAATTATATAATAACATGTGCTACTATATCAATTATACATGCACTGTAAAAATCACAAACCGAAATTAGAAAAGAATGAATTTTTAGAATATAAATAGAAAATTTGCATTTTTTAACCACACCCCTGTGCTGGTTTCACAGACCCTAATTCCAGAGTGGACAGATTGTGCCTTTGGAAACAACTGTAGACTCTGTTTTCTGTCTACAGAAAATTCTAGTAAGTCTGCTCAATTGCAGAATCCCATAGAAATGATTGTGTAAATCAACGGTAAAATTGCATCAGACATGAAAAAACAAGCAGGTATATAGGAGAGCTAAGTACATTAATATTCAGATTTTCCTTAGAAGACACTATATGGTTTCTGGTTCAAGATCAATGAGAAACCCCTTCTAACAAAAAGGTTTGCTACCAGCTTAGGTGATAGTCTAACCAACACAATTTTTAAGAACTCCAAGCAATAAAAGAGAATTCTTGGGCTTCCCTGGTGGTGCAGTGGTTAAGAATACACCTGCCAATGCAGGGGACACAGGTTCGAGCCCTGGTCCGGGAAGATCCCACATGCCGCGGAGCAACTAAGCCCATGTGCCACAACTACTGAGCCTGTGCTCTAGAGCCCACGAGCCACAACTACTGAGCCCACGTGCCACAACTACTGATGCCCACGTGCCTAGAGCCTGTGCTCCACAACAAGAGAAGCCACAGCAATGAGAAGCCCGCGCACCACAAGGAAGAGTAGCCCCTGCTCACCGCAACTAGAGAAAGCCTGTGCACAGCAACGAAGACCCAGTGCAACCAAAACTAAACTAACTAAAAAAAAAAACAAAAAAAACCCACCTCCAAGCAAGCAGCAGATACCTGAAAAAGGACACATACACATGTGAGGGCACACACACACACATACACACACACACACACACCACATCTCTGAGAATTTTAATTAGAATCCAAATCATCACAGCACAAGAGATATACTAATCCTTTGAGCAAGGTGTTAATTGTTAATCTCATTTTTCCTGTCTAGTAGCCTTGTATAACACTGTATATAATAGGCTTCCTGTGGTAGAAGAATGGGCTACTAAACCTCAACACATGCTTTCCAGTAATCATTTCAATGGCCATGGGTCCTTATAATAGAGGCTAATCTCCATAACATCACCATTACTGGATGAGGGTACCTAAAATTATAGAGACCCTTTGCTCTAATTATAGACTCTGAATTGCAAATCCATTCTTTAATCAACTGTAAATGCATTGTAAAGGGAATTGTAAGTTCTTTCCAGGGAGCAATATGCATTCAAGCTAGCAGACTAGAACTGAGCAGAGTAATGTGTTTGGGGAATAATAAAGGAATACGCTCCTCCTAGAGCCTGCATTCTAATATGGCTCCGGGATGGAGAGATTGTAGCAGTAAGTCATATGTTTCCAGTTTCCTAGTGTCATTACAAAGGCGTGGCATTCGTGTTTTACTTGTCCAGAATCCTCCATAGTAAGCAAGTCAAGTATGCTCTCAAATGTCTACTTTTTTCCATTATTTGTTTATTTCTGATGTTCTTAAAGAGAGACAATGTGTCTCTCAAAAATCCAGAAGCCCATGGACTCTATTCAATTCCACGTATTTTGTTGGTATAGAGATGAATTCCCATTTGCTTTAACCTCTAATAGACAAAGCCTAAAACAAATGTATTTCTTTAATCCCACAAATATTTTATCATTTACCATGGAAAGTGAGACATACATTTTTAGTCTATTTGAGTCACAGGCAATTGCTTGATTTTAAACAAGTGCTTGGCAGTTTATGGAAATTCCAGAAAATCTTACTGTCTTAAGAGAATTTTAGCGATGAATGGGCTTGTCCAGTGACTGCTGTCTTTATTGTCTTATTGATGGAATAGAAAAACACAACGCTACAACATTCCTGTCTGAACATAAGCAGTGCTTCTACATCAACTTTTGTCAGTAGATGAGACAAATGCAAAAAGGGAAAGAAGTGTCAGGAGGCCCATTCTTAGACTCTCAAGTATTTAATATCTTCCCATATGAAAACAAACAAACTGCTCCCCCTAAACACCTTTTCAAAAAAATTTATTTTCACTGTGAGATGATCTCACGTCTCCCCTGAAGGAACCCAATGAGAAACCAAACACTTATTCCTAACCAAACCCTTATTTTATTGAAGTATAGTACATCAAGATTGAGCTGGTTGTTCAAATAACCCAGAATTTTTCTGGAGTTTGTTTCTTTCCTTAACTGAGTTCCTTACATCTGTTCCTCTCTCCCCAAACCATCTTTCACCTGTGAAATTAAAAGAAAGACCATCATCTAACCTCAGCCCCTTTCATCTCATTCTGTCTCTGTGTTCTAATTGGTCCCTGACATTCTGGGGGAGGAAATATAATTTATTTGTAATTATATAATATTCACTCCTGCGAAGTTTTAATACATTACTTACTGTGTGTTAATAGAAAAACCCAGCTAAGCCTCTTGCATTTTGATTTTTTAAATATTATTTCTTTTCTATATGGTAGCAATTTTTGTTTTTAAGCTTTGGTGTTGAGATATTTTAGGTTTTTGATTGAAATAGATAATTAGAAAGAAACAGTCTCCATTTTCCAGGTAAGTCCAAAACGACAAAGAAGAATGGCACTCAACATTAATAAAGTCTTGGGTTTAGCTTTTAGTGTTAAAGTAGAATAATAATATCCTGCCAGTTTCCCGGAAAACTGAGGGATTCATTTATTACCATGACGTTCTTCTCTTTGCTTTAATATGACTATGCTTTCTACAACAATTTTCCTATACTCGAATTATTACGGAAAGCTACAAAGGTTAACATTAAATATATTAACTTTTTAATGTTATTCGGCTTTTTCAGCCATTCGTCTTCCTCAGATGTCTGCCACTATTTACATAATTATTTTGTCAATCTAGCCACAGCTTTTACCTTCAGAGTGTAATACAATGAGTATTCATATTTCATTCTGCATAAAAAGTGTCCATTCATAAGGCTGGCCTGAAACAGATCTGCAGCTTGGTGGGAAATTGACTTTAGATCTACAGAAGAGAATATGGGGCTAGTGGGTTTTGGGAAGACATATGTCATGACAGATACAAGATTTAAATTTTTTTTAAATGCTTATTTATTTATTTTTATTGAAGTATAGTTAATTTACAATGTTGTGTTGGTTTCAAGTGGACAGCAAAGTGATCCAGTTTTATATATATGTGTGTGTATATATATATACACACATATATATTCTTTTTCAGATTCTTTTCCATTATAGGTTATTATAAGATAGTGAGTTGAGTTCCCTGCACTATACAGTAGGTCCGTGTTGTTTACCTATTTTATATATAGTAGTGTGTCTCTGTTACTCCCAAAGGAAATGCCTACTTTAGCTCTCGTACATTAGTGAACCATATTTTTAACTTGAATAATTCAGACTTCTGTAGAAGGAAGAGCTTTTACCTTTAGTTTCCATTTTGGCTAGCCTGGATCTCTTCCGTGGCTCTCGTTCGCTCTTGCTGAGTAAATCTACCTGCTGGCACTGAGATTTAGCAAGGCGGCTAATATCCAGTTGGTACCTTCTTGACATCATTCAATCACTCTCTGTGTTTTTGGTCATTATCTGCTGAGGTTTATGTGCTCATTGAGTACAGCCAAGGGGCCACTGTGACAATGCCCTGAGCTATCTCACCCTCCCAAAGAAACAGTCTTGGAAAGGCAGACTTAGAGAGAATTTTTAAAGCTTAGTATCACTCTTTTATTTCTCATAGAAGTACCACAGTAACAAAGGATTCTATTTAAGTTTCAGACCCCACTGCCAATAGAAACTACTAAAACATGATGGAGTATCTTATTCCTGTCTGATTTCTAGTCTAAAATTTCCAACTGCAGATTCTAAAATGATATCTAGCCAAAGTCTGAACAAACATGGTGGATCTTAAGTTTTTCTTTCCACATGGTTTTCAATGCTTCATTTTCATTTTTAACTCACCTTCAGCAGAAGAATATAATTATGGAAAACAGTGTCTTCAGTCAGGAAACAAAAAATGTGCCTTCTTTAAGCCAGAATTCCAATCATTGTGATTTCTGTCACCACTCACATCTGCTGATCTTTCTTCTCTGAAGGATTTTGTTCAGGATCTTTGTAGCTTTAGAAAAATGTTTCTGCAGCTCATTTTAAAGTTGGTAACATTTATATTAACCAAACTAAGGAAGCTAGATTTTCCTCTGTTTTTAATTCATGAAGAAATACTATTCATTTAAAATATAATTCTTTTCACAATGAAGAAATATGGCCCTTGTATGAAATATAGGGAGAATGTAAGCTGATGACCTGATTGTATTGCTTGTCATTACTGTTCTATTACTGCTGTATTATTTACATTAAATCCAGAAAATAATATTTACTTTAAAGTGGGAATCAAGACAATTTATTGCAATGATCTTTTCTAACACATGGCTAAATTCCATAGCCCTTCATCTTCTATCCATTTGGCCTCAACAATCTTTGTTTTACAATTTTTCCCTTAAGACCCTGTCCGTGGCTGCTACTGCCAGGACTATTTACCCTCCTCAAACTCATTCCTTCATTTACTTTCTTTGAACTCACTCCAACCACTTCTCATGTCTCATGAACTAATTAGAAAAACCAAAAATTCCTTGGTAAGAGCAGAATGAAGAATAACACGTCCAGAAGAGAAAGTATCCATAAGACAAATATTACCCAACTTTAAAAACAACACTTTGCAAAGCAGAAGTAGAGACACAGATGTAGAGAGCAAACGTATGGACACCAAGGGGCGAAGCGGGGTGGGATGAACTGGGAGATTGGGATTGACACATATACTCACTACTATGTATAAAATAAGTAACTAATGAGAACCTACTGTAGAGCACCGGGAACTCTACTCAGTGCTCTGTGGTGACCTAAATGGGAAGGAAATCCAAAAAAGAGGGAATGTATGTATACATCCAGCTGATTCACTTTGCTGTACAGCAGAAACTAACACAACATTGTAAAGCAACTATACATCAAGAAAAATTAATAATAAAAAAGATGCCATAGATGCATATTTGATGATGCATAAAGGAAGTCATGATCTACGTTAAGTAACAAGGCACATATAAGTGAATTAACAAATGAGAAAAAACAAAACAAAACAAACAACAACAAAAACACTTCAAATGCTTTCTGAAGTATGGCTGCGTACATTATCTCCCGGAATCCTTGTAATATGTCTGCGGAATATTTAGGTGTGTTGGTTATTTTCCACTGGTCTTCTTCTTAGTCCATTCTGGGTAGTTTTTATCCTAGCTGCTCGGTCTACACCAGGCTTTCTTGCAGCTGGCTTTCCAGGTTTGGTCTTCAGGTATCACCAGGAGGATGTCTGAGGTGGATGGGGAGAGATAGGGCTTAGGTACCACTCTGGGCATGGCTCCTCCCCCCAACCAGGCTCCAGGTGCCAAACCACCCCTTCTCCACAGTCCCAGGGATCAGTGGGCTACCGTATAGGATTTCCCTTGCTCATCCTTTAGTCCCAGGGTTGGCAACAACTTCCTTCTGTTAATATTCTTACCATCCCTTAAATCTGCCCACCCATTTATAGGTAGTGTCTTATCCACATCGCCATTTCACTGATCTTGTGTGAATTCTATTTCCTATGTGTAATTTGACCAAACAAACTGGGCATGTTTTATTAGTTGTGAACTTTGTTGATGGGGAAATTAAAGCACAAGGAAGTAAGTGACTTCAAAGGAGTTGAGGATGGAATAAAGCCTAGAAGCCAAGTCTCCCAGTGATAAGTTTATGCTCAGCACCCTTTATAAAGCCTAATGATGATCTCAGTCAAATGGGGAGTAAGTAGCATTGTTCCATCTTATTCTCTCAAGTATCCCAAGACCCTAGAACAGGCTTGCCCAGCATATACTCAAGCCCCTCCAGCTTGCCTTCATGTACAACTGAGAAGGGCAAGTTGAGAACATGAATTTGACCTAGTTTCTGCACCTAGATGCTGCTGGATGAGTTTGGGGTGTGGAGGTGAGAATTATAAAGCAGTGCACACATTGGGCGTGTGCTTTATTTTCAAGCTTGTGATCAAGTATCTGTTTCCTCTGCAGCACCGTCTCAAACAGCACAGTTGGTGACCAGCAGCTCACAGCACAGTGGCCTCTCGGCAAGCGGGGATCAGTCCAGGCTCAATGTCTGTGACTACAGCCAAGTCCAGTTTCCTAATCCTCCCAGAGATTTTTTGAGGCGTTGAAATTTTTTTTAAAAATAAATTCCATTATGCCTGAACTAGTAAGAAAACTGGATATTCTATTGTCTACAACTAACAATATTAGTCTATGTCTTCTGGGTGAAATGGTAGTTACGCTTTTTCCCCCTCTATTGAAAGCTTCTACATTTATACTGAAAACTTTTCCCTCCTATTTTCTATGCCTTCTTTTCTTCCTTATTGTAACAGGAGATCTTACACATCCATTTTTGAAAGAGACCTTTTGTTTATTATCAGGTTCAAGGTTCCTCTCCTTTCTGTCAGCCATAATTCACCATCATTGACTCCTTTATTTCCTCCTTTCATGCAGTAAAACAGGTTCAAAGGAAAAGATCTCCTGAGTTTTTTTCCTTGTGGCTGCAACTAGAGCTGGCTCTCAGGCAGTAATGCTAAATATAGAATTTGGAAGTTGTTTGGAAATCTCATCCCTCCCCTTTCCTATTGTGGATAACATCCTGTATAACTAGACTTTGTTGACTTTTATCTCTTCCCCTCTACAGGCCTCTGCCTATTTTCTTATAACTTGAGATAATAGAGCCCAAGGGGAGAATAAAGCAAGAATAACAGAACACTTTGGAATTTACATATGCTAAAATCAACCTTGTTTTTCGAAGAAACCTAGAAAATAGAGATAGACTTGTACAAGTTCCACCAAGTAGCTGGAGAATCCGGAAGTATTATGAAGTTTCGAGACTAGCATTCTCTTTGTTGACAATCCCAGATGCTAAAATTATTGTTTTAAAGATATCCTTGGAAGTCATTAGGAACTGAGGCTTATGATTTCATTATGTCCCGCCCTTTGCCTGCTGTTTTCATCCATCAGCCCTCATGATGTTATATTTTTAATTTTGATTCCTTAATAATTTTGTAAGTAAAATTAATATCAAGACAGTCTTGGGACTTCCCTTGTGGTCCAGTGGTTAAGACTTCACTTTCCATTGCAGGGGATGTGGGTTCCATCCGTGGTCGGGGAGTTAAGATCCCACATGCCTCCCGGCCAAAAAACCAAAACATAAAACAGAAGCAATATTGTAACAAACTCAATAAAGACTTTTTAAAAAATGGTCCACATTAAAAAAAAAAATCTTAAAAAAAAAATATCGAGACAGTCTTGAAAGCACCACCCCGACACACACGACACACACGACACACACACATACAATGGTAACATGTACGTCGATATGTGTATACAAGGTATCTAAAGGAAGATCTCTTTTGTCTTTCTGCCGTTGACAGAGGAAAAATTGTGTTTTGTGGGTGGATCATTGTATGTTTACACATACATTCCAGGTTTCTCTTGTCAAGCTGGTGGTGTTTGTCCTTTTAACCAACAGCTGCTTCTGAGTTATTGCCCAGCTCCCAGCCCCGCTGGAACAAAAATCCTTCACTCCATCCCCATTCTCAATAAAGGGTGATCTTGACGTCTCTGCTATTGAAGGACCTACCTAGAACTAGTTAATGCTTTTAACAATTTTTTAAATTTATACGTTCATTTATTTCACAAACATTTATTTTGTGACATCTCCAAGATGCCAGGCACTTGCTGGGTGCTAGAGATATGCAACTGAACAAGAAAGATGTGGCTGGGAAAAGATGCTGATAACCCTAGGATGGGCAACTCCACCAACTGTAAATCATCTGCTGCACGAACAATGACAAAAGGGATTGAAGGAGCAGGTTTTGGAAAATAACTGTGTACATCACATCCTTTCCTCTTGCTGTTCTCAGTCAAAGCTGAGAGTTCTACATCTCAAATGAGGATGGATGTAAAGCACTAAAGCACTCATTTGAAGAAAAATTATTCATTAGAATTCAGTTGAGAAACACCCCAAACCATACATTGAAAATGAGGACCAGACATTTATATAACAATTATATTTGAAAAAGAAATTGCATAAAATATTTTTTTATATTTCAGGATGAAACAATTGTCTTTTTTTGTAAACTAATATATGTGGCTTTAGTCTTCATTTATGAGCAGAGTTAATATGACTGTCTGCAAGATGGTAATGTGCTTTATACACTGGTTTTGTGCATTTTAGTCAATTAGAGATTTGGGAAGATGTACAGAGCCCTCCATGTTTGCTATCTTATCAGCCTTCACATTCCTGCAAGGATGTTTGATTATAAAGCAATTAACATTCATTTTGCCAATGTACTGAAATTAATTAATGAATATCAATATATTTATTATATATTATTCATATATATAAAAATGTATCTCTGAACTATACATAAATACATTTCACTATCTTTCTGACAGTGGCGTGCAAGATTGAATTTACTGACTAGTTTTGATTTCAGCCTATACCATCCAGTACTAGCTACTGATAATACTCTAAAAGAATTGCAGACAATTTATAATAAGCTTAGAAATTCAGCATATTTTCTTATGATGGCAATTTTGAATTTAAGTTGTACATTCTCTTTGGTTCTTTTGCCTTAAACTTATTTTCCAACACCCACTACTCTGGTGTGTATATGAATACAAACTGTCCTTATGATTTCAGATGTGCAGGACATCAGATACTTAGGGGCAGATACGAAGTCAATCTCTGTTGCCTTGCTCAGGATGCAATGGTGGGACCTGTCCCAACAATACTTGCTTCTGGTCTCCCGGAAGTACCTTCCTGAGTGAAATGACCCTATATTCACAGCTCCAACATTTAGTATTGCAAGTAGCTGTTCATCGTACTCTTAACCCTAATGATATAGCAACTGCACCTATTTACCTTGTATTGTCAGCATGCCTTTCAAATTCAGACAATAGGCTATCCATCTCATTACAGGATTTTAGGAACAGCAGGAGTGATTTGGTCAAGTACATGAGTTGGACAGATTGGTATGTAAATCCTTTTCACTCACTTGACACTTCTTCCATCTTGGCTTTAAAGGTATGAGAGGTTTGTAAAGCAACTATGCTCCAATAAAAATTAATTTAAAAATTAATACCTAAAAAAAAAAAAGAAAATACCAAAGTAGAAGAGTGAAATAACTTTCCCCAGGCATACAATTAAGTTGATTAACTCACTGGCCATGAGAAAGAAATGGATAAAGATAATAAACTCTAATCTATGTTCAAAAAAAAAAAAAAAAAAGGTACCAGAGGTGACCTGAGTGGACCTCACGCAGAGAGAGCCAGGAGGAAGAAATGCAGTGTTGGCTTCACCTAACATCAAGGTTTCTGCTGAAATGAGGCTGGTCAATCGCTATCTTTCCTGGTATTGATCAGCTATTCTTCAAACACATCAAAAGGTATTGTGATTTGCCCTTTTTTACTTTCAACAATTTCGAAATTTGTCATTTATTTTTTTAACAGGTTAGAGGGGAAACAAAATCTATATTTAATGTTTTTAAGTACACAGAAATGAAAGTTTTACAAGTGACACTTTGTTTCCAGCAAAATAATAATGTAGTTGGTTACATCTCTAAACATATATCAGACATCTCATTTTCAAAAGTGTATCCCCATAACAAGTTTCTTTTAAAAATAAAACATTATTGAAAAGTCACTAGTACTTCTAAAGAGCAGACGAAGCCTGTGGCTTCTGTCAAGGTAAGAGAAGTATCAGCTTGGTTCTCTGCTTTGCTATTTTCTTATCGTTCATGTATGTTTGGATTAGTCGTACTACTTTAGATCTGGAGGTTGCAGGGTCTTTTTGGTTTTGTTTTGGGGTTTTGGGGGAGCATTATTTTTTTTAATAATTTTTTTAAAAGTTTATTTTATTTATTTATTTTTGGCTGTGTTGGGTCTTCGTTGCTGCGTGCGGGCTTTCTCTAGTTGTGGCGAGCGGGGGCTACTCTTCGTTGCAGCGAGTGGGCTTCTCATTGCAGTGGCTTCTCTTGTTATGGAGCACAGGCCTCAGGAGCGCAGGCTCAGTAGTTGTGGCGCACGGGCTTAGTTGCTCCACGGCATGTGGGATCTTCCCGGACTAGGGCTCGAACCCGTGTCCCCTGCATTGGCAGGCGGATTCCTAACCACTGCGCCACCAGGGAAGCCCTGGGAGCATTATTGTTAAGGCGTTGTCTAATTTGTAAGGGTTAATTTATTAATACTAGATCTTATGATCTCTCAAAACTCTAACTCACAGACATGAAGAGAGCAAGGCTACCTGAGTTGATATACACTTTAGATAAAACTTATTTTTTCTTTTGTAGATTAAAAAGCATAAGTAAATGCTCTGATACTTTGTTCCCCTACTCTATGGATCCAATACCTGCAATCTGGAATGCATATACCCCACCCACCCTGGGGACCTAGGAGGCTACAATTTAGCAAGAAGTGTGGTGGGAATACAGGTAGGTGTTCAGGGCTCAAACTGAGAGCTGAGAAGTTTGTTTCAATCCACGTTGTCTTTGGCCCCAGGTTTTGTCAGAGACTTGAGCATTTCAGCCATTGGTTGGCTGGTTTGTTGGTACTGGGAGCCTGAGTCAGAACTTCACAGTACGGCTTCAACATTTTTGAAATGGATTCTCAAATTTTCAGATATTCATGTTCAAGTGCAAGGAAAGTGATTATACATCACATAGCACTGTGGTTGCTGGAAATCCAAATTGCCCTGATGAAACTAAACCAAGTGGGCCTGGTGAATTTAAAGCTCTTTGAAAGATTCTTCCCAGCATAGCAATGCCACTTCTGAGTTTTTGCAATTTTGCAGTCAAATCATAAAACAATATAAATTCCTTTTTTGGATTGCTCATTTGGAAAATTCATTTTGGATTATACCTTGAGTCTTTCTGCATTCTCTCCATTAACACAAGCCATTTATATAAATGTTGATACATCTGATTAATTTCAGTGAGAGAAACAATACTCCTTCATATGTTATGTTGAGTTACAACCCCATCTTTTTGTTTTTTCAATCAATGAACAGAATTCACATATTATTGTCCGGGGGGTAGGGGGGGAGCAATTGTCTGATTAATAGGAAAAGATCACATAATCATTTGATTGTAGCTTAGGTTTAATGCTAAGGCTCAGCTGTGTTAATACAACTGACATTGACAAGCAGCTGGAATGATAATCGGGCTAAAAATCTTTCTCCTAACCCCCTTCCTAATGACAGGCTGGCAAGAGATGGTAACATTGTCACAGTTAACTTTTCCACAAATGATAATACACTAGGGCAATCTAGTGGTATTGACCATCAAAGCTTCCTGGCTTTACAATGTAAACTCTTTTGTATTCGAAATATCTCTTACCTATGAATAGATAAAGTTAAAATGGTATTTTAAAATGCCAGTGTTGGGCTTCCCTGGTGGCGCAGTGGTTGAGAGTCTGCCCGCTAATGCGGGGGACACGGGTTCGGGCCCTGGCCTGGGAGGATCCCACATGCCGCGGAGCGGCTGGGTCCGTGGGCCGCAATTACTGAGCCTGCGTGTCTGGAGCCTGCGCTCCGCAACAAGAGGGGCCGCGATGGTGAGGGGCCCGCGCACCGTGATGAGGAGTGGCCCCCACTTGCCACGGCTGGGGAGAGCCCTAGCACAGAAACGAAGACCCAACATAGCAATCAATCAATCAATCAATTAATCAATAAAAAAAATAAAAATAAAAAAAAAGTATATAAAATGCCAGTGTTTAGAGCCATGAAAATTTAATTTTCTGATCATTCTGTAATAAGGTATAGAAATATTGAATCACTCTGTTGTGTACCTGGACCTAACATATTGTAGTAGGTCAATTATATTTCAATTATTAAAAAAAAAAAAAAGGCACTGGGAGGAAATGCATCAGAACACTAATGGTGGTTATCTCTGGGGGTTGGGGATTTTAGGTGATTATTATTTTTTACTTTATGCTTT
Organism: Balaenoptera acutorostrata; assembly: GCF_949987535.1. Classification (NCBI taxonomy): domain Eukaryota; kingdom Metazoa; phylum Chordata; class Mammalia; order Artiodactyla; family Balaenopteridae; genus Balaenoptera; species Balaenoptera acutorostrata. The sequence goes on from NC_080081.1 coordinate 5,933,392, forward strand.
TACATATTTCTAGTTGTCGGCAATGAACATGTAAAATTTGAAAGAAAACAATAAAAGTCATTAAAAATGAGGGAAAAAAACCACTCTAGACTCAGTACAGTGGAGGCGTGTCCTTAGATTATGTTGACATGTTCTTAAGCACAGCGCACAGTTTTCCGGTTTAAAAAACCCTCGGGGTTTGATAACCCTGAAACAGACCCATTGACTGCCCTCATTTCCGAGGCTCTCTCTTTGAGCTCCCTTTCCACAAAAATACCAAAACCTTTTTGCTTAGGGCATGAAGGAGTGGTAGGCATGGAAAGAGAAGAAGACAAGCGTAAGTTCTCATTCTCCTTCTGCCTCCTTTATATTTCTCCCCTTTCCTTTGGCATCTCTTCTTGCCCCCCTCATCTCTCTGAGGGCACGTACGGCTTCATGCAGCAGTGATTTGTTTTCCTGTCTTTTTGTGGGTCGTAAATGAGCACCACTAAAGCAGGCATTGGAGGAACCCACTGGTCCTGGAGTGATCTGGAGTCCAGGTTTTGAATTTGCTGGCAGCAGGGTGAAGGTAGAAGAAGGGAAACAGAGGATCCAGCCTCTTCACCTGTAAACAGGCGGTAATACGACTTGCCTCCCAGGTTTGCTGCCAGCCTTAAATAAAGTGACTTTTACAAGAGTTCTATTACTTGTAACTACTGGGGAAAGCTAAGGCACTCTGGGAGCCTGGCATGCAGTATATATGTGGACATGGGGAGTGTGGGCTTGCTTTCGTCCTCTGGGGGGGCTCACGAATACTAACTAGCATGAAAATAAGAAAGAAAAAAATTTTTTGTAAGTTTAAAACTTTTTTTGTTGATCATTTGTAAACATGATTCAATAAGTAGTGCCAACACTATTTTGGGCCGTTAATGAAACATTGTATTCCACGGTGGCCAGCCCTAGAAGACCATGCTGGGAGGATTGTAATCAATTCTCGCTGCCATATTTAAGAGGTGTATTAACGTACTAGTGTGTGTTCATAGATTGTCTTTGAACGCTTCTGCATTTAAGGGGACAGATTGATGACAGTTCGCAAAAACCAGCTCACCAAGAGAACAAGCGAAAGAATACGGTTTCTCTGCTGAAAAGGGATGCTTAGAGATGGGGGTAATGCGCTAAGAATGGTTCTTACATCTTTAAATCGAAAAATCTCAAAAAAAGAAGAGTATTTTGCAGAATGTGAAAATTATAAAAAATTCAAACTTCATTGTCAATAAATAGAATGTATTGGAATATCTACAGCTATGCCCATGCGTCTCCATATTTTCTATGGCTGCTTTCATGCTGCAAAAGGAGATTCAGGTACTTGTGGCAGAGACTGTATGTCCTGCAAAGCTGAAATATTTGCTCTCTGGCCCTTTGTGGAAAAAGTTTGCCGATCTCGTCTTAGGGGATCCAGGGTTGTGGACTTTTGACACATGAGCATTTGAAGGAGAGAGTCTTTTGGTCTCTAGGACTTCATCCCTAGTGAGCGGGCAGCCCATAAGCATGAATATGGGGTCATGGCCTGTCTCTTGGGGTGTTGGAGAGACACTGGTGGACTTAAATTTTCAGAAAAGTAGACTCAGCAAAACAGTTAGGCTTAAAATTTTGAAAATTGTGGTATTACCAAGCATGGAACAGATTTCTGGACCTTCAGTTTATTTCAGGAGACCTTACGATTAGCAGATAGAATTATTCCGCTATTCTGGACACACGGAGGTTTTTGGTTGAGCTCCTTAGAAATGGCATTTCCTCTTTGGGCGATGTCCTTCTGCACGTCCCCTGTCACTAGACTTCCTGTGTGGGAGGACATAATGATGGAATCTAGGGTCAGCTTAGTGGGGATTTACAACCTTTCTCCCCAGCTCACTGTCTATACACAAATAACTTCACCTCTCTAGACCTCGACCTTCTCATCTGTAAAATGGGAAGACTGCATGCATGCTGGTGCATAATAGGACAACTGCACAGGGCAGACAGTTTCTTCCTCCTCTGTGTTCCCACATATACTCTGTTCTCACCTCTCTTCCTTTCCTTGAATTGTCCTGCTGTCATTTTTACCTGTGTGCGAGATTGTCCCTTCCCTCAGGCAGAGAACCCTTTGAAAGCTGGAAACTCGTCTTATGCCTTCACCCCTTCCAGAACACAACACACCACCTTCTACAAAGTGCATCCACAGTGCATTTGTTTTTTTATGACTACGTGGATTTGTTTTAATTAGTATATGTCTATAGAGTGTTAGACTTTTTGCCCAGAAAATGTCAATCCCATGCAAAAGGCTACAGATCTTATCTGGTGTAGAATAAAACTGATGAATTCCTAATTCAACAGCCTAAAAATCTAATTTGAGATTGCGTAGAATACTTAAATAATTTTCGATTCAGCTGAAAAAGTCATTGTATTCGACGTGGCTGTGAAAATTTAAAAATGGATCTTTCTAGGCTGAAAATTGGTCAACTGTTCTATAGTAGCACTGGCCAATAGAATCATAATATGAGCCACAATGACAAGCCACAAATATAATTTAAATTTTTCTGGTAGCCACATGAAAAATATACATACCAGTGAAATTAATTTGAATATATTTTGTGTAACCCAATCCATCCACAGTAGAATTTTAGCATATAATTAATATAGAACTATTACTGCTATATTTTACATTCTTTGTTCATACTAACTCCCTAATTGCCTGAAGATTTGTCCCCTGCGTCTTCCTGGTGACACATGAGTCTGCTCAGAGGACCCCTTGCTGGTGAAACTCACAGAGGCAGTGGCGTTACAGCGCCCCTTGGATGGCTGTTTCCTGGGAGCTGCTGATTCTGGCAGATTAGGTGAAGTGATGCTTAGGCATGTGCCTGTTCTTGATGGATGCGTCTGGGTGCAAGTCCCAATTTGTGCTATTTGGCATCTATGCAGGCAGGCAGCAGGTTTCTGGTTAAACTAAACCAAATCCTATGGTCCCAGCTCAGTTTCATTGCCTGGGGTAGACATGACCCTAAGATATGCTTTTCTACGTAGCTAAATTTATGTTCATACTTTTCAATGCAAAGCAAAGTTAATTATCATACTAAGTGAAGTAAGCCTGACAGAGAAAGATAAATATCATATGATATCACATTTATATGTGGAATCTGAAAAAAAAAAGATACAACTGAACTTATTTACAAAAGAGAAATAGATCCACAGACATAGAAAACAAACTTATGGTTACCAAAGGGGAAGTGGGGGGAGGGATAAGTTAGGAGGATGGGATTAACATATATACACTACTAGATATAAAATAGGTGAACAACAAGGAGCTACTGTAAAGCACAGGGAACTGTACTCAATATTTTGTAATAACCTATAAGGGTAAATAATCTGAAAAAAATAGATATATATGTATGTATAACTGAATCACTTTGCTGTACACCAGAAACTAACACAACATTGTAAATCAACTATACTTCAATAAAAAATAAATATATTAAAAAATAAAAATAAACATAAAAAAAAGAAAGAGAGGGAAAAAATAGCAAGATATGGGTCATGGTTTTTGCTGAGAAAACCAGATATTGGTGATTTAATTTACCTGTTTATTCACAAACACCTTATTAGTTACCCATAATGGGATTTTTTCTTATTTGGTTGTTTTGTTTTCCTTTAAAAACCATATCCATGAAATGTATGCAGCTGCTATTTACATATTTAAAAAATGAATAATGGAAGCTTTTATATATTCTATTCTGCAGACTTTGAAAACCCATTTTGTTCTTGGTAGCTGTTTGGAAGGTTTTTATGGGCTGACAGCCAAGCCTAGACCTGGATTTTCTGGGAAAGCAAAGGAGCGATGAAAAAGGCCCCTTGCAGTTCCCGCCGTCTGTTATTCTTTGACTCAGAGATAAACATTTTGCGATATGATGACGTCCTAACGTGTGAAGTGAAAGTGGCTTTAGAACACCATAAAGAGAAAATATCCAGCTGCAATTTATTGCTGTCAGGTCAATTAAATAGGATCCGAGTATCATCATCTTGTTTATATCTATTATGGATCATTGGAGATGAAAAAAATGTCTTTGTGGTCTCAGCTCCTGTTTTCCCCCTTTCAGAGAAAGAGCTGTAGAGATCTATAAGTAATTGTTGGAATACATTTCAGCAGCAGGTTCTCCACATAGGCAAGCGATTACATTTAAATTGGTTAATATCCTATTGTTAATGGTCTGCCTTTTATATAAAAAGACATTCAGGAAAAGGATTGGATCACTACATAAATAGCATGACTTGGTCTTGGCTTTGTCCTGTGAAGTTCCTGCCAAAGACGATTGGAGTCTTCACGTTTGTTCAATAGGTAAAAAAAGCTTTTGCTTGTCACAAACGGTGTCTCATTTATTTATCGAGATCCTTTTCCTTCTGTTTCTCTGCATCCTGTTCTAAAAATATAAGCATATGGACGCTGACAGTACTGGTTTCTGCCCCGCCAGGGTTCTGTTTATACCACTTGTTTCCTTTAAAGAAAATTACCTGCCTTCAATCTGACATCTCTTGAGACTACTTTTACAATCAAAATATCGTGTTTAGATGGCCAAGTGATTAAACAGATAAGCCAGAATAATAGCTGTGGTCTTTAGAACTTCACATATTTTTCTGGTACTTCAGGAGAAGTGTTAGGAGGCTGTAATTTGAAAACAAATCCAAATACGGATGAAGAATAATTTGAAAGAAATGTGTAGCTCAGATTCCAAGTGTTTTTCAAAATTTTAACCCATTAGTTTTCAATTCTCAACTGCTACCTGTAAAAACAGGGCTTGTCATCATGAGGAAAAGTCCTTGAGATGGTGCCTGACACTGTGGTTTTATCTTTGTTCTATTAACTTTATAATTTCAGAGTTCTCTTGCCTAAAGGTGAATGTCAGAACTCTGAATCCCTATTGAGATGGCTGATTTTTTTTTTTTTTTAGGACCAACGCCAACCCAGGGCAGTTGTCCTTAATACCACTTATGGACAATTTTGACAATTTTTCCATTTCCACTTCGGCCCAAGTCCTTATTCCTACTCCATTTGCTTCCCCCATCTCCCAAACTTGTGCACAACATTTCCATTTAAGTCCTCATTATGGACCCTCTAATTCCCTTCAGGGGCTGAGTTAGAACTGAGTGGGAAGGCAAAATCCAAAACAAAACAAAACAAATAGAATTTCAAGATGGCAGACAGACCACGTGGTTCCAAGAAGAAGCTCCTCCCAAACCAGACTGCAATGTGCTGCTGTTCAGATTGTTAGTGTGTCCTTTTGTGACAAAACTCCTGCCAAATGCCACCTTGAAAAGTCTCCGAGCTGCTACGTGGAGCCCGGGGTACCGCTGTAGAGGGAAGGGACGCCTACAAATGGACGTAGGGGTTGGTTCTGCTTGTACCTGTGTCCCCTTGGACACGACATTTTAATTATCCATGCCACTGTCCAATTGGGACAATTATATTTCCTCTCCCTCTTTTCCAGAACTCTTAAGGGGATCAGATGAGCATGTGAATATGAGAATGCTGTGTAGACAGGAAAAAGTTATTGGAATGAAGGTATTCACTTTGTGGACATTAGTTTGGGTATGTGTTCTGAGGCTGATGATTTCCTATTGTTGTTAGTGCCACCTTCTGTCCTTTCCTTCCAGAAACTTCTACTGCCCTTCTCTTGCTCAAAGGACCCCCCCTGTGGCAGGCTATAGTCAATCCTTTTTGTAAACCTTGTGGCAGGATAGAGTAGAAGCTTGGAAGGGCCACCAAGCTTCATCCACGGCACCTTGAGGAATTCAGTGCAGAGACTGGTTCTTGCTCTTTCTACCACCAGACCAGTGTTTGAAATATGGCATATAATAAAAGTAAATAAAATAAAATGTGGCATGTGCTGAAAGTGATTCACTGGTTACTAACATGTGTACATGTTAGTATTTTACATGTAGTTATCTCTTACTTCAAGTTAACAGAATTACTCTAGTAATAAGGACTCAAATTAATTTGATTTTGGAAATCTAAAGCTTTGAAATAGAATATTGAAGATCGTACTTCTTGGGAAATTAAGATTTCATATTTCCAACTATTCTTGTCTCAAATCATTTGTGTTTAATAGGTTCTAGCTACTTATATTCAAATCATACTATCAACCATTTGAGCCCTGAAATTAATTATAGTCAACATTATAATTTTTATATTTATTTTAGATGTGGAGAACACTATTTTTTATTAGATCAACTGGATCATTTAAATTTTTTTAAAAAAAGTCTGTCCTTTAACCAGTATTTACTGTGAGTCTACTCAGTGCCAAGCACCATGCTAAGTTTTGAGAATAAAATAATAAGAAAGACCCAGTCCATACATTTCAACGTTTTAAGGTCTAGAAAGCAAACAAATATGAGATAAGTAATTATTATGTTACTGGTTGCATGAAAGAGTTATTAATAAATGTTATAAGAGTCTTGAAGAGACAGTACCCTTTCTGCTATGAATGGAACATGGCTAGCTTTGAAAGGGGAGGCAGCTTTGGGGTGACCCCGAAAGAAAGGCAAGAGTTTGTCATTGGTGGAAGAGAGAGAGAGAGAAGTGTAGATGGAGGGAATGATATTGAAGATGGGATAACAGACATGTAGGCTTTGGGAAGATTATTTTGTTGTAGTAGGTAGGGAGTTTTGAAAGGGAAAAAAAGTGGTAGAAAAAAAGACTGGTTAGGTAGGAGATAATTAGGAAAGTTTGGGTGAGTATTATGAGGTCAAACATAAGAGAGCGGCAAGGTGCACAAAGAATAGGGCACAGATCCAGATTCCTTAGAAGCTGACTTCACAGAAGTAGGCTATAAATAGGATTTGTCAGCAGGGTGTAAGGCAGGGAGGGCAATGTGTATAATAGTGAAGTAAAGGGAAGTGTGTAGTGGTGCTGATGGGTGAATGATAATGCTGTTATCTGAAAGATGGAGCACAGGATGAAAATCAAGTTTGGGAAAAAAAAACAATTTTCTATGATCCTGCTATGCAAAGAGTGACCCTTGACCCAGCAGCATCAGGGTTAGGGTTAGGAAGGCACCTCTCGGGCCCCACCCCAGACCTACTGAATCAGAATCTGTTTGATAAGATCCCTAAATGAATTCCATGCACGTGGAAGTGTGGTCCAGGAGCATCCTCTACAAGACGGACTGAATTTCAGACATCTGCATATTGTAAAACAGTGGCTACAAAACCAGCTTCTTACAAATAGTGGAATATGAGGCCTGAACACAATTGTTCCAGGAATTAAAGATGTCAAAATATTATTTTAAAATGAAATTGTCTGCAAAATTCAGGCAAAATGGGAGCCTAGCCTTAGAAGTTCTGGACATTGAGGAATTTATAAACTCTGTTTTAAAAGGAGATGCCTGAATTAATCAGCCATCAGCCCAATTAATTATGGGCTTCTTGGCCTTCTCACTCACATGTAAATTTTAGGTGCTCACATAGTAAATAGAAAGGGATAGGCTCTGCAGTGTTTTCTAAACACCAAGGGTTTCATTTGGCAGGGCTGTGTTGAAAGCACTTATATTCTGAGCTCTGTTTTTGGCTTGAAGAAACTCCATTTCAAAAGCATTGTTTAGAATCATGACTTTGACTTTGACTTTTACATTTGGACTCAAAATGGCTGCAGGAGAATTTTCTGATTGCCATTTTTTGGGTTATTGTGTCGTTTCAGTCTTTAGTTACAATAACATGCAATGTAAAGCAATGACAAGCCGCAAAAGATGTTTTACAATAACATACAATGTAAAGCAATGACAGAGTCACAAAAGATGTTTTACATTAACAGTCGTACTTCACCTATTTGGCAAAGTTTGATTTTATCAAGCCATTCCCCACCCCACCCCGCCTCCCCGTTCTATCCAATTCCATCAGCATTGCCAGCCCTGGAAATGAATCCCTTTATTAAACTAAACCAGGCAAAGCCAATCAGGGCCAGTCATATGCCAACTGGTTACAATAGCTGATTCTAATGATGAAATATAACCCAGTGTTAAAGTCAGACCCAAAACAAACAAACAAATTCCTCCAGATTGGGTGCCACATGGGCTCACTGGATATTCAGGATGAATTTTCTATTGGATGGAATCAGATTAAGTTTGAGCATTACTTTCAAGAACCATGTAATTTCTGTTCTCTGAAAATAATTCTAAAATATGCTCCAATATCTTTGGATTCTCCCGGATTCCTGAGCTTGGCCTCTTTACAGTAGTTAATTATATTTATTGTAATGATGTGATGTTTGGAACTCTGCTTGGTCTTGACACTTGTGGGTTTGATCCAGGCAAAAGTCTATGACCACAGGAACCATATTAGCCTGGCTCAGAACCCCCATATTTTACAAAGTAATTCAGCACTCTCCCCTCTCCCTAAAAAGCCTTCAAGATAATAATCTATTTTTTAAATATGTAACATTTGAAAGCACTTTCCTGTCTCCCTAGATTAACAAAAATGGAAAATGTTTTCCATTCTGAAAATATGTGATGTAGGCTAAGGATTGACTTTCAGTCTAGGCAATCATTTTTCTGCAAAAATAAACATACCATCACATAAATTTTAAAATATATACATACAATATATATATCTATAATATATTATAGATATATATTTTAAGATATATTTTTCCTGAAAATTTTGTGGAACTTTAAATGTTATGATGCCATTCACATTCACTCATTCATATATAGCATTCATTTATAAAATGAATATACATTTTTGGGATTCTGTTCAAGGATATGGCTGGCTCAAACTATTTGGCCTGCTTTGTCATGCTGTTAGGTTAAAATGGATATGTTTTGAAATATGAATTAAAATACAATTTGCCTGGACCAAGACTTTGTCTCTTGAGGCCTAACTGCTCCTCATGTGGACGTCAGGGGCTGGCAGGAAGCACAAAAATATAAGCTGTTAAGATTCAGTTTACAAAACTGGAAAGCCATGTACCTTCTTCCTTCTCCATAGACAGCTCTTAGTAATCCGGTCCCTTTAGCCTGGCCTCAGGAGAATTCGTGTACACAGTGAAAGCATGTTACAAACTGGTCTTGTCCTGAGCCACCGAGAAGGCTTGGCTTTGAGATGTGGGTCCGTAACAGGGTGGTCTTGTAAAGAGCTTAAAAAATCCACAAAAACCAACCCTGACAGTATTTGCCATCATACTTTTTACTTGCCTAGTCATATTCATAATTGTAATACCCTCTTTGCTTCCTACGTGGTGTGAAATGCATTCCAATTAAGACCCAAATATAAAGCATGCCCAATGATAGTAGAATCAAAGATTTAGACTTGTAAGCCATATACTAATATTTGCAAGTACCACAAACAATATCCTATCACCTCTTTTGTGTCAGCAGGTTGTCTTCTGAGCCATAATTAGTGAATTGGACTTAAATATTCTGGTTATGTTAGATTTCGCTAACATACGTATACACAACTATATGCATCTAGAAATAACAGCACATCAAGAGGGTTAACAACAAAAATAGAATTCATTAATATTTTTCATACACTCTAAAAATCTTTCAGGTTCTTCAGTTTAAATCTCTCTCCTGATCCCAGACTCATCAGACTAGCCACTTTCTTGATACGTATTCTCAAATGTCTCATAAGGATCTTGGATTCATCATGTCCAAACTAACTCCTGATTGTCCCCTCAGACCTGTTTATGCCCTGTCTTCCTGTTCTCACTATAATCCACCCATTGCTCAAGCCAGAAATCTAGGAGTCATCTTTGAAGTCTGTGTCCCTCATCTGCACATCTGATGCCCAATCCACTCCAAGTTCTACTGCTTCTTTCTCCAAGATGTTTGTCAAGCCCATCAGACTTTCCATGGCAACCACCTCTGCAGTCCTCTCCCCTGGACCCCCGCAGTGGCCTCTTTCCACACTGCCACTCTTGCTTCCAACCAAATTAGTCCCTTCACAGCATCTAGAGATTATTTAAAAATGTGACCTGTGTCATGTTTCTCCTTTATATGAGGGCTCTTATTCACTGAGAATAAAATCCTAACCACTCGCCGGAGCTGCAAGGCTGCAGTCCATACCTATCTCACCAGCATCAACTCAGACCACTCTCCAACTTGCTCACCAACTTCTGCCATGGTGGGTTGTGGGTTGAATTGTGCCCACTCCTCAAAAATATGTTGAAGTCTTAACTCTTGGAACCAGTAAATGTGACCTTATTTAAAAAGAGACACATTGTGGACATCCAGTTAAGACGTCAGGGCTGGTCCAGTATGACTGATGTCCTTATAAGAGGAGAGGCTGGTCATGAGAAGACACAGACTCACAGGGAGAACACCACGTGATGACCAGAGCACAGATGGGCGAGATGCAGCTGCACGTCAGGGAAGCCAAGGATGGAAAGGCACCATAGGAAGCCAGCAAGAGGCAAGGAAGGATTCTACCCAGAATCTCAGGGGGCGTGGCCTTGGTGATGCCTTGAATTCTGACTTCTAGCCTCCAGAACAGTGAGAGGATATATTTCTGTTGTTCTAAACCCCCAAGTCAGTGGGACTTTATTCTGTCAGCCCTAAGAAACGAATCCACTTCCTTTCTCTTTTCCAGACACACGAGGTCCTTTTCTATCACAGGGCTTCCACACGTGTGGTTCCCACTGCCCACAATATTCTTTCCCACTCTTGTTTTCCAAACTTGAACCCAGTCTTTCGGGTCTTTGCTTAAATGTTACTTCTTAAAAGATGCCCTCTGAGCCTACTCAACGTGAACTTATTGCCTGCGTTCATCTTCTCCTGGCACTCCCTCAGGAGAGAACCAAGGTTGACGGGGATCCTTCAGGAGCTGGCTCTGTGCCTGTTATACCTCCCGGACCTTGTCCCCGACCACATCCTCATACAACTCTGCCTGGTTTCCTCTTGCTCAACATTGAGCTTGGGCTCCAACATCACTTCCTTAGGGAGAGTTTCCCAGACTGTCCCAGTCCACTCACTCCCAGATTCCATCACATCGCCTTGTTTTATTTTTCCAAATAGCCTCTACACTACGCTTACTTGGTTTTTATCAGTCACCTCCTCACTCCACACACACACATATGTAAGAGACTTAACTACGTACATAATTAAAAATAACTCTTTTCCAGTCCCTAGAATAGTGACGGGCAGTAGTAAGTATTCAATAAATCACTGATCAAGGGGTGGCTGAATGAGTGAATGAATACTGGTTATATCCGCCTGGATTTCTTTTAAGTCTTGCATACAATGGCCAGTGGGGTTTTTTTTTTTAATCACTGGAAATGAATTATTAAAGCATTTTTCTTTTCTTAAAGGAACTTTGACATTGAAAAAGCCATCTTAAAAAATCAGTTGTTTCCACAATGAGTTACTGTAGCACAATACCCAGCAGAAAAGGATAAATCAGGGAATTTACATTCTGACATTATACTTTAACAACGGAAGCACCTTGTTTTGTTAATCAAGATTTCTCACACCTTTGATGAATGATAACTTTCTAGAGTGAATGGAATACTTACCAGCACATTCAGGGTCTCACTGAGTTTGCCTGGATAAGTGTTTCCTGGTTTTGTTTTTAGCCAGAAACAGCGGTAAGAAAATGCTGTCTCCTGCTAATTATGGATCTCGCTTATTTTAGTACAAACTTAAAATCCCTGGATGTTTTTACAAGTGGGATTCCTGAATATTTCTAGGCTTCAAAGAGTTTAGTTTAGCTCAAATAGCAGGAAAAATATGAGGTCATGGGTCCTCTTTGCTAAATTGTCCCATGCATCAAACATGCTTATCACATAGTAATACTGGGTTTTTTTTCTTTTGTTCTTTTGGTGTATCTTCATATGTTCACACACTAGCACTGAGGGAATAAAAAATTGATTAATAAAGGGAACCAAGTTGAGTACAATATTTTTATACTTGGTTTGCAATATGTCAGTGTTGGTGAGCGTATTATACATAGGATTTTACTTTCTGCTCAAATGTGTTATGGGATATTTAGCAGTTGTATTTACAAATGTTGGGAGAAAAACACTAAAATTCCATAAATATTCAGAAGTATTAAGACAAAGATTACATATATATATATATATATATATATATATATATATATATATATATCTCCCCCCATAGGTCCTAGTTAAAGGCTAAAAGTCCACATAGCTGAGCTTAAGCGTTTGTTTTAGAATCTGTGGTCAGCTGAAGTCTAACTGCCCCAGTTGTGAGCTGAGATTTTATTTGTCTAGCAATACCTTGCTGTTCTGGGTGGATCTCAAACGGGCTGCACAGATGCGGTTGAGAAAGAGTGAACGATGCTTGGCCAGGCTGAATGTGTTTTACCATGTAGAGACCATGGTGTGGTGAATAGAACGTGGCGTGTTTCAAGCCCAGCATTTCTTGGTGGTCGTGGACACTCCCGGGAGAGGTGTTTTCTGCGGATTCTGTAACAAGCAGGTGACAAGGTGCGGGTCGCTGGCACCTTGGACAGAGCTTTTCTAGGCTGGTTGAGTTCAAGAGCGATCACGTTGGCCAAGTGCATCTCCGAACATTCATAGGGCCATTTCTGTTTGGGGATCAGGCTTTCTTAAGAAAGAGGGGAACTGTGTTTTGTGCCTTTCTTTGGAAGACTGGTAACTCATCCCAAATGCGAAACGCAGCTGCCAGGACCACTGAGGAAGCATCACAGGGGCAGCGCACTTTTCTCTGCAGCTCCCTGTGATCCGAGGACCAGGAGTTGATGGGGAAACTTCAAAGGCAACAGAAAACACAGTACACCTGTGAATAGAAATCCAGGAAGGACACACGTGCTTCATTACTAGGTGCCTTAGGGCCAAATAGGATCCAGGCCTCCACCACCTGTTCATAAGTCTCCCCTTCCCCATCCTCCCCCTCCCCCTCCTGCACAACTATTTTTTTTCTTGTGAAATTGGAACAAGGGGAAAAAATAGACCAAAGAGAAGAGTAAGTATGAGGCTTGTGGCTCCTAGGCGGTCATTCTCTCACATACTTTCTTTCCAAATCTTTTTTCCTTTGAAGTTATCAGCCCAGGTTTGCATGTTGCCTTCTTAAGTCTATTATCCTAAGAAGTATCATCGATAATCTATAACCTTTTATTCTTAGCGTGATTGTCCAAAGGGATGGTAGTTCTTCAGACATACTTAATGCTCTTATTTTTTCTGGAGTACTAGAAGAAAATAAGATTTGATTGATCGTACTAGTTCAAATAGCTCCAAATCAAATTCATGATAATTTTGCCATTCAAAGGTGAAGCGATTTGGACAAAACTTTAGCCAATAGATTTCCAGGCAGAATTTCCCTAAGAAAATTCCTGGATCCAAGTAACATTGCAAACCTGGCCCCAGAACTTTGCCTACAATAAGTCTAGGGTTCTCTCTCCTGAAGATAATAATAACGGGCCTTTTTGAGGAATTGGGACACTTTGTGTACTTATGTGGAGATATCATTTTCACTAGTTAATCTTGTTCCTGACTTGGCTGGGGGAAATTTAACAAATTACACAGAAGAATTGTCGCTACTAGTAGTACTCCAATGTAGCACTCACAGAATTGTTGGAAATATTACAGAAGACTTGGCCACAATAGAAATCCACATTCTTATAATAATATTTTTTTTAAATTGGATAATTACCCCACTTCTGATCCCAATTCTATAACTCTGACTCCACTCTCTTTTCCCAGCATTGTGCAGCAGAAAACCATCCTGTTTGTGCTCTGGGGCTGCTAATTTATGAGGTGACCCAGCTCCTCTGGGGCAACACCTCCAAAAAGGGGCCAGTTTGTAACCAGAGCCCATGCTTGCACCCTCAGACACATCCATCGCTTCTCCCAGACTTCCGTTTCCCTTCTGGAGTGTTCTCTTAACAAACACTTTCATCAAACAGAAAACAGAAACAGGACCCGCTATATCCATCACAGAAATATGAGGTCTTCAGAGATGGTAGCAAGTTCTCATTTGCTAGAAATCGAAGTGAGTAACATTTTCTTTTAAATGATGTGAAAACTATCTTTTTTCCCCCACTGCAGGGTTACATTTGTCACACATGTAAATTCTATTCTTAGTCCCCAGTGCAATCCATTCATTATTTTCGAGACCCCAAGTTTTCTAGTAAGTATTAGAAAACCACATCACAGACGGTTTGTGAGGCCTGCATTTTGCATATGGGCCTTTGATTTGTCTGACAGCTGTGGAGGAACCCACAGCCAGACGAAGCTCTGGGGAGCCCACATGTGTGGGGAGAAAGGTTGCATGCAAAGGTGAGGGTTAGCTCACATGCAATTTTTTTTCCCTCCTGATTTTCCCCCTCTCTACTAGAATAATACACCATAACTGGGGAGGAAGCATGGTCCACATGGCAGATCCTCTAGTGATGGAGAGGAGACTCAGTTTGGGTCCCAGTTCTACTGTTTCTCGTCACTGTCACCTGCGATGACAAAGTTCCCAAACTTCTCTGGGTCTCAGTTGCATCCTCTCCAGAGCCTAGAGGTTTCAAGCATGAGAATTCCTCATGTGTATTTTAACGCGTCTGCAAGGTGATGTGGGAGGATAGGACATCCTTCCAGAGAATGAGGTTGTCTTTGGGGTCGTTTGGATGTATTTGGCTGCTTCAGATTTATGCACAAGGTAGTTGTTAGGTTGCCTCTTTACCAATAACATTCTAGCAAATTAAACGTGGAGAGAGAAAGAGTGAGAGCAAGGCTACCGAGCCCCTATGAAGGGCTGCCTGTTTCTTGACTCATTGGATTGTCAGGACAAGTTTGAGAAATAGATGCTCATTGTTTTTAGAGATGAGGAAAGGAGCCTCAGATAAGCTTGTTACCTTGCCCACACATCACAGATCTGGTATAGTCCACGGATTTTGAACCCAGATTCCCCTCTTTTCCCAACTCCATGCCAGGCTTTGCCAGCCATCAGGAAGTTGCCCTGGGGATGAACTCCTTGCTCCTGCCCCTCCCCTCCCAAACTCCGTTCAGGTGACTACATCCTGCAGCTCCATGCACTTGATGATGGAGTTAATCCCCCCTCGGCTCTCAGCCTCCCACGTGTGTGTTCGGGGCTCCCTCGACTCTGACCCCAGGCCCTGGTGTCCACAGCCTGGGGCCCGAGGTCAGCCGGGGGAGACGGGTTGAAGGGGGGAGCCATCCACGTGAACCAAGCCGACAGTCCGAGACAGCAGTGCTCGTGACGACCCTGTCCCCTCATCCAGTCAGACCTCAACAGTGGATCTGAACCCAGATTTGCCCTCTTTTCCCGCTGCCACGGCTCCCAACCCAGCTCTCTGCCCCTTACTTCAGGGTACACCGAGCAGACAGAGTTTGCTTTAATCAAACAAGGTAAACGGGTATGAAAATACCAAGGTGTCCTGCCCAGGAGGCGGGTGGCCATGAATTTTTGGTCTGGCAGAGATCCCCTGGTTTCCCACTTTTTCCCTTTCCCTCCCTGAGAGGTCAGGTTATTTTTCTCTTTGTGGGAAGCATGTTTGATCATTTGAGAATGTGCTTTGCCTCACGCCTTGCAAGATGAAGCCGCTCTGGTGATATGGAAACAAAAGCCTCATTCCAGGGTCCAGCTTCTTCCAGGATGACCTTCATGGTGTCTCCTGTGAGCTGCTGCACCAAAATGCCCCAGGAAAGAAGCAGCCCAGGGAGAGGGTAAGGTTTTCCCTTAAACCATCTAACTGGGTCTTATTGGTTCATACTTCCTGAGAAACAGCAATTCAAATTCACTGATGATTCTTCAACACAGTCCAAAAAAAAATTTTTTTTATTCCAGCACACGTTAGTGAGAGGCTAATCTGGAATTAGGAATTTGCCCCAATAAATATCCATAACAGAGCAGTAAGTATTAAAGGTGACTCTTAACTGAAGGAAGAAATGACTCAGAAAAACATCTTGAAAATGATTACTACTTGGATTTCATTAACAAGAATTCTGACTGTCCTCAGAGGCCAATCAGTGCCCTGCCTAGGGGCCTGGGAAGTTTCCCAATTTTGACAATTTTTCCGCCGTATAAAGATATTGAGACAAGAAGTAGGAGTGGCCTGCCTCCCTCATAACAGGATGTGAATTTACCTTACTCCTAGTTAAGCCAATAACAGCACCATGTAAAATTAGTAGCATTTTTAAAATTAACAAATTAACTATGCATGACTCCATGTTTTTAACTATGAACATTCCCATTGTAATTCAAAGGATCTCAGATAATTAGATTTAATAGAATCTGGTGAATACTCAGTCGCTTTCTAATTCATTGTATTTGGTAGCAATTTTGTGGGCAATTACATGTATTGCGGTTTGGGATGCCTGAAAAATCCAAGTATGTTTTTGGTATCGGAGCAGAATTAACATAAAGTAATTAAATGGCATGAATAAATATGCAAAGAGATGATCAGTCATTAGGGAAGAGAGCCATGGAAGAAAAGCAAAACAGGCAAATGAGAAGAATGGCCAGGTGGCTAAGGCAGGTAGAAGGGAGAGATTAAGGAGGTCAGGCTACGAGGTAACAATTCCAGTGAATTCTCTGAGGTCACCTCTTCGTGGTGTGTTGTCAAAGTAGTGAGAATAAGTTTAAATTCTGGACTGAAATACATCGGAAGCATTCTCTTTTCCTTTATTAATGGCAGTTTCCTAACTAGGCTGTTCACCTGCACAGGTTTTTTGAGGCTGCTCGATGCACCATGCACTGCATTCAGGTCACTAGTTTTCAAGTTTCTTTAGTCTAAAAGGGACATCCTGCCATTTGCCAAACAGGAAAACCATCAGGAGGGACTAGTAGGGAGACATTAGTTTTGAAGAGAAACTGATGAGGGGGTAGCGCACAGGAGATGACTCATTCTTATTAGTTAAAAAAAAATCAGTAAAGATGCTGTGTGCCAAGCATCAACACTGCCCATCGTCAGCTTGCGGAACGCAGATCTGAGACTGTAGTTTGAAAAATCACTCACGTAGAACCTGGTGTAAGTGGGTTTGTGCTTAGTTTACTCTTAAACAGTTCCAGCCCATTTTGTTCCTTGTACTCAGGTCCTCTCTCCATCTGGTACGTGTTCAGTTTTTAAAGACACATCTCCCAGATTTCAGAGCACCACACTGTGACAAACTTCCCCCAATCTTCTTCAAACCTGTATTATTTTCACTTAATATTTTTCTTCAATTCGATTTGCTTTTTAAAGTGCATGTCTTTTATAAGAAACTGCTATAAATGAAAACTCAGTATCATGCTTCATTAATAGGAGAAAACCTTAAGTGTTAGGGTAACGCAAGTGATGTTATTAAACTTTAAAATAGGAGCAGTAAGCAAGAGAACACAGGGAATAATCAGTCGAATTCATTTTCAGTAAGGTATATTCTTGGGGAATTGGCTGGCTCGGAGAGTAGCAGGGGGCCTGTGGAAAATGAGGGTAACAGGGCAGGAAGGGTCTGGGAGAGAGCAGTTTAGGGGGAAAAATCTGGATCCTCTCACAACTCTGAATAGTCGAAGGGGCTTTACCACCAGCTGCCA
Source organism: Balaenoptera acutorostrata (assembly GCF_949987535.1). NCBI lineage: Eukaryota > Metazoa > Chordata > Mammalia > Artiodactyla > Balaenopteridae > Balaenoptera > Balaenoptera acutorostrata. Next base: position 5,950,872 of record NC_080081.1, read on the forward strand.
TATTAAACCCACTGCCCGGAATTTTTCTAGTACGACATGACAGCCAATAGTGGAATAAAACGCTGTTTAAAGGGAAGAATATGGGAACACGTCACAGAGTTGAAACAGCCAAACCAAGACCAAAAATTATTACCACTGAAATCCGTTTCTAAAAAAGTTCTAAAGTTTTATTCCTGGAGATTTTACTCAAAAAGTTGTCAAAAAAATAGTTCATTGCTTTTTTTTTTTTTTTTTAATATATCTTTATTGGAGTATAACTGCTTCACAATACTGCGCTAGCCTCTGTCACACAATAAAGTGAATCAGCCATATACATACATACATACAACCCCATATCCCCTCCCTCTTGCATCTCCCTCCCACCCTCCCTATCCCACCCCTCTAGGTGGACACAAAGCACCGAGCTGATCTCCCTGTGCTATGCGGCTGCTTCCCACTAGCTAACTATCTCACTAAGGTAAATAGCATTTTCACAATAATATCTGTGAAATCATACTGGATTATGCTAGTTATAGATAAATGTGTGAAGATGAAAGTCATCTTAGAAAGTTTGTACCCCATCTCTTACAATGTCTAGTACCATGTCCAGGAAGCCCCATATGGATGGACATTCATATTCGGACCCGTTGCCTCTTTCTAATCACTCTTCTTCCTTCCGACACATTCTACGGCAATTCTTCCTTGTCCAGTGAACTCTGATCAAAGACCTGCCCCTCTCTCCTCTGAGGGTAGAGGATGTTATTTTACCAGCCTGTTTGAAACTGAGCTCTCTTCAGTGGTTGCATCCCTTGAGGAATATAAGAATCCAGCAGAGACTCAAATCACTGGATTAACTACCTATGCAAGTTATCTGGGAAAAAAATATGTATGCACTGGGAATAAAAGTGTGCATCTATCTTGTTTCCTTTTAGAGCAAACACTTGGATATCAAGTCTGGGGGAATTGGGGAGAAAATGGTTTCACAGTGAAATAAACCAGTCACAGAAAGACAAACACTGTATGATTCCACTTATAAGAGATATCTAAAATAGTCAAATTCATAGAAACAAAAAGTAAAATGGTGGTTGCCAGGGCCTGGGCTGAGAGGGAAATGAAGTGATGTTTAATGGGGATAGAGTTCCAGCTTTGCAAGATGAAAAAGTTCTGTATTCTGATTACACAACAATGTGAATATACTTAACACTAACAAATTGTACTTAAGAATTGTACTTAAATTGTAAGAAATTGTACTGTAAGAATTGTACATATAAAATTGGTTAAGGTGGTACATTGGATACTATGTGTGCTTTACCACAATTAAAAAAAAATCTTTACCGTATAAGAACACCCGATCATTCCTGATTAGGATCAAAATGTGATTTTGTTTTTACCTATTGAAATAAAAATGTTACATCAATTAAAAATAATAATAATAATAAGGACAACTATACCAATCACACAGGGTAAAGAAACAAATGGAATAACTGTGTCTGGGTTCTACTTAGCTCAATAAAAATGCTTGATCACTATTATGCTGATCTCTTTTTATTGTTTGTTTATTTCCCCCATAGTACTTAGTTTAATTTTCCCATTTCTTGCATTTAAAAAAATCGAATCCTTGGAAGTATATGTTGCTTTTTGTTGTCCGTATTATTATTGCCCAAGGGAGAAACAGGCATTAAATAGCGCATTGGCTTCTACTTGTGGACGGTGGGACTGAGACCATCCCAGCTTGCTAAAAATAACACTGAGGAAAACACAAGATTTGAGCTTGTAAAAACACGCATGTGAAGTTCCCTCGCTGACTGGCATTAAGCTAAACCACATATAACCTTTCAGATGAGACAGAGGGAAGGCAGCTGAACAAGAATATTTCAACAAACCATAAATCTTATCTTAATTGGAAATTTAAAGTACTTGAAGCAGGGGAAAAGTGACAGAAAAAGAAATAAAACTAATATGATCAAGCTGAAGTCAACCCTGGTCACCAGCAAAGACACTAGCGTTTTCAAGGGAAACGCTTCTGGATAATATTTCCTGGAAACCAGATGGGAAGTTAGATTAGCTCTTTTCTCTCCAAAATAACTTGTGTTTTTGTCATTATAATGTAACATTTACAGAAATGCAACAATATGCTGGCCTTCTGTTAGGCAGGGCCCTGTAAGAAATGGTTGTATTCAGTGTGAGACAAGGATGATCACAGGAGAAGCCCAAGTCTGGGACCACATAAAAGGTCAGGGACAGAAATTAGGACAGGAAGGGACAAGAGAGAAGAAAATTACATATTAAAGCCAAGTGAGCAACAAAACTAATCTAAAACTACAGTCATAAATTATTTTTTTTAGTGATAGCAAAATTAGGGCGTGTTACAATAACACTTCATTAACATAAGAACTTCCTATGTGAATTTCCAGATAACTGAGGTTTATACAGTTGCTAGGTCAGTTTTCAACCCAACAATTTTTGCTGGATCTGACCAAGAATGCTTGGTATATTTCTCTTACCTTCCTAAAAGAGAGGATTGATCATATTTTGGTCCTTAATTGGCAATTCAGAGGAAACACTATCAGCATGTATTATCATTACCATGAGTGCCAAATACATTATGAAATAAGGATACTTTTGAGAGTGAAAGGGGAACTTTTAGTAACTATGCCAGAACTTGGGTGGAAACAACTCTGTCCCAGGAAGATAGGGGGTGTGGTCACTGCACAATTCTAGGCTGACACAGTTTTCTGCATGCAGTTTTTTTTTTTTTTTGATTAATTTTTATTGGAGTATAGTTGATTTACAATGTTGTGTTAGTTTCTGCTATACAGCAAAGTGAATCGGTTATACATACACATGTATTCACTCTTTTTTAGATTCTTTTCCCATATAGGTCATTACAGAGTATTGAGTAGAGTTCCCTGTGCTATACAGTAGGTTCTTATTAGTCATGTATTTTATATATAGTAGTGTGTATATGTCAATCTCAATCTCCCAATTTATTGCCCCCCTTCCCCTTGGTAACTGTAAGTTTTTTTTCTACATCTGTGACTTTATTTCTGTTTTGTAAATAAGTTCATTTGTACCATTTTTTTAGATTCCACACATAAGTGATATCATACAATATTTGTCTTTCTCTGTCTGACTTACTTCACTCAGTAGGACAATCTCTAGGTCCATCCATGTTGCTGCAAATGGCATTATTTTATTCATTTTTATGGCTGAGTAATATTCCATTGTATGTATGTATCAAATCTTCTTTATCCATTCCTCTGTCGATGGATATTCAGGTTGCTTCTGCACACAGTTTTATTTTTCAGCATCTTCTGCCCCTGAGAAACGGGGTGGTCACTTGGCTACAATCTGACAGGACTCACGTCCCCAGTTTCCTCTATTTCACAGCTTCAAATTATGGGCACTCAAATGGGAAATCAGATTGCCAAGCTAGTTTAGAAATGTGCATTCAATAAGGAGCACATGTCTCAGAGTCAGAGAGGAAGCATAGTATAAATGATCCTATTCTGTGAATTGAATCAGGTATTTTCGCTCAGGATTAGAATCCAGGGGAGTGAATACAGGTCTGGGGTTAAATAGGAGTGGGTGTTAAGTAAAACCCTGTTTCTGAAATCAGGTGAAAAATCAGGCATCTTTCTTTCTATAAAGTACGTTTTGTTTTGTTAAAGTCTTTCTTGTTCTCTGTGATTTATCATGAAAATAGGGGAAGCTGTTGCTGGCGTCTCTCCTGGAGCATTTCAGTGGCCTCAGGGATGGGTACAAGCTGGTAGTAGTCCTTGGTCAACGTTTACACTGCCTCCCTGCAATGTCTTGTCTGAATAAGTGGGAATAATGGCAGAGAGATAACTGCCAAGACATGCCCCATGCTTACGAGATGCCAGACGCTCTCCCAAGCACGTGCATCAGCCACACGTGTCCAATATTTTACATGGAATAGCGTCATTTTAAAGCCCAGGTTATATCAATGAATTCTAATAATACTATAAATAATGCTGTAGTGAACATTGGTCCCAGGCAGGAGATAGAGGGGATCCCAGTGGAATCCCCAGGTAGCTGGAAAGCCTGGAACTGAAACACTCTGGAAGCAATAGTGCTTCTTGAAAAGCAAGTCTTCCTTTTCAAAAAGTGCCCGTCCCTGATGAGAATGTCAGGATTCAAACATCCTGAGTAAATCTTGTCTCTGTCATCAATGTTTCAGGGACAAAGAACAAGAATTCAACCCCTTAAGATGTTTATCATCAATTATTTTGACTTTACTACCTCTATCTGTGGGTTATTAAGATAGGCACTTAATCATCCCCGTGATCATGTGTTAGGCAGGTGTTGGCAAGAGCCAGCTGGCCTCACACCTGCTCTTTAAAAGCAAGACGGGAGTAAATGAACTCGGCAGACTGTGTACTCATCTCTCCATTACTTTACATTACAGAAAGACATTTACTTTACTTTTATATGAGAAATGGTTCTGTGATTTCAATTCTCTTTCTTACAAAAATCTGACTTTAGGAACTCATGTCTTGGTTACCATAGAGAGAGAGAGCAGCAATTTTGCCATTCAATAAACAATCACTTTTTAAGAAAATTGGGTGGGTCAGTAGAAAATTCTTCCCAGAACCCAAGGCTAAAATGTCTTTAGGTCAGTAACACATAGTATATCACATCACACAATGCTCAACTCCTTTTTCTCAGATAAACCCACCACAGCACAAGGGGATGTCAAAGGCACAGCAGAGCCCAGGCGATTCTGACAGCTAATCAGTCAGCCGAGATAAGTGGTTACTTAATAAATATAATCCTTGCCCCCTTGGAGCTTTCAATCCAAACAGAAATGAAAGACTTAGCACAGACATAGAAAACGAACTTATGGGAGATTTTGAAGATGGTGGAGTAGAAGGACGTGGGCTCACTCCCACTTGTGAGAGCACCAGAATCACAACTAACTGCTGAACAATCATCGACAGGAACACACTACACTGGAACTCACCAAAAAAGACACCCCACATCCAAAGACAATGGAGAAGCTGCAATGAGACGGTAGGAGGGGTGCAATCACAATAAAATCAAATCCCATAACTGCTGGGTGGGTGACTCACAAACTGGAGAATACTCATACCACAGAAGTCCACCCACTGGAGTGAAGGTTCAGGCTTCCCAACCTGGGGGTCTGGCAATGGAGGAGGAATTCCTAGAGAACCAGACTTTGAAGGCTAGTAGGATTTGATTGCAGGACTGCGACAGGATTGGAGGAAACAGAGACTCCACTCTTGGAGGGCACACACAAAGTAGTGTGCACATCGGGACTCAGAGGAAGGAGCAGTGACCCCATAGGATCTGAACCAGACCTACCTGCTATTGTAGGAGGGTCTCCTGAGGAGGTGGGGGTGGCTGTGGCTCTCCATGGGGATGAAGTCATGAGCAGCAGAAGCTCTGGGAAGTACTCCTTGGCGTGAGCCCTCCCAGAGTCCACCATTAGCCCCACCAAAGGGCCTGTAGGTTCCAGTGCTGGATCACCTCAGGCCAAACAACCAACAAGGAGGGAACCCAGCCCCACCCATCAGCAGACAAGAAGATTAAAGTTTTACTGAGCTCTGCCCACCAGAGCAACACCCAGCTTTATCCACCACCAGTCCCTCCCATCAGGAAACTTGCATAAGCCTCTTAGATAGCCTCATCCACCAGAGGGAAGAAGGCAGAAGCAAAAAGAACTACAATCCTGCAGCCTATGGAACAAAAATCACATTCACAGAAAGATAGGTAAAAAGAAAAGGCAGAGGACTTTTTACCAGATGAAGGAACAAGGTAAAACCCCAGAAAAACAATTAAATGAAGTGGATATAGGCAAACTTCCAGAAAAAGAATTCAGAATAATGATAGTGAAGATGATCCAGGACCTCGGAAAAAGAATGGATGCAAAGATCGAGAAGATACAAGAAATGTTTAACAAAGACCTAGAAGAATTTAAAGAGCAAAAACCTAGAAGAATTAAAGAACAAACAAACAGAGATGAACAATACAATAGCTGAAATGAAAAATACACTAGAAGGAATCAATAGAAGAATAACTGAGGCAAAAGAACAGATAAGCGACACATGGAGGCTAAATAATATGTGTCTAAATAACCAAGAGATCACTGAAGAAATCAAAGAGGAAATCAAAAAATACCTAGAGACAAATTACACCAAAAACATGATGATCCAAAACCTATGGGATACTGCAAAAGCAGTTTTACGAGGGAAGTTTATAGCAATACAAGCCTACCTCAAGAAACAAGAAAAATCTCAAATAAACAATCTAACCTTACACCTAAAGTAACTAGAGAAAGAAGAACAAACAAAACCCAAAGTTAGTAGAAGGAAAGAAATCATAAAGATCAGAGCAGAAATAAATGAAACAGAAACAAAGAAAACAATAGCAAAGATCAATAAAACTAAAAGCTGGTTCTTTGAGAAGATAAACAAAATTGATAAACCTTTAGCCAGATTCATCAAGAAAAAGAGGGAGAGGACTCAAATCAATAAAATTAGAAATGAAAAAGGAGAAATTACAATGAAGAACGCAGAAATGCAGAGCATCCTAAGAGACTACTACAAGCAACTCTATGCCAATAAAATGGACAACCTGGAAGAAATGGACAAATTCTTAGAAAGGTATAACCTTCCAAGACTGAACCAGGAAGAAATGGAAAATATGAACACAACCAATCACAAGTAATGAAATTGAAACTGTGATTAAAAATCTTCCAACAAACAAAGTCCAGGACCAGATGGCATCACAGGTGAATTCTAGCAAACATTTAGAGAAGAACTAACACGCATCCTTCTCAGACTCTTCCAAAAAATTGCAGAGGAAGGAACACTCCCAAAATCATTCTACAAGGCGACCATCACCCTGACACCAAAACCAGACAAAGATACTACAAAAAAAGAAAATTACAGACCAATATCACTGATGAATATAGATGTAAAAATCCTCAACAAAATACTAGCAAACAGAATCCAACAACACATTAAAAGGATCATACACCATGATCAAGTGGGATTTATCCCAGGGATGCAAGGATTCTTCAATATATGCAAATCAATCAATTTGATACACCATATTAACAAATTGAAGAATAAAAACTATATGATCATCTCAATAGATGCAGAAAAAGGTTTAGACAAAATTCAACACCCATTTATGACAAAAACTCTCCAGAAAGTGGGCATAGAGTGATGCTACCTCAACGTAATAAAGGTCATATAGAGCAAACCCACAGCAAACATCCTTCTCAATGGTGAAAAACTGAAAGCATTTCCTCTAAGATCAGGAACAAGACAAGGACGTCCACTCTCGCCACCATTATTCAATGTAGGTTTGGAAGTCCTAGGCATGGCAATCAGAGAAGAAAAAAATAAATAAAAGGAATACAAATTGGAAAAGAAGAGGTAAAACTGTCACTGTTTGCAGATGACATGATACTATACATAGAAAATCCTAAAGATGTCACCAGAAAACTACTAGAGCTAAATCAATCTGGTAAAGTTGCAGGATACAGAATTAATGCACAGAAATCTCTTGCATTCCTATACACTAACAATGAAAAATCAGAAAGGGAAATTAAGAAAACAATCCCATTCGCCATTGCAACTAAAAGAATAAAATACCTAGGAATAAACCTACCTAAGGAGGTAAAAGACCTGTACTCAGAAAACTATAAGACACTGATGAAAGAAATCAAAGATGACACAAACAGATGGAGAGATATACCATGTTCTTGGATTGGAAGAATCAATATTGTGAAAATGACTACACTACCCAAAGAAATCTACAGATTCAATGCAATCCCCATCAAATTACCAGTGGCATTTTATACAGAACTAAAACAAAAAATATTAAAATTTGTATGGAGACACAGAAGATATCAAATAGCCAAAGCAGTCTTGAGGGAAAAAAATGGAGCTGGAGGAATCAGACTCCCTGACTTCAGGCTATACTACAAAGTTACAGTAATCAAGACAATATGGTACTGGCACAAAAGCAGAAATATAGATTAATGGAATAGGATAGAATGCTCAGAGATAAACCCACTCGCCTATGGTCAACTAATCTATGACAAAGGAGGCAAGGATATACAATGGAGAAAAGACAGTCTCTTCAATAAGTGGTGCTGGGAAAACTGGACAGCTGCACATAAAAGAATGAAATTAGCACACTCCCTAACACCATACACAAAAATAAACTCAAAATGCATTACAGCCCTAAATGTAAGACCAGACACTATAAAACTCTTAGAGGGAAACATAGGAAGAACACACTTTGACGTAAATCACAGCAAGATCTTTTCTGATCCACCTCCTAGAGTAATGGAAATAAAAACAAAAATAAACAAATGGTACCTAATGAAACTTAAAAGCTTTGGCAAAGCAAAGGAAACTATTATCAAGATGAAAAGACAACCTTCAGAATGGGAGAAAATATTTGCAAGTGAATCAATGGACAAAGGATTAATCTCCAAAATATATAAACAGCTCATGCAGGTCAATATTAAAAAAAAAACAACACAATCAAAAAATGGGCAGAAGGACTTCCCTGGGGGCGCAGTGGTTAAGAATCCGCCTGCCAATGCAGGAGACATGGGTTCGAGCCCTGGTCCAGGAAGATCCCATATGCCGCGGAGCAACTAAGCCTGTGTGCCACAACTACTGAGGCTGCGTGCTGCAACTACTGAACCCCGTGTGCCTAGATCCCGTGCTCCGCAACAAGAGAAGCCACTGCAATGAGAAGATCACACACTGCAACAAAGAGTAGCCTCCACTCGCCGCAACTAGAGAAAGCCCGTGCACAGCAATGAAGACCCAACACAGCCAAAAAATTAATTAATTAATTAATAATAAATTTATTTTAAAAAATGGGCAGAAGACCTAAATAGACATTTCTCCAAAGAAGACATACAGATGACCAAGAAGCACATGAAAAGCTGCTCAATACCACTAATTATTAGAGAAATGCAAATCAAAACTACAGTGAGGTACGACCTCACACTGATTAGAATGGGCATCATCAGAAAATCTACAAACAATAAATGCTGGAGAGGGTGTGGAGAAAAGGGAACACTCTTGCACTGTTGGTGGGAATGTAAATTGATACAGCCACTATGGAGAACAGTATGGAGGTTCCTTCAAAAACTAAAAATAGAATTACCATATGATCCAGCAATCCCACTACTGGGCATATACCCAGAGAAAACCATAATTCAAAAAGACACATGCACCCCAATGTTCATTGCAACACTATTTACAATAGCCAGGTCATGGAAGCAACCTAGGTACCCATCGACAGACGAATGGATAAAGAAGATGTGGTACATATATACAATGGAATATTACTCAGCCATAAAAAGGAATGAAATTGGGTCATTTGTAGAGACGTGGATGGATCTAGAGACTGTCATACACAGTGAAGTAAGTCAGAACGAGGAAAACAAATATCGTATATTAATGCGTATATGTGGAACCTAGAAAAATGGTACAGATGAACTGGTTTGCAGGGCAGAAATAGAGACACAGACGTAGAAAACAAACGTATGGACACCAAGGGGGGAAAGTGGCAGGGGAGTGGTGGTGGTGGGATGAATTGGGAGATTGGGATTGACGTGTAGACACTAATATGTATAAAATAGATCACTAACAAGAACGTGCTGTATGAAAAATAAATAAAATAATATTAAAAAATTTAAAAAAAAAGAAAGTGAAAACAAACTTATGGTTACCAAAGGGGAAGCAGGGGAAGGGATAAATTAGGAGTTTGGGATTAACATATACACACTATTGTATATAAGATAAACAACAAGGACCTACTGTATAACACAGGGAGCTGTACTCAGTATTTTTTAATAACCTATAAGGGAAAAGAATCTGAAAAAGAATATATATATATATATATATATATATATATATATATATATATATATATATGACTGAATCACTGTGCTGTACACCTGAAACTAACACAACACTGTAGATCAACTATACTTCAAAAAAAATAGAAAATATATAAATAAATAAAAACAGAGTAAGCTGGAGTGGGGAATGTAGACACTTTAAGATGACTGTACATCCTGGAGTCGAGGCCATTGAATGAAGAAACAAATGATTATTTTTGACCAAAGAGAGTAGCTTTCATTTGGGGTTTTGTAGGAGTGAATTCTCCCACTCCCAAGCACGAGTCATTTCTTCGTGCAAAACGGCCTGGGAGTTGCCATCTGAGCTCTCCGTGGGAATGTATTCCAGGGCAGAAGAAATGGACCTTCCCAAGCTCTTTGAAGCAGAAAGGAGTGTGCTTTATGACCAGGGGAAAGAGGGAGGGAGGGAGGAGTAGGGAGGAAGGATAGGTAGAAGAACATGAGGAGGGAGAGCAGGTTTCAGTGATGCTTTTTGTCATTTAGTGATGCTTTTGCGTCACAGTACCAACTTCGCTCAGATCGCAATACCCGTTTTTTTTTAAGCCATTTTAAAAAATTGAAATATAGTTAATTTACAATGTTGTGTTAGCTTCAGGTGTACAGTAAAGTGACTCAGTTATACGTGTATATGTATATAAATACATATATAGAAGTATATATTCTTTTTCAGATTCTTTTCTATTATAGGTTATTACAAGACACTGAATATAGTTCCCTGTGTTACACAGTAGGTCCTTGTTTTTTATCTCTTTTACACATAGTATTGTGTATCTGTTAATCCCAAACTCCTAACTTATCTTCCCCAACCTCCCCACCACCCTAGCTGCCACTATCTCCTCTGGTAGCCATAAGTTTGTCTTCTATGTCTATGAATCTATTTCTGTTTTGTAAATAAGTTTATTTATATCATGTTTTTAGATTCCACATATAAGTGATGTCATATGATTTGTCTTTCTCTTTCTGACTTAGTTCACTTAATATGATAATCTCTAGGTCCATTTATGTTGCTGCAAATGGCATTATTTCATTCTTTTTAATATTACTTTTTAAGTAATATTCCATGGTATATATACACCACATCTTCTTTATCCATTCATCTGTCGATGGACATTTAGATTGCTTCCATGTCTTGGCTATTGTAAATAGTGCTGCAATACACACACACACACACACATGTTCTTATTATACAATCTTTCATGGATTTCAAAGAATAAGCTAAAAGGCTATCATCTCTGAAAAAAAGCAAGCAGAGCCAAAGAATGGTGTGCAGGGGTAGAGAATAGGAAATGAAGAGAAAAACATCAAACTTCTAATCAGCAGTCCACACAGCAGATCTAAGGAAGTCACTGAAATGAATGACACTTCCTTCTTTTATTTATCTCTTCATAATTCAGTTATCCATTCACTCACTTTAATAAACATTTATCTATTATCTATTCTATGCCAAGGGATCTGACAATTTCCAGTAAGACGAGGAAGGTTGAAATCCTTCTGGTAGGGGAGAAATACACACAAATAAATAACTATAATGTAATATGGTAAATATAACAGGAGAAGGAACAAAATGTTTTGAAAGCAGAAGACAGAATTAATCGTTTCATCTGTAGACTGGATGAAAGCTTTCCAGAGGTGATGCCAGAGGGCATAGAAGGGTAATTAGGAGTTTTCCAGCCCTAGAAAAGGGGATAGTATAGGGTTAAAAGTGTCCACGCGCCAGATAGCCAGGGTTGGAAACTAAGCCCTGCTTCTTACTAGTACTGTGACCTTGTGGAATCTACTTAATTTTTCTGTCTCTGAATTTCCATTTGTGAGAAAAGGAGATAATTCTAGTAGGTACTCCAGAGGATTATTGTCTAAATTAAGAAAGACAGTAAGTCAAGGACTGGGCATAGTGTTTGATGAACAACATACAATAATATCATTAAAAAGGAACTCCAGGTACAGAGCTTGGCTCGCTCAAAAGCGAGTGCATGGAAGGTCATGATGTATTTGAGAGACCCTGGAACTTAAGTGCATGGGGTGCTTAGGCAGAAGCAGGGGCTGGAGCTCTCTAATTCCCCCACCTGACCCCTACCCGCCCCTCCCCTCAGATGAGATATTCTGAGTCTTAGCTTTCCCCTGGGTCACAGTGTGTATTTACATCTAGATGTGCTGCTGTCAGATGCTTGGAGCAATGATGATCTGGTCCAGCGCAGCCCTCAGCATCCTAAGGATCCTGGGTGAGGAGGTGGGTGAGGCAGAGGAAGCAGAGTTCTTGCACAAGTACAAGTTAGAGATGTGAGGAAAGAGCCACAGGTGAGGTTTCCTGGCAGTCAAGATGGGCCAAGCAGAGCTTCGTTGTATGAATAAATGTCATTCATCTTGCTTTTATAAGACCCAGCTTGAAACTACAAACTTTGCATCTCTTGATTACTACTTGGGATGAGAAAAAAGTAAGAGATTATTCACTTTTCTAGAAAGGCTATGCTTCAGATGCCAGTAGTCAAATCTCAACTCCTCCTTCTAACAGTGGGCTACCTTGTTACTTAATTTTAGGGCCTGAGTTTCCTCTTGAGTGAGATCAGAGTGACAAGAGCCATCCCACAGGATTGAGTGTTAAAGGAGGTCATTGGTGAGAACTAACACAGAGCCCAGAACACAGTCAGCACAGAGCACACATGTGTTTCCTTCCTTCCACGTTTCTCCATGACCTCTAACTACCTTTGACATAATACAGAATCTAAAGTTTACATCAATCTCCCACCTCGGTCTGAAGTACTCACTGACTCTAAAACATACGGTAAAGGCCATAGCATTGATGATTTGCAAGATCCCATCTGTGACACTGGGAGATGTATTAGGGAGGTCAGGGCAGAATTCAGGTCTCCTGAGGACTCTGGCGTCCCTATGACCAGATGTCCCCATGATATGGAGCTTCCAGGATGTGCTGATATCTTGGTTTGTGTAGTCATTCGTTGACTAGGGATCTTCAGATGTTTAAAACTCTCTTATTCTTATATTTGAGTTATAAAATATTAACAATACTGTGAGAACTACCAGTAAATGAGTATTTAATATGTTCTACATGTTACACTAAGCTCCTTACTCAAGTCATATTGCTTAGTCTTTGCAAAAAATTCACGAGATTAGTAATACCATCCACCATCCACATTTACACAGGGGAAAGCTCGGATTTTGAGAGAGTGTCAAGTCACTATTTCAAGGTCACACAGCTAAAAGGTGGCAGGAGAAAGAAGGAAGACCAGGCTGTCTGACTCCCAGACGGGGGCTCTTGTCTCTCCCTGTCTGCCTGTCCTAACACAAGATTCGGGAAGCATTCAGGGCTCTGAGAAACCTGCGTGGATAAAACTAGATCCCTCATTTATTCCCATAATTTGGTTCCAGTGGCCTCATTCATGGGTGAGCATGATTCGTCTATTACATAGTGGAGGCCATGCCAGCGAGTTTCTCTGGCTTTTCATTTCCAAGTTGCTGCCGTTGATTTGCTGTTATGAGAGAGCTCCTTAATTTTCTAGGATGTTGTTTTTCCTATTTTCTCTAGCTTACGATAATCGGGGAAAGGACACTTATAGTCTCCCAAATTAGATTTGATATCTATCTACTCCGCAGAGTTTATGTGAAGCTTAAATGAGCTTATGCGCGTAAGGTACCGTTTCAATGTTAAGACATCACACAAATGGAAAAATAATATGATGTTGATTACAGAGAGTACATCATATGTCAGCACTTCTTATGTTCCCCAAAGTAAATCAATAAGATAGTAATAATGATAGCTAACAGTTGTTGAGAGCTAACAAGGTACGCTATGGATTAGGCTAAGTGCTTGACATGGATTATTTCTAATATTTTCCAAACAGCCGTGCGAGATGAGTAGGATAAAAATCTCCATGTCACAGATGGAGAAACTGGGCTCTGAGTGCTGAGAAAATTGACGTGATCAGCTGGATGGGAACACTGGAGGTCTGATACAGGATGGCTTTTTAGCCTCTATCCATCTATTCGTTCTACACCTGGTTTGTTAGGTGGTTTGTTTCGCTTAATAAACAGAAACCGAACTTTGCAAATCAGATTTTTAGGATTGCATTTTCTAATGTGATATTCCATGTTTCCAGCTTCATCTAGGAGGATAAGTTTTTTAAATTAGTTCACATACAGATTTGTGCTAAGCCCTGGTGGATTTCTCTTCCTTTCTTCTTGTGAGCAGACATCCCTCAACCCAGCCCAGTGTGTTAGAGGCACAAACGTATGATTGGCAATAGTTACTAACATCTCATGACAGACTGAGAGCTCTCAGACAGGTACTGTCCTGGAATGGAATGTATGTCTGAAATATATCACTCTGAATGAGAAAGAAAGGTAACTGTTTGCTGAAATCTAGCTGCTATCAACTCAGATCTGGACAGATTAAATGCAATTAATACCATGTTCTTTGGACAACCATAGTCTTTGCATCAGAAATCTGCAGGAATATGATCCAGTGACTACTCTTTTGTGGCAGATTTTGGTGGGCAAAGTCATATTTTATATGTAAATGTATACTCTGTTTTTGATATTTAATGATAATATAATGATTTCTTCATGTTTTAAACAGTCATCTTACAGCATGTTTAAAAACTACAAAATAATATACATTTAAAAAATCTCTAGTGTCAGAAGGTGCGTTTCTGACCCATTCAAAGCTTTATAGCTAAGATTTGGGGACTTATGTCTAGAGATACAATGAAAGCCAATTGTTGCATCCCAAGCTTCTGAAGCAGATGTTCTCTGGGCAAACTCATCAGAAGAGTACAGCTCCTGTGTCTTCTAGGCTTAAAATCCTTTGTAAATGCACTGTTAGCTACAAACCATCAGGGATATTTTTCCCTGAAGGCAAAAGCCTGGTCCTTCACTTTACCAGTGAGGAAGAAAACGCATTGTCTCCATATGTACAATTTTTTTTTTTTTTTAATTTTATTTATTTATTTATTTATTTATTTTTGGCTGTGCTGGGTCTTCGGTTCGTGCGAGGGCTTTCTCTAGTTGCGGCAAGCGGGGGCCACTCTTCATCGCGGTGCGGGGACCGCTCTTCATCGCGGTGCGCGGGCCTTTCACTATCGCGGCCCCTCCCGTTGCGGGGCACAGGCTCCAGACGCGCAGGCTCAGCAGCTGTGGCTCACGGGCCCAGCCGCTCCGCGGCATGTGGGATCCTCCCAGACCAGGGCTCGAACCCGTGTCTCCTGCATTAGCAGGCAGATTCTCAACCACTGCGCCACCAGGGAAGCCCCATATGTACAATTTTTATAAAGAAGTCTATCTCAGATTATACTTCATGTTCAATAGTTGCTTCACAAGCCAAAGAAGATCTACGTTATCTTTTAAATCTCAACCTAACACTAATCGGCCTTCTGGAAATGTCCTGAGAGAAGGTCCTGGAAGGGTGCCCATATGCGTGAGCATGTAGTGGAGGAGAGGGCTTTGTGGAAAGTGGCTGGCACGGATGTTAAAACAATATGTAATATTATAGGTTCAGGACTGATGATGTCTGATGTCTAGGCATCTTGCACCAAAATTTCCAAGGTATCTCACAATTCCAGTTGTCATGATGTCTTGGTGTTTAAAATGACAGCAAACTAAATTTTTCATCTTAGCAGTTCTCAGCTGTGAATTACATTTTACATGAATCTACATTTTTAGTCTTAAACCAGAAATTACTGGACTTTTGGGGGGAGGGGTATTTATGCTTAATAATGATGTTAATGAGTTACCTATGTAACCGTGAGAGCCCCAGGTGTCATCCTGTTCCATCCCACTGGCCCATCAGAGGTCTTAGGCACTTTCATGCTCAGATATCAGTCCTACTTGAAACCAGAGATTGCAGCACAAGTGCAAGGAGGTGGGCTTAGGACAATGAACCTACTATACAATGAACCATTAAGGACTACTATACATCAGGCATTATGCTGCACAGCACACTACCTCAATTAGTTCCCAGCAATTTGGATACCATCTGCTACATTATAAGAAGAAGCAACTGACTGAGAGAAACAAGTTAATATACGAAGGAAACAGTGACTAGAAAGTAGCACAGCCGAGGGGCAATTTTCTGTCACTTGATCGTCCATGTGATGCCTTCTGCTTCTCTACCTTTATTCTTCTGCTGGTGTTTCTATTATCCAAGCCCTCCTCACTGCGTGTTTAGATACTGCTTAGGAATCTCTCATCACGTTTCTCCCAGAACTCTTGCTCCCCAGTGTCTGACTCTGCTTCCTGACCCTCCATGTATTGGTTGAGCCTCTGTCATGACTTGCTTCCTGGGCCTGGCCCTGCCTCTCCAGTCCTGGGGTGCCCACCCAACCTCCCCTGGACTTACTTGAATTCCTGTGATGCTATGTCTGGCCTGCCATGTGAAGGTTTGGCCCACCTAGTTTGAGATCGAATGGTATTCCAGTAAGAACTTGTGTGTGTGTGTGTGTGTGTCTGAAGAAGAAAGAGGAAGAGTAAACATCACACAAGGACAGACTCTTTCTAGGCAAACTTTCCTGAGAACCTGAACATGGCCTCAATGGGCCTCCTTGGCATCCATGTGAACCTTGGGGTCTAATACACACCCTTCGGGGCACACATATCTGATGGTCTCCTGCCCAAGTATTGTGGTTGCTCTCATGAACCAGATTGGCCCAACATTGCCTTCGGGGCTGGACAAGGCTGAACCTGCAGGTAGAAGGTAAGTCTTGCTGGCAATGGGAGGAGCTGAGGCTGGCAGAGCCTGGCCTAATGCTCAGGCCTCCAAACACGCCCCAGACCTGGACGCCTCCCAGCCTTCATTCTTCAACTGCTGCTCAAATCTCAGCAGGATAGGATAACCAAGAGCTCATCAGTTCTGATAACCCTTCACTTTTGCTCCAATTACTGGCAGCATTTATCAAATGATATGTCTGGGTCAAGTTAGAGTTTAAGAAGAATCTTCTATTGCTTTTTCCACACTGATGCGTACTGGAGCATCTTGAACTGCTACAGGCATTCTTCAGCCATTAGTGCTAACAGATGCTGTGTAATAGCTCTTGAAACTATTGCTTGAGGAGTGCTCCTTTGAATGATCTTATTCATAATGATGAAGGCCATAAATTCTGAGGAATGTGAGACAATCAAATTCCTGACCTGTCTGTGACTATGGAAACTAACTGCTATTTTCAGGTAGGGCCTGAAGTTCAAAGCAAATCAGCCCTGCAGCTTTTGTTTTTTTATTTGCATGACTTAATGCTGAACCAACCCCCTGTGCTTAGTGAGGTTCAAAATAAGGTCTAAATAATCATTTCCGTCTCAGGCTTCCTGCTTTCCCAGTGGCACCCTGTTTATTCCAGTTTGGGTCAATACCAGAAGCAGAATTGTCATAAAGCCTGAGGGAAGGTTTCTGGTTCTTAGGGATCAGAGAAGGACATAGGGATGGTAGGGGATTGCAGAAGGGATTGTGATACAAGTCAATTTTCTGGAAAGATAAAGAGACTGATGAACAAAGGAGACTGAAGGAAAAAGAGACACAGAGAGATGAAAACCCAGATTTATGCAGTTTCTCCAGCCATCCTATGCTCATGTACGAACTTACTATCTCCCTGGAGCTTCATGTGTCTGGTACAAACACTGAATGTCAAGGGCATGTTCCTGCTTTCTCCTATTTGTCCTCCTCTAATCTCCAAATCAATTCCTCATTGCTTTATATTCAGGAACCATGGAAAAATATATTCTTTCCCTGTGGTTCAAAAATCCTTAAGACTTAACCTATGCCGTTTATGTATAATACTAATTATTCAGAAAAGCAATATTCTGTGTCAACACAAAAGGAAGGAAAATAAGTTAATTTCCTTAAATAATAACTACAAAATGCTTCAGGACATCCATCGACCTCCCCTTTCTTCTCAGGCCATGTTAGATCCTGATAACACTGGCAAATTACCTAAGGCCCTAAGTGAAATGAACAGATCTTTAGCTCTATTTTTGCAAAATCTGTTATAGTTTTTAGGCATTATATTTTGAAACCCTAGGGTCAGATACTGGTAGTTTATAATGCAGCTATGCATAGTTTTGATGGCATTCTCCAAAGGTTTCCATTTTCACTGGAACAAAAATCATTCTGAATTGTGGGGAGAAACTTACATTTAAATCCAATCCAACTGAATCATTTCACATGATTCTGTTGTTGAAAGCTGGGCTAAAAAGCCCATGATTCCATACAACAGAAGTTTATTTAGCACATATTATGATAAGTCATTCATTGCAGTAGGCAATTCTTCAGGAATAGGAAAATGCTGAGGATGTAGTGTGGACCTCAGAGTCCAGAGTTCATCAAAGAACATGGTGAGGAAGGAGTTAATTACAGATCAAGGCAGGCATGACCACGTACCCAAGGAAGGCTTCAAGTTCAGAGGAGGAAGCATCTTTGTTTCTCACCAACTGCAATCCACAGACTTTCTAATGTTGTCAATGTGTAGCTCATGTTTACTGAACACATGCCTGGACCAGGCTCTTTCCTGAGTATCGTCTCATTTAGTCTCTATGCAATTTCTTTCCATTTCTATTCTCATCTTACAGATGAGAAAACTGAGGCTCAGAAATGCTTCCTGACTTTCTGAAAGGTGGCCAGTGTAGCAACCAGCTGGTCCAGACCTCTGCCACCTGCCCTTGGAGATGGTCATGTGACAAGATGACCTGGGTGATAAGCATTTGAAAAGTTACGTATTCATTCTCTGGTTTTCATTATGTCTTTAAGCTGATTATATTTTTTGAATGGTATCTAGTTGCTCCAAATAACTTACCCAAAGAGATATTCAGTCAATGATTTGTTATAGTAACTCCACTTTATTTATCTGGGTCAGTAAAAGTCATTTGAATGTCTAATCATCACATTTATTTCACTGTTTTCCTTTGCTGATTTTCATTTTTTGTTTAATACAGAATTTTGAGAATTTAGGTAGTTTTCCAATAACAATACAAACCAAAGAAATAGTATTATAATACTTATTTAGATAATTTAAATGTTATTCAAATCTCTAATTGAAATGTTATAAAAATATCTGGACAACTTAAATTTTATTAAAGATAAATAATTGAAAACATATTTCTATATACACTAAAGTCTCTGTATTTTTTTTTTTACAAGTGAAGTCAGTGTTATCTGTGCACTGCTTTCTCAAACAGTCTGGAAAGTCTAGGGTATCTGAATCAGAAGATAAGGTACTAGTTTGAGCTCTGGTCCTGACTTACCTGAGGTTGATGTCAAAAACTTGGTCTCTGTATACGGGTGCTGAATCGAATCTCAGAGACAGAGTTTTGGGAGAAGCAGAAAAGAATAGCTTTATTGCTTTCCCGGGTAAAAGGGGCCACAGTTGGCTCCCGCCCTCAAAAACTGTGTGTCCCAACCAGCGGGGATTTGGTGAGGAGTTTTTTATAAAGAGCTTAAAGATACTGTCATGTGTATACCTTGACCCAGGACCCTGCCCCAAGGCTGCACTATTGTTTCTTGGCTGCTCCTCCCTTGTCTCTTCATCCCCTTCCTTCTCTGATTAGCAACTGTTCAAATCCGCCCTTTGGGACTCAGACAAAGTCATGGAGGCTGGAGTCTGTTCCCTACAAGAAACGGGAGACAGAAAGGCTTCCGTGCCCAGGAGCCCCACAGGGTCCTCCTCGGTTTCAAGGTCACTACACACACTTTGCTAATCCTGATGGAAGCACATGTGAGATTCATCCTGAGTATTGTGATGAAGGGCAGGTAAGACGATGTGTAAGAAAGGGCTTGAGGACAGCCGAACTCTTTCTAAATATCAATGTCCATCATCCACCTTGCTGAAGAGCCATCTCTTATGTGCTATCATTCTGTTCCCTCTTCCATCACGGCCACTGGGTGCCTGATGGATGCCTGTCAGACCTCCCGACCATGCTGATTGCCCTGGACGTCTAATGAACCGGATACTTGTGTCTGCCAGTCCTTTTGTGCACATTGTAGTCAGCATCTGGATTGCTGGTACTGTGCCAATCGTAATGACGTTGTCTTGTTGTTTTCTAAATACCTTTGGACACCTAAGGGCATCATGACTGAGCTGGGGTGTACGATAATGATAAAATGTGGCAAGGGCTGGATGGGCTGTAGCTTGACTCGAGTTTGACGTGACCTGATGAGATTTCTTGACGTACAATCTCTTCCTTTTAGAAAAGAGCCTTTTGGCATTGACTCAAGAATGATACATCCACGAAACAACGTTAATTTGTATGGCATGACTCACGGTGAATGAAAACAACTTTGTATTCAAGAATCATGCATTCCCAGTTAATTAATTGCCCTGGTAAATGTTGGGGTGGATTATTGGTTAGTCACACACTTTTTTTTGTTCCCAGGATGAAGGCAGGTGTGCTACTCTGGCTCACTGTATAATTTTTCATGCCTGAATTAGCCTAGTCTGCTTCTGCCATTTTCATACACTCTTCATTAAGCTCTGTCTAAACACTTAACTGTCTAAGTGTATTATTATAAAGCAAGACTATCCACAAATATTTCAAAACTGATTTAGTTAGTGTCTCTGCATATCATTGCTTGAGAAAAAACCCAATCCAATTCCCTTTAGTTTCAAAAATGGAAGGAGAGACACTGAGAGACTAAGAAAGTCACCCAAGGTCAGAGCCTGTGGTATCCAATGAAATTGGGCCCTTAGTGAGGGAAGGTTGGGACATTGGAGACCAAAAGAAAATAACAGATTTATGTCTCTTATCAACATATAATAAACCCAAATTTATAGGAAGAAAAGTTCCAATTCTTGAGGAAAGCTGTTTTTGTTATATTTTGTTGAATAATTAATATAAATAAAAATGGAAACCTTAAAATATTATTTGAGATCATGTCCAAAATGATTTTAAAACTTAACTCAAGATTTTAGAATTCATTCAAAAAATCCCTTCTATTTCTTTTTAAAAATAATTAGTATGTTAAAATAACTTAAAAGTGTTTAAGACCACCTTTAATAATAAAATAATTTATCATTATTCCATTTTGAACAGGTAATTCTGCTTTACAGACATTGCTAAAAGTGTTTTATAAAATAGGTAACTGAAGCAAAAGGAGGAATCAATTATAGAGTTTATCAGGAGAAAAATAGCAGATTTGGATCATTTAATTTTTAATATATGTTCATATATTTATCCCTACAGAAAGATATTTTTGGTACCAATTATTCTGAGCTATGGTGTCTCCAATTATTTCAAAGAAAAGGCATCATCAAAATAATTCATTAGCACAGGGAACTCTGCCTAATGCACTGTGATAACCTAAATGGGAGGAAAGTCTGATATCTCTATGTGTATGACTGATTCATTTTGTTGTGCAGTGGAGACTAACACAACATTGTAAAGTAACCATACTCCAATGAAAATTTAAAATAAATAAATAAATAAAATTAAAATACTACAATGCAAAAAAAATTATTAAATGAAATTCAGTTTAATTCTATATTAACCCTAAAATGTACATAGTACGTAGCACATGACCCTCTGAGTTGATGGAGGGGATGGCTGGCAGTGGCATATCCTCCAAACCAGCATAGCTCAGAAAGACTCTCAGTTCCAAATAGTCTAGAAGTTATTTCTTATTCTATAAAAAAGTTGTTTTTTTTTGTTTTAATTTATTTTATTGATGGCTGTGTTGGGTCTTCGTTTCTGTGCGAGGGCTTTCTCCAGTTGTGGCAAGCAGGGGCCACTCTTCATCGCGGTGCACGGGCCTCTCGCTATCGCGGCCTCTCTTGTTGCGGAGCACAGGCTCCAGACACGCAGGCTCAGCAATTGTGGCTCACGGGCCCAGCCGCTCCGCGGCATGTGGGATCTTCCCAGACCAGGGCTCGAACCCGTGTTCCCTGCATTGGCAGGCGGATTCTCAACCACTGCGCCACCAGGGAAGCCCCAAAAAAGTTGTTTTTAAAATACATTTTGAAAATACCTGATCGATGCCAAAAACATCAATCAAAATGCAAAGTGATCAGCTTCCAAGCAATCCATGTTAATTTTTTGTTGTTGTTGTTATTGTTTGTTTTTTTTAATATTGAGCTGCATGAGCTGTTCATATATTTTGGAAATTAATCCTTTGTCTGTTGATTCACTTACAAATATTCTCTCCCATTCTGAGGGTTGTCTTATCATCTTGTTTATAGTTTCCTTTGCTGTGCAAAAGTTTTTTAGTTTCATTTAGGTCCCATTTGCTTCTTTTGTTTTTATTTCCATTATTCTAGGAGGTGGGTCAAAAAAGACCTTGCTGTGATTTCTGTCAAAGAGTGTTCTTCCTATGTTTTCCTCTAAGAGTTTTATAGTGTCTGGTCTTACATTTAGGTCATTAATCCATTTTGAGTTTATTTTTGTGTATGGTGTTAGGGAGTGTTCTAATTTCATTCTTTTACATGTAGCTGTCCAGTTTTCCCAGAACCACTTATTGAAGAGGCTGTCTTTTCTCCATTGTATATCCTTGCCTCCTTTGTTATAGATTAGTTGACCATGGTGGGTGAGTGGGTTTATCTCTGGGCTTTCTATCCTGTTCCATTGATCTATATTTCTGTTTTTCTGCCAGGACCATACTGTCTTGATTACTGTAGCTTTGTAGTATAGCCTGAAGCTAGGGATTCTGATTCCTCCAGCTCTGTTTTTTTTTTCCCTCAAGATTGCTTTGGCTATTCGGGGTCTTTTGTGTCTCCATACAAATTTTAAGAATTTTTGTTCTAGTTCTGTAAATAATGCCATTGGTAATTTGATAGGCATTGCATTGAATCTGTAGATTGCTTTGGGTAGTATAGTCATTTTCACAATATTGATTCTTCCAATCCAAGAACATGGTATATCTCTCCATCTGTTTGTGTCATCTTTGATTTCTTTCATCAGTGTCTTATAGTTTTCTGAGTACAGGTCTTTTACCTCCTTAGGTAGGTTTATTCCTAGGTATTTTATTCTTTTAGTTGCAATGGCGAATGGGATTGTTTCCTTAATTTCCCTTTCTGATTTTTCATTGTTAGTGTATAGGAATGCAAGAGATTTCTGTGCATTAATTCTGTATCCTGCAACTTTACCAGATCGATTTAGCTCTAGTAGTTTTCTGGTGACATCTTTAGGATTGTCTATGTATAGTATCATGTCATCTGCAAACAGTGACAGTTTTACTTCTTCTTTTCCAATTTGTATTCCTTTTATTTTATTTTTTCTTCTCTGATTGCCACGACTAGGACTTCCAAAACTATGTTGAATAATAGAGGTGAGACTGGACATCCTTGCCTTTTCCTGATCTTAGAGGAAATGGTTTCAGTTTTTCACCATTGAGAAGGATGTTTGCTGTGGGTTTGTTGTATATGGCCTTTATTATGTTGAGGTAGCGTCGCTCTATGCCCACTTTCTGGAGAGTTTTTATCATAAATGGGTGTTGAATTTTGTCAAAAGCTTCCATTGAGATGATCATATGGTTTTTATTCTTCAATTCGTTAATATGGTGTATCACATTGATTAATTTGCATATATTGAAGAATCCTTGCATCCCTGGGATAAATCCCACTTGATCATGGTGTATGATCCTTTTAATGTGTTGTTGGATTCTGTTTGCTAGTATTTTGTTGAGGATTTTTGCATCTATATTCATCAGTGATATTGGTCTGTAATTTTCTTTTTTGTAGTATTTTTGTCTGGTTTTGGTATCAGGGTGATGGTGGCCTCGTAGAATGAGTTTGGGAGTGTTGCTTCCTCTGCAATTTTTTGGAAGAGTTTGAGAAGGATGGGTGTTAGCTCTTCTCTAAATGTTTGCTAGAATTCACCTGTGATGCCATCTGGTCCTGGACTTTTGTTTGTTGGAAGATTTTTAATCACAGTTGCAATTTCATTACTTGTGATTGGTGTGTTCATATTTTCCATTTCTTCCTGGTTCAGTCTTGGAAGTTTATACCTTTCTAAGAATTTGTCCATTTCTTCCAGATTGTCCATTTTATTGACATAGTGTTGCTTGTAGTAGTCTCTTAGGCTGCTTTGTATTTCTGCAGTGTCCATTGTAACTTCTCCTTTTTCATTTCTAATTTTATTGATTTGAGTCCTCTCCCTCTTTTTCTTGATGAGTCTGGATAAAGGTTTATCAATTTTGTTTATCTTCTCAAAGAACCAGCTTTTAGTTTTATTGATCTTCGCTATTGTTTTCTTTGTTTCTATTTCATTTATTTCTGCTCTGATCTTTATGATTTCTTTCCTTCTACTAACTTGGGTTTTGTTTATTCTTCTTTGTTTGTTCCTTTATGTGTAATGTTACATTGCTTATTTGAGATTTTTCTTGTTACTTGAGGTAGGATTGTATAGCTATAAACTTCCCTCTTAGAACTGCTTTTGCTGCATCCCATAGGTTTTGGATCATCATGTTTCATTGTCATTTGTCTCTAGGTATTTTTTGATTTCCTTTTTGAATTTTTCAGTGATCTCTTGGTTATTTAGTAACATATTGTTTAATCTCCATGTGTTTGTGTTTTTTACGTTTTTTTCCCCTGTAGTTTATTTCTAATCTCATAGTGTTGTGGTTGGAAAAGATGCTTGATATGTTTTCAATTTTCTTAAATTTACCAAGGTTTGGTTTGTTACCTAATATGTGATCTACCCTGGAGAATGTTCCATGTGTACTTGAGAAGAAAGTGTAATCTACTGTTTTTGGATGGAATGTCCTATAAATATCAATTAAATCTATGTGGTCTATTGTGTCATTTAAAGCAATGTTTCCTTATTAATTTTCTGTCTGGATGATCTGTTCATTGGTGTAAGTGAGGTGTTAAAGTCCCCCACTATTATTGTGTTACCGTCGATTTCCTCTTTTATAGCTCTTAGCATTTGCCTTATGTATTGAGATGCTTCTATGTTGGGTGCATATATATTTATAATTGTTATATCTTCTACTTGGATTGATCCCTTGATCATTATGTAGTGTCCTTCCTTGTCTCTTGTAACATTCTTTATTTTAAAGTTCATTTTATCTGATATGAGTATTGCCAGATTTTTTTTGATTTCCATTTGCATGGAATATCTTTTTCCACCCCTTCACTTTCAGTCTGTATGTGTCCCTAGGTCTCAGGTGAGTCTCTTGTAGACAGCATATATATGGGTCTTGTTTTTGGATCCATTCAATGAGCCTGTGTCTTTTGGTTGGAGCATTTATTCTGCTCACATTTAAGGTAATTATGGATATATATGTTGCTATTACACTGTTCTTCATTGTTAGGGGTTTGTTTCTGTAGGTCTTTTCCTTCTCTTGTGTTTCCCACTTAGAGAAGTTTCTTTAGCATTTGTTGTAGAGCTGGTTTGGTGGTGCTGAATTCTCTTAGTTTTTGCTTGTCTGTAAAACTTTTCATTTCTCCCTCGAATCTTAATGAGATCCTTGCGGGTAGAGTAATCTTGGTTTTAGGTTTTTCCCTTTCATCACTATAAATATCATGCCACTCTCTTTGGCTTGTAGAGTTTCTGCTGAGAAATCAGCTGTTAACCTTATGGGAGTTCCCTTGTATGTTATTTGTCGTTTTTCCCTTGTTGCTTTCAATAATTTTTCTTTGTCTTGAACTTTTGTCAATTTGATTACTCTGTGTCTTGGAGTGTTTCTCCTTGGGTTTATCCTGCCTGGGGCTCTATGCTTTTTGGACTTGGTTGGCCATTTCCTTTCCCATGTTACAGAAGTTTTTGACTATAATCCCTTCAAATATTTTCTTGGGTCCTTTCTCTCTCTCTTCTCCTTCTGGGACCCCTATAATGTGAGTGTTGTTGCATTTAATGTCCCAGAGGTCTCTTAGGCTGTCTTCATTTCTTTTCATTCTTTTTTTTTTTTTAATTCTGTTCCACAGCAGTGAATTCCACCATTCTGTCTTCCAGGTCACTTATCCATTCTTTTGCCTCAGTTTTTCTGCTATTGATTCCTTCTAGTGTATTTTTCATTTCAGTTACTGTATTGTTCATCTCTTTTTGTTTGTTCTTTAATTCTTCTAGGTTTTTGTTCTTTAAATTCTTCTACGTCTTTGTTGAACATTTCTTGTGTCTTCTTGATCTTTGCATCCATTTTTTTTCCGAGGTCCTGGATCATCTTCACTATCATTATTCTGTATCCTTTTTCTGAAAGGTTGACTATCTCCACTTCATTTAGTTGTTTTTGTGGGGTTTTATCTTGTTCCTTCATCTGGTACATAGTCCTCTGCCTTTTCCTTTTGTCTATCTTTCTTTGTATGTGGTTTTTGCTCCACAGGCTGCAGGATTGTAGTTCTTCTTGCTTCTGCTGTCTGCCCATTGGTGGATGAGGCTATCTAATCCATGTTAATTTTATATTACATGGATAAAGGGGACAACATGTATAAGCTGCAACTCAGGCTGCTATGGGTTGAATTGTGTCCCCCAAAGGGATAAGTAGATGCCCCAACCCCCAGTACCTGTGACTATGACCTTATTTGGAAATAGGGTGTTGGCAGATATAATCAAGTTACGATTAGGGTGGACCCTAAGTCAATATGATTGGTGTCCTTACAAGAAGAGAAGAGGCACAGACACACAGGGTAAAAGCCATGTGATGACAGAGGCAGAGGTTGGAGTGATGGATTTGCAAGTCAAGGGATGCTGAGGACTGAAGGTCACCACCAGAAGTTAGGAGGAGGCAAAGGGAGCGTCAATCCAGAGTCTCAGCAGGAGCATGTTGCTTCTGACATCTTGATTTCAAATGTCTATCCTCCAGAATTGTAGGAGAATATATTCCTGTTGCTTTAAGCCTCCCAATCTGTGGTAGTTTGTTACAGCAGCCCTAGGTAACCAATACAGATTTTGATTTTTTTAAAATATATATACAAAATATGGTAACCATCTCAGAATACATAGAAAAATGTTACATAAACTTCTAACAATAGCAACATAAGTGAGGATCCACTTGTATCATTAGTTCTTCTATCTCAGTAGAATTCTTAGTGCTATATTCAATTTAGTAAGTGTTTGTCTCCTTGTTGGAAATTGTTGGCTTATTTCTCTAGGCTTCAGATTAATTTAAACTTCAGTTCTTCAAAATTTCAGATTTGAAAGTTTTGCCTGTTGCCATGACACTCCTAACATGGGTCCTCTGTGTCTACTCAATAGTTTATGCATTAAACACCCTATATTTTCCAGATTCCAGGATGGCTGTTTCTTCTGAAGCTACTTGCTAATGTGGATATCCTATTTTCTCAATGAACCAATTTAAAGAGAACAATGACCTCAGCATTACATATTGTTCTGGATTGAACTTGTCCCCCAAAAAGGTATATTGAAGTAGTAACCCCCAGGACTTCAGAATGTGATTGTATTTGAAAATGGGGTCTTTGTACCCATAATCAAGATAAAATGAGATCATTAAGGTGGACCCTAATGCAATACAACTTGTGTCCTTATAAGAAGAGACACAGGAAGGACACCATGTGACAGTGGAGGTGGAGAGAGATTGGAGTGATCCAGCTGCAAGTCAAGGAACACCAAGGGTTGCTGGCAACCACCAGAAGCTAAGAGAGGAGGCATGGGACAGATTCTTCCCTAGAGCCTTCTTAGAGAACATGGCCCTGCCAACACTTCTGGCCTTTAGAACTGTGAGAGAATACACTTCTGTTGTCTTAAAACACCCAGTTTATGGTGCTTGGAATGACAATCTTAGAAAACTAATACACATATGAAGTATAATAAGTCTTTGACTGTAACTTTTTTATAAGAAAATATGAGAAGTAAATTATGGAAGTCCTTGACCTTTCTATTTCCAAAAGCATTACCTTAAACATTAATTTTCTAAAAGATACAGAAAATGCCATTTTCAAGTGGTTAGTTCATAGAAAGTTGAACAATAATCATTGATCTATCTGGGCTATCAAAAGGTGAAGAGTGTGAAGTTTTATAATTTTATGGGTCACAGGTGACAAGCAAGAATGTGTAAGTTATTGGTCCTTACCAATGTGCATACAAAAAAAGAACCAAATATTCACTGGTGTTCTGCTCATGGTCTCAACAAGATTCTTTGAACAGTATCATTTAGATGAAACAGTTATGAATGTGGAAAGCAAAATTATTTTTTCAAAACAATTCAACACTATTCTTAGAGAGAAACATTAAATTGAAGTGACTTGTGCCATTCACTATGTTTCCATATTGCTGAACTGTTTTCTACAGCCCAAGTCTTACCAAAAGAGTCAACTTTTCCTCCTAGAGAGCTCTGCCCTGTGGCATGTGGCTCACATCTCCTTGACATGCCTTCCTACCCTCTAGAGTCTGCCTTTTTGGTTCAAGGCATAGATTACTTGTCATTTGAATAGTCTGTCTGAAGAGACCCAAAGGATTCTGAATTTAGGATCTCTTCTGCGTAACTAGTCTTCCCATCCATTAAAAAATGGTGACTGTAGCTAGTGCTCCCTTTAGGTCATGAGTTCCATTAAGGAGAATGAATAGAGCATTTATTTTTTATCTCCAGCACTCAGGACTGCATTGGGCACATATTTGACAGTGATATCAAAGTTAGGTCCAAAGAATGCATCCATTCTAATAAGTACAGGTAAGTATAGGGATGCTGAGAGATTTTAAAAAGGCTACTTGTTCTTCCTTTATTTCTGCTTCCCTTCTTTCCTTGCCTAATTCCCTACTTTCTTGGTCAAACAGTTGCCACAATACTTGCTGAATCCTAAGAATTAGCATTATTGATTGAGTTTTGATCTATTGACATATCAATCAATCGATTAATCAATAAAACTTGGTTAAGGATACTTTCTCAATCCTGCACAAAAAATTTGATCATGATGTATATATTAAAAAGTAGCAGAGACTTGTGTCAACAAGTTTGGATAGACTCATTAAGCATTTCCTAAATTTGTCATTTTCATGGATTTTAGCAAAATGAAGGCCACTATGTCTATTTTATAGAAGAAATTAAGAAGAGGCTCGGTAATACAAAACACTCAATAATGATAGTTTAACATTTTTTTCTCAACTAAAAAAATACTTTTATACTGTTAACTTGTTTTTATTGGAGTTTTTTGGTTTTGTTTTTTTGTTTTTCTTTTTTCCCTATGTGAATGGGTGTGTTATCAAAAAAACTAAGAAAGTGAGAATGAAATTTAGGACACAAAGTGTAGAAGCAAATTGGCTGTTCTTTGTTAGAAGAGGGAATTTGATCTATTTCTAGTTTTTCAAAAGGCATTAATTTCTTGGTTTTGCTACATCAAGTGTAAGGAGATTACCTTAAGAAGCTCTCTTAACAAGGGCAAAATAATGTATCTTTGTGAAGAGTTAAGAGCACATATCCTAAATCATAAAAAGTAACCAGGGGACGATATTTGCTGAAGAATTAAATTACTCCATGAAGAAGATTAAAAGATGGGGGTAGAAGAAAATTCTTTCTCTATTTTTCATATACATTTGATTCTTTTTTAAGTGTTAGCACTTTAGATGGGTGGTTCTCTTTCTCTCTCTCTCTTTTTCTCCCTTACTTCCTTCCTCCCTCTCTTCCTCCCTTTCTCTTTCTCTCTCTCAGATTTTTTGTTTTCATTCTGTGACCCTTTCAGGGATGCTATCAACATCTGAGCCCCTGACTGTGTCAGAAAAATCCTCAAAAAGGTATATGACTTGAGCTTAACCTCTGAGGGATCAAACGTTTAAAAACCAATTGGTTTTTGTGTATATTTATGTAATTGACCAATAGTTGAGGTCAGCCTGAAGACAAAGGCAAGCAAGAAAGGCATGGAAGGTGATTCAGAAGCAGTTTGGAAAACTAACAAATCAATAAGTCAAGGAGATGTTAGAAGTGAGATGAAAAGAGTTTTCACCTGTTTGGAACTTTGGTTGATGATGATCACTCATCCAGAGGAGAACTGAGAGCTGGGTATGGGCTCAATGGGAGAAGGTTCAGGGATGGACCAGGGATGTCTGCCATCGATGGGCATGTAAAGGAGTTTGATATGCTTCCTCTATGCTTGGCATATGCTTGGCATTGAATGTGCCAAGAAATATAAAGGTGGAAGGCCCAGAGAGTTGGAACTCAGCTTGAGTGACTAACCCTGGGGAGGTCTTCTTCAAAGAAATTCACTGTGAGTTTCGGCAATTGCACTTGTTTAGGTAAACCTGAAACCAGAATGAGAGTGTAGGATTCATATTTTAAGGAAAAGGAGAAGGCGAATGAAAGAAAATCTCCTTTATTAAATGAACTTTTGTGTGTGTAGCAGACATTAGGTTGGGTGCTCTAAATGCATAAGTTACTCACTTTTCAAAAAACAAAGTTGGTATTTTTTCTCTGCAGATGAAGGCATTGAGTCTCCAAGAGGCTGAGGAATTTCCTCCATAACATACAACCATCTCAGCTGATATAACTCTGAGCCATTTTTTCTCCCAAACTATTCTTAGTTTTTCTGTTTTTGCTTCACTTCTCTTCTGCCCCTCTGAGTATGACTCTCTCCTAGGAGTACCTATAAGATAGGCTAAGATCTTACTTTTAATTCTACTTCCTTCTCATCCTCAAGAAAGCATATTTGAACCCATGCAAATGAAACGATAACACCATTTTCTTTTTCTTTTTTTTTTAACATCTTTATTGGAGTATAATTGCTTTACAATGGTGTGTTAGTTTCTGCTTTATAATAAAGTGAATCAGCTATACATATACATATATCCCCATATCTCCTCCCTCTTGCGTCTCCCTCCCACCCTCCCTATCCCACCCCTCTAGGTGGTCACAAAGCACCGAGCTGATCTCCCTGTGCTATGCAGCTGCTTCCCACTAGCTATCTATTTTACATTTGGTAGTGTATATATGTCCATGCCACTCTCTCACATCGTCCCAGCTTACCCTTCCCCCTCCCCGTGTCCTCAAGTCCATTCTCTACATCTGTGTCTTTATTCCTGTCCTGCCCCTAGGTTCTTTGGATAACACCATTTTTAAAAGGTAACCTTGCATCTATTCTAATAAAAATCTCAGCTATTATTTGCTGGGTTCTTACTCAGCAAGGCCATGCAAGGAACTAAGTGTCTTAAAAGTGTTGCCTCTTTTAATCTTCACACCAGGCCAATATGGTAGCAAAAACTACCTTAGAAGTTAGGAAGACTGAAAAGCAACATTTAAATCCAAATTTCTAATTTCCAAGTGCTGGTCTTCACCACTGCTCAACACTACTGAACACAGGAAACACATGTATACTGAAATGCAGGCTGACAATGACCCGGCACTTCATAAGTATTAACAAATGTCTGCTGTAGACATGAATAAATAAGTGAAAATATTTACAAAAAAATGTAAGTCACAGTCAACCTTTGACACTGTAATGTTCATGCTAATACAATATTTACAATAGTTCTGATAACTAATGCTCAACCCACAAATGTGTCCCCAAACTGTAGATGAGAACATGTCCTTTGGTCAGTTTGCTTTCTTTTTATGGTACATGCCTGTAATTTACTTGCCGAGAAAAAGAAAGCTGGAACCAGAGAAAGCAGGAGAAATGGCCAAAAGATATCATGTGCATTACAGGTCATGCTTAAAATTGTTTACGAACTGGTAGAATTCTGGCTGTGTTTCAATGGAATGGCACAAAAATAATGTGTTCTTTGCCTGAGAGAACTCATTTCCATATGATAGGGAAGGAAAACTAAGCAAAAAGTTCCATTCTGTTCTGTCAAGTGTTCTAACAGCTGAGTACATTGGGGTGCCAGAAGGGTCTAAAGCCATCTCATGAGAGGAGGTTCAGTGACACAAAACAGCAATCAGAACCGGATCAAGGTGAAAACTTGACTTCTGTAGAGGATTGCCAGGTTTAGCAAATAAAAATACAGGCTGCTCAGCTAAACTTGAATGTCACATAAACAAAGAATCATTTTTTAGTATCAATGTAAGTATACTTCAACATCACATGAGACATACTTAACCTAAAAAATAATCCATGGTTGATCTGAAACTTAAATTTAACAGCATTCTCTATTTTATCTATCAACACCACTTATAGGTAAACTAGAAGCCAGTTAAATTTTTATCTGGCTTTATCTGGCATTATCTGGCATTATCTGTTCTATAGAATTGATAATGATTTTCATATCTAATTTATACTCTGAGGTCCTCACCTTTAATAATCTTTTAATTTTTAAAAAATTATTGTGTGTGCTCTTATAGCAAGAGTCTGCTACAGGTTTGTGGAAATATAGAGGGAGAGTTGTATAAAATATATTCTCAATTGAGAAGCAAGGCTTACTTAATATATTTTTAAAAATACTAAAACTTATCCTCAGCCAAAAGCTAAAAGATCTGATTTACCAAGATATTATTGTATATCATCACTTCAATGAAGCACCGGGGAGAGTTACAACTGAATGAATTCCAGGTTCTTTTCCATCCCAGAGACTGAGGCAGTGACAATTAAAAAGCAGTTGGAGGTACAATCTCTTACTCACTTTCAAGAATATTACCTGCATCAGAAATAGAGACACAGATGTAGAGAACAAACGTATGGACACCAAGGGGAGAAAGTGGTGGGGCGGGGTGGTGGTGGGATGAATTGGGAGATTGGGATTGACATATATACACTAATATGTATAAAATGGATAACTAATAAGAACCTGCTGTATAAAAAAATAAATAAAATAAAATTCAAATATTCCAAAAAAAAAAAAAAAAGAATATTGCCCGCATGCCTCTTCCAAGAGACCTGGGTTCATAATTTTCCCTCTGAAGTTTTATCTCGCCTCCTGTTTCACGAAGGCTTCTTCTACAGATGGCATAACTACATAGTTAATAACGGTTAGGTGATTTGCCTGAGATGACACCTTGAGTCACACCTTGAAAGCTGTCACCAGAGTCCACAGCTTTCGGTGTTCAGTCCCTGCCTTGCTCAGAGGCCGACTTAACCCGCCTTTAAAACTCACGTCCCTGATGACTGAAGACAATAGCCATCATCAGCGATGGAAGAGACACAAAAGCCTAGACCTGGAGCCCTAACTCAGAAGGTAGATGCAGCCGCCAGTGTTAACTCAGTGCTGTGCCAGAATGTTCCCTGACAGCCTCCCGAGGACTCAGTTGCCCTAGAAAGATACAAATTCACCTCTTCATGGGACAGCACACCAATCCTAGTCTTTATAAGCCAAATGAAAGAAAAAGGACCTGGCATTTTTAGAATCCTCTACTGGAAGATAAATGTTTACTGGGAAAATTGACCTTTTTAATACCCACTTGCCTATCAACTCTACTTTCAAGAGAAATTTCAAGTTGGATGGGCTAATATGAATAAACCTTAAAAGTAAACACAGGCTTTTAGTAGTTTTCAGGGTTTTTTTCTGGGTCAGCTTGTTTCTCTCACTGCAGAGCTGGTGGAGGAAAAAATCCTCATACTTTTTTATGTGTATGCCCTCATTTTCTTCCCCAGGAAATAAACTGCACAAGACTGCCAATCATTACTTTTAAATAATTTTAGAAGAACGATTTCTGGCATTTTATTCTATACAGGTACCTTCAGCATGTAATCTAGAAGTCTTTTTTTTTTTTTCTGTAGTAAAAAGGTTACCATTGTTCTACCATGTACTTGTCTCTGTCATAGCTTCCAGAAAGAATCCATTCCAGGCCACAGGGATAGATCACCTGTCTATCTTCCTCACCTCTCAATAGGATCACTCTTGTTGGCAGAATAAACAAATCACTATTTTAAAGGCCTCCCTCTGACTTTGCCTCCTGAGATCACCCACGAGAATTTTATACCAGTCAGTCTGCAGTGCAAACGGTTATGTGTGCTAGTGTTAATTAGAAGAAGGAAAAAAAAAAAAAAAAAAAAAACCAGTACAGGGCTTCCCTGGTGGCGCAGTGGTTGAGAGTCTGCCTGCCAATGCAGGGGACACGGGTTCGAGCCCTGGTCTGGGAAGATCCCACATGCCGCGGAGCAACTGGGCCCGTGAGCCACAACTACTGAGCCTGCGCGTCTGGAGCCTGTGCTCCGCAACAAGAGAGGCCGCGATAGTGAGAGGCCCGCGCACCGCGATGAAGAGTGGCCCCCACTTGCTGCAGCTAGAGAAAGCCCTCACACAGAAACGAAGACCCAACACAGCCAAAAATAAATAAATTAATTAATTAATAAATTAAAAAAAAAAAAAGAAAAACTCACAGCTAACATCTTAAAAAAAAAAAAACCAGTACAGTATATTCCTTTTCCATACATTACATGGATTTTTCTCTGTATTTATTCTTTATATCCTACAATTATCATTACTTGTGTTTAGTATTATAATATGTTGAGTAGCAATGGAATACTTGGGAATACATCATCTTCCAACTCAAATGGTACGTTTTCTGTCAATCTGGGACTCTGTCTTTCTGCTTTATCATAATAAAGAGGCTTATATAACAGAATTTTATAATTTCTACACTTTCAACTGCCCTATGAGTATTTTTGGAAAAAAATAAAGTTGGCTTTCTTTTTTAATGCAGTGAATTAGATATTTTATTTTTCTCAATGGGAAACAAAAAATAATAAGAAAACAAAAATAATAGGAATATAATAATAATAACAAGAAGAAGAAAGAATATGAAGAAAACAAAAATAATAGATGCCCAGTGAAATACTCTTACTTCTTTTTTCCCTTTTAAAAATGGTTTTCTCTCAGATTACATAACAGAATAAATTATATAACCAAGTACTTTTATTTCTCATATTTTAATAATTGAGGGCTCAATTAAACTAGGAAGAATACCCATAGAACCCATGAGATCCAAAAGCACTTAATAGTTATTTTGTAGTGAACTTTTCAAATCAATATTTAGAAATGTGATGCTAAATGTTCTGTTTGTTATGTTAATATTTAAATGAGTCAAGAGTTTCTGGTTCTTGAAAGTTTCATAGAGTATCTTTTGATCTTGATGAAGTCTGCCAAATAATTCTCCATGCTTCCTTAAGAACCAATTCATATATTGTGTTTATAGTGCAGTTAGGACTTTGGATCAATTTTGCCAAGAGCTATGTGTCAAAGATCAACTCTTTTATTAGTCTGATGTGAATAAAGGTTATAATTATAATCAAGTGTGATTGATTTATGTGTGTGACTTTTCATTAATTTATAATAGTCTTTGGATTTCATGTAACATCTTCAGTGTAATTTTGAAATATAAGAAGAGTCTGCTGAAAGCTGACAGAGAAAATTACATTCTTTTCTCAACCACATTTATACCTATTGGAGTTCTGAAAAACAGTAAGTCAATCTTAGACAGTGAATAATGTTCAGAATGTCCAGAACCATAAAACTCCAGAATTCACTCACCCAAAGTAGTATACAAAAATTACCCACTAAAGTCTAGTTTGGTTGCTTCTCTGAAAGTCTGGATCTATTTCAAGGTGAGAAAACTAAAATAAATAAATAATAAAACTAAAAATGTTCACATTAAATCAATAGCATTTCATTAACTTATGCTGCATTAAAATGAAAATAACACAGAGTCAAATAATAGTAAGAGAATAATCAGAACCAAAGACTTTAGCTTTGTAAAGCTACTACAATTAACTTAAAGCTTCAATCAGAGCTTCCTAGTAGCCAGAGTAAATATAGAACATCAGAGGTTTTATGGCTCTCCTTTTCTAGTAAAAGAAAGTATATTAATCAGTCAGTAGAGGCAACTTTTTGTCTAATCTGAGTTTTCCCACATCTCATTTTTATGCAATATTGAATGCCATGGGGAAGGCTGTCTTCAAAGGCAGTTTCACCAAAAAGAAAAAAAAATGCAGGGGTGTTCCACCTATAGCTGTATCTTATAGTCATCTTTTGTAAAAGCTGCTAGCAGATATTGTTTGGCTTCACGAAGGCGTGACTGGTACGTTATCTGCTAACCTGTCATCACCTGAAAGAGTGATTGGCATCCTTAAGTACCTGTGAAGCGTAGCCTCTGAGCTGTAACCACTGATGAGAACACAGGCTCTGAATCAGACCACCTGCATTTAATGCCAGGGCAAGGGCAAGGTACTAACCAATATCTCTGTACAGGGAATAAATTGCATAGAGCGTGTCTGATGCATATTAAGTGCATTAAGACAAGCTAGACATTATTATTTTTATCTGTTAGTATATTATCATCAACATGTCCTTTCAAAACCAGAGACTTTCTGTGTCTTCAAAAGTATTCTAGTAAAGAAGAATCTGTGACCAAGTAGACAGCCCTCTTTCTTCTTTCCCTCCCACTTCCCTCCCAAAATCACAATGTTTTGAACACGCGTGTTCTATTGCTCAAAGATATTGCGAAAAAAGATTTTCATTGGGAAACCAACATTCATAATGCCCATCACGTCTTAAGCTGCACGTCCAATGGAGTGTAAAATATACCTAAAAGGAGAAGAAGCTGTATTTAAGTACACAATGGTGTACTTTTTAAGTGCAAAATAGAATATTCACAGTGGTAGGCAGTGGTGAAGAATAAAGAGCTCTTTGTAGCAAGGTCCATTGTGTCACCAGCTAAGAGGCCAAATGACAGCCATAACGAAGTCTGGGAATATAACGTGTCACTTCTCTCATTCCTATTTGCCCAGAGGTGTCCTTGGGTTTGGCTCTTCACTTAGATCATGGAAATCCTGGGGCCAGAACCAAATTCCTCTGCCTGTTCTCACTCGCATCACTAAAATCAGCTTACAATCCATTTCTTACAATCCATTTGACCAAGCTTTACAAAATGATTTTAGGCAAAACGCTCAACCTCTTTGGACATCAGTTAGCTCGCCTGCACTTGAGGTTAACACACCTGGTCCCTCTGACTCACAGGTGTGCTGTGTTGATCAAGTAAGACCCACAACACTGACAGCGGATTGACCTTATGATTGAACAGTGGGATACAGTGGGGACCTCTCTGCTCACCCACTCAGACTGGTTACTAGCCGGGTGAGATTACTCATTTAAGCCCTCTGAGAATAAGCTTTATTCTTTGTGACATGTTGGGATCCATATCCATCCCACAGAGTTATGCTGCTATATTCACTGATTTCAGCACACATTTATTGAACGCTTACTGTGTGCAAGGTATGGATTTATATGCTTAAATAATGATCTACTGTATTAGAAATTGAAATTGAAGAATATAGGGCTTCCCTGGTGGCGCAGCGGTTGAGAATCTGCCTGCCAATGCAGGGGACACGGGTTCGAGCCCTGGTCTGGGAAGATCCCACATGCCACAGAGCAACTGGGCCCGTGAGCCACAACTACTGAGCCTGCGCGTCTGGAGCCTGTGCTCCGCAACAAGAGAGGCCGCGACAGTGAGAGGCCCGCGCACCGTGATGAAGAGTGGCCCCCACTCGCCACAACTAGAGAAAGCCCTCGCACAGAAACGAAGACCCAACACAGCCATAAAAAAATAAATTAATTAAAAAAAAAAAGAACATATCAGCAGCAGCAGCAGCAACATTGTAGCAGCTAATATTTTTCCGCAATCATAATGTATATCTCACTGTGCCTCTATCTTCACATGGATTGTCTCATTTTGTCCTCACAACATTTCTACCTCTATCACAGCACTAACATCACCATTTTACAGATGGAGAACTCAAGGCTCCAAGAGCTTAAGGAATGTGCATATTTTCACATAGAAATGGCTTGCCTTAGTTACTGTGAAATTTTGCCGTGATTATTAACAAATACCGTTCCTCATATCCACAGTTTACTCTAAAGAGTTTGGGGGTTCCCAGAGGCCAATGAGTGTAGACAGGGATATCTGGGCACGTGGATCCCACTCTTGTTTTATATAACAACGTGAACAGATGGGAGAGGCTAATGACGTTTAGTCCCAGTTGTGTTATACAAGACTGAAGATGCCAGCAAGGGCTAGAGATCTGCCCTGAAGACTTCGTATCTCATGACCCAGATCCTAAGTCATTCTGTCTCTTAGCGTTGCCATTATTCTTCTGGTCTGTACTGCAGACTGTGTGTTTTGTACGTGAAGGTGTGTGTGTTACTGTCTGGTTTGGCCGATGATGTCTCAGGGCCCTGATGCCTGCTTCCCAAAAGTGTTGGTTTGCTCTTTATGGAAGCCTATGCTGACTGCAGCATTTGGATTTGCAGCTTCATCGCTGTTTCAGGGCTTGCTACTTAGTTAACTGCTGGTGGACCATCTGGGCTGTTCAGAGTTTTGCATGGCATTTTCTCTAGCTCACCTTGGAATCTTACATTTGGACACATTGGTCTGTTTATGAACAAAGTTCTTTGGTAAACAGCAAGATCTATGCATTAACCATTAGAGAATTGTAGGGAAAAAATAACCACATTTGATTAGTTTTAGTGTAGGATCGGGAAAGCTAAAAATGTATATGTTAGTCTAACTTGGAATTACCTGTTTGTCGTGTAAGCTTTTTACATGAATTTTGGAGAACAGTATCGTGTTTAGCACCCCTCACCTCATATCGCTTTGTGATTCAGCCTTACTGCTTTAATTCTGTTCAACTTCAAGTTCTGGCAATTGAACAAAATAAGATATGGGTGCATGTTGCAAATACCTTAACCACGTTTCCAATATTAGAACAAAGATGTTCATGGAAGACATATTGTTTCGTATATATTTTCCTTAATTTGGTTGAGTGATGTATTCCATTTACACACCAAGGGTTCTTTGTAACATAAGTCATATCCAAGTCGGCCTGCTATTGGCATATACGTGTGGAGGATATACGTAGTGCATTTCCTTATAAGTAAGTCTTCAGTCTGTTAGTGCAGTGAGCTAGTAATTGAGATTTAACTGTCTCAAACAGACATACATATAACAAATTAAAAACAAATATATATGTGTGTACACACACACATACACACACACACATTATGTGCTCCAGATTAAGACACACTGGAGGGTCATGTCTGTTTGTATCAGTGGGCTTACGAAATTATAAGCAAGAAATAATATAAATCTTTATTTTTCCTGTGCAAACGCTCTTGGATATACTACTGTATAAGCAATTTGTTTCTTGATTTCTTGGAGTCAGTAAGTTTAGGAAATTCTTTCTAATAAACATAGAGCATGATATTTGCTTTTTTCTTTTGGAGAAAGAACTATAAACTCAATCTGTAAAATGTAAGTAGGTTAATTTAAAATGACTCAAACATATTTGAATAGGTGTTAAAAGATTTTTAAAGACAAACAATAACAGAACATGATCATGTATGTAGAAAATTAATATTCAAAATTCTATAACTTTTTATCACTTTTTTCAGAAAACAAGACTTCTTTTCTTTGTTTTACTTTCTCTAGTCTTATACTATGTAACTCTGAAAGTCATTGAGAATATAAATATTGTTACTGTAATAATCCAAATGGTAATATACGTGAACATACTTAACTGTAATGCATCATTCTGAACAAATTCCCGGTCAGCTGAACAAAAGGACAATTGAAAAAAGAACAACAGGATGGCAAAGTTGATAACGAAGATAATAGTGATGTGATAAAACCAACAACAGAAATAATGAGGTATCATCCTAAAATAAATTTGGTCCTTAGGAAATTGCTATGTGACCCTAAAGAAAGCTATTATCTGAAAGGTTTTCCTTTTTTTTAAAAAGATGAAAGCAGTATATTTTTTTTCTTTTCTAAGTCCATTTAGCATGTTTCAACTTTGACCTGACAGGACGGCTAGGTTTTAATAAGTA
Source organism: Balaenoptera acutorostrata (assembly GCF_949987535.1). Taxonomy (NCBI): domain Eukaryota; kingdom Metazoa; phylum Chordata; class Mammalia; order Artiodactyla; family Balaenopteridae; genus Balaenoptera; species Balaenoptera acutorostrata. The sequence goes on from NC_080081.1 coordinate 5,990,413, forward strand.
TGTAGCGGATCAGCCTCAGTTCTGACTAATTACAACAGAAGTTTTTGATCAATGTGATAAAGGGCAAATTGCTTCCCTGGCTGCTTTGGAGAGCTTTTTGGTTCAAACTCCCTCCAACATATACACATCTTTATACTCCTAGTCCTTTTATTTATTATTGTCGGTGGTTTTTCCAAACAAATTTTCATCAATTTTCCCTAAGCTGTCTCTAAGCTTCTTATAATTTTAAAAGTATAATTAAAAATAATCTTGGAATTCTAAACTTTATGTTACAGAAGAGACTTGTTATACTGTGGTTCTAAGGGAGAAATATACTGAAAAAACTGTGCAATATCTTCTTATAGTGAACATGGGGGCATTTCTTTAAGTAGTATCACCAAAAGCCAACAGTGTTTAGTCTTTTTTTTTCTTACCAAATAGTTTTCAAAAGATAAATTTAAAATAATGAGAAATATTTAAACAGTTTAGAGTTTTACTTTTCTTGGTTTTCCTTTCCCTTAATAAACCATCCCTTTTAAAAAAAGATGTTTGGTTTTTTTTTTTTTTTTTTACTTAAATTGTTGGGAAAGAAGAATTGAAAGAATGTTAGACATCTTAGAAAAGGAAATTGCAGAGTTTACATTCTCTGAGACGGACACTAAAGGAAAGGAAGACACAGGACTGTGGAGGCATCAAGGACTCTGCTCTCAGGGTCACTCAGACCTGGATTTGAATTCTGGCTCTTCTGCTTATTCGTTGGATGCCCTCGGGTCATCGAATTAACTTCTGAGTTCCTTGATCCTTAAATGACAGAAAATATAGTTACTTATCCCACAGAGATGTCATGGGATTCTTTGTTTTACTGGGTTTGCATTTTTTTGATTATCTGTTATGCATCACATAAACTCTCCATTGTTCTTGGTGGCTCAACATCATGACTCGAGGTGACGAATAAATAGAGGATGATTTCTTGATAGAATGAACAATAGAGCTTGTGGCGAAAATTATTAAAGCAATGACCTGATCTAATTCAGTAACTTCTAGAGAGGTACCCCAAAGGAGAGAATCAGATATTAAGGAGCTGTTATCCATTGGCCCCAAGTTGATTTGTGGAAGAAATGGTAAGGATGGAGAATGAATCTCTTAATGTTCCAGGTAGGACTACTGTGTAAATTTCCTTATTATTGAAAATGACATCTATGGTCAATTGTAAAGCTCCCTGTGTTAACAGAAGAAAATTCCAGATGTAGGGGAATGATCATGGTCAGCATCCAACCTCCAGGAGGAACGAGGGTCCAACGTAATCCCTAAGGAGAAACATTTTAATGAGTCAAAGCTAAAAACACTGATGGCTACAGAGCTAAAAAGTGAGAACTGAAAATGAGGAATGAAGAGAAATCAAAAGCTTTTTGTTCACATAGTAGGCCGACTCTTAGTTCGTCTTTCTGGATCTTTTCTTATTCCCTTGGTTCCTTATTTTGAATTGCACTGTTATGCTCTTGTGTCCCTTGGAAATCCATACGTATGGTGAACTGAAATGGTGACAGTCTCCTAACTCTGAAAGTTGCTTCCTAATATTTTTCCCATTCCCCAGCAGAAGGATAAGTGGATCCCAAGTTAACAGTCAGAAGGATGGAGCTTCAAGGCTTACTCTTTTTGTGCCGACTTTAGTTCATCGGGGGCTGCTATTTTGACATTATAGAAATGCTCCTCCAGCTGAGCTGTCAATATGTGACATAGTTGTCAGTGTCCTCAAAGCCATGTCATCGACAGGCTACATCTTCCTGGAACATTTGGAGGTGGGAAAAACCATTTATAGCAAAATTGAATATGGGCACATTATAGTAGAATATTGGAAATTCACATACATTTTTAGGATAAAAACAAGGCTTCAAGAAAATGTTTCATGTTCGGTGTGATGCATTAGGACCTGACTCTGGCTAGTGGTGATGGTGATGGCATGGGGGTGGTCATGGAGGGGAGATGAAGGAAATGCTTGAAAGTCAATGTCACATATTAATAAATAGTACATATTTGTCTATAGTATGTATGGCTTTTAAACTATTTCTATTAGGCACCCAAGTCACTGTCATTGCCAAGTCAGAAATATTCATCCTGGTCACCATCATCATGACTAAAAATTATGTATGCAGTGGCAGTGATACTTTGCAAATCATAGAACAAATAGAAGGGTTTGTTTTTTTTTAATGATTCTTTTGATGCTTAATTTTAAGATTTTTTAAAAAAAATTCTGGGTTGGTTGCTTTATCTTGGCTAGAGAACAACTTTCAATCAAATATTTCTTTTAGAAGACCTGTAAAGGTACATACAAAAGTATGTGTGTTTGTATAACTAGAAGTTTTTTCTAAGAAAATTAGGTTTTTCTCTTTTGCAGTGCATTCTCACATGGAGTTACAGCACATTAATGGATGTCTAGGACTAATAACTAATGGAATTACAGTGTTTATAACAATTAACTGTTCACATAGTAGACACACAGCTGTTTGGACTTTTTTGTTTGTTTTCATCTACTGATACTTCTCCAAGAAAATGTTCATGAAACTTGTGGAAATAGAAAGTTAGGAGAACGTCATTAGACAAACAAATGTCTGAATTGCATTGCTCTACTCTTGCAATTTTTATAACGCCATAAATGTTTACACATGCGTAAGGTACAGGAAATTCTCCAAAGGTCAAGAATTTGTTTAGGCTGATCTAATTGGTTTACTGGCTTGGCTACAAGAGCTTTGGAAAAGCACATGTGGAACATCTTAATGATAACTCTTTTGTGAAGTCTCAAGTAAAATAGAGGCAGTAGTAAGTGAATCTGACTAGTGCCCCTCTAAAGCTAAACAACAACAATCATTGTTATTCTTTAAGAATACTGTGTAGGTGAAGAATTGATATGTGTCTCTTACAACTAAATATCTCCTTTTAGGCTTTTTTCACCTCTTTTGTCACATTAATTGCCACCTAAGGACACCTGAGCCTCCTTTTCTCCTCTGCCTTCCCCAAAGCACCATTTTCATCACTTCAGGCCTTAGCCCTAGAACCTCTGTGAGACTCTGTTCCCTACAATTTCAAGAGCAAACAGCTCTGTCTATATTTTCAATTTGTACAATGTTCATTGTCTTTATATATTTATTAATTATGTTCCTGTGTGTAGTTCTATGGTTGAAAACAGTGTTTTCATTTTCTTTTTACTTTAGCTAAGACCCTAGGCCTTGTTTAAAATTGTTATTAATGCATGTAAATTGACAGGTATGGGATCTTCCCTAATAGATGTAAGATCTCTGAATTTACATAGAATTATACAGTTCAATCATGGATTTCTTTTTTTAATTTATTTTTTGAAGTCTAGTTGATTTACAATGTTGTGTTACTTTCTGCTGTACAGCAAAGTGATTCAGTTATACATGCATTCTTTTTCATATTCTTTACCATTATAGTTTATCACAGGATATTGACTACAGTTCCCTGTGCTCTACAGTAGGACCTTGTTGTTTACCCATTCTATGTATAATAGTTTGCATCTGCTAATCCCAAACTCCCAATCCATCCCTCCCCCACTCCCCTCGCCTCCTCGGCAAGCACAAGTCTGTTCTCTGTGTCTGTGAGTCTGTTTCCGTTTTGTAGTTAAGTTCATTTGTGTCATATTTTAGATTCCACATATACATGATATCATATGGTATTTATCTTTCTCTTTCTGACTTACTTCACTTATTATGATAATCTCTAGGTCCATCCATGTTGCTGCAAATGGCATTATTTTATTCTTTTTTATGGCTGAGCAGTATTCCATTGTATATAAATGTATCACATCTTCTTTAAATCATGGATTTCTTGTAACTGACAAACCATAATGAACTAAATGAGTATGACTTCAAACAAAGCAATGAGTATCACTACTAATGAAAGTATAACCTTGAGCCTAGTAAGCGGATTGGCTAAAAGTTCTTATTTGATAGTGAGTGTGGACTTTAGCTTTCTATGTATTCATTATAATCCTTCATTTTATTGATATGTATGTACTATGCCTATTAGAAACAGTTGCTAAAATATCTGACTTCTTGGAGGCTATAGGATTTTTTAAGTTGTTAATATTTGCAGTGTAAATTAGAGAAGCATAAAATTAAAACATGGAAATGCTTTTAGTTCTCTAAAATTTAAAAAAATACATTTTTTTTTAGCTTCTGAGTTTGGTTTCCTAAGATTTATACCAATTTTTACCTTTTATTCCAGTGAATATAAGAGATGGAATGAATGTAAAGGAGTTATTCAGATCAGTAGAAATGTTGACTTAAAACCATTTGTTTCTTATTCATATAGTAGTAATTTAGCCTGAATGTGATATACAAAGGTCTTTAGAATAACCCAAATACAGTAAAAATTAGAAAGTGCAAATTGGAGATGGGACTGTCATCTTCACACCTCCTGTTGTTCAAGAAAAAAATGCATGTAAGTTGGAAACTAATTATAGTTTGATGCATTCATTTATCACCATCATAACAGACGTAGACATACATTCGGTCATTTGCAGCTGTGAGATGAAAGATTTATTCAGTAACTTTAAAAATACCTTACAAATCCATTAGTGACTCAGCTAAGATGTCTACAAATGCACATACTTAAACAGGTTTCAGCTTGTATCAGGTGCTGCGTTATTCAACATTTGCAAATTCAGTGTTCATGCTATGCTCTGTAGGTGTGAAAGGTTTAGTTGAAATTTTTAGTTCAACTGGCCAGTGTGTATCCTTTTCACAGTTCTTCTACAGAGGAGTTTTTTAAAATGTAAACACAAGTACATTTTAGTTGTTTACCATTTGAGGAGTGCAAATATATATATATATATATGTATATATATTCCAATATGCACACTAGAGAGTATACAGTATGGTATATTTTTGTCAGTATTGGAAATATTTATAGACAGAGCAGAAAGCATAACAAATAAAATTAAATGCACCCCACTGTTATAGAAACTTGATAAGAATAAGGTCTTTCCAATTTGGTTTACAACTGTATCCCCAAGAACTAAAAAAAAGACCTGTCACACAATAGGTGCTTAAGAGGTATTTGTTGAATCAAAAAAAAAAAAAAAAAAGGCATACCATCCTCCTCTTTATAAAATGGTAAAGGCTGTTCTTAGTGCTGGCACCTGATTACCCCTTGCCCAGGGACCCCGATATGGCTGAGTTGAATTCTGGTACCAATGCTTATACTAGCTCTATGACTATGGGCAGGATACTTACACTTTTTAAGCCCAAGTTATCTCATTTATAAAATCACAATGATACACTTACTCTTAGGATGCTGAATTAAATGAATAACAGATGTATTGATAAATTGTTTAGGATAGTGCTTGAAATAAAATAGACACTCAATAAGTTATCATTCCTTTATTTCCATGGGTATCACATGATGATGCCATACCCAGGTCTGTTATCTTTGCTCGGGTTTAAGTATCTCCGATAGTTGGATAGTTCTGCTTTGCTTTGATCTGGTCTGTGATGACTCTGGAAAGTGATCTAATAAACTAACACCCAATTAAAGTATCAGTAACAGACAATAGATTAGTACTTGAAGAGTGATGAGTTAGTTTTAAAGGGATTTCTTGAAGTTTTAAAAGCCTCAACCCAATAGAAGAAAGATATAATGATAAATTTTTAGATACAGTGTCAAGAAAACGAGCAAGATAATTTTAGCTAGGAGTATGACTTTCCAAACGACCTAATCTCATTTGATATAACTACTTGTGCCCAATATCAAGCTGGTGATTAGAATGAACATTCTCAGATTTTCTGGGATGAAAAGCTAATATTTTTTCTCACTTAAGCCTTGAAAATGAGCTTGAGGCATGTAAGTGTTTGAGAGATAAGGCAGTGGATTCATAGTGCAGTACAGGTAGGCTTCTCTCTCTTTGGAATCTCAGCACATCATGGAGAAAGGGAACACGAGAAACTAATATATGACTATGATACCCAGTTTTGGACAATTCTAGTTACGACTTTGAGAATTGCTGGTCGATTATAGCGACTAGTTGGGAAAACCTGGTAATATCAGAATGTGACTTTTCCCTGGATTCGCTCTCTTGTCCTTAAATACCAGATCCTCTGTGGAGCAGGTCAAGGATTTCCAAGGGATGTTGAAAAGATGTGAGAATTCAGTTGGAAGAGATGCAACATTGCTTTTCAAAGATAACAACGACACCAATTCATAAGTTGTTCCCATGCAGAGAATTTCAGAATCTGTACATTGTACATCTTGGCTAATGACTGACCATGACTACATAAAACTTATGTTACTAATGATGAAATTTGAATAATAAGACCATCCATTTCACAGAGTTATTTTGCGTATCAATTAAGCTAATTAAATTAAATCACACTGACCACAAAGTCTCCACCCCAGTCCGTCTCAATCTTAAAAGCATTACGTGATTCAGTTCCAAGTTCTATTGTGTAAGAAGGGATTTATGTCAAGATCTTAACTTGCTGCATGAAGCTGGAGGAAGCCTTTTCTGGCGTCTGGGCACCTCAGTGAATCTCCTATTCATAGGGACAGAGATCTCGGAAGGGAAGATAAAAGGAGGGTTATGTTAGTGGTGTAAAAATGATCAACATCCCCCCCAAATCACCAACTGTGTGTTCCCACTCAGTAATTCAATGTATATTAACTGCCCACATTGTTTGAGATTCTCAGGAGGGCCTGAGGGCATAAAGATGAACAAGAAAAGCATCATTGTCTTCAAGACACTATACAGTTTTGGGGAAAAATTGTTATTTAAAAAGTGTTGTAAGGGGCTTCCCTGGTGACACAGTGGTTAAGAATCCACCTGCCAATGCAGAGGACACGGGTTCGAGCCCTGTTCCGGGAAGATCCCACATGCCGTGGAGCAACTAAGCCCGTGCGCCACAATTACTGAGCCTTCGCTCTAGAGCTCGCAAGCCACAACTACTGAGGCTGCGTGCCACAACTACTGAGCCCGTGTGCCACAACTACTGAAGCTCACATGCCTAGAGCCCATGCTCTGCAACAAGAGAAGCCACCGCAGTGAGAAGCCCGCACACCGCAACAAAGAGTAGCCCCCACTCATTGCAACTAGAGAAAGCCCACGCGGAGCAACGAAAACCCAATGCAGCCAAAAATAAATGTTAAATAAACAAAAGCACTTAAAAATATATATATTCTTTTAAAAGTGTTGTAGACCTATAAAAAGGGAATACATAGAATACTTTTTGAGAACCCAGCAGAGAATATTGGCTTCTGCTCAGGAAGGGGGGTAGTGTCAAGAGATGCTTCAAGGTTTCAAAAAAGACGAGTAGGTATTTTTACAAAAAACTAAGAAATAATGAGCTTACAGGCGTTTGATCTGTTCAGGAAGATTCATGTAAGGCAGTATTGTTATCATTTGGATATATTAGAGGACAATGACAAAGAACGGGGCTGGAAAGATGACCAAGGCTTAGACATTTGATCTTGCGTGCTAAGCTAAGGAGTTAGGCTTACAGTACTCTAAATAATAAAGAACATTAAAGAATTTCAAGCAGAAGAAAATATGATAATATGATTGGATTTGGATTTTATAAGGATCACCTTCAGTGATAGGAAAGCAAGCATGTAGGTCAGCAAGACAGGAGGCAGGAAAAATAGTTGAAGTGTGCTGCATCCATTTGGTCCAAAAGTGATGGGATTTGAATCAAAGCAGGAGGCCATAATATGGAAGAGGCCACTGGGAATTATAGTCTTTTGGGTAGGAAACAGTGTGTGCAGCTAAAATGCAGGGTTTTGTTAAAGGAGGAAGGAGAAAAGGAATATTGGGACAGGCAAGTAGAGTTCTCTGCCATTGTCAACAAGAAGCAGTCAATGACATCGAACAATTTTCCGTCAACTTCTCCCACAGCTCTGGCCTCTCCTAAGCTGATGGTCTGGCCCAATGTGACAACATTTACGTTGGAGTGCTACACGATGGTAATTCCAGTGTTTTTAAACTTGAGGTTTGAAAGTTTGTCTTGGCAGATTTCCCTGGGTTTCTCTTTGGTTTGTTTGGCTAGAAAGTGGCATATTCAGACAGGCTTAAATCCCAATCACGGCAAACACAATCTTAGGCTTTTCAGATTCTATAGTTCAACATACCAGTGGTCCTAGGTAGACAGCCCTGGATTACACATGTGACGTGCTGGCACGATGAGGGGTTAGGTCATGAATCCAGCTTCCTTGGCTGCCTGGGAGAGGAATAGGAAGAAAACTGTGTCTGGAGTCTGGAAACTTGGGGCAGCCTTGACTCTGACACTCACTCATTTTTATCTCCTCAGGGAAAATACATCAAATGTCAGTTTTTGGATAAACTGAAAAACAATTCCACTTTAGACAAACTTCGTATAAAACGTCACCTATTCATTTCTTTCTCAGTTTTATCTTTCTAGCCAGAAAACCTTTATAAGCAAAGCATATTTCTCTTTTGTGTCTTTAACCTCGGCTTATCTTCTTGTCTTGAGTAAAACAGGCTTGTTGATCATTTAAAATCTATTTTCTGGGTATTTATATGTGTATGGAATTACTGGCTTAAATAAAATGATTACTGGCGTTTGACAGTTTAATGAATCTTTATTTTTCCTGGAACCGAGCACCTCAATGTTGCAAAGGAAATGATTATACATGTTTCATTAAAAGAAAATCCGGTAAATCAAACACAATCGAGAATTAAGAGAAGTGCATATGGTTTAGTGCACTGGTGGTACATCATGTCTTTCAGCAGAAAGAGATCTATTATAAAAGAAATAACCAGCAGTTGTCACCTTGACAACTCTTTGGTCCAGGGATGTCTCCATCTGATATATGGGCACTTATTAGCTAAGCTATGCTTGTTGCTGATCTTGTACAACTCGTTCAGAAGCGGTCATCTCGTTTCACTGGGTAGTGAGGAGTAAATAAAACAATGTATATAAAAGCACACTGGATGTTTAAAGTAAAATACAAATGTTTATTATTCTTCTTCTCATCACAGGAGACAGATATTCCATTAGTTAGAAGGGCTCTAAAGAGGCTTCAGGAAGCTGTTTCTTGAGGCATAGTTGGCCATATACACATAGAATTTGGGGGTTTGACTCTTAGATAATACAAATGGTTAAGCTTGCTTCAATTGCTCAAGGAAAGACATCCATCTCACTGAGGGGACTGGGTAATGCCACTATAAAACATCCGTGTAGACGGCTCTAGTGAGAAATACTAAACTTAGAACAGACATGGAAAATTACCTATTGCAGTATAAGGTAGTTGCTTTAAAAATTGTCATGGAGGATATTGATCCAACCAAGAATGGCAAGAAAAATACATGGGAGCTGCCTATATATATATATATATATATATATATATATATATATATATAAATATATATATATAAATATATATATACACACACATATAATTTATACATATTTATACTTAAATATAAATATATATATGTACATATATAATCCTTTGTGCAGAGAAAAAATGAAAAAGAGTAGCATTTAACAAATAAAATAACCCTAGATTACAAATGTGATTTATGCACAGAAGAGTGTTTGTGTTGGGGCGATTTAATTATGCTTTTAATGCTAGAAGGTATGATATTCATTGACAGATGATTTAATATCCACACACAAACTGTAACAGTTAGATTATTCTAATCAATTCTCTGAAAAGATACCAAGTTATTTTTTCCCCAAAAGTTTTTCACGTACTCTGTAGGTGCAATTTGAGTATAAGTTGCATTTTTCTCCAGGAGTAATAGGGGTATTTTTTTGGAAAAATATCCCAGGAAATATGCTGATTTCTTCATAAACATTATCTCACTTTATTCTCCAGAAGGAACACTTAAAGTAGGTCTTATTCTCAGGGCCAACTGAGTCCCAGACAGTTAAATATCTATCCTCAAGTCACATGGTCAGTAAATACAGCACCAGAACTGACCAGTAGGTCCGTCCGATAGCAAAACCCCTTACTCTTAGGCAATTTACCAGACTGAGGCTAGTGGATTGTTACCATCTCGGAGAAGGACTTTCCAACTATCTGTGGAGAAGTGCCAAGTATTGTTTTCATATTTTAAAATTTTCAGCCCATGGAGAACTAATATTTTTGTAAAATACAATATAATGTCACAGCAGTGTTCAACTGCTATAAAGTTCCTAAATACTTTCATTGTAATTCTATCATAAAACTGTCCACAAACTGGTGTTAATCTCCTTTCAAGAGCATGAACTTAAATTCCAGTTTGGGACTTCTTAGCTCTCACTTTCTAAAACTTTCTGATGTCACTGAATTCAAGTTGCAGAAAGTTTCCTCCAGGAATTTGATTATTTTCACCCTTCGCAACAACCGATACAAAATGTCTAAAATAATTTGGGAGCACCAGGAAGTTCTATTACCTATGCTCCAAAAATAGCTCAGCTAAATAAATTCTCTCAGTTATATTAGCTTTATAGATTGCGTATTATAAAACAGGATAGTTTATAAAAAATATCCCTTTTTACTTAGATATGTTTTTCATTATTATCCAAAATGTTATGGGCTGGTTTTAGGGTTTATGGTATTATTTACACTGGGAGTAAGAATTCAGTATATTATGCTGTGGTTCTATTTCGTTCTTTATCCTTAGAATTCCCTTCTCCTTCAGATAATTTGATGAAAGCCTGAAGTTTGGTAAGATTCGCCTTCGTATGGCATGGAAAGTAAGAGTACTGGACAGCTCCTTAGATACATCTACTAATATTTCTAGAAAGTCTCAATTTAAATGAGTCCAAACCACACTCTCTGGGTTTCTATTTTGAGTTGGATAAGTATTTTTAAAAAACAGAAATTGTGCTGTGCTCTTTAACAAATATGTTAGCTAAGAGAAGGTTATCATTTATCTCTCGGAATCAGAGATGGCAACCTTACACGACCACAGGAGGCATGTAGTAATTTAAATGAGTGCAGGCTTCTGGTTTAAGACAAAAGATCCTGGTGCGGGCTTGGCTCAGTGGAAAACACTTACCCCATACGAAGGCATCCACGTTCAACATTGTAAAGCCCTCCATGAGGCCAATAAAACAGGGGTCTTGGCAGATTTGGTTAATGGCATTTCTATTTTCATCCTTTGTATATATCAGCAGCATGAATTTTCAAAGCTTTAAAATAAATAAAAACTAATTCTAGACCATTCAGTTTCATCTAATATAAAAATGCTTTTAATTTTCTGATTTACAAGCTACTTATAAGAGTTTCCCAACGCTAGTAAAATCCTCCCCGTTTTGAGGATCATACTGATGAGAGGGGAGAAAATGCAAAAATAAGAAGCAGAATGGGAAAGGCATTTCGGACTAAGTCTCAGAGGCAGGACCGGGCAGCCCCTGGTCCAGCGAGGCAGAGATGTTGGTTTTGTGCCGGGGAGGGTAGGGTGTAGTAGCTGGGCAGGGGTTGATGTGGGAGGGTGGAACCCAGTTGAAGAAGTGCTTCTACTCAGGGTTAAGATTTAATGAATTCTTACTCTGTGCCAAGCACTGTGTCCGGCACTTTCCACGGAGTATATCATTTGTTACTTAGAACAACTTTATGAACTAGTTACTCTCAAGTTCTCATGAGATGAACTATGTTCTCACTAGGAATGTTTAGGTATATTTAGATTCTTTTGTGCATCTTTATTTACCATATTTACGTGCATAATTCATAACTTCTTGTAGCAAATATTGAGGACGGAAGAGATTTTATACATTTTAAACATTCTCATTTACCCAGGTAATGACTTATTTTGTGTTTGTCCCTCGAGTATCCTGCAGATAAGGGTCATGTTTCCATTCTCTTTGGAGCCCATGAGAACGTAAGCTTCATGAGGGAGGGAGTTTTCCTGTCTAGGTCACTGATGTATCCTCATGTCTAGGGCAGCATCTGCCTCATGCTAGGATCTCAATGTCATTTCCGAAGGGTGAGTGAGTGAATGAATTGTTCTCATTTACAGGTGAGGAATGGAAAGATTTAGTAACCCGATTAGTGTCACATGGCCCAAACAGTCTGAAGAAAAGCCACTGCTCTTAACAACAATCTTAATCTCTGTGCAGTGAGGACCCATGAATCAGAATAATTAGTATACTTGTGCGAGTCTGGACTCAGGTAGATGATCCTGGCAACAGTGAGAATAGATGGTCCTAAGGAGGATTCAAGGTGTGGGGGGCACGGAGCCCAGGACTGAGTATCTTTAATAAGAGAAGTAGGGGGATTAAAGAGATGCTCTCCAGGGCAAATGGGGAGTGGGAGATGAGAGAAGGGTAATCACAGGTGACTCTAAATGTTCTAGGACTAGAGACTGAATCTCTTCACGGGAGTGTCCAGCAATTTCTTCCTCATCCCTGACCAAGGACCAGTTCCCTATTCGACGGTATTACCCTCTGTAACAGGGATGCCAACTAAGAAAGGAACAAAAGAAGGATATCATCATGTGGCCACCCCATCCAGCTGAGTCAAGCCTGGGAATTCCAGAACTTACCAGAGCCCAATCCCCCTCGTGTCCAGTCTGAAGTCCTGGCAAGAAAAAAGAAGACACGGGAAGGGTCCTTCTCAGGGCTGTGCAGAGCGGTGGCCCTGGCTCACCATCCAAGTGCTGCTTGGATAGCACATCTAGGTCTGGCACTCGGAAGTTTATTCCAGCTACACACATCCACTCTGCCTGTGAAGGCTGTGAAGGTTAGTCTGTATGATCTCAGTGCCTGCATTTTCATCTTGTCTGTTCTAAAACATATCCTCTTTCATTTTCTTAGAAGCTGTTTTAGTGCTATTCTCTTATAATGCATGTTGGATATATGTTTGAATTTTGAGTAGATCATAAGCAATTAGAGAGAAAAGACCATATATTTTATTCATATATGTATATATGTATGTATACATATATATATGTACACATATATACATATATATATATATTGGATCTTTTATAATTTGTGGTGCAGTCATCGTATGCTGTATGTGCTCAAATGTTGATACAGCAATAACAGCTTAATTGAATGAACCCCTTCCTTCAAGTCAGTGATGATAGATAGAGAGATAGCTAGCTAGCTAGCTTACGATACCTAGATAGATGGGCAGGTAGATGATACAGCCTGGCCTGACCTTTCCCAGGTAATAATTCGTACCTGCTGGGAAATTACCTACCTTTGAGGAGGTGAATTGTCTATTTTTAAGGCAGAAAGGTATCATTGACCAAAGAAGGTTACTTTATTCTTTTTTCTTGAAAAAGAAAAATGTGTCTTCTAAGTGTGGGCAATTTATTTCCAAGGACTAGTTTACTCAGTGGGAACACTACACATGCAGTAAACATCTATTAGTTGGTATAGCTCGCTAGACAAGATACAGTTTCAACTTTCAGAGCCTACATTCTGAAACATACTTTAACCAATTTGAAATTCACCAGAGAACCTAATACAGAATAATAAATATTCAGGAGTCAAACTAAAAGTGTAACAGGACTCTAGAAAATCTTCCTGTCTCCCTCTGACAATTTTCTTTTGCTGAAGTACTGATTTAGTGTCACAGGGTCAGAGCTCTGTGTTACATTGGAATACAATACATAATGAACCTTCATGCCAGTTGTAGCCTTTATCACAAACACCTTCTGGAGATGGAATTGCAGAAGAATTAATTTTAAAGATAATATAAGCTTGAAAGCGTGGTTGTTTGCTAAAAACAATATAATTCTAAGCTCAGTGATTCTTTATGCCAATTAACGATTTCAGAATTATTTATTAGGGCATCTCAAGTTCACAGAAAGTTTTCAAAGCACAGAAACGGTTTACCACACTGTTATCTCCGAAGCAATAGAAATGAAAGCAAAAAGGAAATGCTTCCACCACCTTCATTAAGAAGTTTATTGAACTGCTCATTTCAACAGCGGGATATAAACAGAGAAAACAGCCCTTAGAAATAAATATTAAAAGCTCATACTCATAGACCTGTAGGAGAGAACAGAGAGCTAACAACCTTTGATATAGCTTGGGAGACTCTTCCTCAGCTGGAAATGCACCAAAGGAAATCTTCCCAAGAAAGAAATCTTTTTTTTCTGAGAAAGAAAGGGAAATTCCCTAAAAGCCTATTAAAATACCCAGTGTGAAGTAATAGAAAAAATTAAAGGATGCATCATAAAATAATCCGGCCTACGAAATCAGCAGGTTATAACAGAAAAGGAAAAATACCACCTCAGTGATGCTAATAAAATGAGAAGTGAAATGAAACACTATAAATAAGATTTCTCACAGCCTTTAAAAAGAAAATGGTTCAAAGGGAATCATTTTCTGAGGCTTAACTGTTTAAAATAATTCCTCTTTCAATGAAATTCTATCATTCTGCAGCTCGGTCTGGCTTGGGGTCTTGACCCCTGGGTGCTGAACATGGTAGAAAGAGCAGGGCTTTGCAAGAAAATGAAATCGAGTTCAGCTCTTGGTCCTGCTTCATGTTACAGGACCTTAGACTGTTACTTACTCTGCATGGTCTCAGATTAATGATCTGTAAATTAAGTGATCCTGTTTTGGCTGTGGTAGAGAGCATGGGTTGTAGAACCGGACCAACCTGAGTTGTAATCTGCCATTACAACCTATGGGCAAGCAAATCACCTTTTAGAGAAGTCTGTGTTTCCTAATCTGTGAGAAGGATACTAAGATGCATCTCTCACAATTGCCAGGGTTGAATAAGCCAACAGGAAGTGTTTGGTTTAGCACCTGGGACACAGTAAGTGCTCAATAAATCAGGCCAACATGAGGTTGGTGATGGAGGTAAAGAAGATTAAGTGATATACCTTATACAAAGCTCTTGAAATCTGGCAAATTCTGAGTAAATAGGAATTCTCTTCTCCTGTCCTACTATTTTTGTCCAAGACATAAAGTCCTTAATGGCAAAGGCCAGTGGTTATTATAGTGCCTATTACATATAAATAATTAGTTAATATCTGCTTAATTAATGACTGATTGAAACACACACACACACAAGTATAGTGCCTAGGTGGGTATGATTTATTCTTGTGTAAAAATGAATCATTCTTGGGTCTGTCACCTGATGTGAATCACCAATGCCGAAAGCACAGCCTTCCTGTGAGGTAGATACCACTAGCATAGTTTTCTCATTTTTCAAAAATGGTTAGGATTCAGAAGAATTAACTTGCACTAAGTGAGTGACATGGCTGGTTAGTAGATCCGGCGCACCTGTCACTTAATTAGGCGTATTTTCTACGATCACGCACACACACACTGGTCTCTGGGGAGTTCTAGAATTTTGTACAGAGAAGTTGTTGCTCACATGTAAGAAGCAAGCCTCTGGTTAGGAACACACCAGGATTCCCTCAGAAAGAGAGTTCTGGGAAAATCCACAACAACGTTGACAGTTCAACAGCCCTCTTTTGAGGAGATCCCAGAGTTTCACTGGCCTCAGTCAGATTCGGAATATCTTCTCCAGAGACAGAACTGTGCACAAAAACTGAGTCTTTTGATACCAGGAGAGCACAAAACTTAGTGGGCTTGGATGTTCCTTTAATCAAAGTTCAGGACCAAGTTTTGCATCCAGCTTCTAAAAGACTGCAATGTTATGGGGCCAAGAAACAGACTGGAAAAGAGTAGACAGAGGACGTGAAACAGGAATGCTTCTATTTACTGAGAAGGTAATGCTTCTATTTACTGAAATTGAACCCAAAAGACCAGAAGACTCTGGGACAAGAATGCCCTCCCGTCCCCCCACCTCTGCTTATGAAACTTGTTCTTTTCATGTGAAGTCAGTTTGCAAAATTCCTGGCTCCCGACTCCCCCCTTCCCTTCCTGTCTTAAGCTCTGTGGATTAACATAACTGACAGCCAGAGCTGGGCAACCAGGGACCACAGGTGTCTCTTGCTTGTAAACAGAAAGTTAAGGTGGTTTTATTGTTTATATGGAGTGACTGAGCAGATCGCTGGGTGGATTAAGTAGAAACCTCTTCTTCCTGGGAAAGGTCGGACTCATGCCAATAGGAAGGGTTCTTTCAAGCCTGTTCCCACTGCCTGAAAAACACCACATCTGCCTGCCGTCCCTGTCCTAAGACACAGGTCATCTCCCCATTTTATTAACAGTAATTAATTAATGGTGTTATGGCGGCTACCTTTCTGATGTTCTTAAAATGGAAACACTCAAGAGGGGGAAGAGGGCAAAAAGATCTGGGATGTAGAGACACAGGTGAGAAAAAGCTTTAATTTGGAAAGAGGCAATTATGGCCCCAAATAAATGGTACCATCTAAAGTCCTGGGAACGTTTTGCAGTTTCTTTGAGATACATTCCTTGAATCAGTAGTATAATTATTCTGAACCCGGAGATGACAGAAATCTGCTCAAGGAAACAGAAAAATTGAGAATACCTTTCCAGACTCAAGCAGTAATGCAGCTGCCTTTGGAGTGGTTTGTGGCATCACGGAAAGAAGGTGGGCTTGACTGAGATTCAGGTCTTGTTTAAAACAGGTTTTCGTCTGATGATCAGCTCTGTGGCTTTGGAGAGTTTTTCGGTTTCTCTTGTTTCCCTGGTAAGGTTGTTTATTTTGCAACACGTATGCCGTAGCTCATGGTGAGCGTTCAGTAAATGGAAGCTCTCCTTCTACTAAGACATCCTCTCCGATGAGTCATTCTCCTAACAGTATCATTATTTCGCACAGCAGAATGAGATGTATCCAGAGTGTTTGTTTCATCTGACTTTTTATACCCAGTTGTGTAGTCAGCAAGGGACACAGTTATGATAGAACCTTTTGTTACTCTGAGCGAATTAGTCATGACCTGTGACGGCCAATCCTCAAGGAATCGTCTCTCTGTGCTTAGTTCTACTTCTGTCATACAGGATCCGCTCTTTCCTGATCAGTGTAGACAAAGATAATTTAGGAAACTTGCTTAATCATTTTGTCAGTGTACCTTGATCCAATGAACTGGTGAACTGCCTGGTCTGAACATGAGATGGCCTGCAGACAATGACGCCAGTTATTCTAATGAAAACCTGAAACAGTGAATTAACAATAGCCGTGTTAGTAATGCAAAGTGTAAATAGCTAAGCATTAGTGTGTGAAGGTGAGCACAATGCCTAGGGCAATTGTTATATAATAAAGCACGCTTTTATGCCAATAGATCGATGAGGAAGAGAAAGAAAAATTCTCTTGGAAATGAACGAATGGTATGGATGAAAAACAGGTTGTGAAAGTAGGTGCTCCCAGCTCTCAGCGTGACCTTGCAAGTTGGTGGAAGGCAGAATTCCACAGACTCTGTGGGGCTAATGCAGACTGCCCGTCCGAGGATGGCAAGACACTGGTGAAGCAAACACGCTGAGATCAAAGGACACCCAGTGATCAAATAAGGAGGACTTTTGTTCGTGTCTGCCTTCCTGGGGCGGGGGATTGTAAACAAAGACAGTGGCCTTCACAAAAGCAGTCCTATGCACCAGGATTTTCAGGCCCTGAGTAAAAGAGTCCTCTGGAATCGAAACTTCTCAGGGGTATTACATCAAAAAACTATCACTAAAATCCCTTCTCACTGTCTTTCTGTCCTACCAGGCTACTCTGAAAAGGAAATTATGAATTCTGTGTGTGAAAGAGTTGTCTGGGTGAATGTAGAAGAAAATAAAAATCAGCAATTTTGATTCAGTGAGTCAGGACGTGTCTCTGGAACCTGCATTTTCATAAACATTGCAAGTGGCAGTGATGCAGGCTGTCTGCAGACCACACATATAAACACAACTGCTCTGTGATCCTTTCTGTAGTTTGCTTCTCCAGCCTCAAAGTCTGGCCTCCGTGAACTGGCAATTCCAGCCTTGTGTTGCCTTCCGGAAGCTGTATTCCCAATTCTCTGCTTTCTGCCAGCCTTCTGCAACTCGGTTATACTTTTGGTCTGATCACACCTGGGAAACAAAGCTGATACTCCAGAAAAAAGTTCGGTGTTTTCCTTCATGTCGTGTAGATAAGACAAGAATAGGAAATTTAGAAAGTAATCAGGGTTTTTTTGGTTGTTGTTGTTTACTTCCTGTCTTCCATTCTGTTTATAGAGGCAGTGATATGAAAATGTCTATCAGAATATATGGAACTAGTTCAGGAAGAAGAGAGACATCCAGAGGATACAGGTGAGCTGGGGAGGGCAGGGGCAATGGGGAAATTATACATGTTTGGAAATAGTGGATGGAGACCAATTGGCCTGAACTGATTCTTTTATAATTCACAGATAGATCACTAAGCTGGATTCCAGATTTCCCCTGCTGTAGCCAACTTTAATTGACTTCTAACTATCCCTAAAGTTTCCATGGGTCGTTATCAAAGAGAGGAACATTCGTTTTACTTAGCTTTTTTTTTTTTTAACTTTTCTCTCTCCTTCTGCCTGCATGGGGAGGGGACTCCCATGTCCCACTGGTGGGGGTGGGAGGGCAGGCAGTCCCCCCTCCCGCCTTGAACATCGTGGACCTGTTTGGGCCTTAATGTCTCTGTTTTTCATAAGACGGGAACTGTTTAAATATTAACTCATGTTTCTTTGATTTATGTAGCCCAAATCTTTATATCTTTTCTTGGTTGTAAAGACTGATAAATAATTGTGGGTAATAATTTTATCATAAAACTTTGCTATATTTTTTAAAATTTGGTAACCATGTTTTCAAGCATTGAGTGTTTAACTAATGTAAGGTAAATTTACTATACTGACTGATTTTAAACTACTTATCCTTTCCACCAATACTGGTAGAAATTAGGACATTTAGGCTGCAAAGACCCTTACTGAGAATTCTTCCCCTTGCCCAAGTTTGTGTAGCCCCCGAAGGTCTTCCTAGTGGCTTCATGCTGCCTTCTGGGCCTTAAAGTCTGACACTGGGTGAGATTACAAGGCCTTATCCTTTATCTATATCCTTACCCTTCCCACACTCCAAATTAAATCAGTTCTTCAGTATTCCTAATCCATTGCCCAACTATTAACTAACTGTGCCTGGATGTAGAACATGATAATGCCGAATGCTACATGCTTATATAACGATAATAGAATGTCTGCTATTCCTCTTAGCAGACCTCTTAGGTCTGTTTTCATTTTGACAGAGAGCTCATAAAGACTAAGAATGCTTAAAACCAACATAGCTTTCTCTCAAACAATGAGATTTCAAAAATTATAAATAGCCAGGGAGGTGGTAAACTTCATATCACACCATGAAGACATCCACGTTGCTTGCTGGTGTACAGAGTTCCATACACAATTGCAAATATATTAGCCTATATGTGAATCAATGTACCAATGCCAATTAAATATGTACTTGGAGTAGTTTTTGGCTCAAGCATTATCTTCATTTTTCTTTGAGATATTTCAAAAATAATATTTTCTGTTTCTATTTTATAATAACACTGACATTGATGACAGGGGTCTAGAATGATCTGTGTGGTATTTGATTCGAGTTGAAGACATCATCAATATGAACTCACATTAGGTTAATATAGATCACTTGGCTAAATACAGAAATACATGTTGATGTATATATATACACAGGTTAATACACACGTGTATTTTCTTGCTCTGTCAGCTGAGAGGGACCAGAAGCAATGACACCCCAGTACGGTGAGCACATCCAGAACCCAGATCTCGATCTCTAATTCCATTCTCTCTTGAAAGCATCCAGGGCTCCTTGGAGCAATGGCTGCTTCCGGGACTTGGAAAGGAAAAAAAAATGATCCTGGATCATCTTGGAATGTCAGAAGGCATGGAAATGCTCAGATGGAAAAAAAAAATCCACCTTGATGAGGGTATGGCAAAGGGACATAGGAGCCAACTGGAAGAACCAAATGGACAATGCTGGAATAATTTGAGCAACAATATGGAATAGTATTAGATTATAACTCAAAGTATAAAATAAATATCTAGGTCCATCCATGTTGCTGCAAAAGGCATTATTTCATTCTTTTTAATGGCTGAATAATATTCCCATTGTATATATGTACCGCAACTTCTTTATCCACTCCTCTGTTGATGGACATTTAGGCTGCTTCCATGTCTTGGCTATTGTAAACAGTGCTGCAATGACCATTGAGGCCCATGTATCCTTATAATACAAGCGAACTTATTTACAAAACAGAAACAGACTCACAGACTTAGAGAATGAAATTATGGTTACTGGGGCTGGGGTTGGGGGGGGTGGGAGTGGGGAGGATGGGGGGAGAGATAGTTAGGGAGTTTGGGGTTGACATGTGCATGTGCACACTGCTATACTTAAAATAAGTAACCAACAAGGAAAAATAAAATAAAATCAACATCTAGGAGTCCACACTGGTATAAATAAATGATTGAAAAAGTCAATACATGAGGAAGGAGAGACAAATTGCCAGTACAGAATAATTCCAAAGATTGTGTGTAGACACCCCTCAAGGTGGGGCAGAGCTCCCACTCCTCTGTATGGGTTGCGCATAATGGCTTCCTTGCAGAGTGTACACAATGGAAAGGGGTTATAAAAGAGTAACTTTCCAGTCAAGAAACCTGACAAACACAATCTCATCCAGGTGATCAAGGTCAACACCAACCGTGGCAAGTGGTACGTCACGTTAATAGGTCCTCTTATTACGATGTGATAAAAATCGCACACTAGCTCTGTCCTCTCCCACCCTAAAACACAGAACCCCAGTATGGTTATGAAAAAAAATCAGACCAAACTTAACTGTGGGACATTCTACAAAATGTATGACTAGTACTCATCAAAACAGTTGACATTAAAAAAAGAGAAAATCTGAGAGACTGCCACAGTCAAGAGAAGTCTAAGGAGATGTGTTGAGTAAAGGCAATGTGGTATCCCAGATAGGATCCCAGAATAGAAAAGGGACATTAAGTAAAAACTAAAGACATCAGAACAAAATATGGGCTTTAGTTTAAAGTGATGTGGCAGTATTTATTCATTAATTGTAATAAATGTATTAGTTAAATAGAACATGTTAATAACAGGAGAAACTGAGTGTGGGGCATATGGGAATGCTGTCCTATCTTCTCAATCTCTCTGTAAATTTAAAAAATAAAGTTTATTTTAAAGTGGAAAAGATATTTTTAAAATTTTACAGTGGAAAGAAAGAATGGCATTTTAGCCCATCCCGCCTAAACCATGAATAGGAAACGTGAACTCCCATTCATCCATCATTTTTAACTTTTAAAAATTTCAAGAGAGCATTTTAAATGTGATATATTTTCTTTTCCCCTCTTTAGTATGGTGCTAGTGTTACAATAAGGAGGCATGAAACTACCATCACATTAGACAATTTACATTCACAGACTCTTTCCTTCAAATATATGTTTTGAATTTTTTTTTCCTATCCGACACTTCCCTGTATTTTTGCTCCCTCAATTCTTTTGTTATCAACTTTTAAAGCCAAAATTTGAGTCCCTAAGCAGTATACATAATAATTTAAGCTTCACCAGTTAGGTGTGGATTGAAATGTTATCTTCTAGTTACACAGAGATAATTTAAGCAACACAAATTATGTTAGCTCATTTAGGAGAAAAAACATGATCGTCTCCATAAACCACGAGGTTTGAGACATATCAGTACAATGTAGAAGGTTAATCTTGCTATATTAGTCTAGTTTACTAAAACTCACTCTGTGTAGGTAGTGGAGACATTGCTTTTAAGGGAGACAATAAAAAAGTTTTTAATAAACTAAACTTATTACACACATTTAATGATTCTACTCTCCAGTGTACATTTTTATATTATAAATGTTTTTCTATTAAAAAGCACTAGTCAAGACTGAATTGTTTTTAATGTAGAATTAAGGAGACGTAAGAATCTATTTTTAGAAAAATGTACATTTTATTTTGCTATAAAATGTACATTATACATACAGAATTAAAGCACTGTGCATCTTTTTTCTTTTTAATGTACTAAGAGCAAGAGAGGACATTATGATTATTTGCTGGTTATTCCCAGATTCCAATATCTAGTCTTAAACTCTGACTCTGTTGCCTGAAGGCACTTGTCTTTAGGTATCTCATTATCACTTCTTACTCAGGGCTTTTGAAGATTGCACCCAATCCAACTTGCTTTCTCATTTCTATTAAGAGTACCATTCTTCTCATCTTCTTATTCATGATTCTTTTCTCCCATTTTGAAGGCCACACATTCATCACTGATGCATTGACACCTGAGTTTGTGTTGCATGTTTGCTGGGACCTCTTTTATCCTTCTTGAGTTGTGTTATTCTTTAAAGTCTCAGGCCTCAATAACTTGGAATCAAAACTAATTTGGGGGCAGGAGGGGGGCTTTTAAAATGTATTTTAGATCTAGATAACTTACCACTATGGATCATCCATCTTTAACTTCTAAGATGCCAGTGGTTGTTCTATCCAAATAGCTAATGAAGGAAGAACATGAGTGATAAGACTGGAAGGTATTTAGGTTTAGGGGGTCAGGCTTGATGTCACACATTGCTTTTGCTGACAGTCCTTTGGCTGCAACTCAATCCCTCGGCCACAACTAACTACAAGGGACCCTGAAGCAGAAAGACTTGCTGTGTATCCAGTAGCAGAAAGAAACTTGGGTTTGAATGAGCAAAGAGTGGTCTCCATCATACTGAGTATGTCTTTACCCTGTAAAGTTCACTAAATTAAATAAAAATTTGGTTAACACACAGGTTTTTTTTTCCTGTCTCAACATTTAAAAATATCCAGATGTTTAAGGGTTAATATCCAGATGACTCAAAATTTTCTGTCTTCACCAACATGAGGGTGCTGTACAGCCCTGTGCTGAATTCGCATGTCTGTTATTCTCTACAACTGGAAATCGGATTCTCAACTCCTTTTGACTAAAATTACTTCCTATAAAAAGATCTAGGAATTCCCACAAGTACAGCTCAGTCAGAATCTTTATTTAGTCTCTTTAAAATGGAAAACCATTTGGAAAATAAAAATTTTAGGATGAAACACTATGCATAGAGATTGTAATTAAAATACACATATGAAAAACAAGCAAAAAAAAAAATTAGTCTTCTTGGAAAATCCAGGAGGAGAAATATGCATAATTCAATGTCATTGCCATCACTGTTAATTGCTCTTACAACATTTGCAAGCTTCTATATTACCCATATACGTCTAAGAACCAACAGTGTTATTGTGAGTCACATTACTTCTTAACAATCATGAGGGACGATTTGCTAGGATTTCTTGGCATCTTCACATTCTGCTGACCCCCCACCTCTTTTTCCCATCTCTGCTTTTTCTTCTCTCTCTTCTTTCTCCCTACCCATAGGTAAATTTCTTTTCCTACATTCTTGCATTCAGCAATCCTATCTCATTCCTTATCTTCAACTGTTTCCCCTATTGATACGTTTCTGACCCGCCATCTTAGATGTCCTTCCATGACCTAAAACTAAAAATGTTCAATATCACGCATGCTCTTAACCACCTCTCCTTTATTAACCCAATACATGTACCTTAGCTTTTGAAATCTGAGTTGTTTTTGACAACTTTCTTTCCCCGTAATTAATCACCAGTCAAACGCAATGCTGTTAATTCCATCTTTGCTGTTCCTCATATTTTACTTTTACTGCTTTATTATCTCCTGCATGGACAAGGGGTACAACCTCTCAATTCACATTCCAATGTCTAAATCTCACTCACATCCATAGTTCACATTTTTTTTTTTGCAAAATTAACCTAAATCATAGGTCTAATAGTGTCATTCCTATATTCAACAACCTACAGTAGCTTCTCATTATTCAAATGGCATAAAAATCCAATCATTTTAATACAACACACAAACTCCATTAAAATTTTGCCCCAAAGTTTACTCTTAAAGTAAGTCTTTACTTTTACTTAATTCTTTCACTTGTGCTTTTTTCTTGAACTGTTATTAAACTTTGACATCTATCCTTAAGGAACACGATTATGTGCTACCTTACATGACCGTTTAGAATGGATCTATCTAGAACAGGTATACTATTTTCAGGACAAAAATTGGGGTATGCAAATTTCCATAAGCTCATCTTTTCAAACTCACCTTTATTTTGAGCTTATTTCCCTTATGGAAGAAATTTTATGTAGTTAATTAGGGACTGTCTAAATCTAATCCCATCTCCTCCAAGGGAATGATCTGCAATTCTAGAGATTTTTGTTTTGGGGTTTTTGTTTGTTTGTTTTTGCTTTTGTTTTTCTTTCTTTCTTTTTTTTTAAATAATAACAGTATAAGGGTGTGAATGTCTGATCTTTGTTGACTGGTCCACACTGGCATCCTCATAAATTGCGTGGTCCTGTCTGATCCTTAGTGAGCACCCACTAAGATTATTTTGATCTCATAAGCAGTCTGACCTATGGCCCACACGGTCATTGGCAAGCATATTGCCTAAGTTTTGATATCCCTCCCCTTGACACAATTCCTGGTGATGGGGGAAAGGGGGTCAGGAAGAGGAGGAGACCTCAACTCGAAAACTCAAAGACATCATCACAGCCTCCCCTCAGCTCCCCAGCCCAGAGAAGGGAAACTGACTCCTATTCATTGGATCTTTTTTTTCCATCTGTATCCAATTGCATACACATTATGCTGGGAGTCCTTTCCTATCAACAGACCATGCTTTCAAAACTTTCTTTTACATGGTGCTTGACATTAACTCTTTTTCTTGCTGTATCATTCCTCCCCTGAGCTAGTTGTCTTATAAGGCATAAAGTATTAGCTAAAATGGGTTGGAGGAGCAGAGGAGAGGCCAAAAAAATATTGTAAGTATAAACACCCAGGTTAACATTTCCAAATAACCTTCTTGGAAAGAAGGATGTAATAGATATAGGTCCAGATAATGTATATATAAACATAGAGTCTCTCTGATACTCAAAGACCCTGGTACTAGACCTTACAGGTTTCAGATGTGGGTTGAATTAATGAAAAATATAAAACATATCTTTCTACATATAATGGAACTTTTAACCAAGTTGGTTCAAACAATCATAAAACTGAGTTAATTGAGTAGTTGCTTGGGTATTCTATTTTTATTTGATAAATAAAGTGGCCACTAAAATATTATGTTTCAAACATTGGTAGGAGTTTGTCATTTAATTTGTTTCATTCACTTGTAAATGTTCACAACCTATCAGTAAGTGATGAAATTTCTATAGCATAGGTATAAAATGAAAGCTTTCAAAGTACTATTTTTCTCAGTGCCAGATATTAAAGTCTTAAATGGCCAATTCTAAGGATACTTGAACATTGTGTATTGTTTTACAAATACTTTATATAACATGTAAAAAATGGCATTTATTAGCTGTTTGGTTATTTTTCTTTGTGATTGTGAACAATGTAGTCCAGGAAGGGAAGAAAGGGATTGAATTTGAAAGCTGAAAAGGCTACAAATAATTAACTTGAAAAAAATGGCCACTGGGAAGAATGAGAGAAACAAAAGGATGAAATTAAACATTGATAGAGTGAGAGGTATAAAGTACATTCAAAAAATAAAAGATTCGCATTTCCTCTTTTATTGGTTATTTTGTCTTAGAAGTCTAAAAATACCATTTTTAAATTAAGAAAAAAATCAAGAGTTGTGGCTGTAATCTCAGATGAGACTGAAATTTATGATAAGGATATTTGATTTCTTAGTGGTCAGCATTAGGAATAAATTAAAGTTTTGTAAAAATAAGTGACATGATATAAGTTATTGTTTAATTTATTGTATCCATTCACTGGGTAGATAATTACTGAGCATCCAGTATGATCTTGATTCAATGATAATTACTGAACCAGTCTTAAAATTATATAGTAGAAAAAGCATAGCATTCAGGTCAAATTACTAAATCCTTTTAATCTGCTGTTTTATCATTTGTAAAAGGGGATGATGATGAGAACGATAAAAAATGTCTCACTCAGATAAACCACAATGGAAAAGACTATGAAAAAGAATATATATGTATAACTGAATCGCTTTGCTGTACAGCAGAAATTAACACAACATTGTAAACCAACTATATTTCAATAAAAATTTTTTTTAAAAAGTCTCACTCATACACTTGATGCGTAAAACTTCAAGCTAATGCATATAAAAGTACTTCGTAAACTGTAATAAAAATAAAATGTAATATATTTCACATTTCAGTCTAAGATTTTTTTCCCTTCCATTTCAAATTTTGCAAGGTTGAAAATACCTAGAGCAAGAAGGAAACGTGTAGGATGTGTTCATGTGAATTCTTATTTGACTCAGGTCTTACCATTTCCACCCACCAGGTTCATTGAAGTCATTTTCATTTCCTTTATTTCTGAAGTCTCTGATGCTATTTGATACCCATCTGCATTGAGTTGAATTGCACTTAGAAAATTATTTCTCTATGCAACTCCAAGAGAGCCTGGTATCACATGAGTCAGGTATTACTGTAAGGCATTGTGACTCAAAAGAGAAAGCTGCTCATTATGTCAATTACATTTATGGGAAGCAAGGGAACCCAGTTTCCCATCCCTCTTGTGAATTCGTTCAGCAAATTAAATCATGGGCAGGCAGACTTGTTTAATTAATGGAGTTCATTGCAACTTGGAATTACAGCGTCTGTCCACAGAGAAATCAGTGTATCACAGTCTCAGACATGTTTTCTACTTGGCCTTTCATCATGGCTGGCTATTCATAGCCCTCAATTTTCGAGAGAAGAGAACCTCACTATTGTTGTGTTTATATAAAACACCAACGACCTCTGGGTCTAGCATCGTACATTGTGCTTAGATGCCTAATAAATATGTTTGCTTAGAATAAAATACTCTATGAAGATTGTAGAGCATGCTCATTGTACAAATTCTTTTCCCAGTAATTTTGACCGACAAATAACTATGACACTTTTATATGTCACTGACACT
Source organism: Balaenoptera acutorostrata (assembly GCF_949987535.1). Taxonomy (NCBI): domain Eukaryota; kingdom Metazoa; phylum Chordata; class Mammalia; order Artiodactyla; family Balaenopteridae; genus Balaenoptera; species Balaenoptera acutorostrata. The sequence goes on from NC_080081.1 coordinate 6,017,205, forward strand.
GGAAAAGTTTGTAACTTCTTACTCTATGTTGTATGATCAAAGCTGAGTGGATTAACACAAATAATATGAACAGCTCTGAAATATTTCTGTTGCTAAGTGTACGAAAGTTGAAATTAGTAAATGTTTACTGAGCTTGTGTTTTATGCAAAGCACTTTCTTGGGCATCTTGGTTTACCAAGTTGAAAAGACTTAACCTTGGCAACTAAGAGAGACTGAAAGATAAACATAAATTCCCACATATCTACTTGATTATTACCTTAACAGGGATGTTTGCAATGTGCCACAGAAATACAGGTCCAAAAGCAATTATATCTGTCAGAGGAAGGGGTGGACTTGTAGAGATGAGGACCAGGAAAAAGTCTACAGTACAAATGCTATCCCAGCTAAGAGAATAACTTAAGTTAAGCCATGGAAGTGTACGAAATGAATCCCATTTCTGAGAAAACCAAGCAGTTTAGTTTGGACTGTAATTAGAAATGGAGCCTCAAAGGGCCACTGAAATAGCCCGAAGGCGATGCTTAGGAATTTGAATATTTGTGTCACAAGTGTCCATTAAGATGTTTTAAAGGAGAGTGACAAGATCATACCTGTTTGAAAAACTCTAATTTGAAAAGACACATGTACCCCAACGTTCATAACACCACTATTCACAATAGCCAAGATATGGAAGCAACCTGAATGTCCATTGACAGATGAATGGATAAAGAAGTGGTGTATATATACAATGGAATACCTACTCAACCATAAAAAAAGAATGAAATAATACCATTTGTGGCAACATGGATGGACCTAGAGATTATCATACTAAGCGAAGTACATCATACAGAGAAAGACAAATATCATATGATATCACTTATATGTGGAATCTAAAAAAAATGATACAAATGAACTTATTTACAAAAATGAAATCGACTCACAGACATAGAAAACAAATTTATGGTTACCAAAGGGGAAAGGTAAGGGGAGGGATAAATTAAGACTTTGGATCAACAGATACACACTACTATATATAAAATAGATAACCAGCAAGGTCCTACTGTATAGCACAGGGGACTATATTCAATATCTCGTAATGACCTATGATAGAAAAGAATATGAAAAAGTTATATATATATTTAACTGAATCGCTTTGCTATACGCTTGAAACTAACACAACATTGTAAATCAACTATATTTCAATACAAATTTGAAAAAAATTTTAAAAAGATTATACCTGCTTTTATAAAATCAGTGATCTCACCTGGACGGAGAATATTGGAGGAAGAAGAGGAAGAATAATCTCTGCAGGGCAGTAGATGAGCACAGGAGTTACGTGCAGTGTCCTGGGGAAGGATGCGGAAGCCTGGACAGTGGCGGTGCGTGTGGAGGGGACAGAGCAGCAGGGGACACGTGTTGGTTGTCACCGGCATCCATTGTCCATCCTTCTAGGTAACAGGACCTGTCTTTGGACAGACCACCTCTTCCTCCACGGTCACCCATATGGTTTGAGGAAGTTGACTCTGTCCTTTCTCCAACTGGAGGAGCAAGTGATGAAGAACAAGCCAATTTGCATGTTTTCCTTGTCAAGATACTAAGGGATCAGGAGTAGATACGTGCAATCAGAATGAATCCCAAGACATACTAAGAATTTACACACACAGTACATCTTAAACGTTTTTTACATCTTCACGTTTCTTCAACATTATTTCCACTTACTCACATGAATTCCATTATAGTACTATACCACAATTCATTTAATCCATCCCCTGATTGTGGCCATTTAGCAATTTCTCCTCATATTTTTTTTTCTGTTATAAACAATGAACATCCTTATAGAAAGTGTATAATTATGTTCTTAGGATAAATTTTTAGACCGGGTTTATTACAGGATCAAAGTGGGATATCTAATTGCCTTTTATATGAAAGCAAAAGTTCCAGATTATCTAACTCTGACAGAGCTCACATCCTGTAGTTAACAGCAGCTGACTTATAATTGGATCCATGCAAGTAATGTTTTTATAAACCTTAAACTTATTTACAAGACTAGAGTCTGAAGTGGCTTCTCCTCTCTACACTGTTTGATAAAGATAAGGCTCAACAAGATGTGAACCACTGATGGCCACTCAGGAGATTTTAAGAACGGAGTCCAGTCATTAGGAAGCAAATTTAGGACAGAAAAATTCTCTTAGTCTTCCCCTATCCCCATCTATGAATGTAAAAATCCTATTTATCTATCTTTCAAAAGACAACTAAAAGTCTGCCATTCACAAAAACTTCTTTGTCTAGAAGTAATCTCAGTAATCTCTCCTTTTTTTCCATTTTCACTTCCTTAACACTTTTTTTTTTTTTTTCTACAACCATCTCCTCACCCCCATCCTCAAACTTTTGCTTGGAAAATATGGTCACTTCACACACGAGTTCTCCATGCCCCCATCTCCCTCATAGTCCTCAACCAAGACACTGTCTTTTCACCTACCTCTCTTTCTCAACTGACCCTATTTTCTGTGAAATAGCAGCAGTTAAGAGATGACCTCTCCTTGCCACTGTGCTGGCACAATGGAGAAAGAGTATCATTCATGTGTTTAATGAACACTTCAGTCCTTTGGATGCCCAGTGTCTCTGCTTTCTGAGTCTGCCTTACTACAAAAGAAAGAAAGAGAGAAAGAGAGAAAGAGAGAAAGAAGGAAGGAAGGAAGGAAGGAAGGAAGGAAGGAAGGAAGGAAAGGAAGGAAAGAAGGAAGGAAGGAAGGAAGGAAGGAAGGAAGGAAGGAAGGGAGGAAGGAAGGAAGGAAGGAAAGGAAGGAAAGAAGGAAGGAAGGAAGGAAGGAAGGAAGGAAGGAAGGAAGGAAGGAAGGGAAGGGGGCAGTGATGGCACAGTCTATAGTCCAGAGATGGCAGTGGTTGGTGGTGTACGGCTTACAACGTCCACGCACAACTTCAGTTGTTTCTGTGTGTGACCTTAACTTTTGTGATAGCTCACCATCTTTCTGAACCTGGGTCCTCCAATCTGGTTGTCCAGGTTCCCTGTTGATTCTCTGAGTTACCTGTACGCCTATGATTCATTTCTTTCTGTTTCTGTTAGCCAAGTCCATTTCTTTTGTTCCAGACAGTAGCCTTGATTGACAAAGGGTTGGCCCTGTGTGACAAGAATGTCAGGCTTGTGTAATTTAGATTATTTGGGAATAACTAGACCTAAGTTCAAAGACTTGATAGAACAAGAAACTACAGAGGAATTTTTATGACACATCTCATAGACTAAAAATGAATGATGGCTAGATTTCTGAAAAATTGGAGCTACAGAGTAACGTATTTATTATCATTTTGAATCTAACTAACTGTGCCTGATGAATCATCTGTTCTGACAAAATAATGTTACAATCTTAGACTAATCAAGTGTCTTGTAAAACAAAGTACAGTTGTAGCATTATTTTTAACCCCATCTCATCAGAAATTATTCAATGTGCATTTTTAAATCATACAATTTTTAAGTACTATCCCTTGCTTGAATTTATTTCCCATGAATAAAAACTTTTTTTGATTTAATATCCTTTTCATATTTCTTCAGAAATTTTACCATCTCAGAATCTCAATTACTTCACATGGACATCTGGATCAGGCCAATTATTGTATCTTTCTCATCCAATACATGAGCGAGTGTCCATAAAGAATAACATCTGCTGTCTGGTTAATTGCACTAGTATCTGGGAGAATATGAAATAATTTTATGTTTTGTAAGTAGTGTAACTCAAATAGGAATCTGGAATCATCTTTCCCATCATCCTCTTCTGATTGTCTATTTATAGCCCAAAGTGATTGAAGAACAAACTTTGGTATGATTGTTACTGATAGAACTTTTTATGAAAATAATTATCTCACTATTTCACTTTCTGTTTACCTTCTTCTTCAAATGCCAACTATCAGCATTTGGCAGACAGAATAATCTCACTCAGAAGATGGATTTTCTCAAAGTTCAACAGATTTTTCTGAGAAGAAAAAAACATAATGAGTTGGAATTTATGACAAAATTGTAACAAAACATAAATATAAAGTGATTTTCTGAAGATAATGATTAAACTAGTTTCTCTCAATTGCTTTAGTTTCAGCCATAGTCATGTGGGCTACAAACAAATACTTAAAAATTAATTATTTTTTGATGAAAGGCTGTTTCCTGCAAGCAGGAAGGTAAATAGGAGGAATGGTTCTGAGTAGATCTTAGCTTTTACTCTCTAAGTGGAAATTCTACATGAAACAATATCAATGCTGGTTTCAAATCACACTAAATGCTCTGTTACCAGAAAGCGATGAAATCACCATTGCATTGCTCAGACATCTTGGATTCTGCAGAGCTATTCAGGGTTGCTAAAGGAGGTAAGACAGAGGTGAAAGGAAAAAGTTCATTTTTAAACTGGCAGGTATACTGGAGTGTTATAAAGGATTTCATCTGTCTTCTCCTTTTCAAATAAAATTTGAAAATTACTGCCTTAAAAGTTGGCATACAATTCCTAAAAAGAAAACTACCTTTAACTAAATTTCATCTTAAAGAAGTGAAGTATTTGCTATGCCATATTTAGGGAGTTCTGTGACTTACAATCAACCTAGAGAGTGATAGGGTCTTAGGGCAATAAAGTCGATCCACAAAACAAGGTTTCTGAAGGATAGAGTTTCAGGCAAATAGAGCATTTAGCCTGTTCAATTCACTCTAAATTAGAGCTCATTACTCTTCATGATACATTTGATTGCTCTCAAATTCTCAGTAAATATACCATGAGAGGAGCAGTGCTATTACTTTTGATCAGCAACCAAAGCTTCCTTGGGGTAAGTCAGAGACGTCCCTCATCTCTGGGCACTAGGAAGAGTCAGAACAGGAGAGCTCTCAGAGCTGCTGACCTTGAAAGAACTCAGAAAAAGTGCAGGAGAAGCAAATGATCAGAAGCAAACAAATGACAAACACAATTTAATGCCTGGAGTCATCACTCTTTGAAAGATCAGGACTTAAGCTAAGAGGATCAATTACTCACATCTCTCTTTTTCTCAAAGGTTCCTTCTTTTGTGTTCACTAAAACAGGGCACAGACCTCCTCCGTCCCAAGAATATGGACAATCAACTGCAAAGACATTTAATTATTTTCCATATTTGGGCGGCCCCAGCGGGATAGCTCTGCTGGACCCCACTTTCCCTTGCTACAATCCAACAGAAGTTGAGGAGAAATATGGAAAGAAGTGTCATGTATCAGTGCTGATATTAATCTATCTCCAATATATAGATATATAATCAGTATACAAAATAGCAATAGTATATATACACGCATATATAATCAGTATATAAAATATCAATATTATATATATACACATAATCAGTATACAAAATATCAATAGTATATATATGCACATACATATATAATCAGTATATGAAATATCAATATTATATATACACATATATAATCAGTATATAAAATATCAATATATATGTACACATATATAATCAGCATATAAAATATGAGATTATATACACACATATATAATCAGTATATGAAATACCAATATTATATACACACATGCATAATCAGTATACAAAATATCAATAGTGTATATATACATATATAACCAGTATATAAAATATCAATATTATATATACATATATAATCAGTATATAAAATATCAGCATAATATATACACATATACAATCAGTATACAAAATGTCAATAGTATATATATACACGTATATAATCAGTATATAAAATATCAATATTATATACACACATATATAATCAGTATATAAAACATCAATACTATATACACACACACACCCACACACACACACACACACACACACACACACAGTAAAAATCCCTTGGGTCTTCCTTTAGTTTTTCCTCTTTAATGGCAGTACTTTGCATCTCCTCAGGCTACCTATGCTGAATTTCATGCAGAAGATATGCAAAGGAATAACTAATGTTTGCTCCTGTGAGAAAGTTAGGTGGAATAATTATATATTTTTTATTTTTATTTTTTACATCTTTATTGGAATATAATTGCTTTACAATGGTGTGTTAGTTTCTGCTGTACAACAAAGTGAATCAGCTATACGTATACATATATCCCCATATCTCCTCCCTCTTGCGTCTCCCTCCCACCCTTCCTATCCCACCCCTCTAGGTGGTCACAAAGCACCCAGCTGATCTCCCTGTGCTATGCGGCTGCTTCCCACTAGCTATCTATTTTACATTTGGTAGTGTATATATGTCCATGCCGCTCTCTCACATCGTCCCAGCTTACCCTTCCCCCTCCCCGTGTCCTCAAGTCCATTCTCTACATCTGCTTCTTTATTCCTGTCCTGCCCCTAGGTTCTTCAGAACCATTTTATTTTTTTTTAGATTCCATATATATGTGTTAGCATACGGTGTTTGTTTTCCTCTTTCTGACTGACTTCACTCTGTATGACTGACTCTTGCAAATGTAATTCCTGTGTGCCTACTACAGCCATGAGACAGGTCCCTGTCCTTATGAAATTATAGACCCATTATATTTCATGATAGAATGTTTTAAGCCTCAAACAGATGTTCTCTGCTTTTACATATTTTTTTCTTACTCATTCAACCAAAGTTACCCTCATCCTCAAGAGAAGTTTTCTAGAAACCGCAGAGGTTCCTGCAGAAGTGGGTTATCTCCCACCTGGTTAGCTGCAGGGCAACACCCCACATCACACACCATGTCAACTGCTGACCCAGCTGGTGGCCCCAGATCTTCCTCAGAGAAACCTTGGGCTTCGCCTCTTACTGGACACTAGACCCTCACTCATTTATTTCTTTGCCTGACAAACTAAAGTCTAACCGGTATGTTCTGGGTTTCCTCCTATTGCTCTTGAACTCTCTCTGATCTTCCGTTGATCTCCACCACCAAATTTTGCCTCCAAGATTTTAGGATATCTGTTTCCTTTCTGAATCTACACAATCACTCAATTTTTTAAAAAAATTTATTTTATATTGGAGTATAGTTGATTTACAAAGTTGTGTTAGTTTCAGGTGCACAGCAAAAGTGATTCAGTTATACATATACATGTATCTTTCCCTTTCCGGATTCTTTTCCCATTTAGGTTATTAGAGAGTATTGAACAGAGTTCCCTGTTCTATACAGTAGGTCCTTGTTGATTACCTATTTTATTTTATTTTAAATTTATTTATTTATTTTTGGCCGCGTTGGGTCTTCGTTGCTGCACGCGGGCTTTCTCTAGTTGTGGCGAGTGGGGGCTACTCTTCATTGCGGTGCGCGGGCTTCTCATTGCAGTGGCTTCTCTAGTTGCGGAGCTTGGGCTCTAGGCACATGGGCTTCAGTAGTTGCGGCACGCGGGCTCAAGGTTGCGGCTCGCGGGCTCTGTAGTTGTGGCTCGTGGGCTGTAGAGTGCAGACTCAGTAGTTGTGGCGCACAGGCTTAGTTGCTCCGTGGCATCGTGTCTGCAATGTGTCTCCTGCATTGGCAGGCAGATTCTTAACCACTGGCGCCACCAGGGAAGTCCGATTACCTATTTTATATATGGAAAGTGTGTATATGTTAATCCCAAATCTTTTACAATTCTGCCATACAGTTATCAAACCTCATCTCCTCAACACTGATTGTACATCTTTACTTGGGACACAAGTACCTTAAAAGAAGCTTTTCAACCCTTCTTCTCCTAATTAAGGCTCATGATGCCTGTTTTTTTCTATGACTTTGGGGAAACAGTATTTTTACCACATTCTCCAGTCAGGAAGACTTCCCTTTTGTTCACGACAGTTTTGTTGTTGCTGTTGATCCAGCTATTAACTTGGAGCTCAGGGTTGCTGGGAAATTCCTGCCTGAACCTATTTGATTAATGAAACAAGAGGCCTCTACACTCAGTTTCCTCGGTTTCTTTGCTTAGCCAGTTTCCCAATATGATATGACCTTGGAACTGCTCTTCCCCTTGAAATTGACACTTAGAGTCACTGAGACCAGTGTACGTAATCCAAACGGAGAAAGCAAAATAGGTCAGCCATGGTCAAGACTCTTCATGCCTGTTGTCTTCACAAAGCCGTGAACACGGCTACTTACAAAGTTGATACACATGTTAGTCTCTGTTTGGCATCACCCATTAGTAAATCAAATGTGTCACATGTATTTATTAAAGTAGATCTAATTGTCCCCATTGGGTCCCACAATGTACAACCAAACACATATTTGAGTTTATGCAATGGGAAGACAAGAATTAGCAAATATAAAAGAATATTATAGTGTGAAATACAATATAAATATTTATGAAAAAATTGGGAAGAAGCTAAAATTGCAGTTATGTTCTCAAGGGACAAGGAAACTTTGGAGGACTGAAAGATCCCAGAAGATCTTTATGGAAAAGTAGAAAATGAAGCTGAGGTTTTAAAATAAATGTTCTTGAGTTCTTATAATATGGTAGAGAGATTGCTCTGATAGGTACAAATCTTTGCTGTGTGCTTTTCCTAGAGCTACATGGATCTGCTTGAACACCCTCACTAATGTTATCCCAAGGCAGACGTCCTTTGTGATTCAATGATAACCAACTTTACAAAAGCTCTGGGAAAGTAGGAATATCATGGGTAAGTGGGCCCTGCGATTCTCTCCCTTGAGAAATTTCTATTGATCTTCCAAAGGCCTTGGTTCTTTAGAAGTAGGGTATATGAGAATTCTCTGAAAACCTCTTAAATTTCAGATTCACAACACCACTACAAATACTCTGATTTAGTATGTCTTGGGTGGGTGTGGAAGTCAGCACTATCACCAAATATTCGAGGTGATTCTGATACTGGGGGTCCGTGGGTTGCTTGGAAAAACGCCATCCTAGTACAGCCAGAGTCCTAATCACCACGTTCATTCATTGTTCATCATGTGCTTATTCTAGACATTCGCATCTGGCAAGTAATCTTGTCATATTATGGTTAACTGTGCATGTCCACCCTACTTAGGTCAGTTCTCCCCATTCATGTAATAGAGGGATGGGGCAATATTCTCTAAGGCATGTCCCATACACACTGGTGCCAGAGAGTTTGGGGAATGTTCTGAGAACAACAGGAGTTTCGCAAATAATGGGTTAAATAAAGCAAAACTGGCTCCTTGCTTGTAGATGGCCTCAGCATATGAATAAAAACACAGTTATAGATTATTAAGAACCTCCAGTAGGAAGTTATTATATGTAGTTCTTCCCAAATGTATTTGAGCACAGAAATATATATTTTTTGAAAGTCATCCTACAGAGAAAATAAGCTCGGACATGCTGCCAGAAAATGAAGAAGCTCAGACAGGGAAGGCACTGTTGATGTCTTTCCTTTTACCCCATTCATGTTGCATCTGTTTATTATAAAGAGTCATCAGCTCTATCATAAAAAGGCTGCCATGGGCCCTGCAGGAGTACAGCTGGTGACAGAGGATGCATGTAAAGGACCAGAGAGGAAATAGTTTGCTCTTTAAGGGAAGCCAAAGACAGAGGTAAATGAGTGGGTGTGATTGTTTCCAATTAAATTTTATTTAGGAAGCCAGACCACATATGGTCTGGGGGTTGTACTTCACTGCCCCCTGGTCTAGAGCTGGACAGCCAACGTCCAGAGAAAACTGCTTTCTTTTCACCTTCTTCATAGTGTTTGTTTCCTCCCTGGAAAAATGAAAATAGGGAATCAGCTTACTTTATCTCAGATTTTTATTGCAAACATGTCTGTGGACAAATCATTTATTCATTCATCCCCACCAATTAGTTGAGCATCTGCTATGTGCCGGGCACACTGATGTTTTCTCCCCATTTGATGCTGGCTAATAGTTCTTACTGAATTGTAGAAATTTTATGGCTTTTTACTTGATGCCTTGCTTCTCTGTTTGGGATAATGATAGATCCTTTAAAGTGAGATTTGTATTAGGGATTTTAGCAGCTGCTACACTGACTCCTTATCTTCTGTTTACAGCTAGTTCTCAGTTCTTTGTAACTTGAACATAGGAAACAGACTATTTTTAAACTAAGTGGAGAGTTTACACGTGTCAATCGTTCCTTTCTTTTATTAATTTTGGGCCAATATTTTTGTGATTTTTTTCTCATAGTTACCTACATACACTACCTCACTCTGATTTTAAGGAGAAAATATCTGATACTTTCTAACATCCTTTATAACACCTTACATAGGGTTAGTCCGTAGTAGATCTTCAGTAAGTATTTGTTGAATGGATTAGTGTTATATTATTTCAATTGATCTATAGGCTACTTTGATAAGCATAACAAGTTCTCGTTTCTAAAGTGGTATTTATTCCATATTTCTTTTGATTTAGTTCATTTTGCAAAGGACATGGGGTGAAAGGAAAGCTGTGAAATGTTCTCTTGGAAGATCAAGAGTAGACATAAAGTAATATATTGATTTTTTTCATTGAATCTCTACTAATGTGGATAAAAGTCATTTACTATCATTAACTACTCAGAGGGAAATGAGAACTGAAGAAGTAAAAACTGGTTGTATTAAGGTAAGAAAAGTAATGATTTGGAAGATACAGAAAAGTTAATTCCATTTCAGTGTAAAGAATTTCTGTGCCTCTATCTGTAAATCTTTGCCATGGAAGTGTTCTTGATATGATATTATGTAGGTTGAACTTGATATGATAAAGATTGAATTTGGTTTTCTGTTGATCTCTTGGGCAAGCATTTTGTTTTCTGAAAATAAAGTGAAATCTATTTAAACCTTAATGAAGGTAAGGATCAATCTCTATATTTCACTTGAGGGAAACAGTGCATACGTACAGTTTAAAATGAATTGTTAAGAGGGAAATATATAAAAAAAACAGAAATGATCTTTGTTGTTACAGAAAAGTACATAGGTTGATGGTCACATTCTATTGTAAGAACGCAGTCATCTACACTTTTGCACTCAGGTTCTCTCCTTATTTTTCTCTTAGGAGATGAACGTCAAGTCCGTCTTTCATAAATCTCACCTGAGGTTGGGTTTAAGCAGGATTTATTCTCTGTGAAGTGAACATTTTTCATGGGTTTAAAAATAAAGCCTTCATTTCCTTTTTAGATTTCCACCAGTAATTTGGCAGAAACAACATATTCTTCTCATAATTATATTTATATCTCTGTATTTCCTAAGTGGTATTTATTACATTTCCTTCTCAGGAGAGGATTTTTTTTCCTCTCGAAATTATTCAAACAATAGGTCAAAAGCTAGGAACAATTAAAAAGCCATGCTCAGCATAATTTCCTACAACGGTTTACTTCTCACGAGCTCCTTATTGCATTTACCAAGGAGGATCTCAGCATAGGGGAGCCGTTTCCTGTAGCTTTTTTGTTACTGTCTTGCTTTAGAATTAAGGGTGATTGTACCATAGTCCCCAACGACATCTTGAATAAAGTTCAGTGTGGACATAGTGTATTAAAATCAGTTTAAAAATAAAGTTTAGGATACTTTATTTCTTTCATTGTTCTAAAATGTGTACATTCCCCCAGATGGTCCCCAATTTGAGTGTCTACTAAATGTGGCTTACTCCACTTGAGAGCACTGGGGAGTAGATGAGCTCTGATGCACGTTTACATGTACAAACTTTAGAAGGCGATTTGGCAAATTCATCCAAGGATAAGACATGCATACTTTTTTACTTTTTTGCATACACCGCTAGGAATTTATCTTACTGAAACTTAAACACAAGTGGCAACATATATGTATAAGGAGAGTCATTAAAGCATTTCAATAACAAAAACTGGACATGGCCTGTCTTCATTAGTAGTAGGGGGGTTAAATAAATGACGGTGTATCAAGGGAAGATAAGGAAAGGTGGTCCCAATAGAACATTAAGTGGAAAAAGCAATTTAATAAAAAAAAGTGTGGGTTGCAAACTCAAAATGCTCCCAGAGGCCAGACAAGTAACATCAGGCCAGGTGTGACCTAGGCCAGCTGACCCTGGGCAGGTGAGAGGGTAGAAGGTAGTGTGAACAGAAGGCAGCATCCTCCCAGGGTCTGCTCATTATTGCCATAATGGAGGAACCAATACTCCATTTATCAGATATCTGGATTTTTTCAAGAGATGGTGGATTAGATTCAGGTGCTAATGTATACTTTTATGTGTGTTTAATGTTTTTATTTCATTTAAATGTATTTAAAGTACAGTGTTAGCCAAGCAGAGTGCATGTGTAGGCAAACCCTGGTGTGGCTACAACGTTACCCTTGTTGTCTAGACACTGACACGTTTAGAAAGTTGTACCTTGAATCCTGATAATGATACCTTATTCAAAGTCGGTTTGGAATGACTTGATTGAATGGCATTGTACTTTATACATTTCTATATTGTTCAATCTAGTTTCACTATGTGTACACTACATATTTTCTTTTTTTAAAATTTTTAAATTAATTTTTATTGGAGTATAGTTGCTTTACAATGTTGTGTTAGTTTCTTGCTGTACAGCAAAGTGAATCAGATATACGTCTACATCTATCCCTTCTTTTTTGGATTTCCTTCCCATTAAGGTCACCACAGAGTACTGAGTAGAGCTTCCTGTGTTATACAGTAGGTTCTCATTAGTTATCTGTTGTATACATAGTGGTGTATATATGTCAGTCCCTGTATCCCAATTCATCCCACACCCTCTTCCCCCCTTGGTAACCATAAGTTTGTCCTCTACATCTGTGACTCTATTTCCACTTTGCAAATAAGTTCATCTCTACCATTTTTCTAGAACTATATATTTTCAGTGATCATGCCTGGGTGGGGATGGTGGAGGAGGGACATCCCTTTAGGTCTGTGGTTTGAGGGGAAAAACCAATTTTGAGTACACGCACCATCCCTGTCTCTGTGATTGGGGCAATTTGCTCTAAATTTCTAGAGCTCAATTTCTTCATCGGTAAAAAGCTTGCCTTACATGTTGGTTAGATTTATGTAAGATGATATTTACAAATGCCCTGTAAATAGCCCTTGTTTTTTCTTTTTAATTAATTTTTACTGGCATATAGTTGATTTACAATGTTGTATTAGTTTCTGCTGTACAGCAAATTGAATCAGTTATACACATACATTTATCCACTCTTTTTTAGATTCTTTTCCCATATAGGCCATTACAGAGTATTGAGTAGAGTTCCCTGTGCTATACATTAGGTTCTTATTAGTTATCTATTTTATATATAATAGTATGTGTATGTCAATCCCAATCTCCCAATTTATCCCTCTCCCTATTTCCCCCTGGTAACCGTAAGTTGTTTTCTACATCTGTGGCTCTATTTCTGTTTTGTAACTAGGTTCGTTTGTACCATTTTTTTTTTTTTTTTAGATTCCACATATAAGCAATATCATATGATATTTGTCTTTCTCTGTATGACTTACTTCACTAAGTATGACCGTTTCTAGGTCCATCCATGTCGCTGCAAATCATAACCCTTGCTTTGTCATTGTTCATTCCTTCCCTATGTCTACTGTACAACCGAACTAAAATGAAGCCACTTATGTCAGGACGAGTGGAGACAGTCAGTGCAGGAGCATAAGGGAAACCTAACCTCACTGTACAGGCACGTCCAGCTCTTCTCAGAAACAGCAGAGGATGCCAGCCAATCCCTAAATGTCAAATCTCTTCATGCCATCCCTGGAGTTCTTTATTCACCTGACTTAGCTACCCTGGCCAAAGTAAGAAAGAAAACCACCAGGCAACCATTCAGCTGCAAAAGCCAAATAACTTCCAAATTTATCCCATAAAAATCCCTTACTCTGTGAGCAAGACAGAATTCACTGCTCCTGTACCCTCGAGTTTCCCAGCTTAGCGGGTCAAACTCTTGCCACAAACTCATCTCTGCCTTGTTTTATTTCGTGCTCAGAGTTTGGTTTTTGACATCATCAACTCCACCATCCTTTGGGGATGCCAAGAAGCAAGTGAAATTGAAGACTATTCTAAATCTAGACTTTTAAAGTGTGCTTCTTTATTCACCTGGCAATGAATTACCAAGATGTGGCTATCTTTAAGAAGGATTTGTCTACATTAAGGATTAAGTAATTCCATAATTGTTTTCTTAGTATAACTAGGGATTGAGGGGGTATCACTCTTCATCTGCTCCTTCAGTAATTCATTTCGGTGATCATTTGCTCTTTTCAGACTTTAAGAGTTAACCTTTAGTTTTAATAGTGGGTAAAAAGCAATGGAGTGCATATCATTCAAGATGTTTAAAATGTCAGTCATAGCCTTTGTCGTTTTTTTTTCTTTCCTCTTTAGAGAATCTGGTTCCATTAAACGTTTCAACATTTAAGTGAGCTATCCAAATCAGAAAGAAAAAAGGGAAGATGGAAGTCTCCTGGTATAAGGGAGAAAAACTGACTTTGAATACAGACACTCAAATTAAGGACTGCAGAGAGAACTTCTTACTATTACCTTCCTACTACTGCTTTAACCCAGAAAAATCTCCCTGTGGTTGTTAATTCCTAAAACATCAGCAATATTCAATTCAAGGGAAAAGAATAGCATGAATATTTTTCTTTTCAAGAAACCCAGGACAAAGTTAGAGGAAGGAAGAAATACACACACACACACACACACACACACACACACTCAGCCTCAAAAACAAAAATAAACAAAAAAATTGAATACAATTATTAACCAGGTAGTCTAAAAAGAGCCAGTGAAATTCTAACAATGAGATGCTAAATTATTGCATATATTATATTACAGGATATATCTAGTACTTGAACTAGACGATCTGTACTTCTCCACATGCAAAATGTCAGCTGTTCATTCACACTTAACCATGTTTTTGTGAAAGTTGCAAAATAGTGAAATTTTTCTCTGTCCCTTTAAAAGCACCTCAGCCCTCCAAGTAAGCCTCCTGCAAACAAACAAACAAAAAAACAAAAACCACCAACAACAAAAATTGTAGTGTGGTCCACTTGGGACCCTCCAGGTTTCTCTGCTCAGGGTCAGGCCAGCCTTTTGGAATTAGTGCCACCACTTCTGGACCTCACTCCTATCTCCATTGTAGGAGTTTACTTATGCTGAGCTATGTTTCCTCAAAGCCCCATCCTCAGACATCATGCTTCAATCATAGTGAAAAGAGCAAGCCTTTGAAAGCAGAGCATCTTGGGATTAGATCCCAAACCCACCGCTTGGTGGATATGTGGTCTAAAGAGGCAAGACCCTTAATTGCTCTGACATTCAGTGTCCTGACCTGAAAAATTGGTGTAATAATTCCTGGGTGGCTTGCAAGATAATTGTAAGTGTTAGAAAAAATACACATAAAAAGTCTCTGACACATAGTAGTTTCTCAGTATAGAGTGGGTATTATTATGATTATTATTATTTAATTAGCTTAAATCACATTCAAGCTCCCTCCTGGAAAAATATTGTCATTTAAAACACTATATAGGGCTTCCCTGGTGGCGCAGTGGTTGAGAATCTGCCTGCTAATGCAGGGGACACGGGTTCGAGCCTTGGTCTGGGAAGATCCCACATGCCACGGAGCAGCTGGGCCCGTGAGCCACAATTACTGAGCCTGCGCGTCTGGAGCCTGTGCTCCGCAACAAGAGAGGCCGCCATAGTGAGAGGCCCGCGCACCGCGATGAAGAGTGGCCCCCACTTGCCACAACTAGAGAAAGCCCTCACACAGAAATGAAGACCAACACAGCCATAAATAAATAAATAAATAATTTAAATTAAAAAAAAAAAAAAAAGAGTAGTTTGAACAGTACTTTAAAAAAAAAAAAAAACACTATATAAATGTGTTTTAAAATGCCAGCTGCTAAGTATTTAGGGCCTGGTAAGCTGTTAACATATAAGCATGGCAGAGGTTCATTAGGTTCAGACACTAGTTTGAGGTAGTCCAAAGAGACGGAAGTTTAAGAAAAGGAAAAAGTCAGAGGAAAGGGCTGTGAGCTCTTTACATCATCTTTAAAATGACAAAAACTGTAACAACTAACATGTAGTAGGCATTTTGCACCAGGCATCACTCTAACTGCTTTGTGACATTATTTAACCATCCTAGAAATCCTATATTGTGGGTTCTATTATTGTACCCATTTCATGGATGAAAAAACTGAGGCAGAGTGAGGTTTATTTATTTATGTATGATGTTGAAAAAGAAGAGCTAAAGTCCTTAATCTCATGAAACTTACATTACGTCTGGACATAAAGACAACAAACACAAACAACAACAACAAAAATATGTATACATATAATGTTTGGAGAAGGTAAGTACAAGAAAGGAAAAGAAAGCAGAATAAGAACTCAGAGTGGAGATGGTTCTACCAGAGGTAGGTTGGCTGGTGAATAGCAGCCCTTCTACTAAGGTGACAGTTGAGTGAAAAGACAGCTGGTTCTGTATGACACACAACAGAGAATACGTGTCATTATACATTTGGCCAAACCTGTAGATCGTACAACACCAAGAGTGAACCTAAATGTACACTGTGGACTTTAGGTGATAATGATGTGTCCGTGTAGGTTCATCTATTGTAACAAATGTACCATCTGGTGGGGATGTTGCTAGTGGAGAATGTTGTATGAAATGGGGCAGGGAACATATGTGAAATTTCTGTATTTTCCACTTAATTTTGTTGTGAACCTAAAACTGCTCTAAAAAATAAAGTCTATTTTTTTTTTAAAAGGAAGATAACTGGCAGCCTTGTGGACTTTAAACCTTAGGGGAGAAAAGGCAGAAGCAGAAAGACGTGTTAGGAAATTATAGCAATTGTCTAGGTGAGAAATCTTGGTGCCTTTTGTCAGACAGTAGGTGTGGAGGTTCTAAGAAGCATTAGCTTATGGACCTATTTTGAAGATAGAGCTGATGGTATATTTTTTTAGTAGATGGAACAAGTTGTAGAAGAGGAAGTGAGGCATCTAAATGACTTTAAGGTTTTTGGCCTGAGTGCCCTGAAGAATTGAGATGCTGTATTTTAAGAGGGGGGACTTTGGGGGAGGATCAGTTTTGGGAACGAAGATGATGAGTTTAGTTTTGGGCGTAGGTTTGAGATCTGGCACATTTGAGAAGTTAAGGTAATTCCCCAAGGCCACAAAGGTGTGTAAGTAACAGAGCGAGGATAAGGACCTGATCCCGTGAACAAGGAGCCTGACTCTTCCCGCAAGCCCTGTGTCCCAGTCTGTCTCCTCTTTGCAGGGCTCAGTGTATGTGTTCAGGTCTGGTAGGCTCAACGTTTAGTGGTTGGAAGGAAAAGACTCCGTGACTGGGTCGATCTCATTTACTGCTCTTTCCCCAACACCTATCATAATGTCTGGCATGCATTCGAAGAAATAAAATGATATTGAAGATGATTCTTTAATTCATAGATTTTTTTTCTTTTCAATTATGGTTTATTACAGGATATTGAATATCCCTTGCTATACGTTAGGACCTTGTAGTTTCTCTATTTTATATATAGTAGTTTGTGTTTCTCTATTTTATATATAGTAGCTCATGTCTGCTGATCCCACACTCCTAATTCATCCCTTCCCCCATTCCCTTTCCCCTTTGGTAACCATAAGTTTGTTTTCTTTATTTTTTTTTTTGAATTTTATTTATTTTATATTTTTATACAGCAGCTTCTTATTACTTATCTATTTTACACATATTAGAGTATATATGTCAACCCCAATCTCCCAATTCATCCCACCACCACCTCCTCACCCCCTGCTTTTCCCCCTTGGTGTCCCTACGTTTCCATAAATTTGTTTTCTATGTCTGTCAGTTTCTGTTTTGTAAATACGTTCATTTGTGTCATATTTTAGATTCCACCTGTAAGTGATATCATACGGTATTTGTCTTTCTCTTTCTGATTTACTTCACTTAGTATGTTAATCTCTAGGTCCATCCATGTTGCTGCAAATGGCATTATTTCATTCTTTTTTACGGCTGAGTACTATTCCATTGTATATATATGTATATATACCATCTTTTTTATCCATTCATCTGTCGATGGACATTTAGGTTGCTTCCATGTCTTGGCTATTGTAAATAGTGCTTAATTCAAAGATTTTTTTAAACCCTGAAATAGAAAGCTTTTAGACATGAAGTCACTGCAGATAGATACAGGAAATTTCCATTAATATTAGGGAATCAAGACAGGTAATGCATGCCTTTTTTTTTTTTTAATTAATGCAGAAGTCTGAGAATATGATCCTTACTAAAGAGAATTAGAACTTTATTCAAGGGCAAACTGAATAAAAATTGTGTATATTTTGACACAAAGTTAAGGTGGGGCATGGGAGAAATTATTTTAGTTTGTGTGGGGTTTTTTTAGTTTAAAAAGGGAAGTTGTTAGAGATAAACTGGAAAGATTTAATCATTTGTTAGAGAAAAGTGTTTAAAAGAAAGAAAAGTCTAAGAAGTAAATCCATGCAGCAAATTATATGTTAAATAGTAGAGATTTTTCAACAAAGATAATGAAAAACTACTCTTTTATTATAAAGAGAGCAAACACAAATAGGTAAACAAAACAAGTATTAGGTAAAGCACAAAGCGCCAATCAGCAGGCTCAACACAAACAATTGTCTAATGCCCTGAACTGTGCAGGTGGGCCCAGTGATAAGGCTTTCCCAGGTAAACCCAGCTGCCTAGAGTAGGCCAGACCCTTTGTGGGCCCAGCCGCTGGCTTCCGACAGGCCAGCAAAAGTGATTCCAGTCTCTTTGGACAAAGTCAGAACACCCAAGATTTAACTGCTGGAACATGAGCCAGGAAATCCGAATCCAGTAAAAAAGAGAATAAGAAACTTAATTCCACTGGGCATTAGATGAAGCTTCTGGAAGATAATGTGTATAAGACATCACTGTCCATACCTGGGCTTTGACAGCAAGGCATTTTGTTATGTGAATGGACCAGAATTGATTCACGGCTGAGAGCTGAAATAGGCATAACTCAAAAGAAGACAGTGTAATTGATAAATTATTATTTTAAAAGTTCAATATCGCTATTAAAGAAAAGCAAAATAAAATATCCATTCGCTCATTCATTCATTCATTCCTTAAATACATATTTTTGAAAGTCTTCTATTTGCAGGCACTGGGAATAAATAAAGAGACAAAAATCCCTGCCTTCATAAAGCCCATATTTTTGTGGGGGTAATGAAAATTTTACAAAATAAATCGTATGTCATTCGATGTTAGTGTGAAGTGCAAGAGAAAAAAAGGGAGGGATCATCATGGACGGAAGGACGGCAGGAGTAGCAGGTCTAAGACACAAAGAGAAGGCGAAGGCGACATAGGAGCAAAGCCCTGTGATCGTATTTTATTGTATAACGTTGGTGGAAAATGCAACAAACACTGGGCTTTGTGCCTGACAGTGTATGAGTCCATCCCCTACTGGGTACTGTGTTGTAGTTTCCTTATTTGCAAATTAGGGGTAGTGGTGATGCCAGCCCTTGGACGGGTGTGAGGATTAGGTGAAATAATAAAGAAAAACGATTCGTGATGACTCGTGCAGCAAGCACACAAGGTTAGCTTCCATCCTATCTGTTAGTCAGTTACTGCAGGAACATCTTTTTGAAGGCAATGTTCAATGCTGATGAGGATAGGACAGTGTATCTTGCTAAGGATAGGGCACAGCTGATACAATTAGGGGGGAATGTGTTTTAGTTAGCATGCTTTCAGGTTCATGCGACTTAAACATACAGACCTCTATAAGAACACCTGACAGGGACTCTGGAGTTGGGGCAGGTGTGAGGGCTGGTTTAGTTGGAGGATCAACGATGCACTGTAGTGTGGGTTTCTCCATTGCTCCTTTTTGCCGTCAGTGGTGTTTTCTTCTCTGGAGGCTTGTAGCGTGACAGTGACCCTGTATCCAGGTGTGACACTGTCTGGAATGAGGCTCTTCAGTACGATAGCCACTAGGCACATGCGACTATTTCCATTTAATTTAATCAAATTAAATACAGTTTAAAGTTCATTGCATATATTGCTGGTAGGATAACAGAATTATGATTATTTTTTAAAGTTTTCTCTGTCTTCTGTTTTTCTTTTTCTGTCCTCCTACTTTCTTCTGTTTTATTAAATTTTTTTCTGATTTATGCTATTTTTGCAGAGAAATAATCATCAAGAAATACACACCCACACACATATGTACATATGTATTAGATACAGCTAGCTAGCTAGGTATATATATATATATATATATATATATATATATATATATATATACACATACACACACACACACACACACACCTTATTGAAATATGTCTTCTTGGCTTATATAATATAGAAAAACTATTCTTAATATGCGGAGAAAAAATTGTGTATTTAATATGATTGCAACTGAAAAAAATAGAGGCATAGAATAAAATTGGAATGGAATATATAGAAATTTTGACAGACAGTGATATATTGTTAGGAAAATTAGAGGTGAAAATTTTTTTCCCTTTCTAGGTTTTATCAATTATATATAATTTTTATCCTGGAAGTTTATAAAAAGTATTTAAAGGAAACAAATGAGGGAGAAACAAATGTATATTTCAGGAATACTGTGGTTTACAAATCTGGGCTCATATGCAACTATTTTACAAAAGGCTCATGTCAGTTCTTTTAGCATGAAAAGAAAAGCAAGGAAGGGTATTACTCCCTTAAATGTCGAACATACCTTGTCAATTATTTTACATGTTATAAAAACATTGGATAGACCATTTTATAATTAAAGACTTAATACGTTATAAAACAATTATTCTTACTTGCAGTTTTGCATTTTAGCGAGGTACAGATTTACATATAGATCTAAGTTTTTCAAACCGATGTCAGTCAAAGTCTGTAGGTAGCTAGGAAGTGCCTTTGACCTGCAGAAGTGGCCAGTCAAGGCACTGGAGAGAGAAAGAGGGTCTTGAGACTTTGACCACTCCCTTTACTCAGAGAAGCTGCACTTTGATTTGCTGTCTTTTACAGTGAATTGCTGTGCAAATTTTTATTTAGAAGAAAATCATGTCTCAATAATGCAAGAAATCACTGCTTTAAATAGTGGAAATGTTGTCCAATGATCTCATTTCTGTGCTGCAGGAGAGCAGTTGAGAGAAATATTAGAAGGAACTCTCCGTTTCCCTGCATTCAGAGCTGTACACAACCTTTTCTGTTTGCATACAACCTAAGCCTTCCACCTCTAGTTACTGGATGTACTAAGTACTATCACAGGGCAATCTGCCTCTTAGAACCCAGTGCTGAAGATGCCAGGAACGACTGCACCTGTTCTGGCTCTTTTCAATGACCACGTACAGTGGGTGTTCCCTATTGCAGGCATGTGGGATATACAAAGGAAGAAAAAAGCATGACTCTTGCAATGAAATAGCTACCCTTGAATCAGAGTAAGGGTGGAAGATACAGGGTGATATAAAATTAGTTGGGATGTTTTAAATGCATGCAGTAGAAATCAAAATCTAAACAATAAAGAACTTTATAAATATCTAAGAATCAGAATTAAGGTAGCTGTCAGGCTGGCTTATTTCGAGGATCAATGATGCACCGGGATGTGTTTTTTTTTCCATTGCTGCTTTTTGCCATCCGTAGTGTTGTCTTTATTTGCAGGCTTGTAGTGCGTCAGTAACCTTATATCCAGGCATGACACTGTCCAGAGCTAAGTTCTTCAATATGGTAGCCACAAGCCACAGGCAACTATTTAAATTGATCAAAATTAAATAAAATTCAAAGTTCAGTTCCTCAGGGGCCATATTTCAAAGCTCAAGAGCCACATGTGGCTAGTCGCCATCATGTTGGACAGATATGGAACGTCTACATCTTTTCAGGGAGTTCTGTTGAAAAGCACGGAATTTAGCAAAAATGACAATGATTCTCCTGTGGTTCTTTCTTAAGAGGCAGGACATTTTCCTGTAAGCATGCAAGTAATCTTACCCACATGGCTTCTTTGACCAGAATTGATTCCCATATTCATTTGGATCAAAACCCTGACAAGGCGATGGGATGACTGCTGGACCCGTCAACGAACCGCACACGGAGGACTGAGACAGCATCCCTCCATTCCTGAGTTTGTTTTTCAGGGAAAAGGCTCCAGAAATAGGCAGTGATGGTCTCCTGGGATAAATTCTAGACACATTGCAGCTGACGGGAGGAAAAATTGGCCCAGAGGACGTGCACTGGACCTGCGTGTCTGGGTCGCTGTGGCCTTGGACCTCAGCAGACGTGGCTCTCGCGCAGAGTGTCTCGGGGCCTTTAGCCCCCGGAAAAGTAGAGCTTCGCGGCCTGCGCCTGCGCAGTTCACTCGCCCGTCCTACCCGCGGCAGGCCTCGCCCCTCCCCGGCTCCCCTGCCACCTGGCCAGCCCCTGAGAAGCACCCCTGCACTGGGACCCTGGGGTGCTCGAGGGGGGTGTCCAAGAAGACTGGTGCTTGCAAGACTCCTTACGGACAAGTCTGGAATGAGGGGCATCTAGCACCCGGGACACCTGGACGATCCTCATGCCAAGACTCCGCTGCTGGCCTCCTCGAACTCCCGAGGTCCCGCGAGATCCCGCGAGATCCCACGAGGTTTGGCTCTCTTTGTAAAGTCGGCGCCCCAGCGCCTCAGGCCTGGTCCAGGCAGCCCCAGGGCCTCTCCTGTCGGCGGGCGCATTGCCGCGCACCCGCTCCTGCCGCTCCTCAGGACCCCCACTTGCTCGCTCCGCACACACGCAAATGGGGCACTTCCATTCATGCACAGCCGCTGCGGCGCCCTGTTTGCTTTCCCGAGAAACCCCACGCTCCACCCATCCGGCCCGGGTCCTGGCCGCGGCCTTGAGCGTCCCTCGCGCTGCTGGGAAGAGTGTGGCCGAGGGAACACGGATGCAGGGAGAAGATGGGGCCCTGGTCCCGATGGACTCTGTTAAGAAGATGGGGCGCTGGCGGCCAAGCAGAAGCGGCTGAACAACGTTGACTCTTGGTGCTGACTGAACTCCAAGGAAGGCAGATCCCAGAAGTCGAGGACTTGTCAGGTGAGATTTTAATCAAGCAGGTTGATTTGAGCAGAATTTGAAGTTAGAAAAATAGGGCTTAGATCTCTCGAGAGTGAGTGGAAGGATATTTCAAACACGCTTTCTACTTTTTAAGATCTATTCTATATTTAGTTCTTTGTCGTACGTCTACTCTAGTTTTCTAATTAGAATGAAAATTATGACTCAATTTGAAGACAAGACATAAATGAATTCTTAACTGGGGACACTGGCCTTTTCGAATGGCTGTTCTGTTGGAGAGGAGCTGGGCGGGACCCTGGAGTGTCTGCAGGGAAGGTCGTAGACATATTTTACATCTGAGTCTGTTTGAAAACACTGATGGTAATGATAAACATTGGACTCGTCCTTTTGAGGTATGCTTTTCAATCTAAGTTTCCTATCAAAATCTCACTATAGAGCTTCTTCTGTATTTATTTTTATCTTTTAAATTATTTTTTATTTTTTAAACTTTTTATTTTATATTGGAGTACAGTTGATTAACAATGTTTTGATACTTTCAGGTGTACAGCACAGTGAGTCAGTTATACGTACACCTATATCTATTCTTTTTCAAATTCTTTTCCCATTTAGGTTGTTACATAGTATACTGTCTCCCAGAGTAATGGAAATAAAAACAAAAATAAACAAATAGAGCTTTTTAAAAATAAACATTTTTAGATGACTATAAAACAAATCATGAATATTATTATCAGGTTTTACAAAGAGTTCTATTGCTATGTCACTATGTCCAAATAGGCCTGTTGCTTAAGAAAAAAAAAAAAAAAAAAAAATCTTCCTTTGCTTCCCATCGCTTTCAGAGTCAAGGTAAAGTTCCTTGGAATTGCATCAAGGCCTTCCAGGCTCCACCCCATCTACCTCTTCAGTCTTGTTTCTAGCTCCTCCTCTTTCTTTTCTCTGCAGTGAAACTGTAACACATGCAGCTTCTGGAATGGAAGCTCCCCCATTCTTCTTTGCCTAACTCATTGCTGTGCCTTTTTAAGACCTAACCCTGGCTTAGTGTCCTCTGGGAAGTTGTGGCGTTGCTATCCTTGTTATTCAATATCTCGTTCTCCTGTAAGCTCTCTTTCTCAAAGAAGAACTTTCCTTTGTTATGTTGTTGAATTCAGGCACCACAAGACCATGTGACTTTGACCAAGAACTTGTGGGTGGGAGTGATGTATGTCACTTCCCAGCACGAGCTTAAAGAACCAGTGTGTGTGTCTGAGATGCTGGTCCTTGTTTCCAGCGCCAAGGTTGCAGGCAGAGTTCCAGACAGCAGCTGCTCCATCAGCTTTTCCTATCTGATGACCACATGGAACAGAGCCCCCAGGCCCCATTGATGAACATTAGTATGAACAAGAAATGAGCTGTGTTAAATCACTGTCATTTGGGGCTGCTTTGTTACCTCAGTATAACCTAGTCCGTCTTGACCGGTAGAAAAGTATTCCCAGACTCTCCTGGTCTAGGTTTGGTTTCATATTGAGTATCAGATTTTAGCTAGATGGTAAATATTGTGGACTTTGTGGGCCATGCTGTCTCTGTTGCAGCTACTTAACTCCCTGTAGCACAAAAGCAACCATAGATAAAATGTAAAGGAATGAGTGGGATTGTGTGCCGATAAAACTTTATTTATATGAACAGGCGCTGGGTTGGATTTGGTCCTCAGGTTGTAGTTTGTTGACTGCTGTTTGAATTCATGAGTCTGAAATCAGTAGCAAGAGTCCTTTGGTTTGTATCTTAAGGATCAATTAAATTTTTCTTCTCATGTCTCTATCTCATTTTACATACTAATCTGAATTTGGGGCTATGATTTTTAGTAAGAAAGTCAGGATAGATTTGAACTCAAGAGTATAAGCGTTTGTGAAATCATACTTGGGGTTTGGAGAGAGCATTTGAAAAATTAATTCCTAATGAGTAATGAAATAAATGGCATGTACAAGCATGATTTGAAAAGATAAACAGTCTATTAATTATTTTACCTACGACTTCTAAATAACTGATATTAGGAAGAGCCATATGAAATCGCTCTTCTGTAGAGAAATATTGACAATATCAGATGACATAACCTATTACTAATAATTACACACTGGGATTTTTAAAATTATAGTTTCTGTATGCAAGAACCTAGAGCAACACCAGTTTCTGAGGAGATAGGTAACTTGGTTCATGACTAACCCACACTGGCGTGTACATGATTTTCCTGCGTCCGTGAACTTTAGTGCCAATGTCCTAAAATCTCTAAGAGAAATTAAGCTAGTTCTATTAAAAAAAAAACAAAACAAGCACACTCTATGTGCTCAGCTCTCTCTTTCTGGTTTGTTTTCACAAGAATGTGTATTTGTGAAGGAACTGTCTGTAGGTACCATGCAGGTGAAAGCTTTCATCCTTTAGTGAGAGTGATGAAAGAAGCGTCTCCAGAGGTTACCAGTGCTTTGGCAGGAGGGGGAAACAGGGTGCATTCATACATTCTCTGCACATTTTTCAGCCAAAGGGACTATTTCCTTTTTGGTGATTTCTAAAAATAGAAGTTAAAAAAAAATGGTGAGGCATCTCTGCCATCACAGAAAATTGCAAATCAGGACATAATATAATACAATATAGCTCATATTTTCTGTGGGGCAGAATGTTTATACCATGTTGCTTTCCCAGGGTATTTATAGATTTCCTGAGAATGACTAATTGTTCTCCAAAATTATATTTTTAGTTGCCTTCTCTCCATCCACAGCTCTAGGAAATGTTAGCCTGAAAAAATTGAGGCCTGCTGGTGGACTTCCATCTGTTGTTACTGGTTTCATTACAAAAAACGAGTGTATCTCTAGAAGAAATTTTTTTAGAAAGAAGTCATTTCAGCTCCATGTCAATTGATAGCTTTACAAGTTACCCGTCATAGTTTATTTTATGTGAGATATACC
Source organism: Balaenoptera acutorostrata (assembly GCF_949987535.1). Lineage (NCBI taxonomy): Eukaryota > Metazoa > Chordata > Mammalia > Artiodactyla > Balaenopteridae > Balaenoptera > Balaenoptera acutorostrata. The sequence continues at coordinate 6,042,966 of NC_080081.1, forward strand.
CTTTCAGAAAAAGAAAATCTCTTGATCTTACAGAAACTGTGCTAGGATATTATATGTATGAGAAGACTCTAAGAAAACAAACCTATGGACCGAAGCTAATGAATTATCTATGGGTTCAAGTTCAGATTTCCTAGGTTTACTTAAGAAGATGAATATATTCAGAGAAATAAATGCCATTACTGTTTCTTTGTCTGTTAACAAATGACATTAGCAATAGATTTTATTTTATAAGACATGCACATTGCTTTACTACCTAGGGTAGCTCAGGAAATATTAATAGTCAGAAATAATGTAAATTCCAGTAATGTATTTATGAAATATATTGATGCTGTCAGTCTTTATTTATTATACTGTGCCATGAAGTCTAGACTGAATAATAGTGCATTCTTTGTAGAGGCATGCGTTTCAAAAATCATTGAATTTGCTGTAATGCCAGGCCCTGGGTCTCATTCATGAATTTTTTACAGTTGGTTTTACATTCCATCTATAGAGAAAAATAATAGTTCGCAGCACTTTTTTCCCAATTCAACTAGAACTTTGCCTTTGGTATGAACAAGTAACCTTTAATTTGACCATTGAGCTATGTCTTCTTCCCTCTTGCCTATTCCACACAATCCAATTTCTCATGCAAATGTCAACAATTTCAAATATTTCCCTCCTGAGAAGATTTCATAATGATACAGCTTGTGTCATTATACAAACATCCATTTTAAAAATTCTAATTCGTTACAGATCCTCTTTTAGCCCCTGAATAAAAGCAGTACCTCTAACCCTGAAGTTTTATTGTTCATTACCTTAAATTTGACCTGCTTTTCTTTTTCAACCTAAAAGCCATAGCTAAATAACCTAAATGTAAGGAAGAACAGAGCTCACTCTTGACAAATCTAAAAGGACCAAATGACAGAGAATGAGGAATCTATTAAATCTTCAAAGATCTAGTTTTCTGCAGCCCGACCTCCTCTGCTCCAGGCGACTCTGCACATTCAGCATCAATCATGCATCCCTCCTCTTAGGCCTGCTTCCTCTCCTGTACCTCCTGAAATGCAGCGTGACGTTTGCTATCGCCATCCCTGGAACTCATTCAATACACACTAGCCCGCAACAGAAGAATCTGTCTTTAAATTATGGACTCTCCAATAGTTTAAACATGTTTATTTTCCCTTCACCTTGCTCTTGGTCGTGTCCACAGGAAATTGATTTTTTACCTGACAGCCATCCATTTATTAAAAAACAGGTGCTTTGAACAAACTTCTTTATCTTATTTGCTGATGGTCTTGTTTTCTTTGTGCTCTCTTTCTGCCCTGATAGTTTTCTGCATGATAAGAAGGTTACCTGCCAAAAGGCAATAGAATAGAATAGACTGAGTTCCAAGTCCTGGCAGCTACTCTATTTTAGATGATTTTCTTTATCATGCTAACTTTCCCAAAGAAAAGACACAGTAGATATCCATTAAATGGAATTATTTTGAAGTGTGCTTGTTCACGTGTACAATGAGGACTTCAGCCCTCCGTCTCTGAGCAGAGGAAATAACTCTCCATAAAGAAAAGCCCTGTGTTTTGCTGGTAACGTGTGCGCTTGAGGCTGCCTGGCTGCTTTGAATCCTGTCTCCATAATTTACTAGTTTCGGGCTTTGCGCAGGATATTTAATTTCTCTGTCCTCACTTCTCGGCCGCAAAACAGAGATGTAAGTATTACCTTCTTTGTAGTGTTGTTGTGAGGATTAAATAAGTTAATATGTGTGAAAGTCTTAGTTCGGTGCCTGTCATGTAGAAAACACTCCATTAATGACGGCCATTCTCATCTTTGCATCAGCACTCCAAGAATCATTTAATATTTATCCAGTCTTGGATGTTTTGCCCATATGACTGATGCGATGGCATTTTCATTGTATTAACCATTATTTAAGATGGCGCTGAGGGCACGCAACTGTCCAGTGATGTTATTATAGGCGCTGAGTGACACCCAAGAAAAGTCTGAGCAGCGTTGTTCAATAATGTGGAAGAACCTTTGCAGTCAGTTTAAACACCGGGAACTAAACAACCCTGCTCCTTCTGGGGCTGTTTTCCTGGCAAGGCATGTTGTATAGTGCAACAGGTTCACCCACGTGCGGGGGCTCTGACCCTTATCTATACAGTTAAATATAAATGTGAACAGGAGAATATAAAATAACGTAAAGCTATTTTAATTGTGTGTGCGTGTGTGTGTGATGACAGTATTATGACAAGAAATGAAAAGTTTCTTTTATTCCGTTAGGCCTTCACTTACAGAAACGGGAAAATAAACATTCATAGATCTCATTGAATGTTAGAAATCATTTAATATTAGAAAGATCTACAGAAGCAAAGGAAGTCGTTTTATAAAAAGTACGGGCATCATGTTTTGAGACACGAGCATCTAGAAAGGAACATACTTCAGTGCTGATGCTGGAGCAAGGGAGCTGTGGGGGATGGTCTCTGGCCCTACCCTGCCTCACTCCGCCGCCTTCCCACCCGCTTTCACGCAGCCCTGTACCCTCTACACACCGAGAACCTCTTAAATCCTTCCCCACCGAGTCCTCTCTAGGGCGCGCCTCCACTGTCTTGAGCGTGGATGACTGCTGCAGTCTCCCCGCTGGTGTGCACATGCATGCTTCTCGCCTACGGCTGGACCAGAGACATCTTTTAAAGCCTGTAGTTGGAGCATGACCCTCCCAAGGTCTTAAGCCCATTGCACACCCAGCAAAGCCCTCAGTCCTCAGCTTGGCTGTGGGCCCCTACATGACCCAGCCCTGCCTCCTCGCCAGCTTCCCCCGGTCCCTCCTCCGCACTCCGTTCTCTAAGCCACATTGGTTTTCTTTAAGCGGGATATGGCCCGCTCTCCACAACGTTGACTAGTTAACTCCTTCCTGCCTTAAATCTCGGCCTGATCCCCGCTCACTGCTGCTGGCCTTTCCTCCATCCTTTCTTCCTCCCCACACACACGCCTGCTGCTGGGCGTCAGACCAAGCCGTGCTTCTTCTTGAAATGTTCATCTCACTTAGGACTGCTGGTTCCCATTCTCCCTGTTAGAATGTGAGCACAGAGCTCAGAGCAGGCAGCGCACCTGTCTTACTGCAGAGCCAGCCCCAGATTCAGCAGAGGATCGGACTCATAATTTTTAACACTTGTTGAGTGAATAAACAAAGAAATTTAGAGAAAGCCTAGGTAATTTCCTAATACCCAATTACTATATTATGAAATGGCATGTGGAACTAGTTTCAGTTAGGGCCTGGATAATGCCAGACCTACTCAGATAAGTGAAAGTTTGAAACATCTTCAATTAGATTCCTTGACCATTGGAGGAGAAGAGAATGGAATTGTGGAAAACATTGTCACCACGGCTGGAATACTGGGTTCAAATCCCGTCTGCGCCACTTGGATGTGTCCTTGGGTTAACTGTTGACTTCTCTGTATTGCCTCCGTTTCTTCATCTGTCACATAGTTGCAGGAATAAAGTAGTAAAAGTGTGTAAACCACTTAGAACAGTGCTTCATAGTAAGCATAGTAAGCCTAATACTCAGAGACACCATCATCTACAAGAAAACTGGCTCCTTTTGTCCTTCCTTAAACTGGCTGTTTCTCTAACTTTCCCTTTTACAAACTAAAATATTAAGTTGTATAGAACTCTAAAGTTGTACAAGGTGAAAAAAAAAAAAAAAGCCCCGTGTCCTTTCCTCTGTGTAAGTAGCAGATTGGTCTGAACATTTTGGATGTTGGGGTCTGTGTCCACGCAGCTCAGATGCCCTCCAGCCAAGTCAGCTGGACCGAAGGAATTTATATTGGTTTCATGAGCCAGGGTGTCTACACACCATGGGTTTTTCCTTCTCCCTCCTCTCGACTCACTGAGCAGGGTAGAGACAGGCTCTCAGGCACTTCCCAACTGACACGGCAGATTTCCCATCAGGGCAGCAGTCGGTAACCAGTCGAAGAGAGAAACCAAACCTTCTGTTAGGGTGCTTGATAAGCTGCCAGTAGCTGAGAAGTCTTTGCTTTTGCCCAAACAAGAATGTCTGTGTACATGTATCTTCATACATTTTGGTGACAAATTTCTATTCTACCATATTAAGAGCTCCAAATAATTTTTCTTGGGTAGTTGACAGGAGCTTGACAAAAAAATCACATTGAATTTCGGGTTCTGGGTTTTCTAAAGAACATGCCTTAATCAAGACCTTCAATATGTTTCAAAAATTAATCAAATGGAATTATTAATTTTTCCTCTTTTACCCACCACAGACTACTTTACAGAGGAGTTAATCCATTGGTATGCTACCAAAGGGAAGACATATTTTCCCAGGTAAATTTGCTCTTGAGAAATAATCAGGCTGCTTTGGATGAATTTTGAAGTCTCTATATTTCAAAGAAATAGCATTTAAAGTACAAAATTATAATTGGCTATTTCTGTCAAACTGAAAAAAGACCCTATCCCTTTCGGTAATTAATTTTAGATATATAGTGATTCTAAAATTTTTCATCTTTTAAATTAGCTCATATTAGCACATTTTGGTCAATGAATTTATTTTTCTTTTTGTTCTCAAAGATGCATTAAGTAAGAGAAAAAAAGCTTTTAAACAGACTTAATTAACAGCCAGAAATGACGTGATTTATTTTCATGAATTGTACATATGGCTGTAGTTCTTCCTGTGCCATATTTTGAATACATTAAAAATATTTTTTACATTATGATGTTTTATAAAATTATCCCCAACAGCTCTGGGGAAAATAGCTATTATATCCTTAGGAAGATAAAATGATTCTCATTCCTCTGGGAGTTTAACTTTGAAGAGCTTTATAAGCTGTAGGGTATGGGGGCTAAAACCATTTTCCTTTATTTTCTTTTGTGTTTCTTACTAGGCACCATAAAAATGCAGAGAAGAGGAGACATAGGCAGTAATAAAAGTAAAAATGTTGTTTATCTTCCCTGTACTTCAAATGTATACTGACCCATTTTGTCTTAAATAAGCTGGGGAAAACCATTTTTTATATACACGTATATATAAAACTATTATATATATTCAATATATATAGTATAGATATTTAACATATTTTTAATATTTATACATATAATATTTATATACTTAATTTACATATGTGGTTTTTGTTAAGCTTCTGTCAACTTTCCAAGAAAAATTATTTTGAGCTCTTAATCTGGTGGTATAGAAATTTATCACAGAGGTGTATGAGAAAATAGGTGTGCATAGACATTTTTGTTAGGCAAAATGTATAAACATATATATATATATGCAAGCATATTAGATCTAGTAATATATATGTACCTTTAGGATTGCTATATTGGAGGCTAATAAAAGTCTTGCTATTTCCCTGGATTACTGCTACACACATTTTAAAACCAAACAAAGTAGATTTACTAGTGATGACATTTTAAAACAGGAACATTTGGATGATTGGGAAAGTGAACTGATTCTGTGACTCAGCTATTACCATGGCAACTCCAGGGTTCAGAAGGCATCTCTTGGAGTAATCATTGGGTGCTCTCAGGTAAAGCCTGGATGATTTAGTCCTCCTTTTCTCAGGGGATGTTAAATGGAACCTATTAATAAACTGAAAAATGCGGAGACTTAGATACAATGTTCTGATAAGGTTCAGTATCCCCAAGAGCAGATATCATTAATGGTGTATCCAGCCTTAATCTCCCACAAATAGATGGACTTGTTTCAGGCAGAGTGGAGGCTTGTTTCCCCCTCGTTTCTGGAATGGTGTAATGTTAGCCTTGCCAAAAGTGAAGGAGGATTATTGGTTCCTTTAACCAATTTTACAACTCATTTCTTGTTCATAACTTTTACTAATAAAAGTAAGTATATTCCCCTACCCACCCACCCAAAATATTCCCGTATTAGAAGGCGCAAGCGATAAGCACAAATGTCTCCTTTGGAAGAAGAGGGTAGAGAGACAAACACACACACACACACACACACACACACACACACACACACACACACACACAAAACCAAGATGCTTTGGCAATGCTTCTCTGTCATTTTAGTGAACAAGGACCATAATGACAAATGTTTTGTCTTTATTTATAAATTTGGACACTTTGCTTAAGGAGAATAAAATAAGCTCTTAATCTTTCCCCCTATTTTTTTTATTGAAGTATAGTTGATTTACAATATTATATTAGTTTCAGGTGTACAGCATGGTGATTCAGTATTTTCATAGATTATACTGCATTAAAAATTAAAACAAAATAATGGCTTTAATTTCCTGTTCTGTACAATATATCCTTGTTGCTTATCTATTGTAGACATACTAGTTTGTATTTCTTAATCACATAACCCTATCTTGCCCTTCCCCACCTTCTCTCACTCCACTGGTAACCACAAGTTGCTTTTCTATATCTGGGAGTCTATTTCTGTTTTGTATATACATTTGTTTGTTTTATTTCTTAGGTTCCACGTATAAGTGATCTCATACTGTGTTTGTCTTTCTCTGTCTGATTTATTTCTCTTAGCCTAGTGCTCTCTAGGTCCATCCATGTTGTTGTAAATGGCAGAATTTCATTCTTCCGTATGGCAGAATGTACAGACTCGTACTTAGTAGGTCATGGGAGGCTGCAGGAGTACCTTTTGACTGCTTCTATTTTCTAACTGAAATAAGAATCAGGGAAATCAACGCAGAGTGAGAATGGAGAAGGAGGTTTCAGAAGTTTGAGGAGAGAAGAAAAGGTATGAAGTAGAAATGTGAGAGAGAAAGAGAGTGAAAGCACTAGGAAGACACAGTGTAGTTATGGTTTTCAGGCATTAATATTAAGGACTCCTTTAGGGTTAGTGATGGTGAACTTCAGGAGAGACCTATCAGCATGAATGTTTCTTTCTCTCCAGTTGTGGTTAGTTCCATAAGTGGTTGTACATGTATAATAATGGGGGAGGCAGAGAGTGAATAAAATCCAGTCCAAAATGTGGTTTTACAAGTACAATGAGTCCCCTACATACGAATGAGTTCCATTCCGAGAGCGCATTCATAAATGCAATTTGTTTGTAAGTCCGACAGAGTTAGCCTAGGTACCCAACTAACACAATCGACCATATAGTACTGTACTGTAATAGGTTTATAATACTTTTCACACTAATAATATAAAACAAACACAAAAAATAAAGAAAACATCTTTAATCTTACAGTACAGTACCTTGAAAGGTACAGTGGTACAGTCCAACAGCTGGCATACAGGGGCTGGCATCGTGTGAACAGGCAAGAAGAGTTACTGACTGGAGGAGGGAGATGAGGTGGGAGACGGTAGAGCTGAAGGATCGTCAGCAATAGGAGACGGAGGGCAAACTGCAATTTCACTCACGCCTGACATTGATGGCACAGGTCTGGTTCCTTGCTGGATTCAATTCTGTCTGCCCTCTTGAAAAAACGATCCAGTGATGTTTGGGTAGTAGCTCTTTTTTTCTCATCATAGAGGACATGGTAGCATGTATAAGAATGAGCGACATCTACCATCTTTTCACATCGCTCCACTCTCTCAATTATTTTCACTTTTGTTTCCATCATTATTGCTTGGTGCTTCTTAGCAGTACCAGCTACATCACTGCTGCTTTTACGCTTGCTTCTGGACATCCTGGGCTTGAAATAAAGATACTGTACTACTGTACTCTATACAGTACTGCACAGTAAAGTACACAAAAGCACAACCACTTGTGGAGGATGCACGCACGTGACAATGTACGCCAGACACGAGCTAACTTATGTGACTGGACATGCGAATGCACGTTTGCATCTTTGAAAGTTTGCAGCTTGAAGGTTCATATGTAAGGGACTTACTTGTAACTGCAATGGAGTGAGAGGAGGATAGAGGTTGAGGATACATGGAAGGGAGTGATTATATCCATGGGCCATGGAAATTATTTGAAGAAAAGGAAGAGTGAGGTAGAGAGGGAGAGAGTATAAATATAGAAGAATTAATGAGGTCAAAGGGAACCAGTAGGTGGTGTCTGAAGAGAAGGATCTCTGATCCTTGGTCATGACCAGGTCTATGAAATGGCCGTGGGAGGAATGATGAGTTGCATGAGGACAAACTCATTGGAGGAAAGGATTCTCAAGAACTGAGTGGCCAGGTTATTGGAAGGGTCATCTGTACAAGTATTAAAAGCACTAAGAATAATGGCAGGAGGAGAGGGACCAGATAGTAAATGACAACAACAAGATGTAGGAGAAAGAGTCTAGCACCATATTCCAGGCTGGACTTTTAGGGAGGGGAAATTGTTTGTCTGGGAGTGAGGGTGAGAAACTAGGAGTCCTGTACCTCACCCCAGGCTCAAGTGTGTGCCCGTGGGAGGAGGACAGGGGACACGGAGAGGGCTGCAGAGAGTGCGGGCTCTGGGCTTCTCTCCTCACCAAGTGCTTCATTCCCTCTGTGATCCTTAGTTCCAAGTCATGGAGGATAAACAGTGAAAGGCATTGTGCATTTTTTTTTTTTAGGATAAAATACATCATATTACAATCCCGCAGTTTCTACCCAATTAGTATTTGGCCAATACGATACTACCTGGCTCAAAAATAATTCTGTGAAAGGCTGTGTGTGAAACAATGGTTCTGCCCCCTTTCCTCCTCCCTTTGTGCTCCTGGTGGGTCTTCTGTGCAGCATGTTTGCCTGGGCTAACCTTTGAACAGCAGCTAGGCCTAGGCAAGTCTGTGACCCCATTGCTTTCCAAAATGCTGAAACTGTTGAGCATGAAGAAATCACATTTAATTTGACTTCTTTCTTCAGTAGTGAACCACACTAAGCCAGAACCCAAACAAACGTTTAATTGGAATTGTTTTTTCATAGAATTCTCTTAGCAGAAAGAGGTAATTATGACTTCACCCAACACACACACACACACACACACACACACACACACACACACACACATTATACTGCACACACACATACACACACACTCATAAAATATTTAAATAATAAAAAAAACCAAAGAAAAATAGGGGCTTTAATTATATACCTTTGAGTCTACTGTGTGGTAGAATGAATCTTGAATTCTGGAATGGAAGTTCAGAAACTTAATCTTCAAAGAAAAATTAAAGTATAATCACTAAATTTTAGTTCTTTTATCAGGAAAGTGTACAAATTGAAACAAGTAAGTAAAGAAGGAAACAAACAAAAAAGTTGAGCTTTATTAGACCATAGTCTCCCCCAACATTCTGTTTCTTTAACATTACTGTGATTTTTTTCTTTTTTTTTTAATAAATTTATTTATTTTTGGCTGCGTTGGGTCTTCGTTGCTGCTCTAGTTGCGGTGAGCGGGGGCTACTCTTCGTTGCGGTGCTCGGGCTTCTCATTGCGGTGGCTTCTCTTGTTGCAGAGCACGGGCTCTAGGCACACGGGCTTCAGTAGTTGTGGCACGTGGGCTCAGTAGTTGTGGCACACGGGCTTAGTTGCTCCGCGGCATGTGGGATCTTCCCAGACCAGGGCTCGAACCTGTGTCTCCTGCATTGGCAGGAGGATTCTTAACCACTGCGCCACCAGGGAAGCCCCAGCATTACTGTGTTTTGATTCAGGGTGTTGCATAGAAAACACAGAAGTTAAACTGCAACAAAATTTAATGAAGGCTATTGCACTGAAGGCTGTCTCCCTTTCTTCTCATACATTTGAAATTCTTTGCAGAATTACAGCTTGTATCAGGAAACAGAATACCTGTCCTCGTCTAGACATGTAGGAAAAATGTGAATATTTACTCAGTAGTCCTTGACTGATAAAAGAAGTACCTAAGTGGAAGGTCAAGCATTTGTGTACATGGTGAAGATGGAAACTTAGATCGGATGATATAGAAGTTAAGCAGTTTGCAGCTCTGACCCTAACGTAGTATATTCTTCCCTACACGCAGGCTGCATTGAACGTGAACTAGGCACTCCTCCAGCAGGAAGTGATCAAGAAAATATGCCTGGTCACTTTATGCTTATCTATCATGTGTCCTTTGCTCCTCTTAATTGTAGCTCAGGTGAACAAACCTCAAACCCAGATAAGTCTTTTGTTGTTTCCCTGGTCTCACTTGCAAAGCAAATTAAATACACGTGTATACCTTTTGCATATACTAGTAGGTTTTGAACATTTTGCTGGCAACTGTCTGATGACTGTTTCGGGTATCCTCAAAGAGTATGACAGTGGCGATTCTCCCCTCATGGCTCTGAACAAAGACATTCTGTCTGTGAAATGAGGTTGGAGAATAAATGTCAAGATGCTTTCTCTTTTATGGCAGACAGAAATTGGATCTTAGTTTTCTTCTTTACACCTTATTCTCTATCTAATAAAATTAGTGATATAAACACATTGAAACACTGGATGCGATTCATTTATGTACTTTGTTATGACCCTACCTCACAGGATTTCATTAATACTCCCACGCAGTTGTCATTGGGCACTCTTCCTTGGCAGATATGTAATAACAGTCTTTTACCATATTTGATTCGTAAGCATGGAATTTTTGTCCTGTATTTATGCTGTTGACTTCTATGTTAGACAATAAGCAATAATAACGAGGATTGCTCCTTTCAGTTAGCTCTTATAATCATTCATTGGAACTATGGTAATAGTTATAAATTATAAGGACCACATAGCATTTCCTGGTGTAAAACAACAAAGTCACTTAACTGTTTTAACATAGATGTGAACCCTTTCAGCCTACTCAGTTTCATTGAAATGTTAATAATGGCCTTTTCTCATAATAGCTTTTCTTACATCATTCCTTTTGTCTTTCATCCAAACAAACCAAGGTCCAGACATCATGGTATTTTCAGACAACTCTGAAAGAATTTCCCAGGAAAATTGCATGCAGTAAAATTCTGCTTGTGATAGAAAGTATTTAAAGTCTCAGAGAAAATCTCACAGTGCTTAATTCTAGTATAAGCACGAAAAAATCTTGATATTTTATTATCAGTTAAAACAACTCATATCAACAGAAAAGAATCTCATTTCCCACCTCTGTCGCTTAATTTATCATAAAGGAGCAAAAAGAAGTCAAACTACTGAAACTAATCCCCTGCAGGAAGACATTGTTTTATTGGGTGATTTTCCAAAGAATCCTTGGAAATATGCGATCCTAAAAATCTATGACCTAAGTCTATTAAACAGAATGGGCATTCCTGAAGTTAATTCCGAATTTGCTAATAAATAGATGCATGTTCGTCAATAATTGCAAATTCCCAGATCATTAAATATGTTTAATATCCTTAAAGGAGAACAAATAAACAGTGTTTCTCCATTAGCTGCTTATATGTTTTTGCTTATGTGAATATTTTAGAGGACAAAAGAAAGATTGTGCAGAGAAAATTTTTTTTGATGAAATTTTTCCCCATCACTGCCAACAGACTGATCTCTTTTTTATGTTCATTTATTTGGCAAAACGCTGATTTAACCGTTGCCAATTTTTTTTTCATGAAGAGCTACAAGATAAAGCTATTCTTTAGTTTTCTCATTTGCAGATGGCATCTCCTGGGTCCTTAGCAAGGCACTGCAATGAATTTCAAAGGCACCTGCCATTATTAGTGTACTGTGGTCCTTAAAATGAAGCAGCCTTCAAAGTTGTAAATATTTTTATCCAAATGTGATGCAGATTCATTATCTAATTGAAACAGTGGTGAAATATTTAACTACAAAAGAAAATACCATGGTTGCAGACATGGTGTTATCTATATAATAGTCTATTTAATCAGTGATGGAAGAAAAATACAACCTGTATAAGAAAGAGCTTTTCAAAGGATAATGGTATAAGGAGGATTAACAGGAAGTGGATTTACTCTCTTACTTCAGAAAACTAAGAGAGTGGACAAAATGCATAAAACAATGCTTTGCAAGACACTTTGCTTCAGGGAAAAAAGGACAGTGATCCCTAAGAGATCAATAATAAATAATACGAGTGCTACAATCCAGGTCGTGGCATATGCAGAGGGAACCCAGTTAGAATCCCTTGGAATTCTTGAGTTGGGGAGAAGAAGATCAAGGTAGGTTGACTTTTCAGGACAATGTTCTAGAGAGATGAGAAAGTAGACTGTAATAAATTAACATTGTGTATTAAAAACACTAAGGTAACCTATTAAGATCATATGAAGTGTCTTATCTATTAATAATTAATAAAAGAAATAGAAAATCAGTGAGGACATAGAAGACCTGAACAATCAAATTAACCTAATTGACACACATGGAACATTCCTCTGGACACCTGCAGAGTTCATATTATTCTCGAATTCACATGTAATGTTTACAAAGATAGACCGTATTCAGGACAATAATACAAGTCTTAATACATTTAACATACTTCACTTCATGTAAGATATATTCTTTGATGAATATAAAACTAAACTAGAAATAAATAACAGGAAGATCTCTGGAAATGTCCCAATTATTTGGAAAGTAAATAACATACTTCTAAATAATCCATGTGTCAAATGGGAAACCAAAATGAAAATTAGAAAATATTTTGAACAAAATAAAAATGCAGCATATCAGAGTAAGTGAGATGCTACTAAAGCAGTACTTCAGGTGGAACATGTAGCACCTGACCTCCATATTGGGAAAAAAAAGGCTTCAAATCAGTGATTTGACTCTCCAACTTAAGAAACTAGAAAAAAGATACACAAATTAATCACAAAGTAAATAGAGGAAAGTAATAATCAAATAGTAATCAATACAATAGAAAGTAAAACACAATAGAGAAGACCAATGAGCTAAAGCTGGTTCTTTGAGAAGATCAATAAAATTGATAACTCTCGAGACAGAATGATCTGGAAAAATGTGGTAGAACCAAATTACCAAGTAACGGGAGAGGTGACATCACTATAGATACCGTAGATACTAAGAGATAAAAAAGAAAGTTATGAACAACTGCATGCCAAGAAACTTAGAGAACAGTGGACAGATTCCTTGAAAAACACAAACTACCAATATTCACTCAAAAAAAGTGCTTTATAGTGTAGTTAAAAACCTTTCCACAAAGAAAAATTTCAGCCTCAGTGGCTTCACACGTGATTTCTACCACGTATTTAAAGAATAAATTCCTTTCATACTTTTATGTTCATTCTGTCCAAACTTTTCCAGAAAGTTTAAAAGGTGGAAACACCCCCCAACATGTTCTATGAGATCAGCTTCATTCTGATATTATAACCAAAGATATTTCCAGAAAAGAAAACAAGAATCATATTACTTAAAGGGAAAGATGCAAATTTCTAAACAAAATTTTAGCAAATCAAACCCAACAATATTCAAAACAGGTAATATATAGTGAAGAAGAGGCATTTATCCTAGAATTAAAGTTCAGTTCAGTTTAATATTTGAAAATTAACTAATGCAGTTTTGCATATTAATAAATATGAATATATTCCTGATAAATACTCTTATCAAAGTTAGAATTGTCTTGATCTGATAAATGTCATCAAAAACAAGCAAACAAAAACAAAACCTACAGTTAACGTAAAGCTCAGTGGTGAGAGACTGAACTTTTTCTTACTAAGATGAAGAACAAAACAAGGATTCCTCTCTCACAACTTCTACTCAATATTTTTACTGGAGTTCCTAGTCCGTGAAATCAGGAAAGAAAAAAAATCGAGATTAGAAAATTATAACTCTTTATCAAAATTCCAGGCTACTTTTTGGTAGAAGTTGATAAATGTTCTAAAATAAATATGGAAATGCAAAGGATCTAAAATAGTCAAAATAACTTGGATAAGGAAGAACAAAGATGGAGAGCTAACACTATCTGATTGTAAGACTTGTTACAAAGCTGTAGTAATGAAGATGCTGATGTATTGGCATAAAGACAAATAGATCAAGGGACCAGAATGGATGTTCCAGAAATAGACCCTTACACATACTGACAACTGATTTTTTACAAAGCTTCATAAACAATTGAGTGGAGAAAGGATTGTCTTTTAAACAAACAATGTTGAAATAATTGGGTATCCACATGTTAAAAAAAATGATCTCTGATCAATACCTTGTCCCATAAAAAATATTAACTCAAAATTTGTCATAAACTTCAATGTGAAACCAAGAACTATAAAACTTCTGGAAAAAAGGCTTTGTAATTTTGGGTTATATGCAGATGGCTTAGAACTTACACCAAAAGAATGCTCAAAAAAAATAAATTGGTAAATTGGAATTCATCAAAATTAAAACTTCTGCTCTTCAAAAGATACTAGGCAGAAGAAAAGAAACCAAAGTTTAGGAGAAAATATTTACCAATTTATTTATCTAATAAAGAACTTATATCCAAAATAAATAAAGAACTCTAAAAAATGAAAAAAAAAACCCAACCCAATTAAAAATTGGCAAATTATTTGAACATACACTGTACCAAAGAATATATATGGGCAGCAATAAGCACATTAAAAGATTCTCAAAATGGTAGCTGCAGTGGGATACAGCTGTACACCTATTTGAATAGGTAAATTTCAAGACACTGGCCATGGAAGTTTTGATTCAGGATGTGGAGGAAAATAGAACTCTCATACACTGCTGGTATGAGTATAAAGTCATGCAGTTATTTTAGGGACTAGGTTGCCAGTTGCTTAAAATTCTAGGTATTTCCCTGTAGGAAAATATATGTACATACATGCAAAGACTTGTACAGAATTGTTCACAGCAGTTCTTTTTGTAATAGCCCAGGTTTGGAATCATCACAAGTGTTCATCAACAGATGAATAGATACACAAACTATGGTATATCCATGCAACGAAGTACTACTAAGTAATAAAAATGAATAAACTGTTGATACAGGCAACAATGTGGATGAATCTCAAAGTAATCATTCTGAATGAAAGAAGCCAGACCAAAAACTAATGTGCTCTTTGATTCTATTTCTGTAAAGTCTTAGGAGATGCAAACTAATATTAGAGGAGGAAACATATCAATGGTCGTCTTGAGATAAAGGAGTCAGGATCAAAAAGGTATAAGAAGGAAGGTTTAAATGGGGCATGAGGAAAATTCTAGGGGTTATGAAATGTTCATTATCTTGATGGGAATGATAATTTTAAGGGATATAAAATGTCAAAATTTATTAAACGGTGCACTTTAAACATGTGAAATTTATTGTATACCAGTTATTCCTTAATAAAGCAGTTAACTAATTTTAAGTACTTTGATGACAATTTTTGGGCTTCATAAATATGGATTTGTAAACAATTTACCAGAATTATGGCTTAAAAATCTAATTTTAGCATGTGATGGGATAAAAAGAGAAAATGGTAATTGCTGCAAAGTGTGTGCCAGTGGAAAATTTGTAATTCATTTTTACATAACCACACTTAAGGTTTACCCATAAAATACTTGGTTTAAGAGTAGTAACAAAATGCTCTTTTGAAGACCTTTAATCATTCATTCACTTAGGCACACACCAAATTATGTGCTTGCTGTCTGAAAGGATGTATGTGAAAACATTATATATCATGTTTGAAAAAAAAATCAGACAAAATTTTGTCTTCATGCCCTCCTCTAGAAAAGGGGCCACAAGATAAGGACACTTAACTACATTATTTCAGTAATTAAGTTGAATGATTTTTGTAAAATACGTCACACGGAGCTTGATACACAGCACGTACTCAGTAATAGTAGCACATCATTAATAAAGGAGAGAGAGTGATAAGTCATATGAAAAGGATGAATAAGATATCATGGGAATTTAAAGAGGTAAAAAGTAACAGATTTTTAGCTCTCCCTTCACATGTCTCCCTGTCTGTCTGTCTGTCTGTCTGTCTCTTTCCCCTCTCTGGACAGCCCCCTCCCTAGCCCCCATGTGTAGGGGGATTGTGTTGGGGTAAGTGTGAGTGTCCCATCTGGTCCGTGACTGGGGTAACTTTGAGAGCTGATGGAAGGCCGCCCTGCAGCATAAGGCTACAAGTCATATGAAGATGAAGCTGGATAAATGGATGAGAAGAGGAAAAAACCGTTTAGGTGTGAATTCCATATTTTTCCTTAAATATTATTGATTTCGCCTCCCTCTTCAACGTAACCTTTGTTAATAAAGGCAGAGAATGAATTGAAAATGAATAAATTGGCAGTTTTATAGAATACACCAGAAAATGGAGATTTGGAACTTAATTATAGATGACGAGAGAACCACCTGCTCTTAAAAAAAAAGGAAAACAAAACCAAAAACCAAATAGGTCACTTAAAAAGTTCCCCAGACCAGGTTTTCTCCTGGCCTCCACACCTTTCTTTTCTCAGTGTACTCCCTCCTCTCACCTTGCCAACCCCAATTCACGATACAGGCCATCACCTATAAACTAAGTTACAGGGAGAAATTCACATTACTCAGGGAGTTTGGCTCAGGAGTTTGGATAGGGTGTAAAGTTGTATTTTTTTGCTAGTAAATATTTCTAGGCCTGCTACTGTGTACAAAGCACTCTTCTGGGCCCCAGATGGGAAATGAAAAATACTATAAAACAGGCCCCCGGGCTTCCCTGGCGGCGCAGTGGTTGAGAGTCTGCCTGCCAATGCAGGGGACACGGGTTCGAGCCCTGGTCTGGGAAGATCCCACGTGCCGCGGAGCAACTGGGCCCGTGAGCCACAACTGCTGAGCCTGCGCGTCTGGAGCCTGTGCTCTGCAACAAGAGAGGCGGCGATAGTGAGAGGCCCGCGCACCGCGATGAAGAGTGGCCCCCGCTCGCCGCAACCAGAGAAAGCCCTCACACAGAAACGAAGACCCAACACAGCCAAAAATAAATAAAATAAATAAATAAAAGACTGATGGAGATTAAGTTTAGTACATACAGCATAATTTACCTAGATTAAATGTCAATAATTGCAGAATATTATTAAAAAAAAAAAAAAACAGGCCCCCGACAAAGACTGCATTACCCCAGTATGGAGGAGGGAGATAACAGAACTACATTCTTAAAGGGGTAACATTCAGGGGAGGAAGAAAGAGGTGCTGAGTAGAGAAGAGGCTTAGCTCAAGGCTCGGCAGCTCATGACTGCCGAAATTCCTCTTGCGTCTCTCTAGATGCCCTTTCTAAATTTCACATGTTTCAAGTATACGGATAGAGGCACTGTGAGGTACTTGAGAGATGGTGCTTCATGCTTATTATTTTTTTAGAACGCTCTTTGAAAAGGTTCAGTGTTTGAAAATGTTAACAAGTGTTAAACAATGATTGCATATGTTTAATGAATCTCTGCATTGTTCAGTGATGTGAGTAGGCCCTGCGTCCAGTGGACAGAAGATCCCATCTACGTTGTGGGACATGGATGTAGGTCCCGAGAGATGGCCTAGTTGAAGGGCCATGTGAACACGCTTACTCCCACTTCCTTACTTTTTACTTCTGAGATGAAAACAAGGTGCCCAGACTGTATTTCCTCTCCCATTGGCTCATTCCATCACTGTCTTTTCAATTGAAGTTTCCTGTGTTTTTAAAATCATATCATTGGTCTTCAATTTTATAATGCTCTCTTTGGCCAAATACACACAGCCAAAGGATACTGAGTGGTAAAGCAAAGGCGAGCACTGATACATTCCGTTCAAGTTCATCCACATGTTGACCAGAGCGATAGTTCATAGACTTTAGTGCTGTCATGTCACTTGCCCATTTAAAGCACCCTGTCACACTCCGTCGCAAAGCCTAACTCCTTAGCACGGCTGGGTACATCCTTACCTCCCGACCTTTCTGGCCTTTCCCATAGCCTTCACTGTGGCACCAGTGGCACCCATACTGCATTCCTAACACTTCCAGAAAGGTACCAGGCTCACCCTGCCTTTGCGCAGGCAGATGCCTCACTGCAGCGTGCTTTCACCTCCTTTGTCCCTCTGGCTCACCCCGCATGCCTTCGGGACACGCCCCCTTCTAGTGTCAGCAAATCCTGAGCGCTCCTCCCCGGCGCGATGAGCGCAGCGCTCCTTTGTGCTCCCTTTTCACAATGTACTGACAGAGTAACGCCTTATATCGGCATCTGTGCCTGGCACACAGCACGCGCTCAGTGTTTACTGGATTGAAGTAAAGTACAGTTGGCCCTTGAAGATTGCAGGGGCTAGGCGGGCTGACCCTCTGTGCAGTCAGAAATCCACATATAACTTAGAGTAGGCCCTTTGTAAACGCAGTTCCTCCTGATCTGCAGTTCTGCATCTGCAGATTCAACCAACCTGGGATCCTGTAGTACTGTAGTATTTACTACTGAAAAAAAATCTGCATATAAGTGGACCCAAGCAGTTCAAATCTGTGTTGTTCAAGAATCAAGTGTAAATACTGTCTTAGATAATCAAGTACAAAGCATAGTTTTTAAAATCTAAATAATTCAGTACGATCATCTGTATCAGAAATTGTGGTAAAAAAAAAAATCCTCTCTGAAAAGGCTGATAAAATAGGTAACCTCCAGTATGCAGTTTAAGTAGACACCATAAAATAAAAAGGCAATCTGTGTATGTTCAAAAATTCTTCCGGCTTATCAGAGAGGCATGATTTCTTTTGAAGACCCCAGTGGAAAAGGATGTATATCCAGATGCTCAGAGAATACCCTCTCAAGTCCAGGGCAATTCATCCTCTATAAAAAAGGGATTGTACAACCGTGATGTTGAGGTGGGTACCAGCATCACGTTGCCTCAGTGCTAACTTGTGCCCTTAGTCAAGTTGTCTAGGCTTTCCCTCCAATTTTTAAAATTGTGGTAAAATATACATAATGTAAAAGTTACATCTTAATAAGTTTTAAATGTACAGCTCAGTGGTTTTAAGTACATTCATTTTGTTGTTCAACCATCACTACCATCCATCTCCAGAACTCTTTTCATCTTGCAAAAATAATACTCTGTACCCATTAAACAATGACCCCTCATTTCCCTTCCTCCTTGGCCCCTGGAAACCACCGTTCTACTCTTTGTCTCTATGACTTTGATGACTCTGAGTACCTCATGTAAGAGGAGTCATACAGTGTTTGTCTTTTTTTTTTTTTTAATTCAAGTATAATTTACAGTGTTGTGTTCGTTTCAAGTGTATGGCAAAGTGATTCCGTTATACATATATATTCCTCTTCAGATTCTTTTCCATATGGGTTATTACAAGATACCGAGTATAGTTCCCTGTGCTAAACAGTAGGTCCTTGTTGTTTAGTATTTGTCTTGTTTTGACTAGCTTATTTTACTTAGCAAAATATCCTCAAGGTTCAGCCAAGTTGCAGCATATTTCAGAATTTCCTTCCTTTTTAAGGCTGAATAACATTCCACTGTATGCATATATCACATTTTGCTTATCCATTTATCCATCAGTGGACACTTGGGTGGCTTCCACATTTTAGCTGTTATGAATAATGCTGCTGTGAACACGGATGTGCAAACAATCTAGCCTTTTCAAACCGCAGATTCCACACTGTTAAGTGAGAGGAATAATAATACATAAAACATGAAATGAAATGATCTGTGTAGAGAAATTAGCACAGCTCTGGCACATCATATAATGTTTCAGTAAAATGTTAACTCTTTATCCAAGTGTTTGCTCTACACTATTTAGCAATGTACACCTTTCCTAGAGCCCCAGGAACTGAATACTAAATGTCAGGTAGACAAATCCAGTATCAACAGTGTGTAGTGAGAGCCAACTGTGAGGTCACACCTATGTGTTCACTCAACTGAGATATGTTTGTTTTTTTTAACCTTAATTTTTAGAGTTGTGTCTTTGTATTTTATCCTGTGGAGCCATAATAGGCCAAATGGTGAAGCGGTCTGGAGAATTATGACTTCCCACATCTGGCCCTTTACACATCTGATCATTTGAGTGCTTGACATCATCTATCTTTCCACTTATCTGTCCCTACAATAATAAAATGTGGGATTAAAGTGGCTCTTATCTGTAGTGGGAGAGTGGATATATTTTATACATCAGTTCTTTAAAGGGGAAACTCTTTCAGAGCTTCAGAAAATATCACTGAAGAGTTAGATGAGTGTTTGGGAAGAATATTTCTGAGTATTACCTGTTAAGATCACAGTTTTACCGCTTTAGAGGAATTATAATTTTCATTGCAGGATCTGTTAAAACCACTTTCACCTGACAGTAATTTTTCTTGTAGTTACAGGTGATTATTAGAATGAAGGGAAGAAAGGAAGACATGAAGGGGACATGGGGCTGTTTACCAAGAGTATCTTCACAGACAGAGGGAGACAAGAAGTGCTGAGAACCTTAGTGTCTACGGAGCATAAATCATTTCCGAGGTGTAAGAATCCGGCTGCGGCCTCCCAGAAGCCTGCTTGTTCACATGTGAGTACTCAACGTGATTTCACTTCATACTTGTATTTCTTTATTAGATAATTTTATTTCACATCTAATCTTAGATTTTATTCACACTCCGGGATATATAGCTGTTTTTTATATTATCATTTATGTCATCGACGATGGAGAGAGATTCCTTTTTATTTTTATATTATGTTTAAAAAACTGTGGCTACAATTATCGAGCACTTCTAAATGCCAGATAGCACAGGCCACTTAATTTTATATGTCACTATTAAGTGTCCTCATGACAAACATTTGAATCCGTTTATATGTGGAAGAGAGATTTGAAATTATGCAAATTATGCAACTTTTCCAAAGTTCCTCTAATACCTATAAAAGAGGTAAAATTAATTGCAGATCTATCTTCAAAGCCTATGCTTTTCCCCACCACACAACACTGAACGTTCATGGGCGTGGAAATTCCCTATACCTCTTAAGTAAACATCTAAACTTCACTTTTAAAGAACTTACATTCTAGATCCGTCATAGACCAAATGATCAAACATAGTCAGAGGTGTTTGTATGTTTGTTTTGGTCTCAAAAGAATCTTGAAACTTTCCTAGAGCCTTGAGTGTCTAATGGTAAGATCTGGAAGCTGCATGAATGGCGGTATCATTAAGTGAGCAAGGAAGGAAGAGTAGGAACAAGATTGACACCAAATAACTTGTTTGGCTTCTGAGGCATAAAGAGGAAGGGAGCGTCCTCCAGACATTCAGGTAGCTGGTCCTTCATACCTACTTAACGGAGTTTTGTGTCTTCATGTCATGAACTAAGTTACGTTTTGAAGAAATGCTATATTGGCAGCAAGTATTTCTAATACTAGGAGATTGTCACAGTTTCTGAAATTTTGTCAAGTATCATTTTAACCAACAAAATCATCCTCTTTCCATGCATTTGTCTAAAATGAAATTTATTGCACAAAATAAATATAGCACAGCTTCATTTGTAGTCATTAATGTTTGATAGGCAGTTACTGTAATCCGTTAATAACCTAAAGTCTCATTTAGCCACTTGTTTCAGCTCTCTCATTTGTGAATACTTTTAAAAAGCACTTCCAGAAACAATAAACTTAATACCTTTCCCCCGTCTTTATGGAAGTGCTGATACTGAAATAGGTAAAGCTAGATGGCAGCTTGTGGCTGGAAGCACCATGTAGGTACAGTGTGCAACCTGGACAAACAGTCTCTCAACGTCTAGAATTAGCTGTAAAAATCTGTTGTTGGCTCCACTTATGTTACGCCAAAATTCCTTAATTTTCTTGGCAAGTTGTATGTGTTTGATGGACTGATTTTTGGAAGGGGCCCTAGAATTTCGATTGACAGTGTTTTCTGAGTAACTCAGTATGGACTAGAGAAACCGTAGTAAACCGCACACGGAAACTGGGAAGGCAGTGTCTGATGTACATTGTCTGCATGCGACCTACTGTAACGAGGAGATGGAAGTCATAAAATTAGCTTTTATCTTATGGTTTAAAACTTGGTTATGAAAAGTGCTGCCGATGACAAAGGAAATATTACCTCATGCTGGTGGCTGGGAGACATACGGGCACCTGAGTGACCCACAGCTGAACAGCTGGCAACGGAAGCCTGTGTTGTCAACGTCAGGCATAGTCCATCTTCCCGATTTGCCAGAGAAAGTACAGCCACACTTTGCTTGCAGCGTCTGGTGTCAGAAGGACCACGCTCTTGGCTCCCATCCCTTTAGGACTGCGGAGAGAAAGCCAAGGTGTACACTTAGCGTGCCCACCCCGTCAGCTGCGGGACAGAAGGAGATGGAGAATGCGGTCCATTACGAATCATTGCTTTCAAGTGTTCAGAGGCCAAAATCGGACAAAGTGTTTTTTAAATATAATTATATAAAGCAGAAGAAGGAAAATAAGTCAAAATTATGCCTCCCCATACTTCAGTTTTGAACGTGTGGAGATCAGAAAGAAAATCCATTTCCTTCATCTCTTAAGCTTAGGCTTGAGACATGTAAGAGATAATCTCTATTAGTAAATTATCCTCAAGACTCATTTACTCAAAAAAGGAAAGCAACTCAAGATACGCTGTAAGCAAACAGCTCATAAGTGCTGCTATAAATAAGATTAAAAGAGGATAAAGATGGAAGGGGGTAGGGAATATCAAAGAAAAATAAAATAGAACTTTCCAGAGCTTACGAGTACAAACAGTCACATCAAAAAGAGTTCACCGAAGACCTAGCATGTTGAATGTAAAGACTTATACTTAAAAACAACTCTTGAAATCACAGAAAATAACCACAAAGAAAAATATGGTCAACTACAAAAAATAGGAGTCAGATTTCCATCAAAAATTCTTCCTAGAAGAGAAGGACGCTTTCCCTCTCTGGCATTCTTCCCACAAATCCATAACCCAAGTCTATTCATGAGAAAACATCAGCCAAGGCAAAAATGAGGTATGTTTTACCAAATACCTGACCAGTACTCTTTGAAATGTGAAGGCCAAGGAAGAAGAAGGACTGAAGAACTGTCTCAGATTGGAGGAGTCTATGAAGACATGAAGACTGAATGCATGTGGTGCAGTGGGTGGACTCCTGGAACACAGTAAAGAGCGCCAGGGGGACAACTAGCCAAATCCAGATAAAGTCCGTGTTTCAGTTAGTAGCGTTGTACCAGCAATCTTAGTTGTGACAAATGAAACACTGTTACGTAAGGTGATAACATTAGGACAAATTGAAGAAAGGGCATAGAAGAGCATCAGGACTCTGACGGGGGCAGCACCACGCAGGAGGGGTACCGAGCCTAGGCTGCAGGGATCAAGAAAAGCTTTCCACGGGAAGTCTTGTCCGCGCTGAAACCTGGAGGCTGCCTAGTCTGGGAGAAAGGCATGGCAGTAGAGAGGATTGCAATCAAAAGAAACAAAAAGTTGAGAAGGCCCACAAGTAAAAGAAAACATTCTGTGTTCAAGGTCCTGAAAGTAATGAAGATTAATAGGAGTAAAAACAGCTAGGCATGGGGAAGCGTTGGTAAGAAATGTGATTTGAGAAGAAAGGCCTGTGTCATGGAGTAACATATATTTCTTAAGTTTTGAACCTATTCTAAGATTGATAACAAAGTGGTTAAGCAGGAGATCCGCAGTTATGATGCCACTCCTACAAAGATGACTTTGAATGCAGTGTGGGGAATGGTTGGAATTGAGAAAGAATGAAGGCAGAGAGGAGAGGAATTGCTATAACAAGAAGTCGTTTGGCCTAGATTAGAATAGGGCCAGTAAGAAAGGGGAGAAGTGAATGGATATGAAGGGCGTTTAGAGGGAAGCATAGGTAAGACTTAGTGATTGTGTGAACTTGGGGAACCAGGAAGATGCAAGAGTAAAAAAGAGTATCCATTTCTGACTTGAGTCACTTTGTAGGTAGAGGAGCCAGTCTCTTCTCTCAGCACAGGTGGTGTTGGGAAGTGGAGGGCAGAAAAGCTGATGACCCCAGTGGTCCAGTTGTCGATATCTAAGAGACGCAGGATGAGATATAGGGCAGGGGGTTGGGTATGTGATTTCAAGCTCAGAGTGGAGACTTGGGCCAGAGACATTTTGGGGTAGCATCTGATAATGATTAGTGATTGAGGTCATGGCAGTCAGTGTTACCTCAGTGTTCTTTTGAGGGTCGTATCAATCCACAGCTATCTGATGTCTTTTTTTAATGGGATAAAACAAATAGTAATTCAGAAGTTTCTATAGAGAAAGGTCAGCTACTCATCCCTTCCCTTTCATTCACAAATCAAACAATAAATACCTACTAAGGTGTTTGGGAAAACATAGGTGAAAAAATTCAAGGTGCCTACATATACAAACTAGTTAAGAATTCCCCAAAATGGGAATGTAATGTGTTCTATCAGAATGTGGAGAAACACACATAAGGCAAATCTAGGCAAAAATATTCAATTTGGTTGTCATTTCATACTGAGACAGAATTTGCAAAGTATAAACTATATTCTGTTACAAATTTAGCTGCTTTTGGAGTGGGTCTTCTCTATAGCTACACCTATCCTGAGGTTGTATTTAACCTACTGTTCTACAGCATTTGGCTTACAAAAGTGTTCAGATTGCCAGCAGGAAACACCATAAGCCTGAGGAGAATCTGGCTCAGTAGTTGCTTTGCTGCCTGAAATGTGCTGGTTGGGGTCTGTGTGCAGTGATGTGAACCAGGGAGCCTGGGGCGGGGTCTGGGCAGGAGCGGTCTTCTGTGATGCACATTTGCTTATCCGTCTTTGGATGAAATAAGCTTTGAGCAGTACTCTTTAAGTTTGAAAGTCTTATCTTTTGGGACCTAAGGATATATTTATTTGACCATATCAAATCTAATCTTCTAGAATGTTATTAACCTGAGGTTATTGCCGGGATCATATGATATCCATTGAATAAGAATATCTCTGATATTATATACTAAGTGAAATAGCTAGAAAACTGTCTTTACTTTGACTCACTACCAATTAATTCCAAACCACCTTTATTCAAGGGGTTTAGGCATGAAAAGGGCCAGTAAAGCAATGAGCAGGATGAAAATGTAAGAGCAAGTTAAGTCCACCTGGCTTTGAGAGTTAGGTAATGCCAGGTATTAACGCGATGAGAGCAGAATGAAGTCAGCCCAGGAGGCAGCATGTGAAGGAGAGCCTGGCAGGAGAGGAAGGAGCTGCTTGAGTAGGCAGGTCGGAGGATTCAGGAAAGGTGTGTGGGAGAGGTTGAGGGAAATGGAGGGCTGGCATCAGTGGATGTGGGAATGAGACTGGGAAGATGAAGAATGGACTGATTTGTGAATAGAGTGAATTTCAAGTTATACTGTGGTAGGAGAAAAAGTTAAAAGCATTAAAACATGTCGGTGGCTTCTGAATTACATTCATGCTTAGTAATCCGATGTAAGAAATAATGGGAGATGCTCTAGGTTTTGCGTCTGTTTCAGGGAAAGGGCTAGAGAGATAATGAAATAAAAATGCTAAACAGATACAGATGAAGGGGCTGGTTTTCTTCTTCAAAGGAAGCAACAGTGAAACTGCTAAGAGAGATAAGATTTGAGTCGTTATAACCTAAATTAAGTCTGTGGTGATAAACCGTTTTCATACAGAAGAATACGAAATTTTTTCCCAGCCAAGAAAAGTTTTTAATAAAATAACATGCATAAAAACATATAATAAAGTTACTACTGTGTTTATTTTCAATGTGACAGTTTTTAACTACACAGAATCAGAACAACCTCAGCTGAGGGCAGGCTCGATCAGGTAAGAGAGGATTTAATTTGGAGCAGTGGGACCTGGGAGGCATTGCCAAGTATTGAGGAAGACTGGTGGGCTTTGGAAGCCAAAGTGGTTTTGGCACAAGAATTGTGCGATAATGTAAATGCGGAATTGCGGAATGATGGTAATCAGTTATGAAGTGATAGCCATAAGAGTGGAGAGAAATGCTTCAGCAAAAAATCATTTTTTAAAGAAAAAACATGAAAAAGTTGCGATGAGATTATGGGGAAAAAAAAAGGTTGGTAAAGAATGATGACTCCAAAATGTATTGCAAGAACAGTGACACCATACCAGGGACAGAAATGAATTATTTTAAAGGGAAGCCAGTTTTTGAAGAAAAATGATGAGTTCAGAGTTTAAACACATTGAGTTTGAGGTGACAGTCAGTTAATCAAGGGGATTTTTATTTGGACAGATAGACTGATGGGGGAGGAATACCAGAAATAAAAGTAAAGTCATGGGTACATTTACTGAGTGAATTAGCACATAGAGTAAAATACGGGGGTCTCATATTTGGGAGTAGAAAGACTAATGAAATCAGCAAGAGAAACTTAGAAAGAGTGAGACAAGGTGAACTGGAAAACTTGAGATCCACGGAAGCCAAGGTAGATGAGATTTGTAGGAGGCAAACATCATTCAGCAATTGGAACTTTCGCAGAGGTCCAAGGATGGTGCTGGCCAAGAGGAGGTCCGTGGCCTGGCGCTCAGGTGGACATCAGTCATCTAAGAGCAACTGAAGGAGATAATGAATTGGGACAACAGAAACCAATATAGCTGGGGGCTAAAAAAACAAGCAGCAGCTAAGGCTTATACTTCTGAGAAGGAGTTTTTGGAAAAGCTTTCTCTACATTTCTATTTTAGGCCAGAAATCTTTGAGGACGTGCTAGAAAGAAAAATGGATTTCTTTAGAAAGATGATTAAATGAGGTGGTTGACATTTTTGGCAAAGAAAGGTTTAGCTTTAGAAGACCAAAAAAAGTTAACAGCAATATTTAGACCCAAAATAGCGTGGCATGAAATGTTTGTCAAATTCCTGCTGAATTTGAAGAGAGACTCCAAATTACAGTGTTTTTTTTTGTTTGTTTGTGTTTGCAATAGGTTGTGTTCACAGTATTCTTAAAGCTAAAATGTATGTCACTGGAATAGTATTGATTATTTTATTATTGAATATTTAACACAGAATTGATGAGATGATCACCACCGATGGCACCACTAGGAAGAGTGGTGCTAAAAAACAAAATTAAACTGGGCAGATTTGAGGATCTACTTGCCTTTATTGAATGATTCATGAATTGGGCAGCATCCCATTAGCAAAGAGAAAGTAGCTCCAGACATCTGTACAAAATGGAAGACTTTTATAGGCAGAAGGAGGTGAGGCAAGGAAGTTCCTCTTGCAAAGAGTGGGTTGTTTTAGGCAAGGTCACCTTCCTTTGGGGAAGGCAGGGGTCTATCAGGCAGATTATCTTGCTAGTGCTGACCAGGTAATTCCAGACTAACTGGTTGAAGGTTACATTCCTGGAAGAGGCTGAAACTGCAGTCAGTTTAGGTACTAAGTCTTGGTTTGCTGACATGGGTCTTAGCACAAGTGACTCCATTTTGGACTTATTTTCTTTTTTTAACAATGGTATAGTTCCAATTTAAACTCAAACTTTTCAAAGTAGGATGAAGTGAGTACCTTCTATGAGGTAGACATAGAGTGGTATTGCAGATATCAACAAATAAAAATGAGAAAAATGTTGTTTTTAGGTTACGCAGTTTATTACTGACACAGGCATACCACCGAGGTATTGCAGATTTGGTTCCAGACCACCTCAATAAAGTGAATATTGCAATAAAGCCAGTCACACAAATGTTTTGATTTCCCAGGGCACATAAATGTTATGTTTTCACTATACTGTAGTCTATTAAGTGTTCCATAGCATTATGTCTAATGTCTATTACATACCTTAATTAAAAAATACTTTATTGCTAAAATATGCTAATGATCATCTGAGCCTTCAGCAAGTCATAGTAGTAATGTCGAAGATCACTTATCACAGATCACCATAAAAAATATAATGATATTGAAAATGTTTGAAATATTTCAGGAATCACCAAAATAGGACACAGAACTACAAAGTGAGCAAATGCCATTGGAAAAATGACACCAATAGACTTGCTTGAAGCAGAGTAGCCACAAACCTTCCATTTGTAAAAAATGCTGTAATATCTGTGAAGTGCAATTAAGCAAGGTGCAATAAAACAAGGTATGCCTGTATTTCTTATGTACATTCAAGGAGGGCTAGAGAATTATATTCCCCACCATATCATAAAGTGATCCCAGTTCAAACCCTGTATATAGCAGAAGCTGCCCAAGAACCACTATCAAAAAGGTGCAGGGAGTATATCCAGTGTCCCACTGGACTCTCTGCCTTCCCTCTCCTGTCTCCCTCTACTTCCTCCTCTCTGCGCATCATCTTCTCCAACCTCCCCCAGTTCTGAGGGCTCAGCTCCCTTGAGGTTTGCTTCAGAGGCATCTGTTCATAAGATCACGCCCTGTTTTTCAGAGCAACAGAGGGAAGCCGTTTGGAGAAAGGACAGTGAACCTCAGGTCTTTTCCTTGCTTTATTTGTGCCTCCTGCTTGCTAATCCCCCGCCAGCGGGCACGGTGGGGACACATGAGGAGTCCCTCAGGACTCAGGGGCACAGGTGTTCTCCAGGCCAGAGAGAGAACTGTCACCATAGCAGCCGTTAGGCATGACATCCCTGTCCTCGGTCCTTCCAGACTCTTGTCTGAAGTTACAAATGGCTCCTCACAGTGCTCTCGTCAGCTCTGTGGATTTTATTCATGCCCTAGGCAGAGCTGTGTGAATGGCTATTTTGGAGAAAACGAAAAAAGACTTAGAAAATCCAGAAAGGGAAATTCCACTGTACTTTGATTTTTCCTTTGGAAAAGACAAAGGAGTTACCTTTGCCCAGGCAGGGTGGCTCCTGGGAAGTCAGACTTCATCCATATAATAACCCACTGTATTGATCACCAGTATGCACAGGTTATCATGCTTTTACTCAAGAACTATGCTAATACATGTTTGTCCATTGGAGTGACTTTTAAACCCCACAGCATTCCTTATTATATATTTGTTAAGGAAACTCCAGTGTGATTTAAAGGGCCACCATGAATCACTGGGGAAAAGGAATTGCTTCCAAGACATGTGGATATCTTTTGAAATAACATTTCTTCCATAGAATTCAGTGCTTCTCTGCTGTCTTGAAAAGATGATTTCCCCTCAGATGGGTGAAGTAGTTATATGTATATTGTATACAAAGTAAATAAATTCAACAAAATAGGTGTAAGGAATCTAACAACTTAAAACATTACTTCTTTATTCTGTTTGCTCACAGAGAGAGTGTTCCCATGGTTATATAATAAGAAAACACTTTATTGAGTGTATTCTATGTACTGGATAATTTGTAGAACCCTGCAATTATTGTCCAGATTTTATTAAACACAGTCTTTATCCTATTCAGTGCCAAATCCTAAGGTTTTTTTTCACGCCACTCTTGTGCTGTCTGAGATCTGATCCCCATTAGTGTGTCCTATGTACAGATGTATGTAAACATGTGTGCATACATACACTGACACACGTCTTTTGCATTTGTAATTTTTTTTTTTACCCAGTCGCTTCATAAAAGATTAAAATGAAAGATTAGACCCCATTCAGAATTTCACAATGCCACAATAATAAATCAGTCCTCATCATTTGAAGAACATTTCAGAACTATGAGGTGGGACAAAAGCTGATTTGAGATTCATACCGTTGTATACCTACTCTTAAAAAAAAAAACAGAAGCAATTTACACATCTGCAAATCTTAGGAAATGGCTGAGAGAATTTGCATTTGCATGATTTGGGCACATGAAGCCATTTTAGCACACAGATTCCTTCCTTTCATCTCTAAAGGGTGTCGAAAGGATACAAACATATTTTTTGCAGATGATGGGGATTATTGACTGGCATAAATAGCAACTCACACTAATGCTTCAGGAATTTTTTTTTAATTGAGTGAAGATGGCATATGGAAAATATATGTAGGAAAAACCATATTTTATGAGAGCTTAAGATATGGAGTGGGATATACTATTTTTTTGTGTGTACTGTAAATGACATTATTGTTTTAGTTTGATCTTTGTTGCCCATGTAATGTGTATAGCCTTGGAGGAGACATTTATTCTCAAAGCTGATAAAATAAATAATTAATAAGTAAGAAAACTTGGAAATTGTTCACTAGGCTTTCACAGTCTACATTAAGTGAGATGAACTAAAAGGTAAATACGGGTTTTTACTTACTAAGGGAAACTGTTAGAAATTTGTTTCATTTTTACCGTGCTATGCAGTGTATTCTAAAATAATCCCAATCCGATTTTCTGTTAAAGGACTACATTAGTCAAGGCATTGTAAATAGTTTCCCTGAGAGTGAAATTTTTGCACCATAATTCAAACAATCCAAGAACTGTAAGCAATCAACTGAAGTGCAAAGTCCATGAGCTAAAAAGATCTTGGTGTTCATTGGGTTCAGTCACTCTTTTACACCTGGAAAGTGAGGGCCAGAGCATCCCAGTGGGTAATGAAAGCTTATACATCATGATTGTGACAAAGCCGTGACTAAATCAGGTAGTTGAAATTCTTTTGATCCACCATTTACTGATCTTTCCACTGCATGTGATATACTATCTCTTTAAGAAGATAAAGTAAAGCTTTGAACCATTGGCAATCTGTAATATAGGCATATCTCATTTTATTGCGCTTCACAGATATTGCATTTTTTTTACAAATTAAAGGTTTGTGCAACCCTGCGTCTAGGAATTCTATCAGGGCTATTTTCCAATAGCATTTGCTCACTTTGTGGTACTGTGTCACGTTTTGCTAATTCTTGCACTATTTCGGACATTTTCATTATTATTATATTTGCTATGGCGATATTTGATCAGTGATCTTTGATGTTATTACGACAACTTGCTGAAGGCTCAGATGATGGTTAGCATGTTTTAGCAATAAACTATTTTCGAATTAAGGTATGTTCTCTGCTTTTTTAGACATAATGCTATTGTACACTTAATAGTTACAGTATAGTATAAAAATAACTTTTATATGCACTGGGAAGCCAAAAAATTCATGTGACTCGCTTTATTACTGTATTTGCTTTATTGTGATGGTCTGGAACCAAACCTGCAGTATCTCTGAGGTATGTCGTGCCCAGGTTCTTGGTCTTGAGGGCTACTTA
Source organism: Balaenoptera acutorostrata (assembly GCF_949987535.1). Taxonomy (NCBI): domain Eukaryota; kingdom Metazoa; phylum Chordata; class Mammalia; order Artiodactyla; family Balaenopteridae; genus Balaenoptera; species Balaenoptera acutorostrata. The sequence continues at coordinate 6,073,680 of NC_080081.1, forward strand.
CCCCAGGGAGCATCTCAGACATAGAGACTAATCTTGGATGCAGCAAGTGGGATTGAATGGTAAATGGTATAAATATTGATAGTTCAGCTTATACAAATGCAAGAAGGTCTGTTGTGATCAAAAAAGTTTGTCATTTTAACATGTTGAGTCTAGTTTAATTGGCTCTGTGAATGGCAGGAAATTTAGAAATGCTAAATCTGTTATTTGATTTTTGCCTATTGGTTAACTAAAGTAAATCAAATTGTTGGACTGAAAAGTCTCATGAAGGTAAGGGACAGGTTCAGATGGTTTTAGTTTCCTACCCCAGGACTTGCACATTGCCTAGTACATAATGAACTTTATCATTCTCTCCCCCTCTCTCTCTTTCTCTCATACATATAGTTGGCTCTCCATATCTGCGGATATGGAGGGCTGACTGCACTATGCCATTATATAGGGTTTTATATAAGGGACTTGAGCATCTGTGGATTTTGGTATTCACAGGGGTCCTGGAACCAATCTCCCTTGGATACCAAGGGACTACTGTATACACACACACACACATATATATACACATATATATATATATATATATATATATACATATACACATATACACACATATACACAATGAATAAATAGTTAAATGTATGTGTAAGTGACTAAATGGAAAACGTATTTAGTTGTGCCTTAGGGCTATAGTGAAACCCAAGGAACTGCACAGATTTGTCAAAAAGCCCTGTAATTGAGTTAAATTCTTGAAGTAAAATTCCAGATCTGCTACAACCCAATCATTTCACTCTAAGGTATTTATACAGCAGAAATGTGTAAATATGTGCACCATAAGACACGCACAGAATGTTCATGCAGCATTACTTGGAATAGCCCGAAGTTGGGAACAGTCCAAATGTTCATTAACAAGAGAATGGATTAGTTGTAATATATCTATAGATGGATATTCTATAAGGCAATAAAAATGAATGAATTATTGTTGTACCCAACTATATGGATGAAACTCAGAACTTCTTGAGTGGGTCAAACCAGAAACAAAAGATTGCACTCTATATTACATTTATTTAAACTCAACTACAAGCTTAACTATACTATGATGGTAGAAGTCAGATAGGAGTTTTCCTTTAGGGATTAGTGTCACCAGGAGAAGGTCTGGGGGAAATTTATAGGGTGATAGTGATACATTGTTTTCTGATTTGGGTGTCATTACACTGATGGGTTTACTTTGAAAAATTCATCAGATTTCATCATCCATTCAAATTCATCATCCATTTCGTGGTTGTGTGACCTGATACAAGCTACTTTTCTTCTCTGTGCCTCAATTTCCTCATCTGGAAAATGAGACAATAATGCCGCCCATGACAAAATTTGTTGTCGTAATCATTTCTAAGTGTAGAGCTCAGTAATGTTAACTGTATTCACGTTGTACAACAGATATCCAGAACTTTTTCAACTCTTAAAACTGAGACACAACACCCATTGAACCACTGCTTCCCATTTCCCCTTTCCCTCAGATCCAGGAAAATACCATTATGCTTTCTGTTTCCTTGAGTTCACTTACTTTAGATTCCTCCTAGAAGTGAAATCAAGATTTTTGTTTTATTTTTTAACTAAGACCAAGATTCCCCCATTTCACGTCAACCCATATTGTTAATTTCTGTGATTTTTTTTAGCATTTTCAAGTATTGGTTTACAAAAATGTTAGATAAATCTAAGGGTTCTTGTGCTGTGCTGGATTTCTGATGGAAATCTGGATAATTGGCTGACATCTCATGTCAAGGAGGACTTCATGTTTTTCCCCACCTGTCCTTTTGGTGTCTCTTTCAGAAACCCAGTGCTGGGTAGATGTATCACAGGCTTGACTCGTTTCTGGTGTGGGGAGGATTAAACCAGAAGAAAGAATCCAATGGACACCCCCCTAGTGCCTTTACTCCCCCAGAGTCTCTTTACTGCTTTTCCTGATCTCTCAACTGAGAACAATGGCATTTAAACAATTTTAGCAGCAGAAGCTCCTTTTACCTGAAGCAAAAGTTGTATGTGTAATCACATTATCACACAATTTAAAACATATCAAAACAATATCTTATTAGTATTTTTATAAATTCAAATTTATAAAATTTACTTATTTCAAAGTCAGTCAATATAAATAGCAATTAATTTCAGTGCATTTTAATGGGCTGTAATTTGGTTTATAACTCATTTTGGGAGTACATGGTCTATTTAATTATACTTTTAAGAGTATGGCTTATACATAAAAAATTTTAAATAAAAATTTGAAGACACCTTAAGAGCAGTTGTGAAAAGAGTACTTGTGAACCTTTAGAAATAACAGACACATTTTAAGGGCAGAGAAGGAGTTTATTTATGTAAAGAAAAGGGCAGTACAGCTAAAGAAGTAGGAAAGAGCTTAGTGGGTACAGGGAACTGTACGCAACTGTTGGGTCATTGGTGAACCTAGGTTTCTCAATTGAAAACCTGGCTGGATAGTCGCCTGTATATAGGTTGTGGTTGAAATCACAGGAACGGATAAATCGTCCAGGGGGTATGTGTTACAGCTTCATGTCCTCCGTTTGCCCCTCAGAGCTGCCCTTGTTACTGTGCTCTGGACCCCAGAACACTGACCCAAGTGAACTGTGTCAGTGGGCTCTGCTGCTCTCTGGTTTTTGCTGAATTGATCAATGGGAGACATTGAGAGAAAACTGGGAGATAGAAAGACAGTGAAAACGTATGTGTTTCCTGAGCTCCTTCCCTGCTGGGTCAGTGAGTCACAGAAGCTTGAGTGTGATTCTCTGTCAGAGACCACAGCTCCCGCAGGTGGACCTCTTCATACGGCTCCCTCTGGGGAGCCCTGTGACCTCTCATCCCTTGATTTCCTTCAGGCCTCGGGATGATGAAGTCTCCCAACTGTTACCAGCCCTACAGTTCTGAACTACCCTCTGTTGATTTCCCAGAACCTACCTATCCCTTTGTAGATAGTGCCTTTATTAAACTCTCCTCATTAATTAAAAAGCCATGGCAGTGCGACATCTGCTTATGCCATGCCCCTGGCTGGTGAGGTAGCACAGGAAAGCTGTGGCCTGAGGATGGAATGTAGCGGAAGGATGACCTTCAAAGGATGAGTGAAAGAACAGCTCAGGAAAGAGATGGAGAGGGAGGCGAGAGTAGGGAGGGAGACCAGGGACGCTTATGGGGATAGTCAGAGGGGCCAGAGAGTTTAAATGTAAGGAAAGGAAAATGTCCGTCATATTGAAAGGTCATGAAATGTTTCTTCCTCGGAAGTTTTGTGCTCTGCTGACAGCAAAAACCAGGTGACAGGGGACCAGGGCATGAATGCAGCTGAAGAAGTGAAGACTAGTTATTTGACAGATTGATGACAGGAGGAAGAAAGTGTATGGAATCTATTAAAGAGAAGACTTAGAGTTAATCAATTTATTGATATTGTTGAATACTTTCAGTGAAGACTAACTATGCTCCATCTCCCGTTTTCATGACAGAATCCTAAAATAACATCATTAAGAGTCTTTGTAGGTGTGTGTGCAATGTATATAATTTGTGCTCTTAAGGTTTAGACTTATGTTAGTCATTCAAGGAAGAACACCAAAGTGTTAAGTCTTGATTTAGAAAGTGAGCAAAGGCATAAAAAGATAAAACACGGAAGATGTACAAATAAAATCCAGTCTATCCTACCTATTTGGAAGTGATTCCTGGATTAAGTCAGAGTGTCAGAGAGCTGAATATCTAGACATCGTTTCGTGCCCTTCCTCTCCCCTTTCCCAGAAATGTTTCGCCAAGTTGAACTTTGCAGTGATATTGCTTTATCTGGAAGGCTATTTAAGAAATCAACACAAGATATTGTTAAAGACAATAGTCATTATATCACAGAGTGTCTTCTTTAGTGGAGTGAATCTGAAAATTGTTTCCGTTAGTACTTATAGCAGCCTCTTTCATTTCACATCAGCAGGCTTGCTTTTTACCCAGGGACTGTGCTTTTGGTAACTGCGTGTATTTTCCAGTTCCCCTCTACTGCCAGAAGTTGAGAGTTCACCTTGAAACTTCTTGTTGGGAAAAGCAATGACTTCACAGGCAAATTTCATGGATTAACTTTGCTACTGGTTTCTTACTTTTTAAACTTTATTTCACTTGCCTCTTTTGTCTGATTTTTTAAGACGTATTTTATTTTACTTCTTTATCCATAAAGCAAACTAAGGTTTTTTCTGTTTTTAGGAAAAGACTGAATTTAAAGGCATAAATAAATAAAAATAAGAATAATGAAAAGGCAAGAAGACTGTAAAGTAGTAGATGCTCCTTGTTTGGCTCTGTGTTTTGATATGTGTGCTGTTGCTACCCCACCTGTTTCCCTGTGATTACTTTCCAATCAGTCACAACTTCAGTCACACCTCAGGCCGCATTTGTATATCACCAAGTGAAGCAGAGAACTGATAATTTCCTTGATTTAACTGCATCAATTGAAACAGTCAATCTTGATAATTCAGCCTGCTAATTTAACTTTGTCTATGTTGATGAAATTAACTGACCTATTGCCAAATTCCTCTCCCTTCTTTCTTTCTTTGCTTTAGAGAATTCCAAAAGAAAGAAAGAAGGAAAGAAAAAAGGAGGAAAGGAAGGAGAGGAAAAATGGCTCTTCTGTTCAGCTGACAGATACCATTTAAGATCTGGGCGAAAAAGGAGTATAGAGTCATCTGAAGCTTTATAGTTTTTTTATTACGAACTATGGACATAGGCTACTTAACTGAATGGCCACCATGATATGGCACAAGTGGATAAGACTATAGACTCTGGGAACTTGTGTGTGTGTGTGTGTGTGTGTGTGTAGGATCCATTGGTTTTTCACATATATTTGCTCTTTACTAAAGAACATATATAAAGTCATATAACATGGATACCATTAATCCAGTCTGAAGGGAGATAACACTAATGTTAAGGTAGGCATGAGGGGTTTTCTGAGTTGGACAGGGACCCAGCAGCCTGGCAGAGTCATAGAGTGTAGTCATCAGCTATAGGCATATATTCCACTGACAGGAAAGACACCGCCAGTGAAAGATTTTGAAATGGGAAAAACAAAACAAAAAAACTCCAAAACAGCTTCCTATCTATTTCAGGGTAACCCTTCAGGTTATCTGTTTTAACTGTTTTTGAACTAGGTAGAAATTCGTGAAGTGTGAATAACCGACAGTTGATAAAGTGACACCTGTCCATGGAAATGCAAATGAGTTCTGTCTCAGGAATTGACAGGTCATTCCTGGATGTCTCCCCTCCCTGCGCCCCACGCACACCTCCACGGAAAAGCCAGTTTTGCATCTATTTGTAAATTCATCTCAGCATTTCTGACTTCCCTGTGTAGGGGAGGAAAAATAATTTTTCCTCTTCCCTTTTAGGTTTTTGACTGAGATACCCCTGAAATAAAGGCAGATTAACAAGAGAAAAACAAATAGACATTTAGCAACATATATACCTCCTATATACATGGGAGAGACCCCGGAAAACTACCATCTCCAGCTGAAGACAAGGGAAGAATGCTGGGGGTTGGGGGGCATTTTTGGGGGGTTACCAGGGAGGGCACAGTAAACAGGGTATGGCTTCTATGCAGAGCTAAGTCATTGCCTTCTTCATTGAGAAGAGGTTTTATCCATTTAGTCATCCTTCTCTTCCTGGTACAGAGAGGGAGACACCCTTAAAAATGGAGAGTTCCCTTATACATGAAAATGTCTCTTACAAAAGGGCAACTTCTACTCCGTTTTCAGAGTTTCTCCTGTCTCTACAGCCTCTTGAATATGATCAATATGCCAAAGAGACGTATGTTAGGGCGGCAAATTCTGCTTCCTTTCGTGTGTGTGTGTGTGTGTGTGTGTGTGTGTGTGTGTGTTATGTTGAATTCCACTTTGAACCTATTGTACCATCTTACTAGTTCCCTAATTAAATGGAAGGTTAAATAAAATATAAAATATTTGGTGGGGTCTTTTGATATGTGTATGAGTTTCATATTATCTTTTTTTAAAAATTATTTTTTAACATCGATACACTTTCTTTTCAATAATGGCCCTCTTTGTACTTCTTAAATATTATGTTTAAGGGGATTTAATAACATTACAGCAGAGATTTATTTTAACTGTTATTTTATATGTATCTATGTTTTTTAGTTAAGAGCAACTTATTGTGAAGAATCAATAGCCCCAATTATATGTACAGTAGTACCTCCTTAACTAGTGGGGGTTATGTTCCAAGACTTCACATGGATACCTGAAACCACAGATAGTACCTGTCGACTTACAGAAAAACACACAACATAAGAGTAGTGAGTTTAGGTTTTATTCAGGGTCTTGCTGAAGACTATAGCCCGGGGGTAGTTTCCTCAGAGCTGAGTGGCTGCTCCTGGTCTGTCGTCCTCAGCAAGACTCACAACTCACAACTCTTGTGTTGTGTGTTGTCAGTATACCGAACCCTATAAGTACTATGTTTTTTCCTATACTAATGGGCAGGTAGCGTATACAGTGTGGATACACTGAAAAAAGGGATAATTCATGTCCTGGGCAAAATGGAGAGGAGCAGAAAGCATGGTGCAAGATTTCATCACACTACTCAGAAGGGTGCACAATTTAAAACTTATGAATCGTTTATTTCTGGAATTCTCCATTTAAAATACTTGGACTGCAGTTGATATCAGGTAACTGAAACCACAGAAAGAGAAACTGTGAGTGAGGAGGAGGGGTACTGTGTGTGTGTGTGTGTGTGTGTGTGTGTGTGTGTATCTGTATGTAACAGATACATATATATACACATATGTATCTGTTATGAAATAATGCCTTAAAAATTCAGCATTCAATGACAATAGATGGCCTTTTCATCACTCATATTCTATGAACCAGTGGCATTAAGGAAACTTTAAAAACTGAAGATAAGTGGTGACTTACAGTGCTGAAGAGAGCTTCCTTAAGGCAGAAAAAACCTGGACAGGAGAGTGTGGCTAGATGAAAACAGAACTTCAGTGAAGCAATTAATTTTTACTTTACTAGTGTCAGTATGCAAATACTAAGCTTTCTTGGGTAATTGTTGGAAATTTCCTTGAGGAATGGCTGTCTTATTTTAATCAAATTATATACAGTACATTTTAAACTAAAATATATTTATATTTATGCTTGAGGTTATTAGACATAATTGTATAAGAATTTATGTACTGCATCCCCATAATCCATATACAACCGTACTAAAAAGGATGCAGAAACATGTATTATTTATTCCATTGTTTGAGTGCCTGACTAAGGAATTCCACATACCCATCAGCAAGTCAGATAAGGGTTTAACAACAATCCTATTGTTGGTGTCTAGTTTTTATTTGTTTTTATATTAACAGATAATTTCTATAATGTTGATCCAATCAGTTTCAGGGTCTACATGACAAGGCTTTGTGTGGCCTGCAAAGTAAAGTTACTGTTGTTTTAATTGAATTAGTTGCTTTCCATGAATTAAAAATAACAGATGATTTTACATACAAACCTGGATTTCCAGCCTCTCTTTAAAGATTGTAAAATTTCCCAACACTAGTCCACATCCTCCCATGGTGATGCTGTGTACAGAGGCTGTCTTTCTAAGACTGGGCATGTCCCTCTGCTTCCCTGCTCCCTGTGGCCTCCTGGACTCTGAGATTGACCATATAGCATTTCCAATTATCACCTACTTACGCTTTTATTTTTCCTAAAGTTAGGAAAAAGAGTGAAATATTTCTTTATCCATGTCACTGTCAAAAGTGAAAAAAATGAAAAATAAAACAAGACTCCTGGACATAGAAAAGATGCACTATGCAAAGTTTTATGAACTAATAAAGAAATTTCAATAGAATTGTTCTTGAATCTAGTAAAATTAATGATGCTACAGTGAAACGCTTTAAGACATGTTGGCAATGATGAATCTATGACTCTCCCCCTTTGTTGATATGGACCCTGCCTGTCCCCTGAGGCCGCTGAGTTTGCAATTCCTGGTGGAGGACAATACTCCTGGTCTCTGTGCTGAGACTTCTTCTATTAGTTTAATTTCATTTGCATTTTTAATGAATCATTAGTTTATTTTCATCAGGTTAAAATCTTATTTTTAAAAATTAAAAATATGTTTTATTATTAGTCTTCTTGGGCTGCCAGAACACAATATCACAGACAGGGTGACTTAACATAAGTTGATTTTCTCACGGTTATGGAAGTTAGAAGTCCTACGTCAAGGTGCCCCAGATTCAGCTCCTGGGAGGATTTTTTTCCTGCCTTGTGGACAGCCACCTTCTTCTGTGTGCACCTTGGCCTTTACTTATTTATTTTTTGTGTGTGCTCAAGGAAGAGAGAGAGCAAGCGCTCAGCATCTTTTCTTACAAGGGCACTAACCCCCTTATGGGGGCCCCACCCTCATGACTTCATCTTACCTTAATTAGCCCCCAAAGGCTCCATCTCCAAACACCACCATGCTGTGCAGTAATGTGGGGGCTAGGCTTCAGCATATGAACTGTGGGTGGACACAGACGTTCAGTCCATATACATTAAAAGTTAATGCATTCAGAATGTGTGTATAAAGTCTTGTTTTTCTTATCTAGAGTGGATTATTATTTCCTTATGTTTTAGTATATTTATTTAAATTAAACAGACTTGGATTGCTTCTGTCTTGCTTGCCTTCGCCACAGAGATTCCAGCTTCTATACAGAATCAGGGCAGAATATGTAAATACCAAACTACCACAACAAGATTTTTATTTAGTATAATAAATGATAAGTGGTTAGAACCTGCTCCACTTTGTTCTTTTCTTTAGCATCAAATTAATTAAACGTATTTCAGTAAATTCTGCTGCTGTTCTCTAAGAAATGGAAATAGTTTAAACTGTGCTGTACCTTCAAAAACTACTTTTTCTTGATTTGATTTATTGAATTCAAAGTTGAATGATTAACCAGACTTTTTTTACATGCTTAAAGTTCCAGATAACTTTTCATAGAATCAGAGTACAAATACAGGGATGATTTTAGTATAAGTGCCCAAGAAATTTCTAAGTAGCCACTATGACATTTTTCACGCTCTTTCAACCAAAGTCACCTTGAATACCTCCCAGAACAGGACCTCAGTAACTCTCAGGCAGTTCATTTCACTAATGCATATTTGTGGTTGTTAGAAAATTATTTTGATATCCATTTGAATCAATTGATTCAGGTTCTGCCCACTAAAACAACCCAAATCCAGTATATTCCGCCTCTACGTAATAGCCCTTTACATCTTTAAAAGCAATTATTATGGTTCCTTGAGTTCCTGTTTCTCCCTGTTCTTCCCTCGGGCTGCCTGCCTTTCCATACTCTCTCCTGGGGCTTCCTCTGACTTTGGTCCACCACCTTTTACAGAAGCCTGTGCACTGTTGGGTAGATTCTTCCCACTGAGGTTTGCTCAGGCCAGCCTACACTGGAGCTAAGGCTTCTTCTGATGTGGACTTTGCCATTGTCTCCTGTCATAAAAAGGAGATTCCATTATTGGTCTTTCAAGGTATATTTCTAGGTGCTGAGCCAGAGCTCCCTGATTCTTTATTTTAAATTGGTTTTCGAAGTTAAATTGAGAACTTTCAAATTTTATACTTTTTAGAGTCAAAAAGAACCGTGAAATCATCTGGAGATTAGGATTAATGTTCCAGTTTCACTGCAAAATACTTATGTGACTTTGGACAGGTTACTTAACTTCCTGGAGCCTCTCTTTTCTCTTCTGTAATCTGGGAATAGTAATGTTATCTCCCCCTAACTTACAGCATTTTTGTGGGAATCAAGTAAAGAATACCTATAAAAGTTTGTTGAAAAGGATACAAAACGCAAGATCTCCCTGGTTTATGCATGTATTCCTTGATCCTATATGTCCATTCCACTACTGCGGTATCCTCGTCTCCATGAAAACCAGACTTCCCAAAAAAGCTGTTGGGTGGTTTCTTCTAACACCAACCAATTCTCTGACACCAACTGGGTGTCTGAGAATTCAGTTCAGTTCTGACACGAACAATCCAGAGTTAGAGAAGACCTCACAGTACAAGGGCTCAGGCCCACAAGACTGCCCCCACTTTAGATGCTGGGTGCAAAAGCGGTGCCCAGGCTACCCACACTTCTGCCCGGCCAACTACAAATTCGGGGTTTCCATGATTTCCCTTCAGGTTTGATTTTGCTAGAGCGACTCATAGAACTCAGGAAAACACTACACTTAGCAATTTTCAGTTTATTTTAAAGGATGCAAGTCAGGAACAGCCCAATGGAAGAGATGCAAAGGACAGTGTATTGGAGGGAGGAGTGACTGAGAGCTTCTGTGCCTTCTAGGACTGAGGCAGGAGATAGCTGGGCCCCCCAGGGTGAGCAGCTGGAGTTCATTCCCTGTGGACCAGTCCTCCAAGATGAAAATAGCAGGACAGTTGAGAGAAGAGACTGAGTCCTGCCCAGATAAGAGAGAAAAGACCACATATTTCTCATTCTCGAAGTCAAGGAGACCTTCCCGACTAAAAAGCTCCTTGGTGGTCACAAGGGGAGTGATACCAAGCTACCCATAGGCCTCTTCACTGGAATCCATCTTGGCTGAGAGATGCACACATGGGAGGACCATGGGAGGACCCTGAGCTATACCAAATACGGATTCAGAACCAGGCAAAGCAGAATGATTGGCCAGAGAAAACCCGGAAGAAATGCCCCATAAAAGTAGTTCAAACTACCGCCAGGGCACGACTCTCTGTGAGCCCGCCTGTATGTCCACACGTACTGTACTCTTTTTCCTCCTAAGAAACTCTTTACTTGTTTCACTACTCTCGGTCTCTGGGGGGATTCTTTTCTGCCAAGCTGTAGGGCCAGGGCTTTGTCACTGACCACTGGTCTAGTGGCTACGATTCGGCGCTCTCCCTGCCACGGCCCGACCTCAGTCTCCGGCGGGAGCTAAAACCCTGCTTCAGGCCGCTGCCGGCCGAGGCCGCCTGGGATCAGCGGTGCGCCACCTTCCTGACACGTCAGTGCGTTCACTGACCCAGGAGCGCTCCGAATCGTTTCGGTCAAGAGAGTCTTTGTAACTCAGTATTCCTTTATAATCCAGTAACATCCAGGGAGGGGAGAGAGGCTTGAAATTGGGTTATAAAAACTCTTGAATAAAGAGTTCTAGCCCCCATCCCCCCCCATCACCTCATTAGCATAAACCCAGGTGTGCTAGAAAGGGGCTTATAATGAATAACAAAAGGCACTCCTATCTTTCAGGAAATCGCAAGAATTTTAGGAGCTCTGAGCCGGGAACTGGGGACAAAGACCGAATATAGTTTTTATTACACCACAGCTGTCAGTACCTGTTTCCAGCATTTTCTTTTACTCACTCAGCTGACATAATCTCCCTCTGCCCCTTCACTCCACTAAAACAGCTCTGTATTTTTCTCTCCTCATCCTACGTAACCTCTCAGGAGCATTAGGAGCAGTTACGCCTCCATCTTTCTTGAAAGCACTCTCTCTCTTTGGAGACATTAATATCACAATTTCCTTGTTTTCCTTCTACAGTTCTGACTATTCCTGCTTTGTCTCCTTGGAGACGTATTAATGGGGGAAGAAATAAGATGTTACAACTGGTTCCAATGAGAATTTGACGTACAGAGATATATATCCCCCAGGGGACACGGTGCTGTTGTACTACCATGAACACTAATTATTTGCCCGCCTGTGGAAGGAAACATTTGCATTACTATTAATTTTTTACAACTTGAGTTCTTTCTATACAGAATTGCAAAACAACCAAAGATGTGCACTCTTAAAGAATCAATCACCCAGAGGTTCTGCTGGACTAACTCTCAGCATTTCACTGAAAGGACACCCAGTAATCCTGCTGCCCATTTCCTGACAATTTCCCTAACTGCGATGAAATTAATCTCCAAAGATAATTCTTGATAACAAAAAGACAAGTCTCATTATATTTGACCTGATTATTTACATAGGAGCAACAGAATTTAAATTAGCCGTATGGGCATCCTTGAGTTTGCTTTGTAGATATAAATCAGTGAATTACTAAGCTACTACGGAGGCCAGGAAATAAAGTTATATCTGGGAGTTTTCACTAAGAATCTTGGATTGGGCTTTTAAAAGCCTCTATTATTTGCTATTCCAAAGCCAGAAAACCAACCTTAAGATACTCTTTTTAACCAGACTTCACTTGTACAGTATTTTCTATACTTTTGGGTGAATACCTCAAATTGGCTAAGGTATGTGATGGGCCAGCAAATGATCCTTGTTATCACCTGAGGCAATGACACTGTAAGCCAGGTACCTGGATGAATTTTTCAGGGAAGGCTTTGGGCTTGGCCTCCACATATAATGTCGGCCTTGTTACTTAATAGCGGGCTTGTCAGGCCTGATTAAATGAGAATCATTTTCAAATATGGCTCTCCAAGTCAAGTCTCGGTTGCACAAAGTGTCCATTTATATCCTGTAAAGAGGAAGCCACATTCTTAGAGAGTCTATGCAAATATCTACACAGCACTTCCATAAATCATTAGAAGACTTAATAAAGTTTCTGACTTCTGGGGAGTCAGTGAGAATCAGACCTTTGAAAAATGTTTCACCTTCAAAAGCACAGTTATGAAATTAAGGGTCAAATTTGCTTCGAAAGAGTCATTATATATCTTTTAGAACATTAAAAAATATTAACAATATTCCAAAATCTTCCATTTCTCTTACCGGTTCACACCCACGTAATTAATTCATGTTCTGCAGGATCTTGCTTTCATGAAGGACATTTACCCCCAGATTATCAAGTGGCCTGCAAAGCCTGACTCCGTTTATGGATACTCTTTCAGAATTGTTAGGTAATGTCATTTCAGAAGTCTGTATACAAGAGGCCATTCTGGAGGTTATCAGTAGTTAAAAATCCTTGCTGCAGACCTTTCCACCAGGCTTTCAGACTGTTTTTCTTTATAAAGAAAACTCTGGCGTGAGGCTTATATCAATCTTACAATAAGCATCAGTGTAAAAAGAAGGTACCTATAGCTGGTAAAGAGTGAATGGCTGTGGGTATTTTATTGTAATAGCCGATCATCTCAGAATGGAGCAGAGAGGAATTCTCTATTGGGGTATACTACACAACCATTTCATCAGGGTTTGCTAATGTAGCCTCTGAGCTAAGAATATATCCTGGATAGCCAGAACTTTGACAAATCTCCAGGGCCTTCCCATAAGTTGTATAGTTTCTGAAATATTTATATTAATAATTACTGTGAACTGAATTATGTCCCTCCCCCATTCATATGTTGAAGGCCTATTCCTCAATGTGACTGTATTTGGCAATGGGGCCTTTAAGGAGGATATTAAAGTAAAATGAGATAATAAGGATGGGGCCGTAATGCAGCACGGCTGCTGTCCTTATCAGGAGAGAGAGGCGCCAGGGAAGCACGCCCACACGCACAGGACAGCCACGTGAGGGCACGGCGACAAGGCAGCCGCCTGCAAGCCAAGGAGAGAATTCTCACCAGAAACCTAACCTCCCAACACTGTGATCGTGGACTTCCAGCTCTCAGAACTGTAAGAAAATAAAGTTTTGCTGTTTAAGCCTCCCAACCTCTGGTATTTTGTTATAGCAGCCCAAATAAACTAATACAGCAATATTTTCCTGTTCAAACTGTATCTAGCAAAGGCCAAGCATCTCTACTGATTTAACGGCCCTTCCCATGCGCTTACTACACTGTTAAGACATATGGAGCACATCAAACAAACCTATTACTTCTAGTATCTTTTTTTTTAATAAGGTGAAAGAACAAACCTTTGTTTTTCTTAGGGACCCTTTAGGAAATATCAAAAATAGTTTTAAACGTAAAAGATTTACAAAATTTTATTTTTTCTTAATTTAGGATACAATCTTAGAAAGGCAAAATCTAAAGAATTATCAGAGCAGATTTGAGCATTTGTTCAGGATAAAATCATGGGTACCTGAGAAAGAGCACTTAGTTAAATAATTGATCAAAATGACAATAAAATATTTTATGTTAACAGAGAGAGTAATCCAATTATAAATAATCTTAGCTATTTCATAAACTGGAAGACATTTTTAAATAATAAAGAATATACTAAAGTCAATACAGAAAATTATTCAGGTAAGATGCAGATTCTCTAGTATATTGGCAGTTTACACAAAAGATAAAAAATGACTGTGCATGTTGTAGGTGAGTCACGAATCAACAAACCAAGGGAATAAGTGCATCAAAACTAAGTGAAATCTGCCAAAATTTAAAGCATTTGAGTTTCATGTCAGGCTCAGGTATTATAAACAAAGACATATAAAATTCACTTTCCAAGTTTTGTCCTTAACTCCGCTCTTTCCTATTCTGGAAATATCAGTCACTTTACTTGAAAACAAACTGCTCATTTTTCTTGGAAGACATACTCACCTGTATTTCTGTGACTCTGTTAATCCTAGTATAGTCTTAATCACCCATATGATTATAATTATTTGATAGAAAAAACTGAGTTTGGGTGTGAATAATTGAGAACTGATGTCATGCACTATTATTTAGCATATTAGCAAAATATGCACACCTTTCTACAGCCTCACGCATCCCTGACACCTGTCTCTAAATGACAAAATTGAATATGCTCTTTAACATGACGCTAACATAGAGCCTACTGTATAGCATATAAAAATAACAAGCAAAAGTACAGAAGCTTAAATTTATATTTTGTAGTTAAGTCTTCACTGTTGTATCCTAAAGAGAAATTATTTTGATTTCTATGGATTCCCAATAGTCCCAATATTAAAGTCAGTTTAATATTAGCCAAGATGTTACAGCAACCTAAAGAATATGGAAATTAAAGGTCAAACTGACACTCTATACATAATTACTGTTGATATAAAAAGTATATCACAAAATGATTTAATTTAATTAAATGCAGTTTTTTTCATATCTTTAAGCATGTGGAATTAATGTTTTTATTTTCAGTAGAAGAATCTAAATTTAGAAACTGCCATTTAACTCTTATCATCATGAGAAAACAAGCCAAAATAAAGTAAATCGTAGGGTTGAATTGTAGTTAACATTGATAGGTCAGAGAAAGGATATAGATTGTTTTTCAAAAATACAATATTATTAAATTAGTCTAATTTGTCAAAGATTTATTCAATTATATTAACTTGGAATCTTAAAATGTTTCTGAAGTAGAAGTTTTCTTTTAAAAGATTTTTTTAAATCTGGTCTGATGTAAAGTATTAGAAGTTCTTTCCTAATTTTCTTTGAATTTTGAGAATATTGAATGTATTGGATGCTCTTTTATATGCATAAAATAATTGGAACAGACATTTTCTAATGTAAAGAGAAAGGGAAATATTTCTTCATAGGCATAAGAAGAGCACAAGGCCTTTATTAATCACAGACACAGTGTAGAAAGCTTCCATTCAACCACTTCAGCTACAAAGGTACCAAAGTTCATCAGTCCAGATGTCAAAGAGTGTTCTGTTTCCCAATGTGTATAAAGTCAGTAGTTGCTTTGAGCTCACAAATGGAAAAATAAGCAATAGGGCTAAATAGTGAGATCATCGGTCATCTTTCACTTAAAAGAGAATAGGTCTAGAGAGAGAATCAAATTGTCAGATAATAAAACCAAATTCCTAACTGTTTCCTCCAGTGAGGAATATATTACCAACCACATAGTAGCCAGGGACAAGACAAAACACAAAGTCTGTAGGACTACAATGTGAGAGAAACAGTGGGCAAAATTAAATTTCTGTTGCCATTTGTGATTCCCTGTTTGAGGCAGGAAGAATTATGCCTGGCTTAAGCCACCGCTGAGGTGTGCTTGTCCGGCAGTGCAGTTTAACTGGATTTGTTAAGTTGATCAACTCAGAGTTTTGATAGATGACCTGCCTCTAAACCTGTTAATACATAATTTTCAAAAAGATAAAATCATGATTCTAAGAAAAATATAGAATAAACACCTGTTTAAATTTTATTTAACTCATCAATGAATGAGGGAACCAGTAAGATGTTAAAATCAGTTCTAACCACAGATGTAGAGGACAAACATATGGACACCAAGGGGGGAAAACCACGGTGGGGTGGGGATGGTGGTGTGCTGAATTGGGCAATTGGGATTGACATGTATACACTGATGTGTATAAAATTGATGACTGATAAGAACCTGCAGTACAAACAAACAAACAAAAAAAACAACTAATACTAAACTTTCTTTGGGTTATCTGTATGGAAATATGTTAATATAAATGTTTCAGACATTACATGAAATTTCTAAAAATCTTACATGTTCTGGCATAATGTTATAAGTCATAATTCTAGTTATTACTTTAAAATGTATATCTCAGAAATTAAAAAAAAAATCAGTTCTAACAAATTTTTATTTTCAACCCAGCACACTCCACTGCCCAGACCCTGTCAACAGTTGCTTATTTGACATTCCATCTTAACTGCCTCTCAAATTCTGTCAATATGTCCAAGAGGGAATTCATGAATTTTCTTTCCAAACATCTTTCACTCCTCTTCTAGTATTTCCTGCTTCTGGTAATGGTTCCACCTTCTGTAGAATTATTTACGTCAGAAATAATTCGCCTGTAATCATAATCACTTTATTACCAAGCTCTGTTGGTTTCACTTTCTAAATATCCCTCACCTCTGTCTCCTTCACCTTAATCACCTTCACCAATATTCTTATACCACCATCACCGTTTCCCTAGACCAGGTCCCATAGATGGTGGCATTGGCCTTGCTTCTGCCCATTGCTTCCACTCCCTTAGGCATCCTCTTAGCCACCAAGTTATTTCACATATATCAGTCAGAGTGATATTTGCCCAATGCAAATCTGATCATTTATTGCACTACTGAAAGCCTATAATGATTTCCCATTGTTCTTAGGATAAAGATCCAAGCTCTGCGCCTGGCCTACAGGGCTCTGTTATTCTGCTGCTGTTCACCCTTCTCTCCTCATCAGTGTTACTGTGAACCAGGTTCCCCTTCACTTTCTGGTTCAGGCTACACTAATTACACGTCTTTCAGCTTCTTCCCACCGTGGTATCTTAGATGTGCTGTTTTCTTTCCCTCCATGTTTTTTTCTAACTCTCCCGTTTTTCTTGGTTCATACCTGTAGTCATCAAAGTTCATCTCATTTACTGCTTTTTTAGGGCTCTTTTTCTTGACTTAAAAACACTTAAAAACCACTGTAATCTTACACTGATGTTTGTGATTATTTGAGTGTCTTCCCTCCCATTGCACTGTAAGTTTCAGGAGGGCAGGGCCATGTTTATTTCTATTTATCATTATGTTCCTAGAGCACAGTGTGTAGTTGGCACATGCTTTGGGTGGTGAATATATATTTACTAAGGGAATGAATGAATACATTGCTATTATGTAATCTATTTCCAAGACAGATTCTATCTTCTACTCTACTAAATAAATTTATTACTTCCAAATTTGATGTACACCTGTTATGATGTGTTCTGATTCCAATAAAAATGTATCAAACAGTGTGAGGCTTCCTGTATCACATCACAAGAAGGCCAGAGGTAGAGAAGATGCAGCTGTTCAGCCTCTGAATCAGAGTACATGGGGGTCACAAATGAAAGTCCATCTCTCAATCACTCACCAGCTGTGTGAGCATAGTTCTATATTTAGATTACTGTGAATATCTTTTCAACTGAGTCTTAGTAAGAACATAGGGATGATAATATCACCTTTCACACAGAGGTTCTTTGAGAATTACTGAATGAATTCATTCAAGTAATTATTTGAGTAGTGTTCAAGCACTTCAGTAGTACCTATTTATTGTTCCAAGTTCCTTTAGTATCTTGGATTTTATTCATTTGGAGTGTTAACCATTTAAAAGACATCACTGACTTTTCCTGTTGCCTTACTTATCTCATCAGTTAGGACTAGGTTCACCTGCTGGAAACAGGAGATACTACTGCTATTTATCTTGTGCTGCAAGAAGTTCAGGGATAGGCAGTCAGAGTCAATGACAGCGAGAAACCAGACCCTCGTGACTTCCTGCAGTAGCTGTGGCGCCCTGAGCAGGAAAACCAAGACAGGCAGGAAGTAGCCGTGGTAGACTTTGGCTTACACAAAGAGGAGGGGAAATCAAGTTTTTAGCTTTCTCAGACTCTCCAGTAGAAGCAGACAAGGCAGCAGGAAAGGAAAGAGGAGTTGGGTGCATCAAGTCAGAGTGCGTTATATCCTGGTGCAGGAATTTGCTTTTTCCCGGAGGTGAGGGCCACGCTGGCCATTCAGTGGTGTGTGTCACCAGCTCCTCATCTCTGGGAGGTGTGGGAACTTCACTTTGCCTCAGTTGTTATTCATATACCATTGCAAATGGCCATCTTGAAGATTTTGTGAAATGCGCATCATTCCCTTTCTGTACAGGGTCAGACCTTCCAAGTGATCGAGGCACACACTTAAGGACAGACACCGACCAGTTCAGAGCTGATTCGAAGTAAGCATTTTCAAGAAAAAGAAATAATTCTCATTCTTGGGCTCAGGCAACTCTTTACTTATTTTTTGAATTCCGAAACAGCAATTTGAAAAGAGAAAAATATTTTCTTTTCTGAAGGCTGCCAAGAATAAAAGCTATTCTTATTTGTTAAAATAAGGAGAGGTAATAAGTTAAAATAAGAATACTCTGATCTTATCCTCAAGCCCAGCTGCCTCTAGGAAAACATTTCAAGTGAAGGGAAGTTCAGTTATTTTTGCAGTCATTGCCTTTTTGTAGGTTCTAGTTGTGTTTCAAGTTTTATCTCTAACAATTAACTGTTGCAAGGGAACTTTTGAAATCTATTACTGAACACTTAGGAGTCTCTTAGGTCATTTGGCATTCTTACAAGGGAATTGCTTTGTGGATTTAAACCATTCTGGGGTGCAGGTTCTTTCATTCTATCAGTTAGACACATAAGGTTGCATGAAGATCACCATACACTATTTTCAGAGGAAAATGCAGACCATGGTAATTTAGTAACTACAATGTTGTATGGACTGAAAGCTTCCACTTTCCTCACTTTTCCTACCTCAACACTTTGCTTTCTGAAGCTGTGATACTCCACTCAAAAAAATCACTATTTTTAGGTAATAAGCCAATATTATTGAAGGCTTATTGAAGGACAGACTCTATAAACATCCGAATAACTGGGACAACAAAATCCAAAATATTTATCATGAAGCAGAATTGTTGCATTTGACTCCATACGCTGCTGCTAATAACCCAGAATCGTTTGGTCAATGCAGATACTCCTTTAGGGCTCAATATTTCTTATAAACTCAGATTAAATGTCTTTGACTATCCCCATAAGAGTAGAAGAATGAGAAGAGATTACTAAAAATAATCCCATTCTTTTGTCTCTTTTCTGAATAATTTTCCCCTTTCACACTTATACCACTTTCTGAATTTTTATCTACATTCTGATTTTAATAAAAATAAATGCTTAAGTTTGGAGTAGACGATAGGGCATCATATCACAGGTGCATACTGTCAACAAGGCTTCCCACCACCTGTGTTAACAGTGGTTATCTGGTTGACATACTGTTTGTCGTGTGTCCCCACCATTACTGCTTTCCTTGTTTCCATTCTGTATGCTTTTGGAAGGAAGTCACTAAAGCTTAAGGAGTGGAGAGTTTTGCTTCATATCCTTGGGAACAAAGTATCAACATAAATTATTTGGAATTCATTTGAATGAGATATCTAGCTATTCTCCCCAGTTTGTTTACTTACTTAATCATTTACTTATATTAATATGGTTCATGAATATTTATTTTAATCTTTGGGTTAAAAGTCCAGTCCTACTTTATTTTTGCTCAGATTGTTCTGTAAGCCAGCCCTAGGGTTAGCCATTTCCCCAAGGTTGTGACAAATGCATAGTGTCATAAATCTGCCATTACAGTACCATACAGTGTCATACAAAATAGTCTCACTGCCCCATCCCCCAAATAACCCTGTACTTCACCTGTTCAACTCTCTCCTCTTCCTAGAACCCCTGGCAACCGCTGACCTGTTACTATCTCTATAGTGTTGTTCTTCCCATAATGCCATAAAAATAGAATCGTATAGTATGCAGCCTTTTCAGACTGACTTCTTTCACTCAGTATATTAATTTCAGATTCACCCATATCTTTGTGTGTGTTAATAGCTCATTCCTTTTTTTTTTTTTTTGTCACTGACAGTATCCATTGCATGGATGTACCACTGTTTATTTTTCCATTTACCTATTGAAAGACATCTTGATTCTTTCACATTTTGAGTGATTATGAATAAAGCTGTATATGCATTTGTTTGCTGGTTTTTGTGGGGACATGATTTTTCAAATAAGTTGGTTAAATACCTCATAGCATGATTGCTGTATTATATGTTAAGACTATCTTTTGCTTTGTAAGAAACAGCCAACCTGTTTTCCAAAGCAGGTGTACCATTTTGAATTCTCATTAGCAATACATGAGAGTTCTTACTCCATATTCTTGCCAGAGATTAATATTTTCAGGTTTTGTGGGGTTTTTTGTTTTAGACATTTAATAGATATGTAGTAGTATCTCTTTTAGTTTGCATTTCCTAATGATAAATGATGTTGGATATTTTTTGTATGCTTATTTTAAGTCTGTATGTCTTCTGTGGTGAGATGTCTGTCCAGATCTTATGCCCATGTTTTAGTTGTGTTGTTTGTTTTCTTTTTGGTTAAGTTTGAATTGCTTATCTCTATGTAATGTAAAATTCACAGAGGAAGAGAATTAGCAAATATAAATAATAGTTATTACAGTTCTAAAGACAATTGTGAACGTGCCCAACAAAAAGTGATGTCAATAATTTGGAGGCAAGTTTTCATTTAGACAGTATGGGCATTCCCATTTTACTTTTTTTCCCCAATGAAGCCCAGTATGAAGTCTTTGGAAACCAGGAAAAACACTTCCTGTCAACCCCTGAGCTATTCTTATTCTTGCTTTTAGAGTGGAATCTAAAAGCAGCTGGGACCAGTGGAGGAGATATTTGAGAAAAACAGGAGTCAGTTGTTGGCCACATTGGACAGAGGACACAGGCACACACATACACACACTGAAGTGATTAGCACCTGAGCTGAGCTCACATAAGGGGGACAAGGAACAGCATGGAGACAGTGGGGCAGCGGCAAACCACTGCTTACTCTGCCATTGGTATTTCTCTTCCATTTGGCCCAAAATGTCAATGCAAGAAGCATTACTAAAACACATGTATTTCCACATAGAATCTGTCCTAAGTCACACATGCTATGGTACAGTAAGGATGACTGACTTTAAGATGAGAACACATGGAGCCAGTCTTTAAAGCCTGCATGCCATGTACTGGTCTCCCCTTGAAGTTTCATGAAGGCTGTCCTGGGCATTTTTCTGCCTTTGTGTCCATTTCAGCAGTTGGAAAGAAGGAGCATCAAAACATGTACTCATGGGGCAAGAATGACTGTGGGGGGGGGGGGGAAATGGGGGACCATGTTAAAATAAAGCAATATAATTTAATGATTTAATAACCATAGTGAAATTTGCTTTACATCTCGTAATTTTCATGTGTACATGATTTACCATAGTGTATTCATAGCTATGCCATTCAATCCTAATCATTTTGTTTTTAGACCAACATAGAAATCATAAAGACAAACGCAAATAATGTAAAATCTAATAATTCTATAGCAATAGAGTTACTAACTAGAGCTACTGTAACTTAGTTACCCTTTTAAAGTGATCAGACTATTGCCATTATAAATCCATTATAAATTATATATTGACAAAGTTTTTCTTCTTTATGCACTGTATCTAAAGTATATTTGAAGACATTGCCAAGACTTATTCCATGACTATTTCATGGATTCTATTGCGTAAGAGAATTCTTTCCCTCTTCTCCCTGTTAACCATGAAATGGTATGTCAAGCTGGCGGCTTGTGCTCTGAAGCAGTGGTAGAGAACATCTGCAAAATGGCAAATGCCTCCTGTTACTGAGAGCAGTGATTACAAAGTTACTTTTGTATCTGGGTTATTTGTGTTCAGAGCAAAATAAAGGACTGACGTATAGTTTGTCGAAAGAAGGTGGGATCGGAGGAGCTGGTAATAAGTTTAAATCCAGCTTTTGCTTTTAGTGGCTGTATCAGTTATCTGTTGCTGCATAACAAATCATCTTGAACGTTCGAGTTTCTTAAAACAGCCAGGATTTGTCATCTCTTATCCATTCAGTGGGTCAGGAGTTTGGGGATGGCTTAGTTTGGTGATTCTGGCCTGGAGTCCTTCAGGTTGCCGTCGAGCTGTGAGCCAGCGCTGCAGGCATCTGAAGCCTTGACTGGATGAGACCATCGGCTTCCCCAGTACCCCATTTGCAAGATCTCTGGCAGGAGGAATCTCTTCCTCACTGGCAGCTTGAATGTCTGTATACCTGGCAGCTGGCTTCTCCCAGAGTGAGTGATCCAAGTAAGAGGGATCAAGAAAGAAACCACACATCATCACTTCTACATATTCCATCCATTGGAAGCCGGTCACCAAGGCGAGCTGACGCTCCAGGGCAGGAGAAGTAAGCTCCATCATTTGAGATGAGGAGCGACAAAGAATGTGTGGGCATATTTGAAACCACTGTAGGAGCCGTATGATCTTGAGCAATATCACCTCTCGGAATATCAGTTTCCTTCACAAATGAAAATGATGCCATCCCCCTAGGAGAAGTTTTGAGGTTGTTAAATAAGATGGTGCGTGTGGTGTGTCTGTAAGATGCTGACTGCCGTATGAGTGTGACATGTGAGCAGATGACAGTATCAGTGCCGGTCAGCGCTGTCCGTCACGGACCTGACATGTGCTGAGGACACCAGGGTAATGACCCCCGAGGTGCGCAGAGAGCAGCACTGTGTGTAGAGAACAATCAATTTGTAAGGGAAACTTCTAATTTCCAAAGAATGGGGGACAGTAAAAAAAAAATTAGAATTATTTCTCATTTCGTCAGCGGCTTGACGCTGCTGTTGTCTTCCCCACGGGACACGATGCTGGAGACAGGCAGGCGGGGCCAGGCGGGAGCAACTGCCGGCTGGACCGAGGGCCCTTGGGGACCCGCCCTGTCTCTCCCTGCACAGTCGTCCTTGTCGGGTGCTTGTGACCTTGCCTCTGCTCCTCTTGCGGCAGTGAGCCTGCATTCCAAGCGGACAGAGGAGGCCCTGTGCTTTTTTTTTTTCTAACTTTTATTTTGAAAGAACTTTAGACTTACGGAAAAGTTGTAAAAATAGTAGATGCTTCCCGTATACCCTCCTCCCAGCTACACTTGCTGTTAACGTCATCCTTAACAGTGGTCAATGTATTGAAATCAGGAAATTAGTGTTTGCTGTAAACCAATTGCTACTAGTTACATTGGAACTAATTAACAGCTATTACCATTAACTCAAAGTTCCGTTATTTATTCATAATATGGTAATACTAGTAATATAAAGGAATGTAACATAGAATAT
Source organism: Balaenoptera acutorostrata (assembly GCF_949987535.1). Classification (NCBI taxonomy): domain Eukaryota; kingdom Metazoa; phylum Chordata; class Mammalia; order Artiodactyla; family Balaenopteridae; genus Balaenoptera; species Balaenoptera acutorostrata. The sequence goes on from NC_080081.1 coordinate 6,097,112, forward strand.
AAAATATAGTAATACAGGATCTTAACTGTAATACTCTTCGTGTTTTTAGTTAATAATACTACTAACTAAGTTACAGACCTTTTTAAAATTTTACGAGTTTTACCACTAATGTCCTTTGCCTGACTCCGCTTTCCACAGTGCATTTATTCATCACGTTTCCTCTGTTTTCTCCAATCTATGCCAGTCCCTAATTTTTTCCTTGTTTTTTGTGACCTGGAAAATTTTGAAGAGTACAATTTTGAAGTCTACAATTATTTTGTAGAATGCCCCTCAATTTGGGTTTGCCTGATGTTTTCACATGATTAGATTGAAGTTATGTATTTTTGCAAAAATACTGCAGAGGTGACACTGTGCTTTTGTTGTCACGTGGCATCAGGGGTACATGAGATGTAAACCTGGATTATTTGGTTTTGGTGGTGTCTGCCAGCTTCACATATTATGTACCCCGTGATACCATGTGATGAGAAAAGCACAATTATTTTTGACTTCGTAATTTATAAGTGTCTTCTGGAGAGAGATATTTTAAGGCCATGGAAACATCTGTTTTTCATCATACATTTTGCCCACTACTTTTAGCATCAATAGATAGCTTTTGCCTGCAACAAGTATTTCTGCAGTATTGGTTTAATTTGATGACTTCTCTAAGTACAGATAAATGAATCAATGAGAAACCACAGAAATTACAGAAATGAAATTCATTGCTTAATACTGAAATGTGAATGCCTACTTGGCAAAAAAAAAATAAAAAAAGTTGGGGGAATTTGGTTTCACCAAGGGAAGCAAAGAAAAAGTGAATAGTTTGAATTTCTGATCCTAGGACAGTATTCTTGAATCTTCTTCTGAGTATGAAAACAATAAAATATATTTACAACAGTAAGAAGTAGATAGACTTGCAAAATCCAAAGATACCAAAACAATGTAGCTAAATTCTCAGGTCCAGGTCCAGGTCCAGCAGATCCACCAAAAATGATAGAGTTGGTAAAGGCATGTACTTTTCAACCTGGGCAGAAAGGTGGAGAGGAGGAGTGGGTATTGTGACGGCTAGGCTACAACAAGGAGCAGAGGAGGCTGTGATTCTTTATTCCTTCTGAATCACCCTCGCATTGTTTAAAAAAGTCAGATGATTGGGGCTTTCCTTTCTTATTGGCCAATGAATTGAAGTGGAGAAAAGGGGTGTGCAAATGAAGACTGTGTGATGGCTGTCAGAGTTGGTAATACACTCTGGACACCAAGGTGGAGTTTTTAGATTGGCTTTCTGTGCAGAAATGGGTCAGCGTTTGAGAAACAACCCGGCAGCGTCAACAAAGAGTGGTTAAACACACTGATCTGGAAATCAGAAGTGTGTGTGTTGCAGAGGGCTGGTGGTGTTAATTCTACATGGATTAACCACGGTTATTTCCTGAAACAGAAAAGATGTGACACAGTGTGTGAGCCCAGAGTCCTTTCTTGCATAAACTCTAGAGCAGGCATTTATCGTTTTCTTTGAGCTCTCTCACCAGTGAGCCTAAATGAATAGTTTCTGAGTGGATCACAGAATCCAGTTCTGCCCTTAGGTCTCAGGAGAGGGGGATGTACCCTGGACCCCATGTTGCAGAGGGCCCACTCTGACCCTCCCGTGGACAATCATTTCATCCTCTGCCACAGAGCAAGGAGGCTGAGTATCCTGTGGGCTAGGGGGCCATGCCCACAGTCAGCCTGTGCCCACTTCAACACGTGCTCCCAGAGTTTCCTGCTCACAGGGTCTAGAGCTCATTTGCAAGAGCAAGGAGCCCTCTTGTGTGGATTCCTCATCTTGAGGTCAGACCACACGGTCACCAGTCAGTGCCTCCGAGGGGATAACGATGGGACCGAGTTGCATACGCATGATCACAGAACCCCCAAGGTGAGGGAGAAGCCAGGGTAGGAAGAGCAGAGAATCAGCTTCGTGTGCACGGAAGTGGGTAGCACAGGGAAGGAGGCTGCCCTGTCTATACCACCACATTCCAGATGGGAGAGAGAATTCGACCACACCTAAACCCAAATTATACCAAAAGTTCCATTTATCAAGATAAAAGATGAGGATATAACTCACTTACTTATTGTTTCCTTGTTTTTCTAATACTCTATGTTTTGAACAGTAAGATATACATTAAATATATATAAAATGTACATAAAATTGAACATTTCATAATTTTTAAGTGTACTATTCAGTAGCATTAGGTACTTTCACAGTCACCACTATCTATTTCCAGAACTTTTCAATCTTCCTGAAGAAGAATTCTTATAGCCTTGAACACTAACTCCCAGCTCTCTGCTACCCCCTGGTAAACTATTTTTTATGACCTTAGGAATTTTCCTGTTTGAGGTACCTCACATAAGTGGAATCATACAGTATTTTTCCCTTTGTGTCTGGCTCCTTTCACCTTTCACAGTGTGTCCCAGGTTCATCCACGTTGTAGCGTGTATCAGAGCTCCATTCTTTTTTGGCTGAGTGACATTCCACTGTACGGCTCTACCACATTGTCGTCTATCCATTCATCTGTTGATGGACACTTGGGTTGTTTCTCCATTTTGGCTATTGTGATTAATGCTGCTATGAACATTGTTGTACAAGTATCTGTTTGAGTCTTTGTTTTTAATTATTTTTGGGTATATACTTAGGAGTGGAATTGCTGGATCATATGGCAGTTGTATGTTGAACATTTTGAGGAACTGCAAAACTTGTTTCCTTGGTTTTAACTTATGTTCTTTGCACATATCGTGTGTGGACCTCCATGGTAGCCCTGGGCCCTACAGATATTAAGGGTAGGGCCTTATGGGTCTATAGATACAGTCTGTTCATCCTTATAAACATTGTTCTCTTACTTCTTTCTCCTATGCTTCTTACATCACAAAAATGAGAAATCTGGGTTTCCGTCAGTGTTCAAGCTTGGAAACTTTTGTGTCATATGAAAAAAAAAAAAATCCAAGTCAAGCTGTTTTGTGATATTTTAGATCTGGCTTAAACCAGGAAGTAATAGGAATATAAAAAGAAAACTTGATCTTCCGAGATTTTCTGCACTACAGTACCTTGGATAAAAGTTAAGCCTTTAAAAATCTTGAGGTTCATCTATCAATGCCACTGATTTAAAAAAAAATACTGTACTGCTAGCTTCTTTCAAAAGTAAAGAACTCATTTCCCTTCCAAGGCTTTATAGAAATTATTTGTCTTAAATAATATAGCTTAAAAAATGTGTCTTTTAACACTGAAGGATGTCAGAAAGAAATGTGAAGAAGGAAGAAAAGCAGAAATTAAAGGAAAAATGAGCGCTACGCTCGCAGGGAGACCCAACTCATACCGTTTGGGTCCAGCCAGAGCTTTTCAAATCTTTTGAAGCTCATGCAGTATTCTGATCCCTAACAACCCATATTCTTGAAAAATTAACCAGGAGACTAGCATGAGCGAAAAGTCTTTCTGTTTGACTTGAGAGCAGAGACCAGGCTTGCTGCCCTCAGGGAAGGCTTTTAATCAGACTATCTCTTCATCCTAGCTTTTGACCTTTCCTAACATTCAATTGTTTTTTCACACTGGTCCTGAAAGAGCCTGTGGCTCTAAGAAAAGAAGGATGGGTGTCTTCATCTTGCTTAGCATGGTTTATGTCAAGATTTTGCCCTTGTAAAAGCCCCCATGTGTGCTGGTGACAGACAGCAATGGTGATTTGGAAGTAGTTTCTGCTCTTGTTAAACTTTTATTTCAGGCTAACTGGAGACACAGCCTGTCACTGCCATGAAGATGTCTACTCACGTATTTCTCTAATAAGTTTCCTTCCTCATTTCTAGTGATGACACCGTGCATTTTCCACCCCCCACGTAATCTTTCTGTCCTCCTCATATGTCTGAGAATATCAAGTGGTATTTTCCTAGGACTGTACTGACTTAGCAGCAAATTAGCCTGTTTTTCACATACTGAAAGCCATAGTGATGAGCCTTAAAAAACTCTGCATAACATCCACAGGTAAGCATTAGAACCCGGAAGCCTTCCCACCCCTCTTACTGCTGGGAGCCTCACGTTGCTCTTCTCCTGTGGTCACGTAGCAGCATTGATATGTACGTGTGATCAATCCATTAGTAAATCTTTTATTCTCACCTGACTTTAAGGATCTTGAATGTAGGGCAGTAATCAATTTAAACGTTTTAAGCCATCTTGCTTCTGTTGTTATTCTACCCCTTGGCATTTAATGTATTTTGTTGGTGACTCCATAAGAGAAGTTGTGGGCAGTGGAAAGAAGGCGGGTTACAGAGGTTCAAATTATAGCCACTGACGAACTCTAAGAACTAGGGCAGTTGTGTATTAGATCTATCTTTCCAGCGCATCTATTTTAGAAATAACCAGTGAAACAAAAACAAATATCAGTAATTGTTCCAAGATATGGAATGTAAAGTGTGATGCCTAAGAAACTGACAGAACTGAGAAATGAAGAAATTTCAGAGAATCACATGCCTAAAAGCAGAAATTATATGTTACAGAGCAGACACGACATCAGTTAGTTTGAAAAACTCTGCAACCGAAGGGAACGAAGGGACCATTTATTGTTTTCTAATATAGCACACATTTTAGGAAATGGTTCTGTTCTCAAACTTAAACTTTATATTTCCCATATGTTTTTTTTTTTTTTTTTTTTTTAAGGATTTTCTTTTTTTTTAATTTATTTATTTATTTATTTTTGTCTGTATTGGGTCTTCGGTTCGTGCGAGGGCTTTCTCCAGTTGCGGCAAGCGGGGGCCACTCTTCATCGCGGTGCGGGGACCGCTCTTCATCGCGGTGCGCGGGCCTTTCTCCATCGCGGCCCCTCCCGTTGCGGGGCACAGGCTCCAGACGCGCAGGCTCAGCAATTGTGGCTCACGGGCCCAGCTGCTCCGTGGCATGTGGGATCTTCCCAGACCAGGGCTCGAACCCGTGTCCCCTGCATTAGCAGGCAGATTCTCAACCACTGCGCCACCAGGGAAGCCCCTCCCATATGTTTTTATGTATCAAGTTTATCAATTCAGTGATATTTGTATAAACATTTATTGATCTCCTACTGTGTTCCAGGAACTTGTTATTGATGTAGCTCATATTCATATAAAAGAAGTTAACAAGGAGATCTAATACACACACACACACACATCCTCCGCTGTTACTCATTGTATAGAACTAAGTAGAATCTTCAAGTCTGATATGGCTAACAAATAATCTAAATTTCTAACACAAAACGACCTTTCAGAGAAAGCATCGTTGAGATGTAGAATAATTTACAGATCATTTGGGGCATTCTGAAAATTGTGACTTCATTCTAATGGAAGAAGCTGTTGGCCTTGGATAATTTTCAAACAGGTTGTCTCCTTTTCCCCATTGTGAGCTCCCATGTTTTATGCAACAAATGCATTATGAATTGCAGCCCTGCTCCTTGCAGAAAAGCGAATTTATAAAAGGCATACATTTTATATCCTATTCACCTTTCTCACCTAGATCACGCTGCTGCTGTTTTCTCTCACCTTTTCTGGACCCACACCTGGTCTTCCACCACTTTTTTCTTCGTCTCACAAAACTTTCCACCTCCTAACCTGCCACTGAAGCTTAGAGTCTGGCTTTGCACCTGAATGACCTTTTCTTCCTATTTTGAACACATTACTTAACAATTTAAAAAGTCAACTGTCTTTGCCATACACTCTGTATTTCTTCAGTTTCTTTTTAAAAATAATCTTTAATAAAATAGTTGTAGTCAACATTTGTGAGTATTCATTATACTGATCTTTTTCTTACATAGTCCTTGAACTAAATCATGGGTGGTTAGCTTTGAAAATGAAGTATAATACGACATTTTCGACACTATTCCTGGCATTATGCCAGATATAAGTATAATCCACGAGCAGAGTGCAAGTTCTAGATCATGTGATTTTATGAATTTGACTGTCATCATGGTATTTATACTTAATAAATGTTATAATAAATGTTTATACTTAATAAAGAAATAAATGTCACTCCTCTTTCTGAAATACACATGTGTGCACAGACACATTCTATACATGGCAGCATAGGATGAAGATAAAGCAAATAGAGAAGTTACAGGTATTGCAGTGACTAAATATACAAAATATATTATTGACCTGATTTGTTAATCAACTCGTGGTTAATAAGATGGTTGAAAAGACCAATTATGAGGGCCAGAGCCAATTCAGCGGAAGTATGTGGTCATGCTTAGACCCTCATCAGGGGAAAATGGATAGCAAAGAATTGCAGATGTGTTAGAACCCAAGCTCGTTCAATTATTTAAGTCACTGAGGCAAAGTCGATGTGGTGTCTGAGATGTCTGTGGATGGTCTTACTTCTCTTTCCCTTGGGAAGGTTGGTCTGGCCTCATAGTAGAGGAAATCAAGTAGGTTTTCTGAGATTTACTTTTGGACAAGATAGAGTTTTCTAGGAAGATGCAAATTAATCTTTAGATTTCGAGTTAAAGGAATCTAAAAATGCTTATATATACTGTGATTTTACCACTTTGCCACTGTGGGGTGCATGCCATGGGATTTTGTAAGTAGTTCTAAAAATCGTGTCTTGTTGGACAGTAGCCAAAGCAACCACATGCACAGTGAATCACGCTCACATGGTAGCTTTTCTATATATAAACATGGATATAAAAATGGTTTTATATCCATGTTTATATCTCTATCTTCAGCTAAAAGAGAAGATCCACACATTGATAAAGATATATAAAAGCACTAATGTTTGGTGGTTTCTATTATGATACTATGAGTTAAACAAAACACATGCAAAACAAAATATTTTTGTTAAGTTACTAAGCATGCATGGGGAGAACATTTTGGTGCTTAGAAGGATCTCTGAGAATAGAAACAATTATTTTTTTGTTAGGGACCGTGTATTTAGGTACAGATCATTACCATTGTTTTGTTTAATATTTATTCAGTGAATGGTACGTGCTAACTCTGTGGGCAATTAAAATTCATAATTATAATGTGAGATACTCCTGCTTCACTTAAATTTTTATTATAAATGTGGTAAGCATTGCATATATTTCATGTAATTCGCAGGCTCAGGGAACATCTGTTATAAAAAGTTTTTCCTGCAGAAAACATTTATCAATATCCTACCTGATCTCTAGTTATCCTTGGTTATTAAGTGTTGCAGTAATCATAAAATTTAAACCATTTTAATTTACATTTTTGCTGTTCTAAGTTTGAGGAAATTATATTTTAGAATGCTTATAATTATTTCACTATATACTTTACAGAAATAGTAAATAGCATGGTGTGTGATTTCAGAATGAGACACTAGAATTTCTTCAATACCTGGAAGGTAATAGGGTCTGCTACTTTGGGTGTATTGTTTCATATGTCGGTTAATTAACAAGTAGCATGGACATGCCTATCATTTGATAATCCGGTTATTGTAGACTGCGTGCCTCCTTGATGCCACCTCCTTTATTAGTCAGGATGTGCTGTTATACTGTAGTCACGTGACCTCACATCTTAACAACTTATAATGGAAGTTTATTTCTCAGTTAGTTTACATCTTCATCACCAGTTGGCTTAAGCTCTGCCTGACATCACCTTCACTCCAGGACGCAAGCCAGCTGAACGTCTTCTCTTTAGAAAACTACTGATGATCAAAGAGAAAAGGAGCACGGTGGATACATTTGTGCTGTCTCTCGAAAGCCCTCCTTGGAGGGGATACATTACTTCCGCTCACATTCCATGGACAAAACAAGTGACGTGCTAAGCCTGATGATAATGGTGTCAGAGCAGGGAGAACGGTAATAGTGTGAACAATACTACCATCTACCAGCGTATCATAGAATGATATTAGAGTCATTGATTCTCATTATTCCTTATATTTGTTTTGTTTGCATATTTTTTTCAGAATCTAATACAAACTAAAAAACAGAAAACAAAGAACGAACATTCCAGACAAATTGTTTTCTCATGTCCAAAATCAATGTCCTAAATTCCACTCACTTTAATCAGAGTATTAAAAAAATCAGAGAGCAGAGGTTTTAATGGACTAGTAATTTTTGCCTAATTATTTGCTATAATTGTTTTATTTATTTATTTTATTATAACTTTTAAAAACATTTATTTATTTTATTTATTTATTTTTGGCTGCGTTGGGTCCTTTTTGCTGCACACAGGCTTTCTCTAGTTGCGGCGAGCGGGGGCTACTCTTGGTTGTGGTGCACGGGCTTCTCATTGCGGTGGCTTCTCTTGTTGTGGAGCACGGGCTTCAGGAGTTGTGGCTCACAGGCTCTAGAGCTCAGGCTCAGTAGTTGTGGCGCACCTGCTTAGTTGCTCCATGGCATGTGGGATCTTCCCAGACCAGGGCTCGAACCTGTCTGCATTGGCAGGCGGATTCTTAACCACTGTGCCACCAGGGAAGCCCTATAATTGTTTTATATTGATCATATTATCTAGAAGGAGAAAGCCTCCTCAGACATTGTAAAACACACGCACATGCACATGCACACGCGCACACAGCAGCAACATTAGAGAAGTTGCTGTGACTTATACGTTTTGCTTAGCAAGTTATGTTCCGATATGTGGGTAGGGGAGAACCAGTGAACTGCCATAATTATGCTGGTAGCTTCTTTGACAGTTTCTTATTATATTCTGGCCATAGCCGTTTCAGAGCAATTATCTCATCAAATATCTGTGTAGTGGTGCCTCTCCTAGAAGAGAAAAATAATCTATCCCACTGATTATAGTTCACTAAAATGTCCTTAAAAATTAGTGATTTTGGACTTTTCTGGGAGAAGGATTTTGTTGGAAGTGGTTGAACTCCCTAATACTCTTTAAGATGTTAGAAAACAGTTTTAACCTACCACGATAACAGAATTTAGCGGAGAGTCATCCTACTATTGAAAGCCCAAGATATTTTTGTGGTATAGTTATGAATATTGGAGTTATTACGTAATATTAGTTCAAGTATTTGTCCTCTAGCAGTCTCATTTTAGTATGCCTAACATTTTTTTGTGGAATCATATTTAAATATACAGTTTTAATCAGAGGATTTACAGAGGATTTAACTTGATATATGTTTAATGGTTCTAGTTTTACAGCTATAACATAAGAGGTTTATTCCATCATTTCCAGAGTCATCAGTTTCTTTATCAGGCTTTGAGAATTTATTTTTCCTTTTTTTAGGCTTTCTAAAATATCTGATAACAAAACACAAAGGGTTATCATTATATGTGTGATGTGGTTTACTCTACGTAATGTATCACATACAATATCTTCTTCCAGCTGAAGATAATTATTTTTTTTAAAGCAACCAAGGAAAAAGAAATAGGGTTGCATTGACATAAATAGACAGTAGTGAATTCAGAATGCATAGTAGATGTTCAAATTAAAGCACATGTTTCCATGCTCAATTACCTAATTTGTAATTGCAACTATTCATTGCACTTGATTCTTCTCTTCAACTTCTTTCTTTCCCTCCCCCAACTTCTCCCTCTCAGTTTTTGTGTGACAGCTTAATAATAAACTCAGAATGCTTAGCTATTTCCTCCCCAAGTCACCCCACCTTTCAAGGCCCAGGTTCAAGAATATATGCTATAAAGATACTTTCAATAGGAAACTAAAATCTTTGTAACCTCATATTTCTCCTTGAAGGTTTTAGATGTGAATGACTGTGTCAGCCTTAAGCAGAACATAATTTTTGTGCTCAGAGACAGGTGAGAGATGAATAATGTGTGTGTTTGTGCGTGTGTGTGAGAGAGAGATGGAGAGAGAGAGACAGAGAGACAGAGAGAGACAGAGGGAGACAGAGACAGAGAGACAGAGACAGAGACAGAGAGACAGACAGAGACAAAGAGAGAGAGACAGACAGAGAGACAGAGAGAGGGGGAGAGGGAGAGATTTACAGAGACAGAGGGAGAGCACCCTACTGCTAGCATTGATGAGATGCTGTGTAGAGAGGAGGTATAAAGAGTAAGAAAAATATAGGGAGAGTGGTCCTGGAGAAATAATAAATCCTTGCTCAGAAATGATTATTGAAAGCCAATACCACTCAGTACTTAAAATCTCAATGATCACATTAAAGATATATTCAAACACTTTTTAAAAAGTATATTGACTGCTGTGGAGCATGGGAGTGTTAAATATTAGTACTATTTTCAGCATTCAAGCCGGTGACTACTCAAGCACATGTTGGTCCACTTAATAGTGTCCCGCAGGTCCCTGAGGCTCTGTTCACTCTTGCTTAATCTTTTTATTTCTGTTTCTCAGACACACTAATTTCCATTGTTTTATCCTCGAGTTCACTGATTCTTTCTTCTGCCTGCTCACATCTTCCTTTGACTCCCTCTACTGAATGTTTCACTTCAGTTATCGCACTTTTCAGCTCCAGAACTTATTTTTGGTTTCTTTTTAGATTTTCTTTTTACTGATGTTTTCATTTTGTTCATTCATCATTTTCTTGACTTTCTCCACATCTTCCTTTAGTTTGTAAAGCATCTTTAAGACAGTTTTAAAAAATTTTGTCTAGTAGATCCACCATCAGAGCTTTTTCAGGGACAGTTTATGTTGGTTTATTTTTTTCCTTGGAATTGGCCAGACTTTCCTGTTTCTTTGTATGCCTTGTGATTTTTGTTGTTGTTGTTGAAAACTGGACATTTGAATCTAATAATGTCATAACTCTGGAAATCATATTCTCCTTCTTCCCTGGGGTTTGCTCTTTTTATTTTTTTGTTTTTGTTTTCTGATTGTTGTAGGCTGTCTCTGTGCTGAGTACCATCCTGAGGTGTAAACTGAGGTTCTTCTGAGGTCTTTCCTGGGCCTGTGCCTTCCCCTGAACCTGCATAACGATGTTCTGATTTCCCTGTTCAGATCTCCTTCACCTTACAGTGGGGTTACATCCTGGTAAACCCATCCTAAGTTGAAAATATCTTAAGTCAAAAATGCATTCAACACACCTAACTTACTGAACATCATAGCTTAGTCCAGCCTACCTTACATGTCTCAGAATGCTTTCATTAGCCTACAGGTGGGCAAGATCATCTAGCACATTTGTAGTAAAGTATTGAGTATCTCATGTAATTTGTTGAATACCGTACTGAAAGTGAAAAACAGAATGGTTGTCTCTGTACAGCATGGTTGAAAGTGTATCAGTTGTTCACCTTGTGATCGCGTGGCGGACTGGGAGTTGTGGCTGCCTGCTGCTGCCCAGCATCAAGAGAGAGGATCAGACTGAATATCTTTAGCTCAGGAAAGATCAAAATTCAAAATTCAAAGCACAGTTTTGGATGCATATTGCTTTCCCACCATCATAAAGTTGAAAAATCGTATGTTGAACCATCCTAAGTCAGGGACCGGCTGTATGTACAGTTGCTTTTGAATGCCCTGGTCTTCAATGACCTGTTTCCAAAAGGGAACAAGGAAAGAACTGAAGGAGGGTGAGGGGGAAGTATGTTGGCTCTTTAAATCCCCTGGAAATGACTCCAGCCAGAGGGAAGGTGGGGGAGGTGTGACAACCGTGACCGCTGCCTCTTGGACTTCAATTCTGTGATCAGAAGCAGCAATCATCATCAGAGCACAGGTCCTCAATATTGGGTAGACAGGGTCCTTTTAGCCGCCCCCCCACCCCCACCTTTTGCAGGCTGTGTGCAAGCTGCTCTAGGAAGATACGCACAGCTGTGTCCCCTGAGCTGAGGGGTGGAGGATGGGATGTTTCTATTGTGCTGAGGACCTGTAGTGACTGAAACTAACCACAATTTACTGTCCATGCCTCCCCCTGGTTGCAAGCCTTCAATAGACTGCAGAGCTCCAAAGCAGTTACATCGGGCAGAGTCTGCCAGTGCAATTGTTGTCTATGCAGGGTGACAGATTTCTAGTACTTCCTACTCCATATCTTCCCCAAATCCTTTCTCCTCAAATGTTTTATATCATGATACCTAAGACTGTTGCCCAATAATCTATATTTAAACAATTTCCGTAGGTGATTCTTTGCCTGCTTTGTTTGCAAGCCAGAGATAGTATTTAGTATTCTCTATCCTCCGTGTAAAATGAAGGCACCATGAAAATGTTTGGCTCTGAGTACGGTTACCACATAATTTATTTTCTGAACCAGAGCAAAACTGAGAATAAAAGGAGATGGTATTAATAGTTTTTCTGCAATAAAAGATGTGCAGTGGGACTGTTTAAGGCAATTGTTTGAGGATCATTTAGATAAAAGTGTGCTCTAGGAAATTTCTTTAAGGGATGTCCCTAATATTCTTTGATGAGTTTTTGCATCAAAATCTTGACTTTCACAGTGAGGTGACATCCACAAAGTCCAGTTATTCATATGTAACAATCCGAAGGCATTTCTTTGTTAAGGATTCTATGTAGATCACAGAAGAATAACTTTACACGTATTGAATCCATGCTATGTCATATGAGTTACAACGGTTTACTACTTTGTTTTTATATATTCAATGTATGTGGTATATAATGGGTTTCTGATGCCAACTTCCAGTTCCTGCTTCTCACTGGACTGGAGAAGTCTCTCACCCAGGGCGATCCAGGTTCTGTTGTTTCTCTTCTGTGAGCTACTTACTATTCTTGTTCCGTGTCATCGTGCAGGGGACTGATCTCTTCCTTGTGTTAGAATCAGTATTATTATTTTCAGACAGTCTTGGTGTTTTCATTGGCAAATGCTCAAATAAAACTTTAAAACCAAGTCTTTATAATTCTATTGCCAACTTTGCTTCTTCTGATAAAATACAGTTACTACAGGGCAATTGTGCAGTGGGATGGGTGTGTGTGTGTGTGTGTGTGTGTGTGTGTGTGTGTGTGTGAAAAAATGGCATTTTAAATGCTTTTTGGAGAAAAGCAACCAGTCTGGATTGAATTGAAAACTAAAGTGGCTTTCCACTTGGAAAATATTTAGATGTTATTGCAATTCTTATATAAGAGCATTAAACCTCTTACCCTAAGTGAAGCACCTCAGGGGATGTCATGATCTCTATAATGTTTATGGAGGAAATATTCAGTCTCAGAAAACGGGTACAGCAGGAGCTTGGGAAAGGAAGGACCACAAATATCCAACTGGGTGTCAGCAGGGGAGGTACATTTATGTTCCTGGGTCCCTGGACTCTTGTCATGGATTTCATTGTCCAAACAATATAAATAGCCATAAATAAGTGTAATCAGAGCTCTGTGAAGTGTGACTGTTCTGTTTGAATTCATCTTGTAAACAGTACACCCCAAGTAGATTTGCTAACAAATCAGTGTCATAACTATCAGCCTAGAAATTACCTAAACTTTGGTATTCTACTTTTCCCTGAGTTAGTAGAAACTAGGCATTAGTGCATTCTTGCCCCAAATCTATTTTTGTATGCTGTGTCTGCTATAGCCTTTCTTGTTTGTAGGCTATGCCTGGTGCACCTTCTCTACTTCATTTTAGTAGAAGGGCTGAGAACCCCCTCGTGGTCCTAAAGTTGCATCAGACTGGCTGCTGTCCCGTGCCTCCCGGGGGTGCTCAGTATCACGGAGGGGCTTTTTGCTGAGGCCCAGGTGGATGTCTGTGGTCCTTCCTTTTCCACGTCCTTGCGGCACCAAGTTTTCTGAGAGTGAATGCTTCCTCCATAAATTTGATAGTGCTCCTGGCGTCCCCTGGGGGTGCTTCATTTAAGGTGAGATGCTTAATGCTCTAAGACTTGCAATAACATCAAAATATTTTCCAAATGGAAAGCCTCTTTAGCTTTCAGTTCAATCCAGACTGGTTGCTCTTCTCCAAAAAGCATGGTCCTGAGTAAGTGTCATCTGTCACCTCACCAAAAGTTAATGAACCCTTGTCTTCCGTGGAAGAGGAAGTGAGTTCCAGTATTGCAACTTGTCTCACTGTTAGATGCCTCAGATGTGAGTTCTTCATTACTGTGACATTTTAAAATCGCCTTTCTCGCTTTATAAACATCTATGAATAGCTGTAAAGCTTTTGTATTTTGGCTGATTAAATGCCAAAACTCCATGTGCTTGCTTCTGCTTTGATGAGCTACTAGATGTTGTGTTTAACAGTGGAAAAGAGATTGCACTGGACAAGTATAGAAAGACATACTTGCGCTAGCATGAAAGAAAAAGAAAAATATGTGTTTGACAACAGACAGCACCTGCATGAACACACCAAATTTCTGGCTGCCATCCAGAACATGTACTTTAGCAATATGATGTCAGAGATGTGGGTGTTTTACCTACTTTCCATTTTATTATGTTTGTTTTGTGTAGATGTAGCTTTTGACCATTTCTACATAATTTTAACAAAACAGATCTAACTGCAAAAGAAAAAATCCTAAAATCAATTTGCCATGATGTATTTTAAAGCTTATGTCATCCCTGATGACAGCATATTTTTGTAGTTCTGTCTTGAGAGAGACAGCAAGGAGATCTGAGATCTACTGCCAAGTGTGTGCTGTGTGCTCTCGGGCTGGTCATTTAGCCTCTGAGTTCTAATGTTCCCCTTAGCTCTAATACCTGCTGTTTTCCAAAGCTATCACCAAGCAGAACGTGGAGCTTGGCATCTTCTGTTCTGATAGAAGAGCTTATTTCCATGTAATCTTGCCTGTGAAAATGAATTAGCACAGCTTCAAACAATTCTTTTATAGAAACTCAGCCTTTGGGTTTAGGGCTATGTATAAAGAAATGGAATTCAGGTAATAAATATAAAATTAAACTTACAAAAATTATCCTCAAGTAATTCAAAGGTACCAAAGGTTCAAGTATATAAAATATCTCTTTAATCTTCATGATGAGGACAAGCAAAACGGCCCTGAGTGGTGATGTCAAATCCAAGGCTGAATTTCCATGAAGTTAAACATTGTGGTGGAAACTCCGAAAGGCTTACTTCTTGATATCATTCTTCTGTATTCCATACATAATTAAATGCATATTTTCTTCCAATGATTATCCATGTACAACTATAACTTTAGAAAGGCTGGCTCTTGTTTTCTCTTTTTTTCTCAATTGAATCAATTTTCCTTGGTGGAGAAAGTTTTTGTTTTTTTTTTTAATTAATAGACTTTTACTTTTTTTTTTTTTTTAAGTATTTATTTATTTATTTATGGCTGTGTTGGGTCTTCGTTTCTGTGCGAGGGCTTTCTCTAGTTGCGGCAAGTGGGGACCACTCTTCATCGCGGTGCGCGGGCCTCTCACTATCACGGCCTCTCTTGTTGCGGAGCACAGGCTCCAGACGCGCAGGCTCAGTAATTGTGGCTTACGGGCCCAGCTGCTCCGCGGCACGTGGGATCTTCCCAAACCAGGGCTCGAACCCATGTCCCCTGCATTGGCAGGCAGACTCTCAACCACTGCGCCACCAGGGAAACCCGGTGGAGAAAGTTTTTAAATATAATGGAAGCAAGTGGTATTCATTTAGAGGGTTTAAGGAAAATTGGGGAAATATAGATAATACAATCTCATAACATCAAGGTAATTCTTTTCTGTATTGTTTTAGACCTTTTGGCCAAATGAGGCTGAGCATTCATTAGTGTAAAGGACCTAAAGGAATAAGCAAAGACACTAAGATCAAGACATAGCAATGCATCAGTTTGGGGTTTTTTTGTTTTTAATAGTGGAACCACTGTGAAGGGGATACTACACAGGGTTGCATTTCTTTTTCGTTTGATATGCATGCAATCTCACTAGGAATAGAAAGAAAGACAAAAGTAGAAGGAAAAAGAAAGGAAAGAGTGAAGGAAGGAAGGAAGGAAGGGAGGAAGGAGAAGGAAAGGGTAAGAGAGAAAGAATCTTTCATCAGAGTGAGATCGTTTGATGGTTAAAGATCACGCCGAAGTCGTTTTTATATTGAGCTTGATCCTGATCTATAGCTCTTGCCAGTTACCTCTTGAAAGTATGTCTGTTTTCTTGGCTGTTTTTCTCAAGTGTAGAAACCCAACTTCTGCTGTACAGACGTGCAGACATATAGGTGGACATAGTATGCTTATTTCCATAAAGTTAGTAGGTGACAAAGCTCTTTTCTGCATGCATTATTGATTAGATGTTTTATTTGAAATTCTGTTCACAGTCATATGTGTGCATTAAACTAGTACAACAATGTATGCATTAAACTAGCTCCAGTGATGTCCACATTCATCAGTGTTTGACTGGAACTCTTTTTGCCCCCTGAGGTACATGATGTTGGAGACAAGAAGAGCTAACACTGTGAAGCTATGAGGAAGTCTTTATCAGGACCCAGAGAATGTTTTTAAATCCACATCCCTTTCGCCTTCTCAGTTTCAGTAATCCTGGAAGAGAACAGAATCAAACCTTGTATTTTATTTAGAATTTTTCAGTGCTATGGCCTTGAGGAGCAAAAATGAGAAAGAAATTCTGTGGGTGTGTGTGAAGGAAAAGAGGACCAAGTTTGCTTCCTTTGTGAACAGAATTTATATTGTCTAAGAGTAAATAACAAACTTGAGATTAGATTTGTAATATGGAACCAAATGAATTAAAAGGGAAGTATAATATTTTAAATTAGAGATATTAAATCAATGCCTCATGTAACATGACCTGGTGAATAGTAAAACAGAATATGTAAGGGAATAAAAAGCACTAGAAATGATAGTTCTTAACTAATTGAAACATTTGCACTCAGACTTGTCATGTGCTATCATTTAAATATTAGTCAAGACTAAGGTATAAGCAAGTATTTTTCATTTTTAAGGGTCTTGGCAAAGCAGGGGAGATTGCCAATAAATGAATTGGCTGGCCTTCTAAATGTCTTTACTTATAGCTACAATTATAATTTTCCCATCACCATGCTGTGAGTTATTAAAAAAAATTGGCATTTTGCTGTATATTTTAATTATCTTTAAATCATTTCTCATAGTGGGAATAATATGATAGTAATTAAACTTTTGTTAAGCAAATTTTCAATCTGGGCTAAGTTTTTAAATCAATGCTCATTTCAGTTAACATATAAATTTAATTTTTTTTTTCTTCTTTGAAATCAATGTTCACATGATTCCTTATAGATAAAAGTGTTCTATTCCTGAAATAAGAATGAACAGTCTGTAATTTTAATATCACCTAAGTTATTTTAATGCCTTTATGGATATGTATTTTAACTTGAACTACGTAGACAGAGATATGTAGACATATCTACAAATAGAGCATGCACATTGAAAAAAAAAAGAATCCATCCCCAAAGACCCATAGAAATATATATCCCGTATGTGTAAAGTACATTAAAACTGCCTGATCACAAAAGATATCCTGTATTTATAGATGTACTTACATTTCTGTGTCTGCCAAATTTTCACATCTTGTTGTTGCTATTTGTGTAACAAGACTAACAGGACATTTAAAATATCTAAAGCATCATCTTTAGCATTCATCTGGAACGCTGTAAAAGGCATGAAAATATTGATCTTGGACTTCTGCATAGGTCTGAGGGGCTTTAAATTTATGTACTTGAAGTTTACTGCCTTGTAGGAGACAATACATTAACTCTTTTTTTTTTAAAACATTATGAAGCTATTTTATTTTACTGTTTTTTTAGTTTTTGACCACACTCCGTAGCATGTGAGATCTTCGTTCCCTGACCAGGGATCGAACCTGCACCTCCTGCCTTGGAAGGCAGAGTCTTAACCACTGGACCACCGGGGAAGTCCCAGTACATTGACTCTTACACCAGCACCATTTCTATGAGGTTTTGCTGACAAAGTGACAACATGCCTCTTCGCCGCACTATTGACGGGGTGCTGGGGAGGTGGCCTACCCTGACTCATCCAGAAATGTTTCCCCAGTTGCCATTTGACTTAGGAGTTTCTAGTGTCTTCGTAAAAAATTCCCTTCTAGAATTAATTTGTTCAGGGTTGATTATGTTGCATGAAACTAAGTAACTGACTGCTGCAACAGGGTGCTGTCTGCATCATGGCAAACACACTATGTGAGCGAGGGGCACGTCCTCCCACTCTGCCCCAGCACCCTCGTTGACCGAGGACGGCACACTTTTCCAGTGAGAGCAGGCGTAAGCTCGAGATCCGTCTCAGCCCAGGGCTCCAGGAAGCATTACACATTAAACTGCGTTCGCTCAGGAAAGAAAACTATTTTGCCTGACTGCCAGATAGAGCTCATTTTCTTTTGTCTCTCACCAAAGGTTCTTTTTAAAATGAAATTGTTGTCAACTAATGGATATAAAGGTAACTATTGTGGTGATAGCTTTAAGATTCGTATTTTGTGACACCCGCCCCCCCCATAGAAAAAGACAATGAGATAAAGAGAAAACTTAAACGGTCAAAAGCAAATGAGCATGTCAATGAGTGAGACCAGGAGGAAAGGGCCAAGGTAGGCAGAGCTGAAGGGTGTGGAAGGAGACAAAAGCAGTGGTGCGCCTGTCTCCTCTGGGTACTAGAACATAAGCACCACGTCCAAGGTGAGTGGGCAGGGACAGTTTCACTGCTTAAAATAATAAACTGGGTTTGAGCTACCCAGTTTGAGGAAGGATGCTGGAACAATGACGTGCTGTTGGCTGTTGCCTGGGACTAAGGCTTAGGTAGTGAGGTTTATGTCGGGCAGAGGAGGGGGCCAGGAAGGGGCCAAGTTGCCTGTTGGATGTGCTGCAGGACCTGAGATATCCCAGCATCCCGGTGAAAAGGGGGCACTGTTCTAAGACACAGTTCTGGAATAGGGACCTCAGGATGGGCACGATGGAGGCAAAAGCAAAACTGTGAGACCCGTATCTCTAATGAGACAGAGTAGGATTTTGGGAAAAGGAGAAAGAGTGAAGATGAATCTACTCCAAATAGAATAAAGATAATAGAACAAATAGATAAAAGGATTCTAAATATGTTAAACATCCTCAAAACAAAAACGAAAGACATAACATTAGAATTAGTTTCCCGTTCGTGCTGTCACAAACGTAGTGTTTTGAAACAACACAGATGTATTATCTTACAGTAGGTTAGAAGTCCAGCATGGGTCTCTCTGGGCCAGAATCAAGGTGTCAGCAGAGCTGCTTTCCTCCTGGAGGCTCTAGGGGGGGATTTGTTACCTTTCCTTCTCCAGCTGCTAGAGGACACCTGACTTCTGTGGCTCAGTGCTCTTCTCTCTATTTTCAAAGAGCATCACTCCAGCCTCTGCTTCTGTCATTAGATCTACTCTTTGTCTCCCATATTTCCGCCTCCCTTATAAGGATTCTTGAAATTACTTTTGACCCACCTACGTAATCCAGGACAGTCTTCCCATCTCAAGATTCTTAATCACATCCACAAAGTCCCTTTGGCCATACGAGGTAACATGTTTACGGGGTCCTGGGAGTAGGGCATGCACATCTTTGGGTAGAGTGTAGGGGGATATTGATTTGTTTACCACAGCATCCACATAGAGAACAAAAAAGATTAGGAAATAAGCAGATACAGAGATAAATTTGTGGCTACAGGAAAAACTAGACACAGTAGAAATGAAAGGTGTATCATTGTCATACAAATACTTGATATTTTCTAGACTGGACACAGGTGTGAAAGAATTCACCCCAAATGAGAATTACTTGCACGTGTGCACACACACATGTGCACACACAGACTGTGTATAAAAGAGTAATTCAGAGACAAAGAGGGTAGATTGAGAGACTCAAACATATGGGCAAAATAGGAGGAGAAAGAGAATAAAAGCACGATTTGAAAAAAAAGTGGGGAATGTGCCACAATTGAAGAAAAACATGAACCTTCAGATTGAATGTGCAGGCCTAGTACTGAGAAAAGGAAATGAAAATAAATCCACACAAAGGCCCAGGATAATGAAATTGCAGAACATCAAAATATATATTCTGAAAAACTGCAAGAGAGAAAAACCCTGTCCAAAATAAAATAACAATTAGACTTCTCTTCTGCACCCTAATTTGAAGAAAGAGAGAGAAACACCTGTGACTCCAGAATTCTATACTCAGATAAAACATCACTTAAGGTTAAGGTGGGGGACAAAATAAATATAGTGTGTCCTGCAGCCTGATTTTTTTCATCTGGGTTCACTTTTCTTTTGCAAAGGTATACTGTTTAGTATTTCTTCCAGTAATATTCAACTCTTTGTACATCTGAATATTTCTGTTTCTCCGGTAACTAATCTGAGGTACAGCAGAAGTGAAGACATTAAGGACAGAAATGAGGATGGGGTCCGGCCATGAGACAAGAGGAGTCCCCAGCCCTCTTTGCCGTGGAGTACTTTTTTTTTTTTTAACCATATGAATACGTGATAATTTATTTAACCATTCTCCTATTTTGTTTGTTTGTTTGTTTTCTAAAACATCTTTATTGGAGTATAATTGCTTTACAATGGTATGTTAGTTTCTGCTTTATAACAAAGTGAATCAGTTATACATATGTCCCCATATCTCCTCCCTCTTGCGTCTCCCTCACACCCTCCGTATCCCACCCCTCTAGGTGGTCACAAAGCACAGAGCTGATCTCCCTGTGCTATGCGGCTGCTTCCCACTAGCTATCTATTTTACATTTGGTAGTGTATATATGTCCATGCCACTCTCTCACTTCGTCCCAGCTTACCCTTCCCCCTCCCCATGTCCTCAAGTCCATTCTCTATGTCTTCATCTTTATTCCTGTCCTGCCCCTAGGTTCTTCATAACCACTTTTTTTTTCAGATTCCATATATATGTGTTAGCATACGGTATTTGTTTTTCTCTTTCTGACCTACTTCACTCTGTATGACAGATTCTAGGTCCATCCACCTCACTACAAATAACTCAATTTCATTGCTTTTTATGGCTGAGTAATATTCCATTGTATATATGTGCCACATCTTCTTTATCCATTCATCCATCCATGGACACTTAGGTTGCTTCCATGTCCTGGTTATTGTAAATAGAGCTGCAATGAACATTGTGGTACATGACTCTTTTTGAATTATGGTTTTCTCATGGTATATGCCCAGTAGTGGGATTGCTGGGTTGAATGGTAGTTCTATTTTTAGTTTTTTGAGGAACCTCCATACTGTTCTCCATAGTGGCTGTATCAATTTACATTCCCACCAACAGTGCAAGAGTGTTCCCTTTTCTCCACACCCTCTCCAGCATTTATTGTTTGTAGATTTTTTGATGATGGCCATTCTGACCGGTGTGAGGTGATACCTCATTGTAGTTTTGATTTGCATTTCTCTAATGATTAGTGATGTTGAGCAACCTTTCATGTGTTTGTTGGCCATCTGTATATCTTCTTTGGCGAAATGTCTATTTAGGTCTTCTGAGCATTTTATTGGCTTGTTTGTTTTTTTGATATTGAGCTGCATGAGCTGCTTGTAAATTTTGGAGATTAATCCTTTATCAGTTGCTTAGTTTGCAAATATTTTCTCCCATTCTGAGGGCTGTCTTTTCATCTTGTTTATGGTTTCCTTTGCTGTGCAAAAGCTTTGAAGTTTCATTAGGTCCCATTTGTTTACTTTTGTTTTTATTTCCATTTCTCTAGGAGGTGGATCAAAAAGGATCTTGCTGTGATTTATGTCAGAGAGTGTTCTGCCTATTTTTCCTCTAAGAGTTTGAGAGTGTCTGGCCTTACATTTAGGTCTTTAATCCATTTTGAGTTTATTTTTGTGTATGGTGTTAGGGAGTGTTCTAATTTCATTCTTTTACATGTAGCTGTCTAGTTTTCCCAGCACCACTTACTAAAGAGGCTATCTTTTCTCCATTGTATATTCTTGCCTCCTTTATCAAAAATAAGGTGACCATATGTGTGTGGGTTTATCTCTGGGCTTTCTGTCCTGTTCCATTTATCTATATTTCTGTTTTTGTGCCAGTACCATACTGTCTTGATTACTGTAGCTTTGTAGTATAGTCTGAAGTCAGGGAGTCTGATTCCTCTAGTTCCATTTTTCTTTCTCAAGACTGCTTTGGCTATTCGGGGTCTTTTGTGTTTCCATACAAACTGTGAAATTTTTTGTTCTAGTTCTGTGAAAAATGCCATTGGTAGTTTGATAGGGATTGCATTGAATCTGTAGATTGCTTTGGGTAGTATAGTCATTTTCATAATGTTGATTATTCCAATCCAACAACATGGTATATCTCTCCATCTGTTTGTATCATCTTTAATTTCTTTCATCAGTGTCTTATAGTTTTCTGCATACAGGTCTTTTGTCTCCTTAGGTAGGTTTATTCCTGGGTATTTTATTCTTTTTGTTGCAGTGGTAAATGGGAGTGTTTCCTTAATTTCTCTTTCAGATTTTCATCATTACTGTATAGGAATGCAAGAGATTTCTGTGCATTCATTTTGTATCCTGCTACTTTACCAAATTCATTGATTATTCTGGTAGCATCTTTAGGATTCTCTATGTATAGTATCATGTCATCTGCAAACAGTGACAGCTTTACTTCTTCTTTTCCAATTTGGATTCCTTTTATTTCTTTTTCTTCTCTGATTGCTGTGGCTAACACTCCCAAAACTATGTTGAATAATAGTGGTGAGGGTGGACAACCTTGTCTTGTTCCTGATCTTAGTGAAAATGGTTTCAGTTTTTCACCATTGAGCATGATGTTGGCTGTGGGTTTGTCACATATGGCCTTTATTATGTTGAGGTAAGTTCCCTCTATGCCTACTTTCTGGAGGGTTTTTATCATAAATGGGTGTTGAATTTTAGGGAAAGCTTTTTCTGCATCTATTGGGATGGTCATATGATTTTTATCCTTCAATTTGTTAATATGGTGTATCACATTGATTGATTTGTGTATATTGAAAAATCCTTGCACTCCTGGGACAAAACCCACTTGATCATGGTGTATGATCCTTTTTTTTGTTTGTGTTTAATTTTTGATAGTTTGATTAATGTGTCTTGGCGTTTTTCTCCTTGGATTTATCCTGTATGGGACTCTCTGTGCTTCCTGGACTTGATTAACTATTTCCTTTCCCATATTAGGGAAGGTTTCAACTATAATCTCTTCAAATATTTTCTCAGTCCCTTTCTTTTTGTCTTCTTCTTCTGGGACCCCTATAATTTGAATGTTGGTGCATTTAATGTTGTCCCAGAGGTCTCTGAGACTGTCCTCAATTCTTTTCATTCTTTTTTTCTTTATTCTGCTCTGCGGTAGTTATTTCCACTATTTTATCTTCCAGGTCACTTATCCATTCTTCTGCCTTAGTTATTGTGTTATTGATTCCTTCCAGAGAATTTTTAATTTCATTTATTGTGTTGTTCATCATTGTTTGTTTGCTCTTTAGTTCCTCTAGTTCCTTGTTAAACATTTCTTGTATTTTCTTCATTCTGTTCCCAAGATTTTGGATCATTTTTACTCTCATTACTCTGAATTCTTTTTCAGGTAGATTGCCTATTTCCTTTTCATTAGTTTGGTTTGGTGGATTTTTACCTTGCTCCTTCATCTGCTGTGTATTTCTCTGTCTTCTCATTTTGCTTAACTTACTGTGTTTGGGGTCTCCTTTTCACAGGCTGCAAGTTTGTAGTTCCCATTGTTTTTGGTGTCTGCCCCCACTGACTAAGGTTGGTTCAGTGGGTTGTGTATTCTTCCTGGTGGAGGGGACTTGTGCCTGTGTTTTGGAGGATCAGGCTGGATCTTGTCTTTCTGGTTGGCAGGACCGCGTCCGGTGCTGGGTTTTGGGGTGTCTGTGACCTTATTATGATTTTAGGTAGCCTCTCTGCTAATGAGTGGGGTTGTGTTCCTGTCTAGCTAGTTGTTTGGCATAGGGTGTCCAGCACTGTAGCTTGCTGGTCATTGAGTGGAGCTGGGTCTTAGAGTTGAGATGGAGACCTCTGGGAGAGCTTTCACCGTTTAATATTACGTGGAGCTGGGAGGACTCTGTTGGACCAGTGTCCTGAACTCGGCTCTCCCACCTCAGAGGCACAGGCCTGACACCCGGCCGGTGCGCCAAGACCCTGTCAGCCACACGGCTACAAGGCTTGTCTTGGGTGCGTGCAAGACGAGCAGATCTCGGCATCTGCTGTGGAGTTCTTGACTTGACCAGAGGATTTGAGACCCTGTGAGCTCTCTTGACCAATGAGAGTAGATTTACATGAATCAAAGGAAGTGTGTAGTGTTAAGTAACAAGGTCATAGTCCCAGGAACTTCCATTTTACAGGAATGGGTTTATTATGGAGTGTTTTGTTAAAGGAAGGTCATTGTCAGACAGGCTAAAAAAAATAATTGGTAAACAACCTGATTTCTTTAGCTTGAAAGTACTTTTGAAGCCCCTGTTGTTCTTCATTGAAGTAAAACACTTTCCATGTTATTAGGGAGATAACAATAGAGAAGTTTCCTTTGGATCAGGATCCGGGACTTTCACATATTCTGCTATCTATCTGGATTTTCATTATTTATCCAAGTTAGTGTCTTTTGTAAATAATGTATACATATTAAACTGCCAAGTAGGTGTACACTTAGGAGCCAACTCTAATCATCTTGGAACCTTGGTTTTGGAAAGATATTTTGCATAATCAGAAGGCAAAGTCTAATGGAGTCTGGGGTTAATTACAGGTATCTGTTGTCAATGAACTGGAATGCAAAGGATGGCCACAGGGCTCTTGTGCATTTGTGGCCCATACAGTATATCGCTGATAAGTGTTTAACAATAGGCTGTCATGGGTGGTGGGGAGGGCCTGATTATAGCATTTGCTAATTCCTCTTGTGTAAATATTCCTACTGTGGCTGATTTATAGTTACTCTCATGACATCATTCAGTTCTGAGCACAAATGGTTGTTGCTCATGGGTATGAACTGGCTCTAACACATCACTGAGCTGGTGACTTAGTTCTTAAACTCCGAATCTGAAGTAGTAACCTGTTGGTCACCCACAGGTTATCCTAGGTAAGCAAAGTATGGAGATAGGAATCTGAATTTAGATAACATTTTTTATATATTATGAAGAGGGTTTGAAGAAGTCT
Organism: Balaenoptera acutorostrata; assembly: GCF_949987535.1. Lineage (NCBI taxonomy): Eukaryota > Metazoa > Chordata > Mammalia > Artiodactyla > Balaenopteridae > Balaenoptera > Balaenoptera acutorostrata. The sequence continues at coordinate 6,121,919 of NC_080081.1, forward strand.
GTGCTTTTATCTTGGAGTGGAGGCACCTGAAGGATGAAATGGTCTCCATGTTCATGCATGGTTTTTTTTTTTTTTTTTTTGACAGCGTATAATTTCCAGTTGCTTTCCATCCCTAAGGATCAAACCCAGATAAGCACAGTCTGAAGCATTCCCCTTTCTCAGTGTGCATTGCTTTGAAAAAGATTTCAGAAAAAAAAAAATTTTTAGAAAAAAAATTTTTTTATTGGTTGTCAGTTGACCCAGTTTTTACACTTTAAATCCTGCTTAACCCTTTATAGTATATGAAGGATTAGGCAGTAAGTAGCGAAGGTCCAAAGAGAAAATTTTGAGGCCAAATAATTCAACGGAGTTTGGAAATATAGAAAGGCTAGGGTTATTTTACTCAGTCACTCGAGCTAGGTACTTCATTCCTTCCTGCTCCCTGACGTGGAATTCATTACGCTGCTGTATGAATTCCAACTCTAGAAGTCCTCTTGAATTTTCCCTAGCCCTTCCTCTCAAATCACTGGCCAGTTCAAGCTAGTCTCTGTGATATTGTATTCTGTTTTTATTTCAATCGAAATAAGCAGGATAGAGAATTGCTGGCCATATGTGTTAAATTTAGTCACCAATCTGACAATTTTCCCCCAAATAACATTCTATCTTAAACTGTACTTCTTGGGGAAGTACTTCTTGGGATACTTTTTAAGTCAATCCATGATGTTAGCAAAATGTATGATTGAATATCTTCTGCACATGTTTCTATTGGTCAAATCTGAAAGATTATACTATTTTTAAGAGGTTACCAAATACCATTGCCATGGAAATTCCTGTGTTGCAATGTTCATCAGTTTAATTGCCCTGAATCCTTTGCATAGAATGCAGATATTATTTTCTATGAAAAAAGGCATTAGATTTTACATAAAACTTCTCAATTTTTCTATAAATTTTTTTTTCTCTAAATCTTGAAAATAACTTAGACTCATCAAACCTTTAGGGAAATCCCTAGTGAGAAAAATGAAATTTGTAGTTCATGGACAAGGTTGAACAGGAAAACATCTGTTCAACTTAAAACATTTTATCTCAAATAATAAATTAGTTCACAAATGATGATGGATTAAGTAACTGCATTAATTATTTATTGATTCATTTATTAACCCAACTCTTTAAGGACATTACGTTGTGTGAAGCATATGTGTGAGGGGTATAGTGAGAAAGAAAACTAACATTTGATAATCTCCTAATATGTGCTGCTGTGTTTTATATTATTATATTTAAACAAATATTTCAGACAGATACTACCCCCCTTTTTAGAATGAGGAAACTGCGGCTCAAATAATTTGGTTATAGGATTTAAGTGTGTCACAGAACTCAAGTGTGGAGTAACAACAATCTATCCAATTCTTACTAGCTTCAGAAATCTTTATTCTTCCTCTGGTTCCATGTAGCTTCCTGCAGGGAAGTGTAATATGAAGATACAGCACATAGTTCCTGCTTTCAAAATTTTAGTCTAGATGAAGAAAAAAGACATGCCCAATTACCAATATTGCTTAAAAACAATGTTTTATTTAAGTTATGGTTAAAAATAAGTAAGCGGAAATGAAAGTAAATGTGCTTTTAGAGCTCAGAAATAAACTTTGTGAGCTAAGGAGTTTCAGGGATTCAGTTTTATTTACTTATTGCATATAATGAAATAGCCAGTATCCCATCTGTCCATCTATCCATCCATCCGTCCATCAATCCAGCCATCCATCCATTGATCCATCTTTCCACACATCCTACCATCCATTCTTTCAACCAGTGTTCACACATCAGTAACTGTTTTTTAAGGAAGGAGATGAATTTATTCAGATTTCTATATGAATAGAGGTATTCTGAGATTAAATGTGGATAGTTGTAATTTTATTATTACTTCTCCTTTCCAAATGTATGCAAATCACATATTCATAAAAATTGCACTAATAAGGATAATAAAATTTATGAAAAAAGGCATATTTTAAGGCTGATTTAGATCTACTACTACTACTAAGCACACACAACTAGAAGAAAAAAATTTGCTTTAAAATATGAACTTAAAATAAGGGAGGGATTGGATCAGCTGGACAAGAGAAGTGTCAGTTTTGCTGCAACAACATACGATGCCAAAGCCTCAGAGACTTAAAGCACAAAAATAACTCCGCTTCACACACTGTCCTCTTGGGTTCCAGCGATGGACCAAGGGAACCAGGTGTCTTCTACACGTTGGCTCAGATGATGAGGATGTTGTCGTCTGTGGTGCGTCCATCTGAACACAGTACTTTAGGGTTCAAGGCGAGGAAACGTGAGTGATCAAGATTTGGCTCTGAAATGCCTCCTCTTAGAGGTGGCACACACCACTGACACTTCGTGGGCCAAAAGCATTACTATACACGGTCATGCCTCATGTGAGTTAGAGAAGGCAAGGAAGTCAATTTTATCACCTGTCCAGGAAATATTGATGAGCACTAGTAATGTCCACTATGACAAAAAATGGGGCATAATTGTTAATATTTAAGACCCAAAGAGATATTCGCCAAGATAAAAAAATATTTAAGACATAAAAGATATTTCCCAGGAGAAAAACGTAAACCTGGGAGTGAAATTCTGAGTAGCATTAATTCTTCATCTTTTCTTAAGCTAACATGACTGCATTTCCCAAGACAAACACTCCCTTTCATTCAATGTCTTGGAGAACAGGAAAGGAAGCATTATATTACACATACATGTGTGTACATGTATGTATGTAGGTACACATATACATATATGTGGATTGTATATATACTAATGCATCCACTATTGCTATGCCAGTGCATATTTATTATAGTTTTGTGTCTAACTCATAGTGAGAGTTTTTGTAATCATTTGTTAATATCATGTATTTTTTTTAAAGCCCTAAATTCTCTTAGTTTTTTCTTTGAAATAAAAATAGAATAGGAAGATTTTTACTGTTGACAATTGTGCCCTCAAGTGTTAACATTATTCACAAGTGTTTAAAGGAATAATTAGCTTCATTTCATTCCATCCTACTTGTACTATAATTATAACATGACCTTTGTTCTATTTATACATACAAGTAGTATATTCTAATAGGATTTTTTGTGAAGAAGAAACACTTGATAATAGCCTAATTTCCCAACAGTATTATACAATAGATCATAAATGACCTTACCTTGGAGAAAAAATTAAATGAAAGACACCTGCATTAGAGATCAGTTTCCTAATGTTCAGTTTAAATTCATCATGCTGAGCTATCCAAGGACACCTTTCTTGTCCTATCATTTGATGGAAATGATTTCCATGTGTTTTGCGATTCAACTCCATTCTGCCTTAGATAATGCAGTGACATCAAACATTTCAACTGGCTGACTACGCCTTGGAAAACTGGCTTTTTATTGTCAGAGTACTGGAAGTTGTAAATAAGAAGAGGAAAATACATTTGGGGCAAGAATAGTAGCACTCACATTTCAGAGTGATTTTGCATTTCAGTATTTACAAATATGACATCAAATATTAGTGCTTTTATTTCATTTAATATCAGAGGGATTCTAAAAATGTGATATTGACAGCCTTAACTTTGAATTTCTCTGTTTTTGTCAGTTTAATCCAGATCTTTGCTATGCAGTTCTGAACACTGCCATGCTTCTCACTTGTAAACAAGAAACACTTGGTTAAATACTTACATACAACTCTGACAGCTTGACCGTAGCTTTGTATGTACTCTTTGGGTAAACCTTAAATATCATGCTTGTAATTGTCAAGAGGCAACTTACTGTCCCTTTATCAGTTCCATTAAATAGCATATTAATAGGAAATTAATTAAGATGAATATTAATAAAATTTCAATTTTCTAATCAGTGTCTTAAAAGATAATATTTTCAGTTTTGTTATTCATTTGGTGTCAGTCACACCTGGGTTCCATGAGCAGCTGTTTGGAGGATAACTTTGAGATTCATCTTTCTTTGAGACACCTCAATTTGTACTGGAATCGTGAATGCATGATCTGAAATTGTGACCCTTGAAGTGAAGTCCTGGGGAAACTTGGAGGTATTTCTCACTGTTTTATTGCCCCAACTCCAGTTTTTGGCAGCAGACTTACACTGGGTGAAGTCTCAGCGTTGCTCAGAGAGATTTCTCGGGGTTCTCCCAAACTTTGGCTTCAAGTGGGCTCTGTAAGCCTCAGTGGGGATTTTTTTTCAGATCTCTTACCTTGCCTCCATACCTGGGTATGTTCCTTGCATGCACTCAGTGAAAGCCCCATTTGGAAAGAAAGTGGAGGTGGATGCAGATTCTTCTTTGTCTGGGCTTCTTCAGGAATTTGAACCACCACACCAAACCTCATGGACCTTTAAAACTTTGTGGATAATTTGGCCTGTTTCCTCACACCCCCTCCCCTGGTGAATCCATCCTTCTCCCTTCATTCCACTTAGGATGAAGGCAGCAGTCGGTCCTTCTCTTAGAGGGAAGACTCACCACTTTCTGGATTTTAGTTCACTTGTTTTTTTTTGGCATCTTTAGTTCTTTAAGAGTTTTTTGTTCATTTGTTTTGTTTTTCTCTTTGTTTGTTTTTAAGTTATCTATCTTGTTCTCAATTTTAGGTCTTTTACAGATTTCTAATTCCTAACCCGAAGTGAAATCTAGTCATTTTTATCGATATTTACAACGTGGTCCACTTGCTACTTGTAGCACTTATGTATGAATCCAGTGTGGAAAGAGCCAGAAAAAAAAATGTTAATGATAAGTATTATTCTATCTTAAGAACTGTCTTGCCTTTACCACCTGTGCTGTGCTGTTCGTCGAATCTTCTCATGCCTGGTGTCTTCTCATCACGTGAGGGCTTTGTCTTCCAGGAATGCCGTCCATATAAATAAGCTTCTTGAAAAGCTTGATCTGCTGTCTCAAGACATGTGTAAATGCTAGTTTAAGATCCAACTGAGAGTCTCCTTGCCTTATTCTTTCCACACTTCCTCACCCACACAATGGATTTCAGAAACTGTCTTGACAAATTTGTACCTCAATCTGTCTAATTATCAGGGAGTTTATATTGGGATGAATTTCCAAATCTTGTTTGATTTTGCCCAGGAGAGTAGATTTTGGCTAGTCTGTGTGTTTCATGGAGAGGACAGGCAAATGCACGGCCAATGAAACAAGGAAAGGCCCAAAGAAAGGAGTAATATATATATATATATATATATATATATATATATATATATATATTTACCCTTTATATATATATATTTACCCTTTATATATATATATTTCCCCTTTATATGTATATATATTTCCCCTTTATATATATATATATATATACAGATATTTCCCTTTATATATGTATAAAGGGAAAATTCAGAATGAGGAGATGTAAAAATAATGAATAGTGTTCATGTAGAATGAGGATGACCAAGAGTAACTGTTTGGGCCAATCTGTGCAGTGACAGAAAAACCCAGACTGGAAACCACTGAGCAAAATTAGTGGTAGAGATAGACAAATATAGAAAAATGTGAACAAATATGTATATTTCCAAACTAGAAATCTCTTAGTATTTCCAACCAGCTCTAGTAACCCTTCCTTTTCATGTTAAAGCAGGATATAAGAAAACTGTCTCTGTCCTACCGCCACGCACTGCAGGAAGCCAGAGTCTCTGACCAAGTCTGCGCTGCCTCACCTCCCACCAGGATGCCTGCCATTGGCCCAGAGGGCCACTTCCTGTTCCTGCTACTTAGATATGGGCCTCATCCCTCGGAATTCTTTTCTTCATTGTAGTGTCTGGGCTCACCTCAGCCTCAGAGAATATCTCACGAGCTGTCTATTTCTGAGCATCCCTCCCTCTTTCCTTCTTTCTCTCTGTAGCCAACACCATTTCTCTAGCAAATCCACTGACTTTATCCAGGCTTTACCAGACTGCATCTCCACCATAAACAAGTATGACTGTAAGTGTCTTTTGTCTAACAAAAAAGAGGAGCTCTGTTTCTAAAAGGATTCCAATCTTCCTTTTAAATTGATCAGTTCAAGCTACTTCCAGCTTTTTAAAAATAGCTGTCTTTTTTCTATTTCACTAAATTACTAATACAATAAATTGTTCTAAATGATATACATTTATTGACATATTTAACCCCCCCAAACACCATTTAAAATAGGTACATTTACTTTTATTTCATGCTTAGAGATAAGCAAAGAGATCTGAACAGGCAAATTACTGGCCCAAAGTCATGTGTGTAATAAAAGTCTGACTTCTGAGCCTGAACTCTTGACCACTTTGAATCACGAATGAATCATGAAGCAGGCAGTGGGGTACCGTTCTCCTCAAGAAACGGCAGAACATATAATTCATTCAGTGCTTAACAGTAGCTTATGTTTTTCCCTAAACATTGGCTATTGCAAATGCTGGAGACAGTATGCGAGACTAAAAGAAATTTGTAAATTTGCGTTTTACACAATGTGAAAATTTTTCAATTTCTTAAAATTTGATCAACTGTAAAAATGCCTCTCTCTCCAAAATGCACCTTCTTATAATGAAACTCCCACCACGCTCCCTGTTTTTGGGAAACAATCAAAATGATACAATAACAGCCAAATATAAAATTATTATTTTACCAAAGAATTTGGTGATGAAATGATATCCACTAATTTCTAAGTAATTAGCTTTTCTGTGTTTCATGAGGCAATCTTAAACAGTCAGTTTGCGTGTAGGTATATTTAAAACAAATATCAATTCTGATTTGATCTGTGATGACTAGATCGTGGAACTGTCTGCATTTTTTCAGATAACTAGATGAAGGCACAGTACTTCTTATATTTTTATAGCTTTATTGTTAAAACTGTCTGTATCAGTTAAGAAAGCTTTCAGCTACAGGGAAAAGGAAACCTGATTCACAGTGTTTTTAAAAAATGAGGATCTGTGTTTTCCTGGATGTAGGCAGATTTTGGCATTATATTAGTGACAATGATGTCAAAACCATCGTATCTTATTTTCTTGTCCTTGCCCATGGAACTGAAGTGCAAAGGCTGCTGATGCTTTAAACTTCATGTGCACATTCAAAACAAGGAAAAGAGGGCAGGAGAAAAGGTCATAGGTTCTGCTTCATCTGGAAAGCAAACAGCCTTCCTAGAAACCCTCTTGACTGTCATCCATTTGTATGTCATTTACATCTTTTTGGCAGAAACTGGGTCATTTGCCCACATCCAAGTGAAAGAGGCTTGGAAAATGGGAACATTAGGAGCATCTTTGGCTGGGTCAGTTGCGTTCCATCTGCTGAGTGGGGTGGGGGGGGATTGATATTGGGTAGAAAATAAACAGTTATTGCCATTCTGAATTGTATTACCTGATTCTGGAACTTTACTGTGAAAAGTTATTTGATATTCAGTAGTTTTACTGGTAATTCAACCGTATATATAAAATTTAAAGAATCATATACTTAAATGATAAATATCAATTTAATATCTATAGTAATTAAAAAATATTTGATGGTAATATTGACTACTCTATCCTTTTAAGTCTTCTATTAATTTTGTTTTTGTATCTTTATCAATTTAAGAAAAAGTACTGGTCTCATTTATTTTCCAACCGCAAATAGAAGTATCATGTTACAGTGAAATCATCAACGTTCTTTTCTGGATGCACCCCCCATCCACCCATGCATATTCAGGAATGGGAATAGTGTTGACATCCATGGAACTTAGAACAAATACCAATGCCAATCACATCTCAAATATAAACACGTTTCAAATTTATGTGGATTTTAAACAATCTGGTTTTTTTGGCTTGTAGAAAAATTACCAAATAGCATATTGCGTTAAGAACAAAATGTTCTTTAATCAGGATCAAATTACACTCTTATAGTAGTAGCACATAATTATATAGATAGAATATTAAAAATTTTAAGCATATTCTTTAGACAAAATATCCAAAGACGCCAATGTTTTCTTTATTAAAAAGTTATTTTCCAGTTCACTGAATCAATGTAAATATTAAGATTTTGGTTTTATTAAGATTAACTCTAAATTTTTTACTTCTGTATGCAAAGCATAGAAAAAATTGTAACTACATCTTGGTTTGATGTTTGAAAAGTCTGGCATAATTTTAAAGCAACTTTCCATCTGGCTGGTACAGTAAGCAAATGGAATTAGGAAAGATTTGGTCTCTGTTTCTTGACATGAATGTTTATGATCAGTATGATTTCTTTGGTTTGCTTTTATTTATTACCACTTTAACTGTTTTTGGTATAGCCGTGTGGATGTGCATAAAGGGTGGCGTTTCTATCGTATTATGGCTTAGCAAATAAAATAGAAAAACATGTGTATTTTGGACCTACTGTCGTTGCCTAATCAGCAGCCGCCCTTTTCCTTCCTGGGACTCTCCTCCGTGTAACCACGTGTTTATGGAAGATGACGTTATCACCAGACCAAGGCAAATCCCTGCTACCCGAAGCTGGTCAGGATCATCCCAGTGGGCTAGATAGCGCACACACTAGTTCTGACCAACGAGAGGTGCAGGCACCTTGCTGGAGGACTTCCTAGAAAAGGTTTCTTTTGGCAAATAGAAGAACAGGGCAGGAAACAGTCCCTTTTCTTCTGCCTGCCAGAGTCGCGTGTGCACGGAATGGTTGGAGGTTCTGGAGCCCGTTGAGGGCAGGGGGAGAGCCAACCACTGCAGGTGGAGAATGAGGGCAGGCAGCCCCTGAACTCTGCGACCCAGGGAGTCCTAGTGACAAGACAGGACACGTTTGCCTCGTTTCTAAGTTGTTTTCTATTATTTATAGCTCAGTGCATCCTGCCCACTATAATTGGCCATACTTACATATTCTGAAATCGATATGTCCATTTAAATGAAATTTAGGGTTTTGTATACAGTGGTTACAATAGAGTGTCTCAAGCAATATTGTGTGTGTGTATGTCTGTATTATATTCTTAAGTAATACTTTGGAAGAATTTTTTTAAGTCTGGCTTTTTTTTTTTTTGATAACACACCTTACTTTCTAGGACTCCTTTTTTTTTTTTAATTAATTAATTTATTTATTTTTGGCTGTGTTGGGTCTTCGTTTCTGTGCGAGGGCTCTCTCCAGTTGCGGCGAGCGGGGGCCACTCTTCATCGCGGTGCGCGGGCCTCTCACTGTCGCGGCCTCTCTTGCTGCGGAGCACAGGCTCCAGACGCGCAGGCTCAGTAGTTGTGGCTCACGGGCTTAGTTGCTCCGCGGCATGTGGGATCTTCCCAGATCAGGGCTCGAACCCGTGTCCCGTGCATTGGCAGGCAGATTCTCAACCACTGCGCCACCAGGGAAGCCCAAGTCTGGCTTTTAATGGTTACCTTACATCCTGACTATTTGATATTTATTAGTATCAAATAATGTCACCATAAGTATACATATAACATATTATACATATATATTTTGTCCATATGGCTATATGGACCTTACTTTGTCCATAAGATGTAAATGTTAAATTATATATTTCTTTTGATACTGATATTTTGTAATAGATGTTTTTTGAGTTGTTAAACATAAAAAATAATATTATAAATAATCAGCTTCCTACAGGCTTCATAGATTTTCTTAATTATTTGGTTGTTGTCATGTTGTTTCATACCTCATAACCACTATTATATAATTATTAATGGTTTGTACCAATTATTCTCTTTTTTCTAGATGTTGGTGAAGCATCTCTACCAACATATTAGTACAATTTCTAGATAATTGACTCTTATTTTCACATATTTCTAAAATAAAATTTCTAAAAACCTCAAGCACAAAGACTTTTAAAAATATGAATTGATATAATTTTACCTAATGTGGAAGATTGGGAGAAGAGTGACTTTAATATCATATTTTAATGTCTAAGTTAATACCTCTGAAATTAATAAAATTAGTACAATTCATAACACATAGTCAGTCTTATGCTACATAGTCATAGTAATATGAGAGCACATTAAAGTCAATTCTGGTGGATCCTACCTGCAACCATAGACTCTTGGGTACCTTTTTTTTTTTTTTTTTAATTTTATTTATTTATTTATTTATTTATGGCTGTGTTGGCTCTTCGTTTCTGTGCGAGGGCTCTCTCCAGCTGTGGCAAGTGGGGGCCACTCCTCATCGCGGTGCACGGGCCTCTCACTATCGCGGCCTCCCTTGCTGCAGAGCACAGGCTCCAGACGCACAGGCTCAGCAATTGTGGCTCACGGGCCCAGTTGCTCTGCGGCATGTGGGATCCTCCCAGACCAGGGCTCGAACCCGTGTGCCCCGCACTGGCAGGCAGACTCCCAACCACTGCGCCACCAGAGAAGCCCTCTTGGGTACCTTTTAACAAATGAAATAATGAGTGTCAACCCAGGGATTTGTGGTTCTAGCTAAATCACCATGTTCCCTGGGGATTCTTTTGAAGAATTCATCGAGCTGTAACTTGTCTTAAAGAAAGACTAGACTAACGTAGAGAAAGACAGAAAGAGAAAAGAAATACAGGTGCCCTCTCCTCTGATGGAGTAAAGGATTCTCATCCTGGAGGAGAGGCTGCTCAGGAAAGTAAGCGGACTGCATTTTCTGGCTTCTTTTGTGCTTGGTTTTGACATACCCTTGGTGTCAGGAAATTTTCCCCTCAAAGCTTTAATCCCTCATGTTCAAATTTAAGCACATTTCCTCATCTGTAATCAGTGAGGAGACAGAGCAGATGGTCACCATCTTATATACACTAAACCTTCAAGCTTTTTGTTCAGAATAAATGATCCTACTTCATAGACTCATAAAATTAGATGGGACCTTGAAGTCATCCCGTCCTTCCTCTGCCTTTAGACAAGACTACCCTTTAGCCATCCCAAACAGATGAGCAAATTCATCCTATTTTTAAAAGAGATCAAGAGAATCTAATCAAAAGCTTCCAACAGTCACACATTCCTCTGATGAAAGCCCCTCACTTTCAGGAAATCAGCATCATTATCATCAAATAGCATTTTCTAAACACCCACATGTGCAAAATATGTTTGTATATTCAGACCCGAAAGAGGGCCCGAGAGGCCTAGAAGAAGGGTTGAAGAAGACTGCAAAGGTGCAGAATCCCTGTTAGGCTCTTTTCAAGGTAGTGGGGGAAGCTAGCTATGGCCATAAACAGACCTACAGCAAACCCATCAAAACACATTATTTTTAAGGGACATTCCAGAAACCCCAGAGGATTTTTATGTTTTTATTTAGGAAAATTGCCTTATAATTAAAGAATACATCCATTTGAAACAAATCTGTATTAATTTAAAGTCATAACATTTGCAACACACGTAATATTGAATCAATTGCCTCTCTTACAAAGGAGGTGGGGAGGGAACTGTCTCTAAAATCTTTGAGTCCTTTTCTCCCATTTCTGGCTCTTCTTTCATGCCCCTGAAGAGCCAGAGCTCAAAAAGGCTGCCCTTGGACTTCCCTAGTGGCGCAGTAGTTAAGAATCTGCCTGCTAATGCAGGGGACACGGGTTCGAGCTCTGGTCCGGGAAGATCCCACATGCTGCGGAGCAACTAAGCCCGTGCGCCACAACTACTGAGCCTGCGTTCTAGAGCCCGCGAGCCGCAGCTACTGAGCCCACGTGCCACAACTACTGAAACCCGCGTGCCTAGAGCCCGTGCTCCGCAAAAAGAGAAGCCACCGCAATGAGAAGCCCGCTCACCGCAACAAAGAGTAGCCCCTGCTCGCGGCAACTAGAGAAAGCCCGCGTGCAGTAATGAAGACCCAGCGCAGCCAAAAATAAAAATAAATAAATAAATAAATTTATTAAAAAAAAAAAAAGGCTGCCCTCAGAATTTTAATACTCCCCACCCAAGGCTGGAACGTCTCTATGTCCTTCAACTTCCCTTCCAGTCGAGGAATTCCCATTCTCTGAGAGTTGCTAATCGCTACTACATTTTAATTGAACAGAGCAACTTACTTGGCGGTTGCCTTCTCTTAATATAAAATCATTTGATTAATGGACAAATTGTTGACTCATATTCGCCAGTCAGATGGGCTGGCTGTTGAGGTGGGATCGTTTTTAACCAGCATGTCCTCCATGTCCACCCCACCCTTAATCATTCTGCCAGGGAATGAGGAACCTGGCCTGGAATCAGACGTCATCCCTGTCTTCCTCCCTCACCTTTGCAGGTTTCTCAGCCACACCCACTGCTCACCTTTGCGAGAAGCTCCGTTTAGTGTGTAAGTAGTCCCAGTGTTCAGGAACTGGCCAAGTGCCTTCAGATCCTTGAATGGGGCGCTAATAGGGTGTGCACTGCAGTGCAACAGGCTTCAAAACATTTGCTGTACTAGCACAATGGGTTATCTTGATCACAGTTGCTACTTGGTTTTGATGTATTTCCCTTTATTGTGCAGCAGCCAGTTCAGTACATCGTTGTGAAGTCTCCGTACTGTGGGTAACAGGTACTATGTAGTAAGCCTTTACCATAAATGTAAAATATACTTATAGAATGTACAACAGTATTGATGTATCATTCTTTTTATTTTATTTTATAATAGATATGTCTATTCCGATCCCTAAACGTATTCAAGGCTTAACATTTTCACTACCAATGAATAAAATGCCTAAATCTTTTAGGAAAATGGCATACTTCCTTATTAACATTATTGAATGTCTCTTATGTTTGAAAGAAAAGGAAATAACACTGGGTGCTTTCATAAGTTATCACATTTATGTCTTCTAATTGCATTTCAAGGTAAGAGCATTTTTTCTCTTTCTCTCTCTTTTTATTTTTAAACAGAAGCTAAGCCTAAGAGAGGATTTCGTTATGAAAAAAACTGATTCCAAATACAGACATCTCTGGTCCTAAAGTGTGTGTATGCACAATCATGTAATTAATCTGATCTAAGAATCAACTAACCTAAATAAATGCTAGGTTTCTAGAATTTATCAAAAAAAAAAAAACCTCTGAGGATTGACTCTTGCTTATTTCCCAATTGCAATATGCAGGATAGATATTTTCATTTCAGGATATTTGTATTTGATCTTGTATTTACTACACAAAGGATATCCTTTCATATAATATAATTCTATAAGAATAGTATATATTCTAGATGTTTTCATTAATCAATATTACTGATTATTATGAATAACTCTTCAGATTAGGCTTTGGTCCCACAAACCTGAAGTACATTGGGAAATGCAGAATTAGTTCCTTTCAACTCAGTTCAGGCTCTACAACTTCATGATTAAGCAATTTGGAAAAGACTATAGGAAATAGACATTGTTCCCTTCTAAAGGAACTGGTGAGTTCATGGGTATAGTTGCCCCAGTGAATTGTGTAATCTGTGAAAATATAGGGAGTTCTCATCTTTGAGAATAAATGGATTGAGTGAATTCAGCTATCTCTGTTATCATTCAGTTTGCACATCAGTTTTAGTATGTGCAAAAAAGGAATGGATGTGACCCTTAAAACAGCTTCACGGATTAAAAACCAACCACACTTGTGTCTTCTTTTTGTGGAAATTTATCTAAGTGTGTTAGGTGATTTTAATCCTCATCCATTTTTTGATATGTTGTTCCATCCTGTTAATGGTCTTAAATGGCTCCTGAAGTATAAATATAAGGAGAAGATTAGGTCATTGTAAATTCAGGTGGCTTCCACAGTTGGCGGTAGAATGGAAACTTCCCTCACTCGCTGTCAGTCCTGTTAATCAGCGTGCTACCTTTCCGGGTCTGCAGAGGCTAGAGAGGGGATCACTCCTGTTTCATTTTTATATGCATTTATTTTGGTTCTCAGTTTAATCAGCAGCTGGGGCTGAAACCATCCTTGGAACAGATTGGGTGATTGGATTCTTTTATAAGTAAAATAATTCTGAAAATAGAGCCCTATAGATTTCTTAGATGCTTCTTAAATATTTGTGGTCAGCCAGTGTAAGTAACACAGAAAATTTGTGGTCAGCCAGCATAATCTTCCTTTGCAAGCAATGTATGCTATTCTTGTACTTACACCAACAAAACCGTCTCTGGATAACTGACATTTTTACTTAGGAAGAGTCTCAGGCATTTCAGTGCCTTAGTCCACTTAGCTTGTTTCAGCCATGGTCTTAAAAGCCTCCTTTGCTCCCTTTACCATCACCTCTTTCTTGTAAAAGCTGGATTTGAGCAAGATACCTTTAATTAATCAAATCCACAAGGCAGTCAGAACATTGCTTCTCTGGCACTGAAAAGGAAAAGACTGATCTCACAAGGAGATGAAAATGGCATACGTAACTCTGTTTCTCTGAGTGGGCTGCAGCACGTGCTTAATCTTGAGTTTTCCCATTTTGGGAGACTTTTTGCCAAGTCAGCTCTCAGACAATTCATGGAAGATGTTGCTATGAAACTACATCAAACACTATTCTAATTCTTGACAGGTTATTCTATACAATTGCACATACCTGGCCTTCAAGATAGGGTAAACTAAAACCCACTGAAGAAGAATAAAAAGACTATTATTACAATCCTTGAGGAGTTCAAAAATCAATAATCCTGCAGAAGGAGAATAGGCCATTTATCATTGTTCTGTCTTTTTGATGTCAAGGGAAAAAATTGCTCTTAAAATCTCAGCTGATATTAGTAGCTTTAGAATTTACAAAGCACTTGCTTATTCCATATTCCAGTGAATTCTCACAGTGTCTTTGCAGTCAATATTAATATTGCACATTGTAATTGACCCATTTGAAAGCTGAGAAATTGGGGGTCAGAGAATGTATGTCATTTTCCCAAGGTCATGCAGCTGATAAGTGATGATTCTAGGATTCCATTTCTAAAAGATTGAGACTCAAATCTATTTTTCCATCCCATTGCAATGTATGTTTTACTAACAGGATGTCTAATTATGAATTTGAGAATAATCTTTATTTAAATTACTATACTCAGAATATATTTTACATATTTCTAAAAGTGATATGTAAATACTGTTTTATTTGAGTAAAATGAAGAGTAAAATGAATATTTTTATTTGCTCACTAGAAACAAATGCAGACCCTCTGGGTGCACACTTTTCCAAAGATCCTGTCATTTAAACAATAATATCATTCCAGATTATTTGAGATTACGTAAATTTACTGAGATGAGGCCAGTATACATTAGGGTTCTCAGTCTTGGCACTATTAACTTCTCTGCTGAATAAGTCTTTGTTGCAGGAGGCTGTCCTGTGCATTGTAGGATTTGGCCATCCCTGCCTTCTACTTGCTAGATGTTAAGAGCACTCCCAGTTGCGATAATCCCAAATATCTCCAGACATTTCCAACTCACTCCCACTTGAGAATCACTGGTCTACCTTAATTTAACTGCCAGGAAAGTTGCTCTGTTTTCCCATTACATTGGATAATGGGAAAGAGTTGTAAATTAGCTGAGGCGTGAATGTTTTCCTATTAGTGTTACAGTGGATACATTAGCATGCTGCATAATTCTCTAACCTAATTCTCTCCGTGAGGTCAGCCAAAACTAACAAAATCTCAGGCACGTCTTTTAATCTTCCTTTGACTCCTCTTTTCTGAAGTGAAGATCCTTAGCTTATTTTGTTATTTCCCCAGAATATCCCTATTGGGAGACAATTGGTCCCTCACACTTTCATACACCTTGCAGGTTAGGCACTGACTGCCCTTTTGTTCTGGACCATATTTTCGTGGATGTGTATAGAGCAAACAGTTTTAGAAAAGAGAGATTATGTCTCTTTGTGGAGCAAAAGGTAGACATGTTTACTTCCCATTGTAAACATTCAGATTCCCTGAGCCTCGGGGTCCTCTCTGTCCTGTGAGCCCTGCTTCCGTCTGATCCTCTTTGTGTTGTCCTGTGAGCATTGGCACTGGGGAAGCAGCACAGAGTGTTGCTACTGTGGCCACTGCTGTTGCTGGGAGTGATAACTGCCCTTCGTCTCCGAGCCAGGAGACTGAATCTCCTACCAGCATCCATAGAACTATGGCAGCCCTACATTTTAATACTGCAACTAAGACAGTCCTTCAACCCTTCACATTTCTTGGGAATCTATCCTTTGACATGGATGAGCAGTTAAAGGCTGGTTATTTCTCAGAATGTTTTTGCATATATCACTTTGGTGGACTCATTGATGATACCACATGAAATGTCTTTTTTGCATCTGTTGAAGGGGCATTCTTAAAAATGTTGTCCACTGTATCACATACATTTTCCTTTCTATATAAGCATATTGTCGTTACAAAGGAGAAGCTGTTCTTTGCCTAAACAGCAGTTGTAATTCATCTTATGGACGTCACAAAGGTATGATTTACTGCATTTTCATCCTTGCTACATCTTTTAGGAAATGAACGCCTCCTTTCTCAGTCGAACTCTAGCAGCCGCATAGTGTCTTTTGGTAATAATGTTTGGTGTTAATCTTACCAGTGACTTATTTTTCTACTTTTAAATAATTGGACACCTGAGGAAATAAAATTAAAAAAAATAAGCCAACCTCTTAAAAAGTTCACGTGACAAGTCACCTTGGAACAGATTTTTATTTTTAATGGGGAAAAAAAGAATCACTTGAGTGGTCCTCCTTGTATGGCTGTCCCCCAACAAGGGGATCAGAAGATCTTTTGTCTTTTTCCTTGGGCTTCTGAGTTAGGAGGTAACTTATTTGCACAAAGATCCTAGGGATCCTCTGGGAGAAAAATGATTGTGATTCGATCACAAAGTTTGAGAAAGTTATGGAATGGACTGACGTAGGACTTGGCAAAGTATTCCAAGACTATGGCCCAGGAGCTTCAGGAAAACTCACCAGGAGCGTAAGAAGAGCCTGGCTGGACACTTGTTTTCAGCATCTGACGTTCCTTAGGAGAGGCTAATTCTGGTCCACGGTGTTGCAGACTCCAGCAAGTCTGAGCACCAGCCACTCTGGCGTGATAATCTTCTTGGAGGGATAACGAATAAGCATCTGAATGTAAATTTTATTTTATTTTATGTTTTTTTTACAAAAAATATTTATTTATTTGGCTGCACCGGGTCTTAGTTGCCATACGTGGGATCTTTAGTTTTGCACGCGGGATCTAGTTCCCTGACCAGGGATCAAACCTGGGCTCCCTGCATTGGGAGCTCGCAGTCTTAACCACTGGACTGCCAGGGACCCTTGAATATAAATTTTAAACGTTTTAATCATGGAACCCGAGTATGTGACAACTCTTAGCCTGTGGGACCAGAAAGGCTGAGTGACCTTCAGACTGTGTTGGCAGCCTCAGAAGGCATAGTTGTAGCAGCTGAAGATGAAAAATTCTACTCCTTCTTTCTCTCTCACTTTAGGATGCGTGATTACCATAGAATGAGTTGACCCTGGGGTTCTTGGACATCGTGGGTCTTTGTTCATTTGATTTTTTGACTGATTGCTTGAGGGGAAATGCTAATAATATCAAGTACGGAAAATAAGTGGATTAAGATTTGCTATTAATAATATAAAAGTGATGTGATCATCGAGAGTGCTACACTGTTTTAAAAATGTCTACCCTATTCTCTTCGCTCTTTATCTCATTCTTTCATGTGAGATAACTACTTTAGGCTTTTGTAGATCAGGTTAGTTTATTAATTTAATCATCTACTCTGTATTGATCCATATTAATGGATCAATTTATTTTTTTATCTTTGGAATGGCATTAAGGATTTTGGTTGGCAGATCTGGCCAGTGCAGGAATATATATTATCTCTAGTCTAAAGATAGACTGTTATCTTTCATGACTACATTGTTACCTGACTGTGGTATCTGGAAAAAATCATAATCATAGTAACTGATATCTTTTCAGAATGGATTCTTCTGTAGAAGCATCTCCGTAGACCTTGATCTCAGAGTTGGATAATACTTCTAAAACACAATGTAGAAATATTGTCAGTATTGGCAGTTGTTAATGATCCCTACTGTTATGAAACAACTAAATAAAATAAAGAATGAAAAATGACTCCATTTAATTGGTACTTCTGGGAAATTCAGGTAGGTGTTGAAGTCACTTTAGGTCCTGGGCAAGTTACCAGATGGTATAATCTATATCTTTTTTTCATTTCTGTAAGCCTGAAATATATGGTATTTTAACTGCTTTCTTTATGTATTGCATTCAATCAGGAAGTAGTCTCTTGGCTTGGTGTTTGAGAAGGCAGTGCAAAAAACATTCTGGTTCGAGTGCTATGATGTTGTTGATCACCATCCATCTGTGACACTGAGCTACGAGATTCTGAGGAATATACAGATAAATGGTCATTTCAAAGAATGTAACATTTTCTGAGAAACTTTTAAGTTTTCTTTGATTTTCACTAATTGCTTTTCTGTGTCACCTAACTATTTTGTCAGCGCTAAGCTGATGAATACTTATATTTATAATGAATTTTCGGTAATAGACAACTTAAACTAGTTTTAAGTGACCTTTGTAAATCTACTTGTATAAATGACAACACTAACAGTAAAAATAAAACAAAACAAAACAAAGCAGAACTAAAAAGAGTTCTTAGTGTTTGGATCTGACCCAAAATGACTATTAAAGTTGTAAATTTTCCCATTAAACTGATAATAATGTAAGCAGTTCTATCAGTGGAAATGCTGACGTACTTCTGAGTAATAACATCCATTCTAAGTGGCCTTTGATATGTTGATTCTACCTTTTACAAGCCTGAGTATATTTTTGATTTTGAGGAATGTGTTGATAGATGGTGCTGAATTGGAGGCCTACCCAAATCTAACGGGATTCTTTGCTGCTTCTAGCTGTTACAGTATTTTTCTATTGAGTAGATTTTGCTTGCCTAAAATAAACTTTCTCAGTAGAGGTACAACCTGAGTGAATTCTCTTTTTCCAGACACAGTGATGGTCATAGGGCTGTACCCTCCATTTTGTTTGATGTCCTTTATGACCATTCAGACTTGGCATTCAGGACCTAATGGAGGACAGTAGGGCCAGAGCAGTTTGCCTTGGTTCAACCTGGAGCTGGTGGCTGAGCCCCACTCTCTGTAAGAGCAGGAGCCTCCTGTTCAAGTAATAACTCCTGCCCTCCCAATTGTGCTTCTGTTCATGAGACTCATCTAAGCTTGATGATGTGGTTATAATGACGGCTGCCTGGTGTCTCCATTGTAAAGGTACATTTTGGGGGCAAATAATAGGTGATATAAGTCGTTGTTTTGTGAATGTCCTTTAATCCCAAGAACCTTCATCCAGTGGTTTTTAGCACCTAATGGTTTGTCCTTGCCAAAACAAGACATTATTGTGGCTTGCAAAATGGTGTTATTTCTAATTTTGTCATATCCTTCATATTTATTAGCTGGCATCCTTCTGTAAAAATTTCCTTTCTATTTAAAAAATACATTTTTTATCTTTTTAAGTTATATACTTAAAGCATTTAAATATTTTAAAAATCTGGAAAATTTTAAAGAAATATACTAATTTCTATGAATATAATGTTTTGATAAATATAGACAAAATGCATATTACATGAAATCATAAAAGTCTTTTCAATTTATAAAAATATATATGTATATTTGTTTCCTTTCAAGTAAGTTTTGTTAAAAGTAGAAAGAAGTAAAGTCTCCTGTGCCTTGAGTTTCAGCTTTCTGTTCATGCTAAGAAATGCACGGCTACAGAAATGAATTCTTCATTCTTTCAGCCAATGTTTCTTGAGGAGCTGCTATCATCAAGGTGGGATGTTAGCTATAAATTTGATGTAACTTATGTTTTTACCTCCACTTATGAAATAGGAATTTTTAAAATGCATTTTTTTTAGATTCTGCATATAATGATACAAATGAACTTACTTACAAAACAGAAACAGGCTCACAGACTTAGAGAACGAACTTAAGGTTCCAGTGGGGAAGGGTGAGGGGAGGGATAGATTGGGAGTTTGGGATTGACATGTACACACTGCTATATTTAAAATAGAGAACCAGCAAGGACCTACTGTACAGCACAGGGAACTCTGCTCAGTATTCTGTAATAACCTAAATGGGAAAAGAATTTGAAAAAGGACAGATCCTTGTATATGTGTAACTGAATCACATTGCTGTACACCTGAAACTGACACAACATTATTAATCAACAATACTCCAATGTAAGATAAAAATTTTTTAAAGTACATTTATAATAGTATATGTACATACCATGTATGTATACACATATATGATTTAGATATATGATTATATATACATATTATATAATATGTATATATGATTTCCTCAATAAATTCATATGGGCCGAAGGTCAATAAACACACGATTCTCCTGGTCACAAGTGACCATGTCAAGTTTATTTATTACAATACATATTTTATTAATAGAATTTAAATGAAGTCTTAACATCAAAAACTCAGAAACTCTCATGGAGATCCAGATGATTAAATACAATACATAATATGCCTAAAAGGCTGCTTTTGTTGTTGCTGTTGTTGAGGACTGACCATTTCCGTGGAAAACTTTCTTATCATAAAAGCTCAAAATGTAATTTTAACTAACAAAATGTAAAGGTAGTTGTCCCCATTCTGCAGTCTAGTACCTTCTTTCCATTAGACTCACATGGCAGAACCTTCTTGAAATACCACTCTAAATATAGAAGAAATACATCATCTGCTATTCAGTTATCTTGTTAACTTGCTTGTGCTTAGCATTTGAGTAGCTCTTGAATGAATTACAATAATTTACATAGCCTAATCTAATAAAGGATATTTATAGCATGTGTAACAATGAAGATATATTCTTTGAGGACTTTTACAGATATATAAACACTTGTTTAGTAGAATTCGCATCAAATGTAGCAGATGGAGAAAGCCCAGATTCTGGAGGGAGAGGCACATGGCCTTGATTTTCACTTCACAATTTATTAGCTCTGTGATTCGGTCACGTTGCTGAATCTCTCTGAACATCGGTTTTCTCGTCCATAAAGAGGAGGTGGTAATGCATAACAAATATTTTGACAGGCTGTTAAAATCTGGAGATGATGTGTGTAAAGAGCCTGACACACAGTAGGTGTATGAGGCAGGTTTCTCCAGAGAAGTAGAATCAGTAAGATGTGTGGGGCTGGCAGATCTGCATCCTGCAGGTCAGGCAACAGGCTGGAGAGCCAGGAAGACTTGGTGTCGCAGCTGGAGTCTGAAGGCATATGGCAGCAGAATTCCCTCCTCTTCGGGGGATGTCAGTCTTTTTCTCTTGGTCCTCAGATGATGGGATGAGCCCCATCTATGTTATGGAGGGTAATCTGCTTTATCAGAGTCTACTCTGATTTAGATGTCATCTCATCTTAAAAAAACACCTTCATAGCAATATCTGGACTGGTATGTTCGATCAGCTTTCTGGGGACGGTGCTTTAGCCAAAATGACACCTAAAATAAACCATCACAGTAGGTCTGCATTGAAAGGTGCCTACACTTGTTAAAACACCATAGAATTCTATATATAAGACCTGAAGTCTCTCTCTGGAGAACCTCAGCCCCCTGCACACTCTCCACTTCTTCCTGGCAGTTGCTTGGATAGTGGCTCCTATTGGCTCCTCTTACTTTCTGTCTCACTGTTGTTTCCTTGATGTTTCCATGTGAATAGCACGGTTTAGGCCAAGGGTGCTGCTGGCTCTCAGTGTCCCAATGCCACTGCACCGATAAGGCAAGTGATACCTGATCCCATACACAAGATGGGAAGACACCTCTTCTCCATTCTTTGTGTTCTACTTTGCCACCTGTGCCCTAAAATAGCACTTTTCATCTGCCAGAGACCCATAAAAATCTATCACAAAAATAGCCACTTCAACTTCTAATTTGGCCTTGCCCTCAGTTGGTGCCCAAAACAGTCCCTCAAAGAAAGGACAATGATTGCTGGACCAATCACGTCCATTACTGCTGTATCTCCCAGGTGCATCAAACTCCCTCCTCTGTTTTCAAACAATTCTCCCCTCTTCCAACAAAAGACCAAGTCAACAAAGGGCATCATTCTTCCTCTGAATCCATCAGGGCATGCAAATTGCTTTAGAGATGAATGGTCCCAGTTTCCCCCCAACCAAATTCAAGTTGAGCTCAGTTGATGCCCTCTTAAAAATAATTATTTTATTTATTTTACAAATGCCTTGTAAACTGAGAGATAAGTACTGGCATTATAATTCACTTTAAAGATGATTTTGAGGTGCAAAGCAAATAGGACTGAGTATCTATACCCTTTAATTACAGAATACACATTTTCTCTAAACATTATCTCCTTCCACTCAGGAAAACAGCTGAGTATCTTTGTTTTCCCCCCATCAAATGTTTTTATTATCATGTTCAAGGCTTTTGATTAAGTTGGCATTGTAGGAAACCCTTTTCTATTTTCTTTCATGTTTTTCTTGACAAGTCTGAATCAGTAATTCTGGCTGGTATTACAGGCTCATGTTTTTGGGTACATTCGTTTATCGTGGAATGAGTCACTTTGCTGTTTTTGTTTCCATATTATTCTGAAAGGCACCCACAGAAGCATTACAAGAATGCAGAGTCGCAGCAAATACATTCTTCTGCTGGGTCTGCACTTTGTCTCCACAGTTAGTCTAGCCAACACAACATCGTCTTTGAACAATAGAAGGTAATGGCCAGGGATAAAATCATGGGCTTGGCGGAAACTGAATTTGCCACCCTGAATATTCACCCCACGTTTAATCTGAAGACAGACATTCTAAAGAAGTTATTTTTTATGGCGTCTGTCCTGGGCTCCCAATAGTGAATTTTTTTTACCTGGTATTTCTTTGTTTTTTATTTGCTTTTACTATTTCCTTAATTTTAAATTCTAAGCCCCTGGGTGTTTTGTTTATAAAAAGAAGTCTCAATTCTCCACTTTCTTTATGCTTTCTTAACCATTTTCACTTTTGCTAAGAGGAAAGGAGAATATATACAATATTTTTGCATGAAAGGAGACTCTTTTATGGCATTAGATCAAAAATATAAAACGAAAATTAATTATCAGTATACCAAATGTAAATTGATGAATGAGATTTATTCACCTGAATATATTTGTGCAAGTAAACTCATAGGAAGCAGAAATTAGATGTCATTTCTGACTCAGGTTCCTTGATTTAAATGGTAACAGAGGATCTGTTATCTGGAAAGGCTACAGTTTTTCATAGGGAAATGCAGGAGCCATTCCAAATGCTTAAGGCAGCAGCACAATTCTTTCAAATGACATTTTTCTTGGAAACCTCCATATAAACAAAAGCATAAAAAGGGAGTTCTCTTATTCAAAGAGTGGGAAGAGGGTAGTGTGTGTCAGATCTCACCTCATTAGCCTCCTACCAAATTCTGAGATACCACAGGCCCCCGGCACTGGCTCCCAGGAGTTCAGATTGAAAACCCTACAAGAGAAGCATCATGGCATTTAAATCATGAATGCAAACGTGTAGAGAAAATGATAACAGCCATTTCTCTCTCCCCTGTTACCTACGCAAAGTCCTGGAGGGTGGTCTCTAAATCAGTTCCTTCAAGTCTTTGGAAGGGTCTCTGTACAGATTCTCCTGTGAGTGCTTTCCAGCCAGTGCCTGGAGGTGAGCTGGCTGTGGTAAAATACTGACTTGAGCTTGCTAGTACCATGTGCGCATATTCCCAAAATAGTCTCCATGCTGGGAGGGAGGACAGATTTTCCTCTCTTTGTCTGCATTTGAAAAAAAAGTGTCAATGATCAAGTCTAGATTCCTTCCAACTTCAGTTATTTTCTGACACTTCGTGGATACTCAAACACTTAATAACAGCATTGATGACCCTTCCCTCAAAATTGTTGACATTTGCCTTATAAGGGTGGTAGAAGTGAGAGTGTATATTTTTAATTCTGAAGGCAGTCTTTATGTATCCATAGGAAATACCGTGCTTTATCCTATTTTCTCACTCTGTGTGTATTTGCGTAAAGATCACTTAAAAGTTTCCTCACATCAATAGAAATCACTGAGCTAGAGATTGCTTGTTGAAAAATTTATGGGCATAATGTATCTTCAAAAGAGTGATATGGTTTTTATTTTTGTGGAATAACATAAAGGGATTCATAGAAATAGATCTGTCTGCTAATGAACCACAATGATTAAAAATTTAAGAAATGTTGACTTTCTCCTCGCTGGAAGTCTGTAATGACCTAATGGCCATGGGTCACTGATATCGATGAGGAGATTGCCATTCAAGGTCCCTGCCAAATTAATGATTGTATGAAAAACCTGGCTTACTTATCAGAAAGGGTACAAAGCAATAGACTTACTGGGAGTCAAAATTTTGATAATTTTTTATGTACTATTTTGTTGTAAATTTGATACATTAACCCTTATTATTGGAGTTGACAAATTAAATTGAAGTCTGTATTATGGAATGTCATGAACTAAAAACTTGCATCTGTATCAAACAGTTGCAAAAAAATAGTGTCAAAATTAGATGATTTCACGTAAAATTGAAATGCTACAGATTCATCCTCATGGTGATTTATAAGTTTTGTCACACACGCACAGACATGTACACAGAATAAAAACAGAACAAAACTTTCTTCCACAATATTAAAAAAAAAACTTGGTTTGGAAAAATCTAAGTATTTGGCACTGATTTAAATGTACAGATTTCCCAGAGTACTTTATGTTTAGTACCTTAGCATAATATTGATTTTAATAGACACTCCATTTCTTACTGATGTAAATATATTTAAGCAATAATACGTCTATTTAGAATCAATTTTCATTAATGAGGCTGTTGCACCCTCTGTCTAGATTCTCCCAATTTTGGATAAGTCACTTTGGTAGCTGCATTAGCTCTTCTAGGCCACTTGAGGACCTACTTAGTGAATTAAGTGGTACCCCTAATAAAAGAACTCATGTGACTTCCAATGAAACTAATTTATAACTGAGAACCATTTAAGCCAGAATTAGTGTCTTTGAATGGATTAGCATAGAACTCATAGTTTAAAATCTTCCAATAGCATACAACTTTTGTATTTTCTAATTTTGTTACATTTTAATTTGAATATTTATCCCAAAATATTTTTGAACCTAGTCATTTGATTCTTTAAAAAAGATTAGACTGAAATATGCAGAAGTCGCTTTAGCCATACATTTTTAAACTGGAATCATAATTAGTCAGAAGGGGAAAATCATTTTAGTGGAAAATAAAATTAAAAAAAGCTAAACATTAACTGCTGAAGTTTCTTTTTGCCCTTTGCAAATTCTTTCTACATGATATCATTTGCTATGTATTTTTGAGTGCATATTTCCAAAGAAATTACTTTTTGGCTTAATGTAAAATTCTAGGCAATTAGATGCAAAAGTGTAGTAAAGCAACATGAAAATTGCCAATTTAAACACAGGGAAGCAAAACAGTCCAGGAGTTAAAGTTCTGACAGTTATGTTAACTACACACTTGGCACTGCCCACTAGGTAGGCAGACACACAGGGCTATTTTCACAGTCACGGAGGAGCTCTAAGTGAAACAGTGTTGAACTTACCTTTGGTAGAAAAACAACATAATTTCCAGGTAATTTTCTGACTGTCCACACCTGAAATACTTTGCGAAAATGATGAAAAAATGTAAATGTCCCCAGGATAAATAGATCTAAGATAAATAGTCCGTGAGGCTGCATTTAGGCATTCTTAGGCAGGCAGACATGGAAGTGACATTTGATGATAGCCATTTCAAGGCTAGAGAAGGTTACTTCTTTACAAAAGAAATATGTAAATTATTAACAAAAGAACTTTAACATATATACAAGTTGATACATTACTTAACAAACCAAACTGTCCACACAGGTTACTTCTTGCAGCAAAGTACTGTAACCACCCAGCAAAGCCTAGAAGAAGCTGAAATATGTGTACAGCTGGCAATGTGATATTTTCCTAATCAAAGATCCTAATGTTTGTTTTTGACTTTCAAACACTGAGTTGCAGTATAGACGCAAATAACCAGAGAGACCTGAGTTCCAATTCTGGCCTGCAGTTGGATACTGTAAGGCAAGTTGTTTCTGATCCTCAGTTTCCTCATCTATAAATTTAAAATAATCCTACATTATCATGTTCTAGAGAAGAGTAAAGAGGGTAATATTGAAAGAATTACGCGTGCAAAGGGCCTGACATAGGAAATACAACAAACTGCAAAGTGAAATGGTGATTATCGTCATGATTTTTATTATAGCCAATAGGTGGCCGGAGATTTTTAAAAGATGATGTTCTGAGATTTCTATTTAAGGATGTGCATACGGTTGCCAAGAGATAGACATTCGAGATTGTGTAACAGGCTCTGGAAATAAGGTCCATGGAAGACTTTCCTACTCCACTGTTATTATTTAGTTTTCTCGTCTTGCATAGATATTAACTGTCCTGTTCCCAGCTTTCTCTCTCAAGTTTATTAAAAAAAAATACCTATTGAGAGTATTTACTGTGTACCTGACACTCAGTGGAGGATAAAGTAGTGAAGAAATAAACATAATCCCTGACCAGTGGGGTTTATGATATAATGGATGTAATGGTGGCCATTCTTGGCTTTTATGTTTGTTTGTTTCCTCCACCTAAGGGAGGGTAAAGGGCATGTGTGAAAGATAGAAAAAAATATTCTTTCTTTTTCTGCTAATTATAATAAAATGTTAGAAGTATGGGAGTGGTAGAACAGAAAATAGAGGAATTGTAATAAAACTCAGATATCCAAGTCCAAACCAAACTATCCAAATTTATAACACAGACCAAGAAAATAATCAGAAGTATAGAATTCATGCTCATTTCTATTGCCCTATCAAAGGGACCATTTTTATTTTCCATGCTCCTTCTGTCTTTAACATGCCTAACTGGGTATCTTGGGCTAGCTTGGTTGGAGCACAGATGTTATTAGTGCAGATCACTTCTATCCCTCTTTCCTCCACACACCACCTGGAAATCTACTTCTATTTATTTATATGTTTATAAGTTTTTGTGTTATGACAGGAAAAGAATGGGAAGGGTTTAGGGTAGAAAGATTTGAAGGAATTACTAGGCAGAAACTGAAGGGAAGCTGATATTACACGGTGGTAGTTCCCAAGTCATAAAAATTCAAATTTTTGCCTTAAGTGACTTATTGGACCAGAGGACAGAAGTTAAGGCCAAAAGCCCTGAAAAGTTGGAGACTCTAGTAGAAGACCTTACCCAAATTAAGCAGAAAACTTCGGGATCTCCCCTCTGGTAAGTCTGAATCAGAAGTGAAAGTCAAGTCTGGAATAAGAATCGAAGGGTTCACATTTTTCAAATCAGTTTCTAAGCATGATGTGCAGCACACGGTATAAGTTGGCCAAGTACAGGTAGAAAATTCTCTGTGAAGGGGAACCAACAAGAACAACCCCCAAAGTCTATGAATATTGGGACGTATCAGACACAGCCTAGAAAACAACACTATTTACTATATTTAAAGGGGAAAAGGTAAGTGTATGCAAGGAAACAGGTAACCATATAGGTGATCTGAAATATTTGAAAGAAATCAAAGGGGAATTCTATAAATGAAATATAGATAACTGAGACATAAAGTCAATAAATAAAATCAATACTACATTAGAAATAGATGAAGATAGAATTAGTGAGCTAGAAGAGGTCAGAAGAAATTATGTAGAATAAAGCAGAGAAATAAGGAGTCATGGAAGACAGTGAGGCATTATGACATAAGTTAGATCAAAGTCCTTGAAGGAGGAGAGAATGAGTTGAGATAATATTTGAAGAAATAATGATTGGGAATTTCCAGAACTGTTGAAAGACACCAATACTCAAATTCAAGAATTTCAACAAATTTCAAATCTATAAATGCAAAGAAATTTAGATATGGACATATCAGGGTGAAAATGCAGAATATCAAAACCAAGTGAAAGAATTTTAATGTAACCAGAAAAAAAAAAGATTGAAAGAAATTAATCTGAAAGAAGAAACATTTCATCAGTAATTGATTTCTCAACAACAGCAATATAAGCTAAAAGTGGAATGGTATCTTCATGGGCTGGATAAAATAACTGCAAACCTTAGAATTTTATACTAAGTGGAAATTTCTTTCAAGCATCAGAACAAACACTAGACGCTATCAACAGAAAAACACTAAAATAATGTGCTATCAGCAGACCCCATTAAAAGTAATTTTATATTATGAACTTTAACTGGAAGGAAAGTTAACCCTAATGGAAGGTCCAGATGGAAGAAAAAGAACAAAAACTTAAGGTAAATATGCAGATTAATCTAAATAAGCTTTCCTTGTAAAATCACATGTATTCCCTTATGGAGTAAGTAAATATGAACAAAATGTAGAGTTAAAATATTCTCCACCACAGCATATTTTTCAAGTAAGGGATAGAAATAAGAGAAAAGGGTTGTAATGCCATTATATAATTCAGGAGGTGTATAAAGATACCAATTCACTGTGCACTTAGATAAGTTAGGTATATGTGGTAACATTTCTAAACAAAGAATAGAAATAGAGCATGTAATTCCCGAAAAGGTTGTGAACCTATTCTTGAGTGAGACAATATTATTCAACCAGAGAAGCAGGACCAGTGGGAGAAGGTCGTATCAGGAGCCGCTGGAATCCCAGGGGCATGAGCTTGAAATCCACGTTTGGGAAAAGGAGGGAGGGGAGAGAAAAGGGGCAGAGAGAGTAATTGCAGGCCCAGCTGTTAACTGGAGTCTCTGATCTTCAGGGAGGACTTGTTCTTTCTTCTTAAAGAGAAGATCAAATCAGGCCAGGAAGGATAATATTCCATTTGATCAACACAAAATCAACTGATTTGGGACTTCAATCCTATGTGTAAATCCCTTCACAGCAGCACCTAGATTAGCATTTGGTGGAGGGGCTTGGGCCTGCTACAGAACAGCTGCCTTGCTTCTTCCCCTGTTGCTCCCCAAGACAGTCTCCTTGGGAGAATCTCCACCCTGGCTAAAACACCCAAGAAGTGGAACTCTGGAAACCGTGGTTCAGCTGAATGAATTTGGCGTATAACAAATGCATCATAACATCCATTTTAAGAAATTATAAATTAAGAACAAAATAAACCAAAAGACGAAGAAAGAAGAAATAATAGATATAAGAGCAAAATTTAATGAAATCGAAAACAAAAAAGTAAGAAGGTCAGTAGAACCAAAAATTGGTTCTTCGAAAAAACTGAGAAAATTGGCAAAAGAAGGGTGAGTTAGAATAAAGAGAGAGGAGTGAGAGACACACAAATATTTGTAAAGAATTGAGTCCTAAATGTTACACACTCTAAAAAGAGAATAGGGAATTTTATAAAACTTCTATGCCAATAAACTTGAAAATTTAGATTAAACTGATGAATTCCTAAATATATCTTACTTGAATCATGTTGGAAAATGGTGTAGTGGTGTCAACTCAGAAAATTGAATCAGTAGTCAAATATCTTCTGTGGAAAATAAGAATCTCCTTATGGTTTCTAGGAATGCTTACACCAAATATTTTATATATATATACTTATATATATGTGTATATATATATATATTTTTTTCAGTTTCACACTAATAAATACAGAATTTACAGAACTCACCTCACTCATGAGGCTGTCGTAACCTGATTCCAACTTTTACAAAACATTAGAAGAAAGGAAAATTATACACCAATACTGGTTACAACCGTGTACACAAAATTATAAAGCAAAATTAGTAAATCAAATCAGGCATACATCATAAAAAGGACTGTACATCTAATCAACTTTGGTTTATCCCAGGAAGGCAATGTAGGTTTAAATTATAAATTTGGTCTTGTATTTCATTCACACTAATATATTAATGATGAAAATTATACATACAGAAATATGATAAAATTCACTATCCACTTATGATTTTTTAAAAGTCATTTAGCAAAGAAGAAATAGATCATTTCTATTCTGTAGATAAAGAATATCTACCAAAAATCTACCACAAGCATCATAACTGTAAAATAGTGAAAGCTTTCTTTGAGTTCAAAAAAAGGATGTCTGCTTTTCTCATTCATATTCAATATGATAACGTGCTAGCTAGTACTCCAAGGTAAGAAAAAGAAAAAAATAAAATGTATGAAGTATGGGAAGTAACAAAGTGCATAATTGTGTGGGTAGAAAATGCAAATAGATCTATATCTTTTTTTAAAAATAAACAAAGATTTCACAAAGCAGTTATGAGAAAAAAAGGGAAATAAGTCAAAAAAGATGGTGGAAAATACAGAGAGTAGTAAGAATGAAGTAGCCTTGCTAGATATTACTGCATTTTATAAGGCTGCCACCACGATGAGGTTCAAGAGCATGCATACATGAAAAATGAAGAGCTCCATATAAAATCCAGACAGGTACTTAAATGCACAGCGCAATTTGTTAAAAGCTAAATGTGGCATTTCATAAAGTAGGAAAACGATTAACAAATGGTAAGAGAAATACTGTTTAGCCTCTGAAAAATAAAATGAACTTTAATTTCTACTTTATACCTTATATCTAATATGTCCCCCAAACATCAAAGTATCGATGTAAACAAAAGTACTAGAGGAAAACATGGGAGTTACTGGTTTTGTTTTTAATGATCACATAGTAAGGAAGGCCATTTTGGATATAATATAAGACACAAAAATCATAAAAGACTGATATATTTGACTACTTAAAATTTTAAAAAGCTATATTGAAAAAAATTAAAAATCTAAAAACAAAATGACAAACTGGGAAAAATTGAGACATGAATTAAACACGTGGCTTATTTCCTTAATACTTTAATATATGAAAGAGATTCTAAAAATTTAGTGAAAACTAACAAACAACACAGTTCACTAGAATCATAGGCAAAGGTTATGAACAAGAAGTTTCCAGAGAAGTCTTTCAGATAAGTAAAAGGGTGCTCAAGCTTTCTCATGTCAAGAGAAGTGAGAAAATCAAGGCAACAGTAGTTCACTGATTGGCAAAACCTGAAGCCTTTAGTGAGTGGTACACCCTGTCCCAAGGCTGTGAGAAAATAGACCCTTTCCCATGGGTGTAAATATCCATAATCTCTTTGCAGGACTATTGTATAATATCCATCAAAACTTGATAGGAATAACTTCTCTACCTCCTGATTCTACTATTTAGTATGAAGTCTACTGCTATACCCCCTATGGATAAAATTAGACATGAGCAAGAATAATTACTGTGGCTTTATTTGTAATACTAAGAGAATAGAAATAACTTCATGTAAATATAGATGATTGGATAATAATTATGGGATATTGGTTTAATGAAATATTAGGGATTCCTGAAAAAGAATAATGCAGTTCTTACATATCCATATGGAGTTACCTTTCAGATAATTTTGTGCATACATTGCCATTTGTGTGGGAAAATGTATGTGTACACACGCACACACAGGCACGTGTAGAATCTTCTGATTATCTCTGGAGAGATGCTCAGGAAAAGGATTGTCCCTATGGAGGGAAACCAGGTGCTTGGGAATAGCCAGGGCGGGGAAAATTGATATTTCTTCTATCCCTTGCACTTTTAAAATCTTACCTTTTATGTATTAATATTCACAAAATAAATATATCTT
The DNA here is from genome assembly GCF_949987535.1 of Balaenoptera acutorostrata. Classification (NCBI taxonomy): domain Eukaryota; kingdom Metazoa; phylum Chordata; class Mammalia; order Artiodactyla; family Balaenopteridae; genus Balaenoptera; species Balaenoptera acutorostrata. The sequence continues at coordinate 6,153,305 of NC_080081.1, forward strand.
TTAAAAGTTGATGTGATACTGTTTTTTTAGTCAAAAAACAGAGTTAAAATAAAAATACCTCCATAGTTATAAACTGCACACAGTGGAGAATATTGCTAGGAAGTATACCCATTTTATAGATGATTATATTAAAGTTCTAGAGCTTAATTACCTTCTCCAGGCCATCCAAATATTGACAAAGTTTAAATTTAAATTCATATCTCTCTACGAAATCCAGCCTCTTCTGTTATTTCATACCCCCATATTCTACTTTTTAAAAATTCTATACATTTGCAGCTTTATGAAATGTGGCAATAGCAAAATCCAACAGAAAAGAATTGGAGTTAATTGTTTTAATAAAATTTGACATGAATCCCCCAATCTAAATACAGTGTCTGGTATGTGGCATAGGCTCAGTATATATTTGTTAAATGAATAAAAGAATGAATGAGTTAGCAAATGAATGGTGCGTGTGGCCTTTGAAGGTTCTTGGTGTGGCGTGTGATATGGAATACACTTGAGAACTGTTTTTATCTAGTTGAACTGAGGCATTCTGACACAGAAGTATTTTTTCAGATTAACTGAAATTTGATACTGTATTTATTTTATGTAAATTCCCCAAATGAAAGGAAATCTTTTTCTCTCCCTGTCCATGTAAATTAGTAGGATACATCTATCTCAAATTATAGAGTAATATTTAAATGTATTTGTCGGTGTATTTATAGATACAGACACCAAGGTACAAGATAAATTATTTGAGCTTTTTATCCAGATCTTCTTATTGAAATTGTCAGTGATTTTTACTGTGAAGGTGTGGCAATATGACATTACCTCCAGAGAGCTCCAGAGCAGCAAAAGCATTCACAGATCCAAATGCAGCTCCAAGTGCCAAGAATATAGCTAATACATATGGGAATTGTTCCAAAAGACCCATATGGCAGTGTGAGTTGAACATCTTTTACAGCGGCAATTCCATTCTAGCCCAAGTTCTTTCCCTTAAATAGCACCTCCTTTATTTCCTGTAGTCAAAACTGGCTGTACAATCTCCACTCTTGCCAAAGTCTGTGTCTGGGATGTGCATCTCCAGGAACCAAAGCGCTAAACCTTTCTTTTCACTAGCCTGCTCTGCCAAAATCCATCTTGACACACCTTAAATTACATTAGATCAAAGGCTGAAAATTATGTGCCATCAGAAGTAGAAAGATAAAATGTTTATCTTCCGCATTAAGGGTGTACGATGTTTTTAAAGCACTTGAAGTTTGAGTGAAATATTATTAAACGTCTCTCCAGTGCAGCAGGACTGACTTCCATGGCGTAGTTGATGGGTATATTGTAATAGGCTGGTGGCAAATTCGAAGTGGCATATTCACTGTGTGTTTAGGATGTTTATACGTTCCCTGATTCTTGTGGTCCTCAGTCTAATTGGAAGTAAGGTTTACGTGGGGAGAACAGCGGGGCAGTGATACGCAGTACTATATACGCGAGTCCTGCCTCTGGCACACCATGGCTTTTAATGGATTGCTACGTATTTGGAAAGTTTTATAATTTCTCCTTAAAAAACAAACCCATAAACGTCAGGAAGAATATTTTTCCTCCTAATGGAGTTTGCATGCCAGGTTGCCTTGGCTGCTGTGTCTGTAGGTGGGCTGGGGTAAAGCCCAGGGGGATTGAAAGAATTTTTCTGAAATACGTTTCTTTTTTTTAGGACTGTTTTCTTAAGTAAAATATAAACAAAGCACTGTGTTTCAAATCGGTAAACAGGTTTCAAATTGGTAAACAGTTAACGCTGTCATCAAACATGTTTTGTTAAAGGGTCTGATGGAATTCTCTAAAATCCATAAATCTGAATAATCCACTACCCACTCAAATGTGCATTGAGATAACAAAATTAACAATTTGTGCTGTTGCCAAAATTACATTTTTCTCGTGATACTTAACTATTATATGCCCTTGGTATTTTTGCAACCTTAATTTTTTCTTGGATTATTATGTAGATTTAAAAACTTGTTAACCTTTGGGAATATTTTATATGTCTGTGTGCTACTTAGAAAATACATTTTAAACACAATAATCATATAATATTTTCTATTGCATGGTTTCATAGTAGGTAACTAAAATTAAAACCATTTTTCTTTAAATAATTAGACTGAATTTCAGGAGGTAAGAAGTTATCCTGGCATGAAATTCTCTGAAAAATTCACTTGAAAATAATTTTCATTATCTTACACTCTGAGTAGAGAAAATTGAAATTAGTTTGTTTTATCATTGGTTTCTAAGAACATACATGAGTTTACCTAGAATTTCTTAGGAGGATAAACGTATTCTCAAAGTTGTTTTTGGAAGCACATATTTAATGGAATAATCCATTTTTCATTCAGTCATTTATAAATTCAATATCTAACTTGGAAAATAATAATAAAAAACTTATCTGTTCATTTATTTAAAAAATACAGTTAACCTCCAATACACATTGTCTTGTATTATGCATAGAGAATTAAAAAAATATTGATGGCTCAGATTCATTTAATACAAATAGTGTTGAGATCCTATTCCATGAAGTTTGTTAGGTTGTCTAAAAGAAGTAAGGCCCACACATAATAGAATATGTCAAACTCAAAGAAAAAAAGACACCACCACCATGTATTTATTTAGCCCCTTTAGTATGATGCTTTATATGTTACACTGTGAAGAATGCTAACTATTTTTAAGATGCTTGCAGTCATGTGATGACAAGAGGTGCCCAATGACATAATCTCCACACCACATGGTGGTGAGTGCTCTGGGGCGTGTGGCTAAAGTGTTTCAGGGACATGAGAGACACCTACACAGAGAAGCTAGAAAAAGCATCAAGGAAGATAGAACTTTCAAATGTAGGTCTTGAGATTCTTTCTAAGCAAAGAACTAGCTTGAGCCAAGGCACGGAAGTCTATTAGAGTTTGACATATTTTGATAAATGGGGAAGGGAGGAAATTTGGTGTGGTTGGAGTCTTAAGTTTTATGGGAGAGAATGGCCAAGGATAAAACCAAAGGTGATGGTTGGTGGCAGACCTTGAAGGTTTTCCATCCATATGCCGAGAAATCTAGGCTTTACTTTTGGACCTGAGTGGGGGTGGGGACAGCCAGAGTTATTGAAGTGACAGATTCCATTTTGGTTTAGAAAGATCTTCTGCTGATTGAGAAAGAGTAGATTGCAATGGGGAGAGGCAGGGAGACTTCCAATTTCAGTGATCCTTGTGGAAGGCAACTTGTGATTGTGGAATTGGGGAAAAGAGGCAAGAGAGCTTGGGCAGGATTTGCTGGCCAGCTGGACTTCAGTAATGATACATGGAAAAAAGTCAGGGAGTAACAACCTGGGCAGTGATATCATTAGCCAAAATTGGGGAGTGTCATTTTTATAGAATGGATTCAAATAATATTGACCAGGTGAAACTTTAGTGAAAGAGCTGTGATTTCAGAAAACTAAGATTTTTAAATTCCAAATATAAAAGTTGAAAGTCATTTTAACTGTGGTTTTCCCCACAGAAACTGGTTTAAACAGTTAAAAAACCAAACCAAAACAAAAACAACCACAACACTGCATTTTGAAACTCTTTATCACACTGTTGGCTCAATTTAAATGATTTATCCAGCATATATTCATACTGCCTTTGATAAATCCCCAGTTAATTTTTTTGGGACAGCACAGCGAGGCGTTGTCATGCCTGAAGGGACAAGGGGTTGTCATGCCTGAAGGGACAAAGGGTTGGACAGAGATGAAAACTGGGGACAATGAGAGTGTAGGTCAGAAACTGCTGAGTGGGCAGGGGGCCTGCCTGAGCTCAGAGGGATGGGAGGGTGGGGAGGGCAGCCAAGGCTGTTTCCAGGCTGTCACTGGATGTGAAGAGCCAAAGCCATAGTCCAGAGGGGCCATTTGAGTGGCCTAGAGAAATACCAGCAAGCTAACTGGGAGCTAATAACTGTATCCTTGTAAATCTATGTCTGCTCTCAGAGAAACAACTTTAAACACTCCCAGCTGATGCTGGGTGGGAGCTGGTGTCTTTCTGTGAAATGTGCTCCACGTGAAACTGTCTTACTGCAAGATACTGTGCTAGTTCGTTCCCATTGCCTGGTAAGTTTGGGACTTATCTTTGCCAAGGGCGTGATCCCAAAATAGGGTGGAATGATATGAAGTGGTGGGTGGTGCTTCTGGCACCTACAGAGTTGGCCTCCTGAAAATCTCCCTGCTATTTGGACTGCAGAACTGTGAAGGGGCCATTCATCTGGTGAATTACAGCTGCAGGGCAGACGTGGACCCTCACCCAGGGCCTTCAGGAAAGTGAGTTCTGGATTTTATCCTGGGCACGGGAGAAACTGTATAGCAGTGCAGAACTATGGGTAACTTTTTCTTTACGCCTATCTGTACTTCTAATTTCTTTGCGTATTAAGAGTGAGAGCTACTTTTCCTACTAGGCTAGATCTTACTTTACCATTTTTAAATGTGTTAAACTATTGGTGGGTCTCCCCTGAACGATCACCGGGTTTTCCATGCGCCCCTGACGTTATGGAGATGGTCTTCTAGAAACATTCCGTCTGTGATATCAACCCAATTAAAAAGCAAAAACAAACAACTAGACCAGACTTTTCAAACCCTAAAACACCAAAAGTTCTCCTTGATCTTTTAGTGAATGTGAGTTATTTAAATTAAAAATTATTTATTTGCTGTTAAATAAATTTTTTGCCAAATAATCTGACTCCGTAATGCAGTGTAGTTACAATCCTGTGTAGTTAACCTTGCTTTTCTCTGGAGTCCCGTTCTTTGATTTTATGAGTTCTAAGATGTTAATTTAATGTATTGTTTTGATATCTTCAGTTTGCTTGAGTCCAGGCAAAATGATCCACAAAAATCACAGTCAAGGAATTCTGAAGAGCCCTTCAGTAAGACCCCAATTCCTGGTTTGGGTTGGCTTAGAGCTGCTAGTGAAATGAATGGTCTTTAAGGGCTTTTACAGAAAGTTCAGTCTATGACTCACACTAGTATTGAGAAACTTCCTTAAAAGTCACTCCCTGAGACTGTAATGTATCTTCCACGGTCACTGCTGTGTAAACTTACACCTTTTTTTCTCTCCAATTCGCCATTCTTTGGCATGGTATTTCAACTTCTAAGTCTACAAGGGCTTAGCATACAATACTATATTGTTATTTACACGTTCTTATTTCATTATGTCTTTCTACTAGGATTATTTTCTTGATTTGTGATTAACTCATCCAAAGTGATTCAGGAGCCTTTTTAACCACATTGTTACATGTTTTAATTTGAATGTGGTGTTTCTGTATTAGAAGCGGGGAAAGGGCTGACATTTAGAGTTTAAAGAACAAAGTTTGAGTCCATTTCTCACCTGGCAAGCCAGTTATCTATGTTTAAAAAACTAACCCCCGAACACAGTGGTTTTAAAACAACCACCATCTTACTATAGTTCTTAATTTTGTGGGTCAGGAATCGGGCAGAACTCAGCTGGGTGCCTCTTCTGTTCTGTGTGTATTCGTGGAGGCCGCTTAGAGACATATAGGTGGTGGATAGGCTTGTCTGGAGTGTGTGCAAGATGGCTTTGCTCATGTATCTGGCCCTTGGCAGGGATGCTAGAAGGTGGAGCTCAGGGAACTGGTACCCACCGCACCTACCTGTGGCCTCCCTAGCGTGGCAGTCTCAGGCTGATGGCACTTCTGCAGGACACCCAGCGAGGGTTTTCTAAGACCACAGGTGCAAAAGTGCTGCTTATGATTAGTCCTGCAAGTGGCAGAGAGTTACTTCTGGTGGATCCCATTGGATAAACATGTCACGAAGGTCAGTTAGAGTCACTTCTCATTGGGAGGATGAGCAAAGAATCTGTGCTATCTCTAGTCTAACATACCTGGCTAATTTTTGCCTGGTATGATTTTTTTTTTCGTAATCTCATTTTCATGATTTTTCTTCAGTGAGAGTAAAATAGTAAGTGCCAACCTCATTGAGTTCTTATGAGGATTGAATAAGCTTCATGAAATTACTTCTTGAATTGTTATTTGCATTCCTTATTAATTTGTTCTTATTGGAATCAATTTTGTTTCTGGTCCCATTTTTAATTATTCATTATTCTGAATTTGGATCTCATCCTCAAGTTGGGACCGTTTTACCTCTTGTGGAAACTTGTATTATGTCCCCAGTTTAATAACATCCTTTTCGATGCAGTCTTCACTGAGCGGGATCTGTATGATCCCCTGGTGGGTCCTAGAGTTCTAATTATGTCTGCCCACAAGTTAGATTTCTGTCTCCACCTACCCTTAAAAATATGTCATCTCTATTACACAGGGAGTGGTTGATGGCTTTGAACATACTGTTTTCTCTGGAAGAAGCTCTCTTCTTTCAGATATCAAGTGTCTCTCTCTGTTTACTCAGATCTTTTCTCAAAAATCATCTTAGCTGAGAGGTCTTTCTTGAGCACCTTGTCCTAAACAGCATTGGCCCTCATGCCCTGTTGAGTTACTCTCTATACTTTTATCCTGTGTTATCCTTTTTTTTTTCAAATCACTTTCACCACCTGACATAATGTGAATGTGTTTATTTATTGTATGTCTTCACCAACTGAATGGAAATTTCATGACAGCAAAAAATGTGTTTCTTCACCTCTGAATCCATAGGACACAAAACAGTCTGGCACAAAGTAAGTGTTCAATAACCAAAATAGATAAATGATTGAAAAAGATTTGGGGGATGAAGCTCACACACAAGAAGCTAATACAATTACTAAAAACTCCTTTTATGTAGGCCAATAGGTATCAAATCACTGCTTGTGAAATTTTATTTCATTGGCTATGATGTATTTCCAAAATAAATTTAGATGTGTCTGTATAAATAGAACTGAACTGCAGATTGTAATCAAGATGTTCTTCTTGCTCGTTTTCTCTTATTTTGACTCTTTATCATATTAGCCAGCCCTGCTCCCACCCCAGAGGTTACATGCTTGGCTTGGGATGTGACCTCACCCATACCCTCAGAACCGTTGGTTCAGTGGTCGGTTGCACATCTGTCCCGTGATGTCCGTGGTCGAGTGAATGTTGTGGGAAAATCCCATGTTTGGATAATGATACCGCAGAAGGCAGCATCTTCAGAGTGGTCTGGCTGGCAAGGCCCGGCTCTGGCGTGACCCCAGTTGGATTGCCCGGACTGCCTGCCAGGTGGAGCCGTCAGTCCCCTCTGAGCAGGGAACTGGCGTGGAGAAACATTTGTCTGACCAGTTCTACCACCTTAATGTGGGTTTGAGTCTTCTGTTTGCATGTAAACTAAAGAAAACAGGAAAAAGCCACGTAGAACCAGTGCCTCTCATCAAGGCATATTAGTGGTTGCTTGCCTTTAGTCATCACAGCGACGCTTCACCTTCTGCGTTTTCACATTTTTGTTGTCTCATAGACAGAGGCCCCTCAACCATAATGAGAAGTCATGATAATTAACCACATGTTCTTCATTATGCCCTGGGCTTTGAACGTGTCTCCCCACAGCTAGTAGACATTTCAGCCACATGTAGGATAAGAAACTCCAGGATTTCAGAATCTTTTCTTTTAAGGAAAATGAGCAGCATAATTTTAAAGCAGAAGCGTGAAATGCGAGGGATTGCAAGTCTCACCGAAGTGGCAAATAACACGCTCCATGTTGAGTATCTGATGTTTGCTTTCTGGTGCGCTTTTGATCTCAGCACACCTAGCAGGGCTGGGGTGGATGGAGTTTTGCTGACTAGTTGCATCAGTGCTAAAGATGAAAGAAAACAGTCTCTGCATTCACCCCGGTGTTGATTGTCCTATATATAAGAAACTAGTCAGTTAACCTTGCCTGTTGTCATACTGAGAGCTTTATTAAAAATAAAACAGTGCGTGCCAGGGTAGCTGAATGTGGAATTTCTGCTTAGATGCCCACAACTCTTTCAAATACTTCATTAAAATGTGCACGAGGACTCCTTCAGTGCTGTGAGCAAAAATATTGTTATGGAAACTGAGGTCTGTTATCATAGCTACGGTGATTTGCAGTGATTATTTAATAAATGAGTTTATGTTTGAAAATATCCAATGTGATAATATGAATTTACACCCTCCATCCTATTTCTTTTATTTTGACACATATGGAGGATGCTGTTTTGTTTTGACACCCAGAAGAGATGCTCTTTTTGTTAAAAATCGCTGAACAGTAATGAGCTTCTAGTTAACGATCTTACCAGATTTCCCTAACATAAGGAAATCTGATACTGATGAATCTATAGCATTCTACAATAAGTAATCTTAGATGTGTGCGTCATTTCCAAGGGGGTTTTTAATTGGCCTTACCGGGATTCGTCAGAAGATTTACTGTGTAGGTCTTGTCTGGATACAAAGTACATCCTGCAAGCCAGAGCAGGCTGCAGACCATAGTGTGAGGAGGGAATGATATTCTACCACCTACGTGACACCCTCTTCAGCTTGAGAGCAGAGCCCCTAGCAGTGGTAGCTTGTGCATGGGAACAAGCTACCATTCCTCTCTCAGCGTGATTAGAACTAGTCTTCCTCCTAAGAGGGCACAAGGGTGAACAAGAAATTTGAAGAGCAAGTGGTGTCCTGAAAAGGGCGCTGGGCTGGAATCTAGAAGTCAGGCCAGCTTGCAAACGGGTGCTGCTGGGAGTGTCCGTTCAGGTCTCCAGGAGCCCCTTTTCCAGGAGCAAAATCAAAGGGCTGTTCAGAAATGCTGGAAAGACCCTTCCCGCATCAAAGTGCGTGTGATTCTATGGATATGGTTTTATAATTTCATTTTACCGCTGTAAAGGAAACACCTGTGTCTATGCTGCTGGGGAGAGAGCGCACATCCTTTCCCCTCCTCATCATAATCCGTTATCTGTGAAACAGCAAATAAACCCATTCAAAGCTCTGCAATGGAAAGTTGTTACCCAGGGTTGCCTAATCATTCCTTCTCTTTAATAGGACAGAAACATCATATCCTGTTAGAAAAACAGAGAAGTGTGTCTTCTATAGTCAGAGTACTAGGATTTAAAATTTAGCTCCAGTATTTATGTGTTGCAAAACCTCATGCAAGTTAATCACTTTTTCTGTGCTTCAGTTTTCTCACCTGTAAAGGGGATAATGATAGTATTTACCTTTTAGGATTATGGGCGTTGAGGAAAGAATCCCCTATGAGGAATGTAGAAAGGGATCAATAAAATATCAGTTATTCTTTTGATTTTCTTGAACAAATTAGAAACTGGTATGAAACTAAATTAATAGGAATGAGCATTCTGAGGTGCCTGGGGGTTTATCACAATGGTTAGTCAATCTTATCAGATAAGAGATAAAACAGTTTATTAGTGACTGTGTTAGTCAGCTCAGGCTGCCATAACAGAATACCACAGACAGGATGGCTTAAACAACAGAAATGTATTTTCTCACAATTCTAGATGCTGGAAATTTCAAGATCAAAGTGTCCTCAGGGTTGGTTTCTGATGTGGCCTCTTGGCTTGTAGAGTCACCTTCTCGGTAAGTCCTCACACGCATGGCCTTTCCTCTCGTTACCGAACTCAGGTCTGGCTGCTCGCTGCTTGAAAGCCAATACTCAAGAGACAAGTGTTGGTAGAAAGGAAAGTTTGCTTTATTCCAGAGGCTGGCAATGGGGGGAGAAGGCAGACTCATGTCCGAAGGCCAACTCCCCACCACTGATCTGTCAGTGGGCAAGAGCTTTTCAAGAGGAGTTTCAGGGGTGTATAGGCAGAGGAAAGGGGCTCTATGCAGAAACAGCACAGTCTGCTCTGACTCTCATCTTGACATTGGTCGTCAGTGGTCTGACCAGCGTCATCGTGATTGTTTTAGGTACGGTGAATCTTCAGTTCCAGGGTCAGTTTGTTCCCATTTCCCTGAGGCCAGTTCTCGGAATTGTGGCAGCTTATGTCATGGCTACAGTCTGGTCGTCGTGTAGTTAACTTCTTCCACCTGGCGGGGGTTTCAATGTCTTTAGACAGCTCACAGGATATGGCTCAGAATATTATCTGCAGCCCTTGAGGAGGAGCTAAAGATCATTAACTTTGTTTAATGACTAAAGTATTAATATTTGGTCTTGTTTGACTGCTTTCCTTTACTTCTGCATTTTCTCACTTCTCTGATTAAATTTATTCTTTGACTAAAGTTTTTCTACAAACAAAAGAGAGGTGGAAGACATGGGGGTGGGGTCTCCTGGGAGGGCCCATAGGGTCCTGCTCTGTTTCACTCTGTGCATGTGGATAGGAAGGTGGGATCTCCAGTGTCTCTTCCTCTTCTTATAAGGACATCAGTCTTATAAGATTAAGGCCCCATTCTTGAAATCTAAGTCAACTTTAATTACCTTTCTAAAAACTATTTCCAAATACAGTCACACTGGGGGTTAGGGCTTCAGTATATGAATTTGGGGGAGGGGGGGAGCACAGTTTAGTCCATAACAGTGACATTTCAATAGATACAAAATTCAGAAAAGACTGCTGCCTTGTCTTTACCTCTACATAGTTTCACAGCATGTGATAAATGGTTAGCTTCTTCCTTTTCATTGAAATCAAAATTATATTGGAATAAGGGATGACCAATATGGGCTTAACATGTTTCCACTTAGACTGATAATGTCTTAGCAAAAGACAAGACTTTGATATTCCTTAGAAATTTGTCCAGAGGTTGACTAATATTTTTATTTTAGCTCTCTCAGATATGTTTTAATAAACTGTTTTTGTTATTATCTGATAATAGTCAATGAAGATAAATTGGAAAACACAGATCCATAGATAAACGTGTAGTAGAACGAAAACCTGTCCTTGTCACAGTACTCAGAGGTAACTCGGGGTTATTGTAACATTGTCCTTTATAGTGAATCGCAGCCGTTATGGCCTGTTAACTGAGGTGAAAATCCTGATAAGAGTATAAGCTGTTGGGTCAATGCCTGTGTTTGTTTTTGAGGCGCGGTGAGTTTGATATACCATGGAGACATTTAAGAGATGTGCACAGGGTGTTGGGCTTCTGAATAGGGAGACCAGCAGCTTGGAGGAGAAGGCTGACTTGCAGACAGACATTCGTGAGCATCTGTATATGGGTAGTAATTGATGTGGATTCCTGCATGTGGATGAAGTTGCTAGAGGATATACATCCAAGAGGAGGGGTCTACTGACCAACGTCAGCACTTTGGGCACAGTGCCTCAGGCCCACAATACTTTTAGGGACCCATGAAAATATTTCAATTTATTTTAAAATCAAATGGAAAAAGAAAAAAAAAAATAGGATCAAAGAAAATGTCCTAATTTTATTTCCACGTCAGAATAAAATGGCATTTTCAGGGGCCATAGAAATCTATTAAATTTTGCCTAAAACAGAAAAAAAAAATAAATGTTTAAGTGTTTAAAAAATATTTTTTAATATTGATAGTATTATGGTAGTAAGGTTCAATGAAAGCAAAAATTCTTAGGGCCCACGAAGTTATATTGTGGCCCTGGTTTGATATAAACCTGGAAAGAGCAGTCTTAAAAAGATTCTGGAAAAAAAAAAAAATTTTTTGGAAGAAAAAATACCTACACAAATGTTTACAAATGTCCCAGGGGGCGACCACAGTTCGCGTTCTCATATCCCCCAGGCCCCGAGGACAAGCAGTGACATTTTTCTACAGATCTCTCCGGTCCCAGAAGGCAACATGGAGATGGCCCCTCTGCTCTGAGATTGTTATTTTCCTATTATACCTCAGTTACATTTATAAAGTTCTTTTTTTCATGCCAGCCTAAGTGGTTTTCAGAGTTATTAATTTTAATGTTTAATAAACCAGTTGCCATAGCAACAACCATATCACAGATGTTTTGTTAAAGCCTCTCCAAAGCATACACCTTTGTCAATATGTTATTTTGAACATCTCAAAGGATAAATACTTGAAAAAGCCAACGCATCTCTCAGGTTTCAAGCTCACAATTTGCATCACTAATTATATACTCTCTTCAAAGAATCAAAGAATATATAGTATTTAAGAGAAGGTTGATGAGCTGATTTCAAGAATATAATACAGGAAGAGGTCAAAATAAATCTTCTCACTGTTGGAAATGAAGTGTAAGATCAAGAAATTAAAAGTTATAATCATGGAATATATATGTACATATATGTTTTTTTAAATGTTAATTATTAACCACAAGTGCCACAAATGATTCACAGTTTTTAACTCCATAGGTATTTTTCTCCAGTGAGTGGCACTGATTGTTATTTCGCTTGTAGAGTGTGGACTCCTGGCATGCATGGGTCACTGCCTGGGGAATTATGCAATGTTGGTTTACTTTCTTTATCCCTGTCTCTTATCTGATCTTGAAGTGAAGGCATTGAAACTATCTCAAACCCTTGATGAATTTTTCCAAAATCCAAATGATAATATTTAATAACCACATATTTTAATGACTAATTAAATGCTTTTGGCTCTGGTTTCCTTTTCTGTTTTTTTTTTTATTAAGGATTTTTAAAATTGCTTTTTTATTAACAGAAGGTAATAACAAATAACATTGGCTAAACGTCACTCTGAAACTTAGAAAAACAACAATTTTTTCCCTAATTTTCATCTGCTTCTTTGGAAAAACCAGAAGGAGAAACTCTGGGGTGACAGAATTCTTTCTGATCTTGACCCGTCATGGGAGCTTGTCACTGAACCATCTCTTGCCTTCACTTCCTTGTTTGCAGAGTCGGTGAGAACTCCTGGTTTATATCACGAGGTCCAAGTTAGGACAAATGACCATGAATTGTTTTCTGAAGGAGCCCCAGGCCTTCCCCTTCTGAGATGTGGCTTGGACATGGACGGCAGTCAGAGGTGGTTTAGACGGTCTGTGTGGGAAGTGAGTTTTTAGTGAATTCATGTGCAGAGGGTAGAGGAAGGGGTTGATGTTTCTCGTGAGAGTTTATGCACAGTTGTGTGAGTTAAGCGTTGTTCTTCCTCTTCCCCAACACTGGAGAGCCAGGACAAGCCGTGTCTTATGTCTCCCAAGGGTTGGAACCTTTGGCTCCTTCTGAATACCAGCCTGCCCTGCACTAACACCGGATGTTTCCACGACAGAAACTCCACATCCATCTGTGTAAGGATGCATGACAAATTTCATTTAGAGCAGCGGTGTAAGAGTCATATTCAAATGTGAGGCAAGAGTGAGACAAGGCTTTTATTTGTTCTTTAAGAAAAAATTATGTCTTTGTGAGTTTAAATCATCAGCCGTGCTGCAGGAAGAAAAATGGATTGTAGGCTGGCTTGGTTTCTTCATGACTGTGTGAAAGTGGGCCATTAAGATCTCCCTGAAAGATTACAGACCTGCTCATTAATTTTAAATCGCAGACCTTTGAATTTGGGTAACACGAACAACGGAATTTAAAATAAAAAAATTTTTAAAAAATGGGTCCCCTACCATCCCTGAGAGCCCTCGGGCTATGTAAAAATATGATACACAAGACCTTGCTTTATTTACCTGGGAGAATGTTATGGTCTATTAAGTGGGTCCTTTAGTTTAACAGTGAGTTCATGGAATGCTTTCCAGTCAATATTTGTAGAAAAGTAAAAAAAACAAAATGGGCATTTTTTTAAATCTTCTTTTTAGATTTTATGTTTTGTGGTTGGGTTGCTGTCTTGGGTGACCAACTGTTTCATAGGTCAAGATGTGGATTCGCTTCTTCATTGGGGCCCACGTGACACCACTGACATCTGCACAATCTGCATCCTTTTCTGGCTCCTCTTTGGGATTAAAGATACATGTTTGCAAGATGAGAAGCAGGGATGACAGCGATCGTTTGCCCTGGGGAGCATAGTGATGCTGATTGGACCATTCCTGGCTTATGGCCTTCTAGCATGGTGCTCTTTCATGTTATTTCCTCATAGTGTCTCTATGAGATATATAAACCACAACCAAAATATTTTTTTTCCTAGCTCAAAAAAAAAAAAAAAACAAAAAACCGTTTAAAAGATACCCTTCAAAGTGACAGTACTCTCAGTTGAAATATTTTTGGAAGAAAAATTAAGTCTTATTTTAGGTTCACTTTAGAAAATTTGTTTTAATGTTTCAAAAATAGACAGAAAATAGGGTAGATTCTTTTATCTTGGAAATCTGAGCTCTTTGCCTCAGAAAATGAGGAAACATTCTTCTGCTTTTCATCACTTACAGTGATACTATTGATATTATTTTACACATTTTTTTCTTTTTCTCCTTTATCAGATACACCATACGCTTCCTGAGTATATATTCCAAACTACTAAGAACATGTTTTTCCAGTTTGCTTAATTGTCAGTATAATTATAATTAAATAATTGTCTCCCCCAAAATGTTTGTTTAGGCAACAGATTTCTGCATATTTGAAAACCTAATAAAATGTGTTATTTTAAAGCTCTTCACTCCAAATAGACAATTCTGCACTGTCGAGTAGTTGTTTAAAACCAGATAAACGGTTTGGCTATTACGTAGAGAGAAAATAAAAAAGCATGGCTTCTGATGGATATTGTCAATGTAGTAGCCGCCAAGTTGAAGATGATGAGGGAGTTGTTAGCTCTTACTTAGGAAACTTTCAGGAAGGTCTAGAGCTGCTGGAAAACAGGATTGTCCATGTTGACCCTTGGGAGTAAGTTGTCTTTCACACCACCTAGGGTCCAAACTTGGGGAACGTCTTCTGTATGTCAGAACATGGTCGACTGCCATTTTAAATTGATTATTGCTTATTTCAAGTTTATGATGCCATTTCTGTTTTCCCTGCATTTCCAAACTTCCTGGAAGACGTCCTGAAATCATTCAAATTTATCCTCATTTTTTATGCCTACTGACTAGTCACTCAATCCTTAAATAACCACTTTCAATCTAGAGTTTACCTTATCCTTTTGCAGTAACTTTTCCTAAGTCATCAAGAATAATCTTATAACAAGGTTGGGCGGCTTTTTTTTCATGTTATAATTCACACCCTCTCTGAAGTATTCCGCTTCATTTGTTGAACATCTTAGGTTCTCCCGGTTTTCGATCTGTGTCTTTGAGCACTCATTCATTCTCCCTTTTTTCTTCCACTGCATTTCCCATCAGTGTCTCTTTTGGAATGAGTAGTTTAATCTCTCTCTCTCTCTCTCTCTCTCTAATATATGCAGAAGAAATACATAAGAAGAAATGGAGTGCAGTTAGTTATAAATGTTTAACTATAAGCTAGTTTTTTAATCTCCTTACACTAGCTGGTATGCTTGTTATAAAATCCAGCTCATTCCCTATGTCTTTATTTGCCATGTGAACTATTAAGGACCTAACAGAAATAGAGGTAATCTAAAACCACAGAACCTGAATCCCTCGCTCCCACACAGAGGTGGCCCATGGCTTTTGGCATCCCTTTAACTTGTCTCTAGAGTTCAAGTCCACAGCCAATAGAAGAAGCCCCCTGGCTGGAGCCTGCATCCCTGTTCTGTACAGTGTGTTGAAGAATACACATTGCACCTCTGCCTCTGGTATGTTGGAGCACATTAAATGTCAGCTAGTCATAAGGCAGAGGAACACTGCAGGAGAGGATGTGCTTTCTCTGAGTCATGCTGCTTTCAAATGAAATGGCACTGATTTAAATCTGCATGGCAAACTTGCCTGAGCTAGAATTTGACCGGAACCCTAGGGTTAATAGCTTTGCTCTTTGAGAGAGCTCCAAGCTATTTTCATTCCAGGCCACTTTTACATTTACATAGTCCATATCACTGAAGCCCCAAGGTACTTTGCCAACAAGAAGCAGATATTTACTTAGTAAAGTTAATGTACCTCCCCAATGCTTTTTAGCCTTCGGGCACATTTTCAGGTAATAAGAAAAAAAATGTATATATATATATATTCCTTTTAGTTTCTAAAACAGAAAGAATAAGGGGATATAACCAAAAGCCGGATATGCTTAAAAAAGATAATTACAATGGTAGGTCCATTTAAAATCTCATGACAATCCTTCCATATTTATTATTCCAGTATTTTAATTCACTCTTATGCCACTTAAAAGAAAGAATAAACATTAAAATCAGGAGAAATCAGCCAGTGGGCCGTAGCAAATGTGTACTAGGGTATGCAACCCACCTCGGGACCACAAGCACATGATAAATTAGATAAGGCCGAGAGATCTGAGCTCAGATCTGAGCTCCTAACTTTTAAGTAGAAGTTCTGATCAATAACAATTATGGAGTGTGTCAGTGGCCATGAGTCAGGATGCTTCTTGTTACAAGTGAGAGAAAACCCAACTTAGCTCCGCTTAAGCAAAATACAATACTTTATTGGCTTGTGTAACTAGCAGTTCAGGAGGAGCTGATTTAAGAGCTCAAAGATCACCACCAGAATATAGTCGATCTCATTTTACATTTGTTTGTTAAGCTTCATCTGTGTGAACTTTATTGTTAGACACCAGCACCTACGGAAAGAGAGGAACACTTTCCCAGTGTCCCCAACTAAAACCCCAGACTGGAGTATTAGAGGACCCCAAATAGCCCAATTTGTGAAAGTGCCCACTTAAGAACCAAGCATGATGGCCAGAGACATGGAAGGTGCTGATTCTCAAAAGTGACATCAGACATCATGTCTCCAAGTCAATGAGAATGATGTTGTCTGGCCTCCACCTCCTGGGGCTGGGGGTGCAGTCTGCCTGACCCTACCGGAGAAGATGGTGGTCACCCCAAGCAGCGTGCGGGTTTTCTGTTGCCACAAGAAGCTTACTGCTGGGGCCAGAAAACATCAACATTCATTATAGACAATAATTAATGAAATCCACTGACACTTCTAGCTCAGCTGGGCCCCAGCTGGTTGCCATTGCTACTTTGTAAAAATTAAGACATTAGCCCAGTTTTTGAGCACTTACTGTAAACTGGATCCTATGTTAAATAATTTAGTGAGATTTTTCTAATTTATTTCTCACAGCAATCCTGTGAGGTAATTATAATTATTATTCCCTTTTAGAGCTAAGGAAACTGAAATGCAAAAACAAATGTAAGTAATATGCACAAGGTCACATAGCTAGTGAAAGGAAAACTGAATTTGGACACAGGTCTGATTACAAAGCCTGCATCTGTGCTCATAAAGAAGATAGATAGAATACTGGTTGAAAATGTAGATTCAAATCTAGTTTCCACCACTTAGTAGCTATAATTCTTTAAATCTTTCCCCTAGGCTTTGGATATTTCCTCCTGTAGCTAATGTCTGAACACTTAAAACTATTGTTCCTGTTAAGACAGGTACCTTCAGCGACTTGTGATTAAAAATCATCATTGGAGTTCTTGTGATTAGAACTCCAATGTCTATCAGTGTCGTTTTTTGCAAGGTGGTCATGTTAATTACTCCAGGGAATTTTACTTAAATCCACCAGCCTTCACTTCCAGTGTTCTTCCGTGGGATCCTTTTTTTCTTTTCTCTGGTTTAGCCTGACTCAGAGTCTGTGCAGTCCTCTATAAAGTGGCTTCTTCAATGCTGTATGTTCCTTGCCTACATACCGCCTGGTACTCAGTACCACTTTGTGCCGACTCTGTTCCACATCTACCTTGATCATCAGGCCCAACTCTCCCAGCTGTAGTAGCACAGTCAAAGAGAGATCCCAGCAGACCCAGTTTCTCTAGACCAGTCCTCTTAAAGGCACCAGGAGAATGAGAGTCTGCTTTTTCCTAGTCCCTGGTTCCTTCCAGGTAGTGATTTTAATATGTGGGACCAGAGAGACAATATGCAAATGCAACCACATGATTAAATATTACCCATGATGACTTGGTTAGATTCAGAGGGAGGAACAAAGCTCAGCACTATCCTAGCACACTTGCTCCTGCTCCTGCCTTAATCCCTAGCATCAGCTTCTCCCAGACTTCCTTGCTGGTCTTGCCTGAAGGTGGGGTTAATTAACCCTGTGTAGATCGGCCTCAAATCTCTCTTTACCTCATTTGCACAAAGCTATGATATCATTAAGAGGTGAAAGGATCCAGTTTAGCCTCAGTTGGATGCTCTGTTCTAGCAGATCAAGATCTAACTGGATTCTTGGCTCACCTCACTTTTGTGGTTGAAGACACTCTATTTATATGATCTATCCTTGACAAAGTACACTCTTCCAATATAATAAACTTCCTCCCAGGTTGATCAGTAGTGCCCCCTCAGATTTATGTGATTGTTGACAGATAGAATGCCGAAGTAAAGGATAAATATATGCAAGAGTCAGCAAAAAAATAAACAGTGCTAGGACAATGGATCACAACTCCATTTGTTAAGCAAGTAATTCTTGAGTATTTTGTATGTGATGTTAGACTAACAGACCCTTAAACATAGTAGTGGACAAGATAGACATGGATCTTCCTTCATGTCTTTGGTTGAATGATATGATATTGCTGATATTCCGTACATAAATGTCATTTTCATTTGTTTCAACTAATTGAAAGGGATGCTAATATTTAAATAGAGGACCGCAAAATGGGGTGACAGGAAGAGCAAATCACATTGAGTGAATCATAAATAATATTTTATGGTCCCTCACTGGCTCCTTAGCTTCAAATAATTTAATTAAATTGGACTCAGTTTCACAAGGAATCAGGAACTAAGATAGGAATCATAGCGGAGAGTGGTATCAAAACTATAAAGTCTGTGTATAAAAACGCATTTGCAGATATATTGTTCAACTCAAGAATTTGACATAGAACTTAGTGAAAGTCTATAACACTCTCCTGTCAGTTTTAAGAAAATAAATTATTTATTTATTAAATTTAGGGCAAGAAGTCCCTAAGCAATTTACCACACAGGTAATTGAAAGTAAACATATTGCAGATTAGTATTTCCAGTGTTTGACTTTTTGTTCAATCTAAATTTGGCCATGCAATGCTGAGATGTAACACAATAAGACAGAGTTGCTTTTTTTGTTTTGTTTTCATTTGTTTTCATAAACAAGTTTCTGCATGGGCCTGAATATTTATAATGTGAAGGCTGTTTGGTCAAAAGCAGAAAGTATGTTTGAACTGAAGCAAACCAAGTTTTCAAAAGTACACCTTTTAAGATCACTGCCCAACTGTTTAATAAAACGACTTTTGCCTGGCCAAGCCTTATCACCTTTTCTAAAAGGTGAGAATATTCTTCTTGAATTGGAGACACGCAAATTAAAAAATTATCCTTCTAGACTAAAAAAGAGAAGACAATATATTATCAACTTTGGGTTTTCTCATAAATGAAAATATATTCCTATCTCATTTATTAATTATAGTCAGAAGATTATCCTTCATCTTTCCTTATCTCTGTAAATGATAATAATTCCAGAACTATTGCTACTCGATTGTTCTGTGAAAGCAAATTTATAAAGCCCACAATTATTCAGAAATAAGTTTTCTTACATGCAGATTTTTTTCATACCCTTTGTTCCCAATTTATATTTGGATCTGAAAATCGATAAAGTTACTAGTTTAGAAGTAGTTAACTGTGACTTTTTATTTTAGGAAATGCAAATGAGGATGCACGTCTCCATAGGGCCTTTTTCACATTCTTTTAACAACCAAATAATTCCCAATTTTCTGGTGTGTAAATTTCGTGTGATCAGTACAAATAAACAAAGGGACAAGATTTGGGCAGTCGAAACCCATTGTTTTACAATGTCTTTGTTTATAATCTTTCATAATTCATCCTTAGAAATGGCCTTCCTGGTAATTACTTACCTTTAATGTCTTCATTTTCATTTAAATGTTCAGTGATCAGGATAATTAGAATTAATTTGGCCTTGTCATTTTATGGAAATGGAGCTTCTGCCACTTATCAGGAGCTTCCTGCAGGCACTGTTACCAGAGAAATATGTGACTCCACCACTTGACACACTGGGTTACAGTCTTTGGTTAAAGTGGTAGCAGTAGGACCTGGCCTGACTCCAGTTTAAATTTATGCCATTTTTGATAGAGGATTGTGGGGAGTGAAGCTGGGAGCCTTGCTTGTTGTGGATGGCATTGTGTGTTATAACTCGGTTCTCTGCAAACAATGCAAGGAACTTCTGTCTCCATTCATCTGGCTATTTTACAGGCAGAGATGGACCCTGCAGTTAGAACAAAAGGAAATCTTCCTTTGTATTAAGATGGAAAAATACCAATCCTAACTTTTTTCAAGATTTTAGGTGGAATATAGGAAAGAAATGTGTCTGAGTTATTTTAAACGGAATTTCTTTTGTTAGAAAATTATGAAACCCCCAATTTTCATTTAAAGGGAATGAACAACTCAGAGTAATAAACCTTTGTTCTACTTTTCACAGTGGGGGAAAGAGTTTTAAAAGTTGGAATTAGAGAACTACCTACTGGAAAAATATCTTCCAGGTATCCTACAAAAATCATATCCTGTAGGATAAACAAGGTCTAAGGCTCAATGACTCCATTTTCCTACCCACAAAAATGGAGACTTAAGATGAATTGCCTTAGGTTCTTATTCTGAAACTGCCATTGTGTAACTTGTGTGAGAGCAGATTTTTTTCCACAAGTAAAATATTTGAGTGATTGCCCTAATGGGGAAATAATTGCTTACAGTAATTGAAAAAGGTCATTTTTCTTTCATAAAGTATCTCCACACCTCTAAAATTTCTACAGGATAAAATGAAAGTTAAGCTAAATAAGCACTAAGGTTACTTTCAAGTTATAAAAGTCTGTGAATTTCAAAATATTGATCAAGTACATATGCACTATGTCCAAAGCACTAATCTTTTAGTATAATGTGCTGTTTTTAACTTCTAGCATTCTGAGCTAATATGTAAACTTCCTGAGGTATTTGCACTATTGTTAACAAAGACGTAATGAAACCTACCTCATATAGTATCACACTGTTCTTTCACATTAGCTCAAATTTCTTAAAATCTATTATGCCGCTTTTACCAAGATATAAATTTAAGTTGCTTCACTTTATTAACAAAGATGAATTCTATTTTAAAATTATGATTGAAGTATATATATATATATATATATATATATATGCAGCCTTTAAAAAATTATGTTAAATTTTCCATGCACTACTATGTTCAGTATATAAAGGTGTTCAGTAAATGTTAACATCAGATGAAAAATGAATGCATATATTTCTTTCTTACCTATCTAACCAAGCTTAGCTAGTCAGTGAGTTTGTGAATACTTACTTTTGAGTATTAGCTTTTGCTCTTCTTCATACTAAGCTTATTTAATTTAATTAAGCTATATGAATTTTTTATATATTATTGTATATATGTATAAATTTTGTATATAAATTTTATACAAATTAATAGCAAATTATATTGAAATAATTCTTCATCTCAAAACAGCATCCATTTATACTGTAAAAAATACAAATTTTTTTTGCTGTCTTTTTAAATAAAGACTCAAGAATAAATTGGACAAGTTCTTTCTCTGATCAGGATATACAGACAAACTGCTCCCATAAATGGCAGGAGGAGATGAACAGACACCAAGGGTGGGTGACCCAAGGCGTTTCAGGTATCAGTGAAACAGTCAACAGAAATGTGGAGCGTAAGGCTTGGTAAAAATAGAAACATTGAAATCCATACTTTAGTCATTTCCTCTCCCTGATTTAGGTTTTCTTGGTTGTTTACGGGCACAGCCAACAGGAAGAGTGGAAGAGATAGCATGTGTGTGGCTGAGGTTGATTGTATACAATCAGAGTGATTATGTGGAAATCAACCGGAATTTTCTTCTTAGAACATGCTTGTTCTGTCATAATGAGTGACATTCGAGCTAATTTTTATTCATTGCTGTCTCCTTTTACAAAGGTCTTCATTTCCCTCAGTGTTACTTCATGTCCTTCATATTTTTCTGCATGTCCTGAAAAAAGGAGGAATAATTCCACATATTTTATTATTATTCTTAAAGTTATTTACTAACGTATTCACAAACAATGCAATATATTAGGATTTTTTTAAAAAATAATAAATCTGAGAAAAACATCAGCTGGGCACCACAAATTGTTTTAAACAGCTGTCTGGTTGGTAAAATGAGGTGAAGTAAGGAGGCATTCTAGAATTCACATGTGAAAGAAACCGTCAGTGAACTGTAGTTATCCTAAAGTTATTTTTTAGTGTGGGGGACATTTTAAACTTTTGTTTCAAATGTTGAGACTTGTAATAGGAAGAATTCTAAGAGGACACCGATGACTGAGACCTTGTTAATTATGCCCTCCTTTTAAGTGTGGGTGGGACTTGTAATTTGCTTCTAGCAAGTAGAATATGGCAAAGGTGATGGAATATGTTGAGTTATATGCAAAGGTAAAGAAATTTTGCAGAAGTGGTTAAACTCTCCCATCAGTTGACTTTGTGTGGAACAAAAAGGAGATTCTTCTGGGTGAATCTGATTTAATCAGGTGAGACTTTAAAAGAGATCAGAGATGATTACAGTGTGGGAGACAGGAAGCAGCAGAGGCTGTCTGTTCTGCTGGTCCTGGAGAAGAGGACACCGTGCACTCTAAAGCTGGAAGGAATTAACTGTGCCAAGAACCAAGTGCAACAGTCATCTGCACAGTCCTGGGCAGTATCTTGATTTCGGCCTGTGAGGCGATAGCTGAGCAGAGGACCCAGCCAAGGTGTACCTGGACTTGGGACTCATGGAAACATAGATAACAAATGTATGTTATTTCAAGTGGCTAAGATTGTGACAATTTGTTTAAAAAATAGAGAATTAATACATTATTTTTAAAACTTTCTTATTTCTAGAGATGAACTACTTCATTTATTCATTTATTCATTCACACATTCATATACAAATTAACTTTACAAATTGAATATGAAGCAAAAAAACAGTCCCTCCTCAAGGAGTTCTGTGTGTGCATGTGTGTAAGAGAGAGAGAAAGAAAGAGGGAGAGAGATGGGAAAGGAGAAGAGAGAAAGAAGATCATAATACAAAGAAATCCTCATGGTTCAAGGTCAAAATGAATGAGTATAGATGAGTGTATTGGGTGTGTACTTTTTTATTAAAAGGGATTTGTATTAAAAGTTCTATTTAGTAATTGCCAACGTCGTGCAATGTGTATTTCTAGGAATGAGTATGTGGGAATGGTTGGGAAGGATGAAGATGCCTAAAAGAGAGATTGGGATTATGGTAGGTTGTTTTCGCCAAGATCACTACCATGATGTCTTCTGTACCACATACTTTTTTAGAACCTTGATGTTATGATCCCGTCAAGAGGTAGAGCCTAAATCCCATCATCTTTAATATGCGCAAGTTTGTGACTCGCTTGCATACACTGTTGACTCTGAGTTTAGATCATGGAAGGTGATGCAGCTTCTGCCGTGGTCACTGGAATACTTGCTTTGAAGCCGCTAGCCACTGTGTAAGCACTCTGAGTACCTAGAGGACACTGCATAGTGAGGAAACCCAAGCTTGCTCAGGTAGAGAGGCCCTGAGACTGCATCAAGAGATAGAGCGGCTTCCACCTGCTTTACCATCACTCCCTTTTGCATTGCCCACCTGTTCCAGCCACCATTCAAACACCATCACAGGAAAGACTCTAAGCTGGAACAACCAAGCCAAGATCCTTCGCAGTTCTGGATCTCTAAAAGCCCTGAGATATAATAAAATTATTGATATTGTTTTGAAACATTAAGTTTTGCAGGTGATGAGTTATGTAGCAATAGATAACCTGAAAAGAGCTGCTCCTGCTGGCGATGAAGATTATGAACAGTGATTAACAATGTAAGCATGTTACTTGCTCTGCCTGCAGTGGGGTCTGTGTCACAACTGCAGGGGTTATTTAAGAGCCATTGCTGCTTGCAGCCGATTGCTTTCTGTGATACCTAACTGAACTATGTTAGCTTTGATTCAATGCTAGCTGCATTTCGGACCACTGATAAATATATATTCCTTTCTATCCTTAGCTTGTCTTAAAGCGCCATTTTATCCTTTCCTTGATTAACTTGTACATAAACAGAGAAAAGAAAAACATCACAGGGTATATTTGAAGGCATAAAAATCCTTAGATGCAAAGATCAAGTTACTGTTAAGGATGCTGTCATTTCCTCCACATGACACTAACTATATTTTATATCTGAAAATTTCAAGATTTTAACAAAGAAGAACTTCTTGCTAGAATATCTTAACTTCGAGGGAAAGGAAATTATAATCTGCCGTTTTTGAGAGCTATAATCTCTTTAGACATTATTTTAATTTTGATTGATTTATAATAAAAATAAGAGAAAGTATAGTCTCACATATCTGTTGTTTATGTAACTTTAACTTCCATAATCAAAGATGCTGAGTATACTACAAAATGTCAACATATTGTGAAACTTTATATTTGGAAGGAATTTAGATTTCATATACTCCTAACTCAGTGCTTCACATGTTAATGAGAAAATTGAAGTCCAAGACAGCGACTGAACAAAAGCCTCACATCTAGTCTGTGGTAAAACCTCAAATTTCCATGGCACGTGTCTTTCTCCATTACGGTTATCTGTGTAATTTGGCTTTCTGTGTAGATAGCTGCACACTTCCTCTGCTTCTTTCACTAATGAGCTTTTGAACTCTTTCTACTAACCTGCTCTTGATTTGTCTGTTGCACGATTTGTGACCTAAATGTGTTGTTCCTAAATTCATGAGCTGCTTGGCCGAGTAATCTAATTTGATTAGCCTGAGGATACCCTTTTAAGGCCAAGGTAAAATTATTTTGTATTTCTCTCGTAGTTTTTCAGAGGCAAGAAATAGAGACTAAGAAAGAGAAGAAGCCAGTTTTGAGTCAATTAGGATTCCACTGGACAAAGAAAATCTTTACAATCAAAAGCCACCAGCTAAGGAACAAGGAACCTTATTCAGTAGAAAATATCAATTACCTTTTTTTTAATTGAGGGAAAGTTAACATAAAACATTCTATTAGTAGTTTCAGGTATACACCGTAATGATTTGATATTTGTATATATTGCAAAATGATCACCACAGTAGTCTAGTTACATCCATGAGCATACATAGTTACAATTTTTTTTTCTGAGGAGAATTTTTAAGGTGTCTCAGCAATTTTCAAATAAACAATAGAGTATTCATAACTATAGTCACCATGCTGTACTAATATATCAATTATCTTGTCACAAAAGGTGTAAATGAAAATAATATAGGGAGGGAGAATGAAACATCTAACTGACAGTAAAGATTTTTTAAGTGATATTTGGAAATCCAAATTTTAAAAATATATTATGGAATTCTAATAAATGTTATAAATATGAATTATTTTGTCAATATTCCAATAGATGTGATAACACTATATTTAAATTCATTGAGTTGCCCATCTTTGCCTAGCATTCTGATGGTGTGTTATATGTCAAGCACAGCCAAGCTGCAGATGGAAATGCAAAGAACACACAACTCTTGCCCTGAAAGAAGAATTCACAGTTTAGCAGTCGAGGTGTGAAAGCATCTCATTCTCAGGCTGCTCTCATCCTCAAGAATAACCACCCCACCTAGTCCTAGCTTTGGTGCACTATTTGTGATTCTTTCTTCAGATACTTCCCACAAATATTTTAGATACTAAGGACTGCTGAAATTTAATCTAAGAAAAACAGTATTGGAGACAGCAATTCTCTCCCTAGATCTATCGGTTTGGTATCAGCTTTGGCTATTTACTGAACTTCTTTGAGACGTGAAGTACTAGAAAAATTACAAGACACTATTTGTGAAAAGCATTTTATAAACTGTTAAGGGCTACCTGGATATCTGTTATTTTTATGCAGCTGCTCTTTCCTTGGAGCCGGTGAATTTAAATGTTACAAATAGAATTTTTAACTATTTTTTATTGAATATAACATGGAAAATTATGCTTCAAAAAAAGATCAAAGTAATTTAGTTTTTCTGTCTTTCACAAAAGCCACGTGATATACACTGAATAATCTTTATGCAAAGATTTTGGGATATTAGTCTTACGGCACAAATTTAATGATACATCTTATGGCTTAAATTTTGATTTTCCCTTCAATGTAGTGGGAGAGTGAATTATTTAAGTAAAAATGAACATAGAGATGTTTTCATCAAACAGTACAGAAAATCCACACTCTTCTGGAGTTCACGGGGACAAAATGACCGTTGGGTAGAGGTTCTGGTGAATACCCAGTCATTTTTATCAGTAATGAATGTAAGCACATATAACATTGTTTCTCAAAAAACAAAGAAAAACAAAAAAACTTTCTTACATTTTTTTGATGAGGATAAAGCTTTCTTCTTTTTGTTTTTGTTTTAATAATTTTTGCAACCCAAATCATACTAAAATGGAAAACACTTCACCACACATTTGTGGACCCCAAGTATGTTACTGTGGATTTCTCTTCTAGTAAGACTGGGTGCTCTGGCCTTACTTTGCATTTCTGTCCCACCGAGGTTAGCCAAAGTTCACTTGCCTTGTCAGTTAAGTTTCTAAACCAGATGAGTTATATTTTCTATAATTGAGCTAACCACAGTTAATTGCCTAATAGACTATGCCCTCACACTAACTGGAAAAAGAATTAATTGCTTGGAAAAGAATGCATTATATATATTTCAGTCGTATCTACACAATCATACTAGGACAAAGTGACAAATAAAGGAATTTCAATGGTGACCAGAGCCAATGGTGACACCAGAGCCAGTGCTTAAATTAGGTGTGTACTAAAATCTTTTACCTTTTTTGGGCATTTTCAAAGGTTATAAATTGAACTTCTTGTTAAAGCTGACTAAATTATGTACTATTATTTTTTCATTTCATTACACAAGAAAATAATTTTAGGTGACCTTTGGCAAAGGTTTAGGTACAATTTAAGAAAATATTATTTGTAAAAGAAGGCTAGATTTTTTTTTTTAAACATCTTTATTGAAGTATAATTGCTTCACAATGGTGTGTCAGTTTCCGCCCTTAACAAAGTGAATCAGCTACACATACACACACATTCCCACATCTCCTCCCTCCCGCATCTCCCTCCCTCCCACCCTCCCCATTCCACCCCCCCAGGCAGTCACAAAGAACCGAGCTGATCTCCCTGTGTCATGTGGCTGCTTCCCACTAGCTATCCACTCCACATTTGGTAGTGTATATATGTCCATGACACTCTCTCACCCTGTCACATCTCGCCCCTCCCCCTCCCCCTATCCTCAAGTCCATTCTTTAGTAGGTCTGTGTCTTTATTCCCATCTTGCCACTAGGTTCTTCATGACCTTTTTTTTTCCCTTAGATTCCATATATATGTGTTAGCATACTGTATTTGTTTTTCTCTTTCTGACTTACTTCACTCTGTATGACAGACTCTAACTCCATCCACCTCATTACAAATACCTCCATTTCATTTCTTTTTATGGCTGAGTAATATTCCATTGTATATATGTGCCACATCTTCTTTATCCATTCATCCGATTAGATTTGTTTTTAATTGCAGGTTTTTACCAGTAATGATTTAGTCTTGTGTTTAAAAAAATATATTTCCTAGTTAAGGTATAATACCAGGTTTAAGATTTTTCTAAACTTTCTCTGAAAACCTGAAATACACATAAAAATAATTTGGCATTTACTACAGCCGTTTTTACTAGACTTTTCCCCCTATACATGAAGGGGTACCAATACTTTATTTTACCAAGCTATGATAATAATGCCAATGAATTTCAAATTTCACTAAGTATAAGTGGTATATTAAAGGAAAAGACCAAAATCATTCAATATATCATCTCTCCCTGCTATACTCTACCAAATTTGCTACAATAAATGGCAAGTTAAAAAATAAAACAAAAGCTTGGGTAATCTATTTAAATGTAATTGATAATCAGGTCAATCTCAAAAAATCTAGTGTTGGCAGTACTCTAAAATAAATATGAGCTTTCTAATGCCCTGAAGCCATTTCAACTATTAAATTATTTAGTCGAATATTTATTAGTTTACAACCTTAAATGAAGAATTCAAAACCCAGTGCTTTAGAAAAGGCCAGAGAAACTCAGATATATTAAATATATTTGCTATTCAAAAGAACTTCCAAGATATTTGATAAACCCGTAAAGCACAATAAGCATGTTCATGAATAGAATCCTATTCATAATTCTAGTGTGAAAGAGTCTGCTTATAAGGCAGAATAATACTAAGAAAAAAACTGTGAAGAAAATAAATCTTGTTTGTCACCTCCAAGTCTCTCCTTTTCCCCATTTTCCTACCTCTATAGCCTCCTCTTCTTTCTTCCCCAACAATCCTAGATCAACTTAAATTGATGCTGGCTATTTCAGTATCTCTTACGTGTATTAAATGTTCAACAAGAAAAAAAAAACCTTGATATTATTGGTCAAAAGGAGGCTTAAAGTTTACCTGTGGAGTCTGTGATGACTCATGTTCCTCCCTCTGTTTCTTTAGGATCAGTAGTTAAGAGTTTTCTGAGTGTTTCTAAAATAATTTTTTCTCTGTGCTCACCATGCCTGTAGATACAGTTTATTTAGGCAAAATGAACTAGAACTGCAAAGTCTCTGAAAGGAATCAAGAGTGACTCCAAGTCTTCTAACAAGAGTAACTAAAAAGATGGACTTGTCTCTGTACCTTTCCATTCTTTATCTTGCCCATAACACTCTAACTGCTCCCCTAGGTCCTGGCACTTTGCTCATCCCTCCATCTGGAATGTGGTTGCCCAAAGCATCCTCATCAATTCCCTCCCATGTCCTTCAAGTCTTTATTCAAATGTCACTCTCTCAGTAAAACTTGCTTTGCCACCCTATTTTAAGTTGCACTTCCACAAATACACATCCTGCCCACCTTCCCTGGTTGGTTTTTGTGCGTAGCACTTACCCCAATCTAACAGACATATTTTGCTTGATTATTTTGAATATTGCCTGTCTTCCCCAGTAGAATGGCAACTCTGTGAGAACAGGGATTTCTGCTTATGTTGTTTACAACTTCAACGAGAGAGCCTAAAAAGGTACTTGGCATACAGTAGATGCTCAAGAAATATTGGTAGATGCATGAATTAATTCAGGGAATTAGGCAAGCTGTTTACATACTCTGGTCTCTGAGAAGATTTGCAGGCCAGAAGAAAGATTCCTTTAGGGAAAATTTTATGAGACAAAGTAAAAAAACTGTCATGGTGTATCAAGATGAAGAGTTGTTTATCAACTTGGGTTATGATAAAGGCTTAATCGTAATCATAATCATAACTAGGCATTGGTTGGCCCAACTTATACAAGGCCTGTACACTGAGGGGCACTCCTCAAAGGCAAAGATTAGAAGGATGAAAGCATGACAACAATGGCATCTTACAGGCGTACCTTGTTTTGTTGCACTTTGCTTTGTTGCCCCTGGCACATATCGTGTTTCTTACAAATTGAAGGTTTGTGGCAACCCTGTGAGAAGCAAGTGTATCGGCGCCATTTTTCCAACAGCATTTGTTAATTTCCTGTCTCTGTGTCACATTTTAGTAATTCTAACAATATCTCAAACGATTTCATTATTATTATATTTGTTATGGTGATCTGTGATCAGTGATCTCTGATGTTACTATTGCTAAAAGATTATGACTCCTTGAAGCCTCAGATGATGGTTAGCACTTTTTAGCAATAAACTATTTTTAATTCAAGTATATACATTGTTTTTTTAGACATATACTATTGTATACTTGACAGACGACGGTATAGTGTAAACATATATTTATGTGCACTGGGAAACCAAAAAATTTGTGTGACTCGCTTTGTTGCCATATTTGCTTTATTGCAGTGGTTCTGGAACGGAACCCACAATGTCTCCACGGTGTGCCTGTATTTTCCTCCCCCCTATTGAAATTTCTCTCCCATCCTTCATTCTCTTTCCATAACCTTCTGTGCTGCCTACCGCTCACCAGATAACGTACAACCACATGAAAGGGTGTGCAAGATCGTCACTGGTTCCAACTTCTACCATTTTTCTTCATGCTCCCCCCAAATCTCCAGCGAGTCTGAACTGCTAGAGTTCTCTAAACCAAGAATGCTTCCTTCTCCCCACCCCCAACTAAATGCTTTTACGTTTTTATTCTGCCTAGAAAAGGCTTCTTCTGCCTCATTCCCTTGTGAATTCCAGTTCAACATTTAATGAGCAATCAAGTATTTCTCCTTTTGTGAAATCCCCGGTACATTCCCCACTCTCTGAAGAATGAATTACTCTCTCATTGGTTCCCCACTGATTCTTATAGTATTCAATATTTTATAATTATTACTGGTTCACGTGTCTGATTCTTGATTTTGGCTGTGATATGTCTGAAAGCAAGGGTATGTTCTTCTTTCTTTGTACAAGCAGAACCTGTCAACTAGTAATAACCCATGAAGTTTGATGAATAATTAGTACAAATGAATCAAAATGTTCGAAACTGATAATGCTTCTTTTAAAGAGACAGCTAACAGTAAATCTTCTGGAAAACTGAGCCCTTTCTGATGCTTGAAAGCACGTTAAGAAAGTGATCTTTTCTACTTGTGTTTGCTAGGATAAATAAAGGCTAACTGGGGAGATTAACCAGAGGAAAGATGGTAACCAGTGTTTTGGAGAAGGGGGAAAATGTTAAGTAGAATAAGAAGTGGCAAGCAGGGACAAGAAATGTGATGTGTGATAAAGTAGAAATAAGTGTTTGTGAAATACATAAGATGAACTGTGATACAGGCTTCACGAGAGTAGAAGATGCAACTGGTGGGGAGAGGCCGGTTGTTGAAGTATTTAAAACTCACAATCACAGCTCTTCTAGCGTGATGCAGTGCTAGTGATTACCAGTTGAGGCTACATTTGCTCAAGGTGATTGTATAATTACACCAAATTCAAATTCCGTATTCAGTTTTGTCATCGTGCCCTTGCTGACCACATGGAAAGATAAAGGAGACGGATGCACCGCAGAGCATCTTACAGACTGTGGGTGCAGCTAGCACAGCTTTTCACTTGATTCACGCTGTAAGCGTTAGCCTGAATACTCAATAATGAAGGCATTTATTTAAAAAAAATTTTTTTTTGGTTCCCTCTCATCTGGGTTAGAGTTTACCCTCCAGACGGCTAGTCAGTGGGACGGTGTTATCTGTTGTGTATCTGTTGGTTAATAAGCATCGAGTTCAGAGAAAAAGGAAACACGTTTAGGGCTGATTAATGTAAAGATACTCATTGCTGAGCAGTGTAATGCAAAGTAACTCCAGATTTTCAAATTCAATGTATTGATTCTTCCCAATGTCATGTTATTCATATTTGCTGAAGGATTCTTTTCTGAGTTTATACTTTGGAACATGCAGCTCAGTGGAAAGATGTGTGTTTATCCGAATAAGCTGGCTCTGATCCCAAATGGTATTTGTGCAAATCTGCTCTCACACTGGTATTAATTTATTAGACAATTAGAACATGGCAAATGAAATGAAGGTTGAAACTTGCCTCACATAGTTTTTTTAATTGTCTCTATTCACACCTACTCCCTCCATATACAAAATTCTTAAAGTCTATAGGGGTATCTTAGTACATATTTATGCAGATCAGTTTTTTATTTATGGAAGGGGGATCACTTGTTCCCCCAGGTGGTTGTAAAACTGCAATTTCGCTTTGACATGATACAAATTGGTTTAGAGAAAACAAATTATTCTAAAGTCTTTAGAAACTGAAATGATGCTGTTGGAGCATAGTAAAAAGATAAATCTAGAAGATGGCCAATTTTATCTTTCCAACACTAGATGGGCTTGTCCTGGATCATGCCTCTGAATTTAGGTCACTGATTTTTATCCAGAGGTGATTTTTGACTTGTAAAAAGAAATGGAAACCAAGAACTACCATAAAACAAGAATTGGTTTACACTCTTTTGAAATGTGTATTTATGCAGACCATGAAATAAAAATACTTTGTTCAAGAAAAAGTTAACTCTTTTTAACGCTGCTCTGAATGGCCTACCCAAAATAAAAATTTTAGGAGTGAATAAATAGTTTTTGTGATTTAGTCTTCTTCCTTGTCTGTCCCATAAACAGGGAATATTGGAGCATGGGAGAATAGCCAGGGCTTAGGAACTTTATTGTTTTAAGTAAAATTTTATTGAAGGTTTACCTACATACAGAAAAGGACACAAATAGTAAACCACAAGCTCTATGGATTTAAGGTGAACATAGCCATGTAACCAGCATGCCAATAAAATAAGACATTAATAGAATATTCCTAAATCCCAGAAGGTCCTCTCATGCCCCGTCCCAAAGATAATTACTATTTGCCTTCTAGCCTCATAGATTAGTTTTGCCTATTCTCTGGAAGACAACTCTTCCAGGCAAATAGTGTCAGTTCTATTTTAGAAGATTTTTGCATGTGAGTTTACATTCTCCCACTTATCAATCATTAGCCAAGATGTATCAACATGGAATCAGAGAAAAATCAAATGCTTCAAATGAGTTCCAGCATAACATGAGCTCTTTGTGATTTTTGAAAGTCCCCTGGAAGTTAAGAATGTCACTCAGGTTGTGTTTTGATGGCAGCCCAATCACTGATTCCACAACTTTTCCCTATACTATTCTGGCCCACCATTATAATTAACAGAGTAAAAGCTTAAATCACACCATGGTCCCCTAACATGTAACAAAGAAAGTGGAATACAGAGACGGGCAAAAATCACACCATGGTCCCCTAACATGTAACAAAGAAAGTGGAATACAGAGACAGGCAACAAGCTTTAAAGATCAGAAAAGAGGGAAACAATATTTAAGAATTACATGTAATTAGAGAACATTACATAACAACATATTGCGAGAGATTAATCCAGTCAGTTCAGACATGACGTTTATTTTTAACAATCAGTATTCGGTTCTCTGTAATCATGCCCCACAGTTTAAAGTGCTTAATGAACTCTTACTGGAAAGTGGCTATTTCAGGAGAGTATAATGACCTTTAATCACTTCACCCAAGCTATTAGTAAGAAAGCTTGTCAGGAAATGTTTTTACTTTTGTTATAAAAATAATTGAATTTCCAGTTGAAACAAGAAGTTTGTCAATATATAGCGCCCAATGTCTTAACCCTTCCTCTTTATGCTGTTTCTCTCTCTTCTTCACAGTGTATTATTGATGAATTTGAACAATTTCTGATTTTTTACCTGGTTCGAATAAGCTGAGAAGGAAAATAACTTCTAACTAAGCAGCTACTGAGTTCTTAGGGTAGATACTCTACTCGTAGTATCTCAATTAATCCACTCAAAAACTCAGTGAGGCAAATATTATGCCCATTTTACAGTTGAGGAAATTGGAGTTAAGGAAAAATACCCAGTTTACCCAGTATCATACTAGCATAACTTTCAGAGAAATAATTGAAACACAAAGCTATTTGACTCTAAATCCCTACTGAAAGATGCTTTATATAGTATTTAAGTCTTAGTATTACATTGAATATTGTTGGTTGGTGAACTTTCATCTCTTCCAAAATGAAACATATTTAGTATTGTCAGGGTATAACTAGTAAACAGTGTAGGGGTTGATGTCTTGGTCTTTGATTATCATTGCAAGAGAGTCAGCGTAGGGTAGGTTAGTGGTTCTCAAAGTGTGGTACTTGGACCCGTAACACCAGCATCATCTGTGAGCTTGTTAGACACACAAATTTATGAGCCCCACGTTGAATCTCTGAATTTCTGAGCATTGGACCCAGAAAACCATGTTTTCACAAGCTCTTGAGATGATTCTTACACATGTTAAAGTTTGAGAACCAATGACATATTTAAAGAGTTAGACTGTGTACCTTTGTATCCTGGTTCTACAGACTACTAGTTATGTGACACCGATCAATTTAGTTAACCTTTCTGAGTTTCAGTTTCTTCATTTATGAAATATGAATAATAATAGTACCTGTATGTATAAGGTTGCTTATATAACACACATAGAAAAGTGCCAGGCTAACTGCAAGCTTTGTAAGTGGTTAGAAACAAATATATATATTTTTGATAATGCAAGTAAGTAATTGGTATCAAAAGCATTCACTAAATAGCTCAATATTTTGGAATAATTTATTTTAATAATGGAGTCTAATAAATACTGAGGTTTTGAATAGGAATAAACAGTCTTTTTTAGAATTTGTTTCACATTTTAATATGTAAAACAGAAGAGGAAAGGCGATGGAAAGCTCATATAAATATGATACGGTAAATTACACTGTTTTATGAATATGATTTCATACGGAATTCAAAGTAGATGCAATTAGTGCTACAAATTAGAAATCGCAAATGATGATTTAACAAACACATGATTTAACAAACAAATCAGAGAAAAAATTTCAGATGAATTTAAATCGCTGTATGTAGATTGAATCTTGTGATAAGTAATTCTCCAGAGAAAGCATAAGATGTTATTCTTCGTTCCAAAAAGTAGGACAGCTTGGAAGTTGAGAACAATTATTGTAGAAACTAGAATTATCAATGAAGGCAATTAATAAACACCATAACATGCATTTAAATGTATGAGACTAGCATCTAATGTAATTTGCTTTTTATATACAATGCCAGTTTAAATAAGAGTCCTGCTGTATGGTTGCACCTGTGGGTGAGTAATCATAATATTTGTGATGGCAAGTTGGCCTGGGGACTGACGCAAAGCCTCTCAGCAAAAGAGCAGCAGATGGTGTGTAAACGCCAAAGCCAGAACTGTGCACTTTTGGGGGGTGTATTTAAGTAGCTTCATGTTCACGGCATGAAGTGAGGGTATCAGCTGAAAAAAACTTTTCCTTCCTCTAGTCCATATGCACCAATTAAATATACATCATTAAAGAGCAGTTGTGTGTGTCAAAGCCTGATACATAGAGAAATGAAGGGGAAAATTCAACAGACACAAACTTGTATTTCTCTTTATCAGTTCTAAAGGAAATAACAAAATACAACGGCAGTCCAGCTTTTAACAGCATTCCACAGGATAAAAGGTGCTTTTCCATGTACTCCTAAATGATTCTCACGATAGTGCCAGGAATTAGATATTACTGTTTTTCTCCCATTTTACTGCTCAGAAAACGAAGTGTTTGAGAATTTACATGCCATGACCAGGGTCACATAGCTATTAAGTGGCCTAGATGGAGAAGAGATGCCACCTTGGTTTTTGTACCAAAATCTTTGTTCTTACTATGCCACACCCTCTTTTAATCATTTAATTCACTTTCCGTTGGAATTT
Organism: Balaenoptera acutorostrata; assembly: GCF_949987535.1. NCBI lineage: Eukaryota > Metazoa > Chordata > Mammalia > Artiodactyla > Balaenopteridae > Balaenoptera > Balaenoptera acutorostrata. The sequence goes on from NC_080081.1 coordinate 6,188,299, forward strand.
AAATTGTAATGAAGAAAAAATGAATTGTGTCCACAATTAAGAAATACCTATTTTGCAGTTGTATCGGTAAATACAAAGGGTTTAAATCCACACCATAGAGAGAAGTGATCTTACCCTTATACTAACTTTTTTTGTCTGGTTAAAAAACTACATATTTCTAGTTAGGTTCACTTTTTGAAGAGGGATGATCATCTTCTACTGGACTTAAGGGGGTTAAAGTCTCCTGCCGTGAGCAGCGAGGGCACCTGTGGGACTCGGTGCCTGGGCAGGATGAGCCCTGGGCTGTGGCTTGTCAGGTCTCCCCAGGAAGCCACCCGCTACGAGATCTGGATTCCCAACCAGGGACACCTCCCTGAGACCTGACACTAGAAAATCCTACCAGGCTTTCCAAAGCCCGGGCTCCATTTGCATAGCTAAACCTTTCTTCAGTCTGAAGGCCAACACCCCATCTCTGGGTGTCTGGATTTCTGTTTGCCCCTAAAGCCCACATGTTTGTTTCCTGTGTGCCTGTGGTCTTGATTTAGTCACTGCAGCATCATGCAGGGTGGATTGATGCTGTCTCTGACCTCTTGGTGCAATTTGGTTTTCCCTTAGTTACATTCCCCGGGAGGGACTGTTGTGGGCTATGGGGAATGCTATGGACCAAATGTTTGAGACCCCTCAAGAGGTATATGTTGAAGCCCTAATTCACAATACGTAGGTAGTAGGATGAGGGGTCTTTGGGAGATGATTAGGTTTAGATGAGGTTTAGATGAGAGATACCATCTTTCTTTCTGTCCTGTGAAGAAACAGCAAAAGGCATCCATCTGAAAACCAGGAAGAGGGCTCCCACCAGGAACCAAGTGAGCTGGCATCTTGATCTGGGACTTCCCAGCCTCTAGAATCATAATAAAAAGTTTCTGTTGTTTAAACCACTCAGTCTATGGCATTTCTGTTATAGTAGATCACACCGACTAAGACAGGGAGGGAAAACATGAGAGTAGCACCCAGGACATGGTTTTGTTAGTGACTCCACTACTGATGGACCTTTCTTTCCCATTATTGGATGAGTGGGTGAGCACAGTTGGACGGGTGGAAGGAGGCTGTGGTAGGTAAGGGGGAAAGAGGAGTAGAGACGAGGTGCAAGAAAAACTAGATTTTCTAAATTAAACAATAATAATATCCACTTATGTGAATGTATTTTTGTTTCACTCAACTCAAGCTGAATTACCGAGCTTCTCTGAAGAACTGAACCCTTCTTTAAGACAAATCCTGCAGGCAGATTGGAGGGGAGATGTTCCTAATTGAAACACATGGGGATTTCAGGGAAGGATGCTACCACCTTCACCACTACTCATTCACGTTGATATCAAAACTGACATGTCAATAATTATCTGTCTTCCACCATTTCAAATCAGAGGATTCAGACATTCTACTGTAAGAATCTTTTCAGGTGGAATGTTATGCTTTCTGATGTTTATAAAATTTTTCTTCATTGCTTTTTAGTTTCATGTGGTCTCAATATTTATAGTAACAGCTTTTGAATTAACACCATTATTGCCAAAGAGCAAATTAACCTAGTTTCTTCACAAAGTTTGGTTATTCCTAATTCTAATGCTGAGGGAATCCAATGCTTCTCTCTCATTAGTAATCATTAATCCTGTTGATTGTGCAGAATAGTCTAGAAGAAATTTAAAGAAACTTAAATCAGGTTTTGCTTTGTCTGCAACTTATTTGGCATTGTTCGCTGTATATTAGATTCAGGGTGCACCCTGGAGTGTTGCAATGTTAACATTGCAATATTAAAGAATAAAAGACGATTTTAAAAATGCTCAGTGTCCAGTTTGTACAGATTAAGATATTATAATCTCAATAACCTAAATATCTCTTTTTGGTGCAATTACAGCACTAGTCATGTAGAAAGATTTTGTATAGAAGAATATTGATCCTGGAAAATCAGTATTGTAGAACTTAAAAAATAACATGCTTAATGTATTAGTAGCTACTAACAGCTAACATTGATTAAGCTTGGCAATGGCGAATCTACGTGCATTATCTCATTGTCACTGGCCTTTAAGGTCTGCGTTTTATTGGGCATAGTTTACAAATGAGGAAACTAAAGACTTAAAGAAGTGTAGTGATTTTCCCAGAATTACACAACAAAGAAATGGCAGAGTTTAAAGTTAAACCCAGGTCTTTGCAACTCTAAAGCCCATGTTCTAAGCTACTGCCTTCCCACACGTTATTTGCCAACCTGAACTCTGGGAATGCCGCAAAGAGCTGTAGCTTGTTAAATCATTTTGAAACATTCACATTACGAGTCTCCAGAATTCCGTGTTCTTTTGTGAATGGAAGAGAGATTAAGTCATGGAGTTTAGAGGGAAACGTGTTCATTTTTAATTCCTATTTGTGCTGCTTACAGCACAAATGTCAACCTGGAGTGTATAACTCAGTGACCCCAACTGTGCAGGGTGTGTAAATAAGCTCATTGCTTAGAGATGCTGCAAAATTAAATGACAGAAAGTGCAAGAAACTTTTAGCCCAACGCTTGCACCAAGACCTGACAAAATCTGGGGTTTCCATTTTTTCTTATTATGCTTATACTTCTGGGAAAAGACAAAGACTGATTCCTAGTTATTTCCACTGAAAACAAAACGAAGCAAAACATAGGATAAAAATGCACCCTGTTGCTTTTGCTGTACTTTGGTCCGACTCAGGTTGTATTGATGTTATCCATTTGTGTGTAACCACAAACACAAGTGGTCTAAATGGAGTTAGTAATGTCCCCTTGATTCCAGACTTTCTTCTCCAGTGTTGAATTTCTTGAGGTGGCACCACAGTTCTTCCAGTAGGTTGTAATAAGAACTTTGAAATGATATTTTGCTGTTTTTTTTCTTTTGTATCTTTGTTTTCCATTCTGTTGCCAAGATTTTATTTTCTGCAGAGCGTCTCATAATCCCACCCCTCCCAAATCTTTCCACTGACTTCTCTCCTCTCAGTACACCCAGTTGAAATAACACTTCTTTCACCATTTTTACACTTAACAAGTAATTTTTTTAGCATCCAGACTGTGTCAGTCTCCTGTTGACAGCTGGTAATATGCAGACCCTACCCCCAAGGGATTCACACTGTAGTGTGCCTCTTCTCCTTGTGTCCCAACGCTGGCTTGTCCTCCTAAACTCTCTTTCTCCCAACCTTCAATCCTTCAATTTCACGCCCATCTGCTGCCCACTCTCCTGGCCACACCTGGGACCTTGTTAACATCTGGAAATTCTCCATCTCTGAACTACAAAAGATCAGTGTCTGCAACTAGCAAATCCCACCATCTCTCTCTCCTTTTTTAAGTTCCTTATTGCCTTCTATGCAACTTCAAACTTTGTTTTTTTCTTCCTGCTGCTGCTTCTTTCCTGCTCGCCCAGCTCCATAATTTGATCCATCCCTCACAGCATTCGTAGGAACATTCCTCCCCCTCCCCCACATCCACCCCTTGTTTCTTTAGCCACTCTTTTGTAAATCTCTTGATAATTACACAAGGTACTTTAGTGTTCCTAGACACAGGCTGTCATAGGGAGCTGGGTAGTAGAATGTGACCGTGCAGGTTGGGGGGGCCATCAGATGCATAGGGTTTCCAGCTTCAGCTGGCCTCCTCATGGCTCTGCCTCAGATTTGGAATAAGCACCAACACCCTCAGGGTTGTTCTAATTCATGCCTGTTTCTCTAGTCTCTTCAGCTACAATTTTTCCCCACATGTGTTGTTTTCTAGCCACATTAAAAGGCTTCTCATTTCCCAGACAAGCCATTTTGTCTCTGTATCCTCTGCCTGCAACTCCTTCTTTGCTTTGTTCACCTGCCAGACTTTTTCTCATCCTTCAACACCCAGTCCAACATCCTCCTCTGTGTAATCTTTTTCTCTTGGACGGAAGTAGGGAGCCTCTCTCTGAGCTGTCATAATTCCAAGTGCATATTTAAAACTTAGAGCATGCCTGCATTATACAGGAAGACCTAGATTTCAGAGTACTAAGCATTAGAGATATGGCATGTAAAAGGCATACACTGGAGCACTCAGAGTAAGTATTCAGTAAATTGATAGATTTTTGGGGTGGGCGGTTGTGATTGATAGAGACCGAATATCTCTGATGTTTTGAAATGCAAGTCTTGTGGAGCTAAAATAGACTTGTTAAATGCAAATTTGAATTCAAGATGGTAGACTGACAGTACACATTTGTTTACTTACCTTCCCAAATCTTTGCTGCACTTTATTTTTTTTCCAACTCTTCCTTTTCTTTTATTGACAAATGTAATTGTCAATACATTTGTCAATACATTTGACAAATGTTGCAATTTCATATGATACTGCAAATGAATTTCAATCCCAATAGTACATTTTTATATCAAGATTTCCACATTGAAACTCTAGCTCTCAGAACATGTAGGCATTGTCAGCAGCTAGCCTGGGCACCATCAAAAGAGTGCACTGCTGCAAAGGGATAGAGACGGCCAGTGTATATTTAGAGGGGTATTAAAGGCATTGCCTGGAGCTGAGCCCACGAGAAAAGCACGCTCTGCCAAGGCTCCTCTCACATCCCCTGCAGATTACCCCTGAGGCTGTGTGCTGTGCCCCATGGGTCTCCTGCATTGGCTCCAGGATCTTTAGTCCGTGACGGGCAGTGGGGTGCTTTGCAGGTAGATGCCCGATGTGGCAGGCATCTCCTTGGCCACACGCAGACAGCAGAACTGTAAGTGCTGTTTGCTTCTTTGGCATATACCTCAGACTGCTCTGCACAGGTGCCTGAGGAGACCTAATCAAGGCTGCTCATGGCCAGAGGTAGTAGCCCAAAGGGCTCTGGCTGCCCCTGGCCCCTGTCAACTGCCCCACTGCAGGAGGGGTCAAGTTCTCACTTACATTCAGGACGCCAGCGCACCGGAGTCCACTGGTTGGGAAGCTCTGTCTGTATTGTGTGCCTCATTTTATAAATGAGGAAGCTAGTTTACAGATCAAGGAGTTGTTTTTTTTCCCCAAAATTAGGAGCAAATATGACAGAGTCAGAACTGAAAGAAAGAAAAGAGAAATTGAATGAAAATATTTTGGACAAGAGGAAGGGAGGAATTGTAATGTGTTATAAGCTTTGTTATCTGCCACTATATTCGGAATATGCTAATAGCTTTATTTTTCTAAATTCTTGGTTTTGTGTGAAAACACAAAACAAAACAAAAATCTCTCCCCCCAAATCCTATACTCCAATAAAGATGTTAAAAAAAAAAAAAAGAAAAGAAATCAAGAAAGAAACAAAAAGCAAAAAAAAATTAAAAAAAAGAACATAAGGTGCTTACAACAGCTCAAGGCACACGGTAAGTGTTGAATCGTGTGAGTGGCTACAATGAATTTCCAGCAGCCAGCATCGCCTGGCGCAGAGTAAGAGTTCAGTAAATGGCTGGTCTGGTAAGTGGGTGGTAAAAAGGAAATTTTAGGTCAGTCTGGATAGTTTTATACGTTCTTTGCTGCACTTTAAATGAATACATAGAAAGCGTAGCATAGCAAGCATACAGGAGGTGCAGTGGAAACACCAAGTCACGTCTGAAGTGTGTGTGAGAGGCTGAGGCAGAGAAAGCAAGCGCTGATCTTCTAAGCGGGGACCCAGAGAGCCTTGCGTGTGCACACAGAGAATGAAAATTGGGTTCAAAAAAGGTGAATAATTGATGGCAAACAGCTCAAGTGTCGTGCAGGTCAGTCTGCCTCCATACGCTCTTCTCCAAAGAGGAGAGAAACTTCGAATTGACAGCCAGTCAAATGCCGGAGAGTTGTTTGTGCTGGTAACTGAGGGCACAGTGTGAAGAGAGTTGAGGCCGCTGGTGCATCTGGTGGAGGCCCCGAAGAAAAATTCTCCCCGCTTTTGATCAGTTGATAGAGAAAAGGGGCAGTGTGTCAGGCCGCTCTACATGCGACCTGACTTAAGTTGGTGGTGTTGTTTATAAATATTAGTAATACTGTTAGCCTTATGTATGGAGTGGTAGGTGAGAGTTAGACATCCCCTTCCTTAAAGTCTCAGACAGGATTCTGCTGAACGTGTATGCAGACGTATATCATCAAGCAGGGGCAAAGGCAATTACACTAAACTTAATGAAGTCATCACTCTCTGCTTTTTTACATCCGCTAATTGCACGCAGTGTAAAATGTTTACTCAAGCCAGAAAACAAAAGATGCTAAGGACAAGATTCCGCCTAACTTAGGGTCAGAAAATTGTACCAAAATCGTTCAATCAGCTGCTGGATACAAAGCCATTTCAGAATCACGCCTTGGGTACTGTTACCAATTGTTCAGGCTCTTGAACCTGCTGGAGACTCACGACCTGTTCCTGAAATGGGAGGGAGGATGTGCAGTATTTCCAGGCAATCTATGTACCTTGAACATTAGTATTTTAACCCACTGAAATACATCCTATTTGATCAATTGTGTTATTTAACCAAGCCTCATCAGAGATAACAATAGATGGCATGTTTCTGCCACTTGTGGTTCCAGGCTTCTGATTTGAAGAATCCCTGGGTATGAGTTCCTGATTAGATCAATGATCATCCCAGAGTACAGGTCAAAATTAATATTTGGTTGAAACTTATGAAATTTACTTTTTTAGGTCAAAGAATGTCAAATAGTGTCAGGTCAAATGGTATATTTATACATCACATTGACTATGATGAAGTTTTTGAAAAAATTTGAAACAACATAAGAGACTCAATCAGCCCTATTGTTACAGTTATCTCTTGCAGAATAACAAATTCTTCCAAAACTTACAACTTAAAACAACAATTGTTGTACCATACCTCACAATTTTGTGGGTCCAAATTTTGGGAAGGGCTCAAATGAGCTTCTTTCCTTTATGTGATAACTATGTCGTGTTCAGCTGGCAAGCAGACTCCTTTGTAAGGTCCAGTTTGACTGCTTGCACACATCTGGCACCTAGTAAGGATGGCTAGAAGTGGTTCTCAGTGGTACTGTTGGCCAGAGTCCACAGGTGGCTTGCCCACTATGGAGGCCGTAGGGACAGTCAGACTTGACTCCTTGTGGCTGCCAGGGATGCTGAGAGACAGTTCTTCAAAAGAGAGAAGGTAGAAGTTGCCAGTTTCTCAAGGCCTGGAAGTAGAAACTGGCACAGCTTCACATCTACCATATTCTGTCCATCAAACCCTGTCACCGAGCTGGCTCATATTCAGTGAAAGGGGACAATGGTGACCCCATCTTCTGCTCATGCTCTGCTACAAATTCGTCAATCTTCATGTTTCATCTCTCTTCTGAAAGCCAGTCTTTCCTTAGGTTTTAGGCTGTTTGGTTTCCCTGAAATCTCAGCTCTCTGATAGACTCAAGAATAAATATGATTTCACAGTAGGTCCAACTTTTTCTTATTATTAGGGTGCTGGTCACGTGCTTTCAAACTCTACATCCCAGGTGGAAGTGGAATTCCTTGGCTTTAGAATTTGTATAAGTAATTCTAGATCCTAGACAGCTGAGGAAGTCTAGATGTCTGCAACATGCTTAGGGAAAATGATTGTGAACCTAAAACTCTAAGAATACCTTATTTAGCCAAATTATCATTCTAATATAAGAACAAGAAGTGACAGTTTTTGACTTACAAGAACTAAGTAAATTACCTTTATGTAATTTCTGAAGAAATAGCTTAAGAGTGTGTTTCAGCAAAACAAGGGGAAAAAAACAAACAGGAACACGTGGGGACCCAAGAAATGGTAGCTTTGTACTGGGAGATAAGTGATAGGAAGTTCCAGAATAATTTTCAGCAAGAAGTCAGTGGGTTCAGATGGGAATAAGGTCATATATTAAGAAGAACGTGTGAAGTATGGCAAACCAAATACAGCATGACTTAGAGGGTGATCAGGGGGATTCTTGATCTGAGTTTTTAACAATGCAAATAATTCAGCAAATGAGTGGCACATTAACTGTCTCCTATGATTATTACATACCTCTTTCACCCTACCCTACACTCCATGGACTTGTTTTATCTTCCCAAGCAGACAGTGAGCTACCTATTCATCTTCTTCTTAATGATAACTTAGTATAAAGTCTTTTTTGATAGTAAAGAAGTATAGTCAATGTCATGATAAGTGTATGATTTTATTGACATGATCTCTTAGGAAATAAGATACACAGATTAAACTGGTAAAAGTTCATAAAGCAAATACAAATTATTTTCTTCCCAACCTTAAAACCATGGATTTTCAAGGATGTATTTGAATTTTATAATCATTTAAAACAATGTTGGAAATGGTGTTGAGTTGGATATGAATTAGGCTGATATTAGGATGTGTGGGTTTGCCAATAGAAATCTATTATTTCTATCAACAGTAGAAATGTATCCAATTTGACACACATATGTGCTATACAACATGGCTCATCTGAATATAGAATATGTTTTAAAGTCATTCTGATCATTAGCTAAAATATACCAGCTTTAAAATTATTCTGTAGATCTAAACAGTGAATAAAGTAGACAGAATTAATCACAACTGGCCTTATCAGTGAGGGCAGGTAGATGATTGTGAGCCTCCAGCAGTGATCGTCTGAGAAGGACACAGCATCACAAAAGTAGTGTCATGACGAGGACGCACAACCTGAGCCACATCATCGGGAAGCATCAGGGTCAGGGAAGATGGTCACAGTGCTCTTTTAGGATAATCCTTATTTCCTCTGCTTCCTTTATTTGTTGAAATCTGTCCAAGCAACCTGGCATCAAACTCAGAACTTAACCTCTCTGCCTTAATTTTGTACTTAGTAGGTGTAAGTGTGGACACCCAGTTGAAGTGATCTCGAGAAGTGAAAAACCTAGGTACTACACGGTTGTCTTTTAAAACATTACGTTTCATCAGATCACACTGATAGCTTTGAACGATTCTTTTAGAAAATTTAAAATAAAACCCTCCTTTGAGTTCGTACCTAAACTAAGGAATATTTATGTCTTATGGAGTTTATTTCTTTTCACACAGGTCATTGGATTTGAGAAAATTACGATATGATTGAGAGAAATGATCATTATAAATTACATATTTACCATTATTTTTAGATGAGATGTTTGTACAAAGGGTTTGGAACAATAAAATATTATTGTCTTGGAATTTGTGTAGAGTTTTCTCCTAAAATGCAGACTCTCTTCTCAACACCTGAACAGAAGGCATTCAAATTAACCAAATGGTACTTTCTTGGCCAGCCTAGAAATTTCTTCCTCTCCTTTCCCCTCCTCCCTCTTCCTTACTCCTGAGGCCTTGATACCAACAGAAGACTAAAATTCATCTGCACCCCACTTAATATGTGTAACCAGCTGTGATTTTATTTTTGATGCTGCCACATGAAAAAAGTTTTTTTTTTTTTCCTGAGCTATAGGTGTTAATTGGTATCTTCGTATCTTGCTAATTAAGTTCTAGCAACACCTTTTCCCTCTTCCTCCTTTGCATTTAATGAGCTCCCTTGTTGTATTAATTTATTAGATAATTAGATAAAACCAAAAAAAGTTCAGTTTCTTTAGGAATGGCTTTGGAAAAGTACACCTTAAATATTCAAAGACTGATAAAAATGTGTACATTACAAGAAAAAAAAAATCAGCTCAGGAAGAAATACACTTAATGTTAGCCTACACATTCATACTGACATTTTAAATGATGTGATCATTAGGGCATTTATTAAAAAAAGAAAAGATTGGTTCTAAAGCTCGGGCAACAAAAGCTATTTTGGTGTAAGCAAAACAGAATCACATATGGTACAAAACGAGGAGCATACCAGAAACCTTTGCGATATTTAAGCACAACAGACAAATTATCAGTTAAGCGATGTGCCCTCTGGACTCTAATTATCATTTTTATTTGCATGTTCATTTTCTTTCAAAAATTCCTTTTAAGCCATTGGCCAGGTATTATTAAGTTTTTGCTATTTATTATGGTGCCAGAATTGACTTGACAAAAGAAGAATGGAAAAATCATTGGTGTGCATTGAAACTGATCGCCGTTTAATATTATAATACTTTCAGTTCGTCAGCAGTTAGGGAATTTTGGAAATCATTTTGAGTGAGAACATTCAGATGTTATTGATTCCATTCTCCTGCTCCAACTCAAACTAGTTCAGACTGAGAGCTTTCTAACTTGTCCCATATCTGCAGAAAAGTCAATGCCATCTCTCATTGCTCTGTTTTTGTCTTTGGTTGAGCAGTGGATTCTGCTGGAATCCATTCTTTATCTCTTTGATACCTATTATTCACATCTCTTTAAGTATCTATTAATCCTTAAGGTGAAGCAAACATCCAAAAATCAAGATATCAAGCTATAAGTATTCATAGATAGTCATCAATTCAATCAACATTGAAATTGTATTTCTTGAACCAAAAAGGATGCATTAAACCTGAAAGTCATAATAATATGCAATCCTTCAAGTATCTCTGATAGACATGATGACAGAAATGACTACCTTTTTTGCCCAGTTTGGGAACATTGAGCTTCCCAGCTGGGATTAGCACATTTTAATCAGAAGCCTTAAAAAGTGCAGTAACTAATCCCCCGGAGATGATGCTATCAATACCTCCTAAAGGAATAGAACTAATACTTCTAGGCTGCACACATCGCATCGATTCTTTGCTTTAGGGTAGAAACAGGTTTTAGAGATGTTGTGAGCTGGAAAGCAAGATCAGTTTGCCTCTGCTTGACCTTTAGGTGAAATGCATTGGAGTAAAAACTCTTTCCAGTGTCATTTGCCACTCAGGAATTAGAAAAGAGAGCTTTTCTCCCCCGTATTCAAGAAGAACCAAAATCAAGTAATTGACACAGCAATCTAAAACTTCCACTCCTTTTGGTTTTGTTCCGCCCCAAATGCTAACTTAAATCCTTCGTGACTGTTACAAGTATAAAGGGAAAAGAAGACCCAGAGAGGCACCTGCAGACAGAGATAGCAGAGCTGTGAGGAGATTGTTTGCAGAAAATATTCTTCCCATGTGTGGACTTGGCCTTTGAAGCAAAGAATTACAACAGGAAATTAGGACTAGGCTGGCGCAGCCTCATAAACAAGTACAAAATTGTGTCAGCACACCAAAGTATTTCACTAGACTGCCCTTCCCCTGGGAGGTTCACAGGTGGTATAATAAATGAAATCAGCAATTCTTCCTACATGTCTAGCATGTATGAATATTTTGGCTCAGCGGACCATTAGTTATTTGTAAGCTGGGGCATAAATACAGACGCTAGTTGAATATTTATGCTCCAGAATCCACGTTCATTAATTTGTCTATGTAGGGGAAATGTGGTTATGGGGGGAATGGAAAATATTTACTCTAGAAGCCCTTAATGTAATGCATTAAATATGAATATGCTTTTGGTGTAGGGATCCTGGAGCTCTAGGTAGGTGTTGGGTCCCTACTGGCCCTTTATCATTTTTCTCTTCCAACAACTGAATCTAAAACCGAAAATCTGCCTTTAACATTCTGAAACGGTGATCCTGCCAGACTCATCCTATAAGAAATTCCCAAAGTTTTTATCCAGACACAATATTTTTTATTAGCTAACTTGTAGCAAGTCTCTCCTCTGAGCCCAACTAAACATGATACTAAACGTTCTTTTGCCTTTGTGCAAGTATAACAATCTGGGCCTCCTTTGTTTTTCACTGAACAATAAAATTAACCAGTTATTGAATTTATGCTCCCATTAGAGAGCCATTGTTACTGTTTTAACAAGAGAAAATGCTCAAAGAAAAACAAACAAAAATTAGCACAGAAAAGATTATGATTTATGTGCGATTTTTTTTCTGGATATTCGATTTGGAATGTATTCATGGAAAATGGTCTCAGTGTCAAAGATTCAATGCTGTAAGAAAAAGCTATCCCCCAAAGAACTCTAATTTTCAACTTGTTTCTCATTTAGTGGATAAAGCCTGCAGACCTCATTCTCCTTTTGTGAAAAGAATAATTATAGTGATTTGCCAAAGTAAAGTACTTGAAAAGGATTTCCTAAAATTTGGTAGAGGATCTTAAAATTTTATTCCACTCTGAATCTTTCCAGATATCTATCAAATCTGAACTGTTTCTCCCAGGCTTAGATTAATTTTCTAAATCACTCAGCTTTCTCCCATCTACAGTGATGTAGCAGCTGAGTTATATGATGAATTTTGCCCTCTCCTGAGTCTGTCAAGAAGGGATACTAGAATTTGGTAATATTTAGGGGTGGAGAAATGAAGGGGTGTCTCAAACTACCTTCCTTTTTAAGAGGTAAGTACCGAATCATCAAATAACACATCTGACCAAGACCTCAGATGTGATTAAGTCCAAGAGATTTGCCAACAGAGTTGTATTCTAGAATCACCTGGGGAGTTGTATAAAAGATTCCTGGGATCCACCTTTGAACTTCTAGATGGGATAAACACCAGTGATTTGCAGAGTAACTCCCTGTAATTCTATTGAATGTCCACCAATCTTTGATCTCTTCGTTTTAAGAAGTTGAATTTTTTTCAATTTAAGTCATTTATTCAACAGTAAATGTGCTTTAATGGTTGAGAAGGATCTGCTTTTTGAACTCCTAATCCAGTACTTTATAAAATGTGTTAAGAAGGACTGATGGGAATTATGTTTCTTACTGCCTTCCAGTATAAGGTTAGTCGAATAGGATATTTCAGATTTGACTTGATAGGATATTTTCTAAAGTTATGGACTATTTAAATACCCTTATAAAATATTCACAAAATTATTCATTGCATTTCTATCTTTTTTGATAATGTTCTGAGGTAGTATATTCGTGCTTGCTGTAACAACCTAGAAATCCTAGGCCTCTGGGCTATATCCATCTCACATTTGTTAGAAGAAATATTAATGATTTTTAGATCATATTTCCATTTATAAAATAAAAAGTTAGCTTTGGCTGATTTCATTAGGCTAAATTGAGGGACAGTAGAGACAAATGGTTTGAAAACATTTATTTGCAATATATGGGAATGCTTAAGAAAAACCAACTTTCAGTTGTATATGTGAGAGCCAGAAAGACAGATAGACTTTGTTGAAATGCAAAATGGCCTTTGAAAATTTCATGGAATAAAAATAAAGTGGTAGCACATTACTGTTCCAGACAGAGAGGTATCAATCGCCTATTGCCGTGGCTCAGATCCTGAGGGTTGACATTAAACCCTTCCAAAAGAAAAACATAGTGATAATCCAGTCACAGTTTATTTCAGAATGAGGGATTAAAGATGCATATTGTGCTTAGTCTCTTGAAAGAGATGTTGGGGATAACAGTCAGGGTGTGATTTGATTACAATATAACAGATGTGAGGCTATTCTGAAATCAACACGAGGGTTATACGGGTTGTGCCGTCCATGCACTATGGTAGACATCCACGTCTGTTAGGAATATTTTTGGCTACAAGTAGCATATATGCCAACAGACTGTGGCTTAAACAAGTAATATATTGATTTTTCTCACGGAAGGTGGAGTCTGAAGTTAGGAAGTCCAGGGCTGGTTTCTCAATCCCTTTCCTATACCTTTTGATGTTCCTCTATGATAGCAGCTTGAGAGTAATACAATAAAATGTCCTATCCCCCCCCTCCTTAGAACTAGGATGTCATCACATAATTCCAGCTTTAGGATGATTGGATTCATAGTATTATGTAATATGGCTGGCAGAAAAAAGAAAGAGTTAAAGAAAGGAGATGACCTTCAAAATTATTGATAATGTAGTTTAAGGTAATGAGAGACAAAGCTAGATGATGGCAAACAGAATGCAAAGGGCCCCTTAAACCAGATAGACAATTTGAAAGAGCTAAATACTTCTGTATTTTTTTCTAATTATTCAGGTTTTTATCGGGGGATAAAGACTCAGTGTAAGAAATGTAACCCAGAGCTTACAGCTCTAAGTCTTTCTTTGTCAAATATTGCCGCTCTCATGCTGCATAACCATCTGTCTCAAAATTCCATGGCTTCAAACAACAAACATTTATTGTCAAGCTCTCCATTCTGCGTTTGGCTGACTTCTGGCTGCTCTTGACTTGGTTCAGCTGGGAGGGCGGATCAGCTTCAGGCTGCCAATTGGCTGAGCCTGGCTCATTGCATCTCATTTTGAGGCACAGATCTAAGGGAGGGGAGCAACCCGACCCACAGTATGTTCTTCTAACGCAATGACAGACACTCAGGGCAAGCTCACTCCACGAGCACACTTGACGAAGTCAAAAACGGAGGTTTGGGGATGTGCACGCCACCCATCCTGAGGCCACGGCAAGGCTGTCGGTGTGTGCTTCTACTGTAGGCCAGTGGGGTACTGGAAACTTCGTGTCATGCATATCAAATGGTCATACAGAGACCTGCTGAAACCTCAGCTGTGTGTCTCAAATGTATTGTTATTACTTTTTAACCATGAAGCTTATCACTGTACGCAATGGTTAAAAAGAAAGTTGCTTTGTTGTTTGGGAAAGTGTTTTCCAAGTTGAAGAGGATGGAGAAACAGCCATTCCAAAGCTGGACCGGTGTCTCCTAGGATAGGCTGAAGAGAGAAGGTTCTTCTAACGGAGAAGAAAGAGCGGTGGGGATTGAGACGGGATCGCAAGCCTGGCTCCTCCTGGTTGTGGACTTCGCTGATTCCCAGTGGTGGCGCCGTCATTCATTATCACCAATTCCACATACGCTTCATTAACTGTGATTTGCTGTATAATTGGTTCTTATCTTTTCTATGTTTATCCAGTACTTTTTCTGGTTTTCCCACTTATTTGCATGTATTAAAAGGCTTCTCATGACAATTTCTCTCATTAATTTAGAAGAAGTAGGGTTTGCTGTTGTTCTCACGTGCAGTAAATATTTCGTATTTCTTTGATGATGAAATCATGTTTAGTTCCTGTTAGTATCTTCAGAGGTACTAAGCTAAGAGTCCCTTTATGTTTTGCCAGGATATCTGAATTGACACAAAGGTGTTTCCTAGCATTTGTTTGTCCCCTGAATGGCTGACAGAGAGCTCCACTCACTGATGGCATTGGACCACAAGAAAGTTAGAAAACGATTTACTTTCAGAAAAATGGGTTAACAACTTATAAGAACTATCTACGCTTATAAAAGTGACATGAGTTTTAAGGTACAGTTTTCTATATTGTAAATTAGAGAATTTAAATTACATTAAGTTATATAAAATTATAATTTTTTCATAATATTGTTATTTTTGTAACATTAGGATATTTTTCCCACTCTTTAGACTCTTGAATTCTATTTTAAGTATATTATTTTCAACTCATGAGCTACCTTTTAAATCCTAGATTCTTATACCCATTTCCTTGTCAGGGAAACTGAGCCTTATTTATAGAATGTGGCCGTCCCAGCAGCTGGTTTAAAAGAAAGATGCAGTAATAATAATCAGGTTTGTTATAGGGTTGAAATGTGAGCCCGGAACTACTAAAGAGCCAGGTCACTTAATTTGTCCAATCTAGTGCCAAAAGTTATTATCAAAGTGTTGGGTTTAGAAGGGACAACCTAGGATTAACACTGGGACGCTCTTTTATTCTTAGGAAACATACACTGAAGTATTTAGAACTAAAAGGGATCATGTCTACCACGTATTCTCAAATTGTACAGGACAATAGAGAGAGAGGAAAAAAACCTGAAGAAATCGATAAAGCAAATGTGGTAAATGTTAACACTTAGGGAATCTGGGTGACGGGTATTCAGGAATTCTTTCTTTGTACTATTCTTGCAACTCTTCTGTAAGCCTGAAATTACTTCGGCATAAAAAGTAACCAAAAAAACCAAAACCAAAAATACTGGGACGTTCCTCACCAGTAATGTTGAATGAGCTGAAGGATAAAGCCCTAGCAACATTTTCATTAGGTATGTCGATTAGGGGAAAAAAAAACAAAAAAGAAAACCCTTTGAATGACATTTGTCTGGAGCAACGTTAAATGTGAAAAAAAGGATGTGACTCATGGTAGGAAAAGAAAGTCATGCAAATTGAAAGTGCAAAAGCTTTATAGAGAAATCTACCAGGGCAAAAGTAGCTAGTGAAATGAAGAGTAAAGGAAATGTAATTGTCTAGAACACACCACAAAATAAAACAAATAAACCCGAAGAGAATGGGTGATGCTATGATGGCAGGAGGAGAATTAAGCCCAGACTATTTCTATTAATTACTTGGAAAATTTGATAATAATCATTCATCATCTGTGCAGAATGATCAGTTAAATAATTCTACTTTAAAACATTCAGTGACTTACACAGAAAAAGATACAGGGCATTTATGAAAGACACATGCAACTTGTTATCAAGGTGACATTACTATAAGTAATTAAATAAAATTGCCAGGAAGGATTTATTCAATTAATTATAGAAAGTGTAGATATAGCCCAGGTACTTGACTTCTTTGACTTCTGGTTTCTTTTTGTTTTTACCATCTCTTAAATTAAGGGAAAATTATTTATTATTCACTAATTTTTTTTCCTGAAATATCAATACAAAACTGTTATTAAACAATACGTAAATTTTGTTCTGATTTTTGCAACTACAATGCTTGATAAAGAGAAAGTGACCTTAACAATGGAATTAGGTTTTGTTGACATGGTCTGGTTATCTTACTAAGATATTTGCCTTTTTCTGCATTCATAATAACCACTATTACTCTGACTATTTTCATATTGCCTTTTTGTTCCCATCAGTAGAACGCACAAATAATGAGAAACAAAGGATTCAGGGGAAATGTAATATTGTACAGTTTTCTCGTGCAAATTTCCTCTTTGGTCAGTGCAGGCTCTGCTGGAAGAAATAATTTGTCAGATATTCTTCCCCACCAAACAGTGGGGGTATTCCTTCAAAGAGTGTTCACACTAAAAGCATCCATACGTCTTGTGCTGACAGCACAGGTCAATGCCAGTGTCACTGGGCCCTGAATTACTCTAGGGAGTACATGCAGAAGGAACAGGACACATTTATTTTCAATGTCACCCATCAATCTAGTGGCAAAGCAGACATATCTGTCTCAGTGCAGAGAGCCTCTGTCCGGCTACCTGCTGTCGTCTCTTTGGTGTTGGCTTTGTAGCAAGGCTGGCTGTCCTCATGCCTCTAAAGTGGTTGCCAGCACCTTCTAAGGGAATGTGCATCTTCACTGGCATCCATTGTGAGAGAGCAAATACATTTTTCCAATCTCTTTGACTCAGAAAATTTCTGATTGGACAGTACTAATAAGAACCTGCTGTATAAAAAATAAATAAATAACCAAAAATACAAAGATCTCAAGTGGAGGAGGATTGGTTCCCTGAGCAAAATTCACCTAATGCTGCTACAAGACTGGGAGATACATGGCGAGAGGCAAACAATAAAAACATGGCTATAAACCAGATCTGACAGTCCCAGATACTCTACTTTTTTGTTTCACCATATCAGAAGATGTGCTGTGATTCAGAGCTCACCCAGTAAACCCAGATCCTTTTGATGGAAGTTACTGGCAACATAGCTAACACAATAGCTGTGCCCATGCTATCCTCCTTTGAAGTTTCCCATGTGCATTTCCAGTGCTACAGAGTTACCATTATGTCCGTTTCTTTGCAGTTCCTGTAGGACTCAAAGACTGTATCAAATTGTTATGTATATCCCATGAGGAGGAACTAGGACATTGTTTTATTGCTGAACTATTGCTTCTTGACCGCTTTTCCTTTGTTCCTGCATTCCCTCACTTGCCTTAAGATCATTACGACTGAGACCTGTTCAAGGGCAAGCACTGTGGCCAGGCTTAGATCACAAAGTGACTTTGGCCAAAAATGGCTTCTTAGATCACAAAGTGACTTTGGCCAAAAATGGCTTCTCTGATGTCAAGAAAGCCATGCCTGGTTCTCTTTCTCCGGGAACCCCCTTCTCTATCTGCTTACACTTCTCCTTCTTCTCCTCCTCCTCCTGTTTCTTTTTCTTCTCTTCTTTTCCTTCCTCTTTTTCCCCTCCTCCTCCTCCCCCTCTTTCTCCCTCGAAGGGCCACACTTTCTGAAAGAACTCTGTTCTCACTGTCTCAAGTTTCTCATGTCCAAGTCACTCCTCGATCCATGAAAATCTATTACAAATGACTTCCACTTTCATTGTTAAGTCCAAGTTGACATAAATCCACACATTCTGACTGGCAATGCAGTTCTGATCTGTGGTTATCAGATAATACTTTGACAGCAGTGAAATCAGTCAAAATCAGTATTTTTTAACTCTGCACATCAAAATTATTTGGAGAGTTAAAAATATTTACTGACGCTCACGTCCCGCGAGGCCAGTGAGATGATAATCTACTTTGGGTGGAATCTAAGCATTAGGGTTTTTAGAAATTTCTCCATTCCATTCCAGTGTTCAGTAAAGTTGGAGGTATTATGATCTAAATATTGACATAGACTAAAGTGAGGAGAAAAAACGGTAACCATTCCTAAGCAAAGGATTACATGAAATTCAATAAATTTTCCAAAGAGGAATGGGGAGATAGAACTTGAAAGGATTATGTATGGAAATGCACTGGTAATTGGGTTTGGAAGTAAGAATGGGAAGAAAAGACCAGGTAATATTTTCTTCTGGCTCAAAAATGAAAAAAATCTACAGGAAGAAAAATGTTCTTAGAGAAGAACAAAATTTCAGTCAATGTAGAGTGGTACACTTTTATAAAGTTTTAAAATGCAAAACAGTTCCTTCACAGTGGAAGAGATTCTAGAAGTCAGAAATAAAAATAGAGAATGGGAGCTAGTCTATAATGGAAAGATAATCACAAAAAAGAGAACCTAGGCAAATGGAGTGATCAAAGTAGCAGAGAACAAACAGGTGATGGGTAGGGGTGGTAGGGTTTGGACATTTACATTTATCTTCTATGAGACTCACTGTTGCTTAGGTTCTAATCCAGATGTTACTCTACTGTAGAAGTTTAAAGACATTTAAATTCCCTCTTTCATCATGGAAAAGGACAGATCCCCAGAGGGGAAGTGGGGATTGCATGGAGACCTCAAGTGAAAGTGGAATGGAGAGCCATGAAGGCCCTGGGTGTGGAAATCTTGCAGTCTGCCGCCAGGAGCCAACCTCCTCTAATTATAAAAATAATTTCGTCAAACACCTGCTATAAGAAATAGCATTTAGGCAAATAAATAAGTATAAAATAAGAATTTCCAACATAACATCGCTGACACTTTCAATCTGTGTGTATGTGTATGTGTTGACTAATGTATGGCAAGAATGGGAGATTCAAATGTAAAGTATCAGCAGAACTTGGAAACTGATTTCAGAATACACCTGAATAGGACTTTTCTTTCCCATACCTGTCAAAGTGTTTTCCCAGAGTTCTTGGTAAGATATCCCTGAAGGCTTTGATTGTAACTACATCATGCAGTGTTCACCACGAAATTCTGTAGATGAGCCCTAAATAATTACAGGAGTTTGTATTTACAGAGTCTCTATAGCAGGTACTGTGCTAAGGGATTTATGAGGAATTCTTAAATTAGTATTATGATAGTATACTTAGAGCTTTCATTTCATAGTGGGATAATTCACTCGTTTAATGTCTTTATACTTTTTATATAATCCTGTTTTAAAGAACCTTTCAAGACATAATTAATGATACTTATTTTTACTGAGTATCATTACTTCCTGAGGCCCTCAGTCAAAAGGCTTACGATCAAAATTGGCTAAAACCTATTAGTAACATGGTTTTCTGACTGTTGCATTAACAACATTTATTTTGGGGTGAGATGTCCTATATTTTACAGCTGTGTTTTGGGAAGTAACTGAGGGTGACATGAATTAATTGACGAGTTCCCAAATAGAATTTTTATGTTGGAGGTTAAGAAATCCAAATTCCTGAAACACAACAGTATGTAATAATGCCATATGAATGGTGAGTATCACTTTGTGCTGAAATTTTCCAGGAGGCTTCATGATAGAGATAGGTTTTTGAGCTATATCTTAAGAGATCAGTAACTTTCAATGGGAGTGATATGGGGAAGTATTTCTTAGGTGAAGTCTAAGAATTAACAATGTTTAGAGTGGTTCCAGTAGCCTGGATTTGTTGGAATGGAGCTGTCATAGAGGGGAGAGTGAAAGTTAAGGTCAGAAAGTGGTTAAATAATGAATTGCAGTGTCTCGAAAATAAGATCTTTGTAGGCGATGGCAAACCTCTGAAAGATAGTAAGAAGTGATGCAACAGAAGCAAAGTAGTATTTCAGTCCCAGTAGCCTGGGATGCATGAGGGTGGGAGGGAAGGCACTAGTTAGCTGGTTGTTGCAGGTGTCTAAGTCTTGTGTACTAGTTTAGTATGGTGGTACAGGTGGATGTGAGGAAGGTCAAGAAGCTTGCATGAACAGATCTTAGCTATTCCGTGAGGGCTTGGAGGAGCTAAAAGAAAGTCAAAGGCGACTCCAAGATTTTCATTCTGAATGAGTGACTGAGACCTGACGCCAAATAAATAAAAAGGAGGGGAAAGGTGACACTTAACATAACTGAATTCTCCTGTGAAGTAGTTTTAGTCATTTATCAAGTACTCAACATATAAAGAGACTTCTCTGGATTTTCTGGAGTCTCATACTCCTGTTCTTACTGGTTTCACCATTTGGGAAGATTACGTGAACCAGTACTGGCTGGATTAGATAGGTGATAGGTTCTGTTTTCAGATGGCTGATACAGAACTTTCATACATGGTTTTTCAGATTGAAAGGACTTCACATCCAGCTTTTAGTATTTAAAGACGTGCACTAGTACAGCTTCTCAGCTCGTTTGAATATTTTGTGACATTTTCTCACACTCATTATATCACATCTACATTCCTGCTATTTCATGTAACTCAACGCTAGTTTTGAATATCATGATTTAAATACTCATAAAATGTCGTTAAAGAAACCTTGCCACTCTGAGGAATGCAGTGATCAGTGGCCTCCAACTGAAGATCATACGTGAATAGTTTCTACCCACTTAACTCCTCCTAGGATTTTGAAGTTAAGTTCAGAATTTTAACTTGTAGTAAAATAGAGCTGCTACTTGATCTAGACTGGTTACTAGAGACCTGTAGTGAAAATGCCGATAAATTGTAAATTGCGCCTGTGAAATATATTTAACTGATATTTTAAATGCTTTGAGAATCTCACTTCTGCTCTGGTCATTCGGTCAGACAGCTTTGGATGTTTTGTAGATTGCCTTCTTATCTGCACTTTTGCTTACAAATGATTCCCTGTAATCATTAATTTTTTCCTTAAACACACAAAAACTCTATACAGTGGTTTCTTTATCTATTATTTAAAATGTTAATACATAAAAAACATTAAGAAGAGTTTGTATTATTCCTATATTAAAATTTTACTTTGTCTTTTATCTATTATGGAAATCGCTCTAGTCTTATAATGACCCATTTTAATTTGGGGGGGATTCTTGAATATCGACAGTGGAGTCTATTTCAGTTTTCCAATTTTCAGCTTTAAAGTCATAGAGGAAAAATATAACAAGGTAAAATACAACTTTTATCTAAAAACCAGGAACTTTGGGGACAAATCCAAGCACATTTTTGTTGATTTTGATGTTTGGGGAACACAAAAAATATTAAAATTGAAATAAAGGGAAAGTGACGTGTGTGTTTGTTTTTTTCATTAAAGAATCCTATTTGTCAGTTCTGTCCCGACTGCGTTCTCAGAGACGTAACCTGAGAGCCTGCTGCCGCGCCCCTCACGCTGATCGCTCTGAAGAGTGTATCTCAACCCTTTCTTCACAAAGAAAACAGGAAGTTCTCACCTTCCCATCTGTCCCCTCACAAATCATCCTTTCTCCATACTTTTAGTATTGAGTTCTGTAACAGCCCATTTACCCCTGTCCTCCAAGGGTCATTGTTAGTGGTTTAACCATTTCTCTTGTTTTTACCTTTTCCTATGATTATTCCAATGACACTCTCACCATGAAAGCAAGAACAAAACCTCCCCTTGAAGCTCTAATCAGTAAATATTTTCGTCTCTGAGTCCCACATGGTTTCCATCACCCTAGTCAGCTGTGCTGTCCTGGAGATGATACATAAATGCATAAATGAATGGGTATTTCCAGGAAGACTTCATTCACAGAAACAGGTGGCCCCCGTGACCCTACTTTGTTGACCTCTCCTCTACCCTCTTCCAATTTCTCTATTAAACCACTTCTTTTTACTTCTTTCAGTCAACCTTCTTAGAAAAAGATTGTAATGTTCATGGTTTCTAGGCTCTCCCCTCTGTTTTATGCTTCAGTCCAACTTCCACATCCTGTTTCCTGAAACTTTCCTGGCAAGAGTGACTTTCTGAGTAATCGTGGGAGAGCTCCCAGTTTGGTCCTTGCCAGTTTTGACTTCTTCTCTTTGGATTCTGTGAAAGGGCATACCCTTGTTTTTCCCCACTTTGTGATATTTCCTCGCAGTATCTTTGTTGTAAAAAAAATGGCTTTAACTGTAGGTCTTTAAAAAAATGTGACTAAAAGAAGCAAGATTGTTTTTCCACCGATCTTGAAATCTGGAGTGAAGGAGCTCAGGGCTGGTGCAGTTCTTTGATGCTGTGGTCAGAGATTCAGGTACTTTCCATCTTCCTGTTCCATGTACTTTATCTTGTAGGCTTTTGTTCTCACGTTTGCTGCCTTGCAGCCACTCTGCAGGGTTGATATGTTATGGACAGACCTCGTGTCTAAATCCAAGACAGAGAGGAAGAGATACAAACTAGTCAAAGTCCCCTCTGTTCCCTTTTATCAGGAAAGGAGAAGCTAAGACCCTTGCAGTAGATTCTCCTTAGCTATCCTTGGCCCGAATTATGACAGGCTTTGACACTCTGAGGTGAAAGAGAAGCTGGGAAAGTTAGTATTCTCAGCCAGGCCTATTGCCGTCTTTTTTAAAATTTGTTTTTCATCCAAAAGAAGGAGTTGAATGGATATTGGTTAAACAATTAACATTATGTACCACAGTGACCTCGCAGGATATTTTTTCTTCAATGGCAGGATATTTTCCCTCCAATAACTCTATAAGTGTTGGTGTTCCAGGACTGTGTCCTTTGACCTGTCATGATGTTCATCTCCTCCTGGGTGGGTCATATACTATCATGTACTATCGTAACTTAAAGCATAACAAACATGCTGCTGATGGTCAAATATTTCTGGCTAAGATTCTAGCATCCTGTGTCCATCTTCTATGAGGCTTCTCCTGGTTTTCTCACATGGTTTTCAGACAGAAGGTATTCTAAGTGTAATGCCTTCTCATGTATCCCCACCTTGGTTGTAATGTTATAAAACCAGTCAACCAAGAAACTCAGCTTTCACCCCCTTCAACCCCTACACGTCCAAGTCCCATTTATGAAGTCTCTTCACCTCCCTTGAGGCTATTAACTCCTTTTCACACCCACTGTCCTTCTCACGACCACTTTCTGGTTAAGACACATCATTTCTCACTCTGTCAACTGAGGAATAAGTTCTTCCCTGGTTGTCTTGCTTCCTATGAGTGCTGCCATCAGAAAAATCCTTCTAAGGTACAAATCATGTCCTAGCTTAAGGTGCTGTGATGCTTGTCATAATTAACAGCAGGCAACCCAGACCATCCCCAAATCATCTTATCTGTTCCTCTGTATTGCTGACGACTTCCAAATCCCTCCCTCCTTCCAGAGCCATTCTTCAAGCTCTATTTGGTCTGCTGGACATATTTACCTGATGTCTACCAGACATTCATATGCTTATTTCTCATCCCCCATCCTGGCACCTTACTCACTGGTGTCTTCTCATCCCTGAAAAAGACATTCACTTTGGGCTTTCAGGCTTTTGTATATTGGGCTCTCTTTGCCCGTAAACCTCTGCTTTTCTGGATTACTTGGAGAATTGTCTCCTTTCAAAGCAGAAGGCATCTGCCATGTCTCAGTAAGGGCTTTAATGGCTATGGTATGGTTTTGCTATCACACTTTTCCCTTTTGCGCTGAGAACCACATGTTTCTAATAGAGGCTGCACTTTCAGCCTAGGTTTTAGAGTGGAAAGGCATGAGGAGCAAAACCATAGACAACCCACAGCAGAAATGCAAAATGAATGAGAAATAAATGATTGTTGTAAGCCTTTGAGATTTGGGGGTTGTTTAATAGTGTACCCCAACCTAGGGAAAACTGACAAAAAAGGTAATATTTAAATTCGACTTCCATCCAGTCTCCTAGCTTTCTGTTGATGCTTGCAAGCAGGAAATGTGAATATATTTCCACAGGAAGTAAAAAAAAAGAAAAAAGTATTGCTACTTCTCCTTAGATGTTGAGCAAATTATGAGCCTTGATTTCCTCTCTGTATGATTCCTATTAGCTTCTATAATGCAGAAGTCTCTTCAATTAAAATAAAAACTGAGAGCCTCACTAAATCCTACTCAGCACTCCGTTTACCATGTGACTATTGCTTACCAACTGTTTATAATGAGTTTTACAAAAATAGTTTTCTTCTCTCCGTTTCCATTTCATCAGCTCCCATGGACTCCCCAGCCTTCTTCACTGTATTTCTATCCTGGCTATGCACTTAAACAGTTTGTAATGTGCTAAGTGATGTAAAGTGATATCTCTAAAGGCAAGAGACACTTTTTCAGTGTGCAGTTTCCTAGAGGACCCGTTGACATTTAACTTTTCGGACCATTCTAGCCTTCATAAAATATTTCCATCTTTGGCTTTGATGACCACCATTTCAGCCCCAAGGAGCCCATGGGTCACTAGTTACTTATAAAAATTAAGCTCTAATTCTGACTTGAGTTGTAGTTGTTTTACAAAATGTAAGATATGTTGAGACAATAGTTATCTACTAAACAATTTTAATTGTACAGATTTTCAATTCTGTCATAAAAAAATACCATAAGTCTCAACCACAAAAAATTTACCATCACCTGTTTTTTTTCTATATTAGAAAAAGGCTGTAATTTGACTACGGGATAAACTATTGACTGTTGAGTACAAAAAAGAATGTTATTATATTTTAAAGACTTATACAATCCATTATGACATAGAGATACACTACAGGCACAATTTTATTATAAAAAAAAAAGGTAAGAAAAAAAAAAAAAAAGTGAGGCAAGGAGGTATAATAAAGCCAAACACTGAATACAAGTTTTCCTACAAAGAACCTTGTCAAAATGGTCTCATTTGGAAATGCACGCTCATTTGACTGTATTTGCAAATCACAGTTGTTGTTGTTTTTTTCCCCTAAGAATAATATGGAATGTAGAAATGCTTTCCTAGGCAGGAAGTTTTTTTGATTCATTTTGCTGAGCTTTAGGAAATGCAGCTAGCAGCTACCTTGCATAGAAACCCCAAGCCACAGCATCCACAAATTCAGCAGTCTGCCATGGACAGCAGTTTTGATACTGCTACGTACAGTTGGCATTTACAGCATTCCTCCAATTACACCCCTGTCATCAATGTACAGCGCTTAGAGCAGGTTGGCAGTTCACACAAGTGTGATGGACAACACATGGTCTGCATGTCGATCCATCTGGCTCCTGATATGCTTTAAGAAAGGATTGGCCCTTCAGACTCACCTGGTATGCAAAGGGGCAGGGCAGATGGGGGTCCCATGACCTTGCTTCCCATTCCTCTCTTATAGCCCCACTGCAATTCTTGCCAATGACCATCTAATGCACACAGCCCCATGGTTCTCCCAGGGAGAGGGAAGGAGAAGCTGATGGATAGGTTCACACACCTCTCCCTTACTTCAGCGAGTGGTGAAATGACTCTGATTTTCTCCGAGAACTGAGGCACCCAAAGCTTCAGGAACACAGAGCCACCAAGTGTGGGAGCCACGTCTCCAACCCCACGTTAATGGGTCTCGTAGACACTCAGTCCTCTGTCTCCACCTCAGGTCATGACACAGAGTTGGTGGGTCCAGACTCATATTTAAGTCAGCTATCTGACTGGAGGCCTTCTTCTAGGGCTTTCCGCCAAATATACTCCTTGGAGCCTCAGCTTGTTGCCTGTTCACACGCTTGTTTTTACTGTGGAATCACTGAAAGGACCGGGAGGCTCTCTCTGATTCTTTTAGGATGTGGCAGCATCAGTATAGGTTAAGTGCAGTCTGTAGGGCTGAGGAACTTACTGCCTGGGAAGGGAGACAGGAATCAAAAAAAAAAAAAAGTTTTGGTTGCTATCACAGTGATATAGAGAATATAGTGATGGGGAAAAGGAAGGAATAAAAAATCATCAGGAGAGGGAATGAAGAAGTTTTCACGTAAGAGGTGAGCTGAGCTGAATCTAAGAAATAAGAAAATTCCAGACAATGAAGAGGAGGGCATTCTGAGGCCTGGAAGGAACAGAAACTGTTAACAAAGGCAAGGATTACAAAATAGGCTTTTGATTTCTGGAAACTAGGAAATCGGGCACAATGGGTAGGACATGGGCTATAGGTAAGTGATTGTGTTCGTCATCTCGTGCTGCCATTACAAAAGACCATAGACTGTGTGACTTAAACACAGAAATTTATTTATTTATATTTTAAAATTTAAATTTAATTATTTTTTACACAGCAGATTCTTATTAGTTATCTATTTTATCCATATTAGTGCATATATGTCAATCCCAATCTCCCAATTCATCCCCCCACCACCCCTCCTCCCCCCACTTTCCCCCCTTGGTGTCCATACGTTTGTCCTCTACATCTGTGTCTCTATTTCTGCCTTGCAAATCGGTTCATCTGTACCATTTTTCTAGATTCCACATATATGCGTTAATATACGATATTTGTTTTTCTCTTTCTGACTTACTTCACTCTGTATGACAGTCTCTAGGTCTATCCACGTCTCTACAAATGACCCAATTTCGTTTCTTTTTATGGCTGAGTAATATTCCATTGTATATATGTACCACATCTTCTTTATCCATTTGTCTGTCGATGGGCATTTAGGTTGCTTCCATGACCTGGCTATTGTAAATAGTGCTGCAATGAACATTGTGGTGCATGTGTCTCTTTGAATTATGGTTTTCTCTGGGTATATGCCCAGTAGTGGGATTGCTGGGTCATATGGTAATTCTATTTTTAGTTTTTTAAAACAGAGAAATTTATTGTCTTGCAGTTCTGGAGGCTGGAAATTCCAGATCAAGGTCCAGCAGGATTTGACTCCTGGTGAGGGCTTTTCCTTGGCTTGCAGATGGCCACCTTTTCTCTGTGTCCTCACATGGCCTTTCCTGGGTATGTGTGGCCAGAAAGAGAGAGTGAGCCCTCTGGTGTCTCCTCTTAGAAGGATGCTAATACCGATGGATGAGGGCCCCACCCTTATGATCTCATTTAACCTTAATTACTTTCTTAGAGGTCTCATCTCCAAATACAACCACACTGGGGTCAGGGCTTCAACATTCAAATTTTGTAGGAACACATTTAGTCCATAACCATGGCCATTTACTTTTTTTGTCCAAACTGGGAAGCATTAGAATATTAAAGAACTGCTGTTAATTCTTATCCTAGTATAACATGCATAAACAAGAACTGTCCCAGGGAAACTGAGATATATGGTCTTCCTAGACATAGGGTGGGCAGTAAACCTGGAAGGTTAACAAGGTAGGAAATGGATTGAAACCACTGCTTTTATATGCCATGCTAAGTGGTTTGAAACTTATCCAGTGTGGTAGGCATAATATTGTTTCTTATGACCTTCACCCTCTTGTGTCACACTCATGGTTATGTTATGTGCATGGCAAATGGGACTTTTGCCGTGTAATTAATATTGCATGTAATTTATATTAATATTAATGTAATTAATATTAATTACATTAATATTAATACATGTACATAAATGTAATTAATGTTAATAACCAACTGACTTTAAAATAGAGAGATGATCCTGGATACTCCAGGCCAGCCTGGTGTTATCACATGAGCCTTTTAAAGCAGACAAAGAACACAAAGAGCTAAGGTAGAGAAGGAGCTCAGAGATATTTGAAGTGTGAGCGGGTTCATCATGTCATTGATGGCTTTGAAGATGGAGGAGACCACAGGTCAAGGAAAGCAGGTGGCCTCTAAAAGCTGATAATAACCCTTGGCCAACAGCCAGAGAGGATACAGGGACTTCAGTCCTACAATCACAGCCCTACATTCTGCCAGCAACCTCAATGAGCTTGAAAACAGATTTTTCCCAAAGTTTCCCAGTAAAAGCCCAGCCTGTTGATACTTTGATTTCAGACTCATGAGACCGTGAGCGGAGGGCCCAGTCAAGCCCGGCCAGACTTCTGAATTACAGAATTGTGAGACTGTAAACGGTATTTTGGCAATTTAGTGTGTTATTTATTTTGTTTTGCAGCAATAGAAAACTAATATACCCAGTGTATTTATGGGTGTAGATTTATGGAAGATTCTATAGAAGGGATGTTATGAGCAGTTTTACATTTTCAAAGATTGCCTTTTTTGTCAATGTGGAGGTCACTTTGGACCAGGCAAGGTGATGTCATAGTACAGACAGAGCACGACTGCAGTGTGAGGGGGTGAAGGTCCCAGAGATATCAAGGAAACAGCCTGACACAAGGTCACACTGATTCACCATGAAGGATGGTAAGGGAAGGGGGTACATCAGGTTCTCCAAAGTGGGTGAATAGGAGGATGGGTGACATTCAGAGAGGGGTAGACACTTACTTCTCGGTTAAGGTGATGACCTCAGGGTAGTCATGTTGGGTTTGAAGTGTCTGCCAGATAACACGATGGGTGTGTTCAATGGTCAGTCCAATACATGGGGCTTGAACTTGTGGAAAGATGAAGGCCGGAGATGCACATTCGGCTGTAATCCTGGGAAGAGTGATTGTTAAAGTTATTGAGTGATCATAAAGTAGCAGATCATGTAAAACTTTTAAAGTACAAAGAGACAAGAATTACAGGAAACACCTTGGGAAACATCAGCAGTTGAAGGGAGGAAAGAGGAGGAGAGGCTGTGAAACCCATCAGAATAAGCCAAAAGGCGAAGGAGGGACCGCAGCATCACGGAGACAAAGAAAGGAATTGTCTGCAATGTGTGATTCTGGAGAGTGGTAAAGCAAAATGTAGACTACAAAGAGCTGATGGAATTTGACCACAAGACCATTGATAATGATTTCTCAGATACTGTCAGTAGAGACAGCGGGTAAAAGCTTGCAACGATATTTAAAAGAACACCCTGGAGGAGAGTGGTTGATACGGTGAGTGTGGGTGGTGATGATGATTACTATTATTACTGTTGTTTAGAAGAGATGGAACTAAAAGGGAAGGGGGGAATGATTTTTAATAAAGGTACCATTTTGTTTACATGCTGAGGGGAAAGCCAGGCACAAAGAAGTGACTGTATGTGAAGCAGATGAAAAGAACAAAGTTTGGAGGTGGAGGGGGTGGGATGGGCTCGGAGCACAGGGAGGGAGAGTTGGCAGGACAGCCATCAATTCACTTCCATTCTCTCTCCCCCAGCCAGACCCTTCTCACACGTCCGTCCAGTCAGGCACGGCCACGTGACTCTGTTCTAGCCATGAAGATGCCATGTGGCATCGTAGGGCAGAAGCTCTTATGAAGTGGGTGTGCCCCATGCTGTCTCCCCTTCTGCCAACTGAAGGCAGAAGCCGTAGCCACGGGAGAAGGGGAGCCATATGCCAGAAGGAAGCTGGGTCTCTTCATGCCGTTGGGGTGCTGTTTGAGCGGAAACACACTTGTATTCCTTTGCAGCGTTTATTGATGTTTTAGTCTGTTTATTGCTGCCGTGTAGGTTACTGTAACCATCACAAGCATGGGGGGGGAGGTTAGAGAAAAGGAGCAGGGAAACTGTAAATATTTGTATATTTGTTAGTAGGGAGCAGGAAGGTGAGATGGATTTCATCGTTCTCAGTGAAGTAGATGAAAATAATATCTTCTGATCCCCTGGGGGTGGAAGACTGGAGATGGAGTGTGGGGTGCGCTGAAATCAGAGGCTTCCGTGGAACAGGAATTGTGAGGAATGGCAGAGAAGCAGGCTGGGGGTGGGATTGCATAACTGAGCTCAGACTTCCGGGTGGATGCTGAGTGTTTAGCAGAACCTGGACACCAGAATTGTGTACTGATTTCACATCTTAATATCATTTGAATGGAGAACATGTGCTATGAAAGTGGGAAGCTAGAATAAACACATTTTCTTAAGAATTTTTGATTAAGGCATTGGTAAATAGCTTCAGCTTCCAAGCCTGTGTTCCTCTTTCTAATGCAAAGATATCCCAAGGGTTTCTACCCCAAGGAATCTTATCCTGAGTTACCTTCTTAACAGTACCATGAATGTGTGTTGTTTTATTTATGATGTCATGGTGATACTTGACATCTCCAAAGACAACCTTGTGTGAGCTACGCGTACACTCATAAACAAGTACCTGATCCAGATAAAGATCTTCCCCCTTGTCCAATTGCATCCATCAACCAAAACTTGAGACTAATTACAGAGTTTATTCAGTCTGTAAACACTAATCAGCCATCAGTGGTCTGAATGACCATGTTGAGGGAACTTGCTAAGTTTAATATCAGAATATTACTGTTCTTTGAGTGTGGAAAGGCAGTATTTTTAAAGAATGGGTTCTGTATAGTGGAATCCATACAGAATTTAGTCAATGTGCCCATAACAAAACCAATTAGAATATTTAAATTTACAATCAATCACATAAACCCATTAACAAAACCTCAAGCATCCCACCATTAAAAAATCTGTTAAATTAATAAAATAGAAATCTGGTATGTATTTGTTAAGAATTATGCAGTGTGCTTCATTATTAAACACCAGATTATCCTCGCTGTAGTACTGTTTCTGTTAAAAGCTGCATATGTCAGTTATCCAGGATACTTACAGAACAGTTTTAAAGCAGTACATAAATACATAAATTTTTTCCAAATATGTGTTAAATTGCAAGTCCACAGTTTAATTAAGTAGATTGGGGATAGAAATGATTTATTGTTTTATTTTAATAACAAACTTAAAGCAGGTGAGGAGGCATTGGGCAAAAAAAGGCTAAATTTTATGAAACATTTGTTCCTTTGCAGGATCGCATTAAATTTCTCTGAATTTAAATTCACAATTTTCCATTTAAGGCAATATGGGGGTCTAGGTATTCCGACTGATTGTTCCACTTAAAAAAGCCTAAAGGTCATGGAAAATATGTGTTTCATAAATGAATCACTATACAAGGAAGAAAGGAAGAATTCTCACTTGAAAACTAAGGAGAAAAAGAAGCCTAGAGAGGGAAATAAAGTTCTAAAACAGGTTTTATCCCGAGGAAATTTGCCAAAAATGTTGTTTAAAATTGGTTTGCAGAACCTCTCAGAATTCAAGAAATAAGAGAGAACCAAAAAATGTGGGAGAAATAGGAGAGAACCAAAAAATGTGGGAGTTTTATTTAGAAAGGTGCCTTCCATAAGGTGGAACCATCAAAGGGCTAAATCTGTGGTGAAATTGTGAACTGAAACTAAAATGAACCTATTTGTCCAGATGATGGAAAGTAAACATCCTGTTCTTACACCTGATACTGCATGGGAAGTGAACACATGTGCACACACAGATGTACACACACACACACACACACACACACACACATACTTCCCATCAATCCCTGTGAAAAATATAAAGCTGGACCTCATATATACACTCTATGCATGATAAAAAATAAAAATATAACACACACCCCACGGTTTATTTTAAAGTTAACTTAATATGGCAAAAGCAGTACAAATCCTTTTTGGAGGATTTCACCTTCATTCCTAAACTTAAAGAATTTCTCCAGAGAATATTTGCACTCACAGTCAAATTTCAGTAAGGAAACAAAAAAGAAATAACCATGAGTGAGAACCTGCAAAAACAAGAGGCGTTGAAAATAAAGCCATTAAAACAATCAGGTATTATTGCAATCAAACAGAGAATGAATATATAAAATATATTTGATATGTTTTAAAAAAACACTCGTTTGAATATATAATCATGGGAAAAGAAAACATGAAGAATAAACAAGCAGATTTTTTAAAAGAACGAAGTGGAACTTCTAACTGTAAGAAAAATGAATGGAGTTGAGTGTGACAGCAGGTAAGGCATGGCTGGGAGCCTTAGTGAACTGATAGAGCTGAAGAAACGTTCTAGAATTCAGCACAAACAAGGAAATGGGAAATGTGACGGAAAACACAGCCTACATAGAAGATAGGGTGTAAAGGATGAAGCTACCTCTCCCTGAGGTCCTAAGAGCAGAGGCGAGAGAACTATTATGGAGGTCACATCTGAGAACTGATGAATGACAATGACCAATGTATTTGAGAGAACCTGTAAATCTTGAGCAGGAGAATTAAAGGAAAACATTCACACCTCGACACATTATAGTAAAATTGCAGAACCCCAAAGTAAAAGGAATACCTTAAAAATAACCAGTGAGAAAAGATAGATTTCAAGAGAATGACAATTATACTGATTGTTGACTTGCAGAGAAGTGTCCAAAACAATTGTCTTGACCTTGCATTCATATCAACAAGGAAAGTATAAAGGAAGAGTTGCACACCATTATATACAAAATAGATAAACAACAAGGGCCTACCACTGTACGGCACAGGGAGCTGTGTTCAATATCTTGTAACAACCTATAATGGAAAAGAATCTGAAAAAGAATATCTATATATATCTCTATCTATATTATATAAAACTGAATCATTTTTCTGTACACATGAACCTGACACAATATTGTGAATCACCTATACTTCAATTTAAAAACATTTTTTTTAAAAAGAGTGGTAGCCTCTCCTTAGAGAGACTGTAGACATGCCATTAGTCTCTACCCCCTTCCCCTCCCAGTCACCAGAGAACTCGAGGTGTGTCCGGAGATCTAAGGGGACACAGAAGTGTGGGATTTCCTCTAGAAAGCATTAAGGGTGGGAGGCTGGTACACTCACAGCAGAGAGAAGAAGACTGCGGCTTGGAAATCACTGCATTCCCACTAACAGCAGACGAAATTGCACTTTTCTTATAAATCGCAGGAAAGCTCTTGTCCAAAAGTCCCTGGCGAGTCAGCGGACCTCTGCAGACCGAGGCTGGAAGGGCATCAGCAGATGGTCAAGGTTTTGGGGAGGAGTCTCAGGAGAGCAGCCAGAGTCTGTGCATCGAGCCTACCTGGGAGAGCTACCCATGCAGGACCACCAGCCACGGAGAGGGGTCGCGAAGAGTCCCCAGGTGTGCCCTGGAGAATTCAGCATGAAACGTCCCGTTACTTTCAGAGGAATCAGCCGGAAGTTTACACGTGGCAAGTCAATTAAACCATGAGTGCCCTGGCTTTTCTTCTCCCCGTAACACCTCTCACTTCAGCCCTAGTGGGGAAGGAGCAGGAGTCTGACACTTAAACAAAGAGAAGAAAGAAGTGCACTGCTTGCTCCCTGGATTGGCCAAACTTGTGAAGAGAATTTAAGCAGATACTCATGTTTCGATTCTTGTAGAGGACAGGGAATTGTAATTAACAAAATGAGATGATTCTTGGGCATGAAAGTGTCTAGAGGACTCTCTGTTACCTGGGAGTGAGCTCCTAAATGGCATCGACTCTGTGCTTCCTTCAGTTCCAGGAGTTTTGTAAGCAGTAGGGGGAAGGGGATGAGTTGATTTCTGATTGTATCTTTGCTCATTTTCCAGGTTAAACAAATATTAAGAAAACTGTCGATTTAATATTGAGTAGTTAAATCAGTGTTCGAGGAGTTTATTAGATGATAGTTTGGGAACTATAGTTTTAAATATCCATTTATTCTTTTGAATGCTTTATAGCTGTACTATAAAAAGAATGCTTTGGAAATAATGAAAACTAAATAAAAATAACTGCATTTCCACCACTTAGCTGGCTAAATACACTCTATAGCTTGGGAGGGGGGAGGGTAGGAAATGGAGAAATTACGGGCAAGGGCATCTCACTGAAGCATGTCAAATCCTGTTAGCCCAGGTAATTTCCGTGGCTGGAAACAAGACAGGTCTCCTATTGTCTTGTTTGCTTGGGCTGAAACTTTTTTATCTATCCTCCATGTCTGTTTCATTTGCAGGTAATTCTATTCCTGTTTCCACATATGCCCTGCTGGGTCATTTTTGTCCCATGACAAGGTTCCTATGATGTTCATAGTAAATATTTAAAATTCTTGTAATCATGTTCTATGCTGAATGGTGCTAGTTATTGCTGATAGTATCTCACTAAGCTTTCAAAAATGTATTCCTCCACTCTAGAGGGGTGTGTGCCTTTGAAATTTGATTGCCTGCGAAGCTTGATATGAGGTTTATTCTCCTTGTGAAATAAGCCATTCAATCTGGAATGCATACACATCCAGCTGAAACTTGAAAGAAATATGTCATCTTTGACTTATGTTTAAATATTACACATTTCTATTCTAACACTGGTAGGTTAGATTTAAGGGTTAATTATCAAACATTTGTTATTCATGATACTCTGCACATAGAGAGTGCACTTACAGTTCACAAGAGAAAGTCACAAAACTCATCTCTTGGATTTGTAATACATATCCCGGGAGGTTGGCTTGCCAGATACTAGCTTTCCAGCATCAGAGCTGGGAAGAGAGATCCATGTTGGTTAAGGGATTTGGCCCGAATCTTCAGCCTATGACAACACCAGCTCTAAAATTTTGTACTTAGAGAATATTCAGAATAGTCATGGTGCAAGGAGAGGTCATTTAAACCATCTTCACAAGGGATACAGGATGCTTTCTAACCACATTCCATCAAGTGGTTAGGGGGTCTCTGTGTTCACCCTGTTTAAGGCTCTAGGTGCTTGATTCCTGTAGAAGTACTATAACCTGACATCTAGCCCAGGACTTTTCCTACTACATCACAAAGTGTCTCTTATTTGTGTTTGTTTTCTTCCTTGTTATTTTTTTGTTTTTTAAAAATAGCCCAGGTCACAATATAACCATTAGAATTAGAATTAGAATTAGATGTTGTTTAGAATTTTAGAATTTTTGTTGTTGTATACTTAAAGAGCCCCCAGAAAATGATTAATAACATGGTTGGGAAAATTTGGCAACAAAATCCTAAAGGTTAATAACGGAGAGAAGAATGCACACAAAACAAAAGGTCATGCCTGGCTGTAAGTTCCAGAATAGTAGAACAAGTAGGTGTGTACATGTTCTGAACCGATCAGAAATATAAAAGGACATTTAGGCTAGTTTCCTTGAAATGAAAGAAAAAGTAGAAGTACTGCCTCGTAAGTTAGAATTGGGGAGATCAATTATAAACTTTCCAGGCCATGGGCAAGCACTAAAGTGGTAGTATAAAAAATCACAGGCATGATGGTTCTGTGTTGTTCTCATGGGTCTATTGAGTCAAATATTTGGCCAAAAGCTTTGTTTCTTTCAGTCATCAAAAATGGTGGAAACTTTGGATGAGATCAGAGAGGCCTCTGCCTTCTAGTGGAAAAGTCAAAGGCAGATAATTGTAGATCAGGGATGGTTCAAAGGCTACATTAATTAAACAACTAATTGGATATTGGAAAAACTGTTCCTCCCCTTAAGCCTTCTACTAATTTTGTTTTCCTTCTGTGTTTCTGGAAGTCTTATGAAGCCACATTTTAATCTGTGATTAGCCTGAAAGAGTCAGGCACAGGTTATGGTGTTGGATAATACACACTTTAAGTTTGCTTCAGCCATGAAATTCTATGAGATTTTGCAAGCAACTTTATTTTAAAAAGAACTGCTATTGAAATCCGATTTTAAAACACTTATTTTTGCTTTCTCAAATAAGAGGATTACATACTCTACTTTAAAATTTGTAGTATCATTATTGTGAAAACAAAAAATATAAGCCTTTACCATTAACTCCTTTCCCATTAACTCCTTTTCCTTTAAAGGATCTTAATTTTGAATTTAAGGTTATGCTTACTTTATATATTATCTTTATTGTTTTATATGCTGTGTAGAAAATAATCCACTTGATCTATTAGTATATCTACTTTTTATCTTAAAAATCTATGGATTATTAGGAAAGGAGGACTTTTAATTTTACATGGGATAATAATAAATGTTTGACAAGTCTAAAATCTTAAATCATATATTGCTGTATTACCAGGGAAAAAAGATAAAGGTAGAAAAAAAAAACTTTCCATGCTTTTAACAAAACAATTGTAGGCAATTTTCATCATGCTACTATTATTCTTCTGTCCTGAAAAGTTCCCTCAGAGACATAATGGCCACAACCATTTCATCTTCCAACTTATTAAGCAGTCTGAGGGTGAATTGAAAGTTTCAATTCTAGGTTATGGTTATAATTACTAACTGCAAAAATCCCTGTTGCCTTTCATTAAGTAGTTATAATATTTAATTGAGACTACAGGGCGTCTATGCTCAGTATCGTACCATGCATAATTATCCGTACACATAAAAGAAACACAGAGGGTACTTTCAACAATGAAACAGATTATCAAAAAATTACATTTTTAATTTAAGTTTTGACTTGAATCTTCTCAGTGATTAAATAACCCATCTCTGCATTTTTCTGCAAATGAGGACATGAAGCTAAACAAATGAACCATAAAGTGGGGAAGAAAAAAAAAACTTTGCCCTGTAACATACATGGATAAATCTAGGATGCACTAACAAATCACACGGTGTGTTTTCTAAGAGCTGTCTGAGAAAGGGGAGCAGATGACCCAGGCAGTCAATGACTCCTTCCAGCTTGGCTGGTAAGCACCCTCTCCTAGGCGAGCTCTGGGAGTGCCAAGATCATGGGACAAAATATCTGGGTGGCCTTTGCTCCGGCCTTTTGCCTCTGCAACTTGGCTTCTGCCAGAGTACTTATCTCTTTGACCACTGACTGGGAAGCTACTAAAAAGAGAGGGACTTGAAAGGAACTGAAACTTTCTGTGTGAATCTCTTTGAAAGTTCTCTTTTAAAGGAAGTCCAAGATATGAGGAACTTGCAAATAAAAGAAAGCTTGCACGATGAAACATCACCTGCTAATAATTCCTTCCTGGGAAATAGAAATCTAGAATTCTACAAAAAAAATTACATTATGGTGTCAGGAGTTAATCAAATGATTTCGATAAATGCCAGTGTGAATAGTGGAAGGGGAGCTGCAGGAAACTCCTGAAATGATTGATAAAGAAATAAAATGATGCCCCCCTGGTGTCTAAGGGAAGTGAAATTATTGTTACAATTTAAAATTTTTCTTCCAGTTTATATTTGGAAAGTGCTTTATAATAACTTCTTACATTATCCATTTCCAGCCTACCTGAGAGATAGAAAGAAAGCAAACATTTTTTATTGTTTTAGTTATTATTTATCTTTATGAGCAGCATTCTCGCTTTGTTGTAATTATAAACATTTATTTCCACAGGGATGGAAAGATTATGCTCTGCTACCTCTACCAGCTGCTGATTGTCAATAAAAAACAACCTGGTAGAACCACTTTAGCTCTTGAATTAAGACATCCAGTTTTAAGAAAAAAATATTTGAGATATAAATGAGATATTTATGAAATACTCAAGGATTGTCATTGTGGGAACTTAGTCTCAGAAAAAAGAAAAAGGATTTGCTTACCTCCCTGGGAGCTACTATTATAGGTGTAACTGCAAAATTGTAAAAACCATCTCTGCCCATTTTTTGTGAGAATGGATTTAATTGAAAGGGTGTTGGGGATTTCACAAATCTCCAGGAAGGCCAGAGAGACAGATTCTGCACATGACAGAGAGACCAGAAGACCAGGGGCAAGAAGCAACCAAAATTCAAACTTCAGGGCAGTGATGGTGCCAGTTCGGCCACTGATGGACCACAGCTGGTACTCCCAGCTGGAAACTACCATCTGCAAGGTGTCTTGGTTGTTTTGCTTCCCTGCTTTGCTGGTTGGTGGAGCAACTGATTGAGAGACCCTAGGATGCATCTGTGGCCCTAACTGGGGCATCTATAGTGGGAGGAAGGGGTTCCAATGCAGGGTTGCACAGTTTAGATTTTCTTCTCATCAGTGAAGATGGTGAGAGAAGGGTGCGAGATGACGGGTCCTGGGTTTTCTGTTCGTTTCTGTGCCAAATATATGCACAGGCTCAGGTGAAAGAAAAAGGTGTCCCAGCTGTGAGCTGAAGAAACCCTGTACTCAGTCACACCAAAGGAAATGGTTTCTCAAGAAGCTTGGTCTATAGATATATCCTCCTGACATTTCCATATTTCTAGAAATTTGAGTCCTTATTTCTGATGTGTCTGGCTTCAGAGGCGAGTCCTTATACTGTATTTTATGATGTATGGCTGTCTGATGCATCATTCAGATGTTTTCCAGCCGTGTTAACTGTCTCCAGAGGGGGGTCTCCTGAGAATTGTCAACTGAGTTTATTCTCCAAAGTAGTCAACTTTCAAAGAGGCATTACTGAAATGAAAAAGTTCCAAGAGACATTTTTTTTTATTGTGGTAAGAACACTTAACATGAGATTCAAACTCTTAACAAATCATCGAGTGCACAGTACAGTATTGTTATTTATAGGGCCATTGTTGTACAGTAAATCCCCAGAACTTACCTTGTGGAGCAAGAACTTGTACCCAATGACTGATAACTCCCAATTTCTTCCTCCTCCAGCCCCTGCAGCAAAACGGATGAACCTGGAGGACATTTTGCTAAGTGAGATAAAACAGACACTCAAGGACAAATACTGAGTGATTCCACTTACATGAGGAATCTAAAATAATCAAGCTCATAGAAACAGATGGTGGGATTTTTATTTGTAAAGAATCCTCCACCTTCACAAAAAAGTTTTGAGGGAGATTTGCTTTAGTTGATCAAAATTGTAAGCCACTGACAACTCTCCAATATAGCATATCACTGGAATTGTACTGTTTGCATATGCACTGGATTGATGCTAAAGAAATATATAGCATATCACTGGAATTGTACTGTTTGCATATGCACTGGATTGATGCTAAAGAAATATGAGCAGTTAGATGTCATGTGAAAAAGAGGAAATGTGATGATGAAGTAATGGTAACATTTAAAAAAAATGCTTTCCCCTGGGTGAGATCCTTGGAAGAACCTGTTGGGTTGGCCAAAAAGTTCGTTTGTTTTTTTTCCGTAAGATGGCTCTGGTAACACTTAGTTGTCTTTTACTTCATTCAAAACAATTTTGTTAGATTGTATTGTGACAGCTGTCATATCAACATGCATTAAAAAAAAAAACCTTATCAAAATTGGTGAATTTTTGTGTAGCCATTTAAAATTTTTATTTTATTTTATTTATTTATTTTTGGCTGCGTTGGGTATTCATTGCTGCACGCGGGCTTTCTCTAGTTATGGCGAGTGGGGGTTACTCTTCATTGTGGTGCGTGGGCTTCTCATTTTGGTGGCTTCTCTTGTTGCAGAGTATGGACTCTAGGCACGCCGGCTTCAGTAGTTGTGGCATGCAGGCTCAGTAGTTGTGGCTCACGGGCTCTAGAGCACATGCTCAGTAGTTGTGGCTCGCGGGCTCTAGAGCACAGGCTCAGTAGTTGTAGTGCATGGGCTTAGTTGCTCCGCGGCATGTGGGATCTTCCCCGACCAGGGCTCGAACCCGTGTCCCCTGCAATGGCATGCAGATTCTTATTCACTGCACCTGTGTAGCCATTTTAATATTGAAGATGGAAGAAAAAAGCAACATTTTCGACATATTATGCTTTATTATTTCAAGAAAGGTAAAAATGCAACTGAAACACAAAAAAAGATTTGTGCAGTGTATGGAGAAGGTGCTGTGACTGATTGAATGTGTCAGAGGTGGTTTGCGAAGTTTCGTGCTGGAGATTTCTTGCTGGACAATGCTCCACAGTTGGGAAGACCAGTTGAAGTTGATAGCGATCAAATCGAGACATTGAGAACAATCAATGTTATACCACGTGGGAGATAGACGACATACTCAAAATATCCAAATCAAGAGTTGAAAATTATTTGCACCAGCTTGGTTATGTTAATCGATTTGATGTTTGGGTCCCACATAAGTTAAGCTAAAAAAACCTTCTTGACCGTATTTCCACATGTGATTCTCTACTTAAACGTAGCAAGTGTGATGTATTGGGAGATTGGGATTGACATATATACACTAATATGTAAAAAATAGATAACTAATAAGAACCTGCTGTATAAAAAAATAAATAAAATGCAAAAATTCAAAAAAAAATGTAACAAAAATGTTCCGTTTTTAAAACAAATTGTGTTGGGCGATGAAAAGTGGATTATTGTACAATAATGTGGAACAGAAGAGATCATGGGGCAAGCGAAATGAACCACCACCAACCACACCAAAGGCCGGTCTTCATCCAAAGAAGGTGATGTTGTGTATGTGGTGGGATTGGAAGGGAGTCCTCTGTGATGAGCTCCTTCCAGAAAACCAAATGATTAATTCCAACAAGTACTGCTCCCAGTTAGACCAACTGAAAGCAGCACTCAATGAGAAGTGTACAGAAGAAGTCAACAGAAAACGCATGATCTTCCATCAGGATAATGCAAGACTGCATGTTTCTTTGATGACCAGGCAAAAACTGTTACAGCTTGTCTGGGAAGTTCTGATTCATCTGCCATATTCACCAGACATTGCACCTTTGGATTTCCATTTATTCTCTTAATGGAAAAAATGTCAATTCCCTGGAAGACTGTAAAAGGCACCTGGAACAGTTCTTTGCTCAAAAAGATAAAAAGTTTTGGGAAGATGGAATTATGAAGTTGCCTGAAAAATGGCAGAATGTAGTGGAACAAAACAGTGAAATACGTTGTTCAATAAAGTTCTTGGTGAAAATGAAAAATGTGTCGTTTCTTTTTACGTAAAAACTGAAGGAACTTTTTGGCCAACCCAATATTTCAACTTTGAAAGATGTATTAACATGTGAAAAACTTTAAGGAAAAAAAAGGCGTTACATCTGTGCTACTCCCTACAAGATTAGGAATTTAGTTGCTCTAGTTAATTATTATAAAATTAATTCTTACCATCTACATCTAAACTTAAAATTATTTTAGGAATTTTCTGGAAATGTGACTTGTGTGTCCTCTAATAACTTAATGTAAATTTATCTCTATTTTAAACAGGAATGATTGCTGGTAACTTGGCAGTTTGAATAGGAGGCATTCAAATGCTTTGGAATCATCAAGTGAAAGTTTATGCTAAAATAATAGCAATCTGCTTAATCTCTCAACAAATGTTATTTATGAAAAGCAAAAGTTAATCACAAAAACCTAGATTGAAAGATATTTTTCCACAATCATGGGTGAGAAATAACCTAAAATGCAACCTTTATTTATTTTGGAACAGTAGTTTTGATACAGAGTAAACTTAGGAATATATTTAGCAACAAGAAAAAAACCAATTTAAATAGCATGCTGATTCCATTCTGTTTGAGTATAAATAATATATATAATAACAGTGACAGTGTATTTTTTATGTAGCATGCCTTCATTTTCAGACCTAGGATATCTGATTTTTCCTCTATATTATTCCTATGAATTATTCGGGGAAGATATTACTTTCACTTTACAAATGGGATCATTGAGAACTCAACAAATTGTGCAGTTTACCTCAGGACACAGAGCTGATTAGTGTGGTAGAGCGATTGCCAGAAACCTCAAGATTACTTGGGTTGTTCCTTTTCAATTCTGACATTCCCTGGGAAGTTTTAGGATTTGCACCCCTCACTGGAAGCTACTATTGCAGATGTAACTCTCAGGCTTTATTGAGGAGTTTCTCCTGATTATAGCGATCTCTTGTTAAGAGAGGTTTTGATAAGAGTGTAATTTTAAGGTATTTCCAGATCACCCCTACATCCTCTGGGCTCCCAGAATCATATGTGTTATGAAAACACGAAACGAAAGAAGAGCCCTTGCCCTCCTCCTCCGTGTCACTTTTCCTTCGGAAACCTCATTCCTCACTAAGTGTGTATCACTGGAGTAGGGGTACACCGGCTGGGGTAGGATCAGGTCCGGGGTTACAAAGAATTGGGAGATTATTACAGTTCCATTGTGAAGGCAAAAGTTTTCAATTTATGCCAATGAGCATTTATTGATCAGCTACTATGTACTAGTAACCTTTAGACATTTTGTATATATCCTTCAACATCGAAACCAGACCTTCCCAGACTTTTTTGCATCAGGGTACAGATAGAAGGTGGTAATGTTGTCACAGTGTACACGTATGAGTATGTGAATGGAGGTGCCTAGTCAAAGATGAGGGATCCGTATTTCTGCATGCCTGCAACCAGCTGGGGGCTTGTGTCCTTGATACTCACAAGTGTGGTCTGGGAACCGCAGCAGCAGCGTCACCTGGGAGACTGTCTGAAGTACACAACCTCAGGCCCACTCCACACCTGATAAGTCAAAATCTGTATTTTAACAAAAACCTGCATGATCCTTAACGCACATCGCACTTGTAGAAACACTGGTCTAATCAGTGTTCTTCAACTGTGCTCCTGGGACGCAGGCTTTAGTAAACTATCAGGAGATTCCAATATGCACCAAAGTTTGAAAAGCAGTGAAGAAATTAAAAAAAACAAAACAAAAACTAACTAACATCTGGGTCCCATTCAAAGAGAGTCTGTTTTGATTGGTTTGTGGTGTTTTTAAATCACCCCAGGGTGTCTTATGAGTGGCAATGTTTGGGGAAAAATGCTCTAAGTAAAGCTATGAGCCAGATGTTATTCCCATTTTACAGATGTAGAAACTGAGAGGCAAACACACAAAAAGGGCTAGGAGAACTCAATTGGTGAACGGTAGAGTTGGACTTAAAATTTAGACCCTACACTCATTGATTCTATCTAAAAAGTGCTCTGTGCTATTATCTTACACAGCTTCCTGAGGATTTTTATAAAATTAGTATTAATTGTATTTTTTTATAGGAGGTTTCTCAATTGAAGAAGAAGAAAATGTTTTCCTGGCTAGTATTGGGTTGGCCAAAAATTTTGCTCGTTCAGGGATTTCCGTCACACCTTACAGAAGAACACCAATGAACTTTTTGGCCAACCCAATGTTATAGAGCCACAGACCCTCAAGAAAAATGTAAAAATAAAAACATTTTCTAGAACAATTCTTTTTGTGGCTGTTATTCTAAAGACATGAAAATAATTACATCCTTTGCTTATATCACATTCAATTTTAAGATGACTACATTCAAAAGTGTACTCTGTTCACCCATGTACATATATTTAATGTTATATTATCTCTTGCCTCTCTCATAAATGATCTGTATAAATTATGTAAAAATCAATCCTAAAGATTTGAAGCCACCCTTTGAAAGGTCATTTAGATTTTAAACACAGTTTTAAAAACCATTCTCTAGAAGACCAGTTTCACATGTGAACCAAATTAGAGAGGTTAATTAGGAGAGGAACTCTGAGCTATATTCACCATTCCAACTTGGGTATTATTTCAAATTC
Source organism: Balaenoptera acutorostrata (assembly GCF_949987535.1). Classification (NCBI taxonomy): domain Eukaryota; kingdom Metazoa; phylum Chordata; class Mammalia; order Artiodactyla; family Balaenopteridae; genus Balaenoptera; species Balaenoptera acutorostrata. The sequence continues at coordinate 6,231,542 of NC_080081.1, forward strand.
ATCCCTCTTTTTAATCTTAGCAGCTGAACCAATTTTGCAGGTCACACCTGCCAGCTGGACAGTCAGTGAATGGATACTGACAGGATGGGCCCAGGGCAGGTTAAAGGATGGACCTATCTCTTTGAGGCACAAGAAAATAATATTTGAAATTAGAAAGACATGGATTTAAATCTCATCCTAGTAGGAAATCTTGGGCACATTCCCTAATCTTACTGAATATTTGCTCCTCATTTAGTAACTAAGAGAAACAATATGTACTGAATTAAGTAGTTAGCTAGATAGGGAATGTGGTGTGTAAAAGCTTCAGCATATTTTTCCTGACCCTCAGTGTTCTGAGGGCTAATATTATGCCAGTAGGAAGACTTGGTGTCAAGAATTAAGATTTGCACACCAGCTGTGGTGCTCTAGGCGCTCATCCTGATGTTTCTTTACCCTAACTCACCGAGGCTCCGTGAGGCCAGGGTGCATCGGGATTCAAATCCAGGTCTATGTGCTTATAAGAACTTTTCCCAGCTTCAGGATTTCCAAGTTTTTCTCAAGTGCTTCATTCAAGGCCAAGTCTTGTATGAGTTACAGCAACTCATAGGAAAAATAATTGACTGATGGCTTGGGTTCTAGGAGCTGTGCTGGGCACCGGGACACAGAATTGACAAAATGAGAACTGGTCACCATCCAGAAGGAGTTTTGAGCTTTCAGAGTCTATCAGTCAGGGTTCATCCAAAGGAACAGAATCAATTAGAGAGAAGGAGAGGGGGAGATATATTTAAGGAATTGGCTCCCATGATGGGTGAGGACTAGTTAGACCAGAATCCATAGGACAGACCAGCAAACTGGAAGCTCAGGCAGGATTTCTAGGGCACTGTCTGGAGGCAGCCTTTCTTCTCTCCTGGGAAACCTCAGTTTTTGCTTGTAACGTCTTCAGCTGATCGGATGAGGCCCACCCATGCAACAGAAGGACGTGTGCTTTACATAAAGTCAGCTGACTGTAACTATTCATCACATCTGCAAAATGCCTTCAGCCACATCTATGATGGTGTTTGACAGACAGCTGGGCACCACAGCGTAGTGTTGGCGTACAATGAACCATTACAGAGGAGGAAGTATGAGTGCTGTCACACACCTTTATTTACGGAGGCTGGAATCCAGGTCTGTGCGTCTTTATCTTTCCTTCCCAGTGCACACTCGTCTCTAAATTTCCAGAGCATTTGGAGTCACTTGGGCAAATCCAGCACCTGGTAAACACTCGGCATATTTTCCACTTGTTTTAGATGTGTCATATTTTGTTAGGAAAGCTATCTCAATGGATATTTTTAAAAGAATTGTCAGTTGACAAATATCCGGGAGTATGTAGTTAATCCAGAATGAAAAACCTCAGAAAATACATTGCAGTTTCAAGATTATCTTTTTGATGTTCGTTATTTATTTTGTTATCTGTGTTCTCTGAAGAGGCAGCTTGTTTTCTTTCTAACTCACCGTGTCCCTACAAAGCAGTTATTATTACTAATTCAGTGGGGTAAGAATTAATCTAACTGGCAAATAGGCCTAGTCTGCTTGGCATTTCACTTAATGAAAGGTCGGTTTCTTTTGGTTGCGTGAACACTTATGTAATAACGAGCTTCCTCACGTGGCACTGGGTGGCAGTGGAATTAGGGTAGTTCTTTCAATGCGAAGGTGCATCAGAATCACTTGGAGGGTTTTTAGGCTTCCCTCCTGGAGTTCCTAATTGGTAGATTTGGGGGGAGGTCCCAGAATTTCCATTTCCAGCAAGTCCCCAGATGCTGCCGATGCTGCCGGACTGGGGACCACACTTTGAAAACCGCTGTTTTAATGCTTAAATGGAGTAGCAAGAACTTTAAAATTCACGTTCTACCACTTCATAGCTGATTTCACTGAACAAGATACGAGACTTCTCTTTGGCTTGGTATCTTTACCTATACAACGGGGAAAATAATTATAAGATTATTTTAAGAATAATAAAACCTTATAAAAATCTTATAAGAGTAGGGTGAGAAATTAACAAATCATGTATCATAATGCCTGGCACATGGTCCAGTCACTCAGTAAATTATGGCTGTTGTTGACACAAATGTCTCAGTGGCTCTACAGGTGAGAGAAACACTGTAAATTCTATAGCATTTTGATGACACACGCTCCGCGCTTGTTATAAACCGGCTTCCACAAACACCCGATTACCCTGGGCTCTTCCTGTCCTGAGCAAACCCAGCCACACTGATGGCCTAAAGCGCTTTTCTGGCACTTCTCACCTAGAAGTGAAGGGGATAAAAATCAGGAATTCATGCAACTCAAATCTCTTTTTTAAATTTTTTAAATTGGAACATTTGTTTATATCCCAGAGGAACCTATGGATGAACATGGTGCTTTTTTTTTTTCCCCCTCAGTTACTGTTATTTATTTTAATCTTTGCTTTTTTATTTTTTACTACAGGCTTGCTGTTTTTCTTTCAAATATCCCTGAAAGTGCTTCTCTGGAATTGTCCAAATGCTGAATTGCTCCTAAATATTTTTTCTTAGATTGATTTTTTTTCTTTAAAGCATCAAATGTAAAAATGCTCTTCCTTATCCTTACTACTTAAAGTTATTTTCATCAGACACAATTTAAACACATTCTTATTTTCATCATACACTTAATTTAAAATCATTCTGAGGTCATAAATTAAACGTCAAAAAAAAACCCCTTTTTTGTGCTTTTTCTGTCCTCCGTTTGCCTTAACCTTCTTTAAATGAAACAAAACCCGAGGCAAAATTTCTGCCTGGAAAACTTGGGACGTTCGATTCATTCCACCAGTTTCATGCACTTTAATTTGGTTTCCTTATTCGAGGTAATCTAGAATAGAAATTTTCTTTTAAAGAGATCACTTTGGAAAATCCACCAAAACAAGTCAAAATCAATGGTTTCCTTACAGAAAGAACCCTGGGGAAAGAATTAGTGGGAATTACTCCATGGGTACCTCTGCTACTAGTTTTTTATGCTTGATTGCTTGTCAGTTGACAGAAATCAATGGTTCTCTTTACACCACAGAGGAGCGGCAGAATGGGGGCAGACTACAAGTTATCAGCGCTCTGAATGTGGATTAAACATTTCATGGCTGTCTCCCCGACATGTGCCCTGAAAGTACCACTTGGCTCAGAAATCCAAAGGACTGCGTTTAGCAAAGCTTTAATTTGAAAGAGACACAGGTGACAGCTCTATTATTTTTGCACATTCAGATGCATCCACAGCTGTTTTTATTTCTCTCAGCTGTATATGCCCGTATTTGTTGTAATTATTAGTCTTGGATGTAGTTAAAGGTAAATATCTCAAATGCCTATCATGGCTAAATTAAATTAAGGAAATCACACTTTTCACCCGCACCCCCTTTGGCCCTGCTTTGCTGCGGGTAATAGCAACAGTTTAAATGTTTGTGCCTCATTTCACCTCTCCCATCAGAAGTGCTTTCCAAAGTACTTGGAAAGTACTACTTTCCAAAGTAGTCCTAGGTTTCCTGTCTCTTCCAACTCAGTACTCTCCCTACTGGCATTTTTTCCTCTGCATTCAACACAGCAAAAACAATTTGTTTCAAAGTTTCTTACATGCACACAAAATAGTTTTAAATTATTTCTGATGGCCGGAAATACGAAAAAGCATTGTGTGCAAAAGAATTGTGGCCTGACCCATTTTAACTCTTCTCCTGGTTTTTCCCTGGCAGTTTTGGATTGCAGACCTAACTTTGGTGTTTGCTTGTTTATAGTTCACCTGTGGCACATTCACTGTGTTCAACACGTAAAACAATGGGACAGTGGTTTCACCAGCCATCCCTAATGTGAGAGTCAACATGGAGAAAATAAGTGAGAGTCTGAGAAATTTGGAAAACAGGAAAGAGGAATAATAAAATGAGGAGGCAGATTAAGAAGATGGAATAGCAGGATTTTTAAAAGGGAATTTGATTGACAAGATTCACAGAAGTTTGCCCATGAAAATGTAAGCAAGATATGATATTTGTCTCCCAAATGCATATAAATGTTCCTTTTGGAAAAAAGAAATAACAAATCTGTTTGCAGTAGTGGTGCTGGGTTGGCGTGTTTTCAGATGGGAAGACAGAGTTGTATTTACTTATTTAAACTTTGAAACAAGACCTGATTTGCCGCTCTGTAGAGGAGTTGGCTGGCTTATGAATCAGAATAGTGGCCTTTGCATCCATGGTGACAACATTAACTTTCACTCCTCTCGAGGTCTGAATAAAGTTCATTAATGGTGAGGCTGCCTGGAAAGAGAAATTGCATAGCAGTTCCTCCAACAATATTTGGGAGAATTAGACAGCGTCTCAAGAATGAATGAGAGAAAATGTCAGTCAACATACTTAAAAAATGAAGAAATATTGACTAGGTAAGTGGGTGACACATGGTGGAAATTTACATGTTTCTGTCTGATAGGACCACAGAAAGAGAAATATGTTAGTTTCAGCAAAAGAGTTATACTAGATTTCTTTTTTACTGATTGTCTTGTTTATTTAAAAAGTACTTTCTGTTACTTTGATTTATCACTTTAAATCAAAGGGATACTCTCCAGATGTATTTCTGAAGTGGATATCCAGTAATGACCATTGAAGAGCTCGGAGTAGATGGGAGCGCTGACAGCCAAGTCCTTTCCGAGAAAGATCCTCAGATTGATTCTGTCTGGGTTATGGTCCTGGTTACTGTTGACTGCCTTGCTTTTTTTCTAACTCAGATCTTTTTGGTCTTTTTTCCATTCATTTTAAGGGACTCTCTTCAGAAGCACTTATCATTTTCCTGATTTTCCTCAGCACAATAGATTTTGCCTGGTATTCACTCTCCTCTAATAAATGATATGAAACCTTAGTCCTGATACATGTACTTCACTCGGCAAATCAGCCTTTTTGATAAACACTTGGAGGTGAGACACATTTCTGGTTTTGGATCTGATGGCGGTGGGATCCTTAGCTTAGTCACCGATTCACTACCACCACCTCATTAGTTAAAGGTAGTGTTTTAATTCTTCATTTGTAACTTTGGGGGGTGGGTGCATGACAGGTGATAATAGAGGTTCTTAGAGGCAACGCTTATTGAAATATTTGAAGCTATACTTTAACACATTTTAATAATTATTGAGGGTCCCCCTAAATAACACTAAGTCTTTTCAATGAGAGCTTTTGAAATTACAGGAAAGTCAAAACAAGGTATTATTTTCCATCCATTTTATTATAAAAGCTGCCCAGTGTGTTCAAACATATACTAACTTTTGATTTTAATTCAGGATAAATATTTTAAGCCGTAATAAACTGAGTAAATCTAAATGTTGAATACTGTCCCTTTATGAATGATTAAGGGAATGAACTAAAGTCTCTTTTTTCCTATGAGCCTTTACTTTTCCTTCTCCGAAACTTCTGTCTAGAAATACTTGATCTTGACTCAGGAAGAGAAACATAAACTTCTTTATTTCTTTTGCCACTCTTCCCACTTTTCACCAACAGATATGTCTCAGCATAAATTATGAGGCCCATGCATTTTCTTAATCTTGTGGCTACTGCAAATCTTCTCACTACTGAAATAGCCTACACCGTTGCAGCATTGATGCTCTTTCAAATGATGTCTAGTAAATCATAGTCTCTTCCTTTTAATGTCTCCCTTAAATTGATACAGTTCATAAAAAATTAGTTTTCAGTCTGATTTGCGGGCATTTTTTTTTAACATCTTTATTGGAGTATAATTGCTTTACAATGGTGTGTTAGTTTCTGCTGTATAACAAAGTGAAGCAGCTTTACGTATACTTATATCCCCATATCCCCTCCATCTTGCGTCTCCCTCCCACCCTTGCTATCCCACCCCTCTAGGTGGTCACGAAGCACAGAGCTGATCTCCCTGTGCTATGCAGCTGCTTCCCACTAGCTATCTGTTTTACATTTGGTAGTGTATGTAAGTCCATGCCACTCTCTCACTTCGTCCCAGCTTACCCTTCCCACTCCCCGTGTCCTTAAGTCCACTCTCTACATCTGCGTCTTTATTCCAGTCCTGCCCCTAGGTTCTTCAGAACCATTTTTTTTTAGATTCCATATGTATGTGTTATCATATGATATTTATTTTTCTCTTTCTGACTTACTTCACTCTGTATGACAGACCCTAAGTCCATCCACCTCACTACAAATAACTCAGTTTAGTTTCTTTTTAGGGCTGAGTAATATTCCATTGTATATATGTGCCACATCTTCTTTATCCATTCATCTGTCGATGGACACTTAGGTTGCTTCCATGTCCTGGCTATTGTAAATAGTGCTGCAATGAACATTGTGGTACATGACTCTTTTTGAATTATGGTTTTCTTAGGGTATATGCCCAGTAGCAGGATTGCTGGGTCATATGGTAGTTCTATTTTTAGTTTTTTAAGGAACTTCCATACTGTTCTCCATAGTAGCTGTATCAATTTACATTCCCACCAACAGTGTAGGAGGGTTCCCTTTTCTGCACACTCTCTCCAGCATTTATAGTTTGTAGATTTTTTGATGATGCCCATTCTGACGGGTGTGAGATGATACCTCATTGTAGTTTTCATTTGCATTTTTCTAATGATTAGTGATGTTGAGCATCCTTTCATGCGTTTATTGGCAATCTGTATATCTTCTTTGGAGAAATGTCTATTTAGGTCTTCCGCCCATGTTTGGATTGGGTTGTTTGTTTGTTTGATATTGAGCTGCATGAGCTGCTTGTATATTTTGAAGATTAATCCTTTGTCAGTTGCTTCATTTGCAAATACTTTCTCCCATTCTAAGGGTTGTCCTTTCGTCTTGTTTATGGTTTCCTTTGCTGTGCAAAAGCTTTGAAGTTTCATTAGGTCCCATTTGTTTATTTTTGTTTTTATTTCCATTTCTCTAGGAGGTGGGTCAAAAAGGATCTTGCTGTGATTTATGTCATAGAGTGTTCTGCCTCTGTTTTCTTCTAAGAGTTTTATAGTGTCTGGCCTTACGTTTAGGTCTCTAATCCATTTTGAGTTTATTTTTGTGTATGGTGTTAGGGAGTGTTCTATTTCATTCTTTTACATGTAGCTGTCCAGTTTTCCCAGCACCACTTATTGAAGAGGCTGCCTTTTCTCCGTTGTATATTGTTGCATCCTTTATCAAAGATAAGGTGACCATATATGCGTGGGTTTATCTCTGGGCTTTCTGTCCTGTTCCATTGATCTATATTTCTGCTTTTGTGCCAGTGCCATACTGTCTTGATTACTGTGGCTTTGTAGTATAGTGTGAAGTCAGGGAGCCTGATTCCTCCAGCTCCGTTTTTCTTTCTCAAGACTGCTTTGGCTCTTCGGGGTCTTTTGTGTTTTCATACAAATTGTGAATTTTTTTGCTCTAGTTCTGTGAAAAATGCTATTGGTAGTTTGATAGGGATTTAATTGAATCTGTAGATTGCTTTGGGTAGTATAGTCATTTTCACAGTGTTGATTCTTCCAATCCAACAACATGGTATATCTCTCCATCTGTTTGTATCATCTTTAATGTCTTTCATCAGTATCTTATAGTTTTCTGCATACAGGTCTTTTGTCTTCTTAGGTAGGTTTATTCCTAGGTATTTTATTCTTTTTTGTTGCAGTGGTAAATGGGAGTGTTTCTTTAATTTCTCTTTCAGATTTTTCAGCATTAGTGTATAGGAATGCAAGAGATTTCTGTGCATTAATTTTGGATCCTGCTACTTTACCAAATTCATTGAGTAGCCCTAGTAGTTTTCTGGTGTCACCTTTAGGATTCTCTCTGTATAATATCATGTCATCTGCAAACAGTGACAGTTTTACTTCTTCTTTTCCGATTTGAATTCCTTTTATTGTTTTTCTTCTCTGATTGCTGTGGCTAAAAATTCCAAAACTATGTTGAATAACAGTGGTGAGAGTAGGCAACCTTGTCTTGTTCCTGATCTTAGTGGAAATGGTTTCAGTTTTTCACCATTGAGAATGATGTTGGCTGAGGGTTTGTCATATATGGCCTTTATTATGTTGAGGAAGTTTCCCTCTATGCCTACTTTCTGGAGAGTTTTTATCATAAACGGGTGTTGAATTTTGGGGAAAGCTTTTTCTGCATCTATTGGGATGATCATATGGTTTTTATCCTTCAACTTGTTAATATGGTATATCACATTGATTGATTTGCGTATATTGAAGAATTTGTCCATTTCTTCCAGGTTGCCCATTTTATTGGCATATAGTTGCTTATAGTAATCTCTCATGATCCTTTGTATTTCTGCAGTGTCAGTGGTTACTTCTCCTATTTCATTTCTAATTCGATTGATTTGAGTCTTTTCCCTTTTTTTCTTGATGAGTCTGGCTAATGGTTTATCAATTTTGTCTATCTTCTCAAAGAACCAGCTTTTAGTTTTATTAATCTTTCCTATTCTTTCCTTCATTTCTTTTTCATTTATTTCTGATCTGATCTTTGTGATTTCTTTCCTTCAGCTAACTTTGGGGTTTTTTTGTTCTTCTTTCTCTAATTGCTTTAGGTGTAAGGTTAGGTTGTTTATGTGAGATTTTTCTTGTGTCTTGAGGTAGGATTGTATTGTATAAACTTCCCTCTTAGAACTGCTTTTGCTGCATCCCATAGGTTTTGGGTCGTCATGTTTTCATTGTCATTTGTTTCTAGGTATTTTTTGATTTCTTCTTTGACTTCTTCAGTGATCTCTTGGTTTTTTTAGTAGTGTATTGTTTAGCCTCCATGTGTTTGTATTTTTTACATTTTTTCCCCTGTAATTGATATCTAGTCTCATAGCGTTGTGTTCAGAAGAGATACTTGATATGATTTCAATTTTCTTAAATTTACCAAGGCTTGATTTGTGACCCAAGATATGATCTATCCAGGAGAACGTTCCATGAGCACTTGAGAAGAAAGTGCATTCTGTTGTTTATGGATGGAATGTCCTATAAATATAAATTAAATCCATCTTGTTTAGTGTGTCATTTAAAGCTTCTGTTTCCTTATTTATTTTCATTTTGGATGATCTGTCCATTGGTGAAAGTGGGGTGTTCAAGTCCCCTACTATGATTGTGTTACTGTCGATTTCCCCTTTTATGGCTGCTAGCTTTTGCCTTATGAATTGAGGTGCTCCTATTTGGGGATCATAAATATTTACAATTGTTATACCTTCTTTTTGGATTGATCCCTTGATCATTATGTAGTGTCCTTCTTTTTCTCTTGTAATAGTGTTTATTTGAAAGTCTATTTTGTCTGATATGAGAATTGCTACTCCAGCTTTCTTTTGATTTCCATTTGCATGGAATGTCTTTTTCCATCCCCTCACTTTCAGTCTGTATGTGTCCCTAGGTCTGAAGTGGGTCTCTTGTAGACAGCATATATACGGGTCTTGTTTTTGTATCCATTCAGCCAGTCTATGTCTTTTTGTTGGAGCATTCAGTCCATTTACACTTAAGGTAATTATTGATATGTATGTTCCTATTACCATTTTCTTAATTGTTTGGGGTTTGTTATTGTAGGTCTTTTCCTTCTCTTGTGTTTCCTACCTAGAGAAGTTCCTTTAGCATTTGTTGTAAAGCTGGTTTGGTGGTGCTGAATTCTCTTAGTTTTTGCTTGTCTGTAAAGGTTTTAATTTCTCCATCGAATCTGAATGAGATCCTTGCTGGGTAGAGTAATCTTGGTTGTAGGCTTTTCCCTTTCATCACTTTAAATATGTCCTGCCACTCCCTTCTGGCTTGCAGAGTTTCTGCTGAAAGATCAGCTGTTAACCTTATGGGGATTCCCTTGTATGTTATTTGTTGCTTTTCCCTTGCTGCTTTCAGGATTTTTTCTTTGTATTTAATTTTTGATAGTTTGATTAATATGTGTCTTGGCATGTTTCTCCTTGGATTTATCCTGTATGGGACTCTCTGTGCTTTCTGGACCTGATTGACTATTTCCTTTCCCATATTAGGGAAGGTTTCAACTATAATCTCTTCAACTATTTTCTCAGTCCCTTTCTTTTTCTGTTCTTCTTCTGGGACCCCTATAATTCGAATGTTGTTGCTTTTAATGTCCTGGAGGTCTCTGAGACTGTCCTCAATTCTTTTCATTATTTTTTCTTTATTCTGCTCTGTGGTAGTTATTTCCACTATTTTATCTTCCAGGTCACTTTTCCATTCTTCTGCCTCAGTTATTCTGCTATTGATTCCTTCTAGAGAATTTTTAATTTCATTTATTGTGTTGTTCATCATTGTTTGTTTGCTCTTTAGCTCTTCTGGTTCCTTATTAAATGTTTCTTGTATTTTCTCCATTCTGTTTCCAAGATTTTGGATCATCTTTACTCTCATTACTCTGAATTCTTTTTCAGATAGACTGCCTATTTCCTCTTCATTTGTTTGGTCTGGTGGGTTTTTACTTTGCTCCTTCATCTGCTGTGTATTTCTCTGTCTTCTCATTTTACTTAACGTACTGTGTTTGGGGTCTCCTTTTCACAGGCTGCAGGTTCGTAGTTCCCATTGTTTTTGGTATCTGCCCTCAGTGGGTAAGGTTGGTTCAGTGGGTTGTGTATGCTTCCTGGTGGAGGGGACTGGTGCCTGTGTTCTGGTGGATGAGGCTGTATCTTGTCTTTCTGGTGGGCATGACCATGTCTGGTGATGTGTTTTGGGGTGTCTGTGACCTTATTATGATTTTAGGCAGCCTCTCTGCTAATGGATGGGGCTGTGTTCCTGTCTTGCTAGTTGTTTGGCATAGGGTGTCCAGCACTGGAGCTTGCTGGTCGTTGAGTGGAGCTGGGTCTTAGCGTTGAGATGGAGATCTCTGGGAGAGCTCTCGCCGTTTGATATTACATGGGGCCAGGATGTCTCTGTTGGACCAATGTCCTGAACTCAGCTCTCCCACCTCAGAGGCTCAGGCCTGACAGCCAACCGGAGCACCAAGACCCTGTCAGCCACACGGCTTTTGGGAAGTCTGAGGTCTGCCAGCATTCAGTAGGTGTTCTGTAAGGAGTTGTTCCACATGTAGATGTATTTTTGATGTATTTGTGGGGAGGAAGGTGATCTCCACATCTTACTCCTCCGCCATCTTGAAGGTCCTCTCTCTTCACACCTCCTCTTGCTAGAGGATCCACATTTCATCTGGAAAGGACATAAATCTGGCAATCTCACCTCAGCCCTAGCCCTTCCACCTTTTTTCCCTTTGTGCTTAGTCTGTTTCACTTGCTCATAGTGGGCCCCGTGCAGAGGCCTTGCCCCCAGACCTTCAGACCAGAGTTCCTCGTGAAACAGCTGAGCCAACATGTTTAGCTCAGCTCGGGACATGCGCTTAAGCTCCTCACAGGACACTCAACTCAAGATGCTGTAGACATTATTGATAGTAAGTCTATTTTATGCCTTGTACAGACCTATCTTCTGCCAGAATGAAGCATTAAAAAATTTTTTTTTGATCAAGTCCTTTATGGTAAAGATCACAGTCTTACAGAGAAGTATCTCCTTTGAAAGGATTAGAGCTTCTAGATAGATACAAATGAGATAAGAAAAAGTAGAGATGTTAAATCATGGAACAGCAAAGGGGATACTTTATGGAAATGAACTCACGAGTTAATAATTTGAATTTGACAAGGTGATAATTAAAATCCCCAGATAGATTTCTTCCACATCTGTATGCCTTTCAGTAAGGTTGGTTAGCATATTAACTACTGCTGGAGAATACTAAAAAACATTCATGGGATGTAAAACTGCAAATTATTATTCATTTCAATTTGTATAATAAGTGTAACAAAATGCAATGCATACAATATTACACAAGAGGTACTAAACTCTATTATAAACATTTTTAGAGCATAGGCTTAGATGACAACTTTTGTCTTGAAATACTCAAGACATTTAAGTATAAATTACCACTTTTTACAGTTTGAAAGAACTTTTGTATACAGTGTTCTTTAGGGCTAGTAAGTTCTTATTTTGAAGGAGTAGACTAATTTTAAAATATAAAGTATTTGGATATGTGGGTATAAACATATAACACATATATACATATGCCTATAAATAGACATTAGTATAATCTATATATTTGATTTTGTTATGTTTTTCCTCTAGAGGAAAATTGGGATTCCTCTAGAAGAAGAGGGCACAGATGTCTGATTGAAAAATGTCAATAACCACTATAAGTTCTAATTTCAAATAACGATCCAACATATTCTCTTTTTCATAATAGCATTCGATTGTACATACATTTTAATTTAGACATTTATATGCAAAACCATTTTAATATGATGATATTGGAACACTATATGAAATTTGGGGGAAGAACTGTTAAGTGTGTCCACACACTGTGGGTAATAGATGTCACACTTGAGTATTTCTTTGGACCTGGTGATCTATACAAAGAATATTTTCTGTCATATGGAACTTAAATACAAGAAATGAATCACTATGCAGAGATGTGTTACCATTTTCCACCTATGAAAAAGCATACAAAGAACCAGGAAGAAAGACTTTTTGAAATATATCATCAGTTACATTGATGACATTTTATACGTATGGACATGGATGCAGGAACTCTTCAGTCCATAGTCAAGGGGCCAATCAACTGTGGAACCAATGATCTCCATCTGGGATGTCAGCCAGACTAGGAGAGAAAAGAAACATGACTGCAAAAAGGACGATCACTTGGGAGACCAACTTTAATGTGAAATTCTGTTAGAATGGGGAAAAATGATTTCTGAAAAAAATCTTTGCAAGTCCCCTCAAGGAAGTGTAAGTTCCACTTGAAGAAACTTAATAAAAGAGAAAGAGAGAGCAATCACAAGCAAGAGGTATGGGGAAAGAAATGCCAAGCATGGACTTTTTGGCAAACAAGGAAGAATAGGAATTTAAAGTAGAATGTCATAATTTAGAAGAGTCTTCTCTTGCAGATTAAGTGAAATCTTTAGGCGCCCTAAATAACGCAAGTTATATGTGCGTTTATGTAGAGCTGTCAGATCACACGTAGCTGGTGCTGCTTCTGGAAAGGGAGGAATGCCGCACATTCTCTGCAGGTGGCTGTTAAAGTCTCATCAGCTTCCTAGACTCTGGGTTGTGTTTAGGATTCTGGCATATGGAAATGCACTTTGCTTATCCCCTTGGTGAATTAATGGGAAAACAGCCTCTTTGCTTCTGTGTTTTGCAATTCCTAATTCATGTCTTTTCATTTTTCTATGCAATTTTATTTTTTCACTACACCAGGCATGACTAATTGTTGATTTTCACCAAATTACCGCCATCATCCACTGGTCAGCTCCTCAGAGCGCATTAAATTTTCCCCAGCAGACAGGAAGGAAAAATCAAAATTCACTCATTCTAAGAAACCATGCATTTCTCCTTATCATGGGGCATGGCTGTCAGATACCTATCTCTCTTAGAGCCATGAGTGTTCCACTGGTATTGCCAAAGGAGAGCATCTGGTCTATTGTATGAAGGAGTCTTAGTTTTGAAGAAGATATGGTTTTGGAGAAAACAAAACAAAACAGGAATCTTTTTTTCCTACTTAGTAACTCTTCATTTTCCTCACCTCCATTCTCATTTTTTTTCTACTTAAGATACCATTTTCCCTCAAATGTACTTTTCTCTAACTCCAGTCTGTGCTACTTTTGTAAAATACGATCTGAGGTTACTTCTTTTTGCTTTAATCCTTTCAGTGTCTCCCTCCTTCCTACCAGGTAGGGACCCTTCAGAGACCAGCCTTGCCTTTTTTGCTGAACCTCTCACAGCTCTCACCTTCCAGCCCTGTTCCTGCAAAGCAAAGTTTTCAGTAGATCTCAGCCACGTGTGGAGAAGATTGTAAGAACAAGTTTCGTAAAACTTCCTGTGTTTGTTTTGGAGCCAAAAACTATTTACTTATTTTCCAAGAAGTATATCAGATTATATCTAGGGAAACCACCGGTGAGTTTACCAATACTGAGCAGTCTCAGAATTAACTGTTTTTCTGCTTTTACAAAAGCAGAAATGATTGCAGATGGGATGATAAAATATAAATACAACCACTTGGGTAGTGTAAATATTTTTCTAAAAATAATTTAAATTTTGCTAAAAGTAATTGTTAATAATTTCATTTGTATGAAATATTTACCTTTTTAACCTATTTCTTACATTTAGTCTGCTGATATTTTAAAATCTTAAATGTTGCTATTATTCACTCCTGACTTTGTGTTCATAAACACACCCAGTGTTCACAAACACAAATCTTTTCACCTCTATCTATTTAACAAAATGAAAATAAAATTCTTTTATTTTGTTCCAAATTTTATGTGTTTTACATTTTTCTGTTGTTTTATTCTATTTGTATGATTCCGGTGTCTTTAAGTATATGATACAAACCATTGTGTTTTATTGTCAATTTGACCATGACTCAATGTGGTACAGCTCAAGGCTACACAATGATTACCCGAGGTATTCTGGTAGAGCTGCAGGTATACGGAAGGACCAACACATGGCTAACATGAATTGGCTAATCTGAGAACCCATAAACTGCCAAGATCGTAACTGGGTACCTTTGCACGTGTTCTCAGGAAATAAACTCATCTTAGGCTTTCTATATCTTACTGAAAGTACCTATTACTCTCAATGCAACCCTTCTTTGATCTGTCACCTGTGTCTCTGTTTATATGTCTTCTGTGCAGGCAACCTGTCCAGAAAAGTGACTTGACTGTGGATGGGCTCATTTCCCAAGGGATCTGGAAAGTGAAAGTCCTCCCATTCCCTGGGGAGAGTCTTTAGTTATCACCCTTGTAGCATTTGGTTCTCACCTACCTTTTGCCTATTTGATTCTTGACGTTTCTTAAATTAACCTGCTCCTTTTGCAGATCTATTACTTGAAACAGTTTGCAGTGGAAAATCCTGGCCGAGACTAGATCTCCCAATATTTCTTGGCCATATCGAAGACTAGAATTAAAAAAAAGACGGCCAATGCAGCCAGCCAATAAGATGCCTCTTCCCATAGAAGTATCTTGAATGCAATACTGTGAGGTCACTCTCCCTTTGTTTTGGAGAGAGAGAGAGAAAAAAAGAATGAGTTATTTGGTTACACAAAACAAACATTTTTTTTCAGAAACATGTCAGTTTGGAAAAATCAGGAATGAAACATGCACCATGAGCTGTTTAAACATTGTAAAAGATTTTCTTCATTGCTAGTACAATCCCATCATGGGATGCTATTGTTTTTAGGAAACCCTTTACCCTTTGCAGTGTCTCTGGACACTAAAAATAGCTTTCTAGTAATAAATCTGTCAAAGACATTTTCACTGGTAATTTGGGTCTTACAATTTGCCAAAAAAAAAAAAAAAAAAATGAGGGTAAGGGGGAAAATGACCATTACTGAAACCCCTTTGGAGGGGGCTTAGCCTAATAAGTCTTAGAGTGGTCATAGGTGATATCCACTTCACTGTTCTCAACTCTGCCCTCCCTGCGGTGATAGGATGACACTCCCGTCCCTTTGCCCTGTGACTTCATAGACCCTCCAGGAGGGTATGTTAACTGCACATCCCTTGGCCTGGAGGTTGCCTCTGGTCTCGTTGATTGACTTGCTTCAGCTAATGGAAGTTTAGCAAACATAATGTGACAAAGGTCTTAAGTGAACTCCTGTGATACGTCTTGGCCTCCTGTGCTTCTGCCATTTGTCAAGAGAGGAACATGCTCCATGTCACCAGGGGTCCCAGAATGAGGAGATGCATGCATGCGGGTGAGCTAGGTCTAAATCACGGCCTAGAGCCACGTCCTGCCAATCCCAGCAGCCTCTGGCTGAGCCACCGTGGACCACCAGGGTCATGAGCAAGGACTGACTGTTTGCTGTTGCCGGCCTCTGGGCTTCCTGGTTGTTTATCAAGCAGCGTTATGCAGTAGAAAGTTGACGAGTGTGATTCCTTCTGCATGGTCATGTATTCTGTGTCTTGCAAACTTCAGTGAAACTCATGCCCAGTGAAAGGCTGATTTTAGCTGTGTTGCTGGGGACCAAGGGACAGATCCAGCCTTGAAGTGATGCTGCATGGTGTGGGTGCAGCATCTGCCCAAGGAAACCAAACAAAGAAAACAGGGATGAGTGTGGGAAAGTGCCGGAGGCTTCTAGAATCAGATGCTTTGCTGAAGGGCAATAGGCAACTATGACGTACAAAGTTGTGGGATATGTAAGCATTTTCTAGAGATTCCCAGAAAGACTTGGGGAGAGAAACCCCATAAAAGAGTAGATTTTCTGCCATAATACACAAAGGGACATGGGCTATTGCTATTTAGACATTAAAGGGAAGCATGACCCACCCCTGAAGGCTGAGTAAGTGTGAGACACCTGGTTTACATTTATATAAATCTTTGCCCAGGACAGTCCAACCTTCTAAGCACAATGCAAAGGAGCATATCCAATCTATTAAGCATAGTGTCTCTTAACTCATAATATATAGCATATAGCAAGCCCGCCACAGTCGCTAACATTTACTGAGCTCTTTCTGTGTGTTAGGCTGGACCCAAAGATTTTTCAGGTTTTAACTCTTTTACAGACTTATGAGATAAATCTTTTTACTATGTCTATTTCATAACTGAGTAAATTGTGGCTTAGGAAAGTTTAGTAGCTAGATTAAAACCAGCAGCAAAAAAAGTGACTATTTAGTTTATTTCTTGCATAACAAGCCTTTGCTAGTTTTTCTTTTATTTTTGCTCCCTACATCTGTGACTCCTAAAATATCGTAGAGCCCAGTATTTGTAAAATCTTTAGATATATATATGTCTATATATATATGATCATATTACATGTATAAAAATTATACATGTACATGAATTTCAATAAAAATTGGTATATGTTTAGAAATTGCAGACAGTAGGTCATCCCATCCTTGGAATGAGATCTACAATTGATAGATTTTGTCTAAGGACCAAGTACAGTATCTACAAAGATATGATCCCACGAGATGAGGACAGAAGATTTCCTTTATAGCTATTCTAGTAGACACATCATCCTTTTCTTTCTATTTTTTTTCTTAGGAGAAGTATTTACTAAAAATCCACCCTAGCTGAAGCAGCTTTGCCAAGGTGAGATATGCAAATCGTCTGTGTTGTGCACAGATACAGGAGGATTAATCACATCATCAACAAAAGTCAGTTGTTAACCCTGAGGTGCATTAAAAAAAATGAAAATCCACAGGCCAGTGGGTGCATAGAAATGGCATTTTATCACTCACTTACCAGATAGTTGCAACTACAATCCTATCACATTAAAAAAAAAAAAAAAAACCTTTTAAAAAAAATAATAGGTCAGCTTTGCATCTGAACAGGTATGCACAAATGAATTCTTTCCTTTTTCTTGCTTTACCTCATCAGATGCTTTTGAAGGAAAGTGAAACATAACTCAGCAGTAATTTCTCTTTTTATTAATAGTCTTAGAAACAACATAAGAAACAAATATTTCCAGAGTAATTTACAAAAATTAATGAGTAACATTTTAGTCATTAGCCGTCTCCCTAAAACAATAGCTTGAATTAGTAAATTAGCAAAGGGTCAGTCAGCAGTATCAACTGAAAATACAGTGTTCAATGTACCATATTATAGATCCGTAACAATGGTGACAGGAGATGTTCATTACTATTTGAGATAAATTAATCTCCGAATATTTCTCTACACAAGTTCACTAACAATTCAGAACACTCCACAGGACTCTTGACTTTGTATTATTTGTTTGTTTTACTGATGAAAATAGCTCTCAAAGTAGTATGCATGTGACCATGTAACTTTCAATAATAGAGATGAAGTAATATCAAGCCAAAGGCAGCATTCTGATTAGTTATTGTATTAATATTTATTGCTGTGTAACAAATCACCAGGAAACTTAATGACTTAAAAGAACAAGTATTCATTAGCTCACAACACTGATGGGTCAGGAGTCTTGGGCGTGGCTTAGCTGGTAGCTGGATCCCGTGCTCAGGGTCTAATAGGCTGCGGTCAAGATGCTGGCAGGACTCAGTTCTCACTGGTAAGTTTGGTTGGGGAAGAATCTTTTTTTTTTTTTTTAATTTTTATTTATTTATTTATTTATGGCTGTGTTGGGTCTTCGTTTCTGTGTGAGGGCTTTCTCTAGTTGCGGCAAGCGGGGGCCACTCTTCATCACGGTGCGCGGGCCTCTCACTATCGCGGCCTCTCTTGTTGCGGAGCACAGGCTCCAGACGCGCAGGCTCAGTAATTGTGGCTCACGGGCCCAGTCGCTCCGCGGCATGTGGGATCCTCCCAGACCAGGGCTCGAACCCGTGTTCCCTGCATTGGCAGGCAGATTCTCAACCACTGCGCCACCAGGGAAGCCCGGGGAAGAATCTTTTTAAATTTTTTGGGGGTTTTTTGGCCAAGCCGCATCACTTAGCAGAATCTTAGTTCCCCCACCAGGGATTGAACCCAGGGCTGTGGCAATGAGAGCACTGAGTCCTAACCACTGGACCAACAGGGAAGTCCCAGAAGTATCTGCTTCCAAACTCTTTTGGCTTTGGTAGAGTTCCCTTCCTTGTGGCTGTATGATTGGCTTTTTTTTTACCAGCTGGGGCTGGGGGTCCCCATTAGGTAAAGAGTCTGCCTGCAGTCCCTAGAGGCCACCTACAGTTCTCTGCCATGAGGACTTTTCCAACGTGGTCATTTACTTCATCAAGCCTCAGAGGAGGTCTGGCCTCAGTTGGCCAGGACATACTCTTGTGTGATGTAACCTTGTCACTGGGGTGACATCCTGTGACCTCTCTCCCATATTCCAGTAGAAGTAAGTCAGAGCTTCTGCTCACCTTCAGGGGGGAGGGGTTACAGAAAGGTATGGACACAAGTAAGTGAGGATTACACAAAGAGGTGAACACCAGCAGGTGGGAATATGGGGTTCCCCTTTGGGTCTGTCTGCCACACGTTTATATTTGAATGTAGCTTCTCAGAAAGATGGTAGAATAGCATGAGCATACTTTACATCTATTCTAAAGTCTAATTCTGAGTGAAGGTAAATCAGGGGCTCACTATGACAAATGGATGTTAGCAGTTTACATGTAACCTGGACTGGAATATTCTACTTGAACATTGGCTAGTATGTATGTTCATGTCAGTTGATTACATGTTAAAATACCTGCATATTCAAGAAAAGATGGATAAGGCCTCTGTTTTCATAGAATTGGCTTTCCCATGATAATAACCCTTACACTTATGGGGTGCTCTCATGTTCCAGGCAAAGTACTAATCACTGCAAACTTATGGCATGGAACTCTGATCTCCCAAGCCTCACTCATGACAAGGAAACTCTAGCTAAACTTGTCCTAGGCAAATCTGAGCTAGATCTGCTAGTTAGGGGCAAAGCTTTATAAGAGTCATGGGAATTGCCTTAAAATTGTGGATACTTACTTGTGTCTGTGAGGTTTATATCAGACAAGTCTAGCCTACTTGAAAGTTAAAAAAACAAAAAAAGCTGATCTGTTCATATGATTTTACTCAGTACAAAAACCTATCTGACTTGTCTTTGGGGGAAAATTTTTTTTTTTTTAAAAACAGTACAGGTATTAAAGATTATTTCTCCAAAACAATTGTTGGAATATTACCCAAAAGAAAAAGCCTGGCAGACCTGATTCAAACCCAATGCAGACACTGGGTAGTACTCTGAAAGAATTAAAATCAATTATTAAACCTCATTTTTCAGAGGAGAAAACTGAGGTATTGGGGTTAAGTATCTTCCCCAGGGTCACACAATTAGAAAATGTTGGAGCACAGATTCAAATTCAGGCAGCTGACTTTAAAGCTTATGCTATTAAACTTGACATGAAATTTTAGCCATCTACGTGCAAATGTTTCTCTATCTGGAAAAAAGTCAGTTTTGAAGAAAATATTCCCTTCCATCGAAAAAGTCCTAGACACACCCAGTAGACAGTTAATCACATGGCCCTGTGGGTACTACCCATGATGATACCTGGGCCCTGTCATATTCTAATGCAATGTGTGTGTTTATTCTGTTTGCCTCTCCTGGTGAACAGTTAATTCATTGGAGTGTGGCTGCCTTTTAGGTGTGGCATTATCCCTTGCAAGTGACATCATGCGACCTGCATAGGAGGAAGTTAATCCTGACGCGTTTTAAGTTCCACCCCAAATAGTCAAGCTATGTTAATGGAAAAGTGGCCTCTCAGTTTGAGAGAGGACCATCATAGCATTTGAAACAGGCTTGTAGCCTTGGGGTTCCATATTGAGGGCATTTACTTCATCACAGTCTAAGGCCCGATGGCTTGGCCTGATCCTGATCCTTTAGAGAATAAAATTAAATGTTTTCCACTTTTCCGGTGGAGTAAGCGGAGTTTTCTTGTGCTTTCTTAATCATTGTCACACTAGTAATCCATTCTGAAATGAATTTGTTCTGGAAAAGAATGGGTCAGAGGCCTCTGTGTAGGAATACAATAGTAGAATATTTTGAAATGATTGTAAAGCAAAACAGATAATCCCATTTCCAAGCTCTTTGAAATATATATGTAAAATGTTATGTGCCTGAGGTTGAGTAAAAAGATAAATAGGTATAGTCGTTACCGAGTAATGTACCAATTATAGACAGCATTGTGTGTATACGCTCTCTATTATGCAATCAAAAAAGGAAGAAAAAGGATTATAACCATTTTAATAATTTGATTTGCTTCATTCATCTTTAGAGTTATCTCTTCATAAAATTAGATGCTGTGTTATTCCTTTCTGGAAAGAGTAAAGAGAACATTTTCGCGTTAATCAATGCTGACAAGAATATTATAGTGACTAAGAGGAGAAAGGAGGTGGGTTTGGGGTGGGGGGAGAGACAAATGAAGAAGACCTGATTGAAATTATTAGTTGCCAGAAAAATATCTATTGACTTTTTGTGTTTTTAGAAGTACCTCTACTAGCTTCCAAAAATACAGCTGTTTACCGTGATTGATAAGTTCCCTTGCTTTTAAGCTTATTCACATCCATTAGTTCTGCCTTTTTCCCCTGTTAAAAATCTGAAGCTGTCAGATTGAAGTAGCATGATCAGCTAATGTTCTTGCCAGATTCAAAGCATGTCCCCAGGGGTGGCAAAGTATTCTAAATCGCAAAGAAATGGCTTTTTAAATGTTGCCTGTTGACACTGGTCACTCCATTAACTCCATCGGAAAAGGTGAAATAGATAGCAGGCAATTATAGGAACTGTGTTGAACAGGACTTTGATGATCAATTTTCTCTAAATATTTCATTTTAGACCAAACAAAAGCAGATATTTGAAATTCACTATATTTTACATAGGCTTTTATTCAAAAATAGTACATAGCTACATTTTCAAAATTGGTTAAATCATTTTCTAGTTTTCACTTCAAGTTTACTGATGATTATGTATTTTGTTCCCTCTAGTATTCGATTATCATCTTGCAGACTGATTTTTTTTTTTATTTCCCCTGTAATAGTTTCAGTTTCCACCTTATCATGCCGAGATATATTTTGTACAAGTAAAGGGGGGAGGTGTCAGGGGGAGTAAACGATTTCTAAAATGTAAATTCCAAAAACACTGAGTAATTGGAAGTGATTGCCAGTACGGCTCTTACTGGGTACAGAACTCAGAAGCTCTTGTTATAAAAATAATAGAACAAATTACATTATTCCCTGGCTCCATCAGAATATTATGGTATAAATTAAATCAGGTTTGAAAAAACAACAAAAAACCCCCGAAGATGGCCATAATAAAAACAACAACAACAGCAAAAGTCCCAGGAGAGAAGAGGGGATGTCCAGCCAGGACTACAAATATAAATATACATAAGAAGAACCAATCCATTTATTGATTTGTTAAATGTGGAAAATGATTGATGAATAGAATAAATGTAAGACTAGCATTTTCAAAGCCAGCTGGCCAATGGTGTCACTCCCTATACGCCACTGTCTGTCATGGTTTTCCTGCTTCTCTGTTCCTCCCTCATTGTTTTCTCGTCCTGATTCCTCCCCCCGTTCTCTGAGTCCTTACAGGTTTTTGGGCTTGGGTGATTAATTTTACCTTGGAATAGATTGGAAATGTAGAGCTGGGGTGGAGAAAGGAAAGAATGAGGAAAAGAATGTGGGAGAAAATGGTTGATACTGAGGTTGCTGAGGCTGAGAACACAGTCACATACATGGATAGTGACTCCCAAGGATACTTTGCACTTACACTGTATTCACTATTGAATAAACGAGCACGTCATATTGTACACGTATGTCCCTATGTTAGTCCATGGAGAAAGAGAGTGGAAGAGAAATAAATACATGATTTTGTTATTAGTTACCTTGAAGAGGTTTCTCTGAGGAAGTGGCATCTCAGTAGGTTCCTAAGGAATTCATTGAAGTCAACCAGGGGACAAGAGTATTCCAAGCAGAGGGAATAGCAATGTGTGAAATCCTCAGAAGCAAGATGAGCATGGCTTGTCTGAAGGAGAGAAAAAACTGAAGGTAGAGAAAGCATTTCAGAAAGGAGGCTGGAGAGGTGATGATTGGGGTACATTTAGACCACATTAAAAATCCCTGACTGCATCCTTAAATAATGAGTCACTAAAAGTTTTTAATAAGAGCAACAATGTGATCAGATCTGCCTTTTAAGCCCACTCTGACCTCTGTGTGGAGAGTAGCATATAAAGAGGCTAAGACTGACGCCAGGTGACACAGAAGGAGATTGAGAGGCCCTTGTTGAAATGAGGTAATAGGGAATTTATTGGTTTCCTAGGACCGCCGTAACAGGGTACCACAAACTGGGTGACTTGAAACAACATAATGTTCAGGAGACTAGCAGTCTGAGGTCAAGGTGTCAGCAGGGCACCTCTGAAGGTGCTAGAGGAGAATCTGTTCCATACCTTTCTTTTAGCTTCTTTGCTGGTAATCCTTTGCATCCCTTGGCTTGTAGATACCTTACTCAAATCTCTGTCTCCTAAATCACATAGTATTTTACTTGTGTCTCTTTACATTATCTTCTTCATGTGTGTCTGCCTCTGTGTCTCTCCTCCTTTTCTTATAAGGACAGAAGTCATATTGGATTAGGGCTGACCCAAATTACCTCATCTTAACTAGTTACATCTGCAAAGATTCTACTTCAAACAAGGTCACATTCACAAGTATTGGGGTTAAGACTTTAACACATCTTTGGGGGAGACATAACTTAACCTAAGAGTGGGCTTTGAAAGGAAATGACATGATGGGTAGTTGAAAGGAACCATGAAAAAGTTTTTAAGTATATTTATGGTGGTAGACTCAACAGGACTTGGTGATTGAGTGGGATTTGAGGGATGGGGTAGAGTTACGGTTGACTTCCAAGTTTCTGACACAAATAATAGATGATGATGCCATTTGTTGAGACAGGAAATTCTATAGATCAAATAAGTGATGGGGTGAGCATGGGTTCATTTTTGACATGCCACGTCTAACTGGTCTGTGAATTTTCATGTGAAACTGTATGTTGACTTGGTGACTGAAAAATGCCCTTGGAATTCAAAATGAGAGATCTGGGCTGGAGATATAAACGTAAGAGTAATTTGTGTATAAATGATAATCAGAACTCTGAAAGTAGATAACATTCCCCAGCAAGATAATATTTAGAAGAGAAGAAATTCTAATGTCAACATTAAACATTTAAAAGGCCAAAACGGACTTTCATTTCTGGCCAAGATGGGCAAATAGGAACCAGATTTACCCTGACATATGACAAACAAGCAAACAAACAAAAAACAGACAGAACATTTGAAACAGTGGTTTGCAAGACATGGGATGTCAGGCAACCAAGGAGAAAAATCTTTGAAAGCCCAGAAAAAAGCAGGCAAATTGAGCCCTATAATTGCTTACTTAAAATCAGGAACATGACAAAGATAACTGCACTCACAACTTCTATTTGACATAAGTACTGGAGAGTCCAGCCATAGCAGCAAGGTAAGAAAAAGAAAGAAAAGTCATGCAGATTGGAAAGGAAGAAGTAAATTGATTTTAGCTGCAGGCAATATAATGAGCTACATAAACAACTTAATGGAATCTGTAGAAAGCTACTAGAACAAATATGTAATTTTAGCAAGGTTGCAGGATATAAGCTCAATATACAAAAATCAATTATATTTTTAAATAACAGTAATGAACAGTCTGAAGTTTAAAATAAAAATGCTACTTATAATAGCATGAAATAAAAAATACTTAATAAATCTGACAAAATATGTGAAAGGCTTATACAGTTACAGATTTAAAACATTACAGAGAAAATTAAGATTATCTTAAAAATTGCAGAAAAATACATTTTTATGGGTCAGAAAACTCAATATTTTTAAGATGTCAATTTTCCCCAAATTGAGCTATAAATTCCATGTAACTCCAGTAAGCTATATGTAGAAATTGACAAGCTGAATTTAAAATTCTATGGAAATACAAAGGAAGTAGTATAGTCATAATAATTTTTTAAAAAGAAAAACAAAACTGGGAATAAGAATAATTTTAATACAGATATTGGCAATAAGATAGACAAATAGATCAATGGAACAATATAGAGAGTCCTAAAATAGACTTATGTGTATATGGACAATTGATTTTGGACAAAGAGGTAAAGGGAATTTGGAGGAAAAGTGTGTCATCTTTTCAACAAATGGTGCTGGAACAATTGGGTATTTATTACAAAATAATTGAACATTGATGATATCCATCACTGTATATAAAAAGTAATTCAAGGTGAATCATTGACCAAAATATAAAACCTTAAGCTATAAATCTACGAGGAGAAATAATAGGAGACTATGTTTATGAATTTGAGTTAAATAAAGATTTCACAAATGCAACACTAAAAGCATGATTCATGCAAGACTAGACTGACAAATTGGACTTCATCAAAATTTTAAAATGAATTGAAACAAAATTTTTGACTCTTCAAAAGTCCTTGTAAGAGAATTAAAAGACAAACCATAGCCTACAAGAAAATATTTGCAAATGATATACCTAATGTAGGATCTGTATCTAGAATGTATAAAAAAATCTCAGAACTCAATAATAAGAAAGCAACCAATCTAATAAGAAAATGATCCAAACTTTAACAGACACTTCACCAAAGACACGTGCATGGTCAATATGCATTGAAAAATGCTCAATAGTTATTAGCCATTAGTGAAATGCAAACCAAAGCACAATGGTAGCACTACATATCTATTAAATGGCTAAAATTAAAACTACTGACCATACCAAGTATTGGTGAGAATATGGAGGAACTGAACTACCATCTCCTGCTGGTAAGAAGGCAAAATAGTTCAGTCACTTTAGAAAACAGTTGAGCAGTTTCTTTAAAATCTAAGCATAAACCTACCATATGATTACACATTCTAAAAAAATTACATCAAAGTAAAAGTGAAGGTGCTGGCAAAGGAGATTAAGGAAAAGAGCAGAGTGATAAAGCACAAGGAGTGTGAGTTATAATAGAAGCCAAGAGTAGGGACCAGGCAACTTCTTCTAATGCTAGGTAGAGGTAAAGGACATTTAGTACTTAAAACCATTCACTGGATTCAAAGTTTACATCATGGACTAAGGCAAAAGAATTTAGTTGAACGATTAGGCATGGGACACATGAGAATAAGTTGACTGAGAAATGATAAAATAGAGATAGCAAAGACAGACCTTTTAGAGGTTTGTCTTTTAAAAGAAGAGACACCAATGATTCCTTTTGCATTTGGCAAATATTTCACTTACTCTTTTGTCTACTTTATATATTGATCATTACTTTTTTATGTAAATGACTATTTCTATGTCCTCATCCTTCTTTTATTGCCTCATTCTTGAGTGATTAGATGTGATTGGTGCTTGATTAAAATCATGTTTCCATCCATAAAAAAAGGGGAGAGAGAGAGAGAATGGGAGAGAGCACAAGAATGAGAGAGCAAGAGAGAGAGAGAGAAAGAGGTTGTTAGCTGAAGGGTAAATGATTCTGGTTATGAAGTTGGTTCAAGTCCTAGCACATTAAATATTGATGAAGACAGCCAATGAAGAGAGAATAATTGAATCAATAGTTTGTTTCCACTACCACAGAGGAGGGTGGGTCACAGAGGCTTGGTGGGAGGTATATGTTTTCCTCAGGGGAGCGATGGAGCAGATAGGTCTGAATACTGGGTCCTAATGGTGGGATATTAAAGGGATCTTTTTCTGGTTTTTATTTTCTCTTTGATTTAGGAGGAATGCACATCTGCTGAGATTTAAGTGGTTGAATGAAGGGTCAGAATTTTAATGAGTACAAAATATTTGAAATAGTCCCTTCAGAGAGTGGGACAGGCAGTATGTATAGTGGGTTTAGACCTGGGTCACTGGAGTTACAGGGATTTGGATTCTAATCCTGCAACACTGAGCTAGTAATAGAGCCAAGCTCAGCCTCCATGTCTTCCTCTCCATGTCTGGATGATAACAGCACATGCTTCATAGGCTTCTTGGGACGATTAAATGAAGTGCTTCAATTTATTTCTGTCTTCACAGGGCCTGACTCTTAGAGAGTATTGAACAAATTGTACCCATGATCATTACTATTTCTGAAGGAGACAAGAGAAAGACAGTGGTCATATTAATATCTCTCATTACTCCCTGCAAAGAAAAATCCCCAAAGAATTCAATACCAAGAAGAAGTTCTCCCATCAGAGTCTTGTTGGAAATGAAGGTCTACCTCACCTGATTAACATGTGAAGTTCCCCCTTCAAAAAGGAAGCTGGTTTAGATGCTAACAAGTGAAAACCAAATGACAAATGCCTACCATTGACATACCTTCCATCTTTCCTAATGACGTGCTACAACTGAGATTAAATGTAAAATTCTATGTAATACTCAAGCCAGAAATAACAAGCAACATTATATCTGCCAGTTCACATAGCACAATCTGCTATTATTCAAACACTGACTAAAAAAAAACAAAAAAATGAAAGCCTCCCAAAAGGCTAAAATCATTAATTTTCATTCGGATAAAAAAGATAAAATTTTAGTGACAGGCAATTTTAATTTTACTATTTTAATTTGTAAAATGTCGCTTGCTGAGAATTCTCATTTACTTCAATGATAAATAATACAATACATGTTATGTAATAATTTTTATAATTGCAAGACTATTATCCCAACCTACTTTATTTTCACAAATACTTCTGGAAGAATGAGTTCATAAAGACTTCTGCTAAATAAGACATTGGAAAAGTAGGGTGATTAGAGGAACAGTTTTTATGGATTGTTTAAAGTTCAGGAAAGTAGTCTGTACTGGGTTGAATAGTGTCCTCTTAAAATTCCTGTCTGTTCCAGAACCTCAGAATGTGATTTGTTTGGAAATAGGGTCTTGCATATGCAATCAATTAAGATCAGGTCATACTGGAGTAGGGTGGGTCCTAGATCCAATATGAATGTTGTCCTTATAGAAAGAGGAGAAGAGACACAGAGACACAGAGGGAAGAAAGTCATGTGACGACAGAGGCAGAGCTTGGAGTGATGCAGCTACAAGCCAAGGATTGCCGTCCCCACTAGAGACCAGTAGACAGATAAGGGACAGATTCTCCTTCAGAGCTTCCAGTGGGAACTAAGCTGCTGACATCCTTTTTTTTTTTTTAATTTTTATTGGAGTATAGTTGATTTACAATGTTGTGTTAGTTTCAGGTGTACGGCAAAGTGATTCAGTTATACATATACATATATCCACTCTTTTTTTTTTACATTCTTTTCCCATCTAGGTCATTACAGAGTATTAAGTAGAGTTCCCTGTGCTATACAGCAGGCTCTTTTTAGTTATCTATAGTAGTGTGTATATGTCAATCCCAATCTTCCAATTTATCCCTCCCCTGCCTTTTCCCCCCAGGTAACCATAACTTACTGACATCTTAATTTTGAACATCTAGCCTCCAAAACTCTGAGACAATAAATTGCTGTTGTTTAAGCCACCCAATTTGTGATAACATGCTATGGCGCCCCTAGCAAACTATACAAAATTCTAAAAGTTTTCAATAAATGTGAAGGAATTATAGACCACAGACAAGACCCCATTACACTTCCCTAATGTTTGTTGCTCTTTTGGTCTTTCCTCTCTCTCCATTGTGATTGGCTGAAAACTCGAAAAAACAAAATAAATAAATACATGCAAAAGCAAACCGATATTTGTTTCAAGAGCAGCACAGAAGGGACAGGTAGGGAGACTTTGTTCTACAAGGGAAAAGAAGCTCATAGCAATGATAGAGAGAGAGAAAGACCCCCTAACAGATTATTCACATCTGAATTCTTAAAACACTACACAAAGCCTAAAACGTATTTTAGTGTTCAATAAATGGTTATTGAACACATGAATAAATCAATGAATGATAATATGGTCAATCTGTGTGACAATAAGCAACACATAAAGGAGGAGACAACGGTAGACAAAATTTGACCGAACATTGAGGATCACTCATTTCTGTCATTGAACGCATATTTGTTTGAGTTTTTGGCATCTACTACACACCAGACATGGTTCTTTGTGCTTGGGATAAAGAAAGAGCAAAGCAAAGTCTTGCACATTCTCATGATTTAGTAGGAGGAGCGTGGGGAAAATCAGAGTTTGTGCCGTGCAGTATTTATAAGGATACAGTTGGGCTGGAGTGGCCAGGAATAAACAGGAGAATCAATTGGTTTAAAATATCTTTCATGCTCCCTTCCATGGAAGGAGCAGAGAAGGTCTAGTCTCTGGGTGAAGCCAACTAGAAAGTCCCTTTTTGCTTGTTTACCCCTGAAGAAAAATGTGTAATCTGTCCCTTCCTGAGCAGAAAGGAGTGACCTTTCTCTCTGGGGTTTTGTACATGTTTGTAAAGGCACAATTGGTATGGACATAAGCCTGCTTTGTTCAGTGGGGACAGCCACACAGGATACGGCTTTCCTCAATGCCAGGTGATTATTGAACATGTACCTAAGGGATGCAGCTACGCAATAGCGAAACCCCATAGAAATTCTGTAATGAAAGTTACACACTGTGACCTCCCACTGAATCTGAAGAAAAGGTCTATTTGAAAAAATGCGTTTGTATATGATACATTTGTGTAAAAAACGACAGTCCTTTCAAATAGAAGTGCAGCTGTATCGTTAAGATGGTGTTCAGCCTAAGCTCAACTTAGAGTTGAGTTTCTAATCAGCTGCTTTGGGCGTATTATCATTGCCTAACTAGTTTGTCAGAGGTGACCAGGAAACCAATTATGTTTCATGGTATGAACTACCAATACAAACTATTAAGTAATACTGAACAGTAGAGATCTTGTGAAAATTATTTTGAATGATAGATTCTATTTCAGTTTGGGGCAAAGGCTGAAATATAAGAAGTTAAATCAATTTTAATGAATTTTGACAGGCAAAAGAATTAACGTCCAAGGCACAGAATTAATTCTGGAAATGATTCTCAAAGCTCTGTATTATTTTAAAATCCACGTGCCTATTTTAGGAATTAAAATTGTTCTGATGTTGCCAGGTATCTATCTCAAAATATGTTTTTCTGTCATATTTAATTTGTTATTACAATATTTATTAATTAATCTTTTTTAAGAGCAATATTTTCTCTTAAAACACTTCATGAATACATTTTAAAGATGTTTTTAGTTTGATTTTTATATTTACACATTAGTTTATTTTTATATGAAATATAAAAATTTATTTTTATATTCATATGAGTAAAATTACTAGGGTATCTCAGTTTTGATGGACGACTATGTCTTTGGAGGAATCAGCAGCACAAAGACTGACCCTCCGGATCCCAGGTCTGGGAGGAGTGTGGTTTTAGGTCCCATCGATTGGAGGTCAGAGCTTTTGATGTAAATGTCTGCTTTATACCAGTGGGCCTGACTTCCTAGAGCGAAGGCCTGGGATTAGGAGGAGAATTGGAGGAGGGAGACGACGGAAAGGAAGGTCTGCATAGTTCTTCAGCTGAACCTGGGAATATGGGCACATTTCATCCAAATGTTGCTGCTGGCTTCTCAGAAGAATTTACAGAGAACATCCTAAGCAGATTCGGATGTACTACCATGAGCCGTTGGCAGTTTGGGGATGTCGGAGCTATGCAGGGAGATAGGGCATCGGGCACCAGTTGACCAGCAGGCACCTGGCGATTCTGAGACGGTGATGACTAAAGTGGTGTCAAGGCTCAGAGGGCTTTGGTCCCCCCCCCAGATAGTGTAGCCGAATAAAGTGAGTTGAGAAGAAGGAAATTGGGACTGTATCTGGCCAAAGAGTTCATTCTCCGTCTACAGCCGTTCGCCAGACTTAGAGAAAAAGAAAGGCCTCTTTTTATATACCCACTTCCTTTTTCACACCCACATCATAAATCACCCAGAGAGAATTGGGCCTGTTGACCTCCCCCTGGTTTTTTCTTGATACCTTATATGTAACTTAAAACTTTAAAAAAGACCTGTGTGATTCAGGACAGGTGAATGTTTCAGTGTGAGAAGGCATCATTTTCACTTTCTGTAAAAATATCACTGGATGGAAAAAAATAGATGTATATGTATGTATAACTGAATCACTTTGCTGTACACCTGAAACTAACACAACATTGTAAATCAGCTATACTTCAGTAAGAAAAAAACACTGCATGAAAATGATTATGAATATTAAAAAGATATTACTTACTATGGGAATCATGAAGCAAGCTGATTATTGTATTTTCAGAGCTCTAAATGTGATCTATTTGAAAATTCAGAACATAGGCATTTGGAAATGTCTTTATCCTTTCAGTATTTAAAGTTGAGAAAGAAAATAAAAAGTGAGAAATTCCAGTGCCTGGATATTCCCAGGCTAATTTCTAGACAAGTGAGTTTTGATAAGTTCAAGTTTCAGATAAGAACATTTTTTTTTTCTTCTCTTGTTTTCTCTAAATGGTGAGTAAAAATGTCCCTGGGAGGGCTGGAAAAAATTAGTAATAGATTGTATTAATGTGGAGAATTATTGAGATAAAGTTTTAGTAAATTGGCATAAGGATGAGAACCTCCAATGATTATTATTTAAGGTTGATTTAATAAAAGTGTATGTATATATGTTTGTGTGTTTCTAAAAGATTAGTGCAGAGTTGTTAGTTTTTCTTTATGGGAGATACATAAAATAAATGTGAATAATTGAAGACATTCTACAGACACTTTTCCACCAAGATTCTGTAAGTGGATATTCCAATAAAAACAAAACGGATATCCTACCTTCTGCCTTAAACATAATAGACAGTATCTACAAATTTAACCTTTTTTTAAAATGAAAAATGTTTGCATTTCAGAATGTCTTAAAGGTTCATGAAATAATATTTTTCAGCTTAAATTACCCAGGTAATTTCTAAATCAATTCTTCCCTTTACTTTGCTTTTATAAATACTGCTTTTTGATTAGTATAATAGCCGTTGATAAATCTGAAACACTTTAACCTCCCTGCATTAGAGCATGCCATGGAATGAAAATTTACATTTTAGTTCTCAAATGTACCAAACACAGTTTCTGTCTCTTTTCTAACTTGGTTGGGAGGACCACATAGGACATAAGTCTTTGACAAGGGGACCATTTTAGCACCAACATTACAAAAGCTCTTCTGTTCATAAGGGAAATATCTTCCCCTGAATTAAATTTAACCTCTTTAGTACCTCCATTTAGCCACCTGATAAATCCACTTGAGCTATCTTTTGGGGAGCGAGAGGTACATGGGAACAATAACACTTCCTTTTTGAACAGTTTAATAAAGCTTTGTGTGATTTCAAGATGAAAGATAATGTGTAATGCTGATAGCACCCTCCAAAGCTCTGCATTCATGGATCCAATTACTTTTTTTGTCATGGTAAAAGCCACAGTGGATATATTAAATGGGAGTGTGGCTTAAGAAATAAGGCCCAGGAGTCTGGGTATCTGGTTTCTGAGGTTGACTTAACTTCTGCTTTCTTATCTAACGGTGGGTAGGCAGCTTAAGTTTTTTGCCTCAGTGTCTCCTTCCATAAAATGCCTAGCAAATATCTAAGAAATGCTTTCAAAATGACAGTGCAAATTGCCATTTAGACTCACACTGGAATTGTCCAGAAAAAAATGAGGTGAGTGTTAGCAAAGGGAAATACTATCTTCTGCTTAATTTTAGATTTATCATAACTTTTAAAAGTCACGAGATTTCTAGAAGAGGAATGACATTTTCAAAGCCTTCAAGACACTTGTAAAAGAATGCTCTTTCAACTCTTCTTTATTTCTCAGGAAAGTTTTGACTCTGGCGTTTCTCCAACTTCCTCTCCTCCCCACCTCCCCATTCCAAGTTGAAGAGAGTCATTACAATGTTAACTTTTCCAATTCGGGAATATTTTCTTGGGGCTGATTCTTTCATATAATTTTTATAAATGGATGCGTATCAGATTTCATGACATTATATTTGTATATGTGGTTACTGACTTTAGATATTCAATTCTAAAACCCTCAAACTGATTCATTTAACTATGAAATAATTGATTATAAATTTGTAGAAGTATCTAACTGTATTTTATAAAATCTGAGTGGATAGAACATTGTCACGTATTGATTAATGTCTCGCCCATTGTCCTGAGACCATCTTGAGAGATGAAAGGTGGCCTGTAAGACTACACTTCTGAACTGTTAAAAGATAAACTGAGACATATTACACATTTTCAGTGTTTATTTGGGCAAATTAATTCCAATCGGGGAGCACCAAACAGGAAGTGGTTAGGAGCACTCCACCAATGGGAGCTGGGGTAGAGACTTTTAGAGAGAACAGGTGGAAGCAAAGCAAGGAAATTATTTAATTGGCTGTAGCATAAGGAGTTGACTTATTTAGGAAAACCTAGCTGGCTGTTTGTGATTGATTGTCCTTAGGTTTTTATTTCTTAACTTGGAGACATTTACAGGTTTAGGTTTGGGTTTCTTTATGGAACTACAAAGACATTAAATCCACCTCTGTCTAATGGACTCATTGTTTAATTAATTTAACAGTAAAAATGACCATGCTCTTAAAATATACATGCTGAATATACGTTTTACTAGCAATAAGCAGTGTTCTGAGTATACATTTTTAAAAAGATGTCTAGACAACTATAACAAGTTCTTTCTATATGATGCCTTGTGTGGTTTAAGTATTTTTGGAAAGACTATTGTGAATCATCACATGGACTGTTGTCTCAATGAATCAAAGATCCAGATGTTAAGTATTTGGCAACAACAAATTTATTCAGTATTTCTAAATTCTTTTCATTATTTCTAGTGAATTAAATAAGTTACCATGAAATATTTAATACAGGCAAGTTAAATATAAATATTTTAAAATTAGATTATCTGTTTTAGAATTGAGAATTGTGACTTGGACTCTTCTCGTCAGGTAAATTTCTAGCATATGAATGATTTTCACAGGATTGTATCTACAATGTGTTCTTGCCTAATTCCTTGTTCCAGAGGAAATTCTGGTAAGAAAATTGGAGAAATTAGCTTCATTTTGGAGATGTGAGAATTTATTTAATCATTTTCCTGTAGTGCAAAGATTAGGTAGCTCTGATTAGAACTCTAGACTGAGAATGAGGAGAAATAACCTCTTACAGAACTCATCTTAATTTAACTTTGATTCAAACCAATAAACTATAGCCTCACTCCTTCGTAGACAGATTATAGCTCATCAGTATGACTAAAAAATCACTGTGGAATTGCTCTGCAATAGTTCTGTCACTGTCCCTATAAATATAGTTTCACTGAGTGACTCTTCCATTTTCTAGCTGCTCAGCTATACTTTACTGTGGCAAACTAAAGGGCCTCAGGAATATTGTAAATGACAAATTAAAATAGCCACAGATAAAACATGAAATGTCAACACTAAATTATCAGTAGTTAAAAGAAGAAAAACAAAAGTGGATCACTGAATTTCTGAACTATTTTTAAAAATCTTATTTTGCCATTGATTCTAGCTTACTCTCTTTTTTATACAAGTCTAGAAAGATAAAATGATATTATTTAAACTTTGCTTATAGTCTACGATGACTAGCTTAGAGAAAATTAAAAAAAAAAAAAATGTAGGCAAAAAACAACCCCTATTGGCCAAATAAGAAATTATTAAAAAGCAGCCATAAGGGAGAAGGGAAAGATAGAATCAGATATTGCAGCTGGGCAGAGTTTGAGTATAAGATAGTCAAATTGTTGAAAAGAATCTGAAAAAAATGTTTTAAGTATTTTCTATTAAAACAAAGAAAAAAAACACTAGAGTAGGCA
This sequence comes from Balaenoptera acutorostrata, assembly GCF_949987535.1. Lineage (NCBI taxonomy): Eukaryota > Metazoa > Chordata > Mammalia > Artiodactyla > Balaenopteridae > Balaenoptera > Balaenoptera acutorostrata. The sequence goes on from NC_080081.1 coordinate 6,265,660, forward strand.
GTCTGAAATTCATACTTTTCCTTTTTCATATTACCATTATGATACTTGTTTTCTACTTATTTTCCTCTTTCTCTATAGCTTTGTTGCTCTCAGAGTGTAATCCAGCATTAAAATCACCCAGGGCGCTTGATAAAGATGATTATTTTATAGACCATCCAAATTTACTGCTGGTATAGGGCCTGGCAATCTGCAAATTTAACAAAGTTTCCAAGTAGTTCGTCAAAGGAATAAACTTTAAGAACAAGGACTAGAAAGAGTCTGTGTGATGAGAAACTATGAAGAAATCAATGAATACCTTCTTTTTTAAATTAAGAATTTTTTTTAATGTTTTGTTTTGGTTTTTTAAGAGCAGTCTTAGGCTCTCAGCAAAATCAAAGGGAAGGTAGAGAGATTTCCCATGTATCTTCTGCTACCACACATGTATGTCTTCTCCCATTATCAACATAACACACCAGAATGGTACATTTTTTTTACCAAGGATGAACCTACATAGACACATCAAAATCACCCTAAGTCCATAGTTTATTTTAAAGTTCAGTCTTGGTGATGTGCATTTTATGGGTTTGGACAAGTGTATAATGCCATGTATCCATCATTATACTAGCACACAGAGTATCTTCACTCTCCTGAAACTGCTCTGTGCTCTACCTGTTTGTCTCTCCTAGTTCCCAACCTCTGACAAGCACTAATCTTTTTATTACCCACATAGTTTTGCCTTTTCCAGAATGTCACATAGTTGGAATCATACAGTGTGTAGTCCTTTCGGATTGGCTTCTTTTACTTAGTAATATACATTGAAGGTGCATCCGTACCTTTTCATGGTTTGATAGTCTTTTTTTTTTTTTAAACAGTGGTTTTTTGTTTTTGTTTTTTTAAATTTATTTGTTTATTCTTGGTTGTCTTGGGTCTTCTCTTCTGTGCGAGGGCTTTCTCTAGTTGTGGCAAGCGGGGGCCACTCTTCATCGCGCTGAGTGGGCCTCTCACTATCGTGGCCTCTCTTGTTGCAGGGCACAGGCTCCAGACACGCAGGCTCAGTAGTTGTGGCTCACGGGCCTAGTTGCTCTGCGGCATGTGGGATCTTCCCAGACCAGGGCTCGAACCCATGTTCCCTGCATTGGCAGGCGGATTCCCAGCCACTGCACCACCAGGGAAACCCGATAGTCTTTTTTTTTTTAAGCGCTGAATAATATTCCATTTTCTGGATGTACCGATTTATTTATTCTTTCACCTATTGATGGACATCTTGGTTGCTTCCAAGTTTTTGCAATTATGAATAAAGCTGCTATAAACACCCATGTGCAGGTTTTTGTGTGGACATAAGTTTTCACCTCCTTTGGGTAAATACCAAGAAGCATGGTTGGTAGATTGTATGGTAAGAGTGTGTTTAATTGTGTAAGAAACTGATAAATGGTCCTTCAAAGTGGCTGCACTGTTTTGTATTCCCACTAGGAATGAATTAAGAGTTTCTGTTGCTCCACAACCTCACCAGCATTTGTTGTCAGTGCTCCAGATTTTTGCCGTTCTGATAGGTGTGTAGTGGTAGCTTGTAGTTTCAATTTGCATTTCCCTGACGTGGAGTATCTTTCACATGCTTATTTGACATCTGTATCTCTTCTTTGTTGAGGTGTCTGGGTCTTTGGCCTCCTTTTTTAATTAGGTCTTTGCTTCCTTACTGGTGAGTTTTAGCACTTCTTTCTATATTTTAGGTAATAGTCCTTTAACAGATAGACAGGTCTTTTAGAAATATTCTCTCCTAACCTGTACCTTGTTTTCTCATTTTCTTGACATTTTCTTTTGGAGAGCAGACATTTTTAATTTTAATTAAATCCAGCTTATCAATTATTTCTTTCATGGATTGTGTCTTTGGTGTTGTATCTTAAAAAAAAAAAAAAATCACCATACTCATGGCCATATGGGTTTTCTCCTGTGTTATCTTCTAGTAGTTTTAAAATGTTGTGTTTTACATTTAGGTGTGTGATCTATTTTTAGTTAATTTTTGTAAAGGATGTAAGGTTTGTGTCTAGATTCATTTTCTTGCATATAGATGTCCAGTTATTCCAACACCATTTAGACTCTCTTCTCCATTGTACTGCCTTTGCTCCTTTGTCAGCTGTCAGCTGACTACATACATACATGGGTATATTCCTGGGCTCTGTAGTCTGTTCCATTCCTTATTTGTCTATTCTTTCATCAGTAATACTCTGTCTTGATTATTGTAGCTTTATAATGTCTTGATGTAGGGTGTTATCAGTCCTCCAACTTTGTTCTCCTCCTTCAGTATTTTTTTGGCTCTTCTGGGTCTTTTTCCTCTCCATATAAACTGTAGAATCAATTTTTCAATATCTGTAAAATAACTTACTGGGGTTTTGATTGGGATTGCATTGAATCTATAGACCAAGTTGGGAGAACTGACATCTCGACAATATTGAGTCTTCCTACCCATGATTATGGGCTATCTCTCCATGTATTTTGTTTTTCTTTGATTTTATTCATCATAGTTTTGTAAATACTTATTTTAAACAGAGTTTTAAAAAATAGGGAAATAAAGAACTTTTGAGCTAGAAGGTAATTAAAAATTGAGTTTATTCTGATTTTTAAAAATCCTGAGAAGTTGTTTTCATAAAGTCCACTATAAGCAGTTAGTTTTCTTATGCTTCAAAGTTTAAAATGAAGTAGATTTATTCTCTGCTCAGGGCTGGTGTGAAGAGTAAGATTCAAATACATAATCATCTCTATAAATATTTCCGTGGCATTTGAAAATAAATGTCTGGATGACCTTCCTTCCTTCCTTCCCCCCTCCCTCCCTCCCACCCTCCCTTCCTTCTTTCCTTCCTTCCTCCCTCCCTTCCTTCCATCCTTCTTCTTTAATACTCCTTTCCTGCAACACTACTTAAAATGACAAATATGGATATTAGCTATATCATCTTTTAACATACATGACGTTTTAGTGATTATGCAGAGATTATAGGAATTCTGTAGTTTACCTAATTTTGCAGAAGTTTTTGGTTAGAATAAAATTTCTACAAATAAAGACCTTAATCAATGCAGTGTGTTGCTTGAAATCCCCTTTTTGGAGGGGATATTTGGTAATTTGGGTAGAAATAATTCCTTTAATTTTGACGCATAAAGGAAATGAGGTATGATGTTGTATGTAGGTACGAATAAAAAAAAATTTGAAATGGACTGAAAAGCTTAGTTAATGACCTGTGCAGCACAATCCTCCAAGATGTCTCTGCCTTTCACAGTTTTTGAGCTATCTTATAACTTTGTAAATCATAAGAACATAATATTAATGCAAATAAGTTTCTTTAAAAATTGCAAAGTTATTGTGTCCAGTGAAATGCTATTGATTACTGCCCTGTGAATAGACCTGTTTTACCTAAAATGTAACTTTAAATTCCCCTTTGAAATGGTTGTAACATCTTATTGTTTGTCCTGTTAATTAATGATTTAAGCAAATTGTTTGCTATGTGTTCATTTTACATCTGTATGAACTTACGATTAAACGTTTTTAATACATTATCGTTTATCATTAATTTAGCTTCTAGACAATAAGCACTCCCTTCTTTACTTTCTAGTAAGTGGCAAAAACTTATTTGAAATTCTGCCCCATTGGCTTGTCTTTCATAATAAAGCATGAACACTTCCTAGAAGTCTGCTTGAAAATACCCTATCAAATCTGTTCTGATATCCTTGTTGCCCCAGGACTGGCACCTACTTTAAACTCTATACCATGTTTTCCAGACTAACATCCTTCACCTTGGTAAATACGAAGTCAACTTGCCACACATCTGATAAGGCCACTCTTACTGTCGATGCATTTGCTCTAATTCACTTATCAAACAGTAATTTTATAGTAGGAGGGGTTCTGGTTGGTTTTGCATGTTTGTACTGCTTTCTTATCTTCATATAGGTAGCATTTCTTAACGAATTCTGCTTTAACAAGTCTAGCCTTTATAATTCATAAACATCTAATAAATCATATAGTCAATATTAATGAATGTGCCGTTTGGTATTTTGTTGGTTGATTTAGAAATGAGAACAATAAGAAGGCATGAAATTAAAAGCATCTTTTACTTATTAGTCATGGTGATTTAAAAAAAAGGAAGGAAACTGAGATGAATTACCAGAATTCCAGAATTTCCAGCGGTTGAAATTTATTATAAAAGCAAATAATAAGAGATCATCCAAGAAATAGAAAACTTAAAAATAATTTTCAATCTGAGATAAAAGGGACATGGAGAGATTTTCTTTGCATTCATCAGAAACTGGGAAAACACAACTGTCAGAAGATTAAATGTTAACTTCTGAATGTTTAGAAATAGGATGAAAATAAATTAGGTAGTGACAGAAAATTTTCCTCAACTGGTTCCCCTGTACAACACAAAAAACAGCTTGATATTTCTTTTTTTTTTTTTTTTTTCTTTACAAATTTAGGGCTTTCTTTTTTGAAAGCTATCACAGAGAAAGAAGGAATGTTACCTAAAAGTCAATTGAATCTACTTTATTTCTGAGTAGTGAAACCATAATTGGAAAGTAATTTATAACCTTGAGTTTGTAAAATCTGTTACTTTTCACTTATTGTCAATATTAGAACATAAGGCCCTAATAAAATATGACGTCAAAGAATGAGTTTTGCTGCAGGGAGTTTGTAAGATAAAGTAGAGAATCACAGGCCAGGGCACACAGCAGGGTGCACCTAGGAAGTTAAGACTGGGTGAGTGATAAGAGAACTTCAAAGACAACTCTGCCTTTCAGTATTTTGGCTTCAGGATTCTGTCTAGCACTAACTTAATTGAACTATATGGTAAAGTTCTTAAATATGTAACAAAGGATGATAAATCTCTCCTACCTGTAGAAAATTGAGATGCTTTACCTACTTCTTTCTATAGGTGCTGAAGTGTATTGACTTTGGTGCCTTCCCTAATTTTACACTTGTTTTTTAAAGTGAGCCTTGATCGGATGAAAATATACATTTGGAAAAAAATTCCTTCGTTATCCCAACATTCTTTATTCATGAATTTGTGTAGTGATGGAAATTAGCATGAAAGAGGTATTTATTCCAAGATCTCGCTTCCTTTCATGTCTGGCTTCACTCTGTTTATTCACAATTATTTTCATAATATTTTATTGTGATGCCATAAACTAGGGACAAGTCTCTGGAGGGAATAGTGTTCCAAGGCATGGCCGTCATTAGAAGACAATAAGCTTGTTTTCATTCCAACAGTCTTAGCTTTGCTAAAGGCTAAGTGGAAGAAATTAACGTACTGCATGCCTTACAAAGGAAATTGTGTCTAATTATTTTGCTTCTCAAATTATCCCGTGAGGCATTGATTGGGCTATAAATATGTTTTATTTCAGTTACCCTCAGCTAACATTTATAATTTTTTATGATTGTTAAAGATAGTCTATTAATTGAAATAAGATTATTCTACTAAATAAAAGTAAATAAAATTACTTGGGGAGCCAGGATATTCGAGTAACCATTCATTTCTGGTCAGAAATTAAAAGTAGGAGGAGCCAACTCTCAAAGCAACATTGAAAACGTAGCCATCTAATATGGATTGTATGCACCTTTCAGAAAAATAAAATTCAATTTAGAAAAATCTTAAGAAAATCTGTGTGTCGATTATGCTATCACAGGCTGTGGTAGGGCAGAGTAATAGCCCCCCAAAGATGGCGAGTTCTGAGTCTCTGTAACCTGTGGATATATTACCTCCTACAACATAAGGGGTTTTGCAGGTGTGATTAATGCTAAGGGCCTTGAGGCGGGAAGAGTAGGCCGGTTTATCCAGGTGAGGCCAATCTAATCTAGTCTTTAAAGGCAGAGAACTCTTCTCACCTGTGGTAAGAGAGGCAAGATGGTGGGAGGTTGGTGAGGGACTCAACGCGGTTGAGTTTCCGGATGGAGGAAGGGGCTGGGAGCCCTAAGAAGCTGGGAAAGTAAGTGAACAAATTCTCTCCAAGAGCCTCCGGGAGGAACAAGCCCTGCCGACACCTTCATTTCAGTCGGTGAGCCCTATGTCGAAATTCTGATGTATAGCACTGTGATATAATGAATATGTGGGTTTTTTTAACTGTTAAATTTATGATAGTTTGCTCTGGCAGTGATAGAAAATTAACACAAGGCCTTATCTTGGCATATAATATTTTAAGTTAACTGTGAGAGTTTAGAAAAGCTCTATGAAGCAGCTATAGTTAACTCGTATCTTTTGAAAAACATTTTAACTGTCCAGGGATTTAACCAAATTAAACTTGGACAGATAACTAAATGAGGAACTATAGACCTAGGATTGGGTTTGTGCATGAAGGTATTTACCAGGTGCTCTTTTCGAGATTTTCGTGTGAAAGCAAAATCGCTACCTTAAGTTGCTTAAAGTCTCTGCTTTTAAGCACTCAAGTGGTTAGTTTGGCCCTGCCTGGATAATCCAGGTTACTCTCCCTACCTCAAGATTCTTAACAACAATCACACCTGCAAAATCCCTTTTGCTACGTAAGGTAATATTTCACAAATGGAGCGTGAGATGGAGTGAAAGGATTTAATTTTTGGCTTTTCATGGAGAGATATTTGTTTATAAACTTTGAAGAAGCTTCTATATGTTTCACAAGGTGCATTTCCTGAATTATAAGTGTTGAATGGTTATTAACACTCCAGCAACCGAAAGTTGTATTTTAATTAGAAAAATTGGAGTCTGTATCTTGCAAATTAATTGAAGTCGCTCTACTTTTGAAAATGTCAGAAGTATTATACAATTTTACCACAGTTTAATCTAATTTCTTCAAGAATCTAAATATAAAGATTAAAAGTAACACAGCAAGGGAGTTTAAAGAGTTTTTAGATTTTCCCAGAAGACTATGGCTTTGGAAATCTATGAAATACTCTACTCAATTTACATTTGAATTAAAAGTTAAAGAAAATACTTGTAATGTGCAGATTACTTGATGTCCTGCAAAAGGGAATAAAAATAGAAAACATTGATCACATACATAATAGGTATCAGGTATGTCCCATATAATATTTCTAATCTTCTTAACAAATCCAGCCAGGTAAGTATTACATTTCCTGTTTTTTACAGATGAGAATATTGAGGCTCACATTTAGTTATAACTGGTGCAATCATGTAGAGTTGGGAAATGACAGGAGAATTCGCTGCAGGTTCTACTGACTCCCAGACTTTTGCTTTTAAAAAATCTCTAACCTAGTGCCTCTCCCTTCTAACTGAAAAATAAGCACAAAGATAACCCCCATGTCTGCACGGTGCTAAACAAATCCCTGTGAACGATTAGTACAGGCAGGCAGAGTGGGAGTTTATACATTGGAACTCCGACTGCCTGCTGTGGATTAAAGAGGGTCACATACTCTTTGATGCTCCTCCCAGGGAGAGTTGAGGGGCTAGGTTTCCTCCCCTTGATCATGGGTGATCCTTGGGCAGGTTCGGTTTTGATTAATAGAATATGGCAGAAGTGAGGCTACATCAGATACTGGGCCTAGGCTACCAGCTCTGGCAGCTTCTACACCTTGTCTCCTGGGACACTGGCTCTGGAGCCCTGAGCTTCAGTGGGAGACGTCTGATTACACTGAGGCTGCCATGCTGTGAGGAACCGCAAGCTAACTTCATAAAGATGCGCAAGGGAGAGCGGAGGGGAGAAGCCCAGCAGCCATGCAGTTTTCCAGGCATTTGTGTCCTCCCAGCTAAGTTGCACACTGTGAACAGAAATGAACCTTCCCTGTTACACCTGGTCCAGATTCCTGACCCTCAGGACCCTCCTGACCCCCATTAACTTTAAGCCACCTGATTTGGGCACAGTTTGTTATGCAGCAAAAGGTAATCAGAATACTGACTACGTAATAGTTGATAATTTTGCCCGATGTCAATATGTAATAATCACACACACATTATATCATTCACTCTACTTGCTGGTTTTCTAGTAAATTTTAAAAGGAAATGTTGTCCATGGCTTCATCTACTCTTCATTCAAACGGATATTCATTCAAATGTCAATGTTCTTATTACTTGGAATCTATTGAGCCAAACATTGGTCACTAAGGAATCGTCAGGCAATTAATTGTTTTCATTTTCATCCCAATGACTTGCAGTTGCAGACACACATTTTAGGATGAATTTAGGCATACCAGCTGTCAGCTTGGTGAAAATAATGTAGCGTTTGATATATCCAAAATCCTTCCTGAATTGGGAAACTGACTCAAGATTGGTATTGTTGTGGTTAATCCCTTTGTAAATGGTAAAATATTAAATGAGTATTAGCCATTTTCAATTAAAGCTGTTTGGTTATTTTATTGAGTCCCTACATGTAGGCATTCAAGACTGCAGTGATGTGTCTGGTCCAGGTTTCTAGATTTTTAATGTGGTAGCTTGCCATACCTGATGCCAATTTTTAGGATATAAATCTGCGAGAAATAAGGAAAACTCAGGAATGATTAAGCCTACGGAATTTGTAAGCAGGGGAGGTTGTTTGCAGAGTGGACCAGTTTATATTGTTCACAACTTAGAATTTAGTAGGAATTTCAGACATAGCAGGGGCACATCTGTTCAGGGTTCCAGAAGAGTCTTTGTTGAGAAGGAGCTAGTCACACAAAGCACCAGTGATTCATTTGCTCCATAAGTATATATATTTAGCCCCTGTTATTAGCCAGCTATTGTATTGATACTAGATTACCAGAGGGGTTTTTTAACACCACTAAAACACCATAAATTGTGTTAGAAATTCAGGACATAGGTCCATTCCCAATATACTGAATTGAAATCTCATGCATGTGGTCCAGAGATTAGCTTAAAACTCACCAAAAGTAAGTTTTGGGCATAGCCAGAATGACAGAAAAGATGCCTGAATGCTCTCTTGAACTTAACTAGAAAATGAGAAACAATTAAAAGGAAGTAAATATTATAAGGTTGTATTGGCTTTGAAATGAATAAGAGATTGGAGAGAACAGAAAGTGAATTACAAAAGACAATTAAGAAACTCATTGATTTATATTAAAAGTTACAGAGGACCAAACTCGAGAAATCAGAAAAAAATAGTGGAATTTTTTCCACTGTGAAATTAGAAAAAATAAAAATAAACAAAAGACTTAAGAGCCAGGAATAAGAAAGAGTCAACAGTAACCCTGAGATTTTCCATTTCATGTCTGATATGAAGATGGTGATGTTTGGAAATATAACCAAACCATAAATATTAGGAGAAGGAGGTTGGATTTGTTTTCGGACATTGTAAATTTGTAATTCTTGCTGTAGTTGCATACTTTTCCTTTTTCCAAAGTTCTGAGGCAAGCAAAAATGATAAAACATAATTTCATGCCAGAGACTAAGCTAGAAAAAATTCTCATGTCCAACATAATTTTAAGCCTCCCATGTTATTCAAAATACATAGGCTGTAAATTGGAATTTCCAAATTAGATCCACCTTCTTATTACAGATAAAGATGAAAAGGAAACCAGGCTTTGTCTTTTTCAGAATCATTTTTAGAACTTGCATGAGGAGGAATATTCTTCCAAAACAAAGTCATTTAACATCAAATTCCAATTAAAAAATAAACTGGACTAAATGTATTCGTGTATTAGCTTGACCTAAGTCTGGGAACTGGGCCAAACTTTTCAAATCATAGTATCACTATTTACAAAAAAAAAAAAAAAGGAAATGTTAACTAACATTATTAAATAAAAGCACATATACACACACATAACAGGAACCAAAATAAATGCTAATGTTAATGAATGTTGAATATGTGTATATATATATACACAGTGAAGATAAAATAGACTCTTGAACAGTGCTGGAAATAGTAGCAATGCCAGGGGAAAATTTATACAGTCTCCTTGGCTGTAGGGTACACATTTATAGTGTTATACAAATATACAAAAGAGTCACTTCCACAGTTGCCTAAAACAAAATTGAAATCTAACATTTTGCATTTAAAGTTCTTTCCATGTCTCCATTTCTTGATGAATGGCAGTTCATGAAACTTAGGTGTCTGCAAAAATAAATCTAGTATAGATGATACCTTGGTCTGTGAAATACAAACTTCTTGTGTTTATTTAAAGAAAAAAATTACATCTGTTCATAAAGTTGTTTTTTTTTCATAATCCCACTTTTATCTTTGAATGGATATGAAATAAATGAAATTCCTCCTTTCCTTCTCTTCTGCCTCTTCAGCCCCTAGCTCTGTAGCCATCATCAAGAGATCATTTTATATTCTTTTAGACTTTATTCTTTTAAAAATTTTTAAATTTAATTTTTTTAATTGAAATATAGTTGATTTACAATATTTTAGTTTCAGGTGTATAGCACAGTGATTCAGATATATATATATATATATATATATATTTTTTTTTTTTTTTTCCCTTCGGATTCTTTTCCCTTATAGGTTATTACAAAATATTGAGTATAGTTCCCTGTGCTGTACAGTAGGTCCTTGTTCTTTATCTGTTTTATATATAGTAGTGTGTATATGTTAATCCCAAACTCTATTCTATGCTTATTAGGAATATACATTTTTGTTGTTTTTCCCCAAATAAAAATGATTTTGCAATGCACTTTTTTGTTTTACTTACAATGAATATTTTTCCAAGTCAGTGCATATGAATCTATAACTTTCTTTTTAATTGCTCTATGAATTTCCTTTAAGATATATTCTATAATTGATTTAACCACTTTTATATTAATTGAGAGTTCTCCCCCAATTTTTGGCTAGTAAACTACACTTCAATGAGCATCCCTAGACATATTCTTTTGTTTGTAAATAAGCTAGTATTTCTGTAGGACAGACCCCTTGAAGTAAAATTTCTAGTGAAACTCCTGGGTCAAAGGTCATACATATTTTAATTGTGATAGGTAATGTCAGTTTGACTTTAAAAAAAGCTATATTCACTCCCATCAATACCATTGTGAGAGTGCCCATTTTCCCTCACAAAAGGTGCATGTTATCAATCTCTTGAAATGTTGCCAAGCAAGTGGGTGAATAAGATACCATGTTACTGTTTAACAGAAAGTTGATATTTTGTATTCATCATGGACCCTGTTTTAAGTCCTGTTTTATTTGCTACATTCCATTTGGTCCAGGGCAGAGATTTTCATTTTGCTTGGATTCAATAGGAAGGCAAATTATACTTTGTGCTTAACAGAGTTTTCCTAATCAGACTAGACTTTCCGGCCACCTATCTAGACAAATATCCCACTTTTCTATCTGAAATATTTGATCTCTCTTGCCCTGTCATAGGGTTTTGTGTGTGTGTGAGACGATCACCTCTGTGTGGGCTCCTGATTTTCCTAGTGACTTTGAAGCATAGTAACTTGGCTGAAATGTTGATGAGCCCAGACATGAAGGAGGTGATGATGACAGAAAAGGATAATTGAGAAGTACTGCCCTGGGGAAGAAATAGTTTGTGTCTGGGAGAGAAGGGCTTGACCACTCTTTCTCAAATGACATTTCTTTTTGAAAGACAGTGTTAAGCATGTGCAATTCCAGAGACAACTAGGTTGTTGCAGAAATATCTACCACAGCATGCTTCAACTTGTTTTCTTTAAAGGTTAAAAAAATAGAAAAATGTGCATCTCTTGAAGAGATTTCCAAACCATCGTTGTGAACAGTAATCCAATAGTTTAGTTTAAAAATTAAGAGGATTTTAAATAAGAAGCAATTATATCAGGCAGAAAGCAAACATAAATGCCAGCAGTCAAAAAAACCTGTGAAAAGATATGATTAAAACTGAAATTTTTAAAATATGTTTAACTGTAGTTCTTGACTTTTAAAGTCCACAGACATTTTCCCTTGAGAAAAGAATAAGAAATGTTAAAATGTTGAAGAAGGGCATAAGAACACTTCAAAAAGAAACAAATTAAGAAAATATTAATATTGTGTTACCAACTCCAAAGCCAAACAGAAAACACTTCTCAACACGATTGGAAGTTAGTTTGAGGGAGAAGAAAACAACAATAATAACAATATAATAATAATAATAATAATAATTTTTATAATTTGTATTTTGGGGCCACTGTTATTTGTCAATCAACTAATACATGATAGTAGATTCACTCTTATTTATTATAAAAGAAAGTTTGTATCCTTTCATTTTAGGGAAAGGTTTTAACAAAATTGTCTGATTGTACATTGTAAATGCTTCAAGAGCAATTCAAGCCGTGATTCACTGAAAATACTCAGGACCCTTTAACTTCTACCTGTCCGTTTCTTAGAGGCCCTGTCGGCTTGGTCTCTGCTCAGAAGCTGTGCTTATCCTAAAGTGGAGAAATATTTTAAAAAACAAATTCAATATTACTAATTCAAATATTATCTGTCTCTGAAAGTAATGAATGATATATATTGTGTTAAATGCTTGTCTATTCTTAGGGGAAGTCTCTCGCTGTGCAGATGAGGTATTTATTTTATATTGATATATATATGTATATATATATAGATAGATAGATAGATTTACTCTTTCCTTTCAATGACTGTATAGTATCTCCATGTGTAAATTACTCTCAGTGGTTATTTAATGTTTACATTTTTTCCCCCAAGACAAGGAATGCCTTAATGAGCATTAGCCATATTTCTATTTACTGGTCCATGTATCAATCTACCATATTCTCTACCCACAGATATATTACAGACTACTGCAAGATGAGTCTTTAAAATTAGGTTGCTGAGTCATACTCCATATTAAAAACATAGGATAGCATTTCCAAATGCTATGCAAATACTATGAAAATCATTTGCATCAATTTATATTCTCGTTACTTCTTTACTACAACTATTGCCTCATAAACTCAATGGCACTCAACAAAATAATTTTTATTTTTTAACTTAATTTTTGTCAAAAATAGCACTTTAGCATTTTTCTCAATGTTGGCATTCCTAGTATGCTTTGTGGTATATAGTTAGTACTTAAACAATATTCGTTGCATGAAAAAATAAACATTGGCTATTTTGGAGGGTTTTTTTAACAAGAAAAAACACACTGATAAAAGAGACATTTGAACATTTTGTGCAGTATAAACAGACATATTAATGGAGTTTTTTTTTCTTGGTATTTGTAAAATTTTTACAAATAATTTCATTATTAATGAAATGATTACATAATAATCATTTAAAAGGATCATATTGAAATGGGCAAATAGATTCCTCTCAATCATATTATTCAAAATTTTTTCAGTGTAATAATAGATGTTATTTATTGTAAAGTGATTTAGAGTGAACTGTAAAAGTTCCAGAGAGATTAGATAGTAATTGACACATTAAAAAAATGTATCACATGTTAAACTAATATACATGGTTCAGGATTATATCAACCAACAGTTCATTAAATTTGCTGTTTACTGTCAATCTTTTTTTCTTTTTTAATAATGAAGGCTCCCTAAATTTCATTGGCTCTTTCCATGTACTGATTTGTATATCTATATTAATATTTGGTTATTTGATTTAAAGTTTCAAATATTCTCTGGCTAATTTTAAATAAACTAAAAATTCGTTCTTAGTCCTCTGTGTGAACAGCCAGGTTGACGGGGGAAACAGTGTCTGGAGTTACAAGCCAATATGGTTGTTTAATACCCTTTTCTTCATGAGCACACAAAGGAAAATTTTATAAATAGCCTTTTTAATGCTATAGTTCTCTTAAACTCACACCAGTAGTAATTCTGCACAGAAATATGACAGCCAAATGTGTGGAAATAAATTCCATTTGTGTATAAAATATCTAAGATAGGAAAAATTATACTTGTAAAATTTAAAGCTAGCTAAGGCTTCATTGAAAAATTTTCGTATACCGACTCTCCAAATCTGGTTTTAAAGAGACTGTAACATAATTCCAGGAATAAAGACCTTCTGGAATTGGGATTTATGGAAAAGAGATTATGGCCCCATAAGGTTCGAGAAATGCAAAGGGCCTGAAAGATCATCTAGGAGAAGGTACTTTTCTTTCCTTGCTAAAGATTAAATGGGTGTTCTGAAAGCACTGCTTTCTGGGAGCATACATTTCTTCTCTTGGTGCTGGATTTTGTATTGATTAATAGCTACCATTTTTTTCCCCCTTTGTAAAGAAAACTTTTAGGGATAAAAAAATCTCTGTTCTGCTCACATTAAAATCCCCTATTGACTTTGGGAGGTAAACATTGATTTTTGATGGGAGGGTGCAACTTATTGAAGAAAGGACTTGAACCCCTGGTGAGATGATACTTCTGGGATATACTTAGTTATCTAAACAGAATAAGTCTAATGTCAGTCTAAAGAATCATATGCCTTTAGATTTTTATATTGATAATTTCAATAGGACATTTTGAGAGAAAAAATTTCTTTCAACTTTGAAAAGGATCTTTTTTAAAAAACATGACTCTTTATGTTTGTTCATTCTTTTGAAATATATCAGTACAGGAAGAGAAACTGAACAGCGTGCTGGGCATAGGGTTTTTGACCACTTTCGACTGTCAGATAGTGTCTCAAAAATGCTCTGGAAAGTCTGTCAAGGTTTTAGAAAGTAATCCAGTAACGGCTGAGGATGCGTAAGTCTGAATCATCTTATGTGCTGTTCTGTGTCTTTTGTGGGGGGAAAGTCGTAGCTGAATGTGATGGAGACTGGGTGGTGCAGGCTTTTAACGCTCTCAACATTTTCCAACTCGCATGTCAGGACAAAATTGTAATAACAAAGCTCACGGCAGCTGCCTAGGCTGTGTTTTTGGTTGTAACTCAAATGAGAACATTCATCAAGTCTCTGCCCTTCATGAATGCACATGCATGCACGTTTTCAAATATAACGTCGAAAGACATTTCAAGATTTGGATGGAATCCTTCAGACTTAAAATTAATCCAAAAGAGCAATACTTTGAAACTTTACCAAGGATTAAATAACTGGCAAGGTCTTGTCCATTTAAATGTGTATGTCTTCAGGTCTGTCAGATCTTACAGAACTGTATTTTTGATATAAAACCAGCAGGCTAAATTTAACCTATACAAGGTCATGCAGACCCCTGACTAATCTCTTTTACTGGTTTGTCCTAAAATCTAAAGTAAAAAATAATTTTGCAATTTTATTTATTGCATAGTATTTGAATAATAAAAAACCCAATGTTTCGTTAATATATTACATTCTTCTGCAGACCTTCATGTATACTCAATAGCTAATGTGACATTTATAGTTAAGTAAGTTAATTTTTGTAGTTTTGTTTAAGTGACTTATTTAGGATTCCACTGAGGATTTAGAGGGAGAAAAACCATATTCTTTCATAATGTTATTACTCTGCTGTTCCAATAACATTTAATAGATGGTTAACATTCTCTAACATTAAGCTTGTAGTATGGGAGCTTCGAAAATATCACATATATTTGGATTTCTCTTTAGCACTTTAGAAGGATCATAATGATAATTTAAAATTAAATTTGAAAAATTGTTTTCTAAAAAGCCTGATATATGTATTTTTCTTGGGTAGGGGGCAGGGAGGGATACTGCTTTGGTATACCCGGTTAATCTTTATGACTCATTGATTATTTATCAATCCAATGACTGTATTTCTGAATTCCAGAATTAATGTGCTTAATGGAACAAATCAACCATAGTGTGACAAGTTAAAATATGTTTGCAAAGATAAAAGTCAGTTCGTATATAAAAATATAATTAATTAAGGTGCTGTAAAACCCTGCTTCCTCATAAGGACAAACACTTGTTCTTCAATAGAACATATATTGATTGAATATCCATCCATTCCAGGCTCTGTGTTTACAGTGATGATCAAGATGAATAGGTTTCATGTAAAATGTATAGTCCTATCTGGGAAAACAATATCAATAAAATGATCACATTAATAGATGTATACTTGATTCAAATTTAGATGAGGATTCTGAAGGAAAGAGACCTAAGTCAATGAAACTGGCTTAAAGTAGAGATCAGGGAAATTTTCCCTCTTCCTGAAGAATTATTGATTGAGCTGAAGGAAATCTGTAGGATACGGGGCCGCCTGGGCAGGGTGTAGGGGGCATTCCAGGAGAGGTCATAGTGGAAAAGACCAGGAGTGGGACCCACTCAAGGAATGGAAAGAAACTCACACTTGAGGAGAGAGCAGGGGGTGAAGGACAGCAGTTTGAGAGGATGCTCAAGAAGCCAGGGGCTTGATTAGGCAAGAAGTCTGGAATCTATCCGAAAAGAACTGGGAAGCCATTAGCACATTAGGCACTTTCAAAAGTCTAGGAGATACTGTATATCATAGGGAACTATATTCAGTATCCTGTGATAAACCACAGTGGAAAAGAATATGAAAAAAAATATATATATATGCATGTATGTATATACATATATGTAACTGAGTCACTTTGCTGTACAGAAGAAATTAAATACAACATTGTAAATCAACTATATTTCAATTTAAGAAAAAAAAAAAAGAGTCCAGGAGAGAGAGGGCAGCAGCAGGCACTGGGGAGAGGGCTTGACAGTCACTTCTTTGTTGTGCTTTTACAGGGTAGACAAGTATTTCAAAGCATTTACCTGGTACAAGGATGGGCAGTAACCAAACAGCATGGGAGACTACCCAATCAGAACCTGCTCCAGTGGCTGCAGGCTGAGCAACAGCTCTGCATGGTAATGTGACTCTAAGACACTCTCTCAAATTTATACAAAGTGAAAAAACTAAAAGATCATTTTATGCTGTTGGCTGCCGGAGGGTTAGACTTTTAGTAGCCTCCACGACACTGCAGTTTGAGGAGATCTGCTTTTAACTGCAACTTTTATTTCTCTCTGCATGAAAAATGACAAATGATACTTGTCCTTCTTAATAAACAAGACTGAGTTAGGATTACCAGAAAGTCAATACTTACACCAAAGAGAATGTTGCCACCAAACCCAGAAAATACTGTCTTGCTGAGTGAAAAGCATCTCCCTGAATATCTGGAAACCTCATCGTCTTCCCACTCTGGCTCTTTTATGAGTTATCATAACTCAGCTGTAGCTGTAATGTAACTGACAAGCACTGATGATGAAATCAATAACCACTAAAACAAAAATAAATGGTGTTTGGGGTGCGAGAAACAGCCATTTTTATCTTAGGGAAAGTACCTCTGACTTAAATGTACTCTAACTCCTAATATTTCATATATTTTTTGTTAATAAACACCAATTTTGCTAACATTTCTGCAGTGTCTAATCAATATGCATAATGGTGGACCCTCTCTTTGTGCTCAGTTAGAACCAGTGCATCATTTAGATAGGAAATGCTATGTCATTTAATTCCATTAAACATCATTTCCTGGTGGGAATTTATTTCAAGCTCTCCCTATTATTCAGCTCAAAAGCTTTCACACAAGTAAGCTTTTGGGAGAATACAATCGAGAACTTAGTTTCAAGTCTCGAAATTTATGAGATAAATGGTAAATGGATGCCTCCTCATCCTCCACAGAAAATTAGCTTTAAAAGCTGGGACGAAGTGAGAGAGTGGCATGGACATATATACATGACCACATGTAAAATAGATCGCTAGTGGGAAGTAGCCGCATAGCACAGGGAGATCAGCTCTGTGCTTTGTGACCACCTAGAGGGATGGGATAGGGAAGGTGGGAGGGAGACGCAAGAGGGAGGAGATATGGGAACATATGTATATGTATAACTGATTCACTTTGTTACACAGCAGAAACTAACACACCATTGTAAATCAACTATACTCCAATAAAGATGTTTTTAAAAAAATATGTAAATATTTTAATGCAACATTTCAGTAGAAGAATGTGAGATAACACCACTTTTAAAGCCTCAGGGTCGTCAACTCACTTTTTCTAAGGGTGGCTGATTCTTAAGTTTCTATGTCTTGACTGATTCACTTGTTATAATGAGGGAACCATTTGGGGACATTGAGGCTGTCATGATATGTACAAGTTGGTCCTTTTGGAGGAGTACGGTGATCCCTGCTATTTCTATTTTTCTATTTTTTAAACACAGCTGACCATGTAAACTGCAATGAGCTTTGTGTCTGATCTAGGAGAGCTGTTGGAATAGGTTGAGATTCAAGGAGGAGGAATGATGGAATCACCGGTAACAGACAACACAGTGTAGCAAGAAGTTTCAGAAGAGGGGGCTGGGTGCACAAGACGGTATAACTTGGGGCCTCAATAAAAGCCAACGTAAGCCTCTGGAAGTGAATAAAAAGAAAAAAAAAAAGAGCTTAAGCTCTAGAAAACATATGCGGGTGTCTATAATTCACATTAATATTTATAGACATATACCCAAATTGAGCTATCAATATCTATTTATATCTACTATCTTTTATCTATTTTTTAAAAATTTAGTTTATTGAAGTGTAGTTGATTTACAATGTTGTGTTAATTTCTGCTGTACAGCAAAGCGATTCAGTTATACATATGTATGCATTCTTTTTTAAATCCTTTTCCATTATGGTTTATCACAGAATATTGAATATAGTTTCCTGTGCCGTACGGTAGGACCTTGTTTATCCATTCTATATATAATAGTTAGCATCTGCTAATCCCAAACTCCCAATCTATGATATCTATATATTATTTGCTTAAAATATGTAGGGTTGACAAGGGAGGTTACATTTCACATTGTCTATTCTGGTTAAAATGTGAAAGTATGAAGAGATTGTGATTAGAAGCATTTATGATTCAATCAAGTAGTAAGTACTGTCAAGATGATATATCCAATCAGGTATTATGAGGGGCATGTGATTGCAGAAGATTATTCTGCTATCTTAAGAGACAGGCTGTGTATATTTTAGGTTATGATTTTAGAGTTTAAGAGGACAAAGCTAATTGCCTGCTGAACTCACAGTCATAGTTGGAAGAGACCAACAGGCAAAGGCAAACGTGATGATCCTCTACAACTGCCTTGATTGGATCAGATGAAATCACAGCAGGAAAGCCTTGTGACTGTCACACCTGGAACTAGGTTTGCTGACTCACTGGGCACACAAGTTTTGAGGGACACACTTGTGAATTTGGAAAGTAGATAAATATGTAAAGTCATATGAATATTTATAACTATCCAGTCCTTTTCATAGCATATTTATTAACACCAAAACAATTTTAGATGGGCTATCAACAAAAAATACTTGAAAATAAACCACAGTCTATTTATTTCACACACATCGGTTATGATCTGCCACGTAATGTATTGTGCTACAGTAACAGGTTAAACAGCCACCCAAGAATGTTTAATCAGTTTTACTGGACCGATTTTTAACAAAATCGCTTTAAATGCTTTATCAACAGCTTTAAATACAAACACACAGTGGCCAAGCTCTAACATAAATGAATGAATTTGACTTTCTGGAAGACGGTAGACAGACAAACAAGATGCTGAAGGGACAACAGTGAACTGAGAATGGTTGGAGAGGCTCAGATTCACTTGACCTCTATCAGGTAAGAATACAGTTCCTGTTAACAGATTGTTTTGAATTTGTTTGCTAAAATTTCCAACAAGATCAGCAGCTGATCTTGATATGTGTATAACACTGAACTGCCAGACAAAATAAGTATGCAACTGGAAATGGCCTGTCCACCCCCCTACCCCTGCAGGACGTGACCTTGTCTGTTCCAGTACTGAGAAAATTACTCCAGTGCAGAAAATCCATGGAAATCTCACTAGCTCTATATATTGGGAAGGGAGTGGTCACTAGAGCACTGTTCCAGAATCTCTTCTTACAGAATGGCCCAAAGCAAATTCTCAGAAGCTTGAATTTTAACCATAAACGTACACAATATTTATACTCTCTACACTGATATTGCCTTGTCAAATGACAACTTGACAAGATTGTTCATTTGAAGTTTTTGCCTCCCTTTGTAAGTAAAAGAATCGTTTTAGTTGCTTTCTTTCCCTCTTTTTCTTTTTTCCTTAGTTCACTCGACAATTCTACCTCTTCTGGCCCATGTGAGGCCTGCCTATTTCACTAAGCAGAGCCTGTTACAATAAGAAAACTCACAGAAGCATTTCCTGTGTTAGAAATTCATCCCTTCTTTCCTTCAGAATATTCTTAAAGTTGATTAAATCACCTGTATTTCAACTTCTTGCACTTTGACTTCCTCTGATTTATGGCCCAAGTTGTAGCACACCATACGTTTGTGTCAATAGGGTCCCTTTTGTTCTCTCATCTTTTCAATGCAAAATAAGTCCATTGATTATAATAGAGAAGGAATAAGAGAAGGGTCTTTTTTTTTTTTTTTTTTTTTTAAACCAAAAGAGCTCAGTACATATTCTTGGCTGCTCAGTTTGCTGCTTACTTAAATTTGGGAATGCTATTCAAACACTGCAGCTTACAGTCCAAAGGACTGGGCCTATTCTGTAATAATTTATTTGAAGGCAGGTGTCTCCTTTGTTGGATTCTTTATTTATCCATTTTGCCAGATTATCTGCAAGTAAGAATATTGAAATAAGATCTTTAGCAACTTAACTTTGGATGTCGGTTTTCTTTGAAGGACAGTTATTAAAAAATCTCCTAGGACTGATCACTTGCTTTTTTCTTTTTTGTACAAAGCAGTGTCATCACTTTATTTGAGTATTATATTTCTCCTCAATAATTGACATTACATTAAAGGAACACAAAATTGTCTTGATTATGCAATAATGATCAAGGCAAAGAGTGTTTCCTAGGAACTAACGGTTGCCCGAGAGGACATGATGGCTTGAGGTCCAGCTGGTTAATAAGCCACAGGAAATGCCGCAGGCCAAGATTTGTATTATTTCACTGAGATGAAAATGAACCCCCCCAAAAAAAAAAAAGGGCAAAATGGATTTATTTTCCACTAATGGGTAAAATGGCCTCATTTTGGATGCAGAAGACTTTTCAGTAGAAGGTATGTGTTTCATAACAGCTAAATCAAAATTTTTAGTGATCTCTACTCTTTGTTTTTAATACAATACAGGACAGATGATACTGTACGCTTGAATAGAAATTTTAATACAACTGAAAGTACTATGCAACATTGGCGTTTTTGTCTAGTCTTGTACGTGCCATAGAACGTAAGGGCCAACGTTTGCTGTGTTCGTTTCTTTTTGTGGGGTAGAAATGTATTTTATACATTTTCAATATTAAAAATAGTGACTTTTGAAAACATTCAGAAAATAGTTATGACAATCAAAGAAAATACAGGCTTTATTTTCTTTTGTTTGTAGGATTCCTTCAAATGTTAGGGAACGATAGCTGACCAAAAAGATGGCTTTAAGAGCTTAAGTAGTTTTACTTAAATTATAATACAAGGTAGACAATAACAAATGTGAACGCTGTCTTTCCATATTTCTAAGTGAAATTAATCAATTCTGGCTCAGTTCCTCTGTGGGGATTTTGTCAGAGGAGTTGGCATTTGAACATCTTAAAAGACAGTCTCCATCTCAGTAGCTGAAGGGGACATTCAAGTGGTCAGAATCAGTATGTACAGAGATGCAGACTTCCTTAAAAAGAATTTCTAAGTGCTTTATGTTTTTCAAAAGAATGAAACAGTCTGAACAAATATAACAAGTTTAGAGTGAGCATTTATACCCATTTCACCGTCTGCTGAATGGATTAGGTCCCAGCTGCAAGGTCAGATTTACACCTGCCCAGGTGTTCCCTTGCCCAGGGCAGAGTAAAAAAATCCAGAAGTCTCCACTGCAGCAAGATAGCTTTGCCTCCCTCAGGAAATTCTTCCAGGTAGAGATTTATTGGAGTCTACCAATGTCCTCTTTAAAATGCATGGGACCCCTTGGTATATTATAAGCACCATAGAAAAGTCACCTTCATTTCAACATGAAATGGCTTAAAAATCAGATCACTTTTCTCCACACATCTGATATAATTTCCATTTAGGAAATAGAAATTTTGATAGTGGTTGGAGAGAGAAGTTATTTTGGCATAAAAGGAAAAGTGTGCCTGGGAGGAATACCAGAGCAGAGAGCTGTGAGTCATCAGAAGAGTTTTAGGGGAGCAGGGGAGAGAGGACCTCAGAAGACGGGAGAGGAATGCGAGAATGGAGGGGATGAAGCAAGAGTGCATTTTAACCGTTTTGAATGTTACCACTGTTTGGCCCTAAAGAATTACTCTGATAAGATGAATCTTACGAAATAATAGTTTTTGACCCAGTTTGAGTCGTCAGTGTATCTTAGGTTTTTGTCTTCTCAATCACATGGCTTCGTAGATCAAGAGCAGTGTCTATCAAGTCAAACACTCCCATTCAAGCAGGCTGTAAACGTGTCACTAAAGAATGTTGGAGCCTATGTCTGCCTGTGATACTGACCTCATTGTATTTCAGGTGTATTTGAGAGCTTGTGTTTTCTATATGCATATACATAAAAATATTATGGGCAAAGTGAAAATGAACAAACTTTCTGGAATGAATACAGAGTATATTCTGGTGTGACAGATATTTTTTTCTTCACAGCATTAATTTTCCATCTATCCTCCATGTATCAGGTACTCTTCAGTTTCTGTGGTAGATACAAAAGCCTTATCCAACATTTTTCCACAAAGAAATTATATTAGTAGTGAGAGGATAAGCCAAACACATGTAAAAGATTTCTAGAGAAGTGAAAGCAAACAGTAAAGTGTTGAATTGAGTGAAACAAGAAAAACAGTGCTTTCCACCTTCAAAGAAATTAGAGGAAATGATTATGGAAGGCAACATGGGACTTTGAAAGAAACTCCAGGAATCCATAACTTGTATACACAAAAGGAGGGGCAAAGTTTCAACACACAAAAGGATACTTTGGTTTAATTTGATATTGTTTCTTTGTCTGGTTTTACTAAAGATGACCTGAAGCTTTCTATCCAAGAGCAAGCCTGACAGGTTTCACTTCTTATGGTTGTTAAATCCCTTCTCTTATTAATTATGTTAATTGGAGCCATTAGCTGGTAGAACCCAGTCTGGGTATGTGTCCTGCCTAATTCATGCTAAGGTGCCATCAGCTAAAGATGCAGCATTCCTGGGCTTCCCTGGCGGCGCAGTGGTTAAGAATACACCTGCCAATGCAGGGGACACGGGTTCGAGCCCTGGTCTGGGAAGATCCCACGTGCCGCGGAGCAACTGGGCCCGTGAGCCACAACTGCTGAGCCTGCGCGTCTGGAGCCTGTGCTCCGCAACAAGAGAGGCCGCGATAGTGAGAGGCCCGCGCACCGCGATGAAGAGTGGCCCCCGCTTGCCACAGCTAGAGAAAGCCCTCGCACAGAAGCGAAGACCCAACACAGCTAAAAATGAATAAATAAATAAATAAATAAATAGAGTAGCTATAAAAAAAAAAAAAAAAAAAAAAAGATGCAGCATTCCTTAAGTGAATCTGTAAGCTTCATTTATGCCAGAATTTCTATAAAAGTGTAGTCAAGAGTGTTGATGGAAAATTAGGATGATATAAATATGTAAGAACTGGGAAATATATAATCTTAAATGTTCCATGTTATTTTTATTATCTCTCTTTCCCACAGCTTTATGAGGCCTTGGGTACTAATATAAAATCCAAAATTAGAAACTTCTCCTCTGCGGATGTTTATTGCTCAGTCTACAGTGCATGCAGTCTTGGTTCTAAAGCTCTAACTCAAACAGTGACATTGCCTGACCCTCTGACGTGTCAAAACCAGAACGGAGACAGACTCACATACATAGAAAGCAAACTTACGGTTACCAAAGGGAAAAGGGGTGGGGGGAGGATAAATTAGGAGTCTGACATTAGCAGATGCAAACTACTGTATATAAAATAGATAAACAACAAGGATTTACTGTATAGTACAGGGAACTCTACTTAATATCTTTTAATAGCCTATAATGGAAAAGAATCTAAAAAAAGCATATAGATAGATAGATATCTGAATTGCTTTGCTGTACACCTGAAACTAACACGATATTGTAAACCAACTATATTTCACTTTAAAAAAACAAAAACAAGAAACAAAACCCAGAGCCTAATTGTTGCTGTGGCTGTGAATTATGAACAAATATATTTTCTAAGATGAAAATATATTTGTTCATAATTTGTTCTAACAAATATATTTTCTAAGTATTTTTCTTTTAATTTTCATTCCTAGCTTCACAACATATATATATACATAGAGGTCACCTCTGATTTTAATATACTCACACCGTCACACCTGCACACATATGCACATGCTTTCAAACATAAACACACAAATATGTAAACATATATATATATATATACTTGAAGATTTGTTACAATGCAGTTCACTCTCAAATCTCTTTCCTGTTATGCTTATAATTAAGATCTACAACTTGCCAGGGTTGATTTAATTTTTTTCACAAGATTGAGTTGAGCTAAACAGCCAGAATATTCTGGTGTTTCTAAAATAAGAAGCTTCTCAAAAGATTTGAGGTTTTGCCGTCCTGTCCTTAAAATGTTCCTTGTTGAAATGTAAGTATGAGGAAACATTAATTGCATAAAACTAGAAATATTTGTAACTTCCAAAAGGAATTCTCATTGAATACACGTTGAGGGCCTTGTTGTTTACAGGATCCGTGAATGAGGGAATTACCCGCATACTGAGGATGAGGAAACCATCACGTAGAGAAAGTGGTTTGGAGCAGATTGCACAGAGAGTGGGAGAGGGAGGGCTCAGTTCTCAATCACTTTTATTCCAAAGCCACAACGTCATCTATAAAAGCAGAAATATCCCCACTCTTTTTACATACTAACTCCTTCTGCTATACTCATTCAACCTTGTACATGTTTATGCTTGACATAAAAGTCACAAAATTTTAGTGCCAGAATGGACTTATTTTAGTAATTGGGTGCTGAGATGCATCCCTTTATTTGTGAGTTCCCTTTTCTCTGAGAAATCTATAAAAATCGATAGGACCATCAGTTGACTTTCAGGTGGGTTTTAATTTTCATAAGCCTTTAACCTCCAGTCTTATCCATAACCCGTCTGGCTTAAGAAACAGCTACATTCCAAAGGCATAGGTAAGGTCAGACCCATGGGAAAGTGGGTTTTGCTTCTATCACAGTGAGCCTTTCCCCTGACCACATGAGCAGAATGGTCACGCCTTCCCAGATTATCTCCGATGAAGAAGCATGTTTTTTATTTGTATCGATTTCCACTGTGTTGTGAGCCAACATGATGATGTTTGATCTAGCACACACAGCATGTTTGTAGCTTGTAACACATAACAGTTCACCAGGTTCAACCAAACCCTGACTGGTCTCCAACCAGCTCCATGAGATGAGTCCATTAAGGCATGGGTGTCATGGCAATACCACTTTTCTATTAAGGTGTCCAAAAATCTTACTTTCAATTTCTGAATGCATATCAGCAGTGTCTGTAACAGTTTTGGTCTGATATTGGTGAACAGACCACACTTTGAATAGAACTAAGAGAAACTTTCTTGGTAATTCATAACATGTAAGCTGCCAGTCTGCTGAGAAAAACTCAAGTTAGTGCCACATTTGTTTGGCTGGGGATGTATATTATAACTTGTATGTACTGGGTTAATATGTGTTAAATATTTAAAAAATGAATTAGAATCACATAGTACTTTGAAAAACTTTTACAGCCTCTACCCTTAGAGCACTTAAGTCACTAGAACACATCAGAGAAGTAAACGTCACGGATCACCTGATCCAGTGAGTTATGTCTGAGTCTGCCCATCACCTCTGATATGCAAATGAACTGAGAACTAAAAGGACTCATCAGCAGTGGGCGGAGACAAAGGCAAGTGCACACACCCAGTGGGTCAGGATGATTGACAGCGTGTGAGAATATTACAATGAAACCTGACGTTTTGCTAGGCACGTCACTAGAAGTGGCCAAGCCTGGATGTTAGCAGGTAGAGGAAGTCAAGTCTCATAGCTGCGTGGAATCAGTCTTAAAATCTGGATAGTGCACATGCTTCAGATGTAGTCAGAAGGGAGCCAGACAGATCTTGAGATGCTGCATTAAAATGACAAGCGGGATGGCTGCTGCACTGTGTCAGTCCATCAGAGCTTTTGATAGAATTTAGTATGTTTTAATGCAAACTTTAAATATGTGCGTGTCTAACTGCTCATAGTCTACTAAGCACATGCCTGTTACTGTGTTTTCATTTCTACTGTGACGCACACCTAGAAGGCAGCCAGTTCCCCGTGGCCACAATCCAGGCTAAGATGAGAGTCTTCCAAGACTGTGTAAGCTTTTCTCTTTGATCCAGAAGGAGACCATTGGGGCTGCACACACTCGAGCTTGCCGTCAGCGTGATCTCTGGGTTACATTGGTACAGTCAGGACATAGAGTGTCTTAACTTCCCTCATCCCCAATCTCATGTGTTTAAAGTCAAAGCTCACTGCCGCCTGTTTTTATGTTTTCTGATTACTTATGAGTTAGAGAATCTCTCCATGTACTTCTAAGCCTTTTGGGTTTCCTCTGTTTCTGAATCCCTTCTATATTTTCTCCATCTATCCTCTGTTAGTTTTTGGTATTGCAAAGATCTTTTAGAATATGCTAATTTTGATCTTTGTTGAACAGAAAGCCCTAATTTTGACAAAATTATTTTTACCTTATGCTTTGCGTTTTTAGGGTAAGGAATTCTAAACCTATTTTAATATTATTATAACCATCATTATTTTAATTATTAATAATAGTAATAACAGGCTTTAAATGTATAGTTTTGCCATTCACACTTGGGTCTTTAGTGCCCCTGGAATACAAATTTGTATATGGTGCTGTTATTTTCCTCCACGCATGGTGAGTTATATGTGTCTGTATCTTCTCCTAAGCAACCTGGTTTTCCCCCGTCATATATTTAGTTTCCACGTATACATACATCTGTTTCTGTGTTTTTTATCTGGCTCCACTGGTCAATTTATATGTTCTTACTGTAGTACCATACTGTGTGTTATTAGTGTAGCATTAGTGTAATGGCTTTGTAGTGTGTCCAAATAACCTTTTTAAAAGAATAGCATACTTTATTATCTAATGTTTTATGTAGACTTATTTTTAGAGAAAGATTCATAGACGTATTGGGTCTATGCTTTCTACCTTCTATATTTTGATTATTTCATCCTTTTCATTAATTTGTGTTTGGATTTGAACAACGAAGAAGGGACTCGTTCAATTAAAAGTAACAACAGTAGTCGTTTCTCTGACACCTTCGTGTTTGTAATCTGTTTTTAACAGAACAGTTTTGAGTCAAGAGGGGATGGTACACATGTCCAGTTCATTTTAGTGACGGTTTACTGAGATCCTGCTTTGCGCCCGGCACTAAGCAAGCACCACGTCCTTTGCTAACAGTGGTCATCCAGTCCAAACTTCACAAGTGAAGCAACCAGGCACAGAGGGTTTATGCCAGAAAATTATACCCTAACTCTCCTGTGACCAGCTCAGCGGACTCTCCCTTCCGCAGTGCTCTCACCAGGGGTCTCTGTCCTCCATCAGGGCAGCGCCATTGCCTCTTGGCTGTCCCCTGCCCTCCCCAGCTCTCCTGAGGCATTGGGATGTATGTACGCCTGTGTCAAGTATAACAAGTTCTGAGATGCTGTTAGAATTTAGAAGGTAGGGCCAAGTGTACTAAACCTCTTTCACTACTCACGTTAGGTCTGCAAAATGAAAATGAGGTCTTCATCTGCACAAAATGCCAGTATCTCCTCTACTGGGAAACACCGCTACCAGATCTATCCTTCCTAAGCTCATAGTTTCTTCAGACAAACCTAAAGTATCGCGCGCATTATCATTATTACTAACTCCTAGGAAGGCCAGTAGCGTTTAAATACAAGGTTAGGGTAGCTTTAATTCAGTGGACACATTCCATGATGCGTGCATAGAGAATTCATGCACGTGCCTTTGTACTTAGAGTAGTGTGAGTCAGTCTACATTTGAGCTTGTGGCAAGGTTTTATAGTTGTTTTGCTTTTAGGTTTCTGGCTAAACAACCCCGAGCACCGTAAGCATTAAGAATCACCTGAAGGTCTTAGTAGAAAAATGTTCTGGGGCTCCGCCCCCAGAGTTGCACACTCAGTGAGTCTAGGGTGGGCTTGAATCTGTGTTTCAGACAGCTTCCCAGGTGACACTGGTTTTATTTTCGGCTTAAAATGATAGACTACAAATGAGTGAAACTCTCCACTATGAACAAAATATAGTCAAAAGCTCTGTCACAGGACACAACAGGGGCCTGAGGATGTGGCCATGGCTTTTCCACTCTCAGGTCCTAACATGGCTCTTGTTCAGCAATGAACTGCATGTACCCTTCAAGGCCAAGTCTGAAGGATATTTCTTCTAAGTAGGATGCTGCCCATTACCAAACTTAAATGAATGAAAATGAGCACCTCTCAAAACGTGATTACAGTGAGTTGTTCCACGATGTTTCACGATCTAAGAATATCCTGATAATACCCTCATGGGCTTCCGTAGGCTCCGTCAGGGGTACAAGACTCAGATTAAATTTTGGATCAGAAAACTGTTTTCCGTGTTCACCTGATACCTTTTTATTTTATACCATGATTTTCAAGTAATAAAGTGTTTGTGTCTCTCAACATTTTTGACACGGATCTTAATCTGCCAAACCACGAAAATATGTTGACCATAACACTTCAGAACATCATTAATTTATAGACACTTAAAATGCAAATAGCTGAGGTATGAGGCAAAGTCACTATAAAAGATTTTTTTTTTTTTAAAGCTTGACTTTTGGAGATTTAACTTCTCTTATGTCCTGGAGTAAATCTTTCTTATTAAGACATATCGATTTAACACAACACTGTAAATCAACTATATTTCAATTTTAAAAAAATTGGAAAGAAAGATATATTAATTTAAGCTAACATAATTTTATCAAATGCTGATTTTGTGTGTGTGTGAGGTACAAACTTACATATATACCTAAATTTACAAGCGTTCAAACCTTCTCATAGGTAAATAGTTAGTGCTCCAGAGTCTGACATTATTGTAGAGAGTCTTACTAAATCTTGAGACCTAAGGTTGCCAAAACGGTACCTGGTTAATCTGCGTCAAATAGTGGTGAACACTTTATCATTACCCAAGTGGGAAAGGCCTGGCTGCCAGCAGTCTTCCTTAAAGGTTAAGGAGTGATACATGGATACTAAATAAAGGCTTATCAGGTTACTGTACATCAGAACACTGATAAAACCGCCTCAGGAAAGCACCAAATGGAACAAGGACCTATTCAGAAAATGTTGGTTTGTAGATAGGCCATCACAATGGAACCCATCTAAGTGACAGCATGGCTTAAGTGTGGAATTTTTACTCCCAAGTCAGGAAATTCTAGGGCAGGAACCAAAGCCTGGCTCAGCTCTTGAGATGTGGCCGGCATCCAGGTGGTTTTTCTGCTGCCTGCTGGTTTTCTGAGACATGTGAATTCTGGAAGATAAGAACAGAATAGCCTGTTAGCTCCAACATGTGGCCCTTGTCAGATGAACAAAAGGAGCAGGAGGCCTTGAGCAAGGTTCCATTTTCCTGGATGTCCTTATGAGTTGAGCACAATATAATGTTCAAACTTTAAATCCTGATGTGAGAATGGGAGAGAGAGTAAAAGACATGTGAGCTGCAGGAACAGAATCTAACTCCTTCTTTTCATTTTTTATAGGCTCACTTCAAGATCACAAGACTGTGCTTCTATATTTTGTTGTTTTCCATTTCATCTTGTGCTTTTTTAAATTGAAGTATGGTTTATTTACAGTGTTGTGTTAGTTTCAGGTGTACAGCAAAGTGATTCAGCTATACATATATATACATATTCTTTTTCATATTCTTTTCCCTTATGGTTTATTACAGGATATTGAATATAGCTCCCTGTGCTATACGGTAGGACCTTGTTGTTTATTTTATATAGTAGTGTGTATATGTTACTCCCAATCTTGTGCTTTTTAAAACTATATTATGTGTCATCATTTAATGACAGGGCTCCTTTAAAATGTAGCTGGGCCTTAGGAGAGAAGTAGAAAAAGTAAGGCACACATTTTTGTGAAAATCATTCCAGAGAATGGAACCTTTTAAGTTAATTGTGTCTTTCTCACTAATTCCCATCGGGGCATGAAAGCCCCTACTTCAGTGACCTTTGGGATGATGGGTATAAGCATCCAGGAAGTACTTTCCATTATCTTATCTAAGTCACTCTAGCTGTAATTCCCCTGTTTTGTTTTTGATAGAGAAAATGAGCCTATTTCCACATTACAGACAGTGGCAGTAAAGTTATAGTATGTTTTGAAAAACGCTGAAGGCAAACGGGGAGGGCAGCTGACTAATGTTTTCAATCATTATTTTGATACTAGTGTTATATACAGTGTGTACTAGGGAAACAACTTCTTGTAACATAGTTGGTAGATTGTAATTTGTAGAGACAGGTAAATTGTGGATTTGGGATTCAAACTCAGGCCTGACTAGTTCTAAAGTCTATATCCATTTTTTCTTTCTGTATTGTTCTCAGAAAGCATGAAGGAAGAAAAGCATGTTTCATATAACCCAGACAGGTATTACAGTGTTTATATAATACTTGGCGACATAATATTTAAAACAGTCTTCATGAATTTACTCATAGTTGTACTGAGAAACAACGTCTGAAAGGGTCAAGGAATTGGAGGGTTAAACAAATCCTCAAGTTCAATAAAGTGTATCATCATGGTCTCCTTTGCGCATACACACACTAATTAAATGCAATACATATAAAATTATGATACTCAAATTTATCACAAAAGTTATTAGAATGCTTAGTAAACAGATTTGCATTAACAAATCCACATTTAACCATAAAAGTGGTTAGTTTTCCAGATGAAATACCTACTATAGCCGTGCAAGATGATAGGAAATAACTCAGTCCAACCTTAGCCACGCTCGTGAAGTAATCACAGTAGCCTAGGGCAACACTGCAGCATCACTTATTCTCCTAAGTACACGATCAAAACTTATAGGCACCTGGGCTCAGCTGTCTACTATGCAGAGGGAGGGCTATGCAAAGGCATGTTGGACCCAGCTGAGATGGGAAACGGCAGCAAAGTCAACATTGACTTTGTCTCGCAGATCATCACTATTTGACCCCTCTGTAGAGAGCAGCTCCATCCTTTGTCTCTGATTGAATGCCCATGCTTCAGTTGGAGGCAAAAACCTAAGAATTCTTCAGCTTTTCAGAGTTTTTAAAAGTTTTTCATAGCAACTTGCCTTTGGTATTGTCATAATGTGGATTTAAAAGAAGTACAGAGCATGGTTTTGTCTTTGAGGAGTTTTGAATACCATTGACAAGACAAGATAAATGGAAAAAACAATTATAAGCAGGATTGGAGTCCTTTCTCTATTATTAACTTTCTGTATTAGACAAGCCTGTTCTTGTGTCTGGACCAGTGTAAAGTGAAAGGGTTGGACTACACTGTGTCTGCCCAAATTCCATTTGAATTTATGAATTCTGTCATTCTTCTAAATGATGTCGAGTGAATATGGTACGGAAAAAATGGTCAAGGGATTTCAAAGAAGGAGGGAGGAAGAGAGTCAGAGGGGTCAGAGAAATTTTAGATTAGACAAGCTTTGGGCTGATATTAAAAGCAAAGGTAAGAATCAGCTGAACTGAGAAGTCAGAGAGAAGAGGGTTATTATAGGAAAAATAGAAAGAATAAGGAAAACAGAAGTGAAAAAAACATGAGGCAGTCTTATCTGGTATTGAGAAGTTTGGCTTGACTGCTGGGGATGGAAGATGATTTTGTATCAGAGGGTATCAGAAAGCCATGGACTCCGGGCTAGCAGGGCTGGATTTGATCTCAAGGATAATGAGAAGTCTTTCCAAGCATCAATCAGGCATCCTTTTCTATCAGACACAGAGAAAAGGGGAATGTCCATCTGAGGCAGTTGGAGCTAGAGATCAAGCTGGTAGCCATCATTTCCAGAGATGAACCGGCCCATAAAATGTTTGACCCCAAAAAAGTAATGAAATGACACCACCAGCAAAAAAGTTTGCACTCTTTTGAAATTGTAAAGACCTGGTAAAACAGACTCTACAGTTCCACATGGTAATGATTAGCAGGAACTGGGTATTTACTGCCACCATCAACAGAGCCTGTAAGCTCCGCGTTGTTACAACTAAGGCTGGGCCTGCGGCTCTTCATCTCCCGGAAATAGGAGGGTGTTGGAGTTTAAGATCATTAGTGTAGGGGGACTTCCCTGGCGGTCCAGTGGTTAAGACTCCATGCTCCCAGTGCAGGGGCCCAGGTTCGATCCCTGGTCAGGGAACTAGATCCCACATGCCGCAACTGGGAGCCTGCATGCCACAACTAAAGATCCCGCCTGCTGCAACTAAGACCCAGTGCAGCCAAATAAATAAATATTCTTTAAAAAAATTTTTTTTAAATCATTAGTATAGAGATCTAGATGGAAGGATACTTCAGAAAACTCCTGTAGAGATTTCTTCCTCAGAGGAGAAGGGTTATCCATGAGTTTTGTTTTGAAAGCACAGTAAATATAACTTTGATGGTTGAATTGATATAGAAGATCAAGGGGAAGACTAGCTCAGATGATGATGAAGCTTAAATATATTTAGTGTGTATGTGAATAACCGATGATACTTTTGAAAGTCTTCAGGCAATGGACATGTAATTGCGTAGTTTTCGCATTATATGATGTGGCAAATTGAAAACATTATGTTTA
This sequence comes from Balaenoptera acutorostrata, assembly GCF_949987535.1. Classification (NCBI taxonomy): domain Eukaryota; kingdom Metazoa; phylum Chordata; class Mammalia; order Artiodactyla; family Balaenopteridae; genus Balaenoptera; species Balaenoptera acutorostrata. Next base: position 6,298,187 of record NC_080081.1, read on the forward strand.
TTCAAATGCTCATTTGTAGCTTCCTCAAATGTTGGCATACCTTGATTGACCCAGAATAGGTATGAATGCTAAAGCAAAGTATATTGTCTTACTTCATGCTTACATTATTTTTGAGTACACAGATTTCTTGTCTAGCACATTGCAAGGAATTTTCAAAATATGATGGATGTTCCTAATAACCTATGTTGAACATCTGGCTGGAGTGAGATTTTATAAATGAAACAGCATGTCTTACGGCCAAATACCAAAGATGGTTCCGGAACATCATATTTGATCATGAAGAGGCCACTAAATATAACTAAACTGAGGCTAGGAAAGCAACTATGTAACAATGATCCAACTAGGCACTGGTTAAAGTATGTAGTATATGACCCAGGTATTTACTAAGGAGAGTGAAATTATGCTTAGCTGAAAGACGAATCATACTCTATTTACTGTAGTTACATTTTGTGTTCATTTTGACTCAGGTGAATTCTGAGGCCCTGAAATCAGAAAATTGTTTATTAATTTTTGTTTGTATCACGGTACTTAATTCAGAACTGGCTGGTAAGTACTTCTTGAAGTCAATTCAGTTAATATATGATTGGTAGTTTTAAAAAACGTATTTTTGCCTTTTTTTTCTTAGTTAGTTTTCAGCTCTACTCCCCAAATCCAAAGGTAGCTTGGAAACATAGAACAAATTTGCAAAACTGAGTAATTTGGCTTCAGTTGGCTATTGAAAGTACTGAAGTAAAATAAGACAATTGAAACAATTAAAAAATTGGAATAGGTAAAGGGGGGGCTCAAAATCACGTGGCTTCTTAGTTTCCAGTAAATTTTGTATTTGCAGTAAGTTTATGGAGACAGAGCAAACACACAATAGTTTCACCAGACATTCACAGCATGTGATTCCAAGATCATTGCGGGATTTGGTTCAAGTTTATTTTCTAAGTTGTCCTGGAAGCTCTCCTTCCCAGGTATGTCTTCTCTTCTGTCTCATGTATCATGTCTTATTTCAACTCCTCCGACAGCACGTCAGGCATTAGCAGCAGAATAATCTGTATGCACAGTGGGGGGGGGGGGAGAGGCAACCCAAATACACATTGAATAGGGAACAAGAAGTTTTCATCAGTGGATACATTATTCTCCCCAGTAAAGGAGCAAATCTGCTAAGCATATGGAGACATGCTCAGGGATCAATGGAAGAACTTCTAAATATATGGTCATCCTGTGAAAATTTATATCTGGACTGGGGGATGTGTTTGGATAGCATAAGTAATATTCTCATAAAATTTTTGGAGTGACACATGAAGAATGAGGGAAACTGTAATATGAAAAGCACATGTGAGATCCTTGCCAATGATTAAGCCATCCTTTTGCCTCATAAAGACACTGATTTTCATCCCATCCTGATCTTTTAGAGTAGCTCAGTTTTATGGATCTTGAGAATTCTTATAACAAAGCACAACTGAAATTAGTGTAATGAGCTTAGGTTAGGGGAAAGTAAGAGTCCTTGGATCTTGGATAAATATACTTAGTTTAATAAATTTGTCAAAATGTACCCACCGAGGATATCATTTTCCTTACAAAAATATGATGTATACCTTTATTTATTTGATATTTTTTCTTAACCTCAGAGCCTATAGGATAAACTTGACAAAGAAATTCTGCTAGACTTATGTTTTTAATATACTGCCTTAAATTCTAGCATTTCTTTCAGATATTTACCCCCAAGACTCATTCTAGATCTATTTGTTATGGGAGAAGAATGAGAAAGAGACCGTATAATAAAGTTTCCTCTTCTCTTCCTGATTGTCTTAAAAAAAATTGGAGAAATGGTTTCTAAATTATCAGATATTCTACTGAGAACTCAGCAGGTGGCTCCAAATTAAATTCACAAAAACGTCCAGAATGATATTTTCCTTAGAAAATCCCAGGATATGATTTTACCAACGTGATGGGATTCAAACCCAAGCCTCTTTGCTGAGAGATAAAAATAAACCACTGAACTCTAAAATCAAGAATAATACTTTCAGTTAAAATGTAAGTGGTTAAAAATGAGGAAATAAAGTGCCAATATGCATTGGCATAGAGTAAGATTAAAAGTTGTGTACAACTGAGGAAAATATTTTACCGTTCCAAGTTCTGTACTATCGGAAGTACAACCTTGCTATAACCTTTTGATAAATCTCACTAATAAATAGTTATTATATTTGATTGTTCATACTTTCATATTGCTCTCTGGATGCTTCCTCTTCACTCATAACTATCTTTAGAATCAGTGGACCCAGTTAAAATATACACAATACAGAATAGAAAATATACAGAATTTTCTAGTTAGCATATAATGTTGATTTAAAACTTAACTTCCTCCCACGAATTTTTGTTTTGATCAATTCACAAAAGCCACTTTGAAAACAACCATGATGATTCAATTTTCACCAGACATTTAATGAAATTAGTTTCTCACAGATATATTGACTAAACCAAATTCTGTTGTGAAAACCATAATTTTATCCTTGATCTAAAAATAAAATAAATTTAATCTCATAATTTATTTACTTTAGCATGTTTATTATATAGGCATGTGTTGAATGCTATGTAATGATCATTTATTATATTGAAAACATAAAGATACAATGAACTCACAGAGGATGGAATGAACGTCCCATTCTGACTAATTATATTTTGTGAATAACTGACACTTATGTTTCCTTAATTTTGAACTTAGCCCTGCTATAAGCAACTGAATAGTTTGTTTTATTATAGTTTCAGAATATTTGAAATAATCTGATGGTCTCTAGATCACACAGTAAAAATTACGGAACGTTAACATTGTTAAAAATTATGTTAATATTACGAAACCTTACCAACAATTTTTTTTTTTAATTTATTTATTTATGGCTGTGTTGGGTCTTCGTTTCTGTGCGAGGGCTTTCTCTAGTTGAGGCAAGTGGGGGCCACTCTTCATCGCGGTGCGCGGGCCTCTCACTATCGCGGCCTCTCTTGTTGCGGAACACAGGCTCCAGACGCGCAGGCTCAGTAGTTGTGGCTCACAGGTCTAGTTGCTCCGTGGCATGTGGGATCTTCCCAGACCAGGGCTCGAACCCGTGTCCCCTGCATTGGCAGGCAGATTCTCAACCACTGCGCCACCAGGGAAGCCCCCTTACCAACAATTTTAATAGTACCATTACTATTTTGGCATTTGCCTCTTGTATGTAAAAATCAAGAGAAAAACTCCAACCATGAAAGCTCCTAATAGGAGTGGACTAAACATGGGCTAAACCCGTAACTTCATAGAATTTTCTTCTGGGAAGTCAGAATGCCAGTACTAAAATTTCTAAAAATCCTAAAATTTCTGATTCTTGCACAGTCCTCTTGTCCCACTAAAGATACAGGGCAAATCCTGCCATTCAAAAAGACTATAAATTCTTCCTTTCATTTCCATTGTAGGGCTCAGTATCAGTGAATTGAAGAAGGATAGTAAACACATCACTCAAAATGACTACTGTATTAAGAGCTGGTAGCCTTCGTTTCCATTCCCAATTCTACTTCTAAGACTTGTCAGCTGTTTGGAATTTTTTTCCACCTGATTTAGAAAATACGAAGGCCATATTCCTTCCAGCTGTAATAGTCTGTGTTTCTATGGGATAGTGTTTTGTACTCTACCTACCATGACTTTTATTCAGCACCAACTGCATGTCAGTCACTGGGCTAAGAGTTTTTCACGTTATAATAACATTCAATTTTTTAAATACTCATTTAAGGTAGCTAGGCATGAAAAAGAATGACAGAGAAATAAAGACTTTCTCCAAGATCACAGAGCTCAGTAAGCAAGGAAAGAGATCACCTAGTTTATGGCCCTGAAAACCCTCCTTTTAGTACCAGGTCAGAAGGTCTCTGAGGAATCACTTAATTCAAACCTCACTTTTCACAGAAAGTTTACAGAGTTGCCTCAGGTAATTCACACGTCTCACAGTCTTTCTGGGGCAAAGTTGTTCTGAAAGGGCCAGATGTAAATAGTATCAGCTTTGTGCACCATAAGGTCTCATGAAAGAATCCATGGGCAATAGCGAACCAATGAATGGCGCTGTGCTTCAGTAAATTATTTGTGGACACTGTTTATTTATATATTTATTTATGGATACATATTTATAGACATTATATAAAATTAGAATTTCATATAATATTCCCCTGTCATGAAATTCTATTCTTGTTTTCTTTGTTTTTTCCCCAACTATTTAAAAATTTTAAATCAATCTTATCTCACAGGCCTGATAAGGACAGATGGTGCCCATGGGCCATAGTTCGCAGGCCCCTGTTCTAGAGGAGGATCCTTTTAAATCTAAATGTCTTGTACCCTATGGAAGTTCTCTACTAACTGCAAGTGATGAGTGGACACTCTAACGAGAACAATTTTATAATAATGATAACACTCAGTTTGCCAGACGTTGCCCAAAATGTTTCATACATATTATTGATATTTCAGTCAATCTTACAGCAGCCCCATGAAGTAGATATGATTTACCTTACATAGAGAAGGAAATGGGGACTTTGTCTATTGCAGTGACACCTCTGGCCCCATGCGTGAATGTGGCAGAATTCAGATGTTTATCTCTAAACTCCAAAAAGTTATAATTCTTATATCTCTAACGAGTAAGGAAAAAAGCAAGTCATTTTGCCATTTCAGGAGGAAGAGGTAACCTAGAGAAACCCACCCAATACTAACATCAGGGAGCACTGGTGTTCTAGGGATATTTGGAAGGCATTCTGATGTCTTAGTCATGAGAAAAAAAATAATTGTGCAAGTGCTACCCATATCCTAATTGCTTAATGCCTTGCTCTGCCTTCAAAATTGTGTTTAATGGCTTCATATATCAAACACAAACAATAGCATAGGAGTGAAATATACAGCCACTATGTTTTTGATTAGTGCAGTCATTTTTTTTTTTTTTCTAACTCTCATATACATCTTAAACTGATAGCTTCTTGGCTTGTTTTGTGAGGAGACCGAAGACAGATGAGTGAGCCTCATGTACACATGCTATATATTTAACTGCATTGTGCTAAACAGATACTCTTTAGGGTGAAAATTGTCTGACCTTCCTTGATAGAACAGTTAGGTTTTTACAAGAAAATGAGCTATGCTTCTTGTTTTTACAACTTTTCCTTTAGGACTAAATGATGAAATTATAGCTTATCCACCACTGACTGGACAAAACTCCAACTGTGTTTATTGCTTTACATTTGTTTTATTTAACACTTGACCCTAGAAAACCTTATAAAGTGTCTTCAGTTTCTACAGAATCTAGAAACTTTATGCAAATATATCACTCTTTTCCCATACTTCAGGGCAAAGGCCATCTTTCCCTGTCAACATTTTCTAACTGTGGGGCTTCAAATAATTGAAGCGAATGAGTATTTGTATTTTAATATTTATCTCATTGGTTTTCTAAATTCAATTTACTAAATGCTTACATCTGCCAATGTCATTAAAACATGAAGTGTATATACTACATGTTATTATAGATTTAATAGCAGAGGGGAAAAGTCATGAAAAATATTATAAATAAACTTAATTGACAACTCTTTCAACATTTTGCATGTCTTTCAAAAAAGATACACACACACGCCCACTCAATATATGAGGTGATGAAAATACATAATTTGCTTTGCTAAGTAACTTATAAAGTCAGTACATTGTGTAAAGTGCCAAAACTCTGTAAGAATATGCATTACAAATGAATTTAAAATATATGTACATTACATTATAGGCATTATTGATTATATGGTACATAATTTGTGTTCTAAGTCCAGAGAGTCCCCAACTTAAGATGGTTCAACTAACTTTTGACTTTATGATGGTGCAAAATTGATACGAATTCAGTGGAAACTGTACTTCAAATTCTTTTTTTTTTTTTTAATGTCTGAAACATTTATATTAACATATTTCCATACAAATAACCCAATGAAAGTTTAGTATTAGTTGTTTTGTTTGTTTGTTGTTTTATACTGCAGGTTCTTATTAGGCATCAATTTTATACACATCAGTGTATACATGTCAATCCCAATCGCCCAATTCAGCACACCACCATCCCCACCCGACCGCAGTTTTCCCCCCTTGGTGTCCATATGTCCATTCTCTACATCTGTGTCTCAACTTCTGCCCTGCAAACCGGCTCATCTGTACCATTTTTCTAGGTTCCACATACATGCATTAATATACGATATTTGTTTTTCTCTTTCTGACTTACTTCACTCTGTATGACAGTCTCTAGATCTCTAGATTTGTACTTCAAATTCTGAATTTTGATCTTTTCTTGGGCTAGTGATGTGTGGTCCCATCCTCTCTTGTGATGCTGGGCAACGGCAGTGAACCACAGCTCCCAGTCTGCCCCATGATCACGAGGGTCAACAACCAATACGCTTATAACCACTCTGCACCCAGACACCCATTCCATTTTTCACTTTCAGTACGCTATTCAATAAATTACATGAGATGTTCAACACTTTATATAAAATAGGCTTTGCATTAGATGATTTTGCCCAACTGTAGGCTAATGTAAGTGTTCTGAACACGTTTAAGGTAGGCTGGGCTCAACCATGAAGTTAGATAGGTTACATGTATTAAGTGCATTTTCTACTTAGGCTCTTTTTAACTTAGGACAGATTTATTGGGGCGTAACCCCATTATAACTTGAGGAAGATCTGTATTGTATCATATAAAGGCTATAAGTATCAGAAGTATCTTACTGAGAAAACTAGCTCTGCTATCTCCGTGAAGGAATAAGTGATTGTAATACAGCATAGCACAAAAGTGTTTGAATTAGTTTAGCAAAGATAGATAAATATACTGAAATAAAAGGTTAACACCTGGTACGATCCTTCTCCTAGCACTTATCACATTGTACTGAAATAATCCTCATCCAAGTGTTTTACCATTAGAAGTGCCACTCCCATCAAGGATTTCTTCCATTTTCTGTCTTTGTACATTTAAACCTTAGACAAGTACTGATAAATTATTGGTGCTCAGTAAACATAATATTTGTTTCAACTAACAGAAGAAAGCAGTCTTTGCAATTAATAATAGAAATATAAAATTTGCAGGGTCTTCCTAATAATGAGAATCACACACAAAACGTACAGAGAGAAGGAGGGAGGGAGGGAGGGGTCTCCCCCAGGAACATCAAAATTAGGGATAGATTGAGGGTTATATAAATACATTAACTTGTCCTAAGTTGTTTAGTTCTGCTAATTCTCTGGGGAGGAGAAAAAGATCTGACATTTGTTTAGTGTCTCTTATGCAAAACACATAGTGCAAGGGCATTTTCATTCTTTATCCCTTTTTGTACCAACAGGTTTGGGAAAGCACTTCACAGCAAGCTACATGTAATGATTGATCTATTTTTATACTAATACTTATCACAGCATTTTGAAACATGTTACTATATGACAGTGGTAAATCATAGCATTTTGACATATTTTACCATAGGACAGCGGCAAAAATTGTTTCCTATTTTTAAGCTTTCCATAATATTTTTTCAGATTCATCATCTCATATAAATTGTCATTAATTTTTGTGACAAAGTACACTATTGAATTTAATTGATGACTATGAAATTACGATCTGATACTTACAAGACTTAGTAATCTAGTATCAACATTTTTAGGAGGAATTACAATATGAGCTGACTGTCAGGGATGAAAAAGTCCACCCTGTTTTAATTGTTAAAGTGGCAGTCTTACAAGTAGCAGAAACATTTCTGGAAAAAACAAGAACACCAAAGAAAATGAGAAACTGTTGACTGGTCCCCTGGATTGTTTTATGCCTGATTTCAATTCCTCTTACATTTCTTTAAAATTACCCTTGAAAATTTCAGAAGAGCTTTCAAACTTATTTTTCGTAGTTATTTTCAAAGTTTCTTCCAAAAAATGGTCTAATATGGTGCTTTTTTGTGTGGCGTGATTCTCTATCTGTAGAGACATAGTGCTTTCACTCCCAAAATAGAATAAAGATACATATTATTTTGTCATGTGAACACGTCTTTCAAAAATCACTTGATCTATTTCTACTCACATAGAACTTTAATAACACATTTATGTTTCCTTATTATCCAATTCTATCCTATGTTCCAATAGTATTTAAATAAAACAATATAATATACTACTTAGAGCTAGCCTCACCATATCTCAAATGACATTAAAAACAAGCTTCTCTTCTGAAGTTCTGTAGTCCCAAAAAAGTCATTAAAATTTAAAACATTAAAAACAGGAATATGACTTTGCCTTTTAAGCTGATGGCTCTTCTATTTTATTTTTTAACTCCTGAGTGTAAGTTATAATTTACAATCATATTTTTTACAAGTCCGTAATTGAAGAATTTATTTTAAAGAAAATAAAAGTGAGTAATTGTTGCATTACTGTTCATCAGAAGTGGAAAGGCCTTGATTCAACAATGCCTGCCAAGTTGTGAGTTTCAAATTCTACTTAAATATTGTTTACTTATGCAATATTCACTGTGCCTTAACTAAAATACATATGCTGATGGTTTTATTTTCGAGCACTTATATTCATAGATTCCTGCCATATGATTGCATTTTATAGTATGATATGAGTGTGTCCATAATGATTTCATTTGAATCTGTTCATAGTTTATATAAATGCTCAATGAACATGCTACAATTTTAATATCAAATCATCACTGATTATTCTGGTCAGCTGTTGAGAGATATTCCTCACTCTTGACATCAATTTCTACATTCTGTCCATAATAATAACAGCAGATACTTAGATAGCAGTTTGCCATATTATTACGCATATTACCTCATTTAAGCCAGACCACAAACCTGTGGTGTAGTTATTACTATCCCTACTTTATAAATGAGAGATGTGGGATTCAGAAAGGTTAGGCCATTTATTTGAGATTTCTTAATAAATGACCAAGACAGGAATTCAATTCTGTGTACAAAATCCAATATAATTTATATTTATATTTAATATCAGCCAAAATGAACAAGAGTTTTTATGTATAGGTGGGATATATGTAAAATTCGACTTTAAGAAACCTGATCTATTGTTGTTTATTTTAATTCCTGAGTTACTAATTAACTCTAGAATTATTTAAGTTCAGAGGGGAAAAATTATTTTCTTATGTTATTCCACAAATGATATGATCTTTTTACTTAGGAATATTATAACAAGAAGATACAGGCTTTGGCTAAAGCACAAGTGCTTTGGAATACATATAAAAATTTATTTTGACAGTGACTGTTTTGTCTGAGGAATCTTCTTCTTAAAGATTCCCTTCTTTAGGGACTTCCCTGGCAGTCCAGGGATTAATACTTCGCCTTCCAATGCAGGGAGTGCAGGTTCGATCCCCGGTGGGGGAACTAAGATCCCATATGCCGCGCGGCCAAAAAGCCAAAACATAAAACAGAAGCAATATTGTAACCAATTCAATAAAGACTTAAAAAAACACATTTAAAAAAAATTCCCTTCTTTAAAGTCTTTAAATATAGGGTGATCCCCTGGTGATTATGGAAGATTTATGTTTTGTACTTGATAAGGGAAAAAATAACTAAATTATTTTCAGTATTATGGCCATAAGCTTCTCTAGGGAACTAAAAAATGAGTGTGCAAACACACAATTTGTTTGACTCCAAAGAATAATTTCTGATGGTCTCATAAACAATTTATAAATATAGAAGTATATTCATAAACATCATTTCCTTCTTAGGTAGGATGAAAGAGAGGCAGGGCACGTGAAAAGTGGTCTGATAAACCATCTGTGGGGTCCCAGGCATTCTCTCCACTCCCAAGAATCAACTGAGGGGCAACTTGGAAATTCCCTGCCCTGACCCAGGTCATCTTTTTATTAAAATCATATGGTTATTAGTTTTTATTTTCCAGATGGAAAACATGAAGACCAGCAGAATATTTATGAGGAAACTGGGATCCTGGATCCCTGTGCAGTGTGGTCTTTCACTTCTGAAATCTGAGGTCCACTCCTGTTATAGACTAACACATTCTTTATTCGATCACCTAATCCACTGGCTTTTATTCCTTTGAAGATTTTTAATATTTTATTTAAAAGCATATCAGAACAAACAGAAGCATTAAAGGAGAGAAAAAAAGAATGTGTTCTTTCACAGGTAACTTCTTTCTCTACTCATCAGTGAAGGGCACTTGGTCAATAAATGAATTTCTCACAAACCCTCCCTCTTTCTCTACACAACCTAAATGGGCACATGTGAAGCATGGCTTAAAGGGGCTATATTCCATGTCAGCATATCCCAAGAACGCTGGCAAAGCCATTACAATCATTCCCTTACTCAATGTAGTTTGAATAAAGAACATAACTAGACTCATGCTAATGATCAGATAACAAGTCATATATTAGGCAAGTAAAGAGTGTCAACTTTTATGAAACTAAGTTTCAGAAAAGCTTGGTGAATTGTCTAGCATTCCACACCAAAATTGTGTAAAGACTTCCTAGAACTCAGTTATCTATGAGTTGGTTGACAGGAAACTGTGTGAGTGTGTTTTCCCCAAGACACCCTGATGCTTAGCCAACTGACACAGAGTCTATGAAATTAGTTACAACATGGTCTGTGTTGTCATATTTAATTATGTAAATACAACAACAGAAACCAAAATTCCTGCTACATTAACTATTGCATCAGTTTGTGTTTTTTAGCTACTAATAAAAGAAATCAACTGTGCCTGCCTGATTTAAGCAAAGAAGTTAAGGATGAGGGGTAGCTTAGAGAATCAAAGACACAGCTACAGAACCAGACTCAGAAAGGACAGGAGAAAGAGTAGCCCTGGGCATCCTTGTACAGAACCTCATTCTCGTCTCGTTTAGGTCCCTCCCCAAGGGTAAATCAGCTGCATGGGTGTTTTCCTCCCACATGTCCTTCCAGTTAAGGGTCAGATGCTGAGAAAGAGACCCTGGTGACCCTGTGTGTTCAGGTCAGGACAACCGTCTGGCTTGGCAGCTTCCATGAGCGAGCCCAGGATACAAGAGTAATTTCCCCTCAAGGAAACTCAGAGCTCTTGCCAGAAAAGAAGAAAGTGGTTACTGGTCATCAAAGCAAGGCCTTAACTTTTGTCAAAGCTCAATGTAAATGTTGCTGCCTCCAAGAAGCCATTTTCTAATCCCGCAAACCTTCTTCAGTACATCCACTTTCACTAGACAAGCACATGATGCGTATTTCATAAAATGGGATGTATTGGAGAGCAAGACAGACCAGGCTTTTTCCTCAGGGAGCATAAATTCTAGCAGAAAAAACTATTTCCGGACTACCATATTTGTGCTTCTCTTAGGATCTTGATGCCTTCTGTGTTAGTTACAAGTCTTTCTCTATCAAGAGATTTTTAAGCTCTTTAGTGAAGACAAAAAAAATAGTTGATGTTTGCATCTTCCATAACACTTAGCACATTGTGTCACAGAGTGCCCACTAATAAACACTTCAACATCGGTCTTAAGTGCACAGTCTCCTAACTTGCTCTCCTGCTTATCCTGTCTTTGACGGCTCTGCTACATATGTAATAAAGTCCAAATTCTCAAAATGGTTCTTAAATTATTTCATAACCTTCCCTTAAGGTACCCCCAGTTTTACTAGCACTATATCATTTATGTGGTCTACGTTGTAATTGTACCCTCCAGTCAGATTTAAACTCATCTTCCGCTTTGGTGTTCTGCCATTTATTTGTTATTTATACCTCTATGATTGCAGACAAACTCTGTGCCTTATATTGGAGTTGTTTGGATGCGTATCTTTAACTGTCCATAGATTGTGAGATCCTGGGGAAGGGAACTAGTTAGTTACAGCTTTCTTTAACGTCTAGTTAAAGATGCTGTGCACAAAGTAAGAGTTCAGTTACTCTTGTTAACTAATTTTTAAAAAAAAAAAAACATGTTCTTGTTAATTAAAATGTATTTGTATGCATTATATGCCAACATTATGCTAGCCCTATAGAAAGAGAGTTATATGTGATATGTTTTTTACCCTTAAGGATATTAGAACATAAAATAATTGGAATAAGCTGTTAGGACAGAAACACAGAGGTACGATAGAGACACTAAGAAGGAAATGGTCAATTATACTTAGGTGGACAAAAAATGATTTCATGGAACAGATGAATTGAATCTCAAAGGATAAATGAAGGTATAATCCTTGCAGACAAGAAGGTGAGTGTTTGCCAGAACAGAGAGGCAACAGCAGGATGAACAAATATGTGAAGCATGAAGGAGGTAGAACATCCAATTCAAGAAACAAAACCTGTAAGATATTAGAGAAGTGATCTGGGAGGAAGATCATCTATATATCTAGGGAGAGAGAATTTAATTTTTTTAATGTAATGGAGACCTATTGGAAGGTTTTAAGGTAAAGAATTAGGTGATTGGCTATACATTTTAGAAAGCTAATTTTGACTTCCTATGCGGAATGGATCGAATGTGGAAACAGGTGAGTCAAAGAGCCTGAACCAATTTTGGCAGCAACAGTAAATTTTTAAAAAGTGAGTGAGTACAAGAGATGGTAACGTGTTGATTAAACTGAATCCACAGCAGGCGGTAACTGGTAACAAGGGGGTGTGTGAGAGGGGTCACCCCAGCTGACTCCAAGATTTCATAGGGGAGAGGAGAAATGAATAGTTCTTCCTTGGCTGAGACTAAGGATGGCTGGGAAAGAAGCAAATCTGAGAGAATATGAAGGGGAGAAAAGGAGAGAGGAGAGAAGAAAGGAGGGCACTAGACAGAAGACAAGAGGAGGGTGAGGGGAAGGATGGCAGGGAGAAGAGGACCTCTGCGTTTTTCAAAATGAAGTGTGGACAGAAGAAAGGAATGTGTGAAAGGAGAGGAGACATGGTCAGAAGGAAAGAGGGAGGTAGGGGATTTTGTTGTTTGGCATCAGGATATCTAATATCACTGAGAAGATCAAGTGTGATGAGCAGAACGAGAAACATTAAGCAAGCATTCAAGTGACGTCTAAGAACAGGAAAAACTATGTAATGGTGACAGGACTCTAGGCATGCTTACAGGGTACTGACAGGGCAGGGGCGTAAGGAATCCTGGGGTGTTGGACACTATTTCTCAGTCTATGTAGTGATTGCATGACTGCATTTTATGTGCTTTGTTATACGTTATGTTATGCTTCAATTCAAAAAATGTCACACACACAAAAAAACAAAATAAGTGAAATAAAGATAACACCTGTAAAGATAAAGAAAGAAAGATAAAGATAAAGAAAATATGAAGTGACTTTCCCAGGTCCCCTGGTACAAAGTCAGATACAAGATCCAAACCCAGGTCTGTTTGTCTCCCGTGTATTTTCTATTAACCATCATGCTCTTCTGCCCCCAGATAATAACCTTTTCCATTGGTTTCCACTGGATAGCAAAGTGGGTTTGCTCCCCTCTCAGTCTTATCTTGAAAGCACCTACTTAGTCTACTAATCAATAGATTGAATTATTTTTACTTACAGATTTTGCCTGAAAAATACTGTAAGTTTGGTCAAATATTGTTCTGAGTTATCCATCAAAGGATTCTGTAGATACTACATATATATTTGTTAAAATCTAAAATTATTCATAGATATGAATTTTTTAATCTATTGTCAGTAATGATATATGATAATGAAAATACTAGTTCATCTTACTAATATCTTGAACTAAAAAACTTAAGATAAAAAACTTGAATATCACGGAATAGAAGGAAATACTCAAAAGAAAGTAAATTTCATATAGGGACAGGTAAGTCTCTTTATCTTCACAAAACGTCCTTAATGTTTTAATTTACAATATAGAACCCTTCTTTTCCTGTTTAGTTTAATATCTTTTTTCCAAAGAGTATGCATATTTTAATGTGACATTTTTTTTTTTTTTTTTACCTTTACGAAGTATTGTGAATTAGGCAAGGTAGATATTTGACATCTGTTTAACATATGAATTAATTGTGGATGGCCAAATAATAAATATTTTACCACAGTGTAGATCTAGGTGGCTCAAATAGATATTTAAACGCAGAAAAGCTGAAATGACCGTCTGATGTAATGAGTTTGTTTTCTTGGCATACTGACTTCTCATTGTAAGCAAACGTATTTTCATTACGGCGTAGACATCTTTCTCCTGTGAGCTTTTTTGGAGTGTCCACCAAGAAACTGACATATGGGTTATCCACAACATGTAGAGTTTTTAACCTGAAAAGCTGAAAGCCATCCCTTGGAAAAAAGCTACCACATTAAGATGTTTCCCAGGAGGCCCCTCCCAAATGATGGCGTATAGCTGCAATGTGCCTCTGGCCATTTCTTAATATTAGGAATGGTACCATTTCTCCCATTGATCATAACTTAAAATGTTCTTGTCAGTTTAAGGTGAGATCACATTTCACGTGGATTTAAATACACGCATTTCAAATAGTGTGATAAAAATTAATAGATTTTCAGGCTATTTCCAATATACACAGTAATGCAATTCTCTCAAGTTAAAAATGTGTTGAGATTTGCATAATTCTTTAGCTTGTGGACCAAGTGAACTACAAAATGGGTCTATTGATGCTGGATGACACCATTTCAGCAGATAAATGGTGATATTGGCCATCCTTTGTCAGAATTTGTCTTGGCTTCTGAATTTAGAATAATTCCAGGTCTTGATGCAGACTTCATATAAAATGTGAACTTCCTATATACTGTCCTAGTATTAATTTTAGAAAGATATTCTGCAGACCTGAAAATGTAATTTAATATCACTCTAAGCTCTAAGTTCTAAGCTCTGTTGCCTCTTTAAGCAAAATTATGTAAACTATATTTTAAAGCTTTTTGACTGGGTTTTATTTCATTAGAAATAGAAAGTAATGCCATGAGTAAAAACAAAGTATTTTATTATGCATTATCCTTAAAGTATTATTTTTAATAATATTTTTATTAACCGTAGGTCAGTTAATGATCCAATAAATCTATTCAATTTGTATGTCATATACATATCTTATACCCATAGCAATCTACAATACCCTCAATGATTTTTGCTTGGCTTTACTAAACCGGATGCCTGTTTAACTCTGTAAAACACTGTAAAAATATAAATATTCTCAGATGTTAAGCACTTAATAAATATTTTTTGAACTAATAATTATGATCAAACTGCTTTTGTAAAAGCCATGGAGTTTGGGTATAGACATTGGATTCCATTCCCTTTAATTTTTCAAAATATTACATGATACAAAAAATCATATGCACAATTTACTCATAGCCATTTTTAGAAACTATAATTTTTGATTCAAAAGAAATCTGCAATCTTGCAAAATGAGACTCAGTTTAACAGTGTGTTTCCAAAAAAATTGTAGCTGCTTTTCTTGTCTTTCTTCTTAGACAAGAGACTTGTGATAAGGAGGGGGGAAAAAGGCAGAAAAATCCACTGGGCCTGTAAATATAGGAGGTGGTCATGCAGTTGAAAGCATATTACCTGGAAGTGAGAACAAAACGGGTTCTTATTCTAGCTCTCCATCTAAACTTACTATTGACATGTCAATGCCAGTCACCAGTCATGTGCCCTTGGATAAGTCACATTGTTCCTCTGGGTTTTATACTCTTCCTCTGGACTAGATGAGCTCAAAGGCTCCTTCACTAGCTTAGAACATGACTTTCTCTTTCCAGATTAAAATTTAAGCAGATGTGGCATCAGATCTGGGTTATTTTCTTTTTCTTTCAGAGAAAATGGTGAAAAGGTCTGTTATCAACCAGATTAATTATATCCACTTTTCCTATCAAGTGTTCCTAATGCAGCACTGGGTTTTTGTATATGCCTCTAGCATAAAGTGAAAGGTAAGACAGTACTTTGGTAGGACACATCTGTTTCTTTACTATGACACTTGTACTTCTTAAAAATCTATTTTATAAGAGAAACCATTTTTATGAGGTCTGTGTCTGAATTTAGGATTTGGTTCTTCAAGTTTTTACAAGTTCTATGAATACCCTACAGTTTCTTTGGGCATCATTATTGGTGTGGTTGGTTACAGAGGCTAAGAAGCAGAATTGCTACAGCTAAAGGCTGGGCCAGATGGAGATCCTTCTGATTGCCTAAAAGCCGGACCATGTTCAGGTCACCCTGTAAATGGCTCATAGCCAGATACTCTAAAAAATACTATGCTTCGTTTTTAATGACAGAGGATGTAAGCTTAAGCAACCTGTCATTTCTTTTGTACAGGTTATCTCAATAGGACCACAACCATGGGAACCCTAAAATGTTCCCTAGGTGGCATACTGAGAGAAAAGGACAGAATCTATCAGAGAAAAATAAAGAAAAGGGGAAATGTGCTTAGCAGACAAAAATAGGCACCACAGAGAGCTTTTCTGGCATCATTCATCCCATGACAAGGGAACAATAATGAATAAACATTAAAATTAAAACACTTGCTGTATATCCACCTACGGAATAATAAAAATAGACCCCTATCTCACTTCATACCATACACAAAAGTTAACCCCAAATGTATCAAAGACCTAAGTGTAAGAACTAAAGGTGTAAAGCTCTCAGAAGAAGACATAGGTGAAAATCTGTGTGTCTTTGGATTAGGCAGTGGGTTCTTAGATATGACACCAACAGCACAAGCAACAAAAGAAAAATAGTTGTCTCCATTAAAACTAAAACCTTTTGTGCGTCGAAGGACACTAGAAGAAAGTGAAAGACAACCAACAGAATGGGAGATAATATTTGCAAACTTATATTTGATAAGCATCCAGCATCCAGAATATATGAAGAACTCCTACAACTCAGCAATCCACAAAGACAACCCAATTAAAAACTGGGCCGAGTATTTGAATAGGTTACTCTCCAAAGAAGATATACAAATGGCCACAAGCACATGAAAAGATGCACAACATCATTAATCATGAGGGAATGCAAATTAAAACCACAATGAGAAACCACTTCACAGCTACTAGGATGGTTATAATAAAAAAACAATAACAAAGACTGGTGAAGATATGGAGAAACTGGAATCCTCATACACTGCTAGTGAGAATGTAATATGGTGTAGCAACTGTGCAAATCATTTCGTTAGTTCTTCAAAAAGTTAAAGATAGTATTACCATATGACCCAGCAATTCCACTTTTACATAAATGCCTGAGAGAAGAGAAGACATACGTTCAAACAAAAAAAGTATATAAATATTCATAGCAGCATACTCATAATAGTAAGTAGGAAAAAATGTCCACCACCTGATGAATGGATAAACAAATATGATATCTCCATACAATGGAATATTATTCAGTATAAAAAGGAATGAAGTACTGTTACATGTTACCACATGGATGAAACTAAAAAATATGCTAAGTGAAAGAAATCAGATGCAAAAGACCATGTATTGTAAAACATCTGCAATAGGAAAATCCACAGAAACAGGAAGCAGATTAGTGGTTGCCAGGGGCTAGAGGAAGAGGAGAATTGGGCTTAACTGCTCATAGATACAGGGTTTCTTTTTGGGGTGATGAAAATATTCTAGATTTAGATAGTAGTGTTGGACGACACAATGACTATACTAAAATAACGCTAAAGAGTGCACTTGAAAAGGGTGAATTTTACGTTGTGTGAAATCTCAATAAAAAGTGTTGGAAAGACTCATTGAATTAACTGAACAGCCAACTAAATATAGGTATATATAAGTGTGCAATTATTAAAAATCTATTCTTGTTAAAAGATACTAGCAGTTGTCTATTAGAGAAAACTGAACCTATGTTTAATTACTTCATTTATTAAATATTTCTTGAGTGCCTACTGTGCTGGACACTGTCCTGAGTTCAAAGAAAGAGATAAGATTTTTCTAGAAAACACTTGTCCTCAACATTTTTATTTCAGGATCCTCTATACTCTTAAAAATTACTGAGGTCCTACAGAGCTTTGGCTTATATAAGACATATCTATTAATATTAACTATACTAGGAATAAAGCTGAGAAAAGTTTTTAAAATATTCATTAATCTAAGTATAACAATAAGAAACCCATTATAGTTTAATATAAATCAGATGTTTACTAAAATATTTTCCTAAAACACATTAGTGTTTTAGAGTGTTATTTTGCATTTTTGAAAGTATTTTAATATCTGGCTTAATAGCAGGCCGCTGGATTTTGACATCGGCTTCTGCAGTTAACCTACTGTAATCTTTTGTTTTGGTTGAAGAATATGGAGGAAAAATCTCGCCTTCCAGAGATATGTAAAATGGCAGAGTATTTAAATTACCTTTTCTGATAATTGTGAATATTCTTTTTTGGTACTGCATCAAAACTCAACAAGTGCTAACTTGTCTAATGTTGCAAAGTGGAACCTGAAACCATATCAACCAACTTTTTATAAAGTTACATTAAAGTTGATTGGTCCTTCTTACTTTGAATAGATCTTTTACTGATGAATGGTTTTGTAGTGTCCTACATTGGTCATTTGGAAAATGTTTGTTCACTGAATTTTATAGATTTCCACATGTTGACTCATTTCATCATAGAATCGCAAGAAGATCACCGCTGATCTCAAACGGGCCTTTAAGTATTGGGAGGCTGCCAAGCTGGTGGGGGCAGACACACGTTTTCCAAAATTCTGCTTTTCACGTGGAGGCTCACATTTCATCATGGGCGATACATACTGTCAGATGTTTTCTTTAATGTAAGACTCAACTTTTTGTTTGTTCTTGAGAAGATGTCTACCAAATACCCTTTTCCAAATAACCACAGTTTATCACTTGTTCTTTCAAGCAAAAAATGAAATTTCACGAAAGGAGCAGCCAGTTAACTTTGCAACTGAAACAACTGCATGAGTTCTCTTCCTGCGAGTCAAACGTTCCCCTTGGGTATGCAGCCAAAGTGCTTGATTTGTCGCATAGTCTTCGGAAAAGACGTGTACTCAAGGGTTGAAACTTAATACAGTTAGCCTTTTCACTGCTTTGTTTAGGACCTTCTTGGAAGCATTGTTTTTTATGCATTCGTCTGCAAAGGATGCACAGTGTTGAATTACTTCAAAGTCAACTATTCCAGTAGCTCCTGCACCTAGATCTGTGCTCCTGGGCAGTTGCGATCACTATTACTTTTGCTCCAATCATGCAAATGTCAACACAGCAGGGAGAAAAGCAAATAAATGTCTTCATATTATTATGATGAAAATAGATTTGACCTTGCAGACCCCCTAAAAGTGTCTCAGCGACATCCACGGATCCGTGCACTATACTTCCACAACTGCTGCTCTAAATTCTAGTACTTCATCTGAGTTGCTTTCAGTGGTCCTTCTAAAATTTCCTCTACATGATAGAGTCTTTCCCATCGTCTCTTGGATTTTTCCCCATCATTTTCTATTAGGGTTTCAATAGATATGCTCATCCGTAGATATGTATTTTCTCTCTAGAATCTTCTCTAGCATGCCCTGTACTCTA
Source organism: Balaenoptera acutorostrata (assembly GCF_949987535.1). Classification (NCBI taxonomy): domain Eukaryota; kingdom Metazoa; phylum Chordata; class Mammalia; order Artiodactyla; family Balaenopteridae; genus Balaenoptera; species Balaenoptera acutorostrata. Next base: position 6,317,579 of record NC_080081.1, read on the forward strand.
TATACATCGTGGCAGTCTTCCCCACACATGTTCTTCTGGACTCTTGATCTGGTTGATCTGGCCAGCCTTGTCTCTTGGGGATACAGGACATCTTGTGAGCCTGAGATTCTAGGCAGTGCTGCTGGAACAACCCAGCTTTGAGCTCACATCTGCCTTCATTTTCTTGATGAAATATCTTAGTCTTGCATGGTCATTTCCTCTAAAAGCTATTCCCTGCTCTGTCGAGGAGGTTTGGTGGCCTCTTAGTTTGTCTTCTTAAGTACCTGAATGATGGGAGGGATAATTTATTGGCTCATAAGCCCACATTACCTCTTAGGCAGAAAGGAGTTGGCTTCCTGACAAAGTGCCATTAGAAGAGTCCTCCCCATCCTCCGCCCAGTTTATAATGCTTATCAGTGTCTCACCTTTTACAGTCCTTAGTGCATCCTGCCAACATGGGGCCCAATCCCAGGAGCCACCTGTCCTGGGAAGCAGAAATTTTACCAGAAATCATGTTTGAAAGTAAAAGACTACAATTTCACTGCAGAATATGAGCTTCTGTTGCCAATTGTGATTGTCAGCTTGTCTGCTCTTCTTTGTTGGCAGTTATTATCATAAAAAATGGAGAAGTAAATATATCTTGTCTATTACCTAAGTTTCAGTGGATCCAAATGGCACCCTAACTGTATTGTGTCTCGCATAATTAAGGTTGTCATTCTTAACCTGCTGTTGCTAGTGGCCTCACAGGTAAAGGTGCTCCCTGACAATAGATGCAAGACCTCCTAAGGGGTTTTTTCACAACTACTTGTGATTTTGAGGGCAAAGATTTCATAACATCTTTAAGCCAGAGGTGGTCCAAAATCTGGTAAGGATCACTTAGTATTGATAAATTTCCAGATAGATAGATAGATAGTCAGAAATTGTATAACAATTTAATATGTTCCACATTAACTTTGGTGCAATGTAGAACTTGTGATTAACCTATCTATTTTCCTCTTTTCCTTTTTTTTTCTTCCAAAATTACATGAAAGCAACGACTGAAGCATAGTATTGCCTCAATAGATGCTTATTGATTAATGATTTATTTTGAAGCCCAAAAATGAAAGTAATTGGTTAACATACATTTTGTGGGTCAAAATTCACCCTGATAACTAATTTTTAGAGGTACTCTTCTATGTTATTCTGCTTTGTAAACTTACTATTGGTCATGATTTTTTTTTAAAAAATTGTGATTAGAAGAATTTGAGGACCTAAAGATAAAAGTAAGATAGAAATACACTCACTGTTGCATTTTAAACATATGCTTTCATGCCATAAGGGATCCTAAAATATCACAGATATTAGGGGGAAAATAAGCTGTTGTTGCCCTAAAGTGGATTCCTTTGTTGAGTTCATACTGCTAACCCTTTAGGGTATTGACAGCCTATTATTTTTCATATGTGCCATCTTTATCCGGGAAACTGAAAGAACAGCTAATTATATCTTTTGCAAATGAGTGCAGCAGAATGGCTTTTGTTCAACACAATTTTAAGTCTGTTCAACAGGACTGTGGAATGACTTAAGAATTTACCATGGAACGTGTGTGCACGCGCCGTTTTACTGGCATTGTGATGTGATGGTGCACGATGCTTTGTTAGGAATTTAACCAGTTTCTCTGGATCATTTTTGGAGGGTGTATGCCTCCATGCCTTTCATTTATTGTGTATTTTTGGTATGACAGACATGGTAATTACTGCTCTTAAAGCTGGTGCAAATGTTCCTGGGAAAGGGCAGAGGAGTGAACAATTAAAGTGAAGGTCGTGAAAATAAGCCTATTAACAAAAGCATAATGATTTCTGGAATAGTCCCTTCATCTCTTCCCTATATCACCATACTTTCTCATAAGTAATTGTATAAGCAAGTCCAGACATACTGTAGTTTTGTAGAATTGTACTGCAAAACGTATTTAGCTGCTTTAAATACCAAGAGAAGTCTTGAGTTCCAAAACCTTCTTAAGGTGAAGTTCCCAGTTGCTTTCAGAGGAGGAGCAAGGTAATAATGTACATATTAACTATTAGCAGCAGGTCTTTTTAGAAGACTGTGCAGTAAGGTGGTGGTGATGGTGGGGAGGGAGGTGTCAGAGTTAGAGTAGAATAATGGACCATACACATGCTGGCGGCAGTTTCTCTCCACATGTAATTCTCGTCTTCACACGTCCCCAAACCTACTTCCCCTCTCTCTGCTTCCTTTTCCTTTTAGCCCCAAATCACTGAACTGTGTTTGTACAGATTGCAGGAAAACAGCCAAACTTGGTGCCAACAAGCATCTTTCTCCTGCATCATTGTAATACATGAGATCTTCGAAAATTGGTGCCGTCATCCACAAAACCTTTCAGATGACTCTCAAGCCATCAGATCACTTTGACCTCTGGGGAAACATTCGTTCTGTGTGTCATAGCCAAGAATGTGGGACTTCTGAGGACAATTGATGAGACGAGTGCATACTTAACTTTAGTCCTTTGACATCACGCAAGGTGTAACATGGAGATTGCAATTCATTATAATACCACTGCACTAAAGAAAAAGTTTGACGGTATAGTTAATATTTGTTCGTTTTACCTTAAGGGGATTTTATTGCTCTTGACACTATTGAATATAACTAACTCCCCAAGGCCAAGGTATGCCTCAGTGTTTTAACAACAGTAATGTTTAAACTGTTTTAGGGTTTTCTAGTTCTCTAGAATGCCGGTAATTTAGACCTCTTGATTATATTATTATACTTACAGTAATATTTTAGATGTGTTTCAATAATGAGCCATAGTTCTATATTTAATTAGGAATACCCTTCCCACAGTGAGAAAAGGGGAATATTTGGGTGCTGATGTCATTCTTACTGGTCAGATTGCATTTCAGTGGTTATATTGATTGAGGAACAGCACATGCTAAATTACCTTTTTCCACCTCAAACCCCTTGAAGGCAGGGGCCAGACTTTTTTTAATGTATCTGTATCATAGCCTCAATTTATTTTCTACCTATATTGCAGTAGTCAATCAAAAACTATTTCTTGAATGAACACATAATGTTTTGTTTTGTTTATTAATTTATTTATTTATTTTTGGCTGTGTTGGGTCTTCGTTTCTGTGCGAGGGCTTTCTCTAGTTGCGGAGATCGGGGGCCACTCTTCATCGCGGTGCGCGGGCCTCTCACTGTCGCGGCCTCTCTTGTTGCGGAGCACAGGCTCCAGACGCGCAGGCTCAGTAATTGTGGCTCATGGGCCTAGTTGCTCCGTGGCATGTGGGATCTTCCCAGAGCAGGACTCGAACCAGTGTCCCCTGCATCGGCAGGGAGATTCTCAACCACTGCGCCACCAGGGAAGCCCGAACACATAATGTTTGATACTAAGGCAGTTCTGGCTTCAGGTATGAATGATTATATTCTTAATGAGAAAATAAACCCCAGGTTTCTAAAATTCTCAAGACATGACCTTGTGTAGAACAAGAGGGAAAAAGTATGTGGTTGCTTTGGAGATTCTCTCTCTCTGTCTTCCATATCTATAACTGTATTTGTAGTTATACATCTGTTTCTATATCCATCCATAGCCATACCTATGTCTATACCTATACCTATATCTATAGCTACGTGCTGGCCTAGCCTCCCTGTGGAGCACGTGGCTGGTTTCTGTATAGCTGCTGTCAGTTCACAAAACTTAACACACGGTTCTGCTCTGTCCTCACGATTAGGGGAGTAATGTGCTCTCACATCTTTGAGAATTGTGCCCAGTGGAGACAGCTGTGTTTCTAAGTCCATGGATTGTGATAACAGTGGCATCATCATGATTTCCAGACTCCTTATGGCTTAATGGATTATTAGCTCTGGAGCTACACACTCAAAGGCCAAGAGGAACTTGTGGAAGGGAACAGAAAGAATTTACTGTTGTGATCGCACTTACTCAAACTTTTTAAAGCTTGAAATGTGACTGAAATTTACTTACCATACCCTACTGACCAATATACATATTATAATATATAATATTAACACATTACAAAATATGTATATTGTTATGCATGTATATTCTATATATATATATATATATACAAGATACATGTAAGTATAAATATATATATATATGTTATAATGTGTAAAACGTCTCCACCTAAAATCTGTAGATAATAGATTACTGATTAAATATGGTGCTGTATGGGAAAGCTTCACAAATGCCACTCATCCTCAGCAAAAACCCCACCGGTTTCCATCTGATCTGAATTCTCTTCCTTCTTCCACAAGGCATTGTTATCCTCATCTTTCCAGCTTCCCTTCCCACAGCCTTCAAGACTGAAGGTTGTTCGTTGTGGCCTATATCTGCTCTTTACGCTGTAAATAAAGTCTTAAGCCACTGGTCCCTGTTGTTGTGCAAGGAGCTGAGTTGGTTGCCTTTAACCACTGAACTGGGAGGGATGGTAGAGTTTACTAATTTAAAAATAGAATTTGTTAATTATGCATCATGGGCCAAGTTGCTGTACTTTAATTATTTTTTCCCTTTAGAAAAAAAAAAAAACAAAACTAACGGTGTACAAAATCCCTCGGATTAGACCCCAGAAACTTGGGCCAGTGGTAAGCCACTTGTAGTTCAGTGGCTAAAGTGGGCTTCAAGTGCCTGAGGATTATCTCTATTCATTTGAATGTTTTCTGGCTAGAAAGTTAACAGCTGAGTGCATTTTGAGTAAAATACTAAAGGAAATGGCTGATAAAAATATCAATGTCATATATCTGCTTAACAGAGATGCATATCTGTTCTTTCTCAAAGCACTGTTAAGCTGTCATCCGTATGCTTATCATAGAAAGAATTATCTCACAGTAGTTTTATCTCCAGACATTTTCCTGACCAGACAGAAAGAATCTGTGGAAGTAGTCATTCCCCTAGTTTGTTTAAAGAGGGACTGTGTTGGTTTTCATATGAGGAATCCACTTACACATGATGTTAATATCTACAAACTCAGTCCCTGAATGTACTTCCTATATAGAGCCTGACTCACAGAGAGAGAGAGAGAGAGAGAGAGAGAGAGAGAGTTTTAAGTTGCTGAAGCCAAATAACAAAAAGTGATGCTAAACTTTCCTTTGAATAGCGACTCACCCTTTTGTTTATAAAACTGTCAACTGATAAACTTCTAACAAAGACATATTCGTTACATCTTTTAATTACTCAGAGTTCCCTTATGAAATGTCATAGCCCTGTGCTGGGAAGGGATGCATTTGTTTGGAGATCAGGGAAATACGTGTTAAATGAGGAGGGTGCTGAAAACGTCTGGCTTGAATTGGGTGCCAAAAGCCAGTTGTGAGATAAGGGAGCAAATGTGATATAAACAGGGGGAAAAAATGGAATTCTGATATAAAGTCAAAAATGTGATTTGTGGATTTTCTCCTGTGAACTACACATTTGCATATGGAGCTTTCCAGGCATAGTGAATGATGCCAATCTTTTCTTTTTTTGCACATCACCTGGCTACCAAATTTTAAAGACTTTTTATGGAAATCAAAGGAATATTTGAAACCACAGAGAGGGCTAGGAAGTTTTAATATCCTGCTGACTTCTTTCCTGTTACATTATAGCTTATATCATTATTCAATTAATTTTCCTTTTAGTTAACAGAAAAGACTTTAGAAGAATTATAATTACAAATAAAGTAATGCGCTTGCACTTTTATAAAGAATCTGTACAGAAGATCCTGAGTATTTATAAAATGTATATGTACTTTGTAAATCACCGAATTTGTGAATAACATTATTGCATTTAATTTACTTCATAAATGCAATAAAATGTAATTAAAGATTCAAAGTGATCCATTTAGACCCTGGATGATTTCATAAATACAAGGTATGATGCTCCTTCATTAAATCTAAATATCTGTTTCCAGCCACCAAAGCAATACTTTCATAGAATATTTTACCTTTCCTTAACTTTCATCACCAAAACTAACAACTTATAATATTTTCACACAGAAAAAAAAATTATTGATGTGTGTGTCGTTATCAAGAAAACCAACTTAATATCTATGGGATGAACCTATAATGGCAAACAATCTGAAAAAGAATATATATGTATATATTCATATATATACATAACTGCATCTCTTCCCTGTGCTCTACACTTGAAACGAACACAACATTATAAACTAACTACACTTCAGTTTAAAAAAAAGATCTGTGGGATGGAGAGTCTCTCTGCTTATTAGTGAGGTGACTGACTTCCACACGTCATCTCATAGTATAAGAAATTCATGCTCATCTATCAACAGAGTGACGCATCATTACACATAATGAACCTTTGAAGTGGGTTTCTGAGCGAATGTAACAGTGAATGCTTCATCTGGCAGTGTCAGCTTTCTATTCCTCCTGTACTTAAACCAGTTAAGGTAGAGCCGTGCCCTTTGATGTGAGGCTGAGTACTCCACCTTCTCCGGCCTCTCCCAACTAGAATTCCAAATGGGTATATGTCTGTCTTACCCAATACTGCCCGTGGAACGAGGTCTTTATTAGCTCAAGAGTTTCAGTTTGTGAATTCTGAACTTGAGCTTGCTTCAGGATACAGAAGGCATGGACGAGCCAGCCCTGAGGCCCTGAATTGTTGTCAAGGAGAAAATGAAGTGATTTTTTATTTTTGGCTATTCCATTCACTCACTAGAATAATAGCTCTGTCCAGAATCAAGGGCTGTTGACTTTCTTCCAAACCTCAGAGCAGTTCTCGCCAGATATTTTCGGAGGGGTGGTGGCTTGAGGAAGCGTGCCCACATGAAGAGGAGTTATGTCCCAAGCAACCCTCAGTCCCATGATTTGTGTACTGCGAGCCCCATTGGCTCCCACTGCCCTCCAAGGCTTCCAGAGGCCGTCTCTAAAGACATTGTCTCTGGAGAGCTCGTGCCATGGTCTAGCACGAGTCTTCATACAAATGGTGTGGCTAATCGCTTGTATCAGTATTACCTGGGAATTTTTTTTTTTTAATTCAGAGAAAAAAGCTATAGTAGGATGTCACAACTCGTGTGGAATTCCTAGCCATACGTTGTATATTCCATTAGGATAGAGGCCATGTCTGCTTTTTGCTTACCATTGTCACCCCAGAACTGAACACAGTGCCTGGCAATATGTACTTGTTGAATAAATGAATAAAATGAACTGTTGTACTAATTCCCACCACATTACCCTGAGTATCTTCAGACCCCAAAGACAATTTTCCAGACAAAGACTCAAGGAGAGAAAGTTACATAATAAGGGTATCAAAGCATCTCAGTAATTCTTTTTCAGAGAAAAAGAACGGCTTATGTTTTCATTCATTGAAAATTTACTAAATTCTCTTTTATTCTTACTTCTAGTGGTTCCAGAAATTCTATTACTGAGGCATTGGTACACAACATTCGTTGAAAAATCTTTAGAGCAGAGATGAATCTGATAATAATCTATAACAGCAATATTATGCCAACTATCTTGATGTTTTAGGTGTATTTGGTAAGAACATCACTTTGAGTATATAAAATTGAGGCCACAAAACATGTCACAGATGCAAAGTTGTATTTTTGATATAGTCTCTTAAAAAAGGATATAGATTTTGAAAACTCAGGGTACTAAAATTCTGAAAAACCATCCTATTTAGAAATATCTATTAATCTCAGGATTTAAAGTTGGTAATAACTCATGGTTATAGTATCTTGGTATTATCCATTCATGAAATTTATTTTAAACTGTTAGTGTTACCAGCTTAACATTTTTTCCCTGCGAACCACAAAGAAATAGTCTTTTTGAAAACTATAGTAATAGTTTTAAAACTTTAGGAATGGGCTTACAGATTTTACAGTACCAGGTGTTTTGGGTTTTGCTACCTTCATCCAGGAAGAGAAGTACATTTCAGTTAAGATTGTCTGGCTACAACCCTGACATTTCACGAAGTCTTTACTGCAGGGAACTCAGGAGAATGCGCGAGACTATTCTATTTAATTTGGCTTTAAAATCTCATTGTGTCTGGTAATTTAAGGCATGGAATAGTAACTCTTCCTCAGTTAAAAGAAACTTTCGGTGTTTGGCTAGCAGGATAATGAATACCCAGACTGGCAGTGTGTTATCCCGGAAGTGCAGGAGCTTTGGAATTAACAGATGCTGGCTTAGATTTCACATCTTCCAATTATTAACTATGTCAGCTCGGGCAAATTACCTGAATTCCCTAAGCTCAATGTATTGATCTGGAAAACGGGGGCAATAAATTCTATCACTCATGGTTGTAATGAGCAGTAAAATATCTAATACGTGTGAAAATAACTAGGCTAGTGGCTGACTATACGATATACCCTTTGCTTTCTTGGACACTTTGTGCCAGAGAGTATAACAGTCATTTTATAGGTTACCACATTACAAGTATGAATATGAACACAAATATGCATACGTATTTCCCATTTATAGAGTACCTATCCATACACCATACACACACACACACACACATGCACACACACACACCTTTGTTACAAAGTGGTCATGGCATTAGAATTTAATAAAATGAGTTATAATTTTGGGAAGCAACTTAATGTAACAGTTACGAACATAGACTTTGCAGACATACACAAATAAGATGGGCTTCTGGTTCTGCTTATTTTCTGCATTTTTTTGGGCAAGTTACTAAACCTTTTCTGTCTCATTTTCTTCATAGGAGAGTCCATACCTACATCATAGATTTGCTGTGTGGATTAAAGGAGATAATATATGAAAGCACTGTCCCAATGACCAGTACAAAGGAAATAATCAATGGCCATCGTTATTGTATAGATCTCTTGAAAAATATATTTAAGTTTGGAAGATCATATCAGAGCCCCTTCTTGGATGAAATGATAATACCTGTACACAAAGGAAAGATCAATGGTGAGAATCCAGATGGATTTTCAGCTTCAACTCTTTGACCTTGAGGTTGAAACTTAAACCTCCTCACCTAGGTTTTAGACATTTACTAAATTTTCTAAAAAAGAAATAATACTCTGAGTAGCAGGATACCTCTGTCCTAACCCAAGCTCTCTCAAACCTTATCTGTGTGAACTTTGGGAAGAACAGACTCTTTGAGGGTGAAAGCTCTTTTAAATAGGAGGTATTAGTAGTTCATTTTATTAACATAAAAGTTCCCTTGATGGCTTATATTTTTGTGTTTAATATAAATACTTTTCAAGTTATTGAATTGCGTGATGTTGATTAAATTAATGAAGTCACCAAGGGGTGATCTCAGCAGAGGAGGATTTTAACAATCAAGTGGATAGGATAACCCATTCCACAGATACAGTCAGTCTTATCCACAGCCATCGCCGTCATTGCCCAGTGGGCTTATGAACCAAGTGGCCATGGCGGGAAATCCGTAACATGGAAATCCACTTACCAAGGCTGACCAGGCCACAGCCACTGCTGAGTGCACAGTCTGCCACCAGCGGAGACCAAGACTGAGTCCCCAACATGGGACCATTCCAAGGCTGATCAGCCAGCTACTTGGTGGCAGGCTGATTAAATTGGACATCTTGTGCACTGCCATGATATTCACACAGCTTCTGACCCAGGAACTCATTTCACAGCAAAAGAAGTGTGATAGTGAACCCATGTCCATAGAATTCACCCATCTTACCCTAGCCCGCATCATGCCAAGCAGCTGGCTTGGTAGAATGGTAGTAAGTAAGACCTCTTGAAGATTCAATTCCAGCACCAACTCAGTGGTGCCTTGCAGAGCTGGGGTGAGGTTCTCCAGAAGGCTGTATATGCTCTGAATAAACATCTGAAATATGGTACAACTAATTTTGTCAAATTGTCTTTACATATGTGTGCTAAATAGAAGATAGTTAAAATTGTCCATTATCCTCCGTTAGAATTGAACAACAAACCCTTTTAATTAATTTTAGGTTCAAAATGTATTTCTTATGAAACAGCATATATGAATTATATATAGTAAGGAACATTTTAAACAGATGGCTGTTTGGCAGAGTGATAAAAATTGCATTGCACAATAGATTCTCGAAATTACAGTACTGTCAATATTTTTGTTTCTTTGGGGTTGATTCTAGTGGCTTTTGAATGTCTCTGCAGTTTAAAAAAATTAAAGAAGAATAAAATTTAAAATAATCACATAGAATGGCTGAATTAAAGTTACTCAATTTCTTTTTCTTCATCTTTATAACCATTTTGTTGTAATTGTTTATTTTAAATCAACTGTTAAAACATAGGAATATATGGTATCACAAGATTCAGATACAGACATTCTGCTGGAAGCAAATCTAAATGATCCCAAATATCTGTGAACTTTTTCTGGAGATAGATGACTAACTCTGAATCAGTGTTTTTTAGAGTCACTTGTAAAACTGCAGGTTCTCTAATTTCACATCCATGTAGAATACAATATTTATTAAATAACAAGTAATAAATATATGCTAACTTGATGTTTAAATGTATATTATTAAATTCAGGAGAAACAATGAATTGTTTAGAATTTAGATAAATAAAACATTTGGGGGAGGAGGACTTTTTAATCGTGAACTGGGGAAATATCCATGGCATACTGTGAAGCAGAATTAGGAACAACTTCATTGTCTTTGAACTCAGTGTAATTCCTCTTTGACTCTAGATTGACAGAGAGCTCTGGTTTTCCCAAAATTAAAATAAAGCTGGTATCTAATGTATTTCTTTTCACTAGTGCACAGTTACTCTGGTATAGGAATGCAGACACCTTTACAGAAGACTACAAAATATGTATGGAACTAACTTCTGACGTCCTCACAATATCTTTATTCAGAAATATAAACCGGCTCTTTTTTTTTTTTTTTTTTTTAATTTATGGCTGTGTTGGGTCTTCGTTTCTGTGCGAGGGCTTTCTCTAGTTGCAGCAAGTGGGGGCCACTCTTCATCGCGGTGCGCGGGCCTCTCACTATCGCGGCCTCTCTTGTTGCGGAGCACAGGCTCCAGACGTGCAGGCTCAGTAGTTGTGGCTCACGGGCCTAGTTGCTCCGCGGCATGTGGGATATTCCCAGACCAGGGCTCGAACCCATGTCCGCCTGCATTGGCAGGCAGATTCTCAACCACTGCGCCACCAGGGAAGCCCTAACCTGCACTTTATTTAAAGGACTTGATCTGTGATTTGACTCAAATTTGGGAATTAAGTGAAGAGCAAAACTTTATTTTGGTGGCCTGAATCAGGCTTCTATGCACTAGAACTAGAATACTTTTAAAAAATAAAAATGTAACAGTATCTTAGTAGGCTGACATTAATTATGATCCTTGGGAATCCATGGTCAATTTACAGCTACAGTAATCCATGGGTCATGGAGTTCTAATGACTCCAATGGCCCTGACGTTTTTTGGGGCTACAACAGCCCTTTGCATCTTGTGGGTAAATCCTGTGTCTTTGGTTTCTGACAACACAAATACTCCCAGTCCCAATGTTTTTAAAGAGACCTGTCTTCCTTGGCATCACTCAGCTATTGGTAAAAGGTTATCTAATCTCTTCACGAAAGGAATGGCCTAGGAGATTCATACCTAGTGAATGGTTAGGCAAGTCATAATCTTGACAGACATTCTAGGATTTCCATATTCCAAAGCTTTTGCATCCTCCCTACCTTACATCCAATGGATTTCTGGCATCATATTCTCATAGGTTTCCACTGAGCCTAATCCCAGTTTTTTAGCCAGCATGCTTATTAAACAAGTAGAAACATGTCCAACTGCTCAAAATAACCTACTCTATCCAGAATCTTTGGGTAAGCGTCCACTTGGAAATATTCACCCACCCTGAGTAATATTTCCCGGTTATTTGAGCACCCTCAGAATTCATTTCTATGAAAAGTCTCACAAATATCGCTGATACAAATGTTTAACAATTCTATTCCTATGTCATTTTTTTCTGAGTATAGTTGACTCCTATTTTAGGCTTGGCTCTGACTCAAGTTCCAGGTCTAGAGACAATGAAAATTGGGTAAATAGAAAGTGAGATGAGAATTGTCTTCTCTGTTTGAGGTAATCCCCTTATATGCTAAGGCTGCTAAAACGGTTCTGGAAAAGAACACATTTATAAGTTTCCTATTGTTATCCTAACTTATTTTTCTGCTTATGTTAATAAAAATGCTTTAATTGTGCTTCCACTCAAAGATCCCAAGTGAAAAAGAAAAGTTTAAAGCTTAATCTTTTAAAACTTAAGCCAATGAAAGGAAAAAATTGAAAACTGATCAATGAAATGGAGATATATGAAAAGATTTAGAGAATTCAGAGACAGCAACCCCTGGATTCAGCCTTCCTAGTACATCATTTACTGGACTATTAAAACCTTGGATGCAAATATTAAACTTTCATCTTGCACCATCCACTCAAGTTTCAAAATTCTTGGTGGTATTATATTGTTGGTAATATTCAAAATTCTTGGTGGTGACTTTGGGACATGATTTCATTTTGAATGCCAAGGGGCTTAAGGAAAGAAGGGACTGCACACTTTGATTTTTGTAGAGGAAAATGTAGAGAGAGACTCCACATAGCACAAAGTCTTGTGCAAAAGCGGGAAGCAGCCTGGGAGGATTGGCAGACAAAAAGAGGAAAAGTGACAAATATCTAGATACAGCCAGATAATTTTATCACAAGTCAGTACTATGTATCCTTTTCTTCATCTTCAATCTCCAAGGCAATCTGAATAATAATAACTGTACTATGAAATTATCTTTAAAAATATAGATGGATTATTATTTGAAGTTCAAGTATTTAGTATACGTTCATTTATTCCTTGCTCCTTAAGCTTTTTCTTTATCTTAAGTTTTTAAAATATTTCTGCATTCATAACATTTTCTCAATATGTAAATAAAAACATCTCTTAATATTAATCCTCTTACTTTTTATAAATTTAAACACAATGCCTTATTGTTGAACTTTTGAAAACAACAATAATAATTATACTGTTCCGATACCTTGATGTATTTTGTAGATTTTTCCACTCTACTTATTTGAAGGTAAAACACTGTTTAATAGATGCAATAGGTTATAGAATCTTGTCGAGAAAGATCTTAAAGGCAATTTTCAAATTTTCTCCTGTTTCTTGCAGGAGATACATTTTGGTGACAGCTGTTTTCTCTGATTCTTTAAGGTGATTTTCTTTTGACTATTTTTTTTCATAACTAATAATTTTTCTATGTCATCTGTCTGTGCTGGGAATTGTATATGCTGGTGGTTTCAACTCTGGCTGAAATTTGTTTCACTTGAGGACCTTTAACAGCGTACGGATTAACTACTACCATTCCCAGACCAATTGAACCAGATTCTCCTGGCATTAGTATTTAAAATGCAGATCGTCCCAAGTTATTTTAATGTATATTCACTGCTATGGATAATACTGAATTCCAGAAGACTTAGACTGGGACTCCTACCCTTCTGTGAGAGAGCAGTTTTCATGACTTGTAAGAAAAAAAATAAAAACAAAGTCTAATAATATTGTTAACTCAGAGGGATCAAACCAGGTGGAAATCACAAATATACACTGTAAATAGTGGGGCTTACTCCCAGTATAAATATCTACAACAAGAAGAAACATGTACTCAGTGTTGCTTCCATTCTAATGCTTGGCTAGCAGTCTCGTAGAAACTCTGCCCAGAAGTAAGTTTTATTCCAGGAAACCATGGTTTTGAGCAGGACAGAAGACAAAGCATGCCAATATCAATGGGCCAGGTATGTCCTATGACTTGCTTTTTAGATTAATTTCATTTAATAGTTTCCCATATACATTTCTATTCATCTAAGTCCCTGAATAACTGTAAGGTCAACAGTATATTTGTTACCATTCTACTTTGCACCTAGATGGATCAAGTACTTTACAGGAAGATGTTTTATGAAATTAAAATTCATCTTTGGTATAATGTACTTACTACAATAATTATAAGACTCATAACTTTCTGCTTTCCTTCATAAGATAATCAGTGGCAAAAGAAAATATTCATGTCTGAATTATATCATATTGACTTAAGTTTTTAATTGTATTCACCAGGTTTCTGGTGCCATGAACAATGCCCTAGAGATTTTAACTCGTACTTATGTAAGATTTATTTATTTTATGATACTTTTGGCTAAACTTAAAAATAATTAATGTATTTATATGCATATGGGTGTGATCAGTGCTGAATTAGAATATTTATTTTTTAATAAGTATTTACAGATTTATATTTGAAGACTACCTAAATATACAGATTTCATGATATTGAATAGAGTGATTTCTTTTTTCTGTTCATTTAAGTTACAGATTTATAGATATGGTCTGAGTCCTAAAATACACAAGAGTTTCCTTTATACTAGAAATTTTCTAAGTAGATGTAAAATACAGTACGTGTTAGAATAAAATTTGTTTTGAAAGTAAACTTTTGTGTGTTTTTTTTCTCAAACCAGTGCTTACAGTGGTCAATCTCATATTTTATTTCAAACCTATGCCTGGAAATCGATGCACTGATTTGTCAGACTTGAAAAATTATAGAATTGATATTTTAACATAGAAATAGCTTAAATGAATATTCTAGAATATAAATGAACTTTATGTTTGCTCAAAGATATTTCAAATATTTTTAAACAATACTGTAAACTAAATATTTGTTACCAATGTGTTAATGTTACTTTCCCCCTCTCTATCTTAGTTTACAAGTACTCCTCAATGTTTAATCTTTAACAGTCTTTTTAGAAATAAACTGTGTTGGGGAAATAAAATCTTTGGGAAAAAAATTTATCATGATGGTTCTTCATATAGATATTTGTACAGCATTTCTAACTAAATTACAGAAATCTATGAAAGGACAATTACTTAAAAATTGTCAAGGTTAACATAAAACAAAAGATACTTTTTGATTTTTAGCAATGTCTTAAGATAATGTCTAATCTCACATTTTAATCAATTTTGATTAAACATTGTCAGACTTAAAATAGATATTGAATCATAAAATAACTTTACATATTACATTATTTCCATTTATCCACTTTAAAGAAAATATGAAAATCCTGCTTGGTTCAATCAAGCTTCTGTAACATTAACACTTTGATTTTGTTAATGCATTTTGGTAAGTTGCACAAGTGATGCAATCAATATACATCTAACACACGTTTGTAATATTTTTGAATTGAACCTAAAGATCATTTTGTAGGAAAATAATACATGAAGGATAAAGCTCTTGCTAATAAGGCAAAAACACATTTCAGGAAAAGAGAAAAATTGAAAAGAAAAAAAGAGAGAGAGAGAACTTGTCACTGAAGAGATGGAATGATAGGTACATTAGACCATTAAGGTCTTGCTGTTGTCCCGGCCTTACTCATTTACCAGGATGTTGTTCTTGTTGATGTGTTGCCATCTATTATTCATGCAGCTTATTCATGCTGTTGTAAAGAATGTCAGTGGAATGCATGTCTATGTGACTCTGATATTTCAGATGACATAAATAAACAATAAGACTCTCATATCACATATAATCTCACTACTTTCCCTTTCTCCTATTCATTTAGATTGATTCCTCACTTGTTGCAAACTTTCCTATTTTCCATCTCTTTTCTATTCTTTAATATTTAATTCATGTTACCTCGGGTCTATTAGGTAAATAAATGTCCTGACGCCTTGTTCTGATTTCCTGAAATTCTCAAGGGGGCATTGAGATTAAGGATTAGTATTTTTCCCATATTACTAATTTGGTACAAGTGAATTACATATGTAAACACAAATATTGAAGTTCATGAATTTATAACTTACACACATAGATATATAAGCAATATAAGAAACTGACTACACTGAGTGACATGCCAGAAGACAGAGAAGACATCATACTGTAATTTAAGTAAATCTGGACATAGGCTTTATCTGCACTTTCATACAATATGGAAATAGCCAAATGGAATTTAATGGGCCTCAGTTCTGCTTTCCATCTTCCTGGATCATGGAAACAGTTCTGATAGGGATACACTGATTGATCTGGCTTAGAGCCAGTGAAAGATGGCCTCCTGCATCATGCAATGTCATGACTCAAATTAAGTTCAAAGAGGGAATCAGATACCCAAGATGCAGGTTGATTTGCTTCTGCTTCTTAAAAATCCGGGAAACACATAGTGCTGCTGTCCTGTTGGGACTGCATGTCTTTCATCATTTACCTTCCTGGTCGTTATTTTGCCCCTGGAACTCTCATGCTACAGTATGACTTCCTCTCTCTCTTTTGTTCCCATTTCAAATTTCAAAGAAGGATTCAAGATAAGAACTCAATCATTTCTAAAATAATGTACAAAATAGAAAAGCATTCCTTTGACTTCTTCATAAACATCGATTTCTGATAGATTTGGTGTATGAGAAACTGTAAGATGAAAGAAGCACTGATTTAACTCAATATAACTAATAATCATGCAGCAGCTTGTGTTAGTTGATATTGATGTTAAAAATGAGTATGAAACAATTTTCAAGAATCTTATAGTTTGGGGGTTGAGATATAAGATGAAAGGAAAAAACAAAGTATAGAAATCCACTCTACAGTAAGTTCCTTTTGCCATGAAGGAAGTAAAATGTGATGAGATTTTAATGAAGGAGGACACAGGAGTAATTTCACAGAGGTGGATAATTCAAGATCAAAGGTATTTCAATAATTTGAAGTGTGATTTAAAAAAAAAAACACCTTTAAATACAGTGATAATTAATAGTGTATATCCCAAAGCATGAAGGCTGAAAAACATTTTACAGGAAGTAGATCACTTTGCCTGGGAAAACAGTTACCTTATTCTTAAAGCTTAAATTTTGTCAATGAGCTTTTACAAATGCTACCTCCTTTGCCTCGTACCAATTCAGCAGCTGTCTTGGTAGATAATGTAGTCCCTGATTCACTACAGAAAACGTGTGACTTAGATTGTTTTCTCTTTTCTGGGGGGCTGGGTGGGTATCCCCAGCCACACAGGTGCAACTTCTGATCAGGAAATGAGACTGGAAAGTCCACTGAGGGGCTAGTAGGAGGGAATTAAATCCTAGGCTGGGAATAGTTCACCTTAATCGGGTGGATTTCTAGGTATTTTTTGAAGTTTTTTGAACAGAGTCGTGAAATGATCAGACTCCCATTAAAACATTTCAGAAACTGAGATGCTCTTGAAAAGGTTAAAAAAAAAGCCTGAGGATGTGAAGTATAATGGAATTATAGAAGCCCACACTAAGTCCAAAAGATAAGCGCCCGTGATAGATGGGTTTTAATGAGGATGCAGAGCAGCCTTTACAAGAAAGGTCTGCAGTATTAATTGGCTGAAGGCTCAGTGTGAGAGCACAGAGAATAATGGAGGCCAAGAACGCAAATGTGAGTGTTGCCAACCTTGGGAGGAACAGGGAGTCAGACTGACACATCACACCTACAACTCGTGTCCGCTCTTTAAGAGGAACATAGATGAAAAAAGACACATCCAGAGGAGAAGGGTAAAGATGGGTGAGAAGAGAACGGAGGTTTATCTTGAACAGGAGACAAATTGCTTGAGACTAGGGTGGAGACAGACAGGCAGGTGTGGAGGGAACTATTTTCTCAGCCTTTCAGGGCTCTTATATGAAAGAACATTTAGGCTTTTCTGTGGCCCTTGAGGGCAGAGCGAGAACCACCAGGTGCAGATGTCAATGCAGTACAATGAGTACCTCTCCAGGAATTTTGTTATCCATCCCGCAGTTGAAAGCGCTGCTTTTTGATGTGTTGCAAAATAGGACTTTCATCTGGATTACCTTGAAATTCCATTCCAACCGAGGTTCTATTATTGCAATAAATATATATATTATATCTCCGCACAATAAAATAAACATGGTGCTTTGGCTTGATTAGCTCATACATAAGAAATGAAGGCTTTGTTTGTTGTTCTAAAATATATACAATAGCAGAATATACACTTTAGGTGTTTAAAGAACTGATACGTGAAACGTGGAATTGAATGGAATAAACACACACTTCCTTCACCCTAGATGCGCTACACAAATACAAAACAGGTATTTCAAGGTGTTTAGGGGAAGAAAAGTTGTTTGAACAAACAACAAAACATAATATTAGCATCAGAAGCAGGATACACAGCTTAGTATAACAATCTGATTACATTTTCTCAATAGGTATGTGCTCCACGGATGGATGTTTGAATGAATTATAAAGCAGGTAGCTTGTGTTCAACACAGGTTTCTAAATGGACAGCTCGGTGTAGTATAAGAAAAGGTTTAGTGATACTGGGAAACATGGCCCTAGCTCTCACTTTCTTCTTGACATGGTCCCAAGTCATTTTGTTAATGCTTTTACCCGGGTCCTGCGCTGCTGTGAAATGTCCCAGAACCCACATAGAAGGAGCTGAGATTTTTGATCTTGAGCTGACTCAGGCTCACTATGGGAGGCAGCTGGTCTGTAATAGAGAAGAAAAGTCTGGCTCTTTTGGGTGTGGGCCTTGCGCTTATAATCGCAGCAATGTGCTGACCTGGCACACCATCAAATATTCTTTTTGAACCTGTCTGATCACTTCCAGAGAGAGGAGGTTCTATTCTGTTATGGTTCATTGGCCGTCATTTAGAAAAATGCATTCATTTCAATGGAATAGCTTCTAGTGCTGGGTGTTTTTAGTCATGTCTAGAAGGAGCCACTAAACAGGGACAATGCTGAAAGCTAGTTTAAATACTCTAGCAATGTTAAAACAAAAAGAAAAAAGAAAACAAATGGAGATTTTTGAAACAGGGGTTACATTTGAAATGACCCAGGGCTAAGAATCATATATAGAAGCAGATTAAGTTTTGAGAAAGGTCAAAAGCTTAAATCTTACAAAACCTATTTGCTTGAATCTCTCAGTTATTCTAGGGATGAGTCATGTTCAGTGTGCAAAATTCTCTTTCCTCGTGATACTACTTTATCCATCCCTCTACCTTTAAATCTTAAAATTCTAATGCATAAAATTTTAATAGAAATTATAATATATAATGTTGCTTTTTAAAGTCAGTTGGCATAAAATGTCCTACTACATGAAAATTCCTATTTTCAGTTTTTAGTGTTGAAAAATAAATATATCCAATTGCATAACATTTGACAGTCAGCTGTTAAGGGAAACTAGGGTAGTATTTATCCCCCACGGTTCTGAAGTTGAGATTGAAAAGAACACTAACGCGTGTCCATCAAGTGTTTCTTGGTAAGCAAAATATTGAGATACAGTGAAGATGCTGAGGAAAAATCTCCAGTCTGGAGATCTCTCATGATCCTTTCATCTTTTTTCATCCCTTGATTCAAATGTCTACTGGATTTAAGGATGTTCTCCTGTCATTATTTGCGACTCAGAGTAGAACACCAATTAATGTTTTTCTTCTTGTGCTTTGTGTCAGTTAGGATTACTTTTGGTTGCATATAAAAGCGAAGTGGTCCAGAGTGCTTTGCATAAGTAGAGAGCTATTTTTTTCCTCATGTAAAAAGGAACACAAATGTAGGTCCTACAGGGCTTATGCAACAGCTTTGTGAAGTTATCAAGGGCCAATTGCAGCCAGTCGAGAGACTGACAGGAGATCAGAAATCTGGATAGCTGAGCTATTTCTAATACAAGTTATCCTGGAGAAGAAGGCTTTGGCTCTGTGGCCATATCAGCCTCCTACTGTGTGTGCCTCCAACTATTCAGATTTCTCCACTACATGCCTGACAGTTCTGGACAGCACTGAATTCATCATATTTAAAAAAAAAACTTGACTGTACATGGAGCTGGGGTGGAGAGCCCAATAAAGGCTGATCCTGCATGTCTGGTCCCGTCCCCCAAACTCCCCAGTGAGGGCCGGGAGTGAGGCCAGCCTGCATCTAGTGCCACTTCCTGTAGGTGAATGTGGACGCAGGAGTCCAGGAATCCAGTGTTCTCCTGGCATCTACCACGATCCCTATCACTGCGTGACCTTGGCCAAGCATTCTCACTTCCTTTAGATTTTGTTGTCTCAGGTTAAGCTGAAAATAATACTATTCACCGTACAATATGTTTCTAAGGACTTAATAATGCAACATACAAAATGGATCCTAAAACTCCTTTCTGGGTTTTGATCCAACATGTCATTTCTAAAAATATTTAATACAGAATTGAAGATTAAGGAACCAACATCAACACAAACAACATTTGGGTACTTTTCTTGGATGTACAATGAAAAATAAGCATTGTTATGTGTAAAGTATCGGTAACAATTTTAAGATGATAAAATTTGATACAGAGACAAATCATTTGACAAACACTGTTTTGCATTTTCTTTGCAGTTTAACACATTTCTCAATTTGTAGTCCAGTGAGTGTCCTTTTGGGGAACACATTTTTATCTGTTAGTTTTGAAGAAGAACATAATTTTGACATGTCTCCTGTTCACTTACTTCTTCTCTCTTTTTGCAGATTGAAAGTAGACACATCTTAACGACATTCTATGTCATCACTGTGTGTGTGTGGCGGGGGGGGGGGTTGTTTTCTGATCAATGCAAAGGCCTTCATACTCTTGTCAAATTTATATAAAATGTTTATTATTGCCCATTTGTTTTGGTATTTGGTTTTACTGTCTTTAATTCAGATGATAGTGATTGAATTATATTCCCTCTATAATTTTGTGAGATTCCTAGGAGGGAAATAGAAGTTACAGGAGGGAATTCCACAGTGTTTTCTGGGCCTCAAGAGAGAAAACATTCGGGCCAGAAGGCCTGGAGCCCCCTGCATGTTCAGCAGAGGTGCCCCAACACTCCTGGGGCAGAACTGCATACCTCAGCTTCACTGAAGACCATGAAGAACAGAGCTATCTTCAGCAAAAGACCACACATATGAATATTTAACACGTTCTCATGCAGTCGTATAATAAGTTGAAAGATTTAAGTTCAGGGAACCAAGGTCAGGAAGAGAAAATGGCAAGGAGCTTTATATGCACAGCATAGCTGGTGAAAGACAGTGTGTGATGCAAGCTGACCTCGTGACCAAGTGCCAGGGCCTGGAGTCTGGGGTCTAAGATGCAAGTATTAAAAACCCCTAAGACCTAAAAATGCTAATCTGAATGGTAAAAAATTAAAAGGAGGGGCTACAAAATTCATAACCTAAATACAATTTTGAAATGCCTTAGAATTATTAGCCTAAACACTAAAACCAGCTCTTAGAAATGACTTACATACTAAGTACTATTTATCCAGGCAGACGATATGCTACAGATATAGCTTGTAGAATGCAGAGTTAACTTTCACATTAAAAATCAATATCTCAATCCTTCAGCATTGTGAACAGATTTGATAACATCATTTTTGTCTTTTTATCTCTTTCCTCTTTTGGAAATTAAGTTGATCATAATCACAGCAAGTAAAATAATAGCTTTATGCCACAGTATTAGAAATAAAGTCAAATTTCATTCATCTTACTTTTTGTGTCATCTCCACAAGGGAGGCATGCGGGCAAATGATTTGAATGAGCCGCTATGGCTTTTATTTATTATTAAAATTTATTGCACTTTTCCCTAAATGCAAATGGGTTTAAATTTGATGTTTCTTATCTGTTACGGCCATTCCAAGTACTGTTTTGTTAAATTACACTTTTCTTTACTTTCTTATCCATAAAGTCCTCGTCTAGACCCTGGCTAGCTAATATATTTAGATTAATGAAATGTCTTTCTGCTTCCAGCCTTTCTGACTTTCAGCTAATCCGGCTCTTATGCATGATACAATCCAGAAGGGTTGAATGACCACAAAAGACTCAGTTTTATTTCTCAGTCCTTAGCATGACTTGATTCCAAGTACATCCATGCCCTTGCTTTATTTCTGGCTGAGATATCCCTTTTTTTTTTTAAATCACATTCATTCATGCATTCCTCATTCTTTCTTCACGATCCCATTTGATTTGATCTCCATGCATAGAATTGTTCTCCTTAACCTATCCTATATTTTGTGTCCCCTCGCGCGTTTCACTCACCATCAGATACCTACAGAATAATTCCCTCATTGAAGAGAGTTTAATGAGTTCTTGTGGCATCATTCCCAATGACTTTGCTGCACTGGCCTCTTCTTGCAGATTCTCTCTGTATAGCTTCACACTTCCTGTGGAGCCTCATTTACATATTCTGTTAAATCTACAAGGTCATTCTATTTCCTCTTTGGATTTCTTAAGCCCCCATACTAACTTCTCACTTTACCAGGATCTTTGACCATGTGAATCTAGAAGATAAACCTCATAGCGCCTACAAACGCTCAGCAGTCAGTAAAGTACAGTTGACACATCTCCTCCACTTCAAGAATTTAGTAGAAGCATTTTCCATGAAGGCCCACGAAGAATGTTTAAAACAGTTTAAAGTAATTCTCCAAAGATTGTGACTAAGTACATAGAATCCCAATACTGGTATTAGCTTTATAATCTTGAGGAATTTCTTATCTGTAAGATGCCACAAATAAACTTGTATCTTGCATTGCTGTTTTGAATATTAATTAAAATAATGAACATAAACTGCACAGCGCTGCCTGGCACATTGTGAAATCCCATGGATGGATTTCAAGGCTCATTTAGACTGGAATTATTATTTACAACTTAAAATAAAGGTACAGATAGGGAGTATGATATCGTGGAATTTGTGAGCCGAAGATGTGGGTCTGACTCTTGTTTTTGGTAATTTCTAGAAGTTAGGGAGTTTGGGTAAGTCATTTAACCTCAGTTGTAAAAAAAAAATTAAAAGGCATTAATGAATTTATCACAAGGTTCTTATGATAATGAAGTGATTTCTTTTTTAAAAATTTTTTAAAATTTTAATTTTATTCATTTAACTGTAATTGATTTAAAATATTGTGTTAGTTTCAGGTGTACAGCTTCAGATTCTTTTCCATTATACATTATTACAAGACAATGAAGTGATTTCTTGAGTATGGAAATGCTTCAGAAGCTGGTACGTGTTATGAAAATGTTAGTTATTGAAATATGGAGTCATTACTGATCTTATAACAGGTATATGCATCTTATGCATAATTTTTACTAAATTATATTTTAAATATAGTCAGAGACACAGAATTTGCCACTAGTAATAAAAGTATAAAAAGAAAAACATACTGAAAAGAGGTTAGAAGCCTCTGAATTTTATAAGAAAGTCTTTCAATATCTATTCTTTGTTGTTGTTCTTTTGAAATTTCACTGCATTTAGACTGCATGATACAGGTAACTGTGTTAATTACTACCCTTCAGTGAAGTTCTGACTGTTTAACATGCTTTACAATCCTATGAGTCATTATAAAATGATTGATCAGTTTTGAACTTGCTATAAAATAGCTTAGATGGTGTTTCTTTTCTATTCTGATAACACCAAAAACATCTATGTAGTGTCTTTGTCATATTTTGTCAAACTTAAAAAATAATCAAAATTAACCAGATTCTCTCAATATCATTAAACTAATTTTTTTTTGACATTTGTGGGTGGTTTTTTTTTGTTTGGGGGGGTTTTTGTTTGTTTTAGTTCTGGCAACAGTTACAAAGTTGCTAAAAGCCATCTAAGTTCATGTTGTTTATGGCTTTATAGGTAAAAAAATAACAATGTAGAAATTATTTACCTGGTAATTTAAGTACTGAAAGCATACATCGACTAATTTTTCAGATGGATATTTTATGGTCTTTGATTTAAGAATGTATAACTTTGAAGAGATTGAAAATTGTTTGCTAGGGTGGATGATACGAGTTGTGGGGTGGATGAGTGATGTCACCCTGTTTCTCCAGCACACTCTCCAAGGGCAAGTTGTTTTGGGTCATAATGGGTGATCACAGTGAAATCACCTCCGACTTGCCGTTCACATACGGTATGTGGCCATTTGTAGTAACTGATACATATTGGTGATTAATATCTATTTTATTAAGTTTGAAAAGGAATTCTGTCTGTGTGTACTAAACATCTTACCCAACTCATGGGAATTAATATATATATCTAGTTGTAAAAATTATCATTAATTAAAAAGTGGGAAAAATTCTTCTATGATTGCTAGTACTGGATTTAGGCCCAGAATTGACATCTTCAGGGCTCTTTTTACTCTTCTTTGATAATCACAATAATGATTAGACCATTAATGATAATTGATATTTGCTGAAGACTTTTTTTTTTTTTTTTTAAGTAGAGGGAAGGATTTTTTATTTATTTATTTATTTTTAATTTTGGCTGTGTTGAGTCTTCGTTTCTGTGCGAGGGCTTTCTCTAGTTGTGGCAAGCGGGGGCCAGTCTTCATTGCGGTGCGCGGGCCTTTCACTATCGCGGCCTCTCTTGTTGCGGAGCACAGGCTCCAGACACGCAGGCTCAGTAGTTGTGGCTCACGGGCCCAGTTGCTCCGCGGCATGTGGGATCTTCCCAGACCAGGGCTTGAACCCGTGTCCCCTGCATTGGCAGGCAGATTCTCAACCACTGCGCCACCAGGGAAGCCCGCTGAGTACATTTTAAATCAGAACTCTTCTAAGTGATGTCTACCCCACAATCTTAACTTTCACAATTATCCAAATAGGTAGATGCTGATATTTTTGCTATTCAATGCATGAGGATATTAGGCACAGAGAGGTTAAATAAGCAATTTATAAAGGGTTTGCCCTGAAATCACTTTGAACAAAATATCACCATTGTCAAGGTGTCAACTATTTTAAATTCTACTTTCCGTTTTCTTGTTTACCTTGAGTTACTTTTGCTTTATTGAATATTCTTTTAAATAAAAACAAGTTTGGAAGGGCTGACGGACTGTCACTAATTTAGTGCTCATTAATTAACTGATTATAAGAGAGAGGCTCTTGAGAAGCTCAGAACCCTGGTGCCCAGGAGAGGCAGAGAGAATTTTAAGAGACGAAATGGGTTGGAATGAGCAAATTGGCCCCGGTGCTATATTCAGTTATTTCATACATGTGTTATATTTATGATCTTTCTAGAGTATGTCAAAAAAGAAAAAGGGAAAAATCAAATTAGTACAGATTTAAAAATCATCCACACAGAGAGGTATTGTACGCGAAGCAGCGCGTGGGCCCAAGGCTGTCTGGATACAACGTGCTATTGCAAAGTACAGCCATGTTAGAAAATGTTACAGTTTCTCCACTATGGAAGTTATAAACTAGCCTTGAACTTCCAATATTTAGTTAGGATTTTGCTAATAATTTTTTTCTAGACAAAAATAATAAGAGGAAAGGGATGCACATATAAGTGCATCCAATTCCAAAAGAATTGAAAAATTGGAATTGTGTGTGCATGTGTTTATGCTTTAGTGGAATATGTACATAGAGAGAAAAATTTTGGTTTTAAATTTGAATCTTTCATTCTAACTTTTGAGCTTGTTTCTCAAAGGACTAGTCACATTCAAAACTTTAACTTATAGAAGTCAGCTCCTCATGGGTTATTTTTGGGGGTAATAATTCTTGTGGACATATGGAAAATGATTTTCTGAGTCATAGAAGTCAATATCTGATAAAATGGATTTAGCAGAAACTTTCCAAGTATTCACCTTTTGGCTAAAGCTAAGCCTGGAGTGTTTAAAGCCCAAAAGGAGAATTTTTTGAGAAAGTTATGAATGAATGGATACTAGTTTATTATGGAAATACAATTGTAACCAAGCACTATAATGTGTCTAGACATACAGAGCTTGGTTGCCAAAAATGAAGTGTTCTAGCTTTAAAAGAGATCCTCATGGAAAGTGCACAAGATGTTACACGGTGAGAATTCTACCAAAGGCCCATATGTGCTCCTGGCATCATTAGGAACTTATTCCCCCTTTAGGATGGGGTTGGATGGGCAGAAAACTGAAATACTATTCATCGGACCTAAATATGGGTCTGGGAGAGAAAAATAATGTGCAAAGAAAAATGATTTTAAGAAGTTTAAAGATTATTGTCACTTTCTATTTTTATTAGTATTTCCTTTAAGGACATTTGACAAAGCTATTGCTATGTGACAGTTTGGGGAGAATTTAGTCAATGATCAATGTAGCAGTTCATTTTCTTTCCCTGACACATGTTGGGGTTTTTTTGGGAAAAATTCTATTGCATTTCTTTAGATTCTTAGAGACTTGAGGGGAAAACCAAAGTGTAATGCTCTTCTAAGGCCACAAACATGGCAAAGGTCATAAAGGAATTCCTTATGATTTAGAACAGAAATTGAGTATTTTAAAGGATATTGTCTCTAATGGAAAAAGAAAACCACAGATTAATGTGCACCTGAAAAAAATTCTCTTGCCAGTAATCAAGTTCTGATTAATTTCAAGAACATCAACAAGATGTATTTTGGAGGGTTTGATTTCCTGGCAGGCTGTTCTCTGAGGCTGCAGATTTCAAGTATGTGTGTGTGTGTGTGTGTGTGTGTGTGTGTGTAAGATATCCAAGAATCTAATTCACTTCCAAGCACTTATTTTTACAATTGACTTTATAAGGACTGAAAGAAGAATTATTCTCCAGCATTCTTCGAACCACTTCCAGCCCTGTGTCTCCAGAGTCAAATGGAGCTGTCTTCATCATGTTTACATATAGACTCCTCAAACACTAAAAAGAATGATAATCGCCTAATTATAAATTCAGTGTTAATATAGCCTTAGAGCTGAGAACATTTCACTCCAGTAGTTAATTTAGTCTGTGGTAAATTCTCACTGTTATTTAATGTCATTTATCACCTGCTGTTTTGTCTTACTGAGAACATCCTGCCTGCCCCACACTGTCTACAGTACATGGACCTTCTGTGACTTTAATGGGCTCAGAACAAAGGCTCCAAAGTGCTTCTATCGGGAGGATTTTGGCAACTTGCCTTCGATATATTCAAGCCATTTTGCTGCCTGTCACTCAGTGCTGTACAAATTGAACTCAGAGGAGAGGTAAAAAGGGTCTAGGAGGCATTTTTTTTCTGGGAAGAATATGCTAATAAAGCGTCATCAGCAGGAAGCAGGCTGTGTCTGAAAGAGTTTTGTCAACTCTGAATTAATTTTGTGTGTTAAGAAACACGGGGGTGCTTCTAGAGCCGGTCTGTGGTAATTAATCCTTCCTGTTTCTGGAAGAACAGAACTGTAATATATGCAGCCCAGATTTAACAGATGTGTGCACACAATGTCTGCTTTATGAGAAGTAAAACAAAATGATGGGTACAGAACAAAAAAATATTGATTTAAAAAACTAAAACAGTATGGAAAGCACGAAGCTTGGAATTCCCAGAGTTTATGCAAATACAGTATTCCTTTAAATGTTCACAGACAACGTGGTTTTGAAAACATCTGTCTATGGACTTGGATGCTGTGAAGAGACTGAAAAAGACAGATGTTTCTTGTTCCTTAGAAAACTGAGTAAAAAAGATTGCATGCGAACGTAAGGTATGGGACAGAGTTGGCTGTACCTAGGTGTGGTTGGATTTGGACCCTAGTAATCAAGTGATGACCTCATTCTGGGATAAAACTCTCATTATCTTCTTCCTTATTTTTTTCCACAATGTGCTGTAGAGGAAAGAATTCAAATTACCTTATCTATAACTATGAACACAGTGCTTGTGTGGCAGTTTGAATGTTGTCACGAACAGAAGAGTTTGCCTTTCAAAACTGGGCATGCAAATTGCACTGCCAATGCTGATACTTGATATATTCAAATGTAAGATTCACGTAAAGATGAATAAGGGCAGGTTGACGTGGTGTTCATTAAAACAAATCTATATTGAAAAAAGCATTTTCAGTTCAGGTCTACCAAAGCAAAGCAATCTAGCCCATTAGCTCTTTCTCTCTCTTTCTTGTTTCTTTCTTTTTTTTTTTTTTAATCTCATTAAGCTACCCCTGCCAAATGGCTAGGAGGCAGGAGTTTGAGATTGGTAATTTAAAATGGAATAATGGAGAAAATACCCAGCCAGTAGCAATCATTCTGATAGGGCATGCATTCAACAGAGTTTTACATGCCTTTTTCTTCTATCATGAAGATATCTTAAGTGTATATTTAAAGAGTCAAAATCAAAATTTTAAGGTCTAATGTGAAGAGCATATAATATAACACAGCCCTGTCTGCATTGCCTATAGCTTGTCATGTAGTGCAAATACTGAAAACACTTTAACTCACTTTCAGTGAAACGTACTACTTACTTCATGCAAACTAGAAGTTCCTTTAGGTTTTGGCAATATTATCCATTTAAAAGTGGTTTTAAAAAGTCAGTTTTGGTTAACTCTCTACATTTCACATCAATTTCATTGTAGGTGCCTTCTACTCCAAAGAATTGCAGCTTTACCGTGGTGGTTTTCTGCCAGATTATTTAGTATGCTATGTGAAAGGTCTTTGATTAGGTGTCTTTACATTATTTAGGGTGCATATCAAAGTCAATCACTTAATTTTTTTTTAACATCTTTATTGGAGTATAATTGCTTTACAATGGTGTGTTAGTTTCTGCTTTATAACAAAGTGAATCAGTTATACATATACATATGTTCCCATATCTCTTCCCTCTTGCATCTCCCTCCCTCCCACCCTCCCTATGCCACCCCTCTAGGTAGTCACAAAGCACCGAGCTGATCTCCCTGAATCACTTAATTCTTGTTCAAAGTTGTTGGAATATTTAGTGAACAAAAGACTAGAAAAGACCTGTGATCTTCATGGAAAGAGCAATTCAACTAAACAAACCTGTTCATTTTCTGTATGTATTCTTTTAGGGTCTAGTTGATGAAGGCATTCATGGAGAACACACATTTCGTACCATGAGTTATCTATAGCTTACCATGGTCTAAGTGAGGACTTAAACCACTTCCAGAGTCAACTCATGGACCATTTCTTTTTTCAAATTAGATATTAGATCACTCAAATATAATGAAGTTCCATATGCTGTATTTTAAAAAATAGACTTTGATAGCTGCAAAAATTTTGCTTTAAAGAATCCAAATTTCTCAATGAAATGTATCCACAAAAGCAACTTTTGTACTTTTCTATAGTCTAAAAATGTTATATTACTCTTGAAAGCTCTGTTCATGCATTCAATAAGCATATTTTGAAGTTCTACCTTGTGCTTAAAAGCAAGAAACAGCTTGCTAGATACAGGTGCTACGAAAATAAATAAAATCAGTGCCTGCCCTTGGTTAAGTCATAGTCTATTCTGGCTCCTCTGGCTATTTTACATTTCATTTATAAAATATATTAAGAGGATTTAAGGACCAGAAAAAAATGATTCAGATTTCACCAGCTGAAAGGGCCTGGACTGATGGAAAATTCTTCCAAATGGAAGGACTAGTATACGTGAAGGCCTGGAGGATCATGGTTTCTCAAATTAATTTCAAGATGTGCTTTGCCAGGAACTTAGAGTCTACAGATCTTCATCCAAAGCTCACTCCTCACTTAGTACAAAGAACTCCACAAATCAGTGATAAACACCGGGGAGTCTTTGCACAGAACAAGGGTGCTAATCACAAGGTCCATATTGGACCAGCATGGTACCAGATGTAACATGGGCCAGTGCATCTCAAGAGTTTCCAAGGAACTTGGAAATACAGCCTAATGACAGAGAAGTGTGCAAGCCCAGGGTCATACTGGGAAAAAATTAAAGCCTTCCAAAGATCTCCTCCATGACTTACTTAAAACCTCCTGTGGATTTGGGAGAGGGTGGGCCAGGTTTTCCCTGAGGCATCTTAAACCCTCTATTCACCAATAACTATTCACCCCCAGGGTTTGGGAACATAGTTGGAGAGTAATGTCATTTTTTCACAGTTTTTGTTGTTGTTGTTTTTTTCAAACCACAGTATTAATGAAATCATCTGAGAGGTGCCAGGGCGTCACCTCTAGAGATTCTGATTTTCTAAAACATTTGAGTCTTTGGAAGAGATTATGCTTAAGAAGTGGTTAGTGAAGAACTTAGTGGGCGCTCAGTAAATGTAATTATGATTATTATGATTATTGTGGTTATTAGCATTAAAACTCCTGATGGTAATTTTGATGCAACTTGTATTTGGGAATTACTGTCTTACAAAACAAAAAATCGAAGCTATCGCCCTGCGATTTCCCTAGAATTCATATGTGAGGATGGGGAAAGGATGACGCCCAGAAATCAGGGCTGAAGGCAGTGATTACTGCTGTTTGATTATTAAATATAAAGCTGTTACAGCCTCTTCAAGCCACTCCCAAGATTGTAAGGCAAACCCAGTGGAATTACACTTCTCCAAATTTTCCTAACATTTTCAAGTTTCAGCATTCTTTAAGGATAATGATTATGTTCATTTTATCCTTGCTTCACCTATGATACGATATTTGGGAGTTGAAGACAGCGTGGGAAGGTGAAAAAATCTAGGGCTAAACGTTCAGAACTGGGCAGAAGTTTAAAATTTGACACTACACGCACCATATTTTAACCCATACCTACTAGATTTTGATTCTGTTCACACAACTTCAGAGATTATACTCCGCTTGTAACATCTCCCTCTCTCAGTGTTGTCTGTGACATTTAAAGCGATATTGCCTGGAACATAAAACTGAAATTGCTCTACGTTTTCCAAATGGCTGGTAGAAATCAGTTTCTAAAGTCCTGCTAATTCTTTCATCATCTTCAGCTAGTGATCAGTGGTGTCATGTGAAACCTCCAAAGTGTTTAAAAGATGGAGACAGAAGATGTCCTCTCCAAATTGTTATCAGTAAAAGCAATAACAATATTGTTATTAAATCTCACAGTACATCGGGGGAGGAAGAGTAAAAGAGTCAGTAAATCTGTCAAACGTTCATTACTCTGGTCTCCTGCTTAGGAATGTTCTCAGGTCCCGATGTGGCACTGCTGGAATATCCCCGGGCGACTGCATAAAATAACAGTGGTAATGAGGTGTTTAGAAACGTGCTTATCTCTTTTCACCCATAGTACTGGAGCTGGGATAACATGGACTGAATGAAAAAGGAATCTTTAGGAGGTTAACGTTCCCCAGATACAAAGTTAGTGAGGGCTCTGGAAGGGTTTGTTTGGAGAATTAGACAAAACGTGATCCCATGTAGAAATGAACTTGCCGTTCTACTAATCTGCCTTCCCAATCCCCAAACATCAACTCCAGCCCACTCTGCTCAGGATAAATCAATTTGTCAGGGCAATTGGGTACCTATGTGGTGGGATGTTCTTGGTAATTAAGGTTTATAACTGCAGCTGTTTTTGTATCTTGGCTTTTAACCTTACGCCGGTGGGCGTAGCCATCCTTAAAACATCTGGGTGCCTAGCTGAAACAATAGCATAGCTTCTGCAGTAATCTTGTGTAATTTCTGGTGAATAGTAGGGTACATTTAAACAGTTCTAATGGAGTGAACAATACTGTTTTAAAGGGCTTTGATCATTACTTATCTTTCAGCTGATTATAGGAATCTTGTTGGAAGCGTTCAAAGGATTTTTAATTTTGAATCTCTTTATGTCTTCAACCTAGTGATGACACTAATTTCCCCTATTGCCTGTGAAAGGAAGCCTAGATTTGTCCTCAGACGTTTTTTGTTCCCTGTGTCATGTCTTTTGTGTATGCAGATGGGGCTGATTAATTCCAAGGCCTTTGCCACATTAAAAATAATTTAAATAACCAGACATGGTAAAGACAACCGAAGTGTTTCTGTTTAAGGAGAAAACTACTGACAATACAAATATATATTCAATTTTTATTTCTTCTAAACAAAAGTGCTGCTGTTTGTTGCGTGTGTGCAAATGGTATCTCTGTATCATAGAGATTGTAGGATTTTCTGACTGAACCGCCTTTTCCTTTTTCTTTTCTTTGATATTCACTAAAAAGAGAAAAAGAAATGTTCATTTAACAGATTTGAAGTAGAAAGTGCTATTAAAGAAGAGACGGTGCACCCACATCCCCGCATCAATAGAATAATTGTTTCTTCCGAGACCACATCTCAGAAGAAAATGTAGCATTTGTGTGTCCTGTAATTGTTACAAAATAAAAGCAGCTAATTAAAGGTCTTACATAAGTTGGTTTCCTTTAACCATGAAAACCTGCCTCCTGTAAAATTTAAGCAGGTGTCTACAATTTTTTAACATCGTGTGTTTTCAGAGGTATTTGTTTAATGACAATTGTATGACCACGTGGCACACTTTACTAGAGCACTTGATTACCTGCGCATAGCAACGTTTGTGGCTTTTTCTACCTCTGAGTGTCCAAACTCACACCCTTCACCTGGCAGCCCTGCTCCCTTGATGGAGGAACCCCTGTTTTCTGTTCTCAGCTGGAAATCAGCTTCCTGGGTCTGCTCCCCACTCTGACCTTTCATGTTGGGGCCAAGTTTCGTCTGATCTTGGTTGGGGAGGAGGGAATAGGCACTTGACCTAAACCCTGCCAATCAGAAGCTTGGTACTAGGATTCTGGGTCTTGAGCTACAACAACAAAGATAAAGGGACACAGTAGAATTCAGAGACACTGCCCTGATAGAAGCTGCCAGCCAAGGGCCAGCCTGAGCCCTCACCTGGGCTTCCTCCCATCTGGCCCCAAATCACACCAATTCTTTGATTACCCTACGTCTTTCCAATAAATCGATTCATTTTGTTGAGATAGCAAGATTCAACTTTTGGTGTTTACGATGTCAAAAATGACAACTCTACAACTGCTATTCTTTGGTAAGAGTAGGAAACTGGGCTATTTTCATAGGATTTCTTATCAGATAGTTGTTTTATAATTGCATTTTTGGAAGTATGACTTGTGATACAAATTAGTAAAGCGGAGCATAATGAAAATACAGAAAATTTGTTAAAAAAATACCCTCCAAATGTTCTATTAACTCCAGGCAAATTTGGACAACAGCATTGTCATCGATCTTTTTGGTGTCACATGGCAATTAGAGAGAAGCTGAGAAGGAGCCAGACTGGAGAGCTAATTTCAGGTCTAAGAGGTGGAAATGACCTGAGGCTTGATATGGGTTTTTGCTTCTAGAAGTGTGGCCTGTGGGCCAGCATCGTCAGATCAGCTGGCCTTGTTAGAAGTTCAGACTCTCGGGTGCTACTCCAGGTGCACAGAACCCATAGCTCCGTTTAACAAGATGCCTGATTATTTGTGTACATTAAAGTTTGAAATGATGATGTGATGTGGATCTAGTAGTAACATGGGATGTGGTCTGTATCACCTGATAATGCCCAGCTGAAACTGTAGCCCCCAAACCAGCATGAAATTGTGTATTCGAATCTTAACTCTAAAGTTAAACATTGAATCTATAGTTTATAGGGTTTTCTCTGTTTTTTTCTGACTGCGTTTAAGTGTTTCAAATTCTTTAATATCCAAATTCTATATCATTGGCTAATTAAGAGTTGTAAATCTAGGAAGAATAAGAAAAAAGGTATTATGTGGCTTTAGATGAAGAAGTTGAGGCATTTCCTTCACATCTGATCAGATATTTCTTTCAAAGCATCGGCATTACTCTCTCTGCACTGGCTAGAGCCTCCAGCAGAAAGACTTTTAGTGAAAATATGGAGGAAGACTCAAAAATAATTTCCACCATTTGTGATGCTCTCAGAGGTCAGATATCTATTGATCAAGACTGACCCCAGGAAATTGGTGGCTATTTTTATCTTACAGCAAAGACAAAAAAAAAAAAAAAAAATCACTTTAAAGTTTCCAAAATACAAATTATATTCTTCTTTTCAGGATGCTTGAATAGGTTGGGGAAAAAGTAATTTGAAGAGTTTGTTGGGATCCATGTTGAATAATATATAACGCTCTCCTGGGTTTACATTAAAATAACAATGTCATTATCTAAGAACCTAAATACATAGCACTGAACATTTAAGAAATCATATGCTAGAGATTTCAGAATCTCCCTTTACAAAGGTAAAAATTCTGCTTTAAGATAGGTCTCTTTTCCAATTCTCTATTCCTAGACAGTAGTGACTCTGACTTTGAAAGGAGTGATACCCATTTATTACAACTCCATTTTTCAATTACTTATATTTTTCCAGTGGATCATATTTTACAAAACACATTCTCACATAATAATGTCTTCTTTGGTTCTAGTACAGCCCCATGAATTGGACCAGCCAGGCATGATTCAATTCTATTTTCCATCACAGAGAAATAGGTAGGGTAGCTATTTTCACTTGAGATTGGTTGTGAACTGACTTGGGTTTGAATATTGGCTCTGGAATTTACTGCTAATTAAGAACTGGTGCAAATAACTTGTCCATTGAACCATATCTCCCAAGCACCTACCATGTGGCTGGCACCTTCCTGAGCACCGAGCCACCTCAGAGACTCAGATATGGTCCTTGAGCTCCTGGTACCTAGACATGCATGCATATGGAAATCGGTTTGCCTTTTAAAGCAGAGCCCACCAGCCTAAAAGGGGGTGTGTTTTCTCTTACATCATGCCACCTGTAACACCTCGAATATTGTTAATATAGAGCACTTTTAAAAGTATTTTTTTTTCCTGAATGTTAACTAGACTTATTGTGGTGATCATTTTGCAATAGATACAAGTACTGAATCATTATGCTATACACCTGAAACTAGTATAATGTTATTTGTCAGTTACATCTCAATAAAAGTATTTTTTCAGAGGTTTATATTTTATTTCATGTTTAATTTAATTGGATTTTTTAAATATTTCTACTTCAGATTAAGTTATTTTTAATGGAAATAACAATGCCACAAACAACTCCTCTACACTTAGTGTTCTGTGGTGCCCGCGGCCTGTCAGGAGAGCAGTATTGAAGGTTGCTCGCCTGTATTTTGCAGCGATGGTACCAGGAGTCTTTCCTAGGAAATAGAGAAAATGCTTTAAGCCTTTTATATTGGTGTCTGCTCTTGCTACCTTCTTTATTCTTGTGGGTTCCTGAGCTTTGCTCTCTGCTGTGCTTACGTGCATAGCCCTTATCCCTGCTTGATGGTGGCTTCTGGATTGAACTCTACCTATGTCTCTCCCCTTCACCAGATTCACGGTGCTACATGATGGTTGCTTCTCACAATGGTTCTTAAAGCACCACACACTTCTCCATTGCATTACTTAGCAGTTGTAACTTCAGACTTACTAGGTGAGGTAGACAATACCAGCCTTCCCTCTCAGAGCTGATTCTTCATGAGAACAGCAACAACAAAAAATAGCTTTAACTCAACATTGACTCCATGGACCCAGGGCATACGAAGCGGTACATATTTGCTGATGGGATTTAAGAGTGATTCATGACACATTCATGACTTTGTCTCCGTCCCGTTTGGACAGAATGTTGTAAGATTTATGTGTTGGTTCAATTGTAAACACGTGACAGTGCACATTATTTT
The DNA here is from genome assembly GCF_949987535.1 of Balaenoptera acutorostrata. Lineage (NCBI taxonomy): Eukaryota > Metazoa > Chordata > Mammalia > Artiodactyla > Balaenopteridae > Balaenoptera > Balaenoptera acutorostrata. The sequence continues at coordinate 6,352,704 of NC_080081.1, forward strand.
AGAGATGCATTAAGAAACATTCAACTGACACTCCATAGGCCAATAGTTTTGTTAGAGGGTTAAACTTCTACTTGATAATCTGCTTTGAGACTAGAAGTGTACAAAAGAGAGATTCACTAGCTGTGTAAATATTCTTAATTATATAGTATATAGGAGGACATTGATCAAAGTTTAGTTTTTTGAATAGCATTTAAGCATATATATTAGAATGACTATAGTTTAATAAGGGTTGGCAAATGTATTATGTAAAGGGCCAAATAGTAAAGACTTTAGGCTCTGTGGGCCATGCTGTCTCTGTGGCAATTACTCAACTTGTCTGTTATTCAAAAGAAGCTACAAATAATACATAAACAAGTGGGCATGGCTGTGTTGCAATGAAACATTAATTACAAATGAACTCCAGGATCACTTATGTTTTTTGTAACCCTCAGGGATCGGGGGACACATGAAGAGTTGCTTCAATGGTGATTTCATGGAGCTACTCATTTCCTATTAGCTGTTATTGGTTGTCTACTAGAAACTCAGTTGTGAGCCTTATATAATCTTTGATTTTATAGTGATTCTTGACCATTTTTGTTCCTCCAGAGCATAAACACGTGTACCTCTGTCACATCAGTGTCATCTCTCAGCAGTGAGGCACCAAGAATATCAGATAATTAAACTAAAACGATCTTAACAAAATGCTTACTTGTTGATTTTTAATAATCCCAGAGCCCACACATTTTTATTCCTCTTGCACTTATTTTTCGTTGCATTTATATTTATCTGACAGCTAAAAATAGCTTGGACATTTTTCATTCAATTAACACTTAATAGAAAAGAGATGTCTCAATGCTATTTGCTTAGGACCAACCCATGCTACACATTTTTTTATTGTTTATTTTTTGTTAGACCAGGGGGCAGACATGAATATTTGAATGCGCATTGGTTCAGGGTCTGGAATTGCCTTGGTTTTCTTGATAATTTCCTTCTTCCCTTAAAGGCGCTGGGACACCTGGCGGGCTCTGCTCCACTGGGCTCTATCCATCTCTTTGGATCAGTGCACTAGCCTGGTCATCTTCTTCTCGTGGTGATGAGTGGAAGCACAAAAGAGCATAAACACCCTTTATAGATGAAAGTATGCCACTCCTCTGTCAACAGAAAGAACAGTCATAAAAGAAATGAGAAAGGAAAACCAGAATGGTACCAATACTTCAAGAGTCCTCAGAGTAGTTTTAAGAATAGCAGATATGATAGGTGCAAACTTGGGATGATCTCTTAACTACACCATGCTTGTGTGCCCCTAGAAAGCCTTTGCATACCCACCTGGGCTTCTCAAAACTGATCTAAACAGTTAGATATTACAAATGTTAGCTTAATAATTAATAATAACCTAAAACCTTAAAATATTTTGTGGCAGTGATAATATATACAGCAGGGTCCTAGTGTCTTGGAACAAATGCATTAATCTTTTTCTATAGATGGATAGGTTGATTTTACAGATTAGAGTTCCTCTGCTTGCTTCTAGTGAAATATGCCAGAAGCACATGTTTATTCACTGAAAACCAGAGAGAAAAATTATCTGAAGCAACATATCAGATACATTTTCATGAATTGATAGAAATACTCTATCAACATACCATGCTCATTAAAATTTTGAATAGAACAGAAAGTTATACATTTTCTAATAAGACAACTTATTGAATATACCTTGTAAAGTAATATAATATTAATGACCGTTTATCAAGTTAATTTACTTTTGTTTACAGACTTAGTGGCCATCTTGCATAATTTTAAGTAGGGGATTTTGTCAATCAATATAAACTGTGTTAATATTTCAAGAAGTTACAAAATACGTTCTTGGATGAGCACGACCAAAGGATCAAACAGAAATATTAAACAGTAAGAGACTAGAAATACTAAACTATGGCTCATAATATTTTCAGATACTCATGTTAGGAAGGACAATTTATCTTTGGACTTAATCATTTTATTATTTAATATATGTTATTAATACTAATATAATTGACATATATATACCTATATGTAATATCTTCCTTTTGTCTTGATAGTTATTTATTTATTACTTATTTGTTTTGGCCTTTGCCACGCGACATGTGGGATCTTAGTTCCCCTACCAGGGACCGAACCCCTGCCCCCTGCAGTGGAAGCATGGAGTCTTAACCACTGGACCACCAGGGAAGTCCCTTGTCTTGATTTTTTAAATGATATTTGACAATTCTATTTTTTTAGGCATAGACTGAATATCTTCTTATAATTTAAATATTAGGATCTTGTTCTTAAATATGTAGATTTTCATAATATTATTATGTGGACAAGGCTGGTACAAAAATCAAGATTCCAAAAGGTTTTAGTTTTTGGGTAGTATAACTACTATTTGATAAGTAATTCATTCTCTTTTGCATTCATTGTTATTCTTTTTTATATTCTTGAGAGCTCTCATTGGTTTTTCCTCTTATTTGGGGGGTATTCCTTCTTAAATTTGATTGTGTATGTAGTTATGTTAAAATATAGCTAAAAAGTTTTAAGTGGCATATATAAAATAAAATTTTGTAGAAAAATCAATGTTTTTTTTAATTTTTGAAATTCACTTGAAATGCTTTAACATAAATGTCTTTTATTTGTTTTAAAGTATTTATTGACTCTCAGAAAAACAATTCTTTCTGCAAAAATTATTTGCCATATACTGTATCTTAAATAGAAAAGGTGCTAATCAGAATTCTAAAATATACATTGTTCTTTCTTATGACAACCAGTTGCTGTATCTTTTCTAGTAAAATCATTCCACATACTAATATATCTGGAATATTTACTTCTAGCTCAGAACCTTGTTCCTAGCCTAGATTTTTATTTACAACTGACTGGAGATTTGTGTGGGAAGTCTCAGAGAAATCTCCAATCTCAATAGAACAAAAACAAAGCCCTTCACTTTCTACTCCCACACACATTTTTCCCTCTTCTAGGACTCCCTGACTCTGTACTTGGCACCTCTACTTATTTTGTGTGTGTGTGTGTGTGTGTGTGTGTGTGTTTTGTTTGTTTGTTTTTGCCAGAAAGCTAGGAGTCATTCTTGACCTCCTTTCTTTCTCACACCCACTCTTATAATGTCCTCCTAGTGTTCTTCTCCTGATCCTATTCAATCCACGCTCCAGTAACAATCTGATTAATCTACAATAAGAACAATATACATTTGGTCACATCCCTTGTTCATGTAAAACTCTTCCATGACATTCGTGATACTTAGGATCAAACCTAAAGACCTTACCATTCTGATAGATACTCTAAAATCGTCCTCCACGTAAGTATACGGCTGTATGTCTCACACATTTTCCCACTCAGGCAAGATGCTAAACCCATACTGCGCTTGCTTTAGTTCTTCGGGTACTGAGCCCTTTTCAGAATTATCTTCTTCATAAACACCTGGAGTGGTTGGTTTTCCCACCTCCTTGACTGGCTAACTTCTCTTTGTTCTTGAAATTAAAGGTTAAATTTCACATCCTGGAAAGGCTTCCTTTAGACCCTTTATTTTTCCCTTCACTGCACATCTTACAAACTCTATGTTCACTCTTGCACAACACGTTGGCTTTCTCCTCCGTTAGATTGTATGATCAATGAGGACAAGAGACCCCGTCTTGGCTGACCATCGTAGCCCTAGTACCAAGAGCATCAGATATGCATTTTAATAAAAACGTTGTTAGTGAACTTGTGAATTGGCTTTACTCAAAGGGCTGCATCTTTGGTTGGCTTTTGAGTAACTATCCAGGGTTTTGCTGGATAGTTATTTTTCAGTTAGCTCCTAGAATTTGGATCACACTACACCGGTACACATGGTCCACACAGCTGGAACTGAGAATTATCTTTGGTTACATACTCTATGCCTTGGGTTTGGGCTCATCCGCATACGTGCTGAGCACTCTGGACTCTTATTCTTCATGATTCAAAACAAGTAAAAAATAATCCTTTGACATCATTTCAGATTCCCAATATATTGATAGATAAGGACATTGTAATATTGTGAAGCAGTGACAAACCAAAGACAGGACCGTGGAAGCAGCACTTCCCGGGGACTGTAAAGGACTGAGACACTGGCATTGTCTGTAGGGAGTTAGGAAGCAATAATAACACCAACCAAAATCAGTCTGCTTTTTGTTCTCACCCTTGTCAGGCAATTCTAAGCAGTGTCAGTGATTAAAAAAAAAAAACAAATAGCTTCTGTTGGTCTAAGTTCTAAACAATGCCATGACTAAGGTTGAGTTTTTATTCTGAGCATGTATCCTTTAAATTAGCAGAATTATTAGCTATCCTTTAATAAACACAGCTGTCTACTTGAAAATCAAATTAAACGATTCACCATCCCCTGGTCAATTCCTGCCACCCCAGGACTCAGCTCCGTGCTTGTGTTTCAAGAGTTCAGTTCGAAGTGGTTTGAAATCCTCTGGGCCCAAGTTGGGCACAGCTCCTGTATCCAAACAGTACTGGCTGTTTCTACGTTTAAGCAATAGATTTGAAATAAATGATGTCATCATAGTGACTCTAAAGACCGAAAAGTAGGATTTGAGCTGCTTCATTTCGTTTCTGTCACCACTCAAGAGTTTTTATCTCTGCTTACAAAAAAAACGGTGAAACAGCTGTTCATAGCATGGTGTGTATTTTTGTTTGGGAAGTTCAACTTTTAGTGCATGCATGAAAAGTTTTCATGAAATTATCTTGAAAATTTAAATGTATCCTTCCTATTTATTGTGATACTAAAGAAGCAATTAAGAAAATGAAAGGCTTCATCAGTAGTGTTATTTAGTAGCTGCCTAAATTGTACCTTTTGCAAACATCTTAGTTTTATTAAAATCCATTTATTAACTACTGGATAATTATTTGCCCAACATTATTATATCATTATTATATCCAAAGGATCCAACTTTAAATCTGTTGGGGAGATATAGAAACTATTACAGAAATAGTTGTGCCTCTCTCCCTTTTTTGGTACTATGATTAAATAAATACATTTATTATGTTTACTGGCATAATTATAACATCTATATGAAATACTATAAGAGACAAAAATCACTCTCTGCATTTCCTTTCTGGCCATTATATCAAATATCAATAATTTCTTGATTATAATTTAAAATAATTCATAATAATCCATGTGATATCAAGGAGGAGATATTAGGAAGTGCCCTGCTCCGGTGTCACATACACTGGGGATGTCACCAGTGCGAGTTTTTTAAGTGTGTACTCAGTGTGGCAGACACAATATTGTGTGTTCACATCCAGGTTCCTCCTTTGTGTACAGGAACACTGCACTTCCCAGTCCCTGGACATCTCTGGAGGCTGTGTGGTTGTCACAGTCATAGAACGTGTGTAGAAGTCATGTGTATCACCACAAGTCCTGTCCCTTCCACAATCTTTCTTTGTTTGTAGATGGACAATGCAGAGGGTCCACTGGGGAATGTCACAGAGTGGAGATGGTAAAGATTATGCGTGGCTGGTCTCCCAAGATGGCCTTGCAGCCTAAGCAAGAAGTGAATCTTTGTTGGGTGAAGCCAAAGGGATTTCAGGTTGGTGTTACTGCAGTTCAACCTGCCTAACCTGATGAATACAACTAACCTCCAAATAAACGTAAAGCTTGGGCATTGTAGAGAGGGTGACAGGGAGTGAGTGTGGATGGAGGCGAAGCTTTGTGACGAAGCGGGGTTTGCCGTGAGGTTTGAGGTGGAGTTGCAATCGACCAGCTCTTGAACCCTCTCAATACCTGCTCCACATTTTCATATCTTAAAGCACGGCTCAGAGTTTTCCTGAAGCCAGGTATGCCTTTTCCTACATTTAAATATCCAAGCCCAGAAGTAAAATGTCTCCTTCTCAAAAAGCCTTTCCATGAACTCCCAGCAGTACTCTTTTTTAAATTTCAGACTAGCTTCATGTATCACCTTCACGATGATGAAACTTATTTCATGCGTTTTTAATTGTTAGTTGTTTATATTATCGTCTCATTGTCTAGCTTGTGAGTTCCTCAAGGTTAAAGATCATATCCTTTGTCTCCTTCTACGTCATGGGGCACTTAAGAAAACATTTGTACGTGGTCATCTCATCATTTATTTACAAACACAAATGTGTACTACCTATGAGCCATGCACCATAATGGGCTTGAGGATCAATACATGTGTGTCTAATTGAATTGAAATTTGTTACTGAGATACAGAAAGGCATCCTAGGCTGATGAAAGCCTTCTGAGTTAGGACTGGGATTGTGCGTATACCTAGAAGTTCAGGCACACTTGGGATTGAACTGAGAGGTGAGCAGAGAGAGGGCGGAGCAGTTTGGAAGAGAGTTTTGAATGCCAAATGGAAGAGACTTTCCTTAGTAAGAGGAGACAACTAAGTTCAGTAGTGTAGCATTTGGCCATCAGAGAACGCACAGAAATAAAATACGTAAAACAAGTTTTGACTTGACATTATTACAGAATATATGAAAAATGTATGGTGTCTAGTCTCAAATTATTAATCTATGTCAGGGCAATAAGTACAGTTCAACAAGCCTAGAGTCAGCTGCTACTTTGCTAGGTTTTTCTTTTCTTTTCTTTTAAGACTTCCAGATTAGGCAGAATGGTATCTGCAGAGGTTAAAGAATATTGAAATTAAAAACACATTAACTTTCAGTGCACTAGGGTGAGGCGTCCTCCGTAGGTGGGCCACAAGGAAATCCCTGGCTTGGCGCCTGATTGCCTTGCGTTGCTGGGGATTCCACTTGACACCTTGCCATGACCCTCTGTAGACACACATGGCTGCCTTGGTCTGGGTGTGCTTCACATTGAGTGGCAGTGGCAGTCCAAGTGGCTCTGTAAGGGAACATAACACCTGCATTGTAGAGAGCTATATGATTTACACTGACTGGCATCAGATTCAAACCTTAGCTGTTGTTTTTACGACAGACAACTGTGATTTTAACTTTACATGCCAATATCATGACCATTGTGAAACAATGGTCCAAAGCAAACATTTTGAAGGAAAGCATTCCTTATGGTAACATGAGTAGTTTCAATGTTTAAAGTATATGGAATATAATTTTTATGCAAACGTAAGAGATTTTTCATCTAGAGCAGGTCTCTTCAAAATATAAAATGTTTAAGAGGATCATTTAATACTGTAGTATTGTCTACATTAATAGATTATTCTGTGAGCACTGTTCAGCCTAATTGCCGCTACAAGCTTGGGGAAGTTAAAGACTCTTCCCACCAGCCATGTCAGGACCCGCTTCAGAATGCACTTCAGGAGTACACTATGTTATATTGATAAAATAAAGCTGTGGACACTTGGAGACTTTTCCACATAGGCAGTTGCTTTGTTTTGAGGGGCATGTGATACAGGGGCTGAACTGATGCTGCTCTATGACTTGTGTCATTAACCCAGGTTCTTCCCATTAAGCAGATAAGCCTAAAGCTACCTACTTTTCTTTTGGGGGAAGAAAAAAAACCCAAAATGCATTTGATTTTACCCAACTATGTTTTTTTTTTTTTTTTTTTTTTGGTTGTTATTATGAGGTGGGGGTGGGATGATGGAGCATGATTTTACGTGGGTCCAGCATCCTCTAGGGAAAGATTTTATCAGCTGGTCCCTTTTGCTAAGTGGTGGTAGCTTATTTTTACTGTGGTCGAATCATGTAGTCATACATAAGCAGGAAGTGGGTAACGTCACAAGTTGGCTATGGGCACCTCAGTTTTACAACTAGGGATGCTCCACTGACCAGCGCAGTTCTGCCTTCTTGGTGAAGAAGAAACATGAATGTCGTAAGACCATGACACCGGAATTCCTTAGCTCCAATCTTAGTCCCACTGTGATCCCAGCTACCCTGTTCTCTCCTTCTAATCTGGACCCTGGTTCTGCCTTTCACGTTAGCTCACTCGTATTTCTATTTCTCCTCTCTGAGGAGCTGGCCCCTTGCCATCCCTCTCCATATTAGTTCCCAGTTTGCTTTTAGTGTTCTCCTCTTGGCTACCCAGCTTCATTCCTAACCAGTCACATTTGATCTGTTTTTCTTGGCACCAGCTTCAGCGAGAGGAAAAAAAAAAAAAAAAATAGAGGGGCATTTCCCCATTAAGAAAAAGAGATTTACACAGGATTGCTTAGCAGTTTGTGTGAGAAAGTTTATGTTATCATCTACAATATAGTTGTGATGAGGGTTGAGAGTAAACATTTCAAACATGTTGCCCATGGTGTCAAATATTTCTATCTTTGGGGGAACTAAAGACTGAATTTAGGATTTTCCCATTCCAGAGCCTCGCCCATTAATCAGCAATGCACCTAATCATATATAGTTAATTCTTTCTTTCTAGAAACATTTTTGAGCACCTGTTATATGCAACGTCTTGGGGATAAAAATCCAAGCATAATGATCTCACTCTTGGATTGGATTTCTTATTCTGCTTCATGAAAGATCTTTAAATGTAAGGAAAAGACAATGTTTATTCTGGAATCTGGAGGCATTATCCATGAGCACTTCAGGAATAAAGAACCAAGTCACTAGGGACTCTGTCAAGGTCCAGAGAGTCACAGGTGCCCAGGATGAACAGGAAAGGACAGACGCTGCAGCGTGGGGAAATGTGCAGGGACCCCAGCTCATGGCAATGGGCTAGCTGAATGCAGTGCACACTGACAACTGATAGAGGAATCTCAAAATGCCTTGTGAGAAAATCAAATATCTGAGCATCCTTACACATGGGGTTGGCACCAAGGCAACCGGTTGCCCATTGGGAAACTTTGATTTAGAGCCTGACAGCACAGTGAGTTAATCTACGTTATTGGTGCTAAAGATAGCATGAATGTGTATGGACCACATAGAAAGCCCAAGAATGAAGTTACATAAAGTGCAGATCAGAAACTATATGGAAACACAGGAGTGGAACTATAGTTATATCACTTGTGTTTCCCAAACCAAACCAGCCTAGGGGGCAAACATGGTACAAATAGTATTTTGCGGGGGGGGCTATTCTTTATGCTGCTGGCATTCTGGGTTCCTGCAAAATCCTTTCAAATAATTTTGGAACTTCTTCCTTAGAATAGGTGTCTTTGAAAGGTCTCTGGTACTCCTCAAGCTAGTTCTCCTGTTTTCTGTTTCGCATTTGCTATTTTTCCTCACTCCCTTTGAATTACTGTCATAATGTCTGCTCTTGATTCAGATGTTTGAATTGGAAGCTATGCCACCAATATCTACCAATTATGCCTTTGTCATTGTATTGTCCTGCAAAAGAGGAACCGTCGCCAATGCCTGGTCTAATTATGCCTGCTGCCATCCATATGAGAGGTGCCCACGCCAGCTGATGGCTGTTTTGAGGCTTCTTGTGTTTGGTGTGTGGATCTGAAATCTCTTCTGCTGATGCCAAAACGGTTGCTGCCAGAATCACAGGCATTGTCTCCTATGTTACAAAATCTGGCAGCAATAAAATCAGGGCTTTCCACGTCCCAGAGGGGTTTTTGTAAATCTCCTCTCTTACTTTTCACTCTCTTTCTTTACACCTCTGTAGTAGGCTGAATAATGTTCCCCAAAGATATCAGGTCCTAACCCCTTGAACCTGTCAATGTTGGGTTATTTGGAAAAGGGGTCTTTGCAAATGTGATTAAGGAACTTGAGATGCAGAGATGATCCTGGATTATCCAGGTAGGTCCTTAATGCTACCACATAAGAGAGAGGCAGAAGGAGACAGTGCTGTGAACATGGAAGCAGAGATTACCCACAGCCGCCAGAAGCTAGAAGCAGCGAGGAAGAGAGTCTCCCTAGAGCCTCTGGAAGGGGTATAACCTTGTGACACTGTGACTTCAGCCCCCAAATACTGATTTTGGACTTCTGGCCTCCAGTCAGTGATAGAATACATTTCTGTTCTTCTAAGCCATCAAGTTTGTGATAATTGTTACAGCAGCCTCAGGAAGCTAATACAACCACCATCTACTGTGACACATGCATGGGTTCATGGGGGTAGATTAGGGAGAACGCATATTTGGTTAAAGGTGGGATCTTTGATAAACTCAGGTACCAGGCTCTAAAGGAGAAAACACCTTTCTTGTTTCTATTGTGAACAGAAAGTTATTCTAGCATTAAATTTGAGCCTAATGATTACAAGAAGATGCAAACTCAGAAAATTTTCAGAGTATCACCAAATATAAATGATAGGCATCAAATTTAAGTGCAAACACTCTTACTTTTCACTGCCTCTCGAAAATTATCTCTGGCAATTCAGATGTAAACAATGAGAAAAGTACATAAGCAATGTACATGCAGAAATGTTTGAAAGTCACCCAGGAAAGTTATGATTGTCCCTGTTGACCTGGTAATGTTTATTCTGGAACTTAAAAATGATGTGGTTTTGGGAGAAAAATGCTTCTAAGCAACAAACTGGGACAACCGTGTCAATTCCACATGAGCTGAGTGTCACTGTCATCAATCACGAGGGCCATTGCCAGCAGAGCGCTGACCACCGCAGGAGGTGCATGGAGGACAAGCCCTCTCTCTTCAAGGACTTTTTCTGAATGAATATAATATAGAAATATGGAAAAATATTTTGAAAGGGAAGGAAAATTTTTAAAAGACGAACGTGAAAAAAAATGAGATCAGAGTTACTCTTCTGCAGAAATAATTGGTCCTCTGCAGGAGAAAGACCTGCACAGGCTTAGACGCGAAGAAATTTGCAAATGTACGTGGCTTGGGTGTGGCCTTATCCTCATTGGGCTTCTGCTCTTAAGGAATGCCTCTATAGGAGTAGTTTGGGCAAAATTTCCCTGGGAATGAGTGGTGGCCAGGAGACATCACTACTTTGAGAATAGCTTCTAGAGTGTCTGGTGAGTAAATGGAGGCTGTCTGGGTGTGGTACCAAACTCTGGATAAAGGCATGGCTTACCTGCATCTAGACTGCTGACCCCTGTCACCCAGTACAGAGGCTGAGCTCTGAACGAGCCGGTTCTCAGCTCGGGGTTGCAGAGGTGGGCAGAAACGGACCCAAACCTGGCTGGCCTCTAAGTGTGCAGGGACGGGAGAGATGAGGAAGAGAGGTGTCTGCTCTGAGGATTTTGTTTCAACGCTAATGCTACCCTATATAGAAGTCAGATCCATCAATCAGTGCAGGAGAAAATCTTTGAGATTTGTCAATGAACATAAGAATAACGAGAACTATGGATGCCATGAATCAGAGAAAGAGAAAATGACTGGGGAAGAAAAACTTTGCAACAGCATATTTTATGCCAAGGCCGTAGAACAGCCTGGGAAGTGCAGCAGGTTCTGAGATGCTTAGGAGAGAAGGCTGCATCCTGAGACGATATCATTCATTCTGCACTCCCGGGGGCACTAGAAAAGCATCACGGAGAGACCATGGGGAATCGCGAGACTTTAATTACCAGTATTTGTCTCTTTTACATATATTCTACATGCTATATTTTAGATACAGAATTGGGTAATAGAGTTGATCAACCTTTAACAGGACGCTCTTCTGATTGATGCTGGCAGATGGGAAATTGACCCTATAGGATATTCAAAGGAGAAACTTAGTGGAGTTTCCACACTGGTCCTTGAGTTGAGAGAAGTCACAGGATCTTAGCGGTGTCTGGGTTCCTTGAGCCCGGGCCACCCCTGACAGAAAGGAGACTTAGCCAGATTGGCAAGGGCCCCAGGGAAATGGGTAAAAGTACCCAACTAAGAAGTGAAATACCTTACTTTCTGTGATCAGTCTATTTCATGCTGACTGCAGTCAAGGGAAGTGTCCCTGGGGAGTTCATGGAGAAACTTGCAATTTCCCCCTCTGGTCTCCAGGGAACCCATTACTATTCAGCAGTTGGAATGTAATTCATTTAAGAATATGAGCAACTTTGGCACCAAACGGTGGTTCTGAGAAACTCAAAGGTGGTGAATATCTGGTTTAATTTCCTACTATGCACATGAAAAGCCGATCTTTGTCCAGACACCTAGCATCAAAAACTCTAACATCTTGTGATGAAAAGCAAGCAACGCTTCTCTTAAAAAATTTCATTAAGTCCATGCAACCTATGTCAATGCTGGAACGGGAACTGAGGAACATCAGAGGGCCCACAGCACGGAGAGGCTCCAAGTCATTTATTGCTGCATCGAGCTACGTGCAAGAGAAAGGTTTGGCATCTTCTCTACTTAAAAGACACTAAGTGACCCCCAAACACTCTTCATTCAATATGTACAGAATGCTCATTGATCATGAAATGTATGGACAGAATCTATGTGAGTCTGGATACCTGAGAGATGTTATTCAAGCAGAAGTTCCAATATGGTCGGCCTGAGAGTAGATTTTAAAAACAAAACTAATACTTAATTGCCTACATTTACTTCCTGCTTAATGAGTCAGAGTAGAAGGAAAAGCCAAAGGCCATTTTCACTCCTGAGAATGACTGGGAGTGAGCTTCCGAGAGCACAGATGAAATAGTTCATGTTTGAAATGCAACTTTACTCTGGGAAGATCATTAGGTATAAATGTTCTCGTAACTGAGTCTTACCTAAATAGTTTGGAGGTGTCTTAGCTTATGGCTTGATCATTCACTGTTATATTAAATATTTACTGAGCTTTTACTCTATTCCATGTGCTAAACAGATGCTATATTTGGCACAGGGGATATCCAGGTGTGTAAGAAAGGCCTGCCTTCCAGGGACTCACGCTCTGACTTAGAGAAGAGACAATGGTGACATGAAATTAGTTAGTGTTCCACATGGTAGGTACTATCGATGCAGGTAGAAATGACTAAGAAAGCACATCTCTGTGCTTGAGTGTTCAGGGGAGAACACGGCTTCAGAGAGGAGGAAAACGTTCTGACAAAAAGTGTACAAACAATAAATGCTGGAGAGGATGTGGAGAAAAGGGATCCCTCCTGCACTGTTGGTGGGAATGTAAATTGGTACAGTCACTATAGAGAACAGTATGGAGGCTCCTTAAAAAACTGAAAATAGAACTACCATATGATCCAGCAATCCCACTCCTGGGCATGTACCCTGAGAAAACCATAATTCAAAAAGACACATGCACCCCAATGTTCACTGCAGCTCTATTTACAATAGCCGGGGCATGGAAGCAACCTAAGTGTCCATCAACAGATGAATGGATAAAGATGTGGCATTTTGTATTGGAATATCATATGGAATAGTACTCAGCCATAAAAAAGAATGAAATAATGCCTTTTGCAGCAACATGGATGGACCTAGAGATTATCATACTAAGTGAAGTAAGTCAGACAAAGACAAATATCATATGATATCACTTATATGTGGAATCTAAAAAATGATACAAATGAACTTATTTACAAAACAGAAACAGACTCACAGACTTAGAAAACAAATTTATGGTTACCAAAGGGGAAAGGAGGGGGAGGGATAAATGAGGAGTTTGGGATTAACATATACACACTACTGTATATAAAATAGATAATCTACAAAGACCTACTGTATAGCTCAGGGAACTCTACTCAATATTCTATAATAACCTATATGGGAAAAGAATCTGAAAAAGAATAGATACATGTATAACTGAATCACTTTCCTGTACACCTGAAACTAACACAACATTGTAAATCAACTATACTACAATATAAAGTAAAAATATTTTGAAAAGGCAGTGAGGGACATTCAGGGCAACAGGAGTCACACATATAAAGGTCCTGAAGAGAAGATGAACATGCTTGTGACTATCTGTAGTTGGGTGTGTGTCAATGAGAAAATGGGTTAAGTAAAGCATGCTGCTATTTATAGATACATTAGTAAGGCAAATAGGGCTTACATTTCATTATAAGAATTCCACATTATATAGGTAAAAATTTCCTCAAAAAAAATCTCAGAAGATAAAACTGCTTTACACAGGAAGTATTGTTGTATGTGTTCATAAGGCTTTGTTCGATATCTGATACCTGAAATTTCCTTCCATCTGTACATTTTTTACTATTTCCCCTCCCACAAAAGAGAGGCCAGGACCAAAGTACACCTGGTAATCCTTTTGGGAGTCAGACATCAACCACTTGACTATACCCAAATTGTGTATTGATCGTGTTATGCCGAGGGTAAAATGTGAAATTTAGTAACAGCAAACATTTATTCCACTTGATTTAATGCAATTTTCATATAATTTTTTAAAGTGCAATCTGTACCTTTTAGGATGATATAAATGCTACATTTAATTAATCCCTGTATATCTTCATTTGAGCAAAATATTACTTTTTTAAAAACAGAAACAGATGAACATTCTAAAAAGCTGTGTTGTTTTTGGAACAACTTTTTGTTGTAACATTTTGGCAAAAATAAAAAACAGCCCCTAAACTCTTTAAATGTTTATCTCCACGTTTGTGAAAGAATTCCCAACATGGCAAAGGAATTCCTCCCCAATCGAGGGAGTGTGCTGTTACAAGTCCGTTGGTGTCATTGGACTCACATAGCGAATCCCTGCCTCATACCTTAGGTGTGTTTTCTTATTCATGATGCACACAGTTGTTTACTTCTTTTAGTTTTTACCATTTTGGCGAGAGGTCGTGTGAATCTAGTAGCATCATCTGAGCTTCTTAGCTTTAATAGCACATAACAAACTCTTATGAAAACTTATTAGGCAAGGAAGAAGTATTTCCAAGCACTCAGCTGAACAGAAGCTATACCCCCAATGGACCACAGTGGGCCTGCATCATTCAAGGGTTTGTTGGCTTCTGGAGTTTGAGTTGATTTTTTTTTCTAGCCCAATGCCAGGTGCCACCAATCCTGATTCTCCTCCATGGTTACTTTTCCAGGCAATGTGAGCTCCAGGTAGAGCAAGGGGGTGGAGAAAGGGCTTCTCACCAGTTCAACAAGGAACCTTTTTAATTAGAGGGAGGGATGATAGGAGAATCATCAGGGCTCCAACTGTACACACTTTCACACCAACTATTTAGAAGAAAAAAGAAAGGAAAGAGGAAATAAAGCAACTCGTCCAGTTCTTGGTGAAGCATGTCAGAGCCTCTTAGGTGAAAGGTATGCACCTCTGACTCTGATCTTAAAGGAGCGTAACATACAATTCATAAATGTTCCTATTCTCTGGGCAAAGGGGAGGGCGTTTGATTAGGAAAGGATTTCTGGTCCCACAACTAGATAAATTAGAATGTTATTTTTCATTAACTCCCTCCTCCAAATCATAACGTCCAAAAGGACATTATTTTTCAGTGGTAGCTCCACAGCTGGGTTGGGTGGAAACAGCCATGGTTGACACACACACATAGAACCTGCAATTCTACCACAGAACAGTGGGGCCATTCTCCCTTTTAAGGATTTAATTGCTGCCCAGGCCACCCGGGCAGGCTGAGGATGGCTTCTGCTTAGTGATACCTCCTTTTATTTATTTATAGAAAGGCTCTGTAATACCCATTTTGCTGCAGACTGTTCTTAGGCTGCCTAGGCTGTCCGTCAACTTTCACGCAGACCTTACTGTTCTAAGCACAGTACTTGTATTATTAGCTCATTTAACTGTACACACTTAGGAGGTAGTTTCTCTTACTAACCTTTTAAAACTGAGAAAACCAATGCACAAAGAGATTAAATAACATCAAAGTAAGTGAATGTTGGAGACCGTCTGAACAAGTACTACTTTATAGAGTTTTGATCACTCTGTAAAAAGTTTCAAGTCATTTAAGCCATTCTTTTACATCCCATACAATAAATGAATACAACATTCTTTTAATAAGATAATGCTATTGATCTATTGCCCATTGTTCTATAGAATGTATTTTAGTTATTTTGCTGGCAATGATGATTTTTCTTTCACTAATCTGTTCATATACTAGCAGGTATCCTTTTGATCAAATTTAGGATTCTCCCATTTATCCAGATTTTGAGGCAAACTTCTTCTTTGCAGAAAATTAGTACATGATCTTGGGATAAATCACATAATACTTTAAACAATTATATTAGATTTTGGTCATAAAGATTGCTATATTTTGATTTACATGGTAGGCATTTACTTTTCATCTGAACACTTACTGTAATGTTCAAATTTGGTTAAAATCATTGAAGTTATGTGCTAAACTGAATGAAGACAGTTGGAGAAAGTAAAAATGGCTTAAAAAGTAATTTAGGAAATAAGTAGTTTTGATTTTAGTTTAAAAATACAAAGGAGTAGATGGCATTTTTTGTGATGCTTTGACTGAATTTCATCTCTGACCTGTCTAATATATCACTAATAGAAAAAAAAAAAAAGGATTGGAGGACATTTTGTTTTGCTATTTTCCTCTTAATTTCTGGAACTATTCTTCCCCATACTTTTAGTTTTAGTCATTGAAATATGCAGATCTAGGGTACACATGAAACTGCAGAGCAGCACACAGCATGACGGAAGCAAGAGCTCAGACTAGAAAGTAAGTGTCCAATTTTCACTTTACTTGTGGATGAATAATGCTTTGAATCATTATTTTTTTCATTTAACATCTTTTCTTTCTCCATATGTAAAGTGTGCTAAGCCTATAGGAGAACTTCAAGTATTTGAAGAGATAGAAAAGAAAAACAGTTTTCTGGGAAAAACAGGTTGACTTGGGATAAGAAGATTGGAGAGAGAGGAATTCCCCGGGCAGGGAAAAAAAAAAAAAAAAGAGGGCTGAGCATTGGGAATCCTGGTGTGGCTTATTCTTGGTGGCTAAGGAGGACCCTGAATAGATAATCAAAGCAGACAGGACCTAACAAAAATTTCTGGTCTCCAGTATGGCACAGAAAAAAAAAAAAAAAAAAAAAAGATGCAAGGCATAAAGGAACCATAAAGTAAGGAGCAGTAGGTGTTACCGTGATGTTATTATGAATAGAACACCAATGACCCCAGCCCACCCCTGCCTATGGTCCAAAGCGCACACGCACACGTGCACACACACACACACATACACAGCCATATTTTGCACTTTATAAGACTCTTTAAATTGAGAGCAAGACTTGATTAAGCTCAAAATTAAACTGATACCATTGAAAACAGAAAAACAGAAGATTCTTGTACATCTCTGATTTTGGACTGAGATTCACAGCCTCAACATGCTATTTTAATATATCAGGTCTTTAGAGGTGATGAATGAGAGCAGTTTAGCTATCATTTACCAGGCTTTGGATTAGCTGAAGCAAGCCTTTAATTTTAGAGTAGCTGTATAACCTACCACTGAATTCTGAACTCTCTAAAAGGTCTTGGACATTTTAGTATTAAAATAAAGCAAATGTAATTTAGCAGTTGAGAGTACGACAATATGATTCCAAATATAAGCATCGATGCATCTGTGTTAATTGCTTCCCTTCTCATTAATGTGCATCTGTTGTAGATTCTTGGGTTTGATGAAGTGAGTCTTTTTGAGAAAATACTTTTCCAGTCTCTCAAGAGGGCATCTCTGAGATGATCATAATGATAATATGAATCTGGAAAATTAGCTGGTAGAGGAATTATTTTCCTCTCTGGTCTCTGTTATAGCCACTTTGGAATCAGTATTAAAATAAAAAGTAAGAAGTGGTAAAACTACTCATCCCCAAATAAAAATAAATAAATATAACAAGTTTCATTGGACGATCACATCATCATTCTTAAAATTCCCAACTCTCAAGAACCTGGGGAAAAGGGAAGAGGCGTCTGAATCTTATCTAGAAAGAAAGAAACCATTGCTAAAAGCTGCACAGGGGTGCTGGCCACACAGTCTGTAGTAGCTCATTCTGCAAATATTTCCTGAGTACTTTATAGTGTCTTTGCTCAATTCGAGATCTTGGAGATACCGACATTGAAAGCCATGCTCTCAAACCGGAGGTCTTAAAACAATGCCTGGTATATTATAGGCAACTGATAAATAAACAATGTAAGTATATTTAGCAATACCATTTGCTTGAGTAAAGTAAGTATATATAACATATCCAAGTAGAGTGAGTACATTTAGCAGTAGTATATGTAGGAAAACTTCGATTCGATATGAAACGAGAAAAAGAAAGAGAATGTAAACTTAACTGAAACACTTAGTTTTCTCACTTCCAAGAAGAGGAGATTTAAAAATGAGTAAGTAATTTCCAGGTGTATATTCAAAGAAGAAGAAATGAAAGGGAGAGAGAAAGCATGGCGAGAATTGGGAAGCACGGAGTACTGAGTTACGCTGGATAGAGTCTGTCATACCGAGTGAAGTAAGTCAGAAGGAGAAAAACAAATACAGTATGCTAACACATATATATGGAATCTAAGGAAAAAAAAAAAAAAAAAGACCATGAAAAACCTAGTGGCAAGATGGGAATAAAGACACAGACCTACTAGAGAATGGACTTGAGGATATGGCGAGGGGGTGGGGTGAGATGTGACAGGGTGAGAGAGTGTCATGGACATATATACACTACCAAATGTAAAATCGATAGCCAGTGGGAAGCAGCCGCATAGCACAGGGAGATCAGTTCGGTGCTTTGTGACCATCTAGAGGGGTGGGATGGGGAGGGTGGGAGGGAGGGAGATGTAAGAGGGAAGAGATATGGGAACATATTGTATATGTATAACTGATTCACTTTGTTATAAAGCAGAAGCTAACACACCATTGTAAGGCAATTATACTTCAATAAAGATGTTTTTTTTTTAAAAAAAAGAAGGGGCAAGTATATCGGGGTTCCCTGAGGACGCTTGTTGACTGTGTCCTGCTCTGCTTGCCAAGTGAGTCTCAGTAGATACACAGGCATTCTTATGGGGATTGGTGAGAACTGATATGGAAGCATCAACAATGTCAAGTGATAATACCGAGCCTCCATCAAACCTACCAAGAAAAGAGGGAAGTCACAGCAATAACAAGGGTCATGGAGTACGTACAAGACATTAGGACAGAAAGCAAGAACTTTGGGGGATACTCTATACTCTTTCTCAATCTAACAAGACTCTTCTTCATGGGAAATGATGCCTGAGGCTCAAAAATCCTTGATGGGGACTCTGGAAGCCTCTACTCGGCTTCAGGAGGGAGGAGGGTGACCAGAAGTCCCTCCCCCTTCCCTTTGCTTTTCTGTTGGTTTTAGTCTGACTAGTGTAATGTAAGCCGTCAAAATTTAAAAGAAACAGACCTTTAGACCTCACACCGTTACGCGGCTCCATTTACAGGAAATGGCAGCATCCCAAGCGTTAAAAGGTGTTTTCTGTGCCTACCTAGGCATTCAGGGAAGAAGCACTTAAGAGCAAGCTGAAGATAGCCAAATTATTCTCTCAGTAAATTCCCAAAGTCATCAACTACACTACAACAACAACAAAAGCTTCCTTTCTGGCTTAAAAAAAGTTTCTTAGTGTCTTTAAAAGCAGAATCAAATTAATGCATTACCTATAGTCTGGTAGTTTTGTCCTCCAGCAGTTATGGAATTCATTAGACTGTGTTGTCTAATCTCCCTTAGAGAGGTAAGGCCCTCTCAGCTATGATTCATGAAAAAACTGAATATTCTTTTTTACACTCATTATAAAAATAATAATTTTAAGGCTAAGGCTATTTGTTCACTGGTTAGACTGTTCTTCTATTTTTTTTTCAAGTTTTCCCTTTAGCTTGATTTTATCATTGAAATTCGTAATCTGATTAGCACTTAACGCAAATTTTGGGAAAATAAAGTGAAACTATTCTTGCTAACAGTCTACAGTTGTTCAAGGGGGAAAAAAGATATTCCGCTCATTACTATTTAAAGGAAATTCCTCTATGCAAGAGTTTCCAACTAGGTTATAGGCCACTTTCTAGATGCTGGAGGAGATGCATCATTACATGTACTTTCAAAACAGTGAGGAAATTCTCACAATCCTTTCATTTAGAAAACCTGGCAATTGGATAAGAAACAGGTATGAATTAGGAAAGCAAAGTAATATTCTTTAAGATCAGAAGTTTGATCCATAAGAGTAGATCTATCAAAGTTAGGTGAGTGATTTAACCCATGAAAACACACTTTCCTGTCCTCCTTTAAAAAATGCTGTCTCCTTAATTTTTCTCCATGGAGAAGGGTGTGTTTTTTGTGACTACCATAGCAGTTATTTGCAAAGCTATAAATACATTTTAGGCATTCATCTTAACCATTGTGATTTACCTGTTAAAATTAAGTCGAGATCATAAAATTTAAAGTACTACTCATAGAGATTAAATACAATATTAATGAATTTGGACAAAATAGCTCTATAAAGTGCATGCTACAACACTTTCTGGTATGTATTTTAAATAGCCAGAAAACAGAGAGTCAGGGATGATCAGCTTTTTAATTTTTTTTTCTCCTCTGCTTCTTTTACCTCCTTCTTCTCTTTCTCCTCATTCTCTTAAAGAGAAAATACAGAAAAAAAAATATCAGGATGGGGATGGATGGTTTCATTTTAAAATAGTGCGGTCAAGGAAGGACTCTTACAATGGTATTTGAACTAGTGAGGCAAAAATACTATTAAAAGGCAAAATATGTGTATGCATATTTATTTCATGTGTATATGAGAAACAATAAATATGTATGCAGTTTTTACTTGATGTACAGAATATGAATATATAATATATGTATGCATATGTATTTTTCTACTTGATATAGAAAGCAAGAATACAAAGTTCTCTACTGTGGGCTTCCAGAAGTTGTAAACGTCACAGAAACCCACATTATAAATTAAACTCTTCAGTAAAGTAGATAGTCTAGTGCGGTTAGAATGCAGTTTTAGTGTAGCTGTACAGCTGGCATTGACACAATACGGAGGAAATTAACAGCACTGAGTAATACACTTTCTTCTTATGCTTCAACTTAAGTTCTTTTAACTTTCCTCTTCTCCAGGAGCTCAGCTTTAGACCTGAATCAGCTTTCTCTCACCTCATTGTTCTCTGTACTTACCCTATCACTTAGATGTTACTGATTTTGATGATTATTTTTTAATTCTCATAATGTTGGACCTAAGAATGTGGCGATAGGTAAGCTGATTCAGGAAGATCAGCTCTGTGCTTCTTTCTCCAACCTTCCTAATTCCAAACCCCATTCTTTTTCCCCACGATCTCCACCTCGAATGTTAGACTAGTTCATTTTTGAGAAGATTATGTCACAATAGAGAATTCATTTGATGGGAATATTTCTTCCCAGCTCTTTCTTTGGCCCTCTTGACTTTCAATTGCTCCTACACAGTGTGAACAATGACACATAAGCACCTTGTTTATGTAAAAGCGACCACGTGGTTAAGTACATGATCTCTGCCAGAGAACTAAGACTTTCTTTCTAGAATGGATTGGGGCGGGGCCCTGTGAGAGAAATCAGCCAGCACTCTCAGAATTAGGTGCCACGGATACCTTTGTTTACACTGCTCATGTCAGTCCATTTAAGGGCATTATTAATAGTTTATGTGACTCTTTGATGTTTGGTATTAGTGTTTTCATACAATGAAAGATGATAAAGTGATGCCATTTTTATTGTGCCCTTTAATTGCTAATTGTTAAACATTGTATATTGTTCCCTTCAGTTTCAATTCCTTTGTGACTTAATGTTGTATGGTCATCTTTCAAGGAGGTCAGATTACTCTCAGACTGTTTTATCTTTTTCCCTTGTCTTTTTGCCTTTTTCTAAAAAAAAAAGTTATATTGGAGTATAGTTGATTTATAATATTGTGTTTTATCTTTTTGTTTCCCAGAAAAGGAGATATATTCTTGTTCGTTGATAATTTGCCCTTTACTGTTAACGCCTTTTTCTATGACATTTAGTCTTTTTGTTATTAAGACTATTTTTTAGAGCAGTTCTAGGTTTACAACGTAATTGAGAGGAAGCTACAGAGAGTTCCCGTCTCTGCCCTGTCCCCACACGTGTACAGCCTCCCCGTTACCCACATCACCCATCAGAGTGGTACATTTTTTACCAAATTTGAACCTACATTGACATCATAATTATCTAAAGCTCATAGTTTACTTAGGATTCACCCTTGATGTTGTACATTCTGTGGATTTGGACAAATGTATAATGACATATATCCATCACTATGGTATCACAGAGATTATTTTCACAGCCCTAAATATCCTCTGTGCTTTGCCTATTCACCTCCCTATTCCCCCCAAACCACTGATCTTTTTATTGTCTCCCTTGTTCTGCCTTTTCCAGGATATCAGATAATCAAGTAATGTGAAAAGTTCGAGGCAGAGTCTTGATTTTTTATTTTGAGGAATTAACGAGATTTTAAGTTTAATTGCAAACTATGTATATACTAGTACCCTTGTATAATTCCCTAGAAAGCTTATCACAATAGTTCTTTGATACGGATTTTACACCAAATATGTTATACTTCTCTGGTATAGTCAGGAGCTCAGCATTGTTAACAGCGTGTTTTACTGTCGATGCTGTTAATTTAAAAGACCCCTCAACAGCTAAATAGCTTCAGTCTAAATGGATGGCAACCTCCAGTCAATTCTGAAGATTCTATCCTTCATAGAGATTTTAAAATCCCAAAGAACATGAAGTTAAACTGTTCTGGTCTTATCTTAGAAGGGTAGAGGGCTGCGTAGAGGGCCAGTGGAAATGCCCTTGTCAAAATTAAGGAGACATAGCCAGGGCACATGGCTGATTTTTAACCTTCTAGATTTTACTGATGATATAGAAGCCCTGGGGAAACTCTTGGATGTCTTCCCTTACAAACAGACTGTAGGACTGACTCCTACAATATTTTTATTTTTGAAAAGTACTTGATCAGTTAATTTTTAAACTATAGAGTCTTACACTTTGATAACATCTAAACTGGATTTAACTGTCTTGAAATGAACTTAAAGTTATTCCTACAATAACAAGAAATCATTTTCAGATGGACGCAGCTTTGGAACTTTACTAAACTCTTTTTCATGATCTCATGAAGCTAATGGTTACTTCAGTTTTGAGGTGCAGTTTCTGAGTTTATTGCACTTCACATCTCTTAGATTTTTTTTTTTAAAGACAATAAAGGTCTAAAGAAAGTATATATTTTAATAACTTTGGAATTAAAAATACAATTCTGATTTTTCTCTAAGAAATTTTCCAAGATATTCAAATGGAAAATTTCCAGTTTTGACTAATTTTTATCTAAGGAAACACTTGGTGTGAAACTGAAACAAAATCTCATTTTCTGCATAGTTAAAATCTTGACATATTCTTTCTTTTACCTACCTTTCAGGAACATGATAAATGCTCCCAAAAATGTGAGAGACAACATTTAAGAAAATGTCACTGCCTTAACTGTGGCCAATATTTTGAAATAATTCTTGATGTTATCTGCCTGTTGTGCTTTTTCTTCTGTTCAGTTGCTCCCCAGATTCTACACCTGTGATATTTGCCAGTGTTGACCCCAGCTGTGCCTCTGCTTTAAATATTTTTGGCAAACATTTAAGTCTTTTCTTCTTTGGTTTTGATCGTATAAGATGGGAAGGATCTTGATTTCCACATGCAAGTAGTCACTACTGGTAACTATTTTTTTTTAATATAAATTTTTATTTATTTATTTATTTATTTATTTTTGGCTGCGTTGGGTCTTCGTTGCTGCACACGGGCTTTCTCTAGTTGAGGCAAGCAGGGGCTACTCTTCGTTGCGGTGCGCGGGTTTCTCATTGCGGTGGCTTCTCTTGCTGCGGAGCACGGGCTCTAGGCGCACGGGCTTCAGTAGTTGTGGCACGCGGGCTCAGTAGTTGTGGCTTGCAGGCTCTAGAGCGCAGGCTCAGTAGTTGTAGTGCACGGGCTTAGTTGCTCTGTGGCATGTGGGATCTTCCCGGACCAGGGCTCGAGCCCGTGTCCCCTGCATTGGCAGGCGGATTCTTAACCACTGCACCACCAGGGAAGTCCGGTAACTATTTTTTTTTATCAACTTGCTTAACAATCTCAGGGCCATTTTGAATGCCTATAATCTGAAAGACTTAAAAAGGAATAATAGGATATTTCGTGTCAAAGTGTTATGGCTAAGAGGTCTAAAATCTCCAAGTATTTGTAATTATAAATATATTGATATTTATATAAATATAAAACGAAGTAGGTATAATAAGTAAATATAAAATGAAGTAAATTTATAAGTAAATATAAAACGAAAGACCAAGAATCAATCCAAACTTCAAGCAAAAGCTGCCTTCAGTACCTTGCCATGATACTGAGGCCCACCTGATGCTTGCCCAGAAACGTGCACACGTGAAGATCAAAGGCCAGGTGGGTGAACGTCGTCCTCACTTGATGCTTAATAGAGCGTGGCCCACATGTGATGTATTAGTATAGTCACCTGTACCAACTTTACATGAGCAAATATATGTAGGGCTAAAAAAGAAAAACCCATTACAGAGTTACAAATCTTCTAATGAATGACACATTTGCTAACAGTTCAGATATTTGCAGAGATGATAGAAGGAACTATATTCAGAGTGCACGTAAAAACTAATTAACCTGATAGAGTATGACCATGTTGGTGGTCTTAAACATTGAAATGTAGGTGCTATCCTGTAATTTCAGTTTGAAAGCAGATAAAATACAATCTAATTATCATTTTTAAATACAATATTTGGAAAACTTGTAAAACACTCTTATAACCACCACCTAAACTGTGGTCTTTCCAGTAACTTAAAAATGCTTACTGATGCCAATTTTGTTTTATTTATGTGAAAAAAGGGAAACTATATAGAAACAAAATGCATAATGCAAAAAAAAGAAGGGCATAGCTAGAATGGGTATGCCAACTCAAATTATGTCTTTTTTTTTTTATTTTGAAGACCATCAAACCAAAAATGTCTTTTTCCCCCTTCACATCAGCAAGATTTTGCTACCACAAGATAGCTCCCAGAGATTCATTGCTATTTATAATAAATGAAAGAATGTTTTGGACATAGTAGGTATGCTCATTGTAAACCATTTTTTGCTGGACTCAATCTGAAAATATAGAAGAAAGACGCTGAGCAGACTGTAAAACATCTGAAGTGTCTATCAGCCAGGCAGTGCTTCCTGGTACTTGCCAAGTATTTAAATTAAATTTGGGTATCTGTCTCCATGTGTGCTTAGCACATACATATTTTCTTAGGCCACAGATTTCTAGTTGCTGATAAGTAGAAACAGACTCCTTTGTTTCCAGATAAGATATAATATGCATTCCTTAGCTATTTTATCTTTATTATTAGACTCTAAAATATAAAGTAGCTCAATAGTAATCTACAAAAAAAAAGGTGGGAGGATTCAAAAGATTGGTCTTTTGTGCTGAGTATGGCTATATAATTACATAATTAAAACTAAATTTAGAAATCAGCTGCCTATTTTTCATTACTGTATAGAGACCATTTCAAGTTTAACTAAAATTGGTGTTTGTCACCTTTGTAATATTTATAAAAAATTCTTTATTAGGATGATGGGAAAAACTAGGAGACTAAACCATCCTAGTTTTTTCTTGTTCTCTGGCAACTTAATCTTAAGGGTCTAAAGAAGAATCAGAATCCTGAAGCTAATTAGGGTATGCAGAAATGGCAGTGAATGGTTACAGCGAGTAGCAATAGACTCTTCCAAAGCAAGTGTACAGAGTGAGAGTAGTACGTGTTACAGGGAGTTTCTCCAGCCTGTTTGGTGATTATTGAAACAGTGGCGTGTTGAGACATCCACATGAGAGAGGCTTAAAGGAGTATGCAACTTACTGTGGAACCCATGGCACTGACACTCAAATGATCTTTTTGAAAAAATAATCCTGAAAAATGGTGCCCAGAATGGGAAATTTAATGAAAAAATGTTGGGGGGAGGGTTCCCTTGCCCAAGCAATTCATATAAGATCCACCATTTTGGCCATGTGCTACTGAATATATTAGAGCAGACATGGACAACTAATGACAAGTAGAAAACCATGAATTTCAAAAATGATGAGATAGTCCATATTTTACATGTCTTATTCTTGACTCTATATGGTGGTATATGATTTGCTATCCTAACCCATTTTTATGTTAACTGATTAATTTATTCGTTAAGCAAGAGTAAGAGATTTTTCATTTAAAATGTGAATGACCAGTGCACCTGTTCTTTGAATCAAACAGATTGGGAGGTAATAGATCCTCAAAAAGCACCTCATGGATTCCTCGGCTTCTTAATTTCATCAGTTACTGAAAGTTTATGTCAAATTTCTAAAGTTTTCCAATCAGGTCATATCCATATATGCAGTTAAATTCACCATCAAGAACAAAAAATATATATTAGACATCCGCTTTGCGGGAATTTGAGTCTTGAGCCAAGGTAGATAAAAAAGACAAATGAGCTATGGTTTTAGCCTATGATTTCTGACTCTTTAAAATATTGACTGATTTTCACCAGCAATGCCAAGGAAAAGAGGTAGACTTCTTTAGTCACCATAACTTAATGGTGACAGTAGAGATATTGCTAATGTGACTC
Organism: Balaenoptera acutorostrata; assembly: GCF_949987535.1. Lineage (NCBI taxonomy): Eukaryota > Metazoa > Chordata > Mammalia > Artiodactyla > Balaenopteridae > Balaenoptera > Balaenoptera acutorostrata. Next base: position 6,379,008 of record NC_080081.1, read on the forward strand.
AATTCCAAGAACACCTAGTCCTAACTAGGAAATAGAGAAAGTAGGTTATGAGTATTATAGTTTCTAAGTTTCCATTCGTGTCGCAGGACTGACAAGTAAGTAACCCAGTGGTTCTCAACTGTAGGCAGCTTTGGGAGGAACGCCATCTGGCAGGTAGGAGCTAGGGATGCTGTTCAACATCCTACAATGCACAGAACAGCCCTGACAACAAAAAATTATCTGGCCCCAAATGTCAATAATGCAGGATTATTCTACCTGTGATCTGATAAGCAGTATATGATGTAATGTTTATTAATCAATAGTCCAGACATTAATTAAATTACAAACAACTCATCTGATTTGTTTGTTCCAAAAACGGAATTAGCCAAAATGGCTGTATGGGGTTGTGGGTCTTAATAAATTGTATTGAGCCATTTGTCTGCTTACCTAGAGATCATCTAATAACTAACCATTAAAAATGATGGAAAGAAATAGACGTTTTCTGTGAATGCTGTGAAAACAGTTTAATTGACGATGCTATGAAATCATTTCTTTGCCTAGTTGTGCTACAATGGTAGAAACATGAGCTTTAGACTCAAAGTCACATCGTGAATTTGACCATTTGGACTTGCCTGTCTGAGTCTGTTATCATCTTCTGCAAAGTAGATATGACAATCTTGCAAGGCTGCTGTGATTATTGGAAATGCAAATATGCAAGACAGGGTACATGTTAGGGAGTTAAGAAGAGAGAGCTATTATTAGAGCTAGTACTACAAATGTTACATGTTTTATTTGTATTACAAATACATTGATATTGACATGACATCCTCCCTTGCTGTGGTGTATGTGGGATTCCATATGAAGCATAGAAGAAAGTATCTGTAATTAGACCGCCTTGAGTCCTATCTCCATCATTTTTTAGCTTTTAGACCTTAGGTTATTTTCTTACTCTCTCTTGAAATCTTAGTTTCCTCATCTGTAAAACTCACATTAATAAATTTCACTTCACAAGCTGCATCCAGTGTTCAGAAGTGTGTTGGCTTTTTGTGTACAGAAGCAAGAAGAGCCACTCATATTTTGCACCCTTATAGTGGTAGAAAAAAATGAAATAAAATAAGATGTACATAAGGCATGTTAAGAAGGAATATTGGAAAATTATGACAAAATCTTCTCTGTTCCTAGCCTGTTCCATTCTATAAAAAAAAACAAAACAAAACTTACGTCTTATGAAAATTAATCCATTCTTAGGGATAGTTAATTATCCCTGGCTCAAACTGATGATATTTTATTACCAAGACCGCTTTATCAAAGGGTGGCCCCAGTTAAGAATTTATTTACATTACAATCATATATAAATTGAATAGGACATTGCTCACTAACACAGACTTGTCTAAATTCATTAAGTCAAAAGTATATCGCCAGAGGGCTGGGTGTTTGAAAAATATGTCTGAATTTATCAACAGCCTAAATTCCAGTTTCCCTGAAACGACCACTAACATTTCAAGTGCACCCCGTGTCAAATAAATGCATAGTTTTTATTTTTCTCCATTTCCGAGTTCAGTTTAGATTCTCTGTTAAAATTTATTCCTGAATTACTTTTTCTGTACTACACTTTATCTTTCTACCATTAAGGGAAGTTAAATTAAAAATCTTTACTGCTTTAAGTTTATCAAAAAACAGAATCGACTGTTGTTGTTGCCGCCTTATGTTAACTAAAACAAAGGTTTCATACTTTTAGAAATGTGTCCTCATTACAAGCATTATGGGAATACTTAGGAATAAAAGGCAATGGCTGCAAATTATTATTTTCCTTATCCCAAGTTATCAAATTATTTTGATCAATGCTGCTGATTGAATTTCATGCATTATCAAAACTGAGTCATGAGAATTTTCCCTCTGAAGGTAACAACTTATCATGACATTGAATTTCTTCCCAGGTATTCCCTTGTAAATAATTCCAGCACTTTAGTGGGCTACCATTTATGGCATATATCAGAACAACTTTCACTTGATAAATGTAGTTAGTACTATAAGAACATAACTTGACCCTGTCCAGGACAATTCAGTGAGTTTCTTAACATTAGTTTTAATGAACTTAAAAAAATATGTTTCTTCATTTTTGAGACTATACCACACTCTTTAAGAGTGATGTACTATTTTGTAAAATACTTTTTCCGTTGAGCTGACAACTTAGGTACAGTGAAAGTAGATTCCACTTGTAACTTAAAATGACTGTAAAGACAAATCAACGGCAGGAAATTTGGTGTATAACAAAAATATGTATAAACCCTGAGCAGTAGCTGTGTTTTCCTAGTACCAGCAGGAGAAGTAATGAAGTCTTGTTGATATAAAGTTAGAGCAATGCTTTAAAGTAAGTGGTTGCCTAATTCTCAGATAGGATAATCCATAGCTCAGCTCTCCAGGGGCAGCCTGTGTATTTCTATATTCAGCAGTAATAAAAGATGTCATTCGGATGACCTGAGGTCTACAATTTCATGCTATGGAAAGAAAAGTTATCTCCTTCCCTCCACATGGGCCTTCTTCATGGCTAATTAGATGAGGCCTTGTCTTTTCATAACAGTTAACTGCTTGCATGGGCGTCACTGTAACATTATCAGATCTTGAATAACATGAATCTTGAGGCTGAAAGAAAACTTTAAAGTTGATTTCTTTTATTCTACGTCTCGGAAATGACTTGTGTAAGTATTTATTTGAAGATCCCATTCCCTGAAGCCTACTCGAATTTCCCATAGGATGTTCTATGTTTATTTTGTACCAAGTAGAAGGTAGATTCATGACTTTTTCAATATAAATTTCATTATTAATGGATCTGTTTAGTTTTTTAAATTCATGTGCAATTAATCTTATATTCTTATTTCCTAAATTAACTAAGATTAAAGTTTTAAATTCTCTTTCTTTCAGTTAAAAATAAACTTTTTTTCCTAATGCATTATTTAAAATTCTGAGTACATTTAAAAGATAGTGTTTCCTTTCACAGTGATTTACAAGTTAACAGATTAGATGCATGGGAAATAATATAGGTTTTAGAAAAATTGATATTTTTAGTACCTCCATTAAAAATTTTTTAGAAACGGAATGAATGACAAACCAGGTCAAAATACTACTTCAGTTAATCCAGTGGTTCAAGGAACATTCTGAGGGAATATTCCATCAAGGTGAAATGCTTGAGTTTATACAATTTCAAGAGAGGCTCTGAAACGCATATATGAATAGATCTAAACTCTACTTGAGCGTAATTCATAAAGTTACATCTTGTTGGATATCTCATAATAACAATTTACTACCCATTGGGAAAATTAATTTTATGTTACCTTAATTATGGATCATTCAAATCATAAAATTAACCTCTTTATTATTACAGTCAGCATACTAATACCTGATGAATAAGTCTATCTTTTATCACCCCAGGTAGGCATAGACAATTTTCAGAATCCCCTTGAAGCCTTGACTGTTGCAGACTGATGGCTTAAGAATTTTTGTATGTCTCTTTCTACCAGATCCATCCAATTACAATATTTCACCAAACAATATAAACCTCACACTGCTATATATAAAATAGATAAACAACAAAGACCCACTGTCCAAGACAGAGAACTATAGTCAATATCTTGTAATAACGTGTAATGGAAAAGAATCTGAATCTGAATAACTGCTGTACACCTGAAACTAGCACAACATTGTAAATTAACTATACTTCAATTTTAAAAAATGGTTTAAAATAAACAGTGTAAACATTAGGAATGATATTTGCATTGTCCAGGTTTATTCTTAAAAATTATACATTAAAGCATGTTAATTGGTGATATTCTTAAAATAATTATTGTAAGGCATTTGAAGCCTGGAATCCTGAGGCATTGCATTATACTTTATTCATTTAATATGAATTATGAGTTTAGTACATCTATCCATTCAACAATTTATTTTTTCACTAATTTTACAAATATTTATTGATTGTTTACCCTCTGTTAGGCATTGTTCTAATTTCTGGGGAGGCGGCTATGAAAAAGACAAAGCTCCCTTACCTCATACAACTTACATAAATGTGGAGGAAAAATAAACACGCAAATAAAATAACTGCTTACCATGACAAGCCATAAAGCAAAACGGCCAAAGGCGAAAAGTAGAGATTCACTCTCCCAGTTTGTAATACAAAATACAAGGTACGGTGTTTGTTTTCTCAGAACTAGGGCACAGGGGATGGATAATTTTCAAGAAGTAAGTGACTGCAATAAATAATATAAATGTCATGGAAGACAAATTATCAAGGTGGGATTAGGGCAGGACTGCGTGCTTCTTAGTCTGGTTTGAGAAATGTAGTAGAGACTGAAAGGTATTTCTTGTATTTATTTATAAAGTTGAAAGTGGTAAGAAAAAAAAAATCCAGATGTGTATAGATTTGGGTGTCTTTTACACTAAAGTTGCTTGCAATTTCAAAGAAGAATACCAACAGAGAAAAGTTATATTCACCAAGCCCTGTACAGTTTTTCTTGTACTTTTGTGAAAGAAAAGTGGCTGTTAGGCAGCTCTTCTACACACAAAGATGGACATAATGGAGTTGGAAACACCATTCTTGAATTGGAATAATAACCCACCTCCAAATTCTGTCCTAAGACTCCTCCCTTCCCTTATATGTCTATCAAAAAGGGGCAGTTGAAAGCCATTTGCATAGTCTTTAGTCCTTGAAAAGGCAAATTGTTTCCTTTTCTTCTCTTATTTTGATAACATATTTTCATATTCATAGGGTACTCTGATTGGCAAGCTCAGCTCATCTTGGTTTTGGTCTAGAGAGCAGGACAAAGTGCAATCCAATTTTGAGACCTATCTACAATTTTGCTTAATATTCCCATCGCAAAAAGTCAAGATTTAGGAGAGAACTATAATTGCCCCATATTTAAGAAATTATTGAGAATGCAATGGACTGAATTTTAAATGCACTTTGAGATTCAGCCTACTCACTTAAGAAAAAAAATATTTTTTTCAAGTTCCTTTGCAAAGTTTCCATGAATTCTTTTTCTAGGTTTTATTTAGTTATGTTGAAAAAAAAGTTGATGAAAAGACTTCTGGGAGAAGAGGTTATCAGTGGTATTTGCTATTATTCCTTTTAGCCGTAACTGCACTTTACAGCATATTTATTAGTATAACTTATAATAAACCTGGTAAAAATAAAAGAATTAAAGAAACTTGAGATGTTATCATGATGCTAAGATTTGGCAAAACTTAATGGAGAAAGCTAGAAATTAACTATTCATCTCATCTGATGGTACATCTTTGTCTCTAATCTAACCTGGAATCATCTTGTATTGTTTATGTGAAATTCATTTTACAATTTCAGATTCATATGATGTCAGAACAGCACAAGCTGGTAAACAGACAATGAATTCTGAAATGCCCACCTCCTTTTCTGCTCCCAAGGTTTTATAAACATTTTATCTTCTTTTACTCATAAAGTGTTTCTTTTCTAAAACATTTATTGGTCAGTATATTTTGTCAGCATATCTGATAGAAAGACTTTAGTTCTTTTGTGTGTTTGTTTGCTTAATGGCAAAGAAATTGTGACTATTCACTCTGCTATAATTCCAATCTCATTAGATTCTCTGACTTTTATCAATTGTTTTGTGTTGTTGATGCCGATGTTATCATATTATTATTATTATTGGCTTTTTCATGATAAGCATTTAAACTTTTTAGCACTTTATTTTTTCAATTAATAACTTCCCATACAAGATGTATCAGAAACGAGGCCCGGGATATGGTAAAAAGATTAATATAATTGAGCCTTGCCATGTCGAGGACATTATTCCCAGGTTTCTGATCGCTTTTTCAATCTGATTACAATTAATAGCTGTCTGAAGGACAGGATGTATTTTGGTTACAACAACGAAGAGAAACATTGCCAGAATCATAGTGACACTGTACTGGGGGGAAAAAAAAGTCAAAGAAGAAAAAAAGAAAAGCCTTCCTGTATGATAAACCCCAAGGGAAGAAAAATTAGAGAAATGACACTAGGATCTATGTGTGTGACATGCTCTATAGCAAGTCTTTTGTCTTTTTCACTTGATAGGAAAAGATGTAGACACTTAATAGAAATTAAAAACCCATTTTTCTTAACTTTTCTCTGTGCCAGGCCTGGTGGATGAAATCATACTGCCAAGGACCTTGGTCTGAAGCCATTATTTGTGTAGCTACTTCTTGTTCAGAAATCAGAAAGTCATTTAAGCTTGGGGTAGACAGCTGTGTGAAGTGTTATCAAGTGATGTCTGCAAATTAGTAAGGCAGAAAAGTATGCAGCTGGCAGTATGATCTGAAATTCAACAATTTTTGGAAATGCTTGGCAGCTGAAAGAATAGATGAAGAGAAAGAAAAAAAAGAAACAAAATTTGATGTCCAGAATAAGAGCATGAAATATATTCATATGAGATAATGTTATATTATTATATGTTACATTATACATATATCCTATGTATTATATACAAATACATATTTTAGAGTAGATTGGACTACTTATACTTTGGGTTGCTACCATGTATTTTTAAATATATGTTTTGACATTAATTCTCTCAGGACAAAATGATGTAAAGCAAACCATGAAAAAAGTCTTCCAGTCTAGATTTCTTTGCTGAAGTTAAGATTATATACATGAAAAAGAAAAGCCTTATCTATAGCTCAAGCGTTTCCAACTGACATTCCTAATATGAGTCTATAATAACACTGTAACACTATTCTATAATAACACAGTTTAGTACATTAAAATACACTGGATAATAATATCAATAAGAATTAAGAAATTCCAGTTTAATGGGAGGATGTAAGGAAACATCTGTGTTACAATCAACAGTTTATTTGTGTTAGCTGATGTTCCCTGTTCTATTTATCTATTATTGCATAATGGGGCATCACAAGCCTCAAGAGTGTGAAAGCAACGGTGATTATTTTGTCTGCAATTGTGCAGTATGATCAGGGCTCCAAGTGGATAGCTCACATCTTCCCTACATGTATCAGCTGGGCCAGCCCGAAGGTGGGTGTTATTTGACAGCTGGGACTAGAATCCTTGAATGGACATGTGGCCTAATAGTGGAGGCTGGATGTCAGCTGGGACTTCATCTGGGGCTGTCTGTAGGAGCACCTGCACATGTTCTTGTCATGTGGCTACTTGGCTTCCTGACAGTATGTTTGCTGGGTTCCCAAATGAGTATCCCAAGGAGATAACGTGGATGAGCATGGCTTTCTTATGACCTAGCCTTGAAAGTCGCATAGCATCCCTTCTACTCTACTCACAAAGCTCCGCCCAGATTTAATGGGAAGGGACATAGTACCCACCACTTGATGGGAGAAATTTAACATTTTTTTAAAAATATTTTATTCATTTATTTATTTATCTTTGGCTGTGTTGGGTCTTCATTGCTGCATGTGAGCTTTCTCTACTTATGGCGAGTAGGGGCTGCTCTCCGTTGCAGTGTGCGGGCTTCTCATTGCAGTGGGTTCTCTTGTTGTGGAGCATGGCGTCTAGGTGCGCGGGCTCAGTAGTTGTGGCACATGGGCTCAGTAGTTGTGGCTCACGGGCTTAGTTGCTCTGCGTCATGTGGGATCTTCCCGGACTAGGGCTCGAACCCGTGTCACCTACATTGGCAGGTGGACTGTCAACCACTGTGCCACCAGGGAAGTCCCAAGAAACTTACCATGTTAAGAGAAGCATGTGAGATGAGAGATCTTGTGCAGGACCTCTTTGAAAAATACAGTCTGCCACAGTCTGCCCTCGGGCCACAGCAATCCATTCCCCTCTCACATGCAGAATACACTTGAACTCGGCCTGAGAACCTCGAGGTTCATGCCCTTATGATGTCAGTTTGAAGTCTACAATTGTATCATCTCGATTGTCTTCAGGTGTCAGTGATGCTCCTTGGGTACAGGTCCTTGGTACTGCTACTCGAGTATGTCCTTTCAGTCTGAAGACCTGTGAACTAAAGAGATAAGTTATCTACCCCAGCCTCCCCCGACTCCAACCAATATTCAGTGGTGGCCCAGGCATAAGATAAGGACTTTTCAACACTCCTGTTCTAGAAGGGGGAGAACAGAAGACAGACAACAGCCGCTAGTCCATAGCAATTCTGAAATCCTATGGGATGCATGTTGCCACTTCCTTGATTATTTCTGTATATATATTTCAAGATAAATTAGAACTATTTATGAGGGTGTATTTTTTATATTTGTAGGATAGAATTCTTTCTTAGAAATTTTCACGTTGTGTTCAGGCTCATCATTTCTTACCGTATGTAAAAGGGGACCTTGGCAACTGTGGTAGATGGTGTTTTCCAAAGTTGGAACCACAAAATACCCCATTCCCCACTCCCTTCTTACTGTGTGATGTCAACCTGTTCTCATTTAGTGAGTGCATTCCATCCCTTTGGGTGGAACTTAGGGGCTGCCCCAAAGGAGAGCCTATGGTGAAAGTGATGCAAAGTGAGGTGCAAAGCGAGGTCATACAAGTGACATGAACTCTGGCTGTGTTCTCTTGGGACTCTCATTTTTGAAATCCAGTCACCATACTGTGAGGAAGCCAAGTAGCAACTTGGAGACATGATGTGTAAGTATTCTGGCTGATAGCCTGTTATGGTCTGAATGTTTTTGTCCCCCCAAATCGGGACGTTGAAACCCTAATCCCCAATGTGATGATATTTGGAGGTGGGGTCTTTGGAAGGTAATTAGGTTTAGATGAGGTCATGGGGGTGGGTGGGGATTCCCCCATGATGGGATTAGTGCCCTTCTAAGAAGAGGAAGAGATGCCAAGGCTTCCCCTCTCTGCCATGATGGGGCACAGCGAGAAGACCAGAAGAGGGCCCACACAAGGAGCCAAATCTGCTGGCACCTTGATCTTGTACTTCCCAGTATCAGAACTGGGAGAAAGAAATATCTGTTGTTTAACCAGCCCAGCCTGTGGTGTTCTGTTATAGTAGGCTGTGCTGACTAACGCAGAGCCCCATCTGAGGTCGACATCAGTTGTCAGACATATGTGAGCAGTGCTTTGTTGATTTCAATCCCTAGGGTCAAACCACCCCCAGGTTCCCAGCTTCTGCTGATGCCTCATGGGGCAGAGACAAGGTACATTCTCCAAGTTTGGTCCATGTAACAGATTAATAGACAAGAAGATGATTTCTGATGTTTGAAGCCACTTAGTCTGAAGGTGAAACAGAACATAGTTCGGTACCTAGAAGGAATTTGCTGCTGTAAGAGCCCAAGCATAGGCATCAGCTCTGGGATGAGACGGGGAACAGAAACAGGAAGGGAGTTACGGGCACTGTTCATGAGACAGCCTTGCGGAGGGTGTGAGAAGAAGCCTGATGGGCCTCAGAGAGGCTTTGGGACAGACTTAAAGGAAAACCAGACAATGATATTAAACACTAGCAAAAAGGGGACCCTTGCTATGTAGTAGCAGAAAGTTTTGCAGCACTGTTGACTACAGTAATGTAGAAAATTTAAGAAATTCTTAATGAAGCTTATGGTCTGGTAAAGAGATTCCCAGGCAGGATGGTGATCTGAGAACCACTTGGCTTCATTTCAGGGTCTGTGATAAATGTGAGAAGAGAGAGAGAATCTAGAAAAAGAACTGTTCAATGCAAAGGAGCCAGGACTTGCTCAGTTTGGAAATAACACTGTTCTTCATTCCTAGCCTCTCCAGATGGCAAATTATGCTGAAATTAAGAAGTGACTTTTGGGCAAAGGATAAATACAGTGTCAGGCAAGCATGGTATAAAGATAAAGCCAAGGGCATGGCTGCAAAACCTTTGTTAAGACTTCAGAGTGATTTAACAGTGGTGCCCCATAGACCCTTTCAAACCCATATTATCAGTATGATCATTAATATTATTTTAATTATGATGTATAGAATTCATTTAGGAAAAAATTCAACTTAAGGCTTTGAGCCTGCATCCTTTTATTGTGAAATAATATTATTCCGTATTAGCTGACCACCTTATGTTTTCAAGCTCCGCCATATACGTTATTTATTTAATCATTATTTTAATCAAACTTATGGGATGAGTAGGACAAATCTCATTATTCTTCATTTTCCCCAATGGCATTGAAAGTCAGTTTCAATATCTATTTATCTTGTTACCCCTTCAGCCCAATGACGAATTCTTCGACTCCAGGAAATATCTACTCCATACCAGGCACTGTTCACATTACCTAAGTTGTCCCTTTAGTTCTCATAACAGCCTGATACAGGCAGTGTTACTACACCTGACTGTCAAGTGAGGTAATTAAAAAGCCCAAGCAGTTAAATAAAATTTCCAATATCATATTACTACTATGTTCCAGAATTAGGAGTCTAATCTGGTCTTTATGACAGAAAAGTAAGCAGGTTATCTTTCCGTTTCACTTGGCCATCTTGCATATAATAGAGTCACAATGAAAAGAAAAAAAAAAAAAGGAAAGTCATTTGATTTGTGATCTTCTTGCTCTAAAATACTGAGACTTTATAGTTTCAATATCTCCCAGTAAATCATCCTAAGGTGATATTCTTTATATTAAATATTCAAAGAACCTTTGCTTTAAATTTTTTAAATTTAAAATTAACATGGAAAAGAATCATTCATTTAACACTTATTGTATAATTTTTTTAAACTCCATGGATAAACTGTAGTGAATTGCTAATATAAACATGTCTTAATGTTCTATACTTTTGTATTTCCGTTAAAAAGTATAATCTAGAATTGTATTTAAATAATAACTCAATCATATGATACATATAACGGAAACAGATGTTCAGTATTTAGATGGTGACTATTTTTCTTTCAAATTCCATATGTGTACATTTGTATGCATTGTAGTAAATACTTGAAATACTTTGTTTTATAATATAGTGGTGATCTTACGTTCTCCTGTAATTGGATTATCTATAGCTCATTGGTTTTGGGGTACAGACTCTAGCAGTGTGAAATAAATAAAAGTTCTTTCATTCATTTGTTCACTCATTCATTCTTCTTCCAGCAAAATGTATAAAACTAGGTGTCAAGCACTGTGTTATTCCTTGATTTATAGTCAAAAGGAAAAGGAAAGACCTAAAATGCAGTGTGGTAAGTTTTGGGATTGAGCTACAAACAGGGTGCAGTGGAATTTCAGAGTCAGAGGTCCAAGAGCGTTCATTGAAGAAGGAATTTTCTGGTCAAAGACTCTTCGGAGTTAGCCAAATCAAGCAGCTAATTGATGAGCATGGAAAGGACCTGTCCCCATAAGAGAACAGGCAGGAAAAGTGAATTTGTGAGTGAGAGGCAATAAAGCAGTCACCAGGCACCCTTATGGATTCCCAGGGTGAGGAATTAGTAAGTGGAAGTTGGATGACTTGTCCCTGTTTTGTATTAGGGCTCAGCTAGAACACTTTAATGCTGGGAATTTGGGATTTTGGAATCTCCCCAAAGCTTGTTGACTCACATGTCTTTTTTTTTTTTTTTAATATTTATTTATTTGTTTGTTTATTTATTTAGTTAGTTAGTTAGTTGTTCTGGGTCTTAGTTGCAGCAGGTGGGCTCGTTAGTTGTGGCATGCATGTGGGATCTAGTTCCCTGACCAGGTATCGAACCCGTGACCCCTGCATTGGGAGTGCAGAGTCTTGTCCACTGCGCCACCAGGGAAGTCCCGACTCACATGTCTTTAGCCAGCACCGGGAGGAATTGGAGACTAGGGTTGTTGAATGAAGAGCCCTCATGTTGCTTCTTCCTTACTGCATGGTAGTCTCAGGGAACCCAGACTTCTTGCTCAGAGCTCTAAGAATGAGTGGTCTAGTGAACAAGGTGAAAGCTGCATCGCTTTGTCAAACCCAGCCCTATAAGTCACACACAGTCACTTCTGCTGTATGGGTTACAATAAGTCACAAACCCTCCCAGATTCAAGGGGGAGGGGGACATGGAGGAGGGTCAAAGTCACACTGTGTAAGAGCGTGTGGAATGGGGAGGACATTGTGACCGTCTTTGAAACGTGGAACCTCTTACTATTCATCATTCTAACAACATTAAAAATATCGGACTGGCTTCCTTCTAAGTCTCATTTGTTTTTATTTTTGATTGTCTTTACCCCAGTTTCTCAATGAAAATGATCTTTTTCATCTTCATAGATGAACTTCTGAATATCTAATCAAAGTATTTTGATTAAAAAAATGTATTGTCACCAAAGAAAGGGACATATCCAGGAATGGAGTGTGCCAGCATTGCATTTTTGACATTCACTGGCTTCGGAAAGTGTATTTTGAAAGGACCAAAGGACTAGAGACATGATGGAATAAGTCATTTTAGTTTTCATTTCTTTTTAGCAAAAGCAGAACCTTCACGGCAAAATACTCTCCAACTTTGCTGAGATAATCTATTTTTTCCCCTTATATTCTTTGACTTTCTACAAGCTTTGACATTGTTGGCCATTTAATACATAAACTTCTCTTGTTTTTCAAGCTTTCCTGTCATCACATTTGCTTATATTTGCCTTCTTGCAGGACTGTCCTTCTAACTTTTCCTTTTGACTTCCTGTGTCCAACCATTAAGGGCGAGTATATAATTTGACATAATTTTCCTGAGCAACTTTATCATCTTGCATGGCTTTATTACCACCAATGTTCCATATTGCTGTCACTGATAATTCAGATTTCTTGAAGCACATATCCAATTGCTCCCTAGGCGTCTCCATGGAATTATCGTAAAGTTACCTGAGCTCACTAGGTCCAATATTGAAATCATCATCTTCCAAATCAATTTCTTTTTTAAAATTTCCTTTTCTCCGTACTGGTGCCATTATTTATGTGGCAATCCAAGCCAGAAACGCTTAAGATTGATACTAGATATCACTGTGGCCCTAATTTCACGCATAGACTTCTTTACTAGGTACTGCTGATTACACTGCATAGGCCTTTGTGTTCCGTGGGTCTCCTCCACCCCAGTCACCACTGCCCTGGTGGAAGCTTTCATTTTTCTTATCTGGTCGCCAGGATCATCAGTCTGAGTAACCACCGATTCATTTTCCAAAGAGCTGTCACAGAAATCTTCTAAGAGGCGAATGTGAGCATAACACAACCGTGCTTAGAATTTTTAAATGGCTCCCCATAAAGTTCAAGCAACATTGCTGTGATTACAACTGCCCTCTATTTTTCCAGCAGCAAACTTAGGACTACATTTTCTAGCCATACTGAGTTTCTTGCACTGCCGTTAAACCATTATACGGGGAGATTTTCATAGTAGCTCTGCTGTGTCTGTAGGTGCGGCATCCTCAAAGTACCCTAGTGGCCTTGTCTTTGTCTGCCCTGTTGACTTTGGGCTTCCCCAAGTCCACCCAGTCAGAGAGCGTTTTCCTCCGGCTGTTCTCTGAGCTGTGATCCACTCTGGGTGTGGTGGGAAAATATGGGAGAGGAAAACATTCTTCGGACTCATTCTTGAACATCAGTCTGTTCGTGGACATGTGTTCCTGAAATGTGACCTTCAAAGAGCAGTTTTTTTTTTTAATTTAATGTTTTATTTTATATTGGAGCATAGTTGATTTACAATGTTAGTTAGTACATGTTGATTTACACGGTAAATGTTGATTTACAGTGTTAGTTTCAGGTGCAAAGTGTAGTTTTTAACTTCATCCCTCCTTCCCAAGGTCAGACAGGCAGGCTGGAGGGGCCTGGGGTCAGATAACTGACCTCCCCTTCCCCTAGGTACATCAGGCTCTGGGAAAGTCTTTTTCCATGCAGGTGTGCCTTAGTTTTGGTAATCTCCCTGAGCAGATATCACATGGCTACTTTCCCCTTCCTCCTGTCAGAGCTAAAAGAGGATTTTTTTCCTGGTTCTTCACTGTAAAAGCCTTTCTTCCATCAAAACCGGTGAAAGTATGTAGGAAATCTCCCAACAACTTCTTAAGAGATTCTCTTTCTCATCCTGGTCCAGACTCAGCTTTCAGCAGTTCATCAAAATTACCTATCAGGTTATGGCTCCAGCAGCTTCTGTCCAGGTAAGCTGCCCTCACCTGTCACTCCAGATTTCAGGGTGGTGGTTCACCCGGGACTTCAGTTCTCTAAGGGGTCCGTGTAAAGATGTCTATCTTCAGTTTGTTCAGCTCCTTCTTACTGTACGTATCAGAGTGATGATTCCAAGCTCTTTACCTGTCGGCCTATTTTATTAAATGTGACTATTTATTTATAAGGGTAGACATGATATTAATACGAAAAACTCAGGTTATATACCTACTTCTATTATTATTATTATTAATATAATATACCTACTTCTATATCGGGCTTATAAATTAAGTATTTATTTCTACCCACTTACCTGGTTTCCAAAACACTTTGAATTGTGACTGACCACGGGTGTCCCTCTCCATGAAAGTGTCTCAACTAAACAGTTATTGGGCACCTGTTATGGTTGTGGGTGTTTCACACGTTATTCCACTTAATTTAATCTTCACTCTCTGGAGATGGAAGTACTAACTCAGTTTGTAGAGGACACTGAGGCCGAGAGAAATTGATTATCCAAACTCACAGTTTAGAAAGAAGCAGAAGCTGTATTCCTACTTTACATTTCTGGCTTCAATTCCACGAAGATCTTCAAATTGAGGAAGCAATACTTAATCACTTGAAATAGCTATGAAAAATGCAAGACAGCATAAATTCAGGTGCGAGATCCTGTGGTAATTGTACTCCAATGATTTTTCCCTTTCTTTTCAGTCACACAGTAATAGAGGCAGGGATCAGATTCGTTTCTCTATTGTCTTAGATACCCCAGAAATAGCCTCCTCTCTGCATTTTAAGTTTCTTAAAGGCAAGCGATTGGAATGTATTTTTATATATAGTTATATATATATTTATAGTATATATATATTATATACATAATATATATTATATGTTTATACCACTGCTCCTGTTAAGATGTTGAAATGTTGCAGGCATTTTAAGCAATTTCCCTCATTCGCAAATGATGACTCAGGTAAGAGTTGACAACAATTTTATGAGACTGACAAAAAGAGTCACACTTAATTAAGGTAAATCATGGTTTTATTTATAAGACTTTTATTTTCAAAACAGCCAAAGTTTATATTGCTTCTCTCTAGAAACAGGATTGAAGAATAACTTTGCTCCTGGTAGACTTACCAGCACACAGTGTACTGTGGACAACAGAGGCAATTATATCATTACAAGTACTGAATTTGGGGATCTTTATTTATTAATTCCCTTAGATTCATAGTATGTTTTGTAATAACGATAAGTTGTTTCCTAAAGTGCCAATTATTTTTCTTCATGAACATAATTTACCAATTTAAGTATTTAGAGTATTTGTTTTCTTTATAGACCTTCTAAGGCATGTCTGTTTTTGACATTATGGAACATTCTAGAATAAGCCTGCCCTTGCCCTAGGTGAGTCAACCTATCAGGTTCATTGGTCTTGTATTATATTCTTAGTATTGGGTTATACTATATGTCTATGTCTTCCAATTTATGGTTAAGAAATAAAAATTTACAAAGTGAAAGTATATTGAAGTGAATTTAAATTTCACCATTTATTAGACCAATTGCTGACATTCACTGTGGGCAATTGGGCTTAAGTAGGTCTTTCAGATTATTCTGGGTTCATGTGTGAGGAGCAGATTTGAGATTCTGCATCCTAGAGGGTGTTATAAACATTAATTAACTCACATAACAACCCTGGGAAACATGGGTGCTATTATGTCTATTTTGTAGATAAAGAACTTGCAACTTGTAATCAAACTATGCTGAGCCAGACACAGAAGAGTTTCCCATAAACAGTGAGATAGAGTCACAGGTTTGTACTGACCAAAAAAAAAAAAAAAAGCAACCATGTTTGGCAATCATTTTTATTTGTAGTTTTTTTGATGCAGTAAATATTAATTTAGCTTGTACTATATGCAGGGCATTAAGCCCATCTGCATTCTGCCTTGTCTCTCATAAAATTTGTTCTAAGCACATTCTTTTCTAAGAATTACTTTCTTGTTCTAAGCACTTGCATTCACAGTTACTTGTCACCATAGATCAGTCTGTGTTCTTGCTTCTATCTTTTTGTTATGAATTTAAACACAGCTGGTATCAGTTTTACCAACTGCCCCCCACCTTTTCCTTGCACGTGATCTGTCTCCACACCCATTTGCTTATTTCTGCGAGAGTTCTGAAGGAGAGATACCTCTTCTTATCTTTAAAGTAATGCCATCCCTTCTTGCTTCCTGAAGTTTATTGTTCCTATACTATGCATTCTTTTTCCAATCCTTCTGTGTCAATCTTATGCATTCTTCCTTCTAACTCTTCTTTTTAAAAGTCTATTGATACTCTGCGTTTCACATTAATATCCTCTTTTCTCATGTCTTTAATAGTCAGACCCTTTAACTTGTGTTCTCATATCTGTTGTGGTCCTTCCCTTAGCACATGTTTCGTTCTGTAACAGCTTGCGAACTCTTCTGAATTTAGCACACCACTAGCTCAGATACCTCAGTGCTATAGGCTTAATATCTGTGCCCCTCCAAAATTCATAAGTTGAAATCTTAATGCCCAGTGTGATGGGTTAGGAGGTAGGGACTTAACCAATACTTCATTCCATATCTTATAGCTTTTTAATATTTTTATTCAATTTTTGAAACACCTTTTCCCTATTTAACATGGTTGGACAAGTGCGTTTCTGCAAATTCTAATCTTTTTAAGCTTCTAACCTCACATGGCTTTCTTGTCACCATAACTTCCTGAGATATGTATAAATAAATATATATATATATATTCTGTATACACACACGCACACCGCACACACACACACACATATATATATATATATATATATATATATTTTTTTTTTTTTTTTCTCTCTGATTGCTTCTTCTTTGTTGTATTTGCAACTCTTCTCTTCTGTTACATCACTAAATGCCTCGGAAGATAATCCAGCCCTCTGCTCTTATAGGCTGAACTTACACCATCTGTTCAATTACTTGCTGCCTTGTAAAGTGGAGCAGATAACTGCACACTGGACATGGCAGATAAGGAACGACGTCTATAACTAAAGTATTCAACACTCCCACGTTTCCATTTAAATAAATTCTATTTGCACATTGAGAACCCCTTCACCCATTCCTGTAAGGAGGGTCTGCCATCTGGTCTTGAGTCTCTGCCCAAGAAGACAGGTGCCGAAGAATTCCTGTGTTGTCAGGCTCTCCCACGTAACTTCAAGCTGGACCCTGTTGACCTGTTACTGCTTTCAGTTTGCTTGTAGGTAGCAGAGGTTTTTGTATCATATTTGGGAGTATGTGACCATTCACCTGTTTTATGATCACAGTAATAATCTGAGGAGGCCTAAGACACATCTTCCATGGATTTCCTATGAACCTATTTCCATATAGGAGCCTTTCTTCCCCCATCTCACCTAACTCTTACTCCAGCCCCTTCACGTCATGCTCTGCCTGCTCAGGGAATGGGGTCATCCATTTGAGGCAAGGAACTTTTGTATTCTCTTCATCTCCATCTATCTCTATCCTCTGTTCAGCCCAGGGGATCTTCCCTTAAACCACTACGGGAGGCTCAAATCCCCAGCTCTCACTCACAGATAATTCTTTCATGTACCAAAGCCTCTCCAACAACTAAGGGCTTAACTCTCTGGAGACCAAAGTCAAGACACTCCTTAATATTTGCTTTTCTTATCGCCACGATTGAACCCAAGGTAGAATAGTCCAGCTCCTAGAATGGGGATCATGTTGGCGTGGCATAGGTCATCAGGAGAAATATAACAAACTTCCAGTTGCAAACCAAATAAATGAGACCTAGTAGCATTTTGGATCATTTTGTACTTTCACATGGTCACAGTTTTGACAGAGGTAGAGCAGAACCACAGCTCTGCCCGGTAGGTCTGTCATCATCAGAGGAGAGACGAATCAGAGTCCCATTATAGCCTCCCAATACTAACTCTTTTGGGCTCTGTAAGCAATTTCCAGAATTTTTGGTGGGGTCAGAATAAACCTCCTTTTCATGCCCAGGTCAACCTTCTGTGCTTCTGGCAGGTAAAAGGGCTTCATTACCTATGCTTCTGCACTGATCCAGAGCTGAGATGTCCCCCGGCCCCAAGCACATGGCATTGGTCAGAAGTACCTCAATGTGGTGGTTAAGACTGAAGGCTCTGCCATTGTCCCAGTCCCAATCCTGACAACCCAGATGTGTGAGCTAGAGTGAGTTACTTCACATTTCTCTGTTTCTCTTTTTACCGAGGGATATTTATCATCCTTGAAATATGCAGTTGGAAGAATTCACTGAGTGAAATACTTGATGCAGAGGCTGGCACCAGTAAACACTCAATAAATGTTAGTCATTAATATCATGGCGACACTGGGTCTTAATAGAGTATTTGTCATGTGTTGGAAAATCATTGACGTTTCATCAGTTCAGTAATTTAGATGGCAAAGCTAAGGCTCAGTTGAAAACTCTTGTTTTAGTAAATCGAGTTCTGCGCCTTTTTAAAAACTTTCTTTTTGTGACAGTGATACTTTTAATATTTTTTATCAGCAATGGAATGGTTCATCTCAGTTTGGGGATTGATTCCGTGTCTATTACTTTACAACAAACTACAAAAGTTAGTTGCTTGTGAAAGGACTTTTTTCTCCTGATTTTGTTGGCTGGCTGGGTGGTTCTCTTGTCAGTCATGCCAGGACTCAACAGGTGTGGTTATGTTCATTTGGTGGGTTTTCTCAAAGATGCGCTCAGCTGGGACTCTGTGATGACTGGATGTCTTTCTCTATGGACTGTAGTCCTTTCTTTCTACATGATTCCTGACCCTCACGGAGGATATCCTGGGCTTCTTACCTGGCAGATGGGTTCTAAGAGGACATGTTCCAGGGAGTGAATGCTCATCAAGCCTCTGCTCCCATCATGCTTGCTAATGGTCCGTTATCTAAAGAAAATCATGTGAGCATGCTAGATAAACATGGGGGATCAGGAGGAACAAGAGCTATGAAACAAGAAGGTGTGATTCATTAGCAGATTTAGCAGATATCAATGTACGTTGGAACATGGTGGTTTATACAGTATGCATTTAGAATTCAGTTAAGCTAGGAATGACATTTCCTGGAATCACCTTCCCTGCATGGTTTCAGGTAAAAATCGGTCAGCAAAGGAGTGACATCAAATTGGAAGGTGGCAGTCAAGTAATCGTCAATACCTCTGTAAAGTATTGATGTAGTCAGATGTAGTGTCAGGGAATTCAGAAATGCTGATGAGCTCCAGCTGCAGCCTGCTATTCGCTGGTCCATGTCCCGCTCTTCTTCCTGTCTAGCAACCCTGTTAAACAATATTTGTTCCAACTCCGTGATCAGATGCTTGGCTCTAGAGGCAGAGTCTTGATACACAGAAGACCTAGCATCTCAGGCATGCCCCTAAGTTTCCCATCGTGGCCCCAGTTTGATGCCTGACTGGATTCTTTGAAGACTGCAGAGGACTTTTGCTCTGATCTTACCTGCGCTCCATGTCCTGACTGTCCCAGGTCTCCCCATGATTGCGTACAGTCTAGTTCCTATTATACTTTTCCCGTAACACTTGTCAGGGCTCTGATGCCCTTAGCGACCCCTAACTGATGCAGTGATGAACTCAATACTCATTCTGTTGGGTTCCCATATTTCCTGCATAAGCCATAAGGAAGGAGAAGCGATTGGGTTATAGATGCAGAAGTTCAATATCTAAAGGAAACTTTGTCCCAAAAACTAAATAGAAAAATATCAATACAAGCTTGCTATTATATTCAACCAAATACTCCATATTTCCAATCTTTTAAGTCTCTTTAGAACAATATGTCTTCAAGTCTCATTTTATGATTTCTAAATATGCTGGAGTTATATGTTACATAATGCCTTTTGTGGTATAGTGTAATAAAGTGTATGGAATCTTTTTGTATGTATGCAAACAAAAGTGAATCTCTTTAAGTCTTTATACAATTCTCTTGATTTTATTTTTCTTCCGATTTTATTAGTTTTGTAGGTACTACCCAATACTTTCTTAGTACTGTGCATTTCTTCTTTGTTCTGTTGAATATTATTTACCTAAAAACAGCAACAAAAGTTTCCCCACAGTTACCAAACCAGCTGGTGCTTTAGAAAAATAGATTTGGAAAAATGTGGCAAAAGAAAAAAGCCTATCTTGAATTTTATTAGCCTTGATTTGAATTTCTCTCTGCCATGAATACCTTTATTAATACCTATACAAAATGATGAAGGTTATTTCTATACCTTATAGTTTTCTATTGGTAAAACGTGTATATAATATTTATTGTATAGGTATTTTTTCTAGTTAGAGAAATAATGTACTCTCATCACAAAATGGTAAAATATTATAGAAATTACCAAAGTATACGACATAAACTTAACCAGTAGAAATAATGACTATTAAATATTTAGTCTTCCAGATATTTTTCTTCACATATTATATCTATAAACATGCACAGGCACACACATACACACACACACAATTGGGTTGTACTGCTTGGCAAGTTGTTTTTATCATTTAACAACTTATGAATTTGTGTGTGTGTGTTTGTATTGAATTTTATTAAAACATTTTAATGCAATATTTTTAGTGAGAGCATCATCTTGACAACCAATTTGATTAAGAAGAATACTCTGCTTTTTTAACCAATTAATACCAATTAATATTACAGAGATCACCCTAAAAATCAAACTTTTAAGAAGCCTTTTCAGAAATTCCCTGGTGACTCAGTGGTTAAGAATCCGCCTGCCAATGCAGGGAACACGGGTTCGAGCCCTGGTCTGGGAAGATCCCACATGCCATGGAGCAACAAAGCCTGTGCACCACAACTACTGAGCCTGTGCTCTAGAGCCCGTGAGCCACAACTACTGAGTCCACGTGCCACAACAACTGAAGCCCACATGCCTAGAGCCGGTGCTCCGCAACAAGAGAAGCCACTGCAATGAGAAGCCTGTGCACCGCAACAAAGAGTAACCCCTGCTCGCCGCAACTAAAGAAAGCCCACGCGCAGCAACGAAGACCCAACGCAGCCAAAAAAATAATAATAATAATAATAAATAAATAGAGAAAAGAAAAAAGAAGCCTTCTCACATGAGCCACACTTTTTTACTCATAATACAATTATTAAACCATTTAGTGTGCCAATATGCCAATGTCTTGTTCTTAATGTATATTTCTGGATTTTATTTTATTTTTTTTGCCTTAAAAACCTATTGCTAATAAAGGACCATGGTGCAGACCTGTATTTAAAGATGTTTTAATGAATGCTTTTCTGATAGTGAAGATAATCATAATAGTCATAGTGTGTGTATGGCTTCTCAAAGTCACAAGCATTAACTGCAATACAGTGCTATGGGAAAAACAATACTGAATTCAGAAAAACTATGTACTTTGATTCTATAATAACTAATTTATTACTTAAGCTCTCTCAGTCTCTTTTATTTCACTATTAAAAAGGGGGAAATGATATGGAACTTACCTGTTACGTGTTACCATGAATATCACAATATTCAAGTGAATATCATGTGAATATCACAGTGAGGCAGCAGTGCCCAGAAAAAGTCAGCCATTGAATAAGCCTTAAAACATGACTTTGGGTATCAAACGGCATAGGTTCAAGTTCCAGCCCTACTACCCATTAACTGGATGACTTTCGTCAAATTAGTGAGCCTTTTGGTACCTTGGTTTTCTCATTTATGAAATGAGTATGATCATGGTGATCAAAATAGTATTTGTTTTAAGATTACTATGAAGATGAATTGAGTTATTAATTGGAAATTAGTCGGTAACATTGACTAGCAAATCAAAACAGTAGGAAGTACTAAGTTTTTAAATGAAATACAAGGAGAAGAATTGTTTTCATATTTCAGGAATTAAATGCAGAACTAATCATTCCCATGTTTGTTCTTCCCAAAAGTTATACAGAAAAAAAGAAAAAAGAAAAGAAAAAGAAATGCAATGTTCCATTTGGTGGAAGGAAGCTATGTCCCTGGCCCCGCCTTAGTAATTGAAATTTGTCTTTAGAATAGCAAAAGAAAATAGTAAACAACCAGAAACTTTCACTGCAAAGACCAGTAGTGGTATCCCTTAATGCTTCTCTTTAAAAAGTACATGGGGCTTCCTTGGTGGCACAGTGGTTGAGAATCTGCCTGCCAATGCAGGGGACACGGGTTCGAGCCCTGGTCTGGGAAGATCCCACATGCCACGGAGCAACTAGGCCCGTGAGCCACAACTACTGAGCCTGCGCATCTGGAGCCTGTGCTCCGCAACAAGAGAGGCCGCGACAGTGAGAGGCCCGCGCACCGCGATGAAGAGTGGCCCCCGCTCGCCGCAACTAGAGAAAGCCCTCGCACAGAAACGAAGACCCAACACAGCCAAATAAATAAATAAATAAAATTTATTAAAAAAAAAAAAAGTACATGGAGTGTGTTTTTCCCCTCTTTCATATTTAATACATTTTAATGTAAATATGCCTGTATAAACTCTTACAATTTGAAGACAGTTATAAATTAATATTCTACAGAATACCTAATAATTCTATCAAGAACCATTGGAAAATATACAGGAATGTAGTCATTTTTGATGATCATAATTCCAGGAAAGGAAAGAATATGAAGCACATAAATGTAGAATCCACTTATTTGCCATCCCATCATCATTCATTTCATAGTAAAGCTATCTAAATGAATCTTATTTTCTAATTAAGAATATCTTTTATGGCCAGTAAATTACTTTCATGATTTGCCCTATAGCTCTGCCGAATGCTGCCATCGCACTCTGTCTCGGATATAATAGAAGAAATTTCTATGTTCATAAAATGAATGTTTTCTGTCCAGAATTGCTTTTGATTAGTATGAGCTACGTTACTGACACTGCCTTTTTCTGGGAAAGAGCCCTGAGTGTATTTTATCAAAGTGCAGTAATTTTACTGGAAATAAGAGAGCAATGGCATTTGTTAGCTTTGATTCTAATGGCTGAAAAGCTACAGCAAAGTAGGACTTTGTGCTACCTTTGCATAAAATAATGACTGTCCGTTGTGAGCCAGCTTTCATGAACTTAATTTGTGTAAGGATGATAATATTGGGCGTGTACTTAGTGTTTTTACTTTCAGAAGTTCCACTTTTCATTTCTCAACGTGTCTGTCAATGTCGCCAGTAGAATCAGTGAAAATGACCTTGGCCTTCAGCATGAGCAGTCTAAATTGGAAGAAGCATATTTAGAGGGCTGAGACCCAGTCATAAACTCAATGACAGGCAGCTGGATAATAAAACAGAGGCAACTGTCAGCCCAGCTGTGCAGCACAGTTGGGGAGAAGGAAGAGAGCTTCAAGACCCCTTTGCCTTATATTAGCACACCCGGAGAGCTGCTTCCACTGGGGCCTGTGAATTTTACTTCTCTTCTAAACTACCCAAGGATACCTGCTCAGCCTAAATTGTGCGATTTTTAAAAAAATTCTGCATTATCTATATAAGACTTTTAAAAAAATCTAGACTGGTCAAAACAAAGCAAAACTGCCTTTGTCTGAATTATCCAGAATTATCTTGGAGAAATCAGCAGACAGCTGTGAATTGTTTCACTTGATCTCATATGAAGTTAGAGAGCATGATGCCATTTTAAAATTTTGTACTTAGAGAGGGGTTGGTAGGTGGGGAGAAAATGCACAGTGGCATTAGGGAAGGTGGAAAGAATATGCAGTTGTCTGGAATTTGATTGCCTGGAGGGCTTTTCTGCCCGCACCCCATCATCCCCCAGGGTTGGCAAGGTGAGATCGTGGCTTGCAGACTAGCTTGTAAAGAGACAGGAAGATGGAAGGAGGTTTCTCGGTAGATGCCACAGAAGACCTGGGGCTGGTCTCAGGTGGATCCCAATCTTTGAAAGAACAGCTTTTCATTTCAGATTACTTTCTTGCTCAGATATAAATTTCAATATTTGGATTTTTTATCAAGATAATAAGTAGGATCTTTTCACTGAATCATCTTAAAGCTCTCAAAGAGTAAAGCAATACAAACCCAAATTACATGCCATCATGTGATTTTAGAAAATTTCAATTACCAAATGCCCCAGTCTGTTTTCCAGGATTACCTTCATTTATTACCAGGATTACCTTCATTTATTCCCAGGATTATCTCAGAACCTACAGTTATTTTACATGTGCTTTCACTGAAATAAATAGATTTGTAGAAATATTTCCGATGGATTCAGTATCTGAGAAAGGAAGCCTTCAATGATACATTTTTATTTTGTCAGAAGTTGCCATCTGATTATTCTTTTGTAGCAAACTCTTAAAGGGAGGTGAAGTCTACTGGTAAGAACTATCACTCTGTAATCCAGAATGTTTTCCTTTGAAATGGAAAAACCTAAATGAATGGAGAGCCATGGTCAGCACCTAGAAACATTGATAGAATATACCCCTGCCTCCATGTTTTTAAGTCTTAAAAGCCAAACTCAGGACTAAAATTAGACCAAATTCATTAAACAGTTCTTAGTCCCCTGTGAATGCTGACATCTGGCTTGGAGCCACCTAAATCTCAGCCTGAGAGGTTCCACTATTTGACGGATGTACAGTGAGCAAATCTAAATTAACAGGGCTCATAGGCGGTGTCAAAGTGGAAAACCCTAAAGGGCATTGAGCTCCTTCTATGGGGAGAGGGCGAGAATGGTGACAAGTTTCCTGATTATAAATTCCTGCCATATCTTAAACAAGCCAAACTACCCTGCTCTTTAAGTCATCACTTTTCTTTTTGGTCTTTCCTGAATTGAGTAAAAATAAGTTTGGACATCATCTCAAATATTCCAAAACATGGCTACATTAATTATTTGTATAGCATGGTGTCTTTTTTATAATTTTATATCTGAATGAAACAATCTATCTTCTATTTAAAATAATAGTAGTAACTGCCATTTATTTAGTGCCGACTTTGAACCATGGCCCTTGCATTCATGACCTTTAATCAAGTCATGGATTATCTGAGATAGGTATTATCCCTCTTTTATAGATGGGAACACTGAGGTCTGGAGACCGTAAGTAACTTGGCCAATGGTAGAAATGCATAAAGAAGGACTTGAATTCAGCCCTTTAGACCTTGATGCCCTTAATAATGCAGCACCCTTCTTTTCTCAGTGTTCATAGTGACACAATTTTAGTTAATGCAGCATTTCTCAAAGATCCATTGCACATGTATTCAAATATTAAAAAGCAGAATCCTAAATATCTTTAAATGGGTCTTTTAAGGAGATATTGGTTTTTCCTGTGGAATCTCTACAGATTCAACACTACTGGATACGTAATTGTGAGTGTTCTATAAACTGTCACCAGGTAATGAGAGTAGTCAAAATGTATTGTGCCCCTACTATGTGAAAGAATTATAATAGGCTGTCTTCAAGAATTTACTTGTTTAATTAGCATGAAGATTCTGCTAGTTAGGTGATTATTTTATCTCTAACAGACCAATGTTTTCTTACAAAAACAGAGAGGTAAAACGATGTGTTTAAAGTTACTTAGCTAGCTAGTGGAAGACCTAGGATCAAACTTGTCATTTTGACTCAGTCTAAAATCTTAGCCACTATGCCAAACTGTCTCTTTACATAATGTTTTCCTTAGTGTAGTTAACCTGATTAAAGAAAATTTAATAGCATATTTTCACATACTAAACAATAAAAAGCAATATTACTTTGAAACTCAAAGATAGAGATATTTATTAAAACCACTTAGTTCTAAGATGTAATTAGAAAACTCATTGACTTACAGTTAGTTGTGTTTTATGCTTTGTAAATAGAGAGTCGTGAATCAATTACTGGGCAATGGGAAGCTACCATTATTTTGTCACCATTATTTTTGTTCATATTTTTTTAAGTGGGCAGGTAACCATTTTTATAGTGAGGTTCTCTCCATTAAGCAAGTTTAAGTAAATATTAATGAGAGCAAACCATGAAGAAGATAAGATATTTAGAATTTAATTGCAGTAATCCTGGAGAGATGACCAGATACTGAAAGTTAAGTTGAAGAGAAAAGATGGCCATGAGAGCAATTGGGAGCTGGTTGGGATGGAGAGGGCATCTGTGGAGGGTTTGATATTTATTGCCTGGTTGGATGAAGAAGTCCTTCATCCAGGTAGGAAGGTTTGGGGCTTGGAAATAATAATGTCTGATTGGGACCTTTTGAGTTTTAAGTGCTATGTGTCCAGTAGGTTCTGGTGAAAATGTGTCTTTTGGCTACAGACTTTTTTTAGGCACGACGTCTTACTTAGGTTTAGTAAGAAATACAACCATGGGTGACAAATAGCAAGAACTCAATAATACCAGGCAGAGAGTGGAACAAAGGAGGGTAGCCTCAGGACAATGAGATTACGGGTCACTTGTTCAGGGGCAAGATCCAGAGCACAATGACAATCGTGGTGGTGGGGTGAAGACAAGAGGTAGGGTGTCAGCCTCTATGTGAGCAAAATCACTTAGGAAAAAGATCGGCTGGAAGGAACTATCAGCGGGACGACTGCCAACTTTAAGGAGGGGACATAAAAAGAGTGAGAAGAAAAAAGACTAGATATTGTTCAGGGGATCAAGGGAAGACTCTTGTGATGTGATGATGGGAGAAACACTAAAATATAAGTGAAGGACGAATAGTATCCTGTAGGACAGAGAGGGCTCGCCAGTTTCTATGGATTGGGGAGCACATCAAACATGACTTTGGAGAGTGAATGACAGTGTAGAGACAGAAGCCAAGTGTGTCTTACAGGAGACCAGCTATGAGGGAGAAAAGCACTCACAACCCCCCCAAAATGTTGGCAAAGATGTGTATGATATTATAAAGCAAATGATCTGGACACAAAATTTGACACACAGGATACAAACTTTGAAAATACACACACATTATATTTCAAGCATAAATAACTCTAAGGAAATCTATAATGTGAAGAGGGGGGGTCACCTCTGGACAACGAGGTTATGGGTCCCTCATTGCTGGTTTGAAAAGGAATTTTCTGTAATTTACTGGTACTCTATGAGCTGGCACAGATTCTGTATTCATACAGAAAGCGAGGGAAAAAAAGAAATATTTGGCCCTGCATCCCTTAACTACCAAATCCCAAGGACCTTTCGCTCCCTAAATGATCCTGTTGTCATTCATGAAGGTGCCCTAGGAGGCATTCCCCCAAAACAGTGGCTTCTGAGAGGTAACAACCACAGACGTGGCCTACAGCACTTTGGTGGAAGGCTGTACTTTCTGTTAAAGTTCTATTAAGCCCATGGGGTAAAGCCCCTGACCTATGGTGTCAACGTAGCACCTTGGCCACAGTTACTAATGAAAGGGCCATCTACACCTGTGCTTGAGGTAGAAAGCATAATATGCCATGCATCATTTATTAAAGTTCACATGTCAAAACAAGCAGTATTATAGCTCTCGGTATCATCTTTCAGCTGTGACCAGAAAGACAAAAGCAGAATTATGAGGCTGGAATAGACCTTGCAAGATTATTTAGTCCATTGCTTGATCTTAAGGAGAACCATAGAAGTATTGTATACACTAGTCAACCCGTCAACCAAGATTTATTGTATATTCACAGGTGCAGAGCCTCGTATAGTACCTGACTCTCCATACTATCAGAGTTCTGTTTTCCCAAGGACTTGAGTCATTTTCAAGAGGAGCCAACAAAGGTTCAGAAGCAACACTCTGTTTATTTTAGTATAAAAAATAGCATCCTTACCATTCATTGTGTGCAGTGGCAGGAATAAATGGTGAATCAAGCACAGCCCGGTCTTCAGGAAGTTCACAACCGCTAGCAACCCAATTCCCCTCACCCCACTTCATACATATCCTTATCAGCACCATCACACCACACCAGCCGCAACCGCTGCCCAGTCTCTGTGAAGGTTCTTAAGCATCTGAAACTTATCATATGTTCCTTGGAAAGTTAGCAAGTTTTGTGGCCACTGATATGTATGCAGGCACCCACATTACATTTGGCAACAGCTTATAAAAGTTTGATAGGAGATTGAATATGTTGTTTTTATTCCAAAACACCCAAATATGTCTTTGTGGGAAAGCAAAATGCAAAATGATGAATGCAGTTAATTCAAACTATACTCTACGTCCAAAGGGGCGGGGGGGGGGTCCCGAGCGCTGTGATTCTCGGACGTGTTCCCCGCATCTCCAGGTCTCACTCAGCCTCAGAACCTCAACTGCTGGGGAGTCTTGGTCCCAGCACCTCTGCAACCAGGATCTAGCCAGCTGCTGTGTTTAAAATGTTCTGTGCTCCAGGGTTTCTGGTTCAGAGATCATTTGGAATGCATGTCCTTCCTCTTTACAACTGTAGAAGAGAAAAGCTAAAGAATTCAGCTTTGCAAATAGGTTTCTAGATGGTGTATTTATTGTACGGTTGGCTAAGCATAGATTAAAGGTGCCGGTCACACCAGGGTTGAGCACAAGTGAAATGTGCAAGTGGTTTATGGAGTAATCTGACCTGAACTCCAAACTTTGCAAATATGAAGCATGACCTTCCGACGTGTCCTACAGGCATCACATCATGTATGAGTATTATATCAACATGCAATACTGGTGACATATTAATGAGCCAGAATATAGAATCACAGGTCAAAAAGAGAGTTCACATTAGCCATAGAGGTTTGATCTACTTAGGAAAAGAGTGTGTGAGGGTCAGATTTACCAGGCAGTGAACACCTTTATGAGAGCATCCCGGGTCTCATGCTGTCGTGTGTTAAACTTCACACTCTTGACAGTTTATCTTCTGAATAGATGTAATGGATTATGAGCTAGTGGGGTAATAGCTCCCCCTTACACATTGCCTTTCTGAGGTGGTTTATACAGATATGAAGTAGAGGCAGTGTGGTTCCACCCAGATGCCCACTTCAGGACTAACACGCTCCTTTCCCTCGTGCCGTGGATGCTGGATGAAGAGGGGTTAGGGGTGGATGCCCTGGGAATTGCCCTCAGCTGCGGGCAACTGCCTTACCCAAGGTTACGTCTTTTCCAAGGGGGCAGCCCATGGCCAGGACTGGTGGATATGAGCATTTAAGTTTCCAGCCTCTTAACTCAAGTTTGGGATACTTCTTAAAGGTCATCTCAGTTCCAAAGTTTCTCGTGGCCTCAGTTGCAACCACATTGCATGTCAACTGCACCCTTTGTCCATCCCAGCCTTCTTCACTTTCTTATAAATGTATCTTCTGAGTGCACTGCAGCCCAATTGACCTTCTGCTTTCAACTCCTCTTAGAGCCTGTATCCGCAGAAATTTGCTAAGCTGCAATTTCCTTCATCCTGTGAAGAAATTCTAGCCAGTTCCATGCCAATAGTTTTCATCTGACTTAAAAAAAAAACCCAGAATGCATTAATAAAGTGATTTCAATGCATTGGGCTCCTGTGAACTCAAATTCAAGCCATTTCTTTCTTCAAATGCAGCATTTCGTGCAGTCCTCTTCGTTGGTCTAAGCCATCACTGCTATTGAAGCTGTATTGTTGTCTGGCAATAGGTTTTAATCAGGACTTGTTAAATATTTGTTTGTCTATAATGTTATATTGAATAAATTGTACCTTATCACTGTGGCTCATGGCAAAATAGAACAATTAAGCTGCCCAGTGGCAGGCTGACATTTATCAGACTATTTTCACTGCAAGTTTAAATGACAACTATGGCGTAATCCAATTTCTGTTCTCAGCGGCTTAGGGAAGCATCAAGGTGCCTGCAGTGTTTGTGAATGGGCTGCCAGTGTGGTGCACTGATTCTAAAATATATTCATCCCAGATATCAATTTTGTACATTTTTTCCCAGATCAAATCAAGCTATTAAGGAATGCACTTTCCCTGGAATTAGCCCTAGGAGTCATTTCTGTTGTAGCCGCCTCTAATATCACTTGCGGAGAAACGAGTTGACTACATGATCATTGTTTAAAAATTCTGGTTCTACTTGGGCACGTGTGTGTCATCTGTATTACAAAACTCACTGCAGCATCCTGTTGGAAGAACTAAGGTATAGAGATGATGAAAGTGGAAACAAAGAAAACAACCATCCCAAGATACCCATCATGCAGACTGGAAATATTAAAAGGACTTCTCTGTTTCACCTTGACCCCTCTGCAACCTCAAATTAGCAGAACCCCCTGAATGTGCCTTTAAACACTGTATTAGGAGTTTAGGATTAACAGATACACCCTATTATATATAAAATAGATAACCAAGATAACCAAAAAAGACCTACTGTATAGCACCGGGAACTATAATATTTTGTAATAAGCTATAAGGGAAAAGAATCTGAAAAAGAACATATATATCTGAATCACTGTGCTATAAACTTGAAACTAACACAACATTGTAAATCAACTATACTTCAGTTAAAAAGTTATGGATATTTTAAAAAAAGAAAATTGATACAGAAACTATATAGAGAAAGCATGCTGCAAATGTCTGGCCCTTTCACACTCCCCTTAAGTTACAGATAAAATTAAATTAGAAGATCTGGTATCATTTCTGTTTAAAATTCTAATATTAATCCAGTAATTGAGATTTTGAGACTGGTTTCTAGACTGTGTTTCTGAGTGAGGACAGGCAAGTCATTCTACTTCATCCTAGGATGAATTTGTCCCATTTTTTAGATTGAGATATTAATGTAAAAAATATATATATATATTGTACCTCCTTTACCTAATGATCATATGGAAACAGAAACTCTAGTAAATGCAAAGCTAGATTTAAAAGTATTAGTTAGAAATGAAGCTGTTGTTATAAAATAACATGAGCTTTTCATATTAATATCATGTTTTTCCATATAAGTAAATAGTCATATTTAATGTTATAGAAGTAAATAGTTCAGGTTTAATAAAATTCCTTAGCTTGCAGGGGGCGGGGTAGGGTGAAGTGGTGAATGCGCTCAGGCCCATTCCCCTGAACAGGGCACTCAGACATGGGTATTCATCATTCCAGCCATGTGTGGAACGGGGCTATCTCTGTACCCTTGCAGTTCCCAGGGAATCAAAACTTGGGTCCTTTATCTTCTGGGATTTCCACAAAAGTTATCTGAAGTTTCCATCTTTTTATTATACCTTCCCCAAGGTTTTCACCCTGCTAGAGGCCAAGGAAAAATGCCCCTTCCTCTGTGTTGTCTATCAACTTCTCACCCTCTGGCTCTTCTCTGGTGATTATGACTCCTTTGCTCACCAAACAAGGATGATCGTCTCATTTTTAGCGGGATTGTGATGGGTGGTGGTGGGGAGAGTCTGTTGGGTGGAGGTGAAACTAAACCTGGCCTCTCATATAACTTCTTTCCAATCTCTGTTTATAGATACAGTCTATGCCCCGTTTCATCATGTGTTCATTGATAATTTTTGAAGCATATATCTTCTGAAAGTAAAAGATAGTTTCTCTTAAGTGCATGTCTCTAGAATTTGAAATGCTTGTCTCAAAGAAAAAAAAAAGATATTTATTCTGTAACTCAGATGCCTTCTTTATTCTAGGTTATATATGCACTCCTCCTAAAGGAAAGAACAGTGGGGAGTTATGGGTAATACGAGAAATGTGGTTAAAAAAGAATCTATCTAAAATATTGCCCTACCATATCCATTTAACCTACCTCAATCCCCATTAAAAACATTTTGCATCCAATCCTATGTATAGACCCAAAGGAATTTCAATCAGGTACTCAAACAAATACATGTACACAAAAGTTCATAGCGTCACTGTTTACAACAGCCAACACATGGAAACAACCCAAATGCCATCAACAGATGAATGGATAAACAAACTGTTGTATATTCATACAATGGAATATAATTCAGCCATAAGAAGGAATGAAGTACTGACACATGCTATAACTTGGCTGAACTTTGATAACACTGTTAACTGAGAGAAGACAGTCACAAAAGGACAGATATTGTATGATTCCATTTATATGAAATACCCAGAATAAGCAAGCCCATATAGACAGAGAGCAGACTGGGGCTTGTCAGAGGCTGTGGGTAGAGTGAATGAAGAGTGACTGTTGAATAGATATGAGGTTTCTATTTGGAGTGATGAAAATAATCCTGGAACTAGAAGAGGTAATGATTGCAAACTATTGTGAAGGTGCTTAATGCCACTGAATAAATTGTACACTCTAGAATGGCTAAATGGTAAACTTGGTGTTATCTGTAGTTTACCACAATAAAAGATAATTACAAAAGTAAGATATACTTTTTAGTAAACAATTTTAAGCGAGTCTTAAATGCGTTCTTTGAAGTGGGAGGGTAATACCTCCTCTCCCAGAATCTTACTTTACAGAGGCTACTGTTGTTCCCATTTCCATTTTTGCCAAATATTTAAAATAAAAGTACAGCAAAATATTAAGTAAAATAATTTGTTATTAGGATATGTATATAATGTAGAATGAGAGAGTTTACAAAATTAATGACGATGAGGATGGATGAGTTCTGAGTTTTATTACGTGACAGGCACTGTTCTAAGACTTTTTCCTATTTTAACGCATCTCATCCTCTCTAAAATGTGATCAGATTGGTACTGGAATCCTTCCCATTTTACAGAAATGGAAATTGCAGCCAGTTATTGGTTCAATGTCACATTGACAGCATAAGGAACCAAGAGATGTGAATTCAGAAGTTCCAACCAGAGAGTCTGAGCTTTGGACCGACTGCATCTCAGATGCATGTGAATATTGTAGAATGCTGAGTTCAGGCCCTTTCTTTTCCTCTTTTGTAACGAGGGCTCTAGGGGATGACCCTTACTTACACAGTAAGTATAATAAGAAGCTATTTCTACCTCTGGGCAGAAACTGGATCTGAGCTGTTGTGGGATACCTAGGCCAAAACACCTGGAGGAGATTGGCCAGAGGAGGGTGCATGGGCATAAAGATACAGGGGAAGCAAGGGCGGTAAATAGACTTTCTGTTGGAGCTTCTGGCACATTCTTGGAAAGAGACAGTAGATGATTCCTTGTATATCTCCAGACACCCACACTCACCATCCTTGCTAGGATCAGCCACTTTGCTCTTTTATCCCTGAAATGGGAAATTCAGAAGAAGAAGAAAACCTTGAAGATACTTTCTTTCATCAACAACTTGTAACAAGTCATATTAAAATGTTTCCTACCATCTTCTCTCTTCCCTCCCAATATGTTTCCTTATTTTTTTTCCATCTAAAACATGTTAAGTTTAGAGGATTTAAGGGCAGTGCATAAAATAATTATTCCATTACTTTTAATAATAAAACACTTTTAGGGTTCTCACAAGGAAGGAGACATGGGCATTCCTTCCATTCAAATAGCCACTCTGTGACTTTTCTCTCTTAGTAAATAAATTATGTTCATGATGAACACCTCAGAGGTCACAAAGTTAAGAGAGCTCCTATTCCCTACAGAGTGTAAATCATTGAGGCTTTTGGTCACATGTATCACTTGTAAAAAGAATTTTACTGGCCAGAAATACGTTTACAAAGTATATAAGTGCTGTCTGAGTGTAACTTTCATTTACATGACAATCATCCTTTCCACTGCGTTCTTACAACTTTCCTGTCTACTGTTTATTGGTTCATTATTTGTAAAATAGTAAAACATCATCTGAAAAAGAAAAAAGCGTGTTGTGTCTTTAATTTCAAGACTGCCTCAGGGCCCTATGGGGTATATTAAATCTGTCTCTTTGCCGTATATCTCGCTGTCCATTTTACTTGAAACCAGGTGTTTTGTATATTGAACTTTTTAACACCGCAGGGAGGTAAGTATTCACAGCTGGAGTTTTATGCTTCACACATTTTCATGTTTGAGAACAAGGGGCAGCCCCTAGGAGAAACTCCTCCAGCATGACGAGGGGCCGAACAAAGCACTTCTGTGTCTGGTGGCAGGACGCAGAGATGCTGAAGTCACAGATATGGGACCCGCATGCAAAGTAGATGCCAGTGACACCAAGACAAAACGTTGCAAGGGGTCCAAGTGCACAGGTTCTCAGATCAATCACGAGCGACAAGGTTGTCCCCGCACAGACGGGCTGTGAAGCGGCAGCAAAGCCAGGAAAGAGAGGGGAGAAGCTTTTGTCTGCCTGGCTTTTGTCTTCATACCCAGCCCCGGGGGCCAGCTTGCATCCCCTGTGAAAGGCCGGGTTAATCTATTTCCAGTGAACATTGTTCGGCTCTATGTATTTAGCTCGCAATCATTAAAGAAAAATAACTAGGTTGGCATGACCGAAAAAGCATTGATTTTCCTGTGGGGTGTGTTCGTAGGAGTTGAATTTTTTACGTATGTCATTGTCTGCCCAACAGAGAAAGGTGACCGACCTCCCAAAACAAACTCACAGAGGCTCGGTGCTTCTCATGCTCAACAATGAGCTGTGTATATCCAGACAGAAGATGGTTTATGAAAATTAAAGACGCGATGTTTCAAATTCATTCTCTTCTGGATTCAGTTTACCCTCTGAAATCTTCTTAAAAAATTCAAGAACCAAAACAGCATTTTCCCACACTTTGGTTAGCCTTCCTAGAGGAATTTGTCATGGTATCGCAGGGGGATTTTTGTTCTTTGTGACAGTGGGAAGAGATGCAGGGGAGAGTTACCAGGGAAGGGCAGGGTTAGGGAAAATGTCTTTAGCATTTCT
Source organism: Balaenoptera acutorostrata (assembly GCF_949987535.1). Taxonomy (NCBI): domain Eukaryota; kingdom Metazoa; phylum Chordata; class Mammalia; order Artiodactyla; family Balaenopteridae; genus Balaenoptera; species Balaenoptera acutorostrata. The sequence goes on from NC_080081.1 coordinate 6,413,551, forward strand.
TAGTACGCGGCTTTGATGTCAGGAAAGTTTCATTTTGGCTCAGCAGGTTATAGATAGACCTCTCTTCTATGCCAATAAGGCTATCCTACTGCATTTAGTCAAATGCTGATTAAGATTTTCATCATTTAAGGGCAGGCCCCTTTAGTGGTCATCACCTTTGCCTCAAGCTAAATGAAGTCCCCCTCCTTGCGTGTATAATGTTGCTCTAAGACCGCAAAGATTCACTCTCCTGAAGATCGAGGTCGGTGTGGTGATGCATGCAGTGTCTGAGTGTTCAATTCTGTGCAGCTCCAACAGTTGGCGCCATGAGTTTTCATGCCAAGAAAGAACATGAATAAAAACCCTTAAAAGTTTTGAAAAGTGACGCCAGGAATACCGAGTAAAGAGAGATTTGGGCTGCACAGTCCCGTTGCATAAGAAATAGCAGTCACTGGAGGAAGGAAAAAACTACAAGGAAGTTTGGTGTTTTTAAACTCCTTTTGGCCAGTGATTTTTGAAGTGGTTCAAAATATTTTTCTTTGCTCTTAGACCGAGATCCATCGTGTTGTGCTAATAATTCCCTAAATACACTGTTTTCTTTCGGGTGTGAGTGGTGTAAGTTGCTTCAGTGGGTCACACCTTCACATCGGAAAACCAAGAGTGGGGTTTTACCTGGCCTTGCAGAACAGGAAATCCGCTCCTGCCTGGATTATTCTCAGGGCACAGAACTGCTTTATGGATGCGATGGGATGTCATTTTCTGTTTACGGGGAAGCAGCTTAAGGATTCGATGGAAGGAAAAGGAGTCAGAGAGTCCAGGGAAGATTCCAGATGGAAAAAAATGATCCATCTTGGAGGATGAGCTTGGCTGGTGTGTAAATATCACAATTCTCTGAGCTCAAGGGTGACAAGACACAATGACACAAATCACTACCTTTCCCTGCAGGACACTGGGAAGTCCTTTTTTTAATCCTCTTTTTTTCCCCCCATCCTGTCCACATAATACATATCTTTTCACTTAAATCTGTGGCAGTTATTTAAGAATCTGTTGCTGCTGCCACCTGCATAGAGGCCAAATTACTGAAATAAAGGTCACCAATTCTTTTCCTGGCTACAGCAGACCTTTCCAGTTTACACGATAACTTCTACTGGTTCCATGTGAACCAAAATGGACAGTTCTAAGATTTTACAAAATCTTGGAAAATTCAAGACTCTTTTTCAATTCCTAACCTTCTACTCTAATTGAAGATACATTATATCTAGACCTAGAAAATGAAAGCTCATGTGCATAGGCCTAAATGAGAACACAGAATCATTCCTTCAATTATTTATGAATAAAAATATTTTAAAGATATTAGTAACTATTCCAGACAATCTAATGGGGTAGCTACGATGGGACCCTGGACGAGGTCCCAAAGATACAGAAATAAATAAGATGTGACCCCCTATCTTTAAGGAGCATGTAGACTAAATCTCATTAAGACTATAATTTTCGGGGCTTCCCTGGTGGCGCAGTGGTTGAGAGTCTGCCTGCCAATGCAGGGGACACGGGTTCGAGCCCTGGTCTGGGAAGATCCCACATGCCGCGGGGCGGCTGGGCCCGTGAGCCACAACTACTGAGCCTGCGCGTCTGGAGCCTGTGCCCCGCAACGGGAGGGGCCGCGATAGCGAAAGGCCCGCGCACCGCGATGAAGAGCGGTCCCCACTTGCCGTAACCAGAGAAAGCCCTCGCACGAACCGAAGACCCAACACAGCCAAAAATAAATAAATAAATAAATAAAGTAGCTATAAAAAAAAAAAAAAAAAAAAAAGAATCAAATCCGTGCAAAATGGCTTTCAGGTTTAAAAAAAAAAAAAAAAAGAATATAATTTTCATAGCCCAGTTCTATTTGATCTTACATTTTCCTTTTATTTTATGGATTTCTGCCTTAAAGAATTTAGAAATTTAGTTATAGGTCATCATATATATTTTAGACCATTTGAAAAGGCAACTTCTACTAACTGGACTATAGCAGACTGTAGCCAGTGACTCGATATGAATTGAAGAAATGAAATTAAAATAAGACGATGTTTCCACATATGGAGATCTCACAAATCAGTGATAACTTTAGGGGAAACTGCATCCCAATACAGGCATGTGACTGCCATTGCCATGAAAGGAGAGCTAGCAATGAAGTGTGTTATGCTAAGGTTTTGTAGGAGTTGTTTTATACTTGTATTAAGAGTTATTTTCACACTAGTGTCTGAAGAAAACAACTTGAAACTAGATTTTTTAGTCTGTTCTTTAGGATGTCAGCCTAGATTACCTGCCTGATAGTTGTCATAAGGGCTTCAATTTGATTAGAATTTCTTCACACCTCTCTCATTTATTTGACTGATTCATTCATTCATTTATACCAAACCACTTTTTGAATATTTACTATCTGCTGGTATTTTGCCAAGTATTATATTTAAGAAGAGACTTTGGATTCTTTTCTAAAAGACAGACATGCTTTCTCCTTGCTTTTAGACCATGAGGCTTCTTGAAAGGCAGGAGTGACAGCACAGATAGCCTTTGTGAAGAATACTTTGGAATAAGTAACAAAGATTTTTTTTAGAAACATAAGTGAGAGTCAAAAGACATTTAGGGAAAGTTGTGTGAACTGTTAACCAACCAATGAGACTCTTTAAGTAACAGCTTTTTCTGTTCCCTGGGCTGCTTCGGTGCTCCCTCCCTTGCCTTATTAATCTTTTTTTCAGGATACAATCAAGTAAGCTTAATTGACTTTTCCATGCCCACTTAATATCTGAAAACTCAGTTTAAGCATTCACTGGCAATGTCTGACCCTTAGTATCGCTGAGGTCCTTGGAACACAAGATTTCCATTATTGAATAAGGCTTATATCACCTCTGGTGAAATTGTTATGACTGAATGTCAATAATTTTCAAGAAGACAGAATTTTAATCCAAACCTAATGGCATCCCTTGGGGAAAAAAAAGGCTTACCAGGGACTCAAATGTACATGTGTTTACAGTGACGATTACCCAGCATGGGGATCTTAGAACAAGGGGAGTTGTTTGCAGTGCATGTAATGAGCTTTCTGTACTGGAGCTCAACTCCTTTTAAAACCCCAAACAAAGAAAGTGTCTATGAGAAGAGCTCTTCAGCTCCTGCTGTAAAGTGGACTCTCTCCAAATACCAGGAGGAGTCTTAGGCCTTGACTGGGGTAAGTGGTTCAAGGCAGAGTTCATGACAAAATACTGAAAACCAGGGTGGGTGTTTTACAAAGAGCATGTGTTATACAATGAGTTTCTTTTAGACTTGCAGGAGGTCAGCATTTCATTTCTAGCAATGTATGCAAACATCCTTAATGACTAGAGAAAATGTAACATTTTATAGAGATATTTGCCTATTAAAAACAATCAATATCATCAGATAAATGCACTTAAAGCCGTCAGATGAAAAATATTGCCTGACATGGTGTCTAAGAGGGGGAGCAAACACCATTCAGATGGAAATTTTCTAGAGATAAATATAAACATGTTCTTGCTTCCTCATTTTAAGTTGTTTTCTAAATGCAAATATAAAATCAAAGCATCACTGGAAGTGCATATATTTATGGAAAGAAATATTTTCTATGTAGAATGACTGGTATAAAATAAAGATTAGGTATAAATTATAATCCAGGTAATTGAGAGAGCAAAGTTTATTCTTATTTGAAAATGTCCAATGTCCTCAATCAATAGGTAATGCATAGCCATTGACTTCTGTCAAGTTTCATCTCCTCTGTAATATTACCAGGGACTGCACTGAATTTTTGTAGCCTATGTATGAATTGTACGCGCACACGCACACACACACACGCACACAGCATAATTTGTTTTTTATATGTCAATTGTTCCTGCAGACTATCAGAATAATAACTGTAATTTCTCAAAAACAAAGGAAGAAAGGGAAGAAAGGAAGGAAGGAACGGAGGGAGGAAAGAAGGTTGGAAAAAAGGAGGGAATAAAAGGAGGGAAGTCAGAGAAAGAAGAAGAAAGGAAGATGTGAACATATATCTCAGTGGTGAATAAATGCATAAGATTGTATAAACAGGCAGGTGGTACTTTGCTTCTTTAAGAGAAACAAGCCAACACTTTCAAAGTACAAAGAGCCTGACCTTTACAATTCAACTGAAATTTACAGTCATTTTGTGTCATTAGGTGAAGTTGCTTAAGTTTCTGAACCTCAGCTATCTATTTCCAGAGGACTGGTCATGCTACTTAATCCAAACATGATGCAGAGTGATTGGCACATGGGCGGAGTTTGATGAATGGCATCATTGTTTTCCTTGAGGGACAGAAGGCTGATGCTACAGAATTGGAAGAAGAGGTACCATGGCAGCTGGAGAGTGGATCGTAAAAAGCCTTGAAGGAGAAGTTAAGAAATCTAGTTAATATTGGATAATTAATGGAGACTCATTGGAAAGTTAGAAGCCAGGGAGCTTTCTGATAAAAACCAAAAGCAAACCTTAAAAATATATTAGAATGTTCTGAACACAAGATACCAAATATTTTAAGTACAGTAACTTCATTTATATATTCATAACTTAATTTTGTTAAGCATTGACATTCTTCAATGCATTTGAAATCTAGGAAATGTCTATAGTGATACAAATCAAAGGGATAGGAATTCACATTATGAGAACGTCTAATGTGAGGGGAAATTGTGCCTGGCCCTGAATTTAGCGTATCAAGATCAATTCATTTGTGCTGATTCCCCCCATTGCCAAGGGACACATGTAGAGGGCATGCACTCTGTTCCTGTGTTTGTTTTCGTTGTTTAATTTGCGGAATATGTAACTTCGGTTGTAAAACTGAAGTTATAAGTTTCTGTGACCGCTTCTCTTGGGGTGGCTGAGTGATGCATCAATAAAATGAAACAGGAGAATGGAGCTGACAGACGGGAGAGAAAAGCTCCTGGTGACCAGTCACGTGTATCCTTCCAAAGAGCTCTGAGCAGGGATAGGCATTTGGGTGGCTTCCACCTTTTGGCTCGTGTGAATAATGTTGCTATGAACATGACTATATTAATATATTTTTCAAGTTCCCATTTTCAATTCTTTTGGGTATATACCCGGAAGTGGAGTTGCTGGATCATTTGGTAATCCTTTTTAATTTTTTGAGGAACCACCATACTGCTTTTTATACTGGCTACACCATTTTACATTCCCAGTAGCAATACACAAGGTTTCTTTTTGTTTGTTTGTCTTCTTTTTTGAATAATAGCCATCCTAATGTGTGTGAAATGGTATCTCATTGTGGTTTTAATTTGTATTCTCCTAATGATTATTGATGTAGAGTATCTTTTTGTAATATTTCAAAAATCATGCATATACTGTAGGCAGGGACCTCAACTAACATATTTGCCTAAGGGCCTGTAGACCCAAAGGGGGGTTCTGACGGATCCCAATCCTGGTTCTGTGTAGTGCTGGATACATTCTAAACCTGTTTGTGTCCTGGAATTATTAGATTGGCTACATTTTCATTGTTGATAATTATTCTGGAGTGCTGATACTGTACAATTCTTGTTTCCTTGAAAAGTAGAGCCATGTTTTACATAAATAGGACCCAGTATTGACACATGCCTGTTTTACACCCCCCCCCCGCTATTCCGCATCTTATATTACAGTGTCTGTGAGTTTTCTATAACACTGCAACTTGATATTAATTTTAAGAAAGATTTAAAATTAGCCATCTTACCATGTTGATTTTCTGTATTAAGGAAAATAAAAATGAGAAAAGGTAAACACTTTAGTGGAGGAGGTTTTCTTTTGTAAATCCAGGAGTGAAAGGAAAAGCATTTGGAACTTTAAAGTGTCCACATTAAATTATAATTACTTAGCAAATGCATTATGATTTGAAGCTTTTTTCCCAATAAAAACAAAGTTCTTAAAGTAGCATAACTATTCTAGTGATGGAAAAATAGTATCTCATTCGGGCAAGAAGAGAGTTGTTCTAAGACAGAGGAGTTTAGAAGTTAAGGGATATTTAATCTTGCAGGTCCCCTTGCCTCTACGTTGACCGCTGAGTACTATGTAGAGGGCATACATGTTTGTTGCTTTTATTATATAGTTTCTTTGGTTCAATTTTATGTCACCTAAGATAAGTGTGGAAACGTAGAAAATAAAGAAATATCAAAGAAAAAATATAATTTATGCTCATACTTTCTTTTATATTCTCCTAATCTATATGCTCTGTTTTGAGGGGCTTTTTTGTTTGTTTGTTTAATACATCAATGACTTATGACAATGCTGTGCAGATTAGTGGAGGTTTTTCTCTGCATAACTCCCTCCTTTTCAATACTCTGTCCTGCAGATCCCAGCTGCTTTGGCCTCTGTGAGCTCCTATGTTTCTCCGTTTCCCTGCTACCCCCAGCTCAGAGTGTGTTTTCCTTCCCTTCAGCGCAGTTCAGATATTGCCTCCAAGCAAAAAGCCCAAGAATATAGTCCCCTCATTTGTTTTCTTTCTTTTAAGGTTCACAGTCCTGTGCTGCTTGCTGCCCAATTGCTAAAAGTATCATTTTTTGTATTTGTCCAATATTTTAGTTGTTTAAAGCAGGAAAATAATTCTCATGCCAATTACTCCTTTTTGGGCAGCAATGAATATTCAGAGGTTCCTTTTGATTTTTATTCATTTGGATATTTATTCATTCATTTATTTATTAATGATTATTTTTTAACAAGAATTTAATTTAAAGTTGCTTCTGTAGCACATTTTCTTTTCTTTTTTTAAAAAATTTATTTATTTAATTTATTTACTTTTGGCTGCGTTGGGTCTTCGTTGCTGCGCGTGAGCTTTCTCTCGTTGCGGCGAGCGGGGGCTACTCTTCGTTGCGGTGTGCGGGCATTTCTTGTTGTGGAGCATGGGCTCTAGGCACGCGGGTTTCAGTAGTTGTGGCAGGCAGGCTCAGTAATTGTGTCTCGTGGGCTTTAGAGCGCAGGCTCAGTAGTTGTGGCGCAAGGGCTTAGTTGCTCCGTGGCATGTGGGATCTTCCCGGACCAGGGCTTGAACCCATGTGCCCTGCATTGGCAGGTGGATTCTTAACCACTGCGCCACCAGGGAAGTCCCCCACATTTTATTTTCTTAAGGAATATCCATAGTTCTTAACTTCCTGCCCTCTGGATCTATCTCTTTTTTTTCTCCAATTTTGTTTTTATTTTGTGTTCTCCGTAAAACTGCTTACTACTTGTTCATAAGGCTTGCTTGCTTTTAAACTGTAACTCTGGACCCTGTAATACATAACTCTTTTTCAGACATTTCTTCTTTCTTGAGTTTTCAGCATGTTCTCTTCTTCCCTTTATTTTTTTTTTCTAGTTTTTATTATAGGTTTTTTTTTTTTCTTTGCTATTTTGGAAAAGTGGATGTACTGTATATTCAGATCCTTTGTTTGCCAACCTAGCATATGGATTTTCCTTGGGACAATTCTCGTGAGCTGTTTTTTGGAGTTCTAGAATGAGACCACAGTTCAACATGCTTAGTTTCTCAGTCCATTACCAGTGTCTACGCCCATCACCTAGAGCTGCATGAGATGGGAGACTCTTCTAGATTCTAGGCAATCTGATACTTGAAACAAAGATCAAGTCCTATATTTACCGCCTCAAAGGTTTTTTTTTTCCTCTCTAAATCTGCTTATAGATTTACTGGTGGAAATTTCCCATCCCAGGGTAAGTATAAACCCTTAGTCCTTATCCTCTTCAAAGCTCTGACAGTTGCAGTTTATTCCTAGGGGTGACACACTGAAATTGGGGGGCTGGCAGGACGGAATGTAGAAAGACAACTGTAATCTGTGGCAATAAGTTAGAATATAGCTGCTCCAATTTCTAGTTTTATAATTGTTGCTTTTTGGACCCTGGAGGGTGAAACACAAGTTTTTCAGTCTTAGGTTCACTGGCAATGAATGTTATTGGTGATCTGCAAATTGTGTTTTTTAAATCTCATTTCATGACCTTTGTAGTCAATGGAAACTCATAGTCAGCATGTTACCCAGAGACTTTCTGGGCTGGTCAACATCTCATCGTGATGTGTATCCGACATGACATACTCATTGCAGATCTGAAGTAATCACTGAGTATCTGCAAATCCAGTGTCTATAATTTAAACTGAAAAAGCTTCATTAACTGGTTATTTTTATTCTCACTAGCTACCACCACACAGATCAAAAGTTGGAACTTGGAGTGTTCAATGTGAAAATCCCTCCTGCACTTTCTTATGAATACCTGGAAATAAGTTTTCTCTTTCAGCTGCTGTGGTGTTTTGGCTATTGTATAATTTCCTGTTAAATGTTACCTCAACAAATGTCTGCCACTCTCTAGACACCGTCATTTAATTTCACTTCTGTTTGCACCATCATACTTTCCCCTTGGATGCACTGAATGCTTGTTTGGTTATTTAACTCTTTTATGCCCACTTCTGTATGAGCTTCCCTTCATTAGTAAAAATGACTAACTTTGAAAATTGCTAGTACACTTACGTTTCATGCATGATAAATAGTCATGATATACAGGTACTATTTTCAAATCCAGAAACCTCAAAAATGTTAAATTACCTTTGGTTCATGGGGAAATCATATTTCTGCATATGAGTTATGAAGCAGATAAACATACTATAAAGAATAACTTACTAGTTTCTTCTTTAAATTGTATTCTGAAGGATGTCTTTAAGGAATCCAACTAAATAAATGCCTTTAAGGTATCCAACTAGATAACTTCTAATGTCATTCTATCTTAAATTTGAAAATCAAGTGTAAAACATTGGATTTAATTTATCTCTATGTCCAATTTTTTTTTTTTTTTTTTGCTGCACCGCGCAGCATGTGGGATCTTAGTTCCCTGACCATGGATTGAACCTGTGCACCCTGCAGTGGAAGTGCAGAGTCTTAATCACTGGACAGCCAAGGAAGCCCCTATATGTCCAAAATTAATGAAGAGTTAGTCAGATTTTATTTTTTACCCAACTGAAGAAATGTCAGATTAAATCAGATATCCCTTCTATATGCTAATGATATCCAGCATTTGGTATGATAACACATCGCAGTAACATGATATATTTGACTTCTTAAAGAATTTTACTATGGAATTTCTTTTTATTCAATTTTCTAGAAAATAAGCCTAAAAGAATAAGATAATTTCCATAAATTTATAAATACTATTATATTCAACTGGTTTACGATAAGCAAGGGATTCCATTGCAGCTATGATACAATCCTGTAAAAAGGTTCTCTGTTTACAGTGAGACATGCCAGACTGCATAAAGCTGCTGTGAGGTTGTGCAAAGCTCCCTGTGTGGTGACAGACCTAACCCATCTCTGAGTGAATCCACAGGGCTGGGATCGGGCTTCTCATTATCCTGGTGGTTTAGCCTGATGGGTCAAAGAAGTTGCAGTGCTGTCCTGTAATTTGAGGTGGAAACACTTCAAAAAGAGAAAGTCATAATTCCAGCATCCAAGGCCTTTGCCCTTCCATGTAGCAGTGTCTTTCCAGCTGGGTGAGCAAGCAACAACGATTAGATGGCAGGAATCGTCTGACTACTGGGCTAAGGAGGCCATGACAGGACCATGGGTTCCACTCCTGCATGGACTGGTTAGCTTGTGTTGATCCATGGATTTAAACGTCTCCCCAACACCAACCAGCTACAGGCCAAAGGCCATTGATCATAAGGACGACAGAGCAAGAAGGTATGGTCTGATGAGAGGAAATCCATCCCATTTACCGGGAAAAAAATGAAACATATATCTCTCTGACATAGGCTCAGCAATGTTACCTATACATCAAGAATAGCATTACATTGGAATCAAACTCAGTAAGATCTGTTCTATTCCTTCATAGAATACTATTTGGTTAAATCAGTTACAGAACTCTAAAATCTATCCTCTCCAGGTATCATAACTACAGAGCATGTGGCTTTAATTAACAGGGTAAAACCACCAAGTACCAGGTAGCTGAAGTGACTTCAAGTAGTAACTCTTTAAGAAGTTTGAACTAGTAATAATATAAATTTTGTGATACACTATCGCGGGGACTGCAGTAACCTGAACATAAATTGTGTCTTTGACTAAGAGAGCTACCGAAAATAAATTGTAATTTTAAAAGAAATTAGTTACTACATCTTATGTTGTTCTGATAATTTTAATACCATTAAATTGTCCCATGGAAAAATAAATATGATGAGAATTCAGGTATAACACATAGCGTTTGAGGTTCTCTTCAGTGGGGACCTTTTGATAACTTGCGTTAATTAATTTGAAGTCATTGAAATTCTATACAACAGATGTGTTTATCATTATTCATCAAAATACAATTGGACTTATGTTGGACAAAGTAAGATTTTCTAACCTTCTATTAAGATATTTTAGCCTTTTAAATCATTTTTAGAAAGACTACTTATTATTGAAAAAGAGGCTTGCTAAAAAATTGGTGACGAGTGAAAAAGTAGACAATTAGCAAGGCTTGGGGTGAAAATGGGCAACATCTGAATACTGTTTGGTGACGGTGCCCTATCTCATTTTCACCTCTTACAACTTGTCTTTGTTTGTGGACTGCTCCTCAAGCTGTATTTTGAGAAGAATGTTAAAGCATAGCGAAAATTTTCCACCTCACGTAGGACAAAACATTTGCTACAAAGAACATTTAATGTATTTCTTCAAATTTTTGACCAAAAATAGTCAAATTGAATAAAAAAAAAAAAGAAAACAATTTAAAGGCATTATGCCAACTCTACATGATCATACCTGGTCACTTGTGGTCAGATCCTGGAAATAGTTATTACATCAGTTAAAAATTCAGGAATGCCAGTCACATGATACATTTAAGTTGCCTCTATATATAATATTTCAAAAATACATAACTGGTGAAAATAATCAAATGTAGCTGTCATTCAGTTCACAAAACATTAGCTACTGTCTGCTGTATGTACCTGGTACCACCCAAAGTACCACATACAGTTTTGCATCTAAGATGCCATGTGTTGTAGCATAAATTATTTAACACCAGGGAGAAACAAAGTTGCCAAATTGATAAGCCATCAGTTATAAGATACATCCCAGGTTTAGAGGTATTATAATATGAAAAATGGTATGCTGTAAGATTAAATAAACTGTTCAAAATGTGCTCATTTATCTTCATCTCTATGCAAATGACCATAGTACAAACTATCAGATTGTCACATGAACTATGTTTTTTAATAGAGCTCCTTCAAATTGAGTCTTATCACCTCTGACTCATTTCACCACAATTTATTCTTCTTCCAGGAACCTTGGTGATCTTTTCAAATTGTACATTTGAATGTGGTAAAAACAATTCTGTAAGTTCTCATGATATAATCTTAAAAAGGCAGAATTATGGAGATGAGATTGTCTCATATTTCTTTCTTGTCTTTCAAGAATTTCTTGAAGCAGAAGTTTTTATACCATTAAACAAAATAAACTATGCAAAAATATATTTGATTTTTGGTTAACTTTTTTGAATTTAAGAGAGTTACTTGAGAAAAGGTTCCATGGTAGATTGGATTTCCAAAACTGATGACAGCAGTACTTGCCATTTTTTTTCTTTTTTTTTTGGCCACATGGCTTGCGGGGTCTTAGTTCCCTGACCAGGGATTGAACCCAGGCCCTCATGCAGTGAAAGTGCAGAGTCCTAACCACTGGACTATCAGGGAATTCCCAGTACTTCCCATTTTAAAGGCTTTTTTGCATGGTTACCTTGAATCTCTTTATCAAGCGGGGCTGTATATTTCTTCTCTTGGCTGCATCTGTCACTTCCTTTGAACTTTGCACAATAATGTGTGGCAAAAGAAAAGGTTTTTTTCCCCTTCATATTAGTTATTTATTTATTTATGAAGTATAGTTGACTTACAATATTATATTAGTTTCAGTTGTACAACACAGTGATTCAAATTTTTATAGGTCATACTCCATTTGAAGTTATTATAAAACATTGGCTATATTCCCTGTGCTGTACAATATATCCTTGTAGCTTATTTATTTTATACCTGGTAATGTGTGCCTCTTACAATGGAATATTACTCAGCCATAAAAAGAGTGAAATTCTGCCATTTGCTGCAACATGGATGGACCTGGAGGGTATTATGTTGAGTGAAATAAGTCAGACAGAGAATGACAAATACTGTGTGTTATCACTCATATGTGGAATAAAAAAAATAAAACAAATGAATGAATATAACCAAACAGAAGAGAAGTTTTGTTACTTCCAAGGCTGGCTTTAGGAGATGTGCAGCTTCTGCTTTCGGGTACTGGGGATGCTTCTTCTTCGGAAGGCGGCTTCCATGCTGTGAGGAAGCCCAGGTAGCCAGTGGAGGGCAGGTCATGCCGCCTCACCCGCTGGCGGTCCCAGCTGAACTCCCAGAAGATGGCCACCAGCAGCTGCCGACCAAGGTGCTGGGCCATTTTAGAACCTGCAGCCATAGTGAGCCACAGCTCAGTGCTGCTAGAGGAGAGCCCAGTGGAGCACACCCTGGGCAGTGGAACTGCTCAGCCGAGCCTTGCAGAGTTCCAGATCTCAGAGTCAGGAGCAAATAAAATGCTGTTCTCTCCCAGCTTTATGGAGATACGATTGTCATAGAACACTGTTGACTTGATATATATGTTTCAATACGATTACCACTGTTTGAGTAAATTTTGGGATAATTTCTTATGTAGCAACAGATAAGTGAAAGCTAATTTCCATTTGGGAATTTTTCATACCTTGTGAAGAAGAATTAAAAGCCCAAGGTTGGATTTGTCACTACAAATTTCCAGAGAAAGAATCATTAAAACAATATGATAAAAATATGAAACTACTAGAGGAAGAAATGGTACTTACTTTTTTAAACTAATCAAGCATTATGGCAACACGTTTTTCAATGTTTCAAGGAAAAATAACTCTGTGTATATTTGACTTAATCATGCATATATATTTATTATATATTATATATCATATATAATATATTATATATTATATTATATATTATATATGTAAGAGTTCTCCTAGTGGTGGCTAGGAAATAATAAACTATCAACCACTTTCAGTGGGTGAAAATAAAGCATTTCGAGATTTGCCTAAACTGTGACATTTTGGTACGAAGTTGTTTGTAGAAAACACATAACTGAAAACATTTCCAAGAATTATATTTTGCTGTCATTAAAATTTAACACTTCTATACCAGACATGTGGACATGTGGAGAAAGGAAAGAACTTTTGTTTATTTGATATTTTCATTTTTATTTAATTTGGCAGCAAGCTGGATTGACAATGGATTACATTATGAATCTGCTGTGTTGGCTTTCTTTTTCACTTAAAAAAGCTTAGGATTTTGATTAAAGAGATATTTTTAGAATGGAGAACTAGCAAAGAAAAGTGTCCTGTGACTGTCATCGGCGAAGTAACAAACATAGTAAATATCAGGAGTAATTTAGGGTTAAGAGCCTAAAATGACTTATACATACTCTTCATTTGTATGTTCACAAAGTAATTATAACAAACATAGTGTGACAGATTTTTTTCCCCTTAGACCTCTTAGTTGTGTCTCAATGAATGGGTCATCAAAAGTCAATATCCCTGTGGCTAAGGGGAAAAGGATTGGCTAGTGTCCTGAAGCATAACAGAACGTGGGAGAGAAGGGGTGCATATGGCTCTCCCCTTTTCCAATTTACCTGCTTGACGTCCCGTTGCCCACGCAAAAGAGAAAATGCTAAGAAAACTAACTATGGTTATTCTAGCAAAATTAGATGCCAAGTTCCCAGGTCCTGGGGGATTACAAGATGATTTGAAGTGATTTAATTGACGATTTTCAGTTCTAGCAATTTTCATTTTAACATCTGACTTTGAGCTTAATCTCAATGTAAAATGCAACTCTGCTCTGAATCAATGGGTGCCTGGTATGAGCAGCAAGGAACTGGAGTCAGATAGTCTGGGATTTGATTCAGAGCTCTTCAAATGCCAGACTTGTGCTCCATAATACCCTCCTCAGTTTATAAATGCAGGTCAGGCTATTGTAAGGATTAAATAAAATTCATGTATCTATGTGTGCAACTTCTGGCATGTTATCCGACACTTACTAAAGTGTAGAAATGGCAAAAATATTGGCACGTCAACTAGATCTGTTGAGAGGACCGGGTTAATGCCTGTTCAGAGCATTGTGTATCTGTATCTTCTTTGCACTTCTATCTTCTTAACATCTCTAATCTCGTTCCTTTTATTGGTGTGTCCTGCAGTTCTGAGCTCAAAAGCTGTGATTTAGCAAGAATGGAAAACAAAACAGTACCCTTCCCCCCAAGCAAGGGAACCCTTAGGATTTCTGCTCTAAGAGGCTCTGAAGGTCATTATCGAGTACAGAGAGAGAGGGAAAACAGGGAAATCATGCTGAATATCTTCTAAATGTGTTTAACTTGTGATGAGGAAATTTTAGTTTTCAGGAAATATGAAGTATGTTATGGAAAGGAAAGACAAACATTTAAATTAAAACATGTTTATTTCTAGAAATTGTGCTATTGAGTCTTAAATCCTCATTGAAGGAACCAGGTCAGCAATGTAATAACACATTTTTAAAATATTGATATTAACTAATTTTCTAGGTGCTGCTGGAAACGTATTAAAGATGGAATTGCCAATTATATAACACATCAGTGGTCTTGGAAGGTTAGAATGCCCTTGGAACTTGCTGAGATTAATCCTGATTGGTAATTGGAGAGAAATTCCATACAGTCAGATTAATAGTTCACATTACATCTGTCATATGAGTATAACCACAAGTATTATGGTTCAGAAATTCATCTGATGTAACTTTCATGTCGTTTATCTCAGAAAAAAACCCAGTTATGGGCAATGACAGTTTTCCTTACCTTAAAAACTGTTCAAATTGCTACCATATTTGTTAATACTTTAGGTGTCTAAACCATTATAAGTGGAAATAAATAATAAATGTATTGAGTGAACAAAACAAACTGGTATTTAATATATTTTAAATTGTTCAATTGCTAGCAATGCTTATGAGGAAAAATACTTGAACACAGAAAAACATTGTTAGTGGGATATATTATTTTATACTTTATCTGTCAAATTTGAGAAATTATAGAAATTCTAATCTGAGAACACTTAAAATATTATGTCACATTTGAAACAAAGAACGATGGAAAAAGTCTACCAGATAGTTTCGTTTCTAATATTGATGCCATAGCAAAATTTTGGAAAACTCTGTAGTGCCCTCATATATTGACTGAATCACAAAAATTATGTAATTAGTGTAAATATCTGTATCATCTTTTTAGTAACTGTTTTAGCTTCTATAGATCTGTACGTTTATCTTCAGCTACTTTATATCGCTGACCCCCATTTATGTGTTTACAACTTTTGTTGTAACATATCCTTTGCTTTTATATCTCTTCCTAAGATAACACGTGTCACAGTTTTAAATGAATGCATTCACTTTGGGATTTGTTGACTAAATTTTACTTTGTGTGTTGTATTCACTCATCCAATAAATATTTGCAGTTGTTGATACGCACAGGTTATTTTCCTCCCAAGGAAGAGGAGTCTGGCTTAGTAAAGGTGGGACCCTTATAGTCTTCTCATAAGTTGGTAGTAGTTTGTTGGGTAGATAAGCATGACATTATCCCAAGCAGAAGGGATGGTATGCACAAAGGCCAGAAACATGAAACATCATGGCACTTTCACAGGTCAATGAATGGCTTCATTTGGCCAGGAGTTGATCCATTCACCAAGACTGATTAGGCCTATATGCCTTTCCCTGTTTTATACTCTGTGGGGAGTTTGATCATGGCTCCCCTTAGATATTCAGACTGGAGAGAGTTCAGCCTTCCTGTCTTCACTACTTATAAAGTGTCTTGATCTTTTTGGTTGCCTTATCAGTATGCACAGTTGACTCATGATTAAAATAATGAGCCCATTTTAGGGTGGGACAATTCATTAAAAAATATATATATTTTTATCCTGTATTATGTTTTTGTGTGGTTTCATTATGGAGGACATCATGCCTGAACAGAGTATCTCTCCTCGGCTCCATTCCTTATTCAATCTAATTTTCTGACTTCTGCTAGAAGTTTTACAAATGAATAGTTGCACAGCATTTGAATGGAGGTGAAAGAGTCTCATGTTTTCTTCTTTTAAGTGCAGCACCTGAGAACAATCTCTCAACATAAAGAAACTATTTTGGATATTCACCAGTCCCTTGAACTTCTTAATTATCCAGCAAAGGAAATCAATTAGGAGAGACATCATGAGTAGAAAAGGATGAATTATTGCATGTTTGTCAATAGTAATAAGTCAAATTCAATACGGAGATGTACGTATTTTTCTGAATAAAGCAGAAACAGAGTGAAACTTCAACTTTCATAATGAATACCTCCGGTATGAGTCTAATAGAGGATTGTTAAATTAAAAAATCAAACACAAGAGTTACAACCAGAATATCTTTTACCACAAAGTGAGTGGGAGAGGATGAATTAGCACATGGCCCGAGAGGTGAGAAGGCTGAGAAACAAAGTAGATGAAGACCTAGTTTTGCTCAAAATAAATATTGCATCCTGTGTGGTTACCAAAACAAACAGACAAAACAACCATACAAAAAAACCCAACACAAAACAAAAAGACCAATACAAAACCAAGCAGCATAGCCATTTCCCAAAGACAGCTATATCAAAAGAGAAACTAAAATGAGTAAATCGCAAAAAAAGAATCAGTGTGAGGAGGTAATGCATCCCAGCCAGGCCTGAATCACCAGCCGCTCGTGGTCAGTTCTGGTCCCCTGATGTTGGCACCACCAAGCATCTGGTGTCTATCGATATGCGTGTTGATAGGACTGAAGGGACATTAAGTAGTTGCTGATGTTGAAAATTTGTATGTTGCATCAATTTATGTTGCCTTCATACTTCCTCCTTTAAGTCTTGAATTACAGAAGACAGTCTTTGCTTTTGTGTTCCGATTGTATTTGGTTTTTGGTGTATTTTCTATAGCAAACTTCAAGCATCTTAATGAAGGGGAAAAAAGTATATTATCCAGAATGTTGCAATGTTCAGTTTACAGAACATTGTGTGGAAGTAAATTTCATACATCCATCGAAAAGTGTCATATTATAGCAAAGATGGATTCTTCAGGTCATTTAGCCTCTGGCCCTCTCTTAGTCCTCAGCAGGCTTCTGTGTTGATTAAGAAGTCTCAGAAGAATTGTGGACTCGTGCTGGTATTAAATAAAATCTTTCAGACACCTTTTATGATTCCCCCTGATGGAAGTCTTACTACCATGCTGAATCATTCAAACATTTGTTCTCCCTCTTCCTTGCTTTTTATTTTGTCCATGATACTAGTAAACATTTAAGGGTCCAGCCTACCGCTCACGTAAGCTGAGGTACTGCTGCGCTTACATCCGGAGATACATTTTAGTCCCAGTTGCTCTGGGGTCTACTCAGGATTACACTCTCCGCCATCCATAAGTGTCGTATACATAATCGAGTTATGTTTTAACATTACAACAGTTTACTGTAAAATTTAAATATCCAAAATATGTATCTAGGTAGACAAACTTAATTAACCAAGAGTCAAGGCTGGGTTTCTCAATCCATCTCTTATTACTTAGTTGATGTGGGCCAACAGAGTCCTTAATATTTATTGAGTAGTTCAGATGTTCCGGGCACTGTTGTGATCCTGTTACGTTAAATCATTCATTAATAATAAATTAATAGCAATGGCAACCCTTTGTGATAGGTAGTTCTCATCCCTATTTTAAACATGGTAGAATTGAGATGCAGAGCTGTGAAGTAATTTGCTAGAGATCTGATCACCAGCAAGCAGGGGCTATTGGTTTCAAACCTGAAGTCCTTGTTCTTAACCATTCTTGTGCTGTTTCCTTTGAGCTTCAGTAGTTTCAATTATAAGATAGAGAAAATTCTTTCTTCACAGGGCGGTTGCAAAGATCATATCTCCTAATCTCTAAACCCATTTCAAAAGAAGCCTCCCCTTTGCCCAGAGATTACAAAAAGGTGCGCTTTCCCACAGGCTGAAGGGCCCCCAGATAGAGGACACGGATTGCTGAAGAGAATGAGGACTGGCTTTCACCAACCACTTATCCATTGCCTGGCAGACTCATCTCTGTGCCCAAAGGGCAGGACTCATAGTGGCCATAGACACATCATTCCTGTTGTAACGCTTACCAACAGCTCCCTATTCCTCAGAAGCTAAAACAAGACATTTTCATGACTGAGAATCATCTTCATTATATGGCCCCTGGCTACTTCCCTCCCTTGCTGATTTTTCTTCATTGTTTTTCACTCAATTCATACTGGATCACTTGTGATTGTTGGATGTGCCCTACCTTCCTTTCTGTGATGTTTGGGAGGTCTGCCTCTTCTGTCTAGGAAGACCACCCCCAACTATTTTGCCTAACCGACTCCAGCTGCTCCATCAAATGTTAGATCATCATTTCCAAAGCCTTCTTTGACATCCTGCTGCCACCCAAAGCAGTCTTCTTTCATATTTCCCTAACACATTAGTCTTGTCTTTGTTAGAACACATCTCATGCTCTTTTGTATATATTTTTGTATCTGTTTCCTCTTTCAATTTCTGAATTTTTTAGCAGGAGATCTTTTGGTTCATCCCCATATCCTCAGCAGAGCTTGGTGCACTTAGTAGGTACTTGGTAAATGCTTGTTTGGTTGATTTAAATAAAATCCTGTAGCTAACTATAAAAATTTCATAATTCATTCTCAAAATGAAAATAATAATGGAAAAAGCAATTGATAAATAAAAGTAAGAAGGTAAGTACTATTAGGTTTTACGTACTCTGCTTTATTCAATACAGTGCATTTTACTTAGTTCTATGCATCATTGATGGGAATATTGCATTTTTTTCTAGCCATCCTGCTTCACTCTACTTATCTGAGGGATATTTTCTCAGTAATTGGAGCTGTAATAATTTAACTTTCTGTCATTTATAGGATGCTTAGAATTTTGATTCACAATAGGAACAGCTCCATACAACGGAACAAACTGACAGAATTGAATTGGAGCTTTCAATTCTGACTTGATTTGATTGCCCAGGGTAGAGAAAGAAGGGTAATATGGGACACAGAAAAGTATATCATGACAATGACACTTAATAACTTGCCCAAAGATTGAGGTTTCTTTGGATGTTATCTACATTTTTCATGGAGCAGGATGAATAAAAATCCTCCAGAGTAAAATTATCTGAGACAAATGTAATATTCCCCCCTTTTTCCAATAAAGAAAGAACGTTTAGCACTTATTGTATGCTTCTTTGTAGAGTAGTTATATCTTAGTTTTATTCATAGATTTTTCTTCTACTACACAGCCCTTGTGTAAAAAAAGACCTGTCTACCGTTCATTTTCACTTATTATTTGCACCTAAGATTGTATTTGCTTCTAAAAGAAATCTGCTCAATATAATAACAAAAAACCAATGCATAAGTCGAGTCATGTGTATTACATACTATCCATGAAAATACAATAACCGATTTGCAAAACTTTACAAGGACAATATTCCTAATGACCTAATAATGATTTAAACATAGGAGAGTAGTCATCAAAATTATTAAATTCATCTTCAGTCTTCAGTTCTGCACCTTTTCATCTTCAAAGACGGAGGTTTGAAAATTCAACCTCTCATTATATTATGCTTACGTTAATAGGATTTCTTTAGTTTGGAAAGTTTCTCCAACCTGCTTGGTGCTTTGGACAATGAGTGTGTTGAAGGCAAATTTACCTCATAATATCAAAGGGAAAGACAGGGCAACCAATTTAAGGAGAATCTTACCAAAATCTTGTCTTTCTACGAAGCTGAATATAAAGTTTCTAGAATGTAGTTAATGTGTCATAGGAGAATGTGCTTGATTTGTATTATATATTTTATTTAACCACCTCATGTAACTTGAACTTTAATTTTTAATGGTTCTATGCTCAGCAGAACAATGCCGTAATAATTTTAGCTGCAATTGTCAGTAGAAATCATTAACATTGACTAGTCAGCATAGTAGGGTAATTGCAATTATATTAATATTCTGTGAATACAAGAAAGTAGACACAAATAATATGACTTTTTTGAAGAAGACACTGAATAACTTTGAAAGTTTTTGTAAGTATCATCTTGGTAGTACCAAATATGAAAATAATCAATTAAAAAGAGGAAATATGACTGAAGTTTTCATTTCAGTTAAAAAATTTTTATAGTTTATCAGTGACAAGATGAACAATGTGATGTGACCAACCTATATTTTAAAAATGCATTCATGCACAGAGGTTAAATCTCATAATATATATAAAAATATCAAAACCAGCCATTTAACAGTGACAAGTTTTTATCTCACTACATGTGAATATTGTGTCAGATTTGGTTAATTTGTCTTACATCTATTCTAATCTTACCATTTCTGTACTTTAAGTGGCCTGGTTAGACCAATAATATTTAATGTGATTATTGATGTGGTTAGATTAAATTATACCTCTTTGCTAGCTGTTTTCTAATTTTTTCATTTGTTCTCTATTTCTTTTTTAACTCCTTTATTTTTCCTTCCTTTGCCCGAATCGAGTTTTTTTTTAAACAATTCTGGGCTAATCTTCTCTATTGACTAATTTTAATACTTCTTTTTAACAATCTACTTTAGTGGTTGCCCACAGTTTACAATATACATTTTAAATAATCTAATTCTAAATTCAAATGATATTATACACCTTCACATGTAGTGTGTAGTGTTAAGAGTCTTATAGTGGTAAATTCCTAATTCCTCTCTCTCCCCCTGTGCCACTTTTGTCATATATTTCAGTTTTACATATACTATGAGAACAAAATACTTTGATACAAATTTGCTTTAAAGATCAGTTATTTTTTTAGAGCAATAAAAATAAGAAAATATATTTCACCTTTATTTATTTGCTCTTGGTGCTCTATTTCTTTGAATAGGTCAAATTTTCCAAAGATGTAATTTCTGCTGCTTGAAGAATATCCTTTAACATTTCTTATAGAGTAGATCTCCAGACAATTAATTATCTCAGTTTTGTTTATCTGTGAGATTATTTGTCCTTCACTTTTTTTTTAACATTTTTATTGGAGTATAATTACTTTACAATGGTGTGTTAGTTTCTGCTTTATAACAAAGTAAATCAGCTATACATATACATATATCCCCATATCTCCTCCCTCTTGCATCTCCCTTCCACCCTCCCTATCCCACCCCTCTAGGTGGTCACAAAACACCAAGCTGATCTCCCTGTGCTATGCAGCTGCTTCCCACTAGCTATCTATTTTACATTTGGTAGTATATATAAATCCACGCCACTCTCTCATTTTGTCCCAGGGGGAAGGGTAAGCTGTCCTTCACTTTTGAAGTATATTTTCAAGGTGTATGTAAAATTCTAGGTTGACTATTTTTTTGTTTGTTTGTTTTTAGCACTTTAAAAGACATATTCCTTAGACTTCTTGTTTGTATGGTTGCTGACAAGAAATCTCTAATTATTATCTTTACTCCTCTGTAGGTAAAGTGGTATTTTCCCCTGGCCACATTCAAGATTTTCTCGTCTTCGGTTTTCAGCGGGTTGAACACCCAGGTAGGTTTAACATTTTCGTTTTGATTTGTTCTGTTTGGTATTTATCAAGTTTGGTGTTCTCTGTGACCCTTGGGTCTCTGATATGGTGTGTATCAATAATTTGTAAAATTCCCAGTTATTATTTTGTCCAGTGTGTGTTTTATGTTGTGCACATTTTCTTCTCTTTCTGAGACTCCAGTTACAAATATGTTAGACTGTTTGCTATTGTTCCACAGCACTTGTATTCTCCATAGTTTTTATTGCTTTCTGTGATGTGGTCTCACAGCTCTTGAATTCTCTGTACTTTTTATTTCTTTCTGTTTTTCTCTCTAAATTTCCACTGGGATCATTCCTATTTACCTATCTTCCAGCTCACTGATTATTTCCTGGTCTGTGTTAAGTTTAATCAAGTGCAAGTTGAAAGAATTCTTCATGTCTGTTTATTTGCTTCCTATTATGATACTTTTATTTGATTCTGTCTTATAGTTTCCATGTCTTAACTGAAATTACCTGTCTGACCTTGTACATTTTCTACCTTTCCCATTAGAGCTTTTAACCTATTATTATATTTCTTTTTAATTATTTGCTTGATGGTTTCAATTATCTGTGTCATATAATGTGGATGATTGCTTTGTACCTTCAGACTGTGCTTTTTCTTACCTTGTTTATTATGTCCCAAATATTGTTGTTGAAAGCTGGATATGCTTTCTACGATTGCAGATAATAAGTTTTCTTTTTGCTTTTGTTTTTTTGATGAGTGAATTGGAGCATACAGTTCCTTGTCTAGGGCTTTAGTGTCCATTGTGTGTGACTTTAGCCATAATGGCGGCAGTTTTGAGGGTGGTCCCTACTTGGTCTCTCTGATCAGCTTTCCATCTTCCTTTTGCTTTAGTCTCCACAGAATTTGTCTCTTGCAGCATTCTTAAATCTATTCCAATTTACTTTTAACCAGTGCTTGCTAGTGTGGTGACAGAGGGCAAGGTGTGGTATGCATTTTCTAATGTTTTGATCAAGTATCAGTCTTAAACAGGTGTTGCAAACCTGTGTCATGGGGGTATGCCTCTTTTAATAAGTGTTCCTGCTTCCTTGGGGAAGTGACCAAACTATCTCTAGGTTCAGCCTTCCATGTGAAACAAGATCAGAAATGTATTAAGTTCCTCATGGAATGTCCAACCTAGCAGATACTTCTGCCCCTCCCTAGGGCTGGGGTTTTTGTTTGCTCATTTGTTCACTTCTCCCGATCAGTCTCTACCAGCGGGCTACAGGGATCTGTTGTTGTTGTCATCGTCGTTCTTCTTTTTCTTCCCCTTCTTCTCCTTCTCCCCCTTCTTCTCCTCTTCTTCCTCCTCCTCCTCCTTCTCCTCCTTCCCCTTTCTCCCTTCTCCTTCTCCTCCTTCTCCTTCTCCTTCTTCCCCTTCTTCTTCTTCTTCTTCTCCTCCTTCTTCTTCCCCTTCTTCTTCTTCTTCTTCTTCTTCTTCTTCTTCTTCTTCCTCTTCATCTTCCTGCTGAAGATTAAGGCATTTTTCTCATAGGGGAGCTAGAAGGATGGGTTTGTGTGGATTTCAGCTTTAGCTGCAGCTTTCTCAGGGCTGTCTTCAGCTACGCATACCTGCTGGGGTTCTTGGAAGAAAAACTTGCAGAAAGGTGTAAGACTCCCATGTTATGGCCCCAGGTGCTTTAATTCTCCTACTCCACAGTTGTCTTTAGTAATTTGTCAAAAATGTCTAGCTGAATCCTCTTACCAGCTTATATGACATTAAGGGGCATCTTAAGGGCGTCTGTCCCTCAGTAAGCAAAGTCTCTAGCCCTCTTTTTGTCCTGCGTTGTCTGTTCTCACTTCAGATACCAAATTGAATGTTCACTCTGCAACCTCAGTTCTCTGACCTCCCTAGGGAGGTCTTGAATTTGTAGTTTGCCCACATTTTTTCATATTTTAAGGTTGAGAGTGAGCTCTGCTCTCCTTTTCCGAGCTAAATCCAGAAGTCCTTGCCTAATGTCTTCCTCCTTTTGCTATGAGATCAGTTAAAATTGATGATCCATATTTAATAAGCAGGCATTTGTATGTATGTTTTCAAAAATAGAATTTATTATATGACATAATGTTTTCTTTAGGAAGAGCTCCAGTAATCTTATTAGCTAGAACATTTATAATTTCCCATAACAACTGTGATGTCCCATTAATTTATACACAAATATTTTTATAAATAAGAAATTGATTCACTGACATGTCTTCTCTTGTTCACATTACTTTATACACAGCTAATAGTCAAATTTGTGTTCCAACTTCTGTTCCCATGTAGGTCACTATTGTTTGTATTCCTAGTATTATTCCTGGCATTACTTTGTCTCCATCTAAATTTTTACTTCTTTTGTTGCCTTATTTTTGTCTCATTCTATTTTCTTATCCTACATAATTTCTCATGAGCCATCTGAAAAGTTTTCTAAAATATCGCCAGGATTAAATATAAAAAAGACAAATTTTAAAAAAGAAATAATAAATGGAAGAAAGAAGGGAAGAAGAAAGGAGCAGGCATAAAAAAGACAGCATATAAGTATGTTGTGGGAAATAAAATGATTGATTCCAGTAAAGGATGTCAACATAAATTGCACATTCTGGCAAAAACTTGAAAAAGTCTAAAACACTTAGAAGGGGCAAAAAAATCATAAAAATGATAAAAAGAATGTGCACTTTTATTGGTGACTTAAATGTAAAAATCATTATTTGTTATCTTTAATAAATTAGTTTTAAGTCTCAGTCTTCTGTCAATAATGAAATAGCAAAGCATGAAAATGTCATATTTAAAAGACTTTGAGACCAAGACTAATGCAATACTGGGATTAATAGAAAATAGTGTTAGGAATTTGTGGGAAAACAGACTGGGAGTCAGAGGATCTTTGTTCCTATTCTTTACCTGTCAGTAGCAGCATGACCTTGGTCAAGTTACTTAATCTGTCTGAGCTTTGTTTTCTTCCTCTACAAAATGACAGATTTATATCTGATTATCTCTGAGTTTAAAAAATCTATACCTATGACTTTAAAGGTAGGTTAGGGCAAGCTGTGTTGGGCATTCAATGCCAAAGATAAGGATTTTGGACTTGATCTTCTAGTGAATGGAAACTCTTTGAAGGTGTCTAAGCAAGAGGTTATCCATAGCATTGGAAGAAGGCACTAGCTTGGAAGGAGAGTGGTTAGCATATGGGTGAAGTGGGGAGTGATGGCTTGTACTAGTGGATGATGCAGCGGTGTGGTGTGTTTGTGGTATGGTGATGCAGAGGGCACATAATGGAGCACCAATGCAGGACTCAAGTCTTTGTACTACATTAGAGCTAATACATGATGAAATGAGAAGAGTAATGATTTAGGAGAAGGCTTAGGATAGCCAACACTCCATGTGTCCTAGGGATTCAAGAATTTGTCTCAATACACCCTTTCCCTTTCAATATACACTTTTCCTTTGTCCTGCTTATAGCTTTACTATGTTTATATAATTAAATACCAGAAGTGTTCTGTTCAATTAATACAATGAAACACTTAATTTTAGGTTTCTAGAGTGATCTTAGTCTTGAGTTGTCTACCTTTCAGTGTCACTGAGACATCACATGAGAACTCTGGTATTTGGGAGGACTAGTCAAGACTGTTTTCCAAACTGTCCCTCATCCCCACAACTGTATTGTATCCCCCCATAGCAACATTCACATGTGACAGATCGTACCATCCATAACTATTCCTTATTGATGGATGAGATAGCCCGGACTTTATGAGGCTTATAAACATAACCCCTGGTTTACTAAAGACAAACAAATCTGGTTGATACCTGCTGTAAATAGCACCCACCTTTAACTTTCATAAGTGGTCATAATTTAATAACAAATTCTATGCACACCTTATTTTGGAGCTATTCAGTACTAGCTAGACATAACTGTATATTTTTCTCTTCTTCAGATTCACAGATTCCTGACACTCCATTGTAAGTACTCTATGATTGAGAACTGCTAGTCTAGGGTTATGCAAACTCTCTTTAGGATACTCTAAGGCATATAAGAAAATAATACATGTCACACATCAAACCCTCACTTCATTCCTGTCTCCCCAGCACACACAAAGAATTAGAAAACTTGCGTTTTCCCAGATGGTTAATATCAGATACAGGGTGTGATTGGCAGAACAATGCCCTCTCAAAGATATCCATGTTTGTCCCCAGAAATTGTGAATACATTATGTTACAGAGAAATTAAAGTTGCTAATAGATTGACCTTGAGAGGAGGCGATGACCTTGATATGGGGATTATCCATGTCGACCCAATATATTCACAGAGGTCTTTATAAATGAAAGAGGTGGAGAGACAGGTCAGAGTGATGCAACATAAGAATTTGATGTGATGTTGACAGCTGTGAAGATGGACGAAGAGGGCTATAGCCAAGGAATGTGGTTGACTCTAGAAATTGGAAAAGTGTAAGGCAATCGGATTCCTCCCTACAGACTGCAGAATGGACTACAGTCCTGCTGGCACCTTGATTGAATCCTAGTGAAATCCATTTCAGACATCTGACCTCCAGAATTATGAAATAATACATTTCTGTTGTTTTAAGCCACTACGTTTGTAACAATTTGTTACAACAGCAATAGAAAACAAATACATAGGGGTATGTAAAATTCATCAGAATTTTAAATAGTGCAAATGATATTATCACTTATGTTGTTCAGTACATTTTATATAAAAAAAGATTCAAAGCAAGCTACTCCTTAAGTTCAAGATCAGGCAGAAGCTTCTTCCTTTAATGAGTTAGTTTGCTTTCCATTGGTAAAGAATAAGATATATATATGTTTGTTTTCTCCTATTTTCCTTGCAATCTAGGAGAATAAGGGTTAAGTTTTATGGTTAACTATTATGACATTCTGTAAATTTCTTCCTATGGATTTTCTTTTCCCAAGTTTTACATTAAGGATTAATTTTTTACTCTGAGTAGTAGTTTTGATAATGTCGTCTTTGCAGACATTTGTAAAGAGAAAGGATAAGAATAAATTAAAAGTAATAATAATAAATAAAATATAGCTTTATTCTAACTGATTAGGTATAAATAATCAATTTCTACATAATCGAGAACCAGAAATGTAAGTCTTGCCCAATACACAAATTTAGAGTTGGTCATATATTTACATTAACATAACAAAAAATTGAAGAAAATTTAAAAAATGAATGAGGTAATAAACATTTTCTAATTCTATTATTCTTTGTCTATTCTTATTGATGGGGTCATTATGTTAAATTAGGGGTCAGATAAAACTAGTTCAACCATAACTGTTGGTTAAATTAATCAGTCACAGTTTATTATTTTACCTCTGGAGTTTAATTAGAATTGTACTCTGATAGAAAGAAAATATAAACAACTGCTCTGAATCTCTTCTATCTAAGAAATGTTACATGTAGTATGTGACTGGTTACTAAAATGTATAAATATTTAGAATTTTTTTCTTAAAATCTCATGGAATTACTTTCATTTTAAAAATAATAGCTATATATCATTTTACATTACATATAATTTAGCTCCAAAGAATTATATTTCCTTTTAATCACATGAGGGTGCTTGATCAAGGTGCTATCATACAGAAAGCAAGTGCAATAGAATCCAGAGAATAGAAAGGTCGAGTTGGCCTGGGGTCTTGGTAAGTGCTTTCTAGAAGAGTAGATGTGTGAATTACCTTCTTTTCTTGGATAAGTACAGTATTAAGAAGTGTGACTTCTCCATGTAAGCAAATGGGTCATCTGTGGGACCAGACTGGAACTTTGATTTTACATTGGAGAATATTAATGGATAAGAACAAATAGATAAAGACCCAAAGTTCGTACTGAAATAATCCTCAAAAAGTTCATACTCTTTGTGAATGAAATTATTTAACTGCTATCTTCTCAGGCTTTGGTCATTATTTGTGTTTCTTTACTAAAAACTGAAAATAAAGAACTACTGGAAAAACTTGTTACTACCTTGAGCCATTCAGGGAAATACACATGAATGTGTGTGTGTGTGTGTGTGTGTGTGTGCATGTGTGTGTGTATTTAAACTTGTAACTTCTAAGAGAAGAAAGAGTGTAAGCATAGTAATAACCCCATGGACTAAGCTACTACTGAATCCAGCTTCATTCTACCTGTTAGGTGTGTTGAAATAAATCTTGGTAATTACAACTGAACATAAAGAGTAAATTACATTAGGCACATTTAAAAAAATATTGTTGAGTACCTATTGTGTTAATTAATTGAGTTCGATACCAGAAGAAAAATTATGCTTGTTCATTTGTAAAGAAGCATTATTACATTGGGTATTAAATATTTTCAAGTATAAATCTTTGCATGCATTTATTCATTCATTCTTTATATTTATACATATATATAATCACTATTTCTTAATAAACAAAAGAATATTGTGCATATTTGTGTGTCTTAATTGTGTAGGTGTCAAATCATAGAGAGTACATTATTTATTTAGCTCCAGAGCACAGCAAAATCACTTGGCATATCGTAGGTGCTTAATAAATATTTTGCGTACAGATCTGGATTACTGTAATCCACTATCTCATAATACTATTGCTTTAAATATTTATAGCAGCTAATATATCCAACCTCCACTTACAGGATAATCATCCCAGTTCTTTCCACTTGTCATATGAGAAGGTTTTTGTCAATCTCCTCCTACCTGTTTCATTCTAATCTTCAAACTCTCAAAGACTTTTAAGAAACTGGATTCCTTGCTATGGAAGGACACTGAAAAAAAAATTAGAAATCCTCCTAGGCTGTTTCTAATAGGATGCATATTAGCTAAAATAACCAAGACTTGGGATTTTAGAATGGACTGAAAAATCATAAGGTCACATTAAGTAGCGTGGAAAATTATCAGGGTTTCAAATACATTTTAGATCCTCATATATAATGTATCCTCAGTTCATTGATTATTCTACTATTTCAGCCAGATTCATCTATTTCACTGGTTTTCGACTGGGTGATGCTTTGCATCCCAGCGGGCATTCAGCAAGGTTCGGAGAATTTTTGATTGTCCCAACCGAAGGTGAAGGATGATACTGTCGTTTAGTGGGTAGAAGCCAGGGATGTTGCTAAATATCTCAGGCCATTTTTGTAAATGTCAGATTTAAGTACATTTCATTTAGTAAATGAAAGATTTAAGAGAAACTCTTCAAATCAATTTATTATACCACTCAATTTCCACAGTAATACTAAATGTGAAACTAAGTGCTGGGACTCACCCCATATTGCAACTTTCTTAACTCCTGTAGTTCCATTAATACTCTTGAGATGTCAAATGTAAAAATCAGTGTCACTAGCATATCAGACTGGCTAGCTTTCTGTGTTTTTAAGCAGATGCTCCTTGAGTATTGGCAAGTGTGGGGTATGGTCTCACCTTTTGTTTACAGGGGAGTCATTTGGGATTCCAACAGACTATATAGTTCTCCATGGGCCAGCTGGTGACCTTCCCAAAGTATTGAAAAAGAAGTTATTTAGGCATCCATAAAATTGGGTTCATTTCATGTTTTCTGATTGTATGACCTTTCTAATGTATAGCTGAAATTCAGTTACATAACATCATAATGTATTGTTTATATTAGCCCTTTGTTATAATGTTTTTGCACATCAGAAGGGACTAATAATAATAATAACAATGATAATAACTCTATTAATTAAAACCAGAGCATTATTCATTTATCAGCCTGTAAGGCAATTTTTGGCTTTCTTTTGTTTTTCTTTGTCATATGTCCTTGTTATTTTCCTGATCACCTCTACCATCTGAAAGCATTTCATGGCATTTTTCATGTATGTAATACAATACAGTTTGAAGGGAACTGAAATATTATATGCTTCTACACTTAGGAAGATGAGAGGTAGGATGAAGAACTCAATTTCTTTGTCTAGATCATTTTGTTGTAGGTGTTAATTTGCCAAAGTATTTCTCAATTACTGTTCAGACCCCAAGCATGGTACTCTCTTATTGGGTAAGTATTTAGGAAGAGGTTTAAAGAAAATGCATCACTGGTAAACGTTTACTCAGTGTTTCGTGTTTGATCTTTTTGGTACAATCTTTCTACTAAAGCTGGAATCTATTTTCAGTGACTGCATATGAATGCGACACACGTTCTGCGGCCTAACATATGCCATCTGTAAAAGCATTTACTTTAAATTAGTGGAAAAAGTAATCAAAAGGGCTTTGTACTTAATGCAAAACTTTTGGTGACTATTAAATGCTCATTAGAGGGTGTTTTTGCTGTATGACTGTCAAAATCAGCAGGACGTTTATGTTAGATTTCCTGAGTGGGTCAAGATTGAATATGATTTTACAACCTAAATAACATAAATGAATGCAGGTTATTTCAGCATCTCCAGATGTTTTTTAAACTCTTTGCCCCTAAACCCAAAACTTAGTGCCATTTTGAATTCTGCAATGGTATTTTATTGAAGATTTTAAAAATTAAATATCTGACATCTTTAGATAAGTAGGCTACTTTTTCATACTTCCACCATTTATAAATGAAAACACAGTCCTATCTCTAATGCATAATATTACTCCAGCCCATCTTTTATGGAAATATATCCTCAGGGAATCAGATAATATTAAATCAGTTTAACTATGCACTTATTACAATAGCTAATTATTTAAAATTTTAATTACGTTATGATGGCTTATTTGGTAGATTGTGTATGTGTCACAACGTGATTGAATCTCTGGAAATATGTCCTTATTATCACTTTGCTTTTAATTAAACATTCAATAGCTGTCTTGTTTAATCTAGAGAGATGTAGCTATTATTCTCACTATTATTATTTATGTAGTACCATGCATAAGAATGGAACTGTATAATGAGAATAAATGATTAACCCAAATCACAGTTCTCACACTGAGAAAATTAAATCTCAGATCCATTAACTAAAGTCTGTAGGTGCTCTGATTGTAAAAGATGATTTTGAAGACCCCACCTACTTCACAGAGATGGAAAGAAGAAACCCAAGAGTGCACGGGGTCATACTCAACTTGGCTGCAGGCAGAATTGTGCTTGGAGTAATTAGACCAACACTGATGGTCGAGTACAGAAAAGCAGAGTAATAAAAAAAAAAAAAGCTGGAGCAATAAAAGCCTGCCAATTTATAAAATATAGTATAAGATCTGCATAATGTCATTTTCTTTGGGAAATGTTTGAAAATTGACAAATTAATCTGCTTCTTTACTCTACTTTTGAAAATCTTTACCATGGGGCTTAATTGTATTACTCTCTATGTTGTCCGGAATCAAAGCTATTTTTCTGTTTCATAAAACTCTAATTACCCATCAACTTTGTCTCTGGAGGCTTTATATATCATATAGTCTAAGAGGAAGAGGGGAAAATCATCCTGATTTTGTTCCCATTGCAAAAATCTCTTTTCTCTAGGTCAGTCTAAAAAGGTTCTCACTCCAACTGGCCATCTACTTTTCTAACATAGATTTACAACAGAAAAATAAATAATAATCCTCATCTGAACTGGAGTCTTTTATAAATAGCTTATGAAGGTCAAAATATTTTTGTGGGGGAGTGGCTATAGGAAGAGCAGTTGGAAAGCATACTGAAGTTTTTGTGCCAGTATTGGCTGGAGGGGTTGATTCTTTCCATGTAATTAACCCGAAGAATGACAGCATGCAGCTAAATCCTATTTACAATGGGATGAAAAGTATCCTGGCCCTATTAATAATGATCATCTGTTGGAAATGGAATTAGATTTCTCATAAGTCAATTATTTATTAATTATAGATGCTTTTTTCAAATGTCTGTTTAATAAAAGCTTCATTGTTTGGGTACAAAAGCTCAAAAAAAAAAAAAAGAGTATTCTTCATCCTAAGCACCTCACAGTCTATTGGGAAAGATATTTAAGTACATAAGGTGATAATGAAGTGATAGATTTGATTGAGTACTCTGATATAGGTGGGAGCAAAGCTAAAAAAAAAGGTGCTTATGGGATAGGGAGGGTGGGAGGGAGGCTCAAGAGGGAGGGGATATGGGGATATATGTATGCATACGGCTGATTCACTTTGTTGTGCAGCAGAAACTAACACACTATTGTGAAGCAATTATACTCCAATAAAGATGTATTAAAAAATATATAAGAAATACTGTAGGAAAAGGCAACAGGTGAACTGATTCTTGAAGGAAAAGAGTAGTAAAGCAAGTCATAAGTCAGGAGATAAAAAGATGAGATGCTTTCTTCCTGGCAAAAGGAGAAGTACACATAAAGTCATGCAGGTGAGATTTTCTGCTTATAATAGGGCCTCTATATTCAAATGAAATCAATCAATTTCTATGCATGATTTTCTGCGTGATAAACAAATTAATCATAAATCAGCCAATGTGATAAGTTTCTGCCATATTAATCCCTGAGGCGGTGAGTGTGGCAGAAATAAAATCAAATGATCTCAAACTCACTCTGTGGAACTTGTTGTAGTATATATGAGCAAAACTTTCTCAGTTGACTCATATTTAGCAAAGAAGACAATTTTATTAAACGGAGAGAGAAAATAGGCCAAGGTGTACCTTTGTTTCTGACACTATAAACAACTTTTACAAACTTGGGAAATAAGCAGAAGGGAGAAAACAAAAATATTTTCAAATTAACATATGATTACAAATACTTCCATCAAGATGGAATTGTGTTTTAGGGATCCTTGATCTTAGGAGATAACTACTATGAAATGGTAATAAAAATGAGTTTCTTGAAATATATTTAAAACAACAGTGAAGAAACCATCTTCAGTAAGGTGATTTCTTTCAATGGAAAATAACAAGGCTTAGGAATTCCCATAACTGTATTTTTGAGAGCTCATGGATCACTTAGCATTTTAAGATTCATACTTTCTTAGTTCTGTCTCCCCATGGAAAAAAGAAAATGTTAAAAACTTTAGTCACTATATATCAAACCCTGTTGGAAACATAGATTTCGATTTCTTTG
The DNA here is from genome assembly GCF_949987535.1 of Balaenoptera acutorostrata. Lineage (NCBI taxonomy): Eukaryota > Metazoa > Chordata > Mammalia > Artiodactyla > Balaenopteridae > Balaenoptera > Balaenoptera acutorostrata. The sequence goes on from NC_080081.1 coordinate 6,446,071, forward strand.
TCTCCACAGGTAACTCTGTCATTTGATAAAACCTGGGGTTCAAGGCTTTATGACTATGACATCATGTATATCTCTTTTGAGTTAGAGGCCAATAAAGCATCTCATTGCACCTCTTGAATCATTTATAGAAAATGCAAATATTTTAATGCAACAAGAGGATGAACTGCAGTTGTGTTAGCAAATATTCCCCAGATTTTTCTCACTGGAAGAAAATCAGCTGAATTGGGTTCTTTCAGCTGCATAGCAAAGAAACTGCACTATAGAATCTCACAGCATGGAATAATCAAGGTTCTAAGGTGGTAGGGCAGTGTCCTCTAGAGTATGAGAAGACTCTGCTGTCCTCTGTTAGCTCGACATTGCAATAAACTCTGGGGGCAAGGATGAGCCCTTTGGCTTCATGCCCTGGGCTAGTAGTCACGCTTCTGGACCACCGGCCAGTCTGATGCTCCTTAAGTCAGCCCAAGGCCTTGTGCCCCATCATATCCACACTATCCTGAAGGCAACTCAGAGACCACAGTCCCTGCCTGGTAGTGAAAAGACAACATAACAAATGTGCTTCTATTCAATTTCAATCCCATGAGAATTTACCTGCATTGACCTCTTTATTTCTTCTTACTCTCTCCTATTTTTTCCTACTCTGTCAGTAAGGAAGTGTGGTCCTTACTGTTCAAGCCTTATCCTTTCCTCTATGATTTACATCCTATATTTTCCTGAGAACTTTGACTTTTTGCTCCAACATCACATCACATCTGAATATTCAAAAATATTTTTTAAAAGTGTCTCCTATTTGTGTGCCAGCCACCTTCCATCCAAGAGGGAAACATATGAAGTTGGTCTTATATCTGGGCAAATTCAGGTGCATGTAGGTGAATCATGGTCTAATGTCAATTGCCTAGACATTAACCTTGACCTAGAACCTTTGTGAAGTTAACAGCCCTCAGGACTGGAGGCAGCAGCTCTGTCAAAGGAGGTGTGTGATGAAGGACTCAATTTTTCTTTTCCTGCCCATCAAATCCCAGGCGCCATGCTGGGTGCCTCATAAATAGTCAACTTTAAGACTTTTAACAAAGCTACAGGATTTTTAAAAAATTTAATTAGGAAAGAAGCTAAAACCCACAAAATTTTTTAAAAATCTCAGCTCACACAGCTAGCAAATGGTTGAGAAAGATTTTTGTCCAGTTGTTAGGCATCTCCTGAACTAGAAACAGATCGTAGATCATTTATACTTCCTCATATACTATGTTCTTCCTGTTTTCTTCTTGTTATCTCAGAAGCCATAAAATATATTAATGTTATTATATTTTGGCACTTGAATGGACATTTTAAAATATTCTGTATAAGGGAAGTCCACAAAAAGCACTTCTGTTTCATATTAAATTACAGTGGTTGATTTGGCGAATGATGTGTGTTTGAGGTGCCGGCTGAACTATCAGCTTTTGTTGTAGAATATGGTGTTTACGTGAAAGAATGCCTGACACACACTTCATCCAGACTTGAGTGTGTGACAAACATGTTCTCAAACTGGATGAAAGGACTACCTCACTTCAAGGATAACCACTAAGAGTATTAACTACCAATTATATAATTTAAGATTCCAATCCAAATTACAATTTTGGAAAAAAATATATTGGCCATAATGAGCTTGACATTTTCTCAATCCTTAAGGAATTTTTAGTTGAGATTATTCACATTAGAGGGTGTGATTTCTTTTATATTGTATAACAGAATTTGCCAACGTTTGGAAGATCCACAGAAGTGACTGGACCAATATTTTTCAAGGGATCATCATGGTACCAAACTTTGTACATGTAAAGGATTCATTCAAAGTGCAAGGTAGACCAATGGAATCAATAGAACGAAATGCAAAAAAAAAAAATTATAAAACTTCAGATTCCATATTGCAACTAACTTTTTTTTAAAAGATTTTTTTGATGTGGACCATTTTTAAAGTCTTCATTGAATTTGTTCAATATTGCTTCTGTTTTATGTTTTGGTTTTTTGGCCACGAGGCATGCGGGATCCTAGCCCCCCAACCAGGGATTGAACCTGCACCCCCTGCATTGGAAGGCGAAGTCCAAATCACTGGACCACCAGAGAAGTCCCACAACTAACTTTAAGACACTAACACTTAATGAGTTTGAGTGTAGCATCAAAGAAGAATATCTACAAATACCTGGAAAGACTATTACGTAAACATTCCTCTCTTCCAACTATAGATCTGTGTGAGGCCATGTTTCCTTAATATAGTTCACCCAGAACAACATATTGAAGCAGATTGAAAGCAGAAGCTGATATGAGAACCCAGCTGTCTTCTCTTAAGCCAGACATTAAAAAGATTTGCAAAAATGTAAAACAATGCCACTCTTTGAACTGAACTCTTCTGTCTTTTAAAAAGTATAGTTATTTTAAAATATATTATTTAACTACAATGGGTATATTATTAATTTAAATGAACTAGTTACTGTTTTTTAAATGTACTAGATTTAATTTTTTAGACAGTAAATATTGATAGAGGAAGACCATAAAAACAAAAGTTCTTTGGAGTCTCCAATCATTTTTGAGAATATAATGAGTAATGACATCAAAATACAGAGAACCCCTGTGTATTAGTTTCCTCAGGCTGCCATAGCAAAATACCACAAACTGGGTGGCATGAACGAAATACATTTATTCTCCTGTAATTCTGGAAGATAGAAGTCCAAATTCGAGGTTGGTAATGTCATGTTCTCTGTGAAGGCTCTAGGGGAGAATCTGTTCCACCCCATTCTCCTAGCCTTTGGTGTTGCCAGCAATGGCATTCCTTGGTTTGCAACTGTTTAACTTCAAATTCTGGTGTCTTCTCTCTGTGTATCTGTATCTTCACGTGACCTTCTTCTGTGGGTGTGTGTGTATATGTGTGTGTGTTTCTTCGTTTCTTTTATAAGGACCCCAATCATATTGGATATTGGCCCACCCTACTCCAGTATAACCTTATCCTGACTTACATCTTAATTATATCACAAGGACTATTTCCAATAAGGTCAAATTCACAGGTACCAGGAATTACGACTTGATATCTTTTGGGGGGATGCAGTTCAATCCACAATAGCCTATTTTATGGAAACCCAGTGTGGCATGAAGATACATTGTTCTATAACCCCATTTTTTGTTGCTATTAGGTTGTAAACACCTTAAGCTTATTTTGATTTTCATCTTCTGCTCCGTGCTGTGTCTGGCACCAAGTTGGCACTCAGTAAACTATGACTGCTGACTGACCGAATTGATTAGTGTTACCTTGTAAGGGATCCTGGAGATTCCTCGATTATTGCTTCTTTGGATCACCTAAGACCTCATTTAAGGATGCTTTATTTTTAGTTCATTGTCTGGCATAGCTCCCTACTTGATTTCCTTCTGGAGACATAGTGTGATACATATAATGGATGTTGGATTTAGATACAGACTTACCTGGCTTATCATATGAAGCCTACCATTCTGGTAGGTGTACAATTTTGAAGCTATTACCTTATATCGCTGAGCCTGATTCTTTTTCTGTAGAAATATGAGTGAAAATGCTGCCTATAGAAATTTTGCAAGAATCTACTTAGATTTTATATGTGAAATTCTAATGTAGTTTTTCAAATTTGGTTGCTCATGATGAATCCATCATGAATTCTGAAAGTCTGGGGAGGAGCCCAGGGATGTGCATTTTTCAGTGATTCTCAGGTGACGATGGCATGTGCACAGCCTTGAGAGCTACTGGTGGTGTGACGTATTAGCAACAGAACAAAAATAAGGCTGGTTTTGTACAGTGTTGGAATGGACGCCACTTCATTCAACCTTCCTGGATACCAGAACCTTTAGTGTCAATCTCTAGTAGGGTAGACCCAGTTCAGGCATCAAATCATATGTAACAATACATTAAGGATTTCTTGATAAGAGACACTGTAACTGTTTTTATTTGTTTGTTTTGAAGAGAGAGTTTATTGAGAATGACCAAACCTATGCCCTGCTCTTTCCAGGGGAGGGCTACTTCTTGATCAGAAAAGGAACAGAAAATACACTTCACCTTCTATCGAGCCATGACAATTTCCTGTATGGAAAGCCACCAAATGCCTCCTTGATAGGGATAACACTCTTCCCAAAGTTGAACTTTGGAGGATTGGCTAGGCTGTAAAACTACCTGGATCAGTGTTCGGCATCCAGTAGGCACTCAACAATTGTTAGATTCTCCTCATCTCAATTGTTCTATAGTATGGAAAACTTAATTTTGGAAATGGAAAATTTCAACAAACATTTCCAACCATGGGCATGCTAATACATCCAGTAAGGCATTTTCTTTCATTTTTTTCCTGGAGCTACTGGGTACACAATGGAGACCAACGTGTTTGTAGTTTTCTAAAGCAGTTAAGAGTATGCTGACACTATATACTTAAAGCCAATTATTGGTAACTTAAATGGCATTTCAAGACAGCAGAGAATCTGAATTCTATGCTTATGTTTTAGAAACGATGAAGCAAGACTAACGTTGGCACACTCTGCAGTACTTTGTTGTCTGTTTGTCTACACATTTCAGGAAAATGTTTCTGGCTTCAGTGATCAAAATAAGCTAAAGCTTCAAAGGGCAGCACCCAGGTTCTTTATACTTTTGTTTTAACCATAGTGTCATGACATAGAAATCTGAGCTCATGTTGTCTAATGACATTCACTGGCTCTTTCTAAGGGGAATTTTTGTCCAGTGGTCTTAAATCAAACAAAATCTTGGTATGTTTTTCCACTCTGACAGGACAAGTTCAGGATCTTTCTGTGAAATGTAATCAGTTTTTAAAGGAGGTAGGAGCCAGAAAGGAAGAAGAAGCCCTCATATTTTCCAATCACAACTACTTGAGCCATGGCAGTTTGATTACATGGGAATGCCTGCTTAGTTTTAGTGCTTTAGGACTCGTCTGGAACTAGCTGTCATGTGATGGCTCAGTTGCCTGGTCTTTTTAAGGCTGCCTGAAAAGAGCTGTGCTATAAACTTTCTTATTTACCCTATTTATTGGATGCACCCATCACATCATAGTGTCTGGCTACATTTACAAGGGTAATAAAAAAGACTACACAATTCTTTGTTGGCAATTTGGTAGGATACCTAGAGTTCAAAGGACATGCATGTGTGTGCAATTCAGTTATTGCAGTTTTCTTTAAAAAAAACTTAACATTTTTTTACTTAGTATTTTAAGGATTATTACGTAATAAAATCACAAAGGAAGAATATGTACTTTTAGCTGACACATTAAAGAAAATAAAATTATGGAAAGCCTTTCACATTCGTCTTCAAGGCAGGCTGTGATAAGGGGAGATTTCTTTAGAATGAATGCTATGTTGGAGGCCTTGTTCTCGCAGCCAAAATAGTACATCCCACGTGAAGGAAAGTCTTAGATTATACATTCTTCTTGGATTTCCCATCAGATTAAAGAGCATGTCATAGCACTGAGCAGATTTGCAGTGGCTGAAACGTGAGGCTATGAGACTTTTGCGTAGGATTTTAAGTGAGGAGTGAGTTGGGTGGTTACTTTGAGCCAGGAAAGCATGGAATGATAAATAAGTGTGTGTGGGTATGTGGATGTGTAGGCAGGCTGACACGCATGTTCACAAGGGTTTAATGTGCATCCCAAGAGCTAGACAAGTGAAGGATGCAACATCCAAGTTAAAGAACTTCGCATGTGTTCAACACACAGTTATTAACTATTTCCTACATAAATACATGAGGTTAACAGATATAATTAAGCATGAGACATGGTAATTCACTCACTTGAGCTCAGAATTTCTCAAATAATTCTTTGTTATTTTCATTTCATTGCAGTGGAGAGCCATAGCATATACCAAACTAGGTCAAATGAGGAAGAAAAGAACAACGGTAATTGACCAAGGCAAATGAAAGATACATACTTTAAAATCATTTCCAACATAATAAAGCACCTGTGCTTTAAATATCACAGAAACTTAAAAAGGCACAGAAGTTCCTACCAGAATTTGTATAATGAATCTTCTCTATACCCTTCTAATTGATTCCACTGTACCTATTGCAAACCAATAGTAAAAAAAATATTTAATTTTTCCTCTGCCTTACTTAAATATTAATAATGCTATATTACTGTCTACTACACTTTAAAAAATGTGCATAGCTTAACATGTCATCAACCATGATGAAATAGATTTTGTACCTAACTCCATAAACCAATAACTATATAAATACATTTCCCTTGGAAAAATCCCAAAGATATTTCTTTTAAAATTTTGTTTGAGTTTACTGCTCTATGAAATGATTTATTCTGGGTCTTTGGGAATAAAAAAAATTAATCTTACCAACTAAGACTTTATATTCTAGTTGGAGAGATAAGACCAGTGCATAAATAAATATAATGTAAGGAAAAATATTAAATAATAACAATAAAAGTACACTTATATTTTATAGTAAGTTCAGAAGAAGACATTATTTGAGAGGATTTAATTCTTTTAAAAAAAATTGTTCTTGACCGACTAGGATACATGTGAAATTTTGCTAGGTACTGGGACTTTATTTTTTTTTATTTTTTTTTAAAGTATTTGTTTATTTATTTATTTATGGCTGTGTTGGGTCTTCGTTTCTGTGCGAGGGCTTTCTCTAGTTGTGGCAAGCGGGGGCCACTCTTCATCGCGGTGCGCGGGCCTCTCACTATCGCGGCCTCTCTTGTTGCTTAGCACAGGCTCCAGACGCGCAGGCTCAGTAGTTGTGGCTCACGGGCCCAGCTGCTCCGCGGCACGTGGGATCTTCCCAGACCAGGGCTCGAACCCGTGTCCCCTGCATTGGCAAGCAGATTCTCAACCACTGCGCCACCAGGGAAGCCCGGTACTGGGATTTTAAAGATGAACTTGTAATGGTCTTGGGCCTCAAGGTGGAAAAGACACTGTGGAAAAGATAACTGTTAAATAGAGAATTGAAGACAAAGAGGGAGATGCAGAAATGTGATGATGGAGAAAAACATATTCTGTTCTTGCTCGAGAATATTATGAAAATGAGCCCCCATGGTCCAGGAAGGAGCATTTCAAACAGGAGTGTTTGATTTTGCAAAGGGTGCTGAAAAGGGGGAAATAGGAAATAAGATTGAAAAGCACCTGGACTTGAGGTATATATCACTGGACTTGAGAAATGGATTCAAGGGAAAGTTATGAGGAGCTGATAGGTAGCATTGTTAGTGGGATTTTTAAAAGTGGATGCAGTGAGAGAGTGGTATGGACATATACACACTCCCAAATGTAAAATAGCTAGTGGGAAGCAGCCGCATAGCACAGGGAGATCAGCTCGGTGCTTTGTGACCACCTAGAGGGGTGGGATAGGGAGGGTGGGAGGGAGACGCAAGAGGAAGGAGATATGGGGATATATGTATTGTATAGTTGATTCACTTTGTTATACAGCAGAAACTAACACACCATTGTAAAGCAATTATACTCCAATAAAGATGTTAAAAAAAATGAAAAAAAAAAAAGTGGATGCTAAAGATGCTACCAAAGCAAGATTAATGCTCAGATAATAAACGGATGTGGGAGCAAAAGGAAGGAGGTAGAGTCAAGGTTAATGCTGAGTATTTAAGCATGGTTGACGTGAGGCTGGCGCAATTCATGCATAAATAAAAGAACTGGAAGAAATAATTTAGAAGGACTGGCAATGAGTTCAGTATTGACCAGACTGAGTTTGAAGAGCTGGGAAGGACCTATGGTGTATGTCCAGCCCGCCATTAGAAATCTGGGACTGAATCTCAAGACATTGATGGGGTGGAGTAAAGATTTGCAAATCATCTGAAGAGAACTGTGATCTGAAGTCACAAGGTTTAGTAAGAGTGTCGAGAGAGATAACAAAAAATGGGATAACCAAGGGGAGACCTCAGGACAGCCGCGGGGGGTTAGGGAGGTGGTACATAAAAGGAGAGCAACAAAGCAAACAACAGAGAGTCAAGGTTATAAATGGAATTTATACAAGGCAGCATGGGGTCAGCTAACAGGGCATAAAACAATGTCTCTTTTGGAACACAACTCATGTTTTATTTGGAAAAAGCCGATATTTATGCTTTTCTCTTGTCTTTAACAGGTATACAAGAAATGCTCCCTTATTCTCAGATATTCCTATTTTGAAAATATGTTTTGTTTTCTTTGAGCTAAAGAGTTGGTGCCAAGAACTATGTTTGCAGAGAGTATGCATTTAACAGTTTTGTGTTACTGTATGGATAGTGATACTAATTCCAGCAAATTACTGCCTTAAGTTTTCATTTTAGGAGGTTGATCTTAGATAGAGGTAATTAAGTTTGACAGCAGTTGTGCATTCAAGGAGCTTCAACAGCTATAGTGCCATACATTCAGCAACACAAGATACCTAGAAACCAAATACTACAGGAGAATGAAGAAAGAGATTTTGTTTTGGGCTCAGAGAATCACTGAAGCCTCAGTAAAAAAGGGAATATCTGAGATGGTAACTCAATGATGTGGACCAGTCTCCCTTGATTTCTTCTCTCTCCTGTATGGCCTTCTAAGTCTAAATTCAGTCTAAGTAAAGGAAACTCACACTTACATAATAAACTGACTCACTTTGAATAAGTATCATTTTATACTCAACATATTATTTTTCTCACCACGGCACCTACGAACACAACACAAATAGAGAAACATACTCAGGATAGGATTTCTGTAGATTGCAGTTTCTATTTCCATCTCAAATATCTTCCATTCCTTCTATCCACCTCTTTGTTTTTTTCAGATTTAGATTTAGGAAAATGATAACATTTTAGTATTGACTTAAGCCTGTAAATACATTTGTGGACTGCATTCATACTTGTCCAAATTCCATTTTGTATTTATATATATATACTTATTCGTTGGTTTTATACAACATGTATTCATTTATTTTATATAACACAAAATTATTTTCTGAACTATTGGAAATAGGAATATTATTTCACTTTCAGAAAAAAATGCAAGAATGTAATTTTTTAGTCTTTAAGATATAACATCTGTTTGTGTTCTTATAATTTGAATTTTAATATAGCTGAGCTTCTTAGAAATATTACCTGTTTTTGAAAAAATAAAGCAGCAGAATACTAGCTACCATCTAACTGTGTGGCCACTGTTTTCAGTATCTCAGCCTATTTTTCAAGTTCTTTTTTTGTCATTCTCATGACCTTTCCTGTGAAAATAGGTTACCTTGTTATTCTGAGTATCAATTACACCGTCCTTGACTCTCTCTTGATAGTATGGAATTGAATTCCTCCTCCATTGAATGTCAACAATAAAGGATTTATTCAGCAGCCTGAAGATGGTGTCATTTGAAATGGAGAAAGGAAGTGTTCTTTTTTATTCCAATTAGCAATAAAGGGAGAGAGCTGCTCTCTTTCCCCTACTTCTCATAGCCTTGTAAAGGAACAACACCGAAATTGGACCCCATCTCCTGCCTAGACCAGTGGAACTCAACGGTAGCTAGCAGGTAAGATGCAGTTTATGAATATGGAAACCTAAATTTCAAGATGTCTTTGTTTGGTTACTAACCTATTCCCCAGAGGGAAGCACAGTGCAATTACCTTTCATGTAATAGTAAGATTTTTCCGTGAAGACAAGTTAAAAGTGGAATACAAAATGAGTTAGGATGTGCTGTGTAAACAAAAGTCCCATGTTGCGTGAGAGCTGCTCTTTACCTTTTAGGACAAACAGAAACCAAAATATACTAATATTTGGAAATAAAGTCATTGCTTACTTTCCCCAATATGTGAATGTGATTTTGTTGTAATCATGTGATCTCACTTTAATCTCCTCTTATCCTTGCTGATGATACATAGATATGTTGTGAAATTTTATATTTTGTTTAGTTGCAAAGGATTAATTAAAATAAAGTTTATTTTAAGCGGTTAAAAATATCATTTTTACGCATTTAAAATGTATCACGTGCTCCAAAAAAGTAGTTTTAGAGTCATATTAAATTCACTAGAATAGAAAAAAACAATTTATAAAATATTTGAGATTGAAATAAGAGTAATGTATACAATCTGAATTTTGTCTACTCCCTTTTTCTTTATGTTTGTTTGAATAAACCATAAGACTTCATACTTTCATTTCTTTGGTTCAAGGTGATTTAGAGAAAGGCCAAGTTTAAGAAGTTGGGAAAAAGAAAGAAAGAATGTGAGGATAGATTTTGGAAGTTAAAGATGAGATCAAATGATAAGGCCAGATAGAAAATGGCATTGGAGGCTTAGAGACATTTTTTTTTTTTTTAATTTTTTTTTTTTTAATTTTTATTTATTTATTTATTTATTTATGGCTGTGTTGGGTCTTCATTTCTGTGCGAGGGCTTTCTCTAGTTGTGGCAAGCGGGGGCCACTCTTCATCGCGGTGCGCGGGCCTCTCACTATCGTGGTCTCTCTTGTTGCGGAGCACAGGCTCCAGACGCGCAGGCTCAGTAATTGTGGCTCACGGGCCCAGCCGCTCCGCGGCATGTGGGATCCTCCCAGACCAGGGCTCGAACCCACGTCCCCTGCACTGGCAGGCAGACTCTCAACCACTGCGCCACCAGGGAAGCCCTTAGAGACATTTTTGAAGAACAGTTACAAAGAAACATTTAGCCACATAACAAGCATTACATTGTATAAATATAGAGAAAGCAGGATTGATTGTTTTCTGGGAGGAGGGGCAGCAAAACTATCAGCTAGACAAATAGTAAATAGAGTGTATCCTCAATGATTAAGAAATGTTCTAATCCAGAAATAGTAAATAGAGTGTATCTTCAATGATTAAGAAATGTTCTAATCCAGAAGAAATTATAACTGAGAATTTGTTATTCCGGATAAATGTTCTTTTGTGTTGCGTACAAGAAAATTAGGAGAAGGATTTAATATGAGTGTTAATAATGTTACTTTGACACGGTGTCTCAATACGAATAACTAAACATGATTTTTGGTGGCTATCATGAGCAAACCATGCCTATAGTAGTGTATAAAGAGGTAATACATATATACACTACTATATATAAAATAGATAACCGACAAGGACCTACTGTACAACACAGGGAACTACACTCAGTACTCTGAAATAACCTATAAGGGAAAAGAATCTGTATGTTGCGGTAAAAACTGAAACTAACAGAACATTGGAAATCGATTATACTTCAAAAAAAAGATAATACCCACCAATTTCCCATTGCACATCAACTCCACTCAATGAACTGAGGACCAATGGAGTCGTGAGTACAGATTATCTGCAGGGTATATACTGGTCAACCGCCGGGAGGTGCGGGACCTCAAGAAGTGAACCCCGATGAGTCAAATCAAAATCTGATAAAGAGATCTTGCCAACTGTTCCTCTCTCTTTCCCTCGACTGGTAACCCTGACTGGGCATAATGATGTGGTCTAGTCCAAATGCACAGGAAGTGCAGAACTTGAGTTTTCAATGACTTCATTCTGGATGAGGCCTCTAGAACCATCCACACGGGGCGGAGGAGTTTCCTTTACGCAGGAGTTGTGCTCATGGCAGAGTTTTCCTCTTTGCTCCATAGACAGAACTATGTTTTCTCAATATGGTTTTATTATAACTGAAATGTTCAAATTATAACATGAAGATCTGTTGTCTATTCATTCTTTTGTTTCTTCATTTACTCAACCGGAATTGATTCTGGTTGAGTAAATGAAGCCAAGTACCGTGAGCCAGATACTACGCTGGACGCTGGAGTGAAGCAAGAAATAAGCCTCAGGGTGCTGACCTTCGTGCTTGCAGTGTTCTAGAAAACAAACAAACAAACACAACAGCCAAATCACAGTAAGGATTATATCGATAATTACAATGACAGGTTCTGGTAAGTACCCCGAAGAGGAGGTGGGACCAACTTCATCACTGTATAACCTGCATCGTTGTAAGGTGCCCCATGCTTAGGGGGTCAGCTCTTGCTTTAGGGCTCTGTTGGCACCTTCTCATTTTGTACTGGGCTCTGCAAATCATTTAGCTGGTCCTGAGAAGTTGCTACAATAGTGAAAAATAAGAGAATACTTAGATTAGCTATGGTAATGAGGGAGCATTACCTCAGAGAAGGTCATCTCAGTTAAGCTTTTTCTAAGTCATAAGTATAGGGTAAAAACACCTCCAGACCCAGCCCTTTCCCTGCTCCTGAACTAATTGCAGCTCTAGTAAAATCAGTGGGAGAAGGGGAGATTTACAAGAATTAACAGATTAACTGGTAGAAGAGGACACATAGGTATACATTTACAAACACTTTTTTGAAAACTATGAAGAAAACCTTTACACGAGTGGATAAAGTTAAATAAATAAATCAATAAATGTTGCTCACAAAACAATAAATAAAATAAAAAATATATATGAAGGTGGTCTGTCTCAATAATCAGTAAAATAAAAATTAATCCAATATTGGATAATGGACTTTACCCATCAAGTTGGCAAAACAAATGATAATGTCCACATTTGATGTATTAATCGATGCTGTCATTGCAGGAAAGATAAAGGGTTATCTGAATTATACAAGGATAGAGTTTATAAGGAAAAAATCAGATAACTAACAGAGGTGGGAGGGGATATTGCAGAACAAGCCCCAAAACCAAGCTTGTAGAATAGTGCCCCAAACCATTCCTAAGAGCTGCTCTGAAAGGAAAACCACCACAAAGCAACTGACCCATGGAGCAAAAGAAAACATTGTATCTTCCTCTGCACTATGGCCACTTCCCGATGAGGAAACTAACAAGCACTTCACCTAGCATCCTGACTCTTGCTCCATTATCGCTTACAGCACAGTGGATGTTGTAAAAGGCTCTCTTCCTCAAGTCACCTTTCACACAGACAGAATTAATTAACCATATATTAAAAAAAAAAAGAAAAATTAAACGTTTTTCAAACTCAAAATTTTTATTTGTCCAAAGATGTAGTTAAGCCACAGACACGAAAATATATTTGCAGCTTATTTTAGAAAGGCTTGTATCCAAATATTTAAAAAAATACCTCCTATAAATCAACAACTGAAGGGAAACAACATACTTTTTAAAAAAAACGTAAACATAGAATTACATTATAACACAGCAAGTCCTCCTAGATACATACCCAAAAGGATTGAAAACAGGTATGCAAAGAAGTACACATACACAAATAAGTACTTGTAAACACAAGTTCATAGCAGCACTATTCACAAAAGCCAAAAGGTGAAAACAACCCAAATGTCCAAAAATGAATGAACAGATTAAAAAAACTGTTGTATCTACATACAATTGAATATTATTGAGCCATAAAAATAAATGAAGTAGTGACAAATGCTACTATGTGTAAGAACCTCCACAGCATTATGTTAAGTGAAATAAGTCAGGCACAAAAGATCATATGGGATGTAATTTCATTTATATTAAATATCCAGAATAGATAAATCCATAGAGACAAAACACAGATTGGTGTTTGCAAGAGGCTGGGGAGTGAAGAATAGGAAAAACTGCTTAATGGGTAAGAGATTTTGATTTGGAGTGATAGAAATATTTGGGAATTAGAGAGAGGTGGTGATTTTACACTGTGAATGTACTAAAAACCACTGAATTCTTCACTTTAGAATGGTTAGTTTTATGTTGTATGAATTTTACCTCAAAATTTATTTAAAAAATATTTGGTCAAAAGACTTATACACATCACCAAAAAGAAATGTGATATGGTAGTCAAAGCACACATAAAAAGGTCATCAACATTGTTAGTTATAAGGAAATATAAATTAAAATTTCAGTGAGGTATCATTTTACACCCACTGTAATATCTGATATTTAAAAAAAATACTGTAAACATTAACTATTAGAGAAATGTGAAGGAACTGAAACTTCCATATTTCACTGGGGGAGTGTCTGATGGTACAACCACTTTGAAGAACAGGTTGGCACTTTCTTATCAAGTTTAGCATATGGCAATGTCTGACCTTTTCATCTCACTGCTAATCATGTATCCAAGATAAATGCAAACATCAGTCCATAAAAATGACTTGTTCAGAAAGACTCATAGAAACCTAATTCATAAGAGCCCCAAACCAGAAATAATCCACGTGTCCATCAATAGAAGAGTGAATTAGAAACACCACCACTGAGGTAGACCTACAGTAAATTACTACTCAGCAATTAAAGTAAACAGACCACTGATCCACGCAACATCACAGATGAATCTCCAAAAGGGTATTTTAGGTAAGAGAAACTGGGCACAAAGAAGAATATACTGATTTATTCCGTTTATATTATGTCCACAGACTTGCACAACTATAGTAGCAGAAATCAAATAGTTTCCATGGGGTGGATTGTAAAGGGTAGGAGAGAATTATCTGATTTGATAGACTGTTCAACATCTTCCTTTTTTTTTTTTTTAAATTAAAAAAAAAATTTTATTTTAATTAACCAGTAAAGATGGTGGGGAAGAGGGCTGGCATTCCAAGCAGGAGTAGAAGGAACGAAGGAACAGACACAAGGAAGAGCACTGGGGGTGGGGTGAGTGCCACCCACTAAGGGTGAGGCAGGGGGTCCTGCGGAAGAGGAGACCTGCCTCAACATCTTCCTTTGAGTTTAGTTGCATAAATATAAATAATTTCCAAAATTCAGAGGACTGAGCGCTTATGATTTGTGCATTTCATTTATGTTCATGGATGTGGATATTTTTCCTTTGTTAATCAGTGTGACTTTTTCCACACATTGCAACATTACTTATTTCACAATATTTAATTGCTACAGACAATGAAGTCCTAGCTATTTCCCATTTGTAACAGGATTCTATATATCCAGTTTGAATATATATTTTGCAGTCTTTCTTTTAGAAATTAGTAACATACCTGTGTCCCACCTCGTTTGGCACACGGAGAGTCAGACTCCTGCTGATTTTCCATCATCTGACATAACTTCCCAGAGTGCCACCTGTGATAGAACATATTGTACAGCTTCAATTTAAAAAGTTTATGAATATTAAAAGCCAGTGCTACTGTTTCCTTGAATGTACTTGGCTTCACATTCCACCCGCCATGCCTAACCCAGGTGTTGATTTAAAATTCAGTGGCGCAAAATGATTATCTATCATTCTAAATCATCTCATATTCTTTTAATTCTTGATATATCTAAGGCAGAAGCCTGGGAAACACTTCCTTTCCCTTTGACCATATAGCACATTTTGTCATTGAAGACTCACACTTCATCATTTGGAATTTCATTCTAAACAAAGATTCATAAGTGAGCCTTCCAGCAGCTGCCTTGTCAGGTTTGTGAAAGGGAAAAATTAAATCCACTATATTTATTCCGAGCTTTCTCTGTAATGGATCTCATATGAGAGCTTAATTTTATTTTCTGTTTATCAGAAATAAGGCCTCTCAAAGACACGGTATGCAAGTAATTATGTAAAGCCATCACACAGATGGTGCGTAATAATAATAAATTGTTAATTGGAATCTGTCCCTTTAATGAACGAAGAGAAATGGCATTTGACTCTTTCTTATAAATGATAATACCTACCGCTTGTTAAATTTGGTGACACCTCCACTTTAGCAGAAAGAGATCTGGCATTGATAAGAAACATTTTTGAATGGGGTGAAGCGTCTCGTTTTATTTTATCAGTGTAGTTGGGGAGAGGTGTTAGAGAGATTGATAGGTGATAGATGGCAGGTAGATAGAGCAATAGATAGAGGATAGATACATAGACGAATAGACAGATGAAAGATAGATGATAGATACATAAAACTATCAAAAAAATGAAAGCACACTCATCTTTTTTTTTTTCCCCACTCTTCTTCATCCAAGATAACTACAGATAACACACCCTTCTTGGTTTTATTTTGTTATCTGGATTTTTTACAAAGATCCAATAAAGCCAGATATGGTTTAGTAGTCTTTTGCAACATCATTTTACTCAATTTTTTTTTTTTGGCTTTTTTTATTTCCCAGACCAGGGATCGAACCCGTGTCCCCTGCAGTGGAAGCGCAGGGTCTTAACCACTGGACCACCAGGGAAGTCCCTAACACTCATCCTTAATCAATTTTTTAAAGTTAACCTCATGGGAGCAGATTGTGGCATTGTCTAATGCTTTAATGTTTAGTCTTATTTATACTGTTACTGTTAAAATGGTAAGGGGTGAAAAACATTGGTTTGAATATTCATGCATTTGTTCATTTAAAAGTAATTTTTAAGGAACTGACATGTCCCAGACACTATGTTAGGAGAGTAAGTTGTGCATGAAACCGCCTGGACTTTACAGTCTACCTAGTGAGTGGCACACCCACAAATGATTACTTGGTGTACCGTAAGTCTCTGAAACGAAATGAAATTCATCAAGCATGTATTCACCCAATCAGGACTTATTGAATATTACTATCTTCCAGCCTAGTGAGGAAGTGAGACTAAAATGAAAAAAGCCATGAGAAGCTTCATCCAGAAAGGCTCACACTGACATTTTCAACCTCCACAAATGTAAAAGTGTCGATACAAGTAAGTTAATCATCACTATGCTGGACATTTACCAGGTGTAAAATTAATGTCAGTTACAGTGGTAGTAGTATAAATTGTCATCATCATTGTATTAAGACTTTTTTCCAAGCTTACATCTATACTTCCACCATTCTGCATTTTGGAATAAAACCAAATGGTTGAAACAACCATGAAATGAATAAGAATTTCTACTACCATTTCTTGTGACATATTTTGGGATAATGTTATTAATTATCCAGTGGAAAAAAGTGGTGAAAATAATGATCAGAAGAGCAGCTGGCATCAACACAGTGCAACATGAGAATGAAAACTGTTAGAGATATATATATATTTTTTTAATTTATTTATTTTTGGCTGTGTTGGGTCTTTGTTGCTGCATGTGGGCTTTTTCTGGTTGTAGCGAGCGGGGGCTACTCTTCGTTGCGGTGTGCAGGCTTCTCATTGTGGTGGCTTTTCTTGTTGAGGAGCACAGGCTCTAGGAGCGCGGGCTTCAGTAGTTGTGGCACACAGGCTCAGTAGTTGTGGCTCACGGGATCTAGAGCACAGGCTCAATAGTTGTAGAGCACGGGCTTAGTTGCTCCATGGCAGGCATGTGGGATCTTCCTGGACCAGGGCTCAAACCTGTGTCCCCTGCATTGGCAGGCGGATTCTTAACCACTGCGCCACCAGGGAAGTCCCTAAAGATATATTTTTAATGTTGTCCTTAGAATAACAGACAAATGTATGCAATCTTTTTATTTTTATTTTCATTTATTTATTTTTTAAAATTTTTATTTTATATTGGAGTATATTTGATTAACAATGTTGTGTTAGTTTCAGGGATACAGCAAACTGATTCAATTATACGTATACATATACATGTACCTATTCTTTTACAAATTTATGTACTCACTGCTATATTTAAAATAGATAACCAACAAGGACCTGCTGTACAGCACAGGGGACTTTGCTCAATATTCTGTGAAAACCTAAATGGGAAAAGAATTTGAAACAATCTTTTTAGAGCATTCTTTTTTTGGATTTTTGAGAGACTCGCTATAAAATGCCAATCTGAATCAATCACTGTAGGAATATTACAGACATCAAGGTAGGAACCAGGAACCATTAAAGCAATGCAAACTTATTATAATCATTTATAATTTCATTGTAGAATGACTTGGAATAGATTTTTTCGATCTCGACATTTGTTGACATTTGGGGTGATGTAACGCTTTATTTGGGGGGGCTGTCCTGTGCATTGTAGGATGTTTAGCAGCCTCCCTGACCTGTACCCACTAGATGCCAGTAGCATGCCCTTCCTCTCCCAGTTGTGACAACCAAAAATGTCTCCAGACATTGCTGAATGGCCCTGAGGGGTAATACTGCCACCTGTGGAGAACCACTGACTAGGAGCAAGTGACTGAGAAGAAGAAAGTTATAGGCTTCTATAACTTAGAAAAACAAACGTCTCTGAGAAATGGCTTATGCATAAGAAACTGACCAACCTGACAGAAGCTATGGCTACCTATGACTAAGGAAAAAGGAAAAGTGCTCATTTAGAGTTAATATTCTGAAACTGTTTGAGTACAACCTGAAATATACACACAGGCTAAAATAAATGAAAGCAGTCAGACAAATCTCCAGAAAAAGCAAAACAGTGAATATATTAAAAAAAAAAAGAGTGATTCTATATTTTAGTGAAAATAGAGTCTTAATTATACACTTTATTTCAACACGTGTTTAAATGTTACGTTTCTTGGATTACAAATATAAGGTGAAGTTATCAGATACAGATTTTGTCTATCTATGTAATCATATTTTGACTTTCTTTTTAAGAGATTAAACCCAAATGTATACTAAATAGGTTATCATCACTTTTCTCAATTATCCAAACAGTAATTAGCTCTAAAAACTAACCTTAATGAAACACCTGGTGTCTTTAAGAGATCAAAACAATTTACCTGGGATTTTTAAGTAATTTCAACTCATTTCAAGTATAGAAATTTCCCAGTTGGTGAGATTTATTTATGTTAAATATGATTAAATGTGACTTTCATTTAAAGTATTGTTAAGGTAGGCAGAGGGGCGGTGTGATTTCCTATCTAATCTTTAGTTCGGAAAAATAAGTTAAAATGGCAGCCACATCTTTACTATCAATACGAAGATGTTGAAAGAAATACCAAGAATCCAAATTATTTTCTTTGGCTATATTTTTTAATTTAATTTCATTTTTTGGTTAAATGGGAAAATCCTTTCTAAAAATTTACTCCCATTTGGGTTAGTGGTGGAGCATTGGCCAGCACCAACTCATTTTGATAGTATGTTTATGTGCATAGGGTAGAATTAAGTGTGGGATTGAGACTTCTACCTACGTGACACAGAGCCAGTCCCTGGGCTGATGCTGCCCTGTCCTTCTGTGTAGACTTTGACTCAATTTTGTGTATCCATCTACACGGTCTTAATCGACTTAGAACCTTCACCATGGACCACCTCACCACTACTTCAACCAGATAATCCCAAGTGTACTCTTAGGAATATTAGTAACAAAAGATTCTTATAGGCATTAAAGGGGGAAAAACGTTTTCCTTGCTTGCATTACTTTGGGACATATCAGATTATATAAGAAAAAGGAATTTCTTTCAAGGAAGAAAAAAAGTGAGTTCTTTTTCAATGAGTATAAAACTGACAATTCATGGTACAAAAACATTGATGATTCAAAATACGTAAAATATTCAGACATAACATTTTCCAACATTGTGTAATAAGCATATGGAATACATTGACCAAAATCACCGTCAAAGAAAACACACAAATGAGCTTAAGAAGCAGACGTTTTTACATCAGGAAGAGTATTACGACATACACCACAAGTCAGTGAACAGAATTCTGATAAAAGTGGACAGACTCTTTGAGACACGTGGTATTTTCAGTCCATCCATCTAAAATATAAATTGGTACTTTTAATTAAAATATGCCTCCAAAAGCCAGTGCACATGGCTTAGCCTGCTTAGAATTAAGGTGGCCTTGGCCTGAGCCGTAATTTACATAGGTGGTTCAAGTTCTTGCTTCATTAATGAAAAACATACTCAGGACACTGGAAGAAAAATTGGGAACAATTTCTATCATGCCAGTTAAGCCCAGAATGAATTTTACTGTAAAACTTAGTGCCATGTTAGCAAAAAGAAGTTAGTAGGTGAATAGATTAGAGGCAACGCATGCATGCCTCTAATAATAGTACATGTATTAAGTATTTTAACCATCCCATTTTACACTTTTTGATCTGATTTCTGCTTAGACCTGGATACAAGGATTCTCTTTGCTGCCTGTGTGGTGCTGGACCAGCTCTGTCCCACAGGGATGCTGCAGGTCAGGATCTTCATCAACTCTTTCTTGCCTCTTAGAACCTATTCCTTCTCCTTTTCCCCACTTGTCACTGGCTGATGTGCCTATACTATAAAAAAAGATCTGTTTTATTTTTGCTTCTCATTTAACACTATCACACCTACCATTTCTAGAACACTAATACACACCACACCCTAATAAGTGTTTTATAATACATCTATACATTAAATCTTTTTCTTTTCTTTAATTTTTATTTATTTATTTATTTATGGCTGTGTTGGGGCTTCGTTTCTGTGCGAGGGCTTTCTCTAGTTGGGGCAAGTGGGGGCCACTCTTCATCGTGGTATGCGGGCCTCTCACTATCGCGGCCTCTCTTGTTGCGGAGCACAGGCTCCAGACGCGCAGGCTCAGTAGTTGTGGCTCACGGGCCTAGTTGCTCCGCGGCATGTGGGATCTTCCCAGACCAGGGCTCGAACCCGTGTCCCCTGCATTAGAAGGCAGATTCTCAACCACTGCGCCACCAGGGAAGCCCTATACATTAAATCTTAATGAAAACACTAAGAAGTCAGTTTCTGTGAGTCCATTTTACAGATAAATGTTCATGCAGTAGCCCACATTGAGTGACCTTTAATAATGTTGCCAAGGCCATGCCAAGTACTTTGTGTGTGTCACCTGACTTCATCCTCACAAAATTCTGAGAGATATGACTGTTATGGGTTGGATCATTCCCCACCAAATTCACATGTTGAAGTCCTAACCATAGCCCTTCAAAATGTGACCTTATTTGGAAAAAAGGTCACTGCGGATGTAGCTAGTTAACAGGAGTTCATACTGGAGGAGGGTGGGTCCCTCATCCCATATGATTGCTGTCCTTATCAAAAGGGGAAACCTGGACACAGAAACACACACAGGGAGAACACTACATAAAGACGAAGGCAGAGATGTGGGTCACGGATTTGCAAGCCAAGGGATACATGAGATTGCCAGAAAATCACCAGAAACGTGGAACCAGGGGGGAGAGGCAGGGAACAGATTTGCCCTCAGAAGGAACTAACCCTGACAACATCTTGACCTCAGACTCCTAGCGTCTGGAACTGTGAGACAAGAAATGTTTGTTGGTTTGTGTTTTTGTTTTGTTTTGTTTCTGTTTTTTTTAATTTTTGCTTTTTGCCTTTATTTTTTTTTTAATTTTTTAAATTAAAAAAATTTTCTTCTGCATTTTTATTGGAGTATAGTTGATTTACAATGTATAGCAACTTAATGTTTGTTGTTTTAAATCATCTATTTTATCGTACTCTGTTAAAGAAGCCACAAGAAACTAACACAATTACCATTTTATAATTGAGGAGATGAAGACCCTTGAAGGTCACAGTGACAAAACTCAGGTATAAAACATGGGACTGTCTAGTCCAGAAGTCCAGTCATTACAGCAGGAGTTCGTAGTTCTCCCCGACAATGACTCTCTCTATAGGTTTCTTTCTACCTGGCTCTGCCCACTCTCCTTATCCTGGGAATCATGAATCTGGGATCATGAATGTTTCCTCCCAAGCCTGGAGCTAAGGGGCATTGATTAGTTGGCAGAAGCTGGAGAGAGAACGTTTGGGTCAGTGGTGCTCTTCTCTGGGAAGTCTTCTGCTAAGTGCCACGTAAAAACTTGCTCTTAGCAAAATATCTCTTGCCCCACAGGAACTAAAGAGCAGGATTCACCATCCCCTGGTCTTGCCCCCGTCTGCATCCCCACGCACCCCTCTGGGCTGGTACAGACCCGTCTTTCACTAAGTCATGCTCCTTTGCTTACTCTGAACAGCCTGGGAAGTTTAACACTGCTTCCTGCAAAGCTTCTGCTTCACAAGGAACACTGGGAGGGGCAGTGGATAGATAATGAGCAATATTATGCTTTTTTCCTTTTTTCTACACGTACGAGAGGGTGATGAATATGGTTGACCCAAGTCTCTCTGATATACTTTATCCACATAATCACTCTACAAAGACCATGATATAGATAGCAAATAGCTCACCACTGGTAACAAGTCTTGATGATCAGGTATGTTTGCTAACTCTGCTTGTCAAGCTAAGGTAGCTTCTTCTATCCAGCTATTCCCAGAGACCTACAAAAACCAGCAGTCAGTTCTATCCTCTGCACTTATTTCTGCTTTCCTTGTGGTGGCCTTTGCTTCTCCCTTCATTCTTTTTCTCACTATACTCCTGTTACCGAAAGTGGGGTCTGGCTTCTCGCTGCTCTAAAGCCAATACTCGAGAGGCAAGGTTGGTGGAAAGGAAAGTTTGCTTTATTCTGGAGGAGGCTGGCAATGGGGGAGGGGTGGGAGTGTGCGAGATTCCGGGGGAGGGCAGACTCGTGTCCAAAGGTCCACTCCACTGCCAGTCGGTCAGTGGGCAAGAACTTTTAAAAGGGAGTTTCACGGGTGTAGGGAGGGGGCTATATGTGGGAACAGCACAGTCAGCTCTGACAGTCTTCTTGGAATTAGTCGTCAGTGGTCTGATCAGAATCATATTGATTGTTTTCAGTACAGATAGTCTTCAGTTCCAGGGTTGGTTTGTTCCCGTTTCTCTGGTCCCAGTTCTCAGATTTATGGCAGCTAATGTCATGGCTAGAGTCTGGTCATCGTGTAGATAACTTCTTCCATCTGATGTGGGTTTCAGTGTCTGTAGACAGCTCACAGGATATGGCTCAGAATATTATCTATAGCCCTTGAGGAGGAAGTAAAGGTCCTTGACTTTGCTTAATGACTAAGCTATTATTAATTTATCCTGTTTGACTTCTTTCTTTTGCTTCTACATTTTCTCACTTCTCTGATTAAACTTATTCTTTGGCAGGACCATAGGGGCCTATTCCATTTTACTCCTATTATCTCTTTGTATCCTCTTTCTCTGCTGTCCATCCAATTCCTACTTGAATGAACTGTTGGTGGAGTACTTTTCCCACACCAGCAACAGTTTTGTCACTGTTTTTTGTTGTTGTTGTTGTTGTTGTTTGAGGTGATATTTTTCCTTAATACTAACCTTCTAGTTAATCATCTGCTCCCCAATTTTTTTCCTATTTGAGTAGAGGGGTGCTGTTCTTGAATCCCCTGCCATTCTGATAACTGCTTCTCTGTGATGCTCCCTTTCTCCTTTACTTACTGCTAACACTAGTTTATACTATGCTAAAAATGAAGATACTGACATTCTGAATCTGTCTTCAGTGGCAAACAGATCTTTGGAGCAAAAGATATTGTCACGGTTAGACATCTGATTGGGTGGCCTCATCCACTTAGGATTTGACGTTATAGGGCAAACTGTGAATGAATAAACTATAGCACATAGAAGGTTATTGTGCCTACGTGATAATGGAGCTGCTGCACTACTTCCCTGGCAGGTCATGCTATAACCATCAAGTCCATTCCACTATTTGAGGAAGGACATGGCCTTGAACAAAAGTGAAGCCAGAGCATAAGTGACACAGGAGCATTCCCAGAGAAGGGACGTGATGAAAAGCCCTCTGCATGGGGAGCTGGGGTCATGCAGAACAACTGGCCAGAAACACAACTCTGTCACTGATTAGTCATGTGATCTCCTAGACTCTAGTCTTTGTATCTGGAAAATAAAAGAGCTTGGCCTAGACAGTTTCTAAAGTCCCTCTACGTGGCTGGAAAAAATCAATTTTAAATTGTCAAAACCTGTTTTTCACATGGTTTTTAAAAACCCGCCAAGAAATAATAGAATAAATATGATAAAGAAGAAAAGCTCCCAACAGATGGGAGGTAGTACGGAATCACTGAGACATGTTAGATATTTCCATTTAGCAAAAGTAGGTAAAAAGTCACATACCAGGAAAAGAAAGAATCTACAGGGACACCTCAGCTCAGCTGTCAGTGATGAGGAAAAAAAGCATCACGGAATCAGTAGGTGCAAGTTGGCTGAAAGTTTGTGCAATAATGGGGTTGCATTTCATGAAGAGGAAAAACTGTTAAAAAAGAAAGAGGTTTCATAAGTTGTGAAATGAAAAACTATAGAAAAATTACCAAAGAGATGGACTTTGAATGTGGGAGTTATCAGATGACAAAGCATTTGTCTGCTGGATTAATTTGATCAGTATTGGATGCTAAGAGAATCTTTTCTCTCTCTTAGAAATCCTGCCTGTCCATCCCAAGGCTGTTTGTCCAGGTCACAAAGTCGCCATTAGTGCCAGAAGGAGGACCTGCTCTGATGAATGTAGAGACAACTAAATTCCCTCTGTTATGAACTTCAGAACAGTTGTTCTCTCACTTTTGGTCTCAGAACTCTCTGACACTATATAAATAAATCATTGAGAACCGACCCCTAAAATGTGACCTTATTAGAATTAAAACTGAGAACATTTAATTGTTTATAAATTAATTAACATAAAATAACAATAAACCCATATGATGTTATTAACAATATAATATTTTCACAAAATGAACTAAAAAAAACTAATGAGAAGGATGGAATTCCATTCAATATTTGCAAGTCTCTTTAATGTCAAGCTTAATTAAAGTTAGCTGGATTCTCACATTTGTTTTGCATTCTATTTGTAGCAATGTGTTTTGATTGAGTTATATGATGAAAATCCAGCTTCAAACAGATGTGTAGTATTTTAGTGGTCATTTCAAATAGTTGGGGAAATTTTTCTTTGATACTACATCAAAATGTGATGAATGGTGGTTTTTTAAATGTTAGTTGCAACTAAAACCATATTAATAGATGCTTCATACAACGATGCATTAAAATCCATTGATCTATCTGGCACTTTGGATGGATCTTTTAACCATGCATGTTTTTGTAATTATGCAGGGGCCATTTGGAAAGTATTAGTTCACTCAATTATTTACATCTTCCAAATGTTAACACATTTCATTACACAATTCAAAAAAATTCACATTTGTGAATATCATCGCTGATCAGAATAGTCTTCAAGTATGAGGAAGCTGTCAAATTCATGATAGTGAAGACAAATTTTCCAAATTCTGATTTTTCTTTCTTAGTTCAAATTTTATCCTTGGTCAACCAGACTGTAAGTTATTTTTATTGACGTAAAATCTCACTTTGTTCATTTTTGAGAAAAAGTTTGCCAAATTACCCAAGTATAAATAAGCATAGTCTGTCTATAAGTAGGCTGGGGTGTGAAAGCATTGGTTTAAATATTTGCTAATCGGTAGGTTTAATAAGCTAGCAGGTGAGAGATTCTTGGTTGGGTTGATGGCCTCAAAGGTCCAAGAGTAGCTTTGTTTTTTTCCCAGGATGCTTTTCTGTAATTCCCCAGGCTGAAAATCCCCTGGTTTTACAGCTAGAACATGCTAAGGTGTTGATTCAGCTTTGATCCAAAGCCTGGTGTGTCACCTATTGGAGTCCGTCCAAGCTCAGTGAGTCAAGTACCTCCTCTGTCCTGCACTCAGGTTCCCCATTGGGAGAAGTCAAGGTTGGTTATGGGTTGTGGGAAGGAAGGACGGAAAGAAGGTAGGAAGAAAGGGGTACACACTAGGTTGAATCTCTGTGTACAGATGGGCTGGGAGGTGGTGATTCAGATTCTGGAGTTAGACCTTTTCCCCTTCCATCCTGACTGCGACATTTGCTTGATTGCCTAAGAGGAAAGACTCTGAGGCTCCTGTGTCTCAGTCCTCTTGATTGTTAAATGGGGTGCATAGTGGCATCTACCTCCTAAGATTATTGTCAGAATTAATTGAAATACCCATAGAAAGGAGTTCACCTAGTTCCTGGCAGTACGTAATGCTCAATAAATTTTAGCTGGTTTTATTATCAATATCCTCCAAAGTGTTAAAGAATGATCTATGAGTTTTTAATCAAAGAAGAAAGATGGCTGTTTCTCTCCTTCCCACAAACATACTTGGCATTGTTTCCACTTATTCTAAGCACATAAGGACACCATCTCTATGTGTCTGGTCCCTCAGAGTAGTTTCTTAAAGTCTCAAGTGGGGTCCTGTTGACTAGCTGTTCCCATGAACATACTTGGTCGTTCGACATTTTATTTAGATAATAGCGTTAGGCCAAGAGAACATTTGTTTGTGATTCTATGGGACATAATGGATTTGTCCATGTTTTAGAAATGATAAAATAGCAAAGACCACTCTGAAGGGGGGTAGTGTCTTAAAGAGGGAAAATCTGGCAGTGAGAATTCCAGTTAGGAGACCACAATCTTAGGTCAGGTCAAAGAGGATGAGAGTCTACACCAAGTTAGTGGCAGAAGAGATGGAGAAAAGGGCACACTCAGGAGACAGTGGAGGGTCACTTTAGTTTGCTTTATTCCTCTATTCCCCAAACATATTTGACCACATTATCCTCTAATTCTTGAATCACTGATTAAGCATCATGTGTCAAGAGGTTCTGAGCGTGGGAAGTGCTGGCTAAACTTTTTAACGTTAGTTAATATAGTATCACTTCTCGTATTCTTGTACCTCCTTCACGAGCCCTTCTAACTGTCCATTTCAATTGTCTATGTTCTGCTGATCAAAATGCCAGAAAGTCTCCCAGCATTATGTTCACACGGTGTATTTATTCATTTTACTGGGAATCATCCCCAGGCTCTTGTGTCTCCTCCTAAACCTCTGATTCAATTGCTCAAAATTGACTGATTTCTAATTAGCCCAGTTAATATCATTGGTATTTTCTCATTTCATTTTTCTTAAGATACTATGTTGGAAAACATTGATCTTTCATATTTTCAGCATTCAAAAACCTATTTAAAATCACTTTACTCCCAGAAACCTTTCTGTATCTAGAAAAGAAGATTCTACCCAACCGAGAATCTAACCTAAATCAAGATACTCCTTTTGATGTTAAGAATAAATATGCATGACACTTACATGGCCATATTCATATAATATATAACATAAAACAAATAGAATCTCTACATTTGAATTTTTAGAGCAAGTTTGTCAACTTCTTAAAATGAGTCAGCGTCCTTAATGTGCACTGAAGCCCTAAATATGTTATGTCTAATTCCTGTAGACCAGTAATGAATACAAGCTATGTAACTTGAAGAAAATTAATTGCCAAGATTTCTTCTTTCTATTGCATGATTAATACTTCAAAATGTTTAAATTTTTTCACTAAGAATATCGAATCATGAAAGGTTGATATTTATTAAATGTTTTCATGTTCAGAAAGTTTATAAAATATGGTTTTTATCATAAGGACATAGAAACCACTGAATTTCTTATTCAGCAAAGCCCACAAATGGAAATAAATAATTGTAATAAAGTCCATACACTCAAGTTCAGAATTTGCCTCCTAAAAAGAGTTTTGGAGAAAATCTTTATATTTTATTTACTAAAATTAAATGTTATAACTGTCATTTCCCCAGTAATGTAGTAAATATTATATCAATATAAGGGAACAATTATCTGTCCCCTCTGCAAGCAATAATATTCAGAAATCTGAGTGATTTCAACTTGCTCTTTTCCATCTGTAGCCTCTGGCTTCTTATTTATATTTTTCATATTTTCTCTGACTCAGACTGCAGAATTTAAAGAATGAATTGCATTTGTAGACATATTTCAGGATATTCATGAACCTTGTCAATATACTTTTCAAAAAAGTTGAACTTATTTATCCTTACTTAAGTTGTGTACAAGAAAACCCATCTCAGCATAGAATTTTCAGCATTTGTGCATGGTTTATTTTGGTTATAATTAAGAGTTTTGATTTTTTTTAAGTTATCAGAAAACAGATGAAGATGGTAGACTTCTTCATTTTGTTCTCTCCTAAGAATGGCCATCCTTTTGGAAGCCTAAGACTGTAGTTTAGGCAGATAATGTAAATGACAAAATCAATAGGCAATTTCAAAAGTAGAAGAAATCACTTTTTAAAAAAATTAATTAATTTTTTAATTGAAGTATAGTTGATTTACAGTGTTGGGTTAGTTTCAGGTGTACAGCAAAGTGATTCAGTTATATATATATATATATATATATATATATATATATATATGTATGTATATATTCTTTTTCACATTTTTCCAATTATAGGTTATTACAAGATACTGAATATAGTTCCCTGTGCTATACAGTAGGTCCTTGTTGTTTATCTTCTGTAACATCTTACGGAAAAACCCAAATGAACGTTTTGGCCAACTCAATATTCTATATATAGTAGTGGGTATCTATTAATCCCAAACTCCTAATTTATCCCTTCTCCCTTTCCCCTTTAGTAGCCATAAATTTGTTTTCTATGTCTAAGAGTCTATTTCTGTTTTATAAATACATTAATTTGTATCATTTTTTTAAAAGTCCACATATAAGTGATATCATATCTGACTTACTTCACTTGGATTGATAATCTCTAGGTCCATCCATGTCGTCCATGTTGCTGCAAATGGCATTATTTCATTGTTTTTTATGGCTGAGTTGTATTCCATTGTATATATATCTCACATCTTCTTTATCCATTCAGCTGTTGATGGACATTTATGTTGCTTCCGTGTCTTGGCTATTGTAAATAGTGCTGCTGTGAACATTGGGGTGCATGGAGCTTTTCAAATTAGAGTTTTCGTCTTTTCTGGATATATGCCCAGGAGTGGGATTGCTGGATCATATGGTAGTTCTATTTTTAGTTTTTTAAGGAGCCTCCATACTGTTCTCCATAGTGGGTGTGCCAATTTACATTCCCACCAACCATGTAGGACGGTACATGACATCGCTTTTAAGATATTTGCTCACTATGTCTCCAACTGAATATCTATTGCTTAAATGTCAATAACTTTTGAAGTGTACTGTGATTTGTTTGCTTTGAGTTCCAAAATCAAGACCAGTATTATGGGAAATAAATGAGATGATCATTTGTGTATAAAGGAACCACTTTCCATCTTTACAAGGGTATGCTATTCTATCACAGATTTTTTTTTTCTTTTGATTCAAAGTCTTCTCCTTAAAGTAAAGATATTTGTCTCTGTATGTTCTTCTTATTTTCTAATTAGTAGGATTTTGAAAAACATTTGGATTATCTTCTTTCTCTTTTGAAATAATTTATATTAATATGACTAAAATATGGCTTAATGTATGTAAAGGAGAGACAGAGAGATGAGATACATGTCTACATAATTATAGTGCACTATACGAGAAAAAAGATTGTGGGAATCAGGTACAAGTATTTCATCCTACTCATGTAGAAAATGATGTTCAGAGAAATGATTGAAACAATATCAAATTCTGTTAAATAGCCCTAGAAAATTTTAGTCTATGTGCCAAATATCATTTCTAATAAAACATAACATTTATACTGGCTTATATATTTGATTTCAACACATTTTTTATAACATGCATCACCAGTATTGGTACTATATAGAAAAAAGTCAAATCTTTTTTTAATATGTCAATAAAATATATCAGACATGTATTATCCTATAATTAAAATTAAATAGGCTCTAAAAACATGCTGCTTATTTATTATCACATATTCATTATGATTACTGTACTTTAGTATTAAAGTATAAATGTAAGTATACTCCTAAATGAAGAATCAACATTGTCCACTTAGCTACCCAAAGTCAGTGAAATAAAAGTATATTCCATGCATATTCAATGTACTTTCCATCGACAATCTCTCTCAATCTCTCTCTCTCTCTGAGCAGTTTTTGTCTTCCTTTACACTAAAATGGAATCTACCTTCACTATTGGGACTAAAAGTGGAAAACAATCATTCACTGACTTTCATGAAGAAAAATAACAACATGATGTGACCTGTTTGCCACTTATTTCCAAAGACAGGAATTCTGAACTCTTCAGTGATGTAAAACAATATAAACTGATGGCGCATTGTTAGGAAAACATGACCACATGAAATCAAGAAGAATTAAAGCAGCACAAGAGCTACAAGCACACCTCACTGTTGAGGAATTCCAATGCTGATGACTTTGGTGTATCAGTCACCTTTGTGTCCTGTCTAGTAGAGGCAGAGCCCTGGCGCTGGCAACTATTGTAAAAAAGCCCAAGGCTCAGCGGCTGCCCTGTCCTGAACAGCTGGGCGATGGATTTTTGGAAGTAGATTTGTGGGTTTCCAACTGCTGGCCTAGGTCTCTTTCAAAACAGTATAATGCTTTTAGTCATGTATCTTTGTAGAGAACTAATCTTGTGATGTGTTATCCAAACAATTAGTAAGAATTAAATATATGGTTGCCAAAGGGAAAAGGGTGGGGGGAGGGATACATTTGGAATTTGGGATTGACACATACACACTACTATATATAAAATAGAAAAACAACAAGGACCTACTGTATAGCACAGGGAACTGTACTCAGTGTCTTGTTAATAACCTATAATGGAAAGGAATCTCAGAAAGAAGACATATACATACATGTATAACTTTGCTGTAAACCTGAAGCATGGTAAATCAACTATACTTCAATAAAAAACAAAAATTAAAAAAAAATCCATCAAACTAATTAAATAAGTAAATACATGAAAGCATGGTTGGGTTACAAGTTACAGTAATATACAATGAGCATGCATTTGATATATACAATGTTATATACATTGAGAATAGAGGTGATGTGTTTTAGTCCATCTGCTGTGTAAAGTCTTCAGGGGGAATGTCAGCAAACATCACTCTGTGCAGGAACTCAGGGGCGGAATGTTGACTGCTGCAGGGCTGGGAGCCTTCATCTCTCGGCCTCTCATGGGAAGCTTCTGGCACACCACACGTCTGGTCAGCAGGCACGGCCAGCTTCTGTTTCATGAAGCCTCCCACTCGCCTTCCTTCTCCTTCTCCTCTCTCCTCCCCCTTTGCTTCTGTCTCTCGTATTCTTGTGGCAAAGACTCAGAGGCCTGGGTTCAGGGCGCTCCATTCCTGACACTGTTTACATCACTTGCAATTTACATAGAACCGTGACACATGTTTCTGAGTAGCTTCAGTAAAGGGGTTCTATGTGGCACTTAGGGTCTCATCCAGTTGTCAGGGAGCTTCTCAGAAGGCTGGAATGAAACTGAAGCCACCAGCCAACTGATTCAGGAATAAAGTAGGTATGGCCGTCTGCCCCTGATTACTGAATTCAGGTAATTACGTTGGCAATCGGGGTTTTAAATGAATTCCTTTCTCCAGCTCCCAGATTTTACTCAACCTCATGATTGTGTCCACTTGATTCAGAGATTCCCTTCCACTCGGGTTTTCCCATGGGAGGCAGCCCACAGCTCTTCCCAAGGAGGACAGATAGACTGTCTTTACCTTTCCATCCTCCTTCCTAAGGCTTAGAATGATACTAGCCAGGGTTCTTGGCCTCCTTAGTCAATGGAAATTGACTAGCGGCCAGACAAGAAATTCAGGCAAGGCTTTACTGGGGCCCCTGCTGCAGCAGTGGGGAGCCAGAACAAGTAACAGGTTCCTTTGCTTGTCCCCGAGCAGGGGTGAGCTGATTCCTTATATGGGGTGAGGGTAGGGATGGGTCCAGGGGGTCAGGCTGGAAGGGTGGCTTAGGTGATTTGCCCACCCCTTTGGTGGTACTTTGTGCAGCGGGCATGTGCAATACCCTGCTTTTGCTCCCAGTTCTTCAGAAGTGGCAGTTGGAGTTTTTCATTTTTGGTCTTTTTGTATCTTGTCCAGAATTTGCCCCAACTGTGCAGGCGTGCAGTTATTTTTAGTCCCTTTTAGTTCCTTTGTATTCTGTAGCTCGAGGAGACGATTGTCCAGGTACAAGCATGGCAGCAAAGGGTCCCAGGTCCCGGCCTGTCTCAAGAAGGGCTTCCTCATTTGTGCTGAGAAGCCATGTGGTAGAACTGTTGGCAGCCGTCTCACTCCAGGTGTCCCTTGAACTTCAGGATTTCTGAGTGATCCGCCCACTCCGGAGTGTGCGAATAATGCAAGCACCCCATCACCTCCTTTCATGGAACCTGATTTATCCCAGGCTTTACTGCCTTATGGATCCTGTGAACACCTGAGAATAGGTGACTCACCCTCTGAGCCATCTGGAACTCACAGTGACTCACCATCACCTCTGGGGTATGTTTGCTCCCATTAACTCAAGGGCAGTGTGGCCCACAGACGCCCATGTGGCCCCTTGATTATTGTCCATCCTTATAAGTTACTCTCACCCCTAGGGGACGTCTCCAGCCCATGGGATGACCCAGCCTAAGCCCCCAGCCATGGACCAAGACAGCAGTATCTCTACCAGTCTGCCTGCTGACTTTCAGCAAGCAGCACCTGGCTCAGGAACCCGGGAGCAAGGTTTAAGTAGGTGTACGGTTCCCATGTTCTGGCATCCTGTAGAGAGTCCTAAAGGCACTGAGACTGGAGGCTGCATCGCCCTCTTGCTGTCTGAGAGAACAGTTGTTAAGTAGGGAGCAAACACTGGTCTCAGGCTCTCTATTTACGAGAGTGCTAGCAACACCCGTTTCCCCACATCTGAAGCTCCCTTGCTGGAGAATTGAACTTGAACAGGACACCAAGCCTGTTGGAAGGACGCTCAGAACTCAGACTTGTAGGGACACCTAGAGATGCCTCCTGGGGTCATGCACAGGAAAATCCTACTTTTCTCTGTAGAGTCATTTAGGTAGGAAAGACTGTTTATTTAAAGCACCTGTTAAAATAGGCTCATCACCCGATCACCAAAATTGCCAGCCTATCTGCTTCTGAAGTTATATTTTTTATACTTGGTTTTATTACTTGTACCAGAGACCAATTACTTCTCTTATTCTAGAGAGCCTATCCCATATCGCCTTCTCATGGAATTTTCTTTGCACTGATGCAATTTCTCTTCTGCATCTCTCATTCCTTCCCCTCCATTAGATTCTTTTCATCATCCCACAAGCAAGACCCACTGTCCCCCATCCTTAAAAAGTGAAATAAAATAAAGGACACCTCCACCTCATTCTTTTACGATTCCCGATCCAACTCTGTATGCCTTTCCTCAACAAAACATCCTAAGATTGCTGTCTATAGTTATTCCTCCAGTTTCTCTACCACTGAACACAGACTTGGGTCCCATCACTTTACTGACACTGCTCTTACCAAGGTCTCCAGACATGTCCACATTCACTGGCCTCTGAGCATTTCTTCAGTAATATCTCAGCAACATACTCAAAAAATCACTGCACTTTCCTTTCCTCTCTTGGCGTCCAGAGCACTGCATTCTCTTGCCTTTCATTCTACCTCTCACACAGGTTTCTCTCATTCTTCTTTGCTGATACCTCTTACACCTTCACCTCTAAACAATGGCATTCCCCAAGGTTTTATTCTGAGTTCTCTGCCATCCATTAAATATTTTCTGATGTTAGGTGTTTCCATTCACTCCCGTGACTTTAAATGCCAATTATATCTGACCCCAACTTTTCTCTTAACTAGATTCTGTATCCAACTCAATATTCTCAAATACATGTC
This sequence comes from Balaenoptera acutorostrata, assembly GCF_949987535.1. Lineage (NCBI taxonomy): Eukaryota > Metazoa > Chordata > Mammalia > Artiodactyla > Balaenopteridae > Balaenoptera > Balaenoptera acutorostrata. The sequence continues at coordinate 6,479,192 of NC_080081.1, forward strand.
TGAGTAATATTTCTAAACCCGAACTCTAGAATCACATCCAATCACCCACTTCTAGGTTCATGCCAATATCTAACAGGCATCTCAATCTTAACAGTGACAACAACTCATTTCTCACATTTCCAAAATTGTTTCCTTGCTTGGATTTCCACATTTCCATAAGTAGGACAAGTTGCTCAAGCTAAAAATCAAGACTTTGTCGTTGTTCCTGGTCTTTTATTTACTTCTTCATATTCTACACCACCAGGTCAGGAATCTTGGGATTCAAAGAAGTGTCAGCTATCTCACTAACATATATCCCATCACATCATTTCCATTTTTATTATTACTACCTCATCCAAGGCATTTCCATATCTCGCCTGAACTGTTAACATAGCCTGTTATCTGGCTTCGGCTCAGCTCTTACCCCTTCTCTGTGCTCTCAGTCTAGCAGCCAAGCACACTTTGAAAACCACACAGAATGTATCACGACCCTCCCAAGCTTAAAACTTTTAGCTGGCTTGTCATCAGTCTTGGAAAAAAATAAATAAAATTCCTTTCTCTTGCTTCCTAAGTGCTACAAGTTCTGACCCTGTCCCATACCATCCTCTGATTTGCCTTCTGAACATGACAGTAACATAAATTTATTAAGCAAAATTAGTGTATAACTGGATTTTCTAAAGTTAGCCAAGTAGTAAGGAAGATGGGTGAGGAACAGCCTGATCTGTTAATCCTCTGGGGGTTTTACTATCGCTGGATACAGAGACCATCATGTCCTCATTTGTCTTTTGGCTAAGGAGTCTAAAATAGGCTGTGAACAGTTGTGTTACGCGCCCTTCATCCCGCTAAGTGTTCAGATTATGTTACATACTTTCGGAGGTGGCTACAACCTTTCAGATTTAAGGATTTATCCTCATTCTTCAAAGCACCCAATCACTCCAGACAGAGCCTCATATCCAGCAACCTTCCCAGATGAGAGACTTCTAGCTCTGTTTCATCTTCGTCCACTGATACAGGGGTCTCTAACCCCCGGGCCTCAGACCGCTTCCAGTGTGCGGCCCATTAGGAACTGGACGGCACCGCAGGAGATGAGTGGCTGGGCGAGTGAGTGAAGCTTCATCTGCCTCTCCCCATCGCTCCCCATCGCCCGCATTACCGCCCGAACCGTCCTCCCCCAACCCCGGTCATAGAAAAACTGTCTTCCACGAAACCGGTCCCTGGTGCGAAAAAGGTTGGGGACCACTGCACTAATAAACTCTGCCAGACTCTTTAGGAAGTGGTTAGGAAAGTAAAGTCTACCATGGAACAACTCATTTCCAGTGGATAACCACTGGAAAGTGGTTATCCCTCCAGCTTAGATACAGATTTATGCAACGTTAAAGGAAATAAAACAAATGTTAATGGTTGTTTTTGAACGTCTGCTAATATGTCAGGCACTATTCTAAGTAAGTACTTTATGTACAGTTCTTGGGAATCTACCTAAGGCCATCAGCACAGTGCCTGACTCATAATGTTCTATCAATATGAGATATTATTGTAAAAATAACATTACCATGTCAACACTGTGTGGTCAGTACTTTATCTCCCACAATTTGCAGAGAGGAAATGGAAACTTAAAGGGTAAGGGAATTTAATTTTGCTCATAAGTTTGGTAATTAGCAATCTGGCACTTGAACTGAGGTGTACTGATTCTAGAGTTCTAGCTGACGTCATACCAGGATGGGCTTAATTTAAACTCTCCACATCCCTTCACCTTGCAAAGATGATTACCTAACATACTTTACCACCATTTATCTCCCTGTGTTTGTGAGCTTCCCCGCCCCGCTTTCCTACCAGCTCCTTCCTGAAGCTTAGAGAATGCTGGCTGACTCAAACTTGGTCCTTGTCACTAGCACAGAGCCAGATGCATGGTGTATTCAATAAGGCTTTGATCAAGAAAGGAATGGAAATGTTGGCACGTGGCCTGCAGCTCACTGAAGACCATAGGGGAAGGAACTGTGTTAGCTGTTACATAGTATTGATACTTTCCCAGAAAACAGAGGCAACTGCTGGCCTTTCATTTTAAATAGTTCCTATAATAATTTTTAAATTAACCATAGTGCACTCACTATGTGTCAGAAGTTGTTCTAAATGGTTCTATATTAACTCATTGTTTATATAATCCTCTAGGGATAGCAACTATTATTATCCTCATTTTACATCTGCAGAAGCTGAGACAGAGACGCATGAAAAGACTTGTCAAGACCCATGAATGAAAAATGGGAGAGACTAGCCTTGAACCCAGGTAGCCAGGCTCCGGGTAGATTCTTGCCCAGTTGGCTGGGCTGGCTGTGGAGGTGGAAGTTTCCTGTAAATGGAGGTAAACCATATTCCCAGAAATTAGGTCATAACTGGAATCCAGTTGGTTAGAAATTATGATAGTTAATATCCCAAGAATTTGCAATAGTTATTAAAACAGAGAAAGGGATGTATATCTCCCTAAAGGGTGCATGAGCACAGTGGATTTCCCACCTGGCAGAAACTAAGCCTCTGTGAACTCATAACAGATTCTATTAATCTCCTTGCCTTGGCGCTCACCATTTCCAATAAACACACTAAGGCTGCTGCTGAAATCTAAAACATGTAGGCACATATAACATGTTGCTTTCTTACATAGGCATCAAGAAAGACAGACTCAGTTTAAAACATATTGAGGAATGAAATTTTTGCTGGGGATGCATTTTACATGGTGTCCAGCAAAGAAGGAACACACAACACATGGACATTTTCTTATCATTCTTCCCCCCAACGATCTTTAGATTCAGAAACCAGCTATGTCAGAACTGAAAATAGATACTCTACAGATATTCCTGATTGCAACATGAATGCTTACCATATAATACATTATTAAAAATAATTTATTGGCTATAAAAGCTCTCAAATTGTGTTTTTGTTCACAGTAAAATATATATGAATTTAATAAGCACTTCACAACATCTTTTGTTACCCAAAGCTAAGCATAAAGATTAAGAAAAAAGGAAGAAATATGTTCTACATAAAGAATCCCTCTGCAAATATGATGTATTCATAGTTTTGGCAATTATAGATACAACCTCTGGAATACACCTACGCAACAGATGTTATACAATGTTTTGTTTGTTACAGGCACAAGTGAGGACACCACGAGAAGTACATGGTTAGATAGAAAATGGAAAAATGATAACGTTCTCCTTAACTGAAATAACAGCATGTTTATAATTTTTTATATATTCACTTTTATAGATCTAAATTTCTGTGACTGTCAGAGGCTATGTTCTCTTTTCTGTTTTAAATTTTTTTCCTTTCATTTTTGGGTCTATCAGCCTGGGGCCTGAATCACTAAAATAAAGGAAGGTACACGGAGACATTTTAGTGATGTGATTCAATAAACCATATGACAAACTTAATCTGACATTAATGTTATTTTTGCAAAATTACTGCTGTTCAGAAAAGGATTCTTGTTCACGTAGACATAAATAAATGTGATAAATATAATTTGCAATACTTTTATAGCCCGAGTTTAGTGTTTCAAGGTTCAGATGGAGTGAAGAGAAAGAAAGATAGAGAGAGGGAGAGAGAGGTAGAAAGAGCACATTGCATCTTTATTCCTGTCCTGCCCGGTGCTTTGTGACCACCTAGAGAGGTGGGATAGGGAGGGTGGAAGGGAGATGCAAGAGGGAAGAGATATGGGGATATATGTGTATGTATAGCTGATTCACTTTGTTATAAAACAGAAACTAACACACCATTGTAAAGCAATTATACTCCAATAAAGATGTTTAAAAAAAAAAGAAAGAGCACATTGGCCCTTTGTTCCACGTGAACAAGTATTTCAGGCTTCTTTCCTTCTTGTCTCTTACCTCTCTACCCACACCCAGGAGCACAATGCTGGGACCTGATGCAAACATCATTTCGGTCAACATGTCGTCTCCCTGAGTGGTTAAGATTAATCTACCTAACTCTGTTGAGGGGGGGGAGGAAGAGGAAGGAGAACGATAAGTTGCATATCTTGGCAAACATCAGGTGAATGTGATTATAAAAATACTCAATGATTTCCCAAAAAAATCACAAAAGATCCAAAAACTATTTGGGCCAATGGGAATGTATAAGCATCATAAACATTTAATTTTACACTCACATATGCACAAGTATATAAATCAAATATAGCATTTATGTATAAAATTTCTGTAATGATCATTATATATGTATATTATATATAATCATATGACAGATCATTTGTTATAAATTATATTCTGATTATATATGATGTATTGTCGACCATTATATTGATATATTTGTATAATTGTCTTTTTACTCATTTGATTATATGTGTATAAAGCCAAATTATACCTCTGTATCTTGAGTTATCAATGTTGAGCTATTGACTTTTCATACCATCCTCTACATTAAAGAAATTAATGTAGACTCTGCACTTACAGCCTATGCATCAGTGATGGTCATCCATGCATTCTTTCTGTGAGTCACCCGCCCTCTGCCTTCCAGAGCACATCTTTTTAACTTTCATCAAAGTTGTATGAGATGCAGTACCTTTGGGGATCCATATATGATGCTATTACTGATGATTTTATCTCAAGCCACAAATACAGATTTATGTAACATGAAGACTACCATCATCTTCTTTTGTTCTATAAGTGTAAATTCATATGCTCCATAATGTGAGTCAAATATTTACTGTATGACTTTTCAACATACATTAAAGTTCTTGTTTATAACGACATCCAACACTTGCAACTATGAGCTCATTCCCAAGGGGAAAAAAATCATAAATGTGTATTCAATTTCTTTGTCTCTTTTTTCCCTGTAACTTTGGGTGACCTCTATAAACATTCCGAGCCAGCATTGATTGAGGTTCTTTCAGGCCATATGTCTCCCCGAAACAGCATTTTGTGGTTCAAAATAAAATCATTGAAAAAGTAATATGAGATACTTGGTTAGGGCCCAAATACGAGGTGACTTTCTTTACTGAGGGATAATTTTGAGAAATGTCACTTTTGGTTTAGTCATGTACGGTAAGGTTTTCTACACCACTCTACGTAAAATTCAACCAACCCGAGGATCATTTGCAGTTCCATACCTTTAGCAGTTGGCATTCTTCTTGCTGTGAATTAGTTTAGTCAGCTGTCCTCCTAATAGTCTGTGTGTGAGCATTTACAGGTACCTCCTGTGTGCGGTGCTGTGACAGGATGTGGGGTGCAGTGGAAACCAAATAGATGGCGTCCGTGCCCTGACAGACCCTGGAGCCTGGCAGAAAAAAACAAGCACTGGATACATCATTCACATCATTATTTGAATAAACACCCGTGGAAAGGAAAGTGCAGAGGAAATGTATAGGGCCCTGTGTGATCATTTATCAGAGATCTAACCTAGCCTAAGGGATTCAGGACAGCCATCTGCATCCTGACTCAGAGCTGGCCAAGCTTCAAAACCCAGCTCTACCTCCTTGACGTCTGACCAGGAACAAGCTACTAAACACTTCAGCTCCTTAATTTCCTCTTCTGTAAAATGATGATTATAAAAATAATCATGTAAATTTGGAGTGAGGATTAGTGATTGTATGTTAAATAAATATATACGTATACATTTAAATGTATATTCATTTAACATTAAATGCTTATTTAATGCTAAATGTATATATATACACACATAGGTATGCATAAAACATATGTATATATAAAGACAAAATATAAATATATATTTAATATATATTTTATAGAACAGACCCTGATACATTGTAAGTTCCTTTGGTGTAACATATCATTATTAACCCCGAGGAAGAAATATTCAAGGTGAAATATAAATGATGAGTAAAATTTACTCTTGTAGGGTGTGAGGGCAAAGGAAAGAGAATTGAATTCATCAAAAGTAGAGATGGAAGCCCATGTCCAGGCCCCGAGTTAGGGAATAATTAGACTGGAAGACAGCAAAGAGGAACAGCGAGCCCAAGGCGAGGGGCCAAGGCAGAGGTTGTTTGATGAGTCTTCTCGAGGCAGATAGATTTGTGTTTGCAGAAAAAGGAGCACAAAATTGACAAACAGGAAGAGCTAAAAGTGAGACCTTAAGGAAGGCAGGAGGAAAATGGCGAAAGACCATTTCAGCACACGGAAGAGAAAGGGGTTCAGAGCCCGCTGACGTTCTCTGAAAGCAGGAAGGTACCATTTCTCGGCAGGTGAACACAATAATTCATTTTGGCTTGGTCATACTTCAGTCATCTTGTTCAGTTCTCAGTTCTCTGCTTTTACTGAATAAGGCATGACCGCTGGTCCATCCTGGAGCCACTAGGGGGGATGCCTTTCCCTGACAGGCTTACTACCCCTGGGGAAGGAGCATAAACTTGAGTGAGGCCACTCCCTTTCTTAGGAAGAACTAGGCTGCCTGCTAACATCAAGCTGTGCCCTTGGTGCCGAGGGAGTGAGTACTTAGGTCCCAAAGGAGAAGCTGGTTGGCTCAACACAATGTCCACAGCAGTGTACACAGTTGCCTCCCCGAGGAGATGATGCTTGGGCAGAAATCTGAATAAAGGAAGAAAACGAAAATCTGGGAAAAGGATTTTCCAGGCAGAGAAATGTACAACCTTCAAAGCCCTGAGGAAGGAAGAAAGCTGTTGAGATGGATCGATGTGTTAGAAGGAGTGCTCGTGGCTGAAGGACAGTGAGCAATACCCGGTGTGGTAAGAATTATCTAATAGGGAGGGGGGACTTAGATCATAAAGAAACTGTAGGTTATGGTATGGAACTAGGGTTATATTTTAAATGTAATGGAGGGCCACGGAGTGATTTTTTTATGATTTAGATACTCTAAATGATGACTTTGGCTGTTTTGTAGAAAATAGTGTCAGGAGATCAAGGGGGAAATCAGAGTAACGAGTTAGTGGTCTGGTTGGAGGTGCAAGTCATCTGCACTAGGATCAGAGCAAAGAAGTGGAAAGAAGAGATCATGGGAATGTTCATAGCAAATGTCCCTTTTCATGACTTGTATACAAACTATGAGGGAAGCAAAAGGTGGCTTCTAAGATTTTGGTTTGAGCAATTGTATAAATGATGGTCATACTTTGATCTGGGCAAGATGGTTGGGGACACGTTAATGAAGAGATGTTTAGACAGTAAAATGTGAAGTTGATATTAGATTTTTAACTGGAGATTTTGAGTAGGTAGTTGCATGTGCAAGTTTTGGCCTTGGGGAGAAGCTGGAGCCAAAACTATAAATTTGAAAGTCATCTGCATATAGAAGGAATGTATAGCTTTGGAACTAGAGGGGATCATCTCAAAATTTTATATAAAAGAAGAAAAGAGGGTCTAAGATTGAGTTCTGAGGGGCACTTGAGAAGAGGTTGATCAACAGCTGTGATGGTGTGTGTGTGTGTGTGAGAGAGAGAGAGAGAGCAGTTGAGAGAATAAAAGAGGACAGTGCTTTAAAGAACTACACAATGTTTAATAACGCCCTAAGGAGGATGTGCAAGGCATAGTAAATGATACATTTCAACAATTATTTGGTGATGTACAAATGATAACTGAAGAGTTATATCATGCCAGGTAGTCCATATTTTCTTCTGAAGGCAATGGATGGAGTGATTCCTTTAGGATACACTTATACATAATGACATTGGGGAGGAGAGGAGTGGAGAGATTTTAGGTAGATTTAGAATTTCAAAAGGAAAGATTTTGTTACTCATGAGACATTCGTGGAATGAGTGATTCTCAGATCTCTGACTATAATTACCAGGTGAGAGATGGACTCTATTCATTTATCAATTTCTTCACAAAACAAATGTTCACTGAGCCCTTATTATACGTCAGGTTCTCTTCTAGGTGCTGAGGCTGTAACAGTGAACAAATAGACAAAAATCCTGCTGTTCTGGTTATGTTCTCATATAGAAGTCAGACAATTAACAAAAGACATTAGTAAAATATATAGATTAGGTATAGCAAAGTATAGAAAATGTCAATTGTCCATCTATTTTCTTTTATTGACCACTGTAATGAATTGTGGAAGGAACAGAGGTGGAAAAGGAAATTTAACATAAAGAAGAAATAGATGAAGTAGAAGATGAAAGCTACAAGGTTCAGGAGAAATGTGTTTTGCTATGATGATAAAAAGAGATGTCTTCAGTTTCATCTACTGGTGAGAAGCAGGATGTAAGGAGGAAAGGAGCATTTTGAAATGGAGCACTTTGAGAGATGTGATTGATTTACTTAAAATTGTACAGAGGGAAGGATTATTTGGATGTAGGCCTGTCATAAGAAAGAGAGTTTCCAAACTGTCTCCTTATTTCATAGGTATATATACACCATATTCAAAACAGAATTTGAAAAATATGGAATTCCACAAATAATATTTAATTATAAAATATTTTGAACATATAGAGAAGTAGATTAAATATTTTTTTTTTACTTATTGCACCTGGTATTATACTATTTTGTTGGAAGTGGTGTTATTGTTATGTATGTCTATTTTATTTCTTAACCAACTCAAGTTGGATGTACGAAAGTTAAGTGTGAGAAAACTTCATGTAAGCAACATAAGAGCTAGTTGAAACACACATGGAAGCTAGGATTGTGTTTTTACCAAGGTAGCCCTTATATCTCTTGAAGTTACATTTGTAATTTAAGCCCTTCAGAATCAATATTTGTAATCAAAAATATGTCTGATGGTAAAAAGAATATTCTCCTTTTACAACCTGATGATTTTCTTAAAATTTGTTAATAAAAAATCCTGAGGGTATTTAAGCAAGGAAAATTGATTAAAGCATCCAACAACAGCTACAGAGAATTAAGGAGATTAGTGGATTTTGGTCATGAGAAGTCAATTTCAGATCCTATTTTTTGCTAATGTTTTGCTAATTTCCTATCTAATATTTTTGCTACATTTTATTTCAAATCTGTTCTATGAATTACCAAATTAAAGCAAACATGATTTTCACATAGCTGGTACACAATAAATGCTCAATGAAACGTTAGTGAAACTCTTAAAATAGATTATTCAGTTAATCTGTGGACTAAGAGTGCTACTGCATGATACTGACAAAACAACAAAGTTTATATAACTTCAATTACAGATTGAAAATGAGACATAGCAAAGATGTATGAGCAGGTTCCTTGTGTTCAGGGATTTGAAAGTAATGAGGGATCCACATATGTGTAAATACAAATTACTAGGTAGTAAGTGTTAACATTAGATGCATGACAGTGGGTGTATATTTTCATCTGAGGAAACTGAGATGAACTTGTAACATAGATGCAGTAAGACTTTATTAAAACTCTAGGCTGATTAGATGAATCTGACCTAGGAGAGCTATAATTTTATACTCAAGAAACTAGAGAATTCAGCAGAGATGATCTATGCCAATTGTAGACCATAGGAAGGGCTGGGTGAGTGACACTGACAACTACACCATTGGGAGATTGTGGGTAAGTTGTTCAGTAAGACCAGTGATTCAGTACCAACACAGTCCAAGACTAAATGATTTAAAAAAAGAAAAAGAGGAAATAAAATAACTCAGGTTGTCATAAGTTTTTTTCTGTGATGGAAAGAGCCACAATACAAAGCCATCTGCAAAAGTATTAAAACAGAAGCTTGCCTGTAATGGATTTTATTCAGAGCTTCATTTCTTGAAATGTTGCTGTAATTCAGGGTATCTTGATGCAAGAGACAGCTGGAATTGATAACAGCATTTCTCAAGGCTGTCATTAGTTCTGCAATATTAGCTTAAAATTAGTATGGAAGAATATGTAAAGTTCATACAGATTTTTGGTTCAGTTCCTTCAGCACATAAAAGATTAAATGACATATTTTAATAAGTTATTGGAACTTGTTTTCTTCAGAGTAGCCTCGATTTTACAAAATATATTATTAGAAATTCTTCTTTACTAAGAGTATGGAAATTATTTTAGTCATGCTGTAATCTAATTACAAAAGAAGTTACCTCCAAAAATATAAAATGTTATTACTTAGAACAATTATATTTCCACTGACTTATTTATGTAAAAGCCTTTAAAGGGAGATTTATATATGTTAGTAAAATATTTATTAGTAAAATGCATGTTACGTGTAGTAAATAAGATAAATTTTGTTGACTAAGATACATATAGCAGCCTCTTTCTCAAGATAATCAATTCTGTGTCCCCCATTTCATCCAGTATGGTTATTGTTTACTGCAGGTCAAGTCTTTATTAAAAGGCAACCCCATTCCTTCAAGGCCAGCTGTGCAGACTCAATACACCAAAGGCATATCATCAGGCCAAATTATCTACAGATACTAAAAAAGCTAAACAAAGGATATTTGCTTCAATGATATACTTATATCTAACTTTTGGTGGGCAAGAAGCATTCTATTGGTTACAAAAATACTATTTATTCATTACTGTTTGTAAATGTCCAATTAGTGAAATCTCTTTGCCTTTATGTATATCGGTAAAATGTTTAATTGTGGTTTTAAAATAGCATTTCATGATTGATTATAAATTGTTTCCAAAGTTTTTTCTTTATGTGAAAGTGTGGACCACAACCTTGATATTTTACTATATTCAGGCTCCACTAGCCAAGCACAATGAAGAACTGAAGGTAGATTGGGCCCAAATAAATTACATAATTAGTTCAATATCCTGTGATGGAAATTGGGAGACTTGAATCATTAGAGGCATAGGACAAGTGAGTCTGGGAATTGGGGACAGAGTTGAATCCCCCTGGGAGGCAGAGCTTGACAAGTTAGGGGTGGTGGCATCCCATGACCATTGACTGAAACAGATCTTTTCTGGAGTAGAACGTCCCAATTTGGGCCCATAAAACTCCTATCTATTAAAGTCAAACACTGAATTCTCAGTCAAGGAACACAAACACTTGGAAGGTTGAGCCACTGTAATTGAGAATCAGCAAACACAAGTGCGTAAATATAGGTAAATAAAAGTTTAACATCTCCCAAGACTGAAAATACTGGAATTGTCAAATAAAAAATATAGAAGAGTTACGTGTAAATATTTACTCAAAAATGATGCAGTTTCAATGACTGATCAGCAATAAGTCATCATCAGAAATTAAAAAAAGAAATTTGAAAGCACATGAACTTTTAGACCATATATATATATATATATATATATATACATATATGTATGTATGTATATATAGAGAGATCATAAATATACATACACTTTACATTTGTATAATACATGATGTATATTATATTGCATTTATTATATATATTTCAAATTGTTTAAAATGAAAGTCAATAGAAAGTTTTAGTAAAATATTAGAGAGATTTGAAAAGAAGCAGAAACCTGGAAAATATAATAAAATCAATAATATAACAAAATGAAGTGCTGAGAGATAAGGAGAAGAAAATATGAAAGAATCATGAAGATATATTAAGGAAAACTAAAAAGTTGTAATACACATAACAGTCAGAGACTAGAGAAAATAAAGAAGATGAAATATTTGAAGATATAATGGATGAAAATATACCAGCTCTCATTAAAAGCATGAATCTACAGATATGAAAGCACAACGCATCTCAAACAAAGAAAAAAAATGGTATCTTCTTTAATGGGGCTACATTGGAAACTATTAACTTTAAAACCAAAGTTAGACAAGGACACCCACTCTCTTAGCTGCTCTTCAACCAAGTACTAGAATTTCAAAGCAGTGCAGGAAAAGAACAAAAGAAGGAGAAGAAGAAGGATTGGGAAGAAACAAATATAGAAAATTTAATTAACTCTCTTACAATACAAAAATGCTATAGGCAAGTTACAAACAATAATAAAATAGTTGCATAGTGTACAGATATAAGATCAATACAAAAATCTATTTTCTGCATATTTGTGTACTAAAACAAAATGTTTTAAAACTTAATTTTAAAAGTCCATTACCTCAATTATATCTCAGTGAAGCTGTTTGAAAACAGAAACAAATACAAACACACAAATTTTTCACCCTTTCAATATAAACAACAAGCCACTTGAGAATGTCTTGTGAAAGATCTATAAAGCATATGTAGGAAAATGATAAAACTCAACATAAAAAAGAACATAAATATAAGGAACAAATACCCTCTTCTAGGATGGAAAGAATTAATGTCCCCAAAATGTTAATTCTTTTAAAACTGTTGTAGAGTCTATGAGAGTCCAACACGATATGAGTAGGAGTTTTCATGGATCTTGCCAAGCTAATTCTAAAATGTATACAACAGTGAAAATAGCCAAGAAACTGAAGAAGAAGAAAGTGGAATATTGGACATGGCTGACAAAATTATCAAAATTTAAAATAAAACTATAGGAATTAAGGAAGATAAATAAGTCAATAAATATAAAAGAATAGAAGCCCCAGAACCATACATGGGCCCTTAATATGTAACAGGGATAGGCATGGCAGACCCCAATGAATAAGTAAGGATAATTTGTATATATTTTGTAAGCCACATAAATAAAACCTGAAGTTGGAATCATACCTCACAATACACACACACACACACACACACACACATGCACACACACGTGTACACAAAGGTATTTTAGTAAGCAAGACAATATCTTTCTGACTTTAGGGAGGAATTCCTTAACAGACACAACATGTGCTAATTAAAAGAATGGGTTGAAATTCTAGACTACCTTTAAATCAGAACTTCTGTTCAATAAAGTACATTTTAAAAAGTGAAAAGATGAATCAAAATCTAGAAGATATTTGCAACATATACAACTTATAAGCATTAGAATCCAAAATATATGCATTATTAAGACAAATACATTTACCCAGCACATATTTTGTCTAAAAAAATATGCAGACACTTCACAGAAAACATATATGTCCAACTTCATTACTAATTACAGAATGCACATTATAACCAAAATGAGATACAGTTTTATATTTTAAAATACGGAAAAAGATAATAGTCTAACACTATGAAGTGTTGGATAGCATATGGATAACGGGAACTCTTATGCATTACTCTGGGAAGGTAAATTTTTAAATTTATCTTGGAAACAATTTAGCATTTACATCAAACAACTCAGCAATTCCATGCAGAGTTATATCCAAGAAAAATTTCTGTATATTTGCTTCAGAAGTCAGATATAAGATATTTCAGAGAACATTACTTAATTAGAGAACGGATAAATCATTTGCTATATATTAATAAACTGGAATATTTTACAACAGTAAAAATGAATGAACAATAGCTACATGTGTATCACAGAAAAACATTAGAAACCTGAAGTTTAGAAAAAGGAATTCCCAAAGTCTGAATACAGTATAAGACCACATTTATATAGCTTTAAATCAAACTAAAAAAAATGTATTTCTTAACCATGCCTACATATATGATAAAATTATTTACCAAGACAAGACAAAACTAGCACAAAACTCAAGATGGTGATTATTTATGAGTGGAAGGCAGGGGATAGGAGAAGTAGAAAAGTTTGTGCAAGATATTAGTACGTTCAATTTCTTAGGTGAAGTGATAGGTTTACATGTATTCTAGACATATTTCTTTACAACTTAAAATATGCAACATATTACCTTTTGTGTTTGTCAGATATTATATATCAACACCTAATAAACAAAAACATAAAAGCTCTACATATAAACACTTGCAAATAACTTACCATAAACACACAAGCACCCATTTGCAAATGTTTTGATGAGAGTCGTAACAGTCCACAAATTTTCTCCCATGAAATTATATAACATCTGATGTGGAATTTCAACTTTATTTTTATTTGATTTGTCAACTGCATTTACGTTGAGAAGCTGTCAGGTATTTTCAGGGGACCATGGGTATATGATTTGTGTTAGTGGAAATTAGACTGGACTGCAAATTAGGAAAAGTAGATTCAAGTGAGAGCTGTAAGATTAACTCTCAGCAACTTTGGGCAAGTCACTTTAATTTTTCTCAACCTCCTCATTAGTGAAATTAGCAATTTAATTAAGTGTTCTCTGAAGTCCCTTCTAACTAAAATTTTACACAGTTGTGACCTTAATTTTTTGTAAACACAAATATTTTGAAATAATGTATAGCAAATTAGATTGCTTCAGTGTTAAGCTAAACTGCATATGCATTATTACTAGAAATTATGGAGAATATGCTTCTTGAAAATTTCCTTGGATCTTTTTCACTAATATACTTATAAAAATGTCTGTTGCATAATCTAATAAAATGTTGATACTTGTTATAAACATGCCAGATATTAAGGCAAAAACCTAAATGTCTTGTTTAGTTTCATTACTTTGCAGAGTGCGTCAGGGCATGAAATAACTAATGCACTAAGTTGAAATATTTAAAAGTCAGTGTACTTACCTGATGTGAGTAATTTCCAATTTGCATATGAATTGCCAATGGTAAAATTCAAATTTTCAAGGAATAATCAAAATCTTAGAAAACTTCTGTTTATCAACACAAGCTTTACAGCATTCCAATACTTACGGGCTTTTCTGATGAGAAAGTGAATGCGATTTTTGTTTTAGATTAAAAAGTAAATTGTATCCAAGTTTGGAAAATCTGCATAAGTCAGTGAACCAATTTTCCAAATGACCAACGGACGACGGTGTAAAATCACTGTTGGGTAGAAGATTTATTCAAAGTGCAAGATAGAACGTTGTCTTTTCATGTAAAGCTGTTTAAAAATGTATCAATATGCTTTTAGATTACACATTGTAACAAATATTTTTTAATTCCATTTGTCAAGCTTTGGTGTGATATCAAAAGAAGAATATCCGCAATTATCTCAAAGAGTTTCCAGCTACATATCTGCGTGAGACCAGATTGTTTTTTCCCTATACTTTAAAACACTGAATTGCCACATGTTAAATGCAGAAGCTGATAGGAGAATACAGATTTTTATTATATTAGGCCAGTCATTAAAGAGATTTACAAAAATGTAAAACAATGCCATTCTCCTTACTCATCTTTTTGTTTTTGGGAAACATCATTATTTTTAAAGAGTGTGTATTACTTTATCATTTAGCACATTTTGCAATGTCATTTTAATGAAATAAAAATATTTTTCAACTTTTTTTTAACTTAATGTGGTAAATACTGGTAGATATAATTCAGGAAAGCGAAAGCTTTGAAGTCCTCAATATTTTCTTAGGATGTAAAGACCAAATAGCTTAAAAACTGCAGCCCCACGGCAACCCTACAAAAGAGAAGACAAAAATGTGCTTTTTCATGTTCGTATACTGAAAATATATGACGTTGTTTTAAAATGTCATTTAGAAGACGTTAGGGGGAGATGAATAAACTAATGTTATGATACATTTACTCCCTTGCTCCCATTGTAGTGCCTACTTCTAGGAAACTTTCTAGAAGCCAGACTTCCTTCAAGCACCTCCTGAATAAAAAGTCAAAATCTTTTTAGCTCTTAAAATTTACAATTGGCTATGAGCGCTTTTATAATTCCCATAATATTTATTCCATGAAGACTTCCTAAATAATTGTGATTTCTCCTTTTTTGAACTCTCTCTGGGCTTATGTTTATATCAAGCAACTTACCGCTTCAATCAAATGTGGATTTCCATTGTTCACTAGGTAACTTTAATTTTCTCTGCCTCTAATTATGTTTTGAATCTTGTTTCCAAAATCAGATTATAATAAACTTATTTAGGGACGAGCTTGTAGTTTAGCCTTCTTTGGACACCTCTCTGTACCTTTCATAACGTTTTGTTTAGATGAGGCACGGATCCACTTCTCATCTTTGATTATTAATAAGAGGAAAATACTTTCGTCCCAAGTTTTTGTAAATGTAGACCTAATCAACCTTTAAATATGCTTTGTGTTCCCCCAAATAATTCCTCCTTTTGCTTAGAATGGTTGTTTCCATGCTTATAAACTACTTGGGCAACTTAAAAATGATTATTTGTATACAATAGTTATAGTGACAAAATATATCATATATCTGCTATATTGTCTGTAATTTAATTTCAAATATTTCAGATTGTGCAGTTCCATATATTCATAGGTGGTCATTTGCAGACATCTGCAACCTAAGAATGTTTGTTAATATTTGATGTACCCAGTTGGTAGACTATAGTCAGAAGATTATATCCCAGTAACCTGTTACTGTAAGTGTTCAGCTGTCTTTATCTTGATCCACGCTAGCTGGCTTCATGATTAGCAATACGGATGTTAGAGGGAATTAAGTGGTGTCTAAGGTTCTTACTTTGACTAGAAATATTGTCCGAGCATCATGGCTATTCCGTGATCTGTATTCTCTACTGAGCCCAAAGTCTTGCACCACTTCAAGTGGAAACGTGGCTTTAGGATTCTGAAATAGCCTCCCATTAAACCACTCAACAGAGAATCTGACTCCAATGAGAAAGTTAGATGAACACCGTTGCTGAGATATTGCTACAGTTGTCTCTTGTGAACTCGTCAGCCAAGGTGTTTCCATAGCATATGAAGAGCCAGTGCTAGGATTCTGCTAGCTTACAATAAATGTAGAGTGAGGGATTGCCTGCCTGCGTGCTGGTAAACACTTGTATGCATGGTAGAATTTTGTCTGGAATTAGCTTTCTCTATAACTTACTGCCAGCTCTAGAGTTTGTGTGGTAGAAGACCCAGAACCTACACAAGGTGACTGATGTCTGACAAAAAGAACAGAATTGTTATCCATGACCAAACTGATTGAGGTCAGTTTGCAACATTTCCTTCCACATCGAATTCAAGGTTGTTTATTTGAAGACATAAAAGAAAATGGAAAAGGTAAATGATAGCGGAAAATCAGTATTTAGAAAAACACTGAGTAGTAAGAGGGTAAAATAAAGAAAAAGGTAATAATGCAAAATGCAATAAGATGATTTATATTGCTGCGTTACTTACAGAAATAGACATTTTAAAAGGTGTTTTTGTATGCTATTTAATCACATTTATTTTTTTAACTTAACTTTAGAAATAGATAATATTTTATTTTAAAACCCCAAGACATATTTCTTGGTATTTTCCATGAACATACTGTTGCATTGGGCTGGGTAATCAAATCACAATTATATAACTGTGCATTTATAAGTAGTCTTTCTGCACATTATAATTTCCACATATATTACGGTGAGGATGAGTTAATTTAGGAGTAAAATAGATGGGCCAAATCACTTACAACTTTTTAAGTATTATTGTAGAAATAACATCAAATTAACTTTACATCATATTTAACCTGAAAAACGCTTTCCTTAGAAAGGTAGTGAATTGTTAGTTAGGTAATTATACATTTATAGTCTGTGAAATCAGTGATTAAATGGTAACTAAAATGTACTTACATGTTTACACACCATAAAATTACAGTATTTTTAACATACAGTAATTAATTTATATTTAACATACACTTGTGTATGCTTGATTAAATGTCAATTAGGTGCCTATTTGTGAAAAATTAACCATTACCAATTTATGGAAATATTAAGATAAAGCTAACCATTTTGTTCCTTTAAATTTTTTTATCTTGGATTAAATGTCATTCCCCAATTCATTTTAGTTTTTACATTTCTCAGTAAGTTTTTTTAATATATATAAAACAATGAATCTAATTAACTACCTTATTCAGTGCAAATGCCAACTTCAAGCACCTAAATAAAATGAAAAATTAACAAAGACAACCAATAGAGATAATTTTGTTTAGATGGATCAGTAAAGACATTAAAAAAACACATTATCAGTTCTTTTTCTTGCATCTGTTGCTATGTTTATACTCTATTTTCTCTATATTTTCTGACTGCTTAATGATCAATGAGTTTGGGTATACAGAAATTTATCTTAAATATGTTTTGCACAAAGTTTAAATAAAATTTTCATAAAATTTGATAATTTTCTTATCACTATTTTCATAATTAACATTGTTCTGAAAATGAGTATTGTTTACAGATAGGTAAATATGAATAAACCTGAATGATTTAACCTATTTTTAATGGTATACATATATCTAAATAATAGTGTGTGTGACATTAAAAGACCCATTAAAAAAAGGACAAAGACATAAGGAAACCCTTGATGACATTTTGATTGTGAAATTGCTTCACATTTGCCTTAGTACTAATTGGTCTCTAGCTAAGATGTTCCCATTAAAAATTATATGCTTCTCCATGGTAGGTTATAGCTATCAATTAACTATGATAATGACATTTTCATAGCAAAAATTCAGCATCTCAAATGTTTAGGAAAATTATACATTTCAAAATGGAGACCAGAATCAGAATTCTGAGAACTTTGCAAGATACACACACACACACACACACAGTGGATAATACACCTAAAATATACTATCATATCTGTATAAAGTTTAGCAAGTATACAACCATTGTATTTGCCCCTTTGATGGACATCAATCATATCATTTTTCTATACTGTGTCAATATAAAATTGCCTGTAAATATAGGAGAACTGCCCTATCGGAGATTATTTGTTTTCAGAAAACTCTTCTATAGTGATAGCTATACAGATGTTCTCAAGTATCTTGTGGGAAGTGGTCACTGAAGTATCTAATGCTCAGTTGAAAAACAATTAGCATTTAGTTTTATCAAGTAAAGAATGCTGCCTTATTACAGATTGTAATGTTCCAGTTTAAGCACATTTTAGCCATACTAATATGCTGCTCATATTCAAGAAAATCAGTAAAAAGTGGCAAACGAATCATGTATCTCATATTCACAAACAGCTTTAAGGTAATTTTTAGCTCAATTTTTAACTGATTTTAGTTATAATACAGAAATTTCTTGGATGAGAATATTTGGGGGTAGAAGTCAAATATGAACCAATATGAACAAAGTGATTTGATCTGCTTTTGAGGGACCATCTCAGCTGTCTAAAGAGTAAAGAAGCCCAAGAGTCCATCGGGGATGTTCTGTACTATGGTATGTTGTAGAAAAGCTGACTGATTATTGCCATTGATCCAAAGGGCATCGTTACAGAAAACCATGGCCAATCTGGGCAACACCATTGTGTATCTTCACAATTAGCTCTTGAAGATCCATTCATTGGTAACATCATTAAATTGAAAGCATTCCAACATGGAGCACCATCAGAAACAGAATTTTAGCCTTTTTCTTTTACTTAATTCTCCAATTCTTCCAAGAGCATCCCATCACAGAATATGTTCATCAATCCTTGTTCCTTAAATTCTATGAATGGCATAATGGGAAGCATTATAGAGAGGAACATGTGAAAGTAATTGTATTTCCAGTAGTGCTGATAAATTATCCCCAATTTATTCTTACTTTTGATTTGGTAAAAGACTATTTTTAGTCTTTTACCAAATGTTCCCATCCTCCAATATAAGGAAATGCATGCATTTGAAAGAAGGCTTCTCGAAATTAAGATTCACACAGTGGTTATGAAAACAAGCCATCTATATTTTAACATATTTATAATGAAGACTCTGACTCTTAGCATTGTAGAGTAAGAAAATATGTCACAAAGTCACAGACTAAAGTAATGTATGTAATTGTCAGAAAATCAGAACCCCTAGAGTCTGTGTAAGGTGTGCACTTGTAATACAACAGGAAACATTTCATTTTTTTTTTTTTTTTTTTTTTAATGAGGATCTTGAATCAGATGCGTATGTTTGATTGATTGATTGATTGATTGATTTTGGCTGTGTTGGGTCTTCGTTTCTGTGCGAGGGCCTTCTCCAGTTGTGGCAAGCGGGGGCCACTCTTCATCGCGATGCGCGGGCCTCTCTCGCTGCGGAGCACAGGCTCCAGACGCGCAGGCTCAGCAGTTGTGGCTCACGGGCCCAGCCGCTCTGCGGCATGTGGGATCTTCCCAGGCCAGGGCTCGAACCCGTGTCCCCTGCATTAGCAGGCAGATTCTCAACCACTGTGCCACCAGGGAAGCCCAACATTTCATTTTTTTATTGAACAGGTAATGTGAAAGCATTTGAGTAACATTTACTAAAACTCTTAATGTAGCTTCAGTGCTTGCTTAGAGAGTATATCAGGTTGATACCTATACACATGTATCAATATCCATCCTTCTACAGATATATTCATACGTACTTCTTATAGAGGAGAAACCTGAGTAGGTATTTGTGACCTCTGTTTAATCACTTATTTTAAGACTAAATTTATGATGGAAGTTATTCAACTAATTTTAATTTAACTTCTGTATATTTTCATTGATAAAGAACCCACTCCCCTAAAAAAACTCACACAGATTTAAAATGATAACACTACAGAAATTTCAGAAAATCAATACATAAGGTAAGGTTAAGGAGGAATTAATTTAACTATAGCAGAAATATATTAAGTGATCAGCAGTCTCTGAAGGGATATCACTTTGCAGGAAGAAGGCAAAAAAACAAAAAACAAAGCAATATAGAAACAACACCTTGCTCTCAATCTCAATGCAAGCGAACACTGGAGGGATGTGTACCCTTGTTACCATGACCTGGAACAGCATGAGAAGGGCTTTCTGAGACAGATAGAATGGCCCCTCTTCCTCTCCTCCATCCTTATCCAGGTATGTCTTCTATATTTAATAGATACTGCAATTTGAAGTAAAATAAATAACAGAGATGGAAAAGATGAATGACAAGGACTCATGGAAAACTAGAATACCATTTAACTAGGTAAAAGCAGAGGGAAGAAAATTCTGGGTATAGTCATTCTAAATATTATCGGTTGTCATGTTTCTGTAGATTGATACAAACAAAGTAAAATAACAGACTATTTCAAATTCCCGTAGTCACATGAAATTCTTCTTGGTCACAGGAACAGAAAATGGTACCATGATTATAAGCCTAGTTCTATTAATCAGAATGCAGAAGCAACAAGCCCCAATTCTCATTGACATCATAGAATAAAAGTTTATTTCCCACTTACACAGGGCTGCTGTGGGTCCTGGACCACTCTCCAGGGCAGCTGTCCTCCACACGGTGACTCAACAATCCAGGTAGCTCTTATTTTGTTTGCCCGAACAAATGAATCACAAGTCTATTTCCAAGATCTTTGCAACAGTGGAAGAGAGAGAAGCTAGAGAACACTCCATGGGTTTTTCACTGTCACAAGCAATAATTGACACACTTTCATATCATTGACCAGTACTAATTTCTACGCTAGTCACAAGGATAAGTGCAGACCTTAAAAGGGAAACAAAGAAAGAAATAGGCATTGGTAAATACTGGTAATGTCTACCAAACAACTTGCTAAGTATCTACTAAATGCGTAGTAAAGCTGGGCTACAATTGTGTACCAATTTTTATTTTCCAAATGAGTTCCTCTTAACCTTCAGATACACAGCAATCAGAAGGACACTGGTTTGGAAAGCACTGGTACACGTCATCATGATAAAGTATTTTTTATTTGTGTTTGATGCATAAAAGAATGGAAATAATATCTGAAAGTGACAAAGTAAACATCCTAAGCAAATCAGCTCGGAAACAAGAGTTCAAAGAGATTCAGGGAAGAAATAGGAAGATGGAGGTAAAACATGAACTTACAGAGAGCATAAAAGACCAAGGAAGAAATAACGTCTTCAAGAGTATGATAGAGACAATAAAAGCACCTTAATTACAAAAGTAATTAGAGAAAAAAAAAAAAAGAAAAAGAAACTGAGAAAAGAAGCAAAATAAATAGAACTAAAGAATTAGAAGGAACAGTGAAATCTTGACTGTTGCAGAAGATGAAAAAGTAAAATCCTACTTACATGCCAATGTCCTTGGAAAAGAGAATTGAGTTGATATAGGAGAAAATATATTTAAACCTAAAAATCCACATGGGGAGGCCGATGTAGAAAAGAAAGATTGCCCCTGGTCAGTAGCCCCAGCTAATGTTCCAGAAGACTGACCGTGGCAAACAGTCACTCCAGGGAGCCATCTTGGAAGTGGAATTTCCAGCCCTCGTCAAGCTATCCCAGGTGATGCCTGGTGGAACAGAGATGGACCATCCCTGCCAAGACCTATACAAAGTGCAAATTTGGAGCAAAGTAAATAATTATTACTTTAAGCCATTAAATGTGGGTCTGGTTTATTATATAGCAATAGATGCCTGTATCTTTGGCATTATATATTTATTACAAAGCAAAAGGGAAAATTTTCTGTAAAAATACCTTAAAAATTGATTATCTAGAAATAGATATCCATCCTCTGGGAATCATTGCCTGAAGGCATGGAATAGTGGACCATTCTAGGTGGGCTGAGGCAGGAGATCTGTCTGTTTATTTTATGGGTATGATGACCTGGGAAATATAGGTTGAATATATGCACTGTTAAAGTGACTGCTTGATCCATTTTTATAGCTAAGTAATTAAATGATTCTATTTCTTTTTAGACAGACTAATCTTTTTTTTTAAGATTTTTTTTTAATCATTTTTTTAAAATTAATTAATTAATTAATTAATTTATGGCTGTGTTGGGTCTTCGTTTCTGTGTGAGGGCTTTCTCTAGTTGCGGCGAGCGGGGGCCACTCTTCATCGCGGTGTGCGGGCCTCTCACTATCGCGGCCTCTCTTGTTGTGGAGCACAGGCTCCAGACGCGCAGGCTCAGCAGTTGTGGCTCACGGGCCTAGTTGCTCCGCGGCATGTGGGATCTTCCCAGACCAGGGCTCGAACCCGTGTCCCCTGCATTGGCAAGCAGATTCTCAACCACTGCGCCACCAGGGAAGCCCCTAAGATTTTTTTTGATGTGGACCATTTTTAAAGTCTTTATTGAATTTGTTGCAATATTGCTTCTGTTTTATGTTTTGGTTTTTTGGCCGTGAGGCATGTGGGATCTCAGCTCCCCAACTGAGCAGGATCAGACCTGCACCCCTTGCACTGGAAGACGATGTCTTAACCACTGGACCACCAGGGAAGTCCCAAGATTAGTCCCAAGACTGATCTAGATAATGAATGAGATATTTTAAACACAAGAAGTCAAAATGAAGATGCCATAGACATAGAAGAGGATGGGGAAATGTCTACATGTTGAGAATGTCATTTTGATTTAAGTATATTAAATGCTATCCTAAAATGTGCTTATTATTATACATATTTCTCTGTAAATTTGGTTTATCAATGAAAATGTCTTTTCATCAGAAAGTATTATAATAGAAATATAACCCATTAAAATAAAATAACACAAAGATTTCCCATGAGAAATATTTTGATGCTTTTTACAGAAAAAAAAGAAAAAAATTATGCAAGTAAAAAATGCCAACTGATGAGAAAGCTGCATTTGAAAGAAAATTGTGAATTATCTTATGATTTTATACACATTTGACAGTTACACTAGGCAAAGTAATAATATGGTTCTCCTAAAAGTCAGAACTCTGTCAAAATCTGTTTCCACGGGAAATTATAGATTTAATGGGTAATTCATCTGCTTATATTTTCATATTGCTTAGTGATTTCTAAGATATCTTGCATATCACACTCAAGGCTTTCTCAATATTTTAATGGATATAAATTACCACATTGAATCTCAAAAATTAAATCAACCATAATCACATATTTTATTTGACTTGGAGACAGAAATATTAGGAAATCTGATGTTTTACCACCTATCATTTATTTTAAGCTTATTCTTTCAAAATCTTTTTGTTGTTGTTATTCAACTTCCTTTAAAAAACTCTGCAGAACTAGTTTTCGAATTGTAGGATAACATCAATTTTCAGTTGTTTATACTTCCTTCCTGTAAATGGGAATGTTTATACTTCCTTCCTGTAAATTTTCAGTTGTTTATACTTCCTTCCTGTAAATGGGAATGTTTATACTTCCTTCCTGTAAATGGGAAAAAGTTATTCAGCTTCCTTTAAAAAAAATCTGCAGAAGTAGTTTTCAAATTGTAGGAAAACATCAATTTTCAGTTGTTTATAAACACCTACTGTGAGTTGCTCTCCTGCAAGTGACAGACTGATTTCATTCATTTTTTTAGGAAGTTTGCCAAATACCCAAATGTAAACAATCTTAGTTTGCTCTCAGTGGTTCTTTCAAGTAAAAGTGGTGTCCACAAAAAGAGAAAGGGCAGCTCAGCTCACAGACCCAACAGACACATTAGGGATTTTCCCCAAGAAAAACACCACGCACCTATATATGCAGCCCACGTGCTTTCAGATAGCTTCCATTTCCCCACATATTCCTAAGTAACATAAAAAACATGTATGTAAGCCTCAAGGTTAATTACATTAGGAGCTTGTACTGCTTCGTCAGGACATTCCTATGGGAACTTGTGTTCTCCTGGGAGAAGGATGGATGACAAAGAGAACCTGTTAGGACAGTCGGGCACCGCTTTCCTGACTGCTGCTGAGGCACCCTCACTAAACGCATCACATGGTGAACAAGGCAAATGGTGTCTTAGCTTTACTATGAAAATAGTTTTAAATATCAGACCCCTTTGGGAATTTCCCAGGGGTCCCAAACCACACTTTGAGGATCACAGCTGGGGAGAAACAGGAAAATGGAAAAACAACTTTTTTATTGAAGTATAGTTGATTTACAATGTTTACTTTCAGGTATACAGCAAAGTGATTCAGTTTTTTATATATATGTGTAACCTTTTTCATATTCTTTTCCCTTATACGTTATTACAAGATATTGAATATAGTTCCCTGTGCTATACAATAGGTCCTTGTTGTTTATCTATTTTATATATAGTAGTGTGTATATGTTAATCCCAAACTCCCAGTTTATCCCTCCTCCCCACCTTTCCCCTTTGGTAACCATCAGTTTGTTTTCTGTGTCTTGTGAGTTTATTTCTGTTTTGTTAATAAGTTCATTTGTATCATTTTGTTAACTTCTACATATAAGTGATATCATATGATATTTGTCTTTCTCTGTCTTAATAATAATAATAATAATCTGTATGGCCATATATTTTAAGACCCCTTCTGTTTCCCCTTCTCACCAAGACCTGTCTGTTTTTAACCATCCCTGCTACAGTAGGATGGTGAGTGGAATGATTGTGAATAATATTGATTTTTTTCTCCCTCTAAGTTCTAATCATGGGGTTGAAAACAAATTTTTTCCGACTTTTTTTTTTTGCTTATTTGTCTTTTTTCTCAGAACAAGCTCATTCAGACAGACATGTTTATGTAGTTGCTATTTTTGTAAAGTTACAGACTCTACCCCAATCACCACTTCTGCTAAAGTCTCTGAAAACCCAAATTTACTAAAAATACATGTCCCTGGGATTACCACGTTATCTTCCTCGAAGAGTTGTGACTATCTCATGAAACGATGCATGAAAAGCTCTTAAACTATGACTGCAACATACCAAGCAGGTCTTCCTCCTCCCCCTCTTCCTCCCCCCGTCCCCCTCCTCTCTCTCCTCCTCTCCTTCATTTTTCTTTCTTGAACTTCCTCTGAGCTTAGCACAGTGACCGGCACATGGCAGATAATAGGGGTGTAATAACTGTTTGTCGAGTAGGTGACTTCTGAATGCAGCTGGATCTCAACTTTTCCACGTCTTATTCTCACATCTTCTTTGTTATACAAAGGTGGGGTCTTCTTGGATTTTGGCAATGTGGCTTTTTTTCCTTATTTTTGCTACTGAAATAATGACCCATTATTTCTAAAGTTCATGACCTGGAGTTTATTTTTGGTGTCAACTATACTTAGGCATCATTAGACACAAATAGAACAAAGGATCATAAATATATTTACAAAAAGTAAGCTGTAAAGCAAAATAATGATTTCTACACAGGATGCCACAAGGTTAGGACCTTGGGTTAAGCATTGGACTTTAGCCTGAGCTAACAGATTTTATATGCACTTTTAA
The DNA here is from genome assembly GCF_949987535.1 of Balaenoptera acutorostrata. Taxonomy (NCBI): domain Eukaryota; kingdom Metazoa; phylum Chordata; class Mammalia; order Artiodactyla; family Balaenopteridae; genus Balaenoptera; species Balaenoptera acutorostrata. The sequence goes on from NC_080081.1 coordinate 6,504,865, forward strand.
TGACCTTGTCTTTGAAAGGTTTTATATGAAAGCCACTCTGACATTTTTCAATACTTCAGAAGCCAGAAAGAATTGTGTGTGTGTGTGTGTGTGTGTGTGTGTGCTTTTCACTTGACTGGTGAGGAATTTTATATGTATGTTTGTGCCTGTGAATATATGCATTCTTATAATGCAGGAACATGAGTGATGCCAAAGGAAAACAAAATTAGTTCATTGACATAATATTAATTCTGGAACTAACTTATTCTCTTCAGGCCTCTTATAAATACAGTTACCAACGCATCATATCCCAGAGAAAGAAAGCATTTTGGAGGACGAATAACGTATGTGAAATTTGTTCTTAAATAACTGCTTTTGGAAGAGTGAAGAAACAAAGTATTCAAGTGGAAGAAGTAGTACTTTAAAACAATTTTAAGCGTCTGTTTTCAGAAAAGCTATAACTGAGATAAAAAAAGGAAATTATTTGAATACTGTGATACAAGTATATATGTATATTGCCAATAGCAGTGATCTGAACTTAAATTTCAGTATGTATGTTGTTTGTTTTCTTATAATAAAATACCAATTCATCTGATTTCAGTTATATTTTTCTAGACATTTTTATATTACCTATGGATTGGGCTCCAAAGTCATAAGGAAAAGGAATATTGAAAGGCAGTCAGTTTTATAGAGATTGGAATAAGTGTCTTGTAGCATCATCAGCCTCCTGTAAGACAAGTCGGTCACATAGAGAAAAGAGCATCTTGCAAGACAGGAGTGAACTCCCTGTTGTAGTACAGAGAACATGTGCTTTGGAATCAGGGAGATTAAATTTAAAAAGTAGCCCTGATGTCTAGTAGTTCTGAGTCCCTGACTACTTACCCTCTTGGACCAACTCTGAAGATTAAATAGTCAGCATAAAGCTTCTAGCACTTAGTAAATATTCAGTAATAGTTTGCTCCTTTTAATTCCCTCCCAGTATCACACAGATTTGCAATCAATTTCTGAGTGACCTATTTTAAGCTCTACTCAGTTTGTCGTTATTCTTTCAGAAAATCTCTTCACCTTTGACGACTTAATATCATTTTTAATTGCCACTGTCTGAATATACCATTCTTTAACCTGTTTCATGTCAATGGATTTCTAGGCTGTTTACAGTTTCCCAGTACTTTGAACACCATTACAGTGAACATCCTTTGACGTGTATACTTCCACACTTGTGTCATTATCTCAATAAGATAAACTCTTGAAAGTAGAACTTGGTTGACCATTGATTTGCTCAATTAAAGTTTGATTTATATGGCAAAAGTGCTCTCCAAATCTTTGATGAGTTGCTCCTATTCTTAAATAATGTATGATTTATTTATTTAAACCTTGGAAGATTTCAGACTCATTTCTTCAAATGCTTACTAATATGGTGTTTTCTAGGATATTTAAATATTTGCTAATCTAAGAGGCAAAGAGATTTTTAATTTTTTAAAGATATATTTGTTTTCCTTATTTCTTTGATTACTAGTAAGGTTAAATATCTTTTTATATGACATTAATTTTACTTTTCTTTGGGGTAATGATGTTCATAGTCTTTGCTCTCTTTTATATTGGTAATCCATCCTTTTTAAAAATAGCTCTGTAAGAAGTTTTTCATATTAGAGATATAATGATTTGTCATAGTTATTTTATACATTAAATTAAAAAAATAAGTCTTTTAACCTTATGATTTTTTGATAGAAACCACTTTTTTATATAATGTTAGAATTGTAAAGTATAATTTTTCTATGCCTCTTAATACTTTTATTATGCATTTATTCATTCAATATTCCATCCATTTGGGATTCTTTTGATGTTTGATGTTAGATAATGAAATTTATATATTTTTCAGATATTCTAGAGTTCTAGCACCATTTTTTGATCAATTTATTTTTTTCTCCTCAAAATAAATATGAGTTTTGAAGGATATTGAAGCTAGTATAATTTTTGGAACTGCCATTTAGATCTCTTACAAGAATTCTATTAGCAGACTGCTTTATCAAAAAATTAAGAGCATTTTCTACATTTACACTTCAGTATTTATTCATTATTTTTCAAATACTATATATTTATCATTAACTTCTCAGAAATATTGTGACTTGTGCCTGTTTTCATTATTAGAACTGTGATTGTCAATAATGCCTTTGTAGCTATGTGCTCTTCTCTACCTTCAGCAATAAAATTAATTTTGTATGAGAAATTTTATTTTTTAACTTATTCTTGGAAAATTTAATTGATTGATTAGTTTCTTGTTTTTTTTTTTTTTAAAGGAACCATTTTGAGATATGTCAGAGCACACGGTTCTTTTTTCTTTTTTTTTTTTAATTTTATTTATTTATGGCTGTGTTGGGTCTTCGTTTCTGTGCGAGGGCTTTCTCCAGTTGCGGCGAGCGGGGGCCACTCTTCATCGCGGTGCGCGGGCCTCTCACTATCGCTGCCTTCTTGTTGTGGAGCACAGGCTCCAGACGCGCAGGCTCAGTAGTTGTGGCTCACGGGCCTAGTTGCTCCGCGGCATGTGGGATCTTCCCAGCCCAGGGCTCGAACCCGTGTCCCCTGCATTGGCAGGCAGATTCTCAACCACTGCGCCATCAGGGAATCCTCGATTGATTAGTTTTAATGAAAAGGAGTGCTTCAGTGGATTCTTGTTTCTGTTCGACAAAGTTTTGTAACACACATTGTACGGGGGATCACCTGGCCGATAATACCTTATGTTATCATCATGCTTTTGATCTGAACTTTGATTTTCCAGATGTTTACATAGAATCATCACACTCAGGTACTGAATTTATCTCACTCTATTCAGATTCACATTCCTCATTTGCACTGAAGTTACCATATTACTTTTATTGTACTTTATAGTGAGGAGTAGTTTTAAATTACTATTCTTCTCAGTACTTTATGTTTGAATTAACCGCTTTTGAAGGATATAATCATTTTGGTAGACATAATGAATATTAATAAGGAGAATAGAAATTTAGGAAAACTAAACAATGCCATCCAAATTATATTAAAAAATATTTACAAACATACTTTTTATTATCAGTCATGCTGGGCTGAGCACTGTAGCCCTTGTAGCTTATGTATAACCTTACAGAGCATAACAGTTTTTAAAATCTAATTAATTACTTTGTGAAAAACATAACTAGATGATAATAATTATTATTTTAATAATAATTTAATTTAATGCCACAATATTAAATGAAAACAGGGACATGTTTTCATCTATTATTTTTCTTCAGAAACCAACAGTTTCCTTCTGAGCATAATTTGAGAAACTCTTATTCTTCCCTCAATTTTGTTATCTACCTGCTGCTGTTAATTCCTTTATGATATCAGGTGTGGCAGCCAATCCACTCTTTCTATGCCACCAGTAGATGTCGTAAGGCTTACCTTCCTTCTCCTTTATGCGTTTGTATCATTCTCTTGGAATGACTGACCCAGGCGTGGTATACCTTCAAGGAGTACAGAAACTTAAATAAGAATGAACATGTTGCCAGGGCTAAGGTATATTCTAGACCTATGAGTCACAGCTCTCCCAAGAAGTAAAAAACATTAGCTTCTACTTTCCCTTTATTGACTGGATGTATGATGGATTATAGATAATAGTGAACAATGGCAAGGAAATCCAAGTGTCCCATGAAATACTCACATTCCGCTATATCCACTTAAAGCTGAAATTTATCCTTTGCTGATAGCATCTTCCCTTGAGTTTACAATAATACGTTTCCTTTTACTTATGAGTTCTGTGTTTAAGTAATTTAGTTACTATTTTATTCTATTTTTAGGCAACTCATTAGTAGAAAATAAATTCAAGTGTTGAAGGAATATGTCAGTTACTAAAATCAGGACTTGATATCTTAGCATATAGGTCAGGACATAATGATCAAGGTACAATCAGAGTTGAGTCAGCAGAATAAGCTTTCTGCCCCTTCTGGGAATCCCAGCGGTACCATACTAATGCAGCTGTTAACAAGGGGGAAAACTGGGTACGAGGTACATGGGAACAATCTGTAGTATCTTCAAAACCTTTCTGTAAATCTAAAGCTATTCTAAAATAAAAAGTTTACTTAAAAAAAAAAGAGTTGAGTCAGCAGATAGTCAGGAATTGTTCCTGCCATAGGTTGAAAGAGAAACAATAGGCGGAAATGAGAAACCCCTGGAAACAAATTTAGCTCTAGCAAATGAAACTCAAGAGTTAAAGTGGATGGTAGAAAACGCCCCTAAAAACTTGGAGACACAGCAGGGAGGGCAGTGGAATTCAAAGACCAAGTAGTAAGCAGTGCTGAGCACTGCAGGGGCATGCCAAGTTTAGGTGTGAGTTCCAGAAGTGAAAATGGGTAGAAAAATTCAGACAAGGAAGAGCCAGAGAGATACAGGAATGACGATGTGGGAGAAAAGCTCCTCCAATAGCCAAATGGATTGCGATAAGTGAGTGTTTCCAGATGGTGTTGGACTAGATTTAGTCAGTTATGTTTGTTCTTTACTTCTCCGGTTGTGAAGAGTTTCTATCCTGGTCTCCAAGGGGTGGTTGATTCCACTTGTAATAGTTGAACTCGTAGGTCAGGGAAGAAAAGACTGTGGGAAAGCTTGTTAGTGATGAGATGAAGATTTGAAAAAGGCAGAGCATGAGCAATCAACAGTGGGAAAAACAAAGAAGAAACAGACACAAGAGATGTTTATAAGGCAGAGTTAGGACACCTTGGTGACCAACTGCACCCAGAGGACAAGGAGAGAGCAAATAATCCTGCAAGATTCTGAGCTTGAATGATGAGGACATAAAGGTGAGAAGGAAGAGAATGCATTTACATTCAGACATGCTTCATTTGAACTTGCAAGGCTACGCGCAGGTGGGGACATCTGCAAAGCATTTGAGCGTATAGGTTGAGAAAACTGGAACAAATCAGGGTTGAAGATAATCATATATACAGAAGTAAATGTCCACGATTAGGAGTGGATGAGATTATTAAAGCAGAGTTTTATGGCAGGAACATGATCTAGGGAAGAATTTTGAAAAATGTTTAAGGGCTAGGTTTATGAAGAGAAGCCAGTTGATGAGATGAAAGGCATGTTGGTCAAAGAAGTAGGAGACTCCGGAATATGCAATAACGTGTGAGTTTAAGGAGATGTTTGCACGGCTTTTCTTTCTCAAGGGCTGGAATAATTTTCAGGTGAGGTGCCTGTGGCTTCGCGTGAAGCCTTTCACTGTGTGTGTTGGAATGAAAGAGAGGCAGTTACACATAATCATTGTATAGATCATCATGGTCATCATTATTATTACTATTATTATTATTCCAAGGATAAGGCATGTAAGCACAAAATCATTAAACACACATTATTTGATACAGTTTGCAAACATGGTGAATTCCTAATTGTCCCACTGATGTAGTGGATTTTCAATGTATCTCATGCCAAACAGATAAATGTGTTTCTTCTCTCCTCCTCTAGGGTAAGAATAGGTTTATGCTGTCTTCACTAACTCGCACCCAAACCAGAGTCTCATGGGTCTGAGCAGGGGATGGATGGTATATCTAATTCCTGGCGTTACATTTACCAATACTTCCCAGTTGCAAATATCAAATTCTGAAACTAAACTTAAATATTTAGCGAGAGGCAAAGGTGCCCCTGAAGACGCACTTCTCTCTGAACAGGATTCATGCTAGACAGTGGAGGAGAGGAGATCGCTACAAAAAAAGCAGAGGAGGACAGTGCCTGGAGAGGTCTTAAAAAGAAGAAGGAAGGGGTCAAGGAGGTGGAAGTGTTGAGGCTTGGAGCCCAGACACGGAGGACTAGCGACAGAGCCTTGAGGAAAGTTTCTGATAAAAGCTAAAGTGTCCTAGCACCCTTCATTTTAAAGGTCTGGGATGGTAAAGTGCAAAATGAAACTACACGAAGGCCCTCTTTTCATCAATTCTACATCAATTCACAGTCCAATACAAAGAATGCAAATACAGTGCTTGCTTGGTTTTTTTCCTTTATTAAATACAAGGAAAGCTTTGGAACCAAGAAGACCATGTCCAACTCCAAGAAAACACTTGTGCGTACTGCTTTATACCTTATTATTCAGGAAGTTGGTAATTTGGCAAATTAAAAGTCAGGAAAGAAACTATTTCTGGAGGAACAAACAAAGATATTTTGTATTTTCCTGCTTCTCACATTACCATCTCATGATTTCTTTCAAAATAAAGGCATGTCCAATAGTTTTGATTCACACATACCAAATCTATTAACTTTTACCAAGTTACCAATTCCAAATTTAAGAAACATTTGTAAAATCGCCTGCAGTCATTCAATTTCATGTAAATAATAAGTTTATATAGTCATGTTGAATATAAAGGCTCAAATATATTTGGATACAATAACAGTAATCCCAATCCACGAGTCTTTACTCTAATTTTTTCTGACAATATTATTACCTTAGCATACGCGCCATCCTGCCTCTCACAGAAAGCAGCTCTATTTTTTTGCCTATGCTCCTACTTAACAGCAGTCATTAATTTACTGATACCCTGTCTATCAGGCCCACATCATCTTGATTAGGGCTGTTATCCTAATCAAAAGGCTGATAATTAAGACTATCCATCTGTAGAGTTCTAAGTGCTAAGATGAGTTGAAGATCCTAATTAAGATTATTTAGGTGTTACTTAAATGCCATCATTTGATTCAGCTAATCATACCAGTAGGTACATTAGATTTGCATTAATGTTCTTCTGAAGCCAGCAGCTATTTAGGTAAATCAGAAGTGTATATTAAAGACACTATTTCAAACATCTTTATTTGAAAGTGATATTGAGACAATATGGCAAGATAAGCAGGATGTTAGAACAGCTAGGTTATTTCAATGTTTCTTAATTTACTCTATGGTAATAAGTGGAGTATTTAAAATAAACAGCCTTTTATTGAATTTGCTGTGTATCTTTCATCATCTTGCACCCTTGCTCTCTCATACACGCACAGGCCAAAAGTGATGCATTTTTACCAGCACCATTTTGTCACCGAAACTTACTGTAATATGCTAAAAGTCTCTGCAAACTAAGTTTCCTAAATAGCAATGCTTATGTTCAATAAACGGTATTTGTCCCAATCAATGCCTGATGCCGCCTTGCAAAAAATTAATAACAGAATACTTAGTTTTTGAAAGTCACATGAATATCTAATTATCCTCTAATAAAAACAAGCATGAAAATTAGTACAGTAAAATATAATTCATTAATATCTTCTTTTCTCTTACTTTATCCTTGGTTAATAGAAAATACAAAATAGATTACTCTGTTTAAAATTGTATAGGTATAATGGACTAAAGTGTGTTCTTAGTAACCTATGCTGTGTTGCTTTCGATTTACTTTTACCCACATTTTGATGATGAATAATGTTACTACTTGTAGAGGGGAAGGGGTTGCATTTATTTGAAAGAATTATTCTTACAAAGTATGTGATCTATATTTAGAGTTCTCTTGTTCTGGTGTGAAAAGGAAAGAAAACATATACTTGAGTTTTCTGTTAATGTGTAACTTCTGACATCGTATTAAGAGATGTATTTCAGGTGGGACAAGCAGAACTGATAAAAAGGGATATCGTATAAGGAAAGGGAAGTGAACTAAAGTTTATAAAGTTTCTGCTTTGTGCTCTATATGGTTTGTAACATATATTGTAGCTATTACAACTTTTTGTTCCAGGGGTAAAAGTGTGTGAATGCCTGTTAAATATCTATATTATTTATACATCGAATCAGTTCTAAATTCCTTAAGTGTATAGATATTTTAATGTTTTTTTTACTACTGAATATTGGACTTTTAAGGATATGCATGATTTCTAGAAATGACTACTCATTTTTCATGATTTATATCATATACTAATACTTGTGTTTGAGATATGGCATACTTTATAACTCATCTGATGTTCAAAGACACTGCTTTATGTTTCAAATCATAATTTTAAAATATAGCTGGCTTTAACTTTCATAATTTCTACAGTAACCTTTAAAAATCTTAGGGCATTTGTATCAACCTATTGTCTATACACAGATTAATAAAACAATTACAATTATCCAGATGCTCCAGTGTCATTTTCTCTGCCCTCAGCTATTAAGGGGTTAGGTGGTAAACTTAGAGATAGTGCTTAAACACCCCATAGAATAACATGGAGAACAGAGTAGCCCAGGTAACCAGAACATTGCCTAATCAGGCACTGAATAATTTAGAGATGAATATATTTGGAACTATTAAAACATTGAGGCTACTAATGACAGCACTTAGTAGTCTCAGTTTTCTTGAAAAGTGACAAAAATTCCTTATTTATGGCTCTTTTTTTTATAATGTGACCAATGTATATTTTGCCTTAATGGTTTACTAAAATTAATTTGCTTTTACTACAAAGAATACACATTTACTTGAAATTTTATTTACATTGCCAGTAAAACCCTAATTACTTTAAGTTAACCTGTAGCCTTCTTGATAGATGTCTATTTCATTTTGTTGAATGATATTTTTGTTTTGAGAAACTTACTGAACATTAAAAATTGTGAATAAGAATGAACATAAGTTCTAAATATAAATTCAAGCATAAAATATTGCAAATGTGCTAAGAGTAAGGTTACCATTATTTATTGGGCACGTACTATTGTGTACTAGGCACTTAATATATATTTTACTCTTCACCACCCTGTAAATGGGCATGATTGTCCTCCTTTGACAGCACTAATATAATTAAGATCACTCAGCTAACTCTCAGTATTTCTGAGAACATCTTTCTCATCTACAAAGTGGGAATAACAGTATCTACTTTTTAGAGATATTTAAGACTCAAGATTCTTGTTTTCACATTTTTTTCTTAAAAAAAGCTCATCTTGCAATCTTTCTCCTCTCAGTAAATGACAACTTCATTCTTCCATTTCCCGGGTTAAAAACCCTTGGAGACATCTTTGATGGTTTTCTTTTCTCTTCATTCCATAATTATTTCATAAACAAATCCCATTAGCTTCCTTTCATCATGCATCTGTATTTCCACTTCTCACTATCATTACTGCATTAATTCAAGCCCATGCTTCGCTGGTAGGATGACGGCAGTAGTCCCCAAAATAGCTCCCTGTTTCCGCTCTCACCACCATGTCCTGCCCACCCAGAGTTTTCAACCCAGTAGCCAGAGGAAGCTGTAAAAATGCAAATCAGTTCATGCCACTTGCTGTGGTTTCAATGTTTGTGTTCCCCCCAAAATCATACTTTGAAATCCTAAATCCCAATGCCATGGCAGTAGGAGGAGGGACCTTTGGGAGGAGCTTAAGTCATGAGGGTGGGGCCCTTATAAGTGGGATTAGCACTCTTATAAGCAAGACTCCTGAGAGCTGCCTCACCCCTTCCAGCACGTGAGCATTCAAAGAGAAGTCTGGGACAGAAGAGGGCCCTCACCAGACCATGTTGACTCCCTGATCTCAAACTTCAGCCTCCAGAACTGTGAGGAATAAGTTTCTGTTTTTTATAAGCCATCCAGTTTGTGGTACTTTGTTACAGCAGCCTGAACGGACTGAGACACCACTCCTGTGCTCGGAATCCCCCAATAACTAAGTCAAGATGTTATCACTGCCTCCTTCCTATATTACCCACCCACCCACCATGACCCTCAGCACTCTGTTCCCGGACATGAAGACCACTCCTGATTGCAAGCACCTGTGGCTCTTCTCCTAGGAATTACACTGGCTGTACAGTTGGTGATGGCTGCGACAGAGCAGCCTGGAAGCACAGAGAGTTGATACCCCTGGGAGCAGCCCTCAGCCAATGACAGAAGGAAGCGGTGGATTATGCTCCAGCATTCTGAGCCCTCAGGTGAGACGGGTCTGAAGTCTGCCATGTTATCTCCCAGAGATCCCAACAGAATGCAATTCCAGTTGCCCTGGGCAGTAACCAGCTGCTGAATGATCTCTATATTTGCTCCCTTTCCCACTTCAGTACTGGTATTTCCTAGGCTCTCCTCCCAAATGAACACCTCAGCCTCAAATCCTTGTCTCAGGGATTGATTCTACATGAGCCCTTCTTGCCCAGAGACAACGTCCTACAAAATCTCCTATGAAAGTAATAAACAGTAATTAAGTACAAAAAGGGATATAAACAAAGAAAATATAAAAACAAGTTATTAGGTTAAAATGAAATTAATTTGGAAAATTAAATAAAGATTAGAATTGTGTGTGCTTTTTTACAGACTCCACACTAATTCAATTTCATTTACATAAACTAGAAATGTATATGATTTTGATTACAACGATCATTCTTACAACTGCAAAGGCTTTTTGGGTGATTCAGGGTATTTGCTTAGCATAGGAACGTTGACTTAGAAAGGACATTTAAAATTTTTTTCACATTGGCTAAAATATACAAGCCAACATTTCCTGCACTTGACCTTAGAAGCTCATCTTTCTGGAATATTTCTTTAGCCTTTGCCAAAGTGTTTACTTTCCTAATTACCTCCTGTTACATTGGTTAAGTTCCCTCATGCTGGCCTGAGGAGTTCTTCTAGCCCACCGGTATTTGCACTTGGAATTTAAATATTTGCCAGAGTACTTGCCCTGTTCTTTAGTCATCAGTTAGCAAAGTCAAACATCATTTAGTCTCCTGCTCCACAACCAGCATGGAGGGAATGCTAGTCTATCTTTCCTTTTTTGTTTATCTGTCCTGGAACAACATACGTTTTCAATGGCAGGGTCACTGATTATTCATTCATTCACCATCCGCTGAACATCTATATGACAGGCACAAAATTTGACCTGTGAATTTAAGGAGCTTTACCCTAATGGGCAGAGACAGATGTGAGCAAATAATTACAAGGTTATTGGACATGTTCTGATGTGCACAACATGAAATGAACACACAGAGGATGAAGAAGCAGCCTCCGACTGGGAAAATGGGGGATGGTGCCCTGGAGGTAAGAAAAAAAAGTCCTGCAGAAAGAAGTCCAATACCTAGTTTCTACCTTTGTTTAACAGATTGACATATAATAAACTGTGCATGTTTAAAATGTATACTTTGATATATTGTATGTATGTGTTTAGACGAATGAAGTCATGAAACTCCACCATAATTAAGGTAATGAACATAGTCATAACTCCCAAAAGATTCCTGATGGTTTTTTGTAATTCCTCCCTACTACCAACTCTTTGGATCGTCTCTCCTCTATCCTTTTTTTCTGGGGGTGGGGAGAGGGTTGGGGATGGGGAGTGGGGTTTGACTTCTTTCATTCAGAATAATTATTTTGAGATTGATTCTCCTTGTAGCATGTATCCCTGGTTTATTCTTTTTATTACTGAATAGTTATCATAGTTTGTTAATTCATTCATCTGATGATGAAGAGTTAGGATGTTTCGAGTCTTGGGCTATTTCAAATAAAATTGCTATGAAGAATTTTACACACAGAAAGTATAAGTATTCGTAAGGATATATGTATTTATTTCATTTATTTCTCTCAGAAAAGTATTGAGGAATGAAATGACTAAATCGTATGGTAGTTTAAACCTTTAAGAAACTACTAACCTGTTTTCCAAAGTATTTCTATGATTCTTTACTTCCACTGCCAGGGTATGAGAGTTCCGGGTCCTCCATATCTCTGCCAATATTTGGTATGGTCATTAAAAAACAATTTAGTCACCCTAAAAGCAGTGAGTGATATCACATTGTGGTCTTAACTTGCATTTTAGTGACTAATGATGGTTACCAACTTTTCATAGCGTTGTTGGCCATACATATATGTTCTCTGGTAATGGATCTCTTCAAATCTTTTGCCCATTTTTTATTGGGTTGTTTGTTTTCTTAGTAAAGTTTTGATAGTTTTTTGTATATTATGGGTATAAGCCATCTGTCAGTTACGTGATTGATAAACATGTTCTCCTACTCTGTGGCTTTCCCTACATTTTCTTCAGAGTCAGAAGTTTTTAATTTTGATGAAGTTCAATTCTTCACTGTTCTTCTTTGTCTTGTCCTTGGCGTGGTATCTAAGAAATGATTGCCTCATCCAAGTTACGAAAGCTTTTCTCACATATTTTCTTCTAGAAGATTTAGAGTTTTAGATTTTATATTTACAGTTAACTTGTCTATCAAGTGCGAGGTATTGATAGATATTTTTTTGGCTAATAGATTTACAATTATTCAAGCCCCATTTATTTAAAGACTGTCTTTTCTCCACCCAGCTGCCTTTGTGCCTTTGTTGAAAATTAGTTGTCCTTAAATGTGTAGTCTATATCTGGACAGTTTATTCTGTTCCAATGGTCTGTTTGTATCATTACATGTAGGACCCCCAGCAAGAGTTAAAATAACCCCCTACATAAACCACAGAGGCATTCTTCCTGCTCTGGCAGGTCCAGCTAACTCACTATCCTCCAGGTTTCTTGCACATTCTCTTCCCCATCCCTAGTTCTCTTTTATGTTTCATCACTGATTGTCTCAGAAGTCTGAATTTTTCACCTGGAAATCCTGTTAAAATGTTTTAAATTAGTTGTGCTTGGGTGGGACTCGCAAACTGCATCCCCGAGAACAACACATGTGTATATCCCTTTACAGTACTTAATCTGTCAAATCAGTACTTAAGAACAAAGTTCTTATTCCAGCAGATTTGTTGCAATAAAATCGGTCAATGGAATGCTGGGAAATGTGAGAAAAACATTCCTAACATCGTAGGATAACTGAGATACTTGCCATCGATTTTTTTTTTATCACGTCAGTGATTCCATCTTATGAAAGCATTTATCTGTTTTGCAGTAGATTTTTAATGTGCTAGAATTCCCAACACATATTAGGTGAATTTTAAAATTATATTAAATGGAATTACATTTTATAATAGCTTGAGTAAGAATATTCATATCTGATATGGAGTTAATACCTGAAATATACAAGGAACTCATACAAATCAACAGCAAAAACACACATACCTCAATTAAAACATGGGCAAAGGATCTGAATAGACATGTTTCCAAAGAAGACATACAAATTCCCAGCAGGTACCTAAAAAGGTGCATCACTAATCATCAGGGAAATTCAAATCAAAACCACAGTGAGATATCACTTCACACCTGCTAGGATGTCTATTCTCAAAAAGAATAGAAAACCAGTGCTGGCTAGGATGTGGAGAAAAGGCAACCCTTATGCCCTGCTGGTGGGAATGCAAACTGGTGCTGCCACTATGGAAATCATTATGGAAGTTTCTCAAGAAGTTAAAAACAGAACTACCATATGATCCAGCAATCCCACTCCTGGGTATATGCTGAAGAAAAATGAAATTATTATCTGAAAAGGATATCTGTATTCCTGTTGTACACAGAAGTGTTATTCACAATAGCCAAGGTACGGAAATAATAGCCTATGGGTCTGTCAGTGAATGAATGGATCGAGAAAATGTATACATATGTTCCATTGTATATAGTTCATTGTGTATATATATATGGAATGGCCTATATTCAATGGAATATTATTCAATCTTTTAAAAGAAGGAAATCCTGTCATTTGCGACAACATGAATGAAACCAGAGGGCATTATGCTGAGTGAAATAAGTCAGATGGAGAAAAATAAATACTGGATGGTGTCACTTATATATGCAATCTTAAAAAAAAAAAGGCTGAACTCATAGAAAGAGCAAAGTAGAAAAATGGTTGCCTGGGGGTGGGAGAAATAGGGAGAGGTTGGTAAAAGGGTACAAACTTTCAGCTCTAAGATGAATAAAGTATGAGTGAATGTATAACATGGTGACTATAGTTAATAACACTGTATTTGATAATTGAAATTTGCCAAGAGAGAAGGAATTAAATGTTCACACCAAACAAACCAAAAAAAGAGGTAAATATGTGAGGTGATAGATGTGCTAATTAATTCAGTGGAGAGGCGTCTTTTCACAAGGTATACATATATCACTCTCTACACTTTAAATATCTTACAACTTTATTTGTCAATTATACCTCAATAAAACAGAAAGAAATAAAAGGCAAAGCTATCTTTTGGATTACAGAAAGAAAGAGTACTAGTCCTATTCAAACCGTTAAAGACAATTAAAAATATGGCTATGATTAAGTGAAAGAAAATCAAAATCAGTTCTTAATGATTCTGAAAGCATGTGACTAACAGCACTAAGATAGCAGCAAGCCTGTGAACCCTTGGAGAAGGGAAGTAATTTACTCCAGACAAATGAGCTCATCCTCACGGGCTGCTTTGCAAGGACCTCTGGGACCAGTCCTGCCTCTCTTGCTGTACAAACCTGGTGCAAGTTTCCAGACCTGCTGAAGGTGTCACCTCCTCCTTGTGGCTGGCTTTTCCCCCTTGTTCTGTGGGTAACTGTGAGGTAGTCTTGGCACCAAGCCAGGCATTCTGCATCCCAAGTGAAAACCACACAATAAAAACACCCTCTTCTTGTGAAGATAGTTTGAAAGCTTGTGTGAGGCCTCAACACGTTTCTTGATGAATTCTCTGTGGATTCAACTTTACTTCTTGCTGAGAAGTGTTCACTGACATGGCCTTCTGGTGTTGAAATATTTGTATTTAATTTACCTTAGCATATGGTGCAGAGACACGCTAACCCTGATTTGACTCATTTAAGAATTAATATTATTTATACTTGCTTGCTTATAGGTAGAGTTTCTATGTTCATACAGGCAGCATCTTTCCAAGACATCAGTCTAACAAGTAACCCAGCCATGAAGTTATTCTCAAAGGTTAAGTATTTGTTAAAAAAATATATGTCAGGAGCTGGAAAGACACGGACATTGTAGTAACCATATCTTATTAGGCTTTTGCTATATGAAACACATCGTGTGGCTGGGGTCAGGTCCTGTTTAAATGCACGTGGGATATTTGCCCTTGCTTACACAGCCATACGTGGCCCAGGGAATCATTTTCATGTCCACTGTAATGTAATACAAGGATGCAAATGAGAATTTCTATTACATAGAAATAAAGTACTCTCCCTATACCTCTTTAACTCTCCAACATTTCGTATGTCATCAAATATTCCTGGCAAAAATGTATGTTAGAAAAATGTAGATTAGAAATGTATATTTGTGCATAGCAGGTTCATGGAAAAATACAGCCACGTTTTTGGTGGCTGTAATGGAGAATTCGAGAAGTCTTTCCCTGTGATTGAAGGATGACGGAAGAAATGAAGGGTTTTCCTATTTACTACAACTTGCTCCTGGCTTTGAAGAATACTTTGCTCCAAATCTGTGGCTCTGTGTGCCTCCTTAGCCTGGTGGGCTCTTAGCTATGTTCTGACTTCAATTACTTACTCTGAAGCTTAAAATGACACTGCAAACTTTTTTCAGCTAGGGAGACTGTAGGAAGGGAAGAGAAAGCAAAATCTATAGACTTTCTCATTCTTTCATTTTTTTCTCTTCTGGATATGTCTTTCTTCCTGCAGATTTTTTTTCTGTTGCAGTTTGTGTCAAGGGAAAGGAGAGTTTCTGACTTCTTGGAGATTTTCACTTCTTATCACTTTTCAGAGGAAACCCCCTGCAGTACTTCCCGTCATCAATTTTCCGTCTCCCCCCACTTTGCCCACAGCTCCACTGCTAGGAAACTTCCTGTGTCATATGTCTTCTGGCCTGCCCTGTGGTTAAGATGTCAGGCCTGTTTGCAGGATGACACAGAAGGATGAACGGCACGGAAAAGGAGCCCACAAGCACGGCAGACATATGTTCGATGTGTACTTGAAGGTAATGTGATGAAGATCACATTTTGCATCAAGGGAAAGAAGGATACGTTGGTTAACAGATGGTACTGGGCCAATTGGCTAACCATGTGGAAAAGGAAATAAAGTTAAACCCCTACCTCACAACATGCATCGTAATAAAATCCAGATGAATTAAACCACAGAACTACTGAAATAAAACAGAAGTGAATATATACTGTTGGCATAAAGGAAGCCTATGGAAGCACACATGCAAAGACAGAAAGTAAGGGAAAGAGCAATAAATCTGACCACATAGCATGAATTTTCTCCATGGTAAAGAAGCTAAACTACAGACAAACACATAATTTGTAATATATAGCTGGAACATTAATATTTAATTTATAAGTATCTCCTAATATTAACTAATGGAATACATCATTAGAAAATCGAGCCTAAGAAAGTGTAGGCGAATAAACAACAAATACAAGTTAATGCAACAGTCAAATTTTATCTTACCTATAAGATGGGAATTTAAAATGCATTATTCAGTATTTACAAGGCTGGGGGAAAATACAGCCTCTCATATATACCTTAAGGTTTAAATTGGTTCTTCATGGTGAGCAATTGGAAAAATGTATCAAAAACCTTAAAAAATGTACATTTTTCTGCCAAATTCCATTTTTAATATTTAAGGAAAATTTAAAATCAATATGTTATTTAAAATATTCAAGTATTGAAAACAATTTACATATTAAATTATAAAGGTTTGCCTAAACAAATTATAGCACAAAAAAGGGGATGCTATATATCCATTTTAAAGTTTTTGTAGGATATTATTTAAAACCATGGGTAAACAATTACTACTTAGTTATTAAGTATGAATTAATGGCATACATGAAATTTTAAAAAAACAGTATATAAAGTCTGACAACTTAAAATGTATATATTTATACATTTTAACTAACTGATGAGGTTTATATTTTTTTAAAATGCACTTTTTAAATCAAATAATAATGCTTAAAAAGTGTAATCACTATTTGTACATATCACACAATGTTATAATAGGTTTCTTTAAAATCAAACGAATTGACAAATGTCCCTTTCATAAACTTTTTTTGATTATTGCTGGCAGGTAATTAGGTGATTAGAAAAGGATAAGCAGATACACTGGGGAAAATATGGGAAAATTTTGCTTTTCAAACTTATTTTTCCTGCCAATTTTATTGAAATATAATTGACAAACATACTGTATAAATTTAAGGTGTACAGCATAATTCAAACTTTTATTCCTTGGTTGAAATAAACCATGTTTATTCCATACTTCTACCTTTCCATGAAATTCCACCAACCACTGAGACCTGTTCACAAATTTTGCAATAATTAACCTCTATCCCTTCTTTTCATTTTCTCTGATTTTAATTCATGAATGTATTTTTTACGTGACTTCCTCAATTTCCTGGTATGTAAAATGGGAATAATATTCCCAAGTTTTAGGATTGTTTGAAGAGAAGATATAATGCAAATACAAACCCTTGTGCGTGTTGAGGTGAATTGATCTTTGAAATTCAAAGTCTTGGAAATCTGCTGGAATTCTGGCAAGGGTCAGGGGACTTGATGTTTAACCAGTTTCCCAGGCCTGCAAATCCACATGCTCCTGCATGGGCTTTTCTGTTCCAAAACTCATTATCCAATGCATTACCATTGATTTTTCTCTACAAGGCAATTTATCCCAGCCATCTTTGATGCAGTGAATAATTATCTAAAAGTGGGGAGACTGAGAAGTTATGAGAACTGTTTTGAGTCACCCTATTCTTTCTGTAAGAATGTGTTCCTCTTTCTAGCTGCTTCCCTTTAAGCTCAGTACATAACAATTACCACTGTATCTAAAACCTCATTAATTTGCTGTCCTAAATGATCATCTCTTTCAACTGTTAGCAACTGGGGGAACCAATCAGAGCCTTTGGAAGTTTGGTCTTTCTCTTCTTTCATCCCACTAGTCTCTGTGAAGTATAGAGTGATTGCAAAGATTTATTTTTCCCCTAAGATCGATTGGCTTGTTTGTCAAAACATATTACTTTTCTCCATTTTACTGGAGAAATTAAAAATTAATATTGCACCTAAAACATAGTATCTACTAATTATTGTGCATAAAATTGCTAAATAAAAGTTTGCTGTTTTACTGTTGTTTTCTTAAATGATTTTCATTTGTCAGCTATTACCCCAGAAGACCAAATGCAGAGATTCTCAAGGAAACTATTTTTTTCTTGTATGAGCAGTGGTCGTTGTCCTAAAGACATGTCCTTTTTGATAAGGCAGGGTGTGAATACACATGTTGTGCTTCTGTATGTGGTAGACACCGATCCTCACAGGTTTGCTACAGGAAAAATCTTTACAGGGTTTTCTGTATTCTCAAAATGTAAAAACAGAAAAGCACAAGGGATGAAATGAAAGTAGAAAGTTGCAGTCATGGAAACCTTCAAATTCCACCTCAAATAGAAAATGAGAGAGTCCTTTGGCCATTTTGGAGTAAGACTGTCTACTTTATTCAGTATCACAGAATTTAAAAAATTGAAGAAGATATGATTTGAGGACTATAATTAAATTTCCTTTCTATGTAACATATTTAGAATGCAGAACTGGATCTCCAAGTTCATCATCAGACCACCTTCACAGCCTTTAAAAGGGCCACAGGTAATCTTGCCAAGGCAGAGAAATATCTGCCTTATTCATATTTCAGAAGATAAGGCTATTCTACCTTACTTAGTAAGGTATTTATATCTTTGCTGAACTAGAAATCATGCCCTAAGCTTATCTGAATCTCCCTTGCTGCACTTCAATAGATTGATAACTAGTTCTATTTAGTTTGAGATTTATGTGTATTCCATTTGATTCAAGGAAGTTAAAAGTGTTTATGACTATTTATCACATCCTAAGAACCTCCTGGTATGCAGGATTTGGAATCAAAATACATAAATTCATGCCCCATCTTCATCATGCATTCACTGTATCACATTCAGCAAGTTATATCTCCTCTCTAAGCCTTAATTTCTTCCTCTGCAACAGTAGAACTTATTTTCTGAAGTTGTGAGAAATCAAATAGGATAATTCATACAAAGGACTTTGTAAATTAAAACACGATGCCACCTAAATATTGGTCACTTTTAATACAGTAAACATGTTCAGTCAACATGATGTCTTGGATCATTCTTTTTAATAATTAAAAAAACAACAACATTGTACCAGATTGGTTTGTCATGCCAGACTTTGTTTCTGAAATGTTAAAAACCTGCCAATTTATATCAGCGATATATTGTCCTGATCTCAAAATATAGGATCAATTTTTAACTTCCTCTTTCTGTATTAGCTTGTATGTCTATAATGACTAAATCTGTTCATCTCTCCTTAAAATGTCTCTCCCATCCATCCCCCCTCTCCATCCCTGTATGTCTCCTGTATCTTCAACTTTGGCCAAGGAGAAACAGATGTGTCAGACAGACTTATGTTTGAATTCTCCATCTGCTGGTTCCTATTTGTGTGACCTTGGTTATACTGTATAATCTTAAACTTCAATGTTCTCACCTATAAAGCGGGGATAAAACAAACTTGTCACAGTGATTAAATTTAATGAAACTTTCATTATAAACTTTCTGTGTTCAAAATTTTCAATTTTTCACTAGATGAAGTTTAAACTTCTCAGACAGACTTTTGAGACCAGTCTCCTGCTCCTCATCGAACTTTTATCTCTTAATTCTTCTCTTATCTTTATCATCCTCCATGAGATTTTGCTGCCTTGACATTACAGGCACAATACTTACATCCTAACAATACCTCTTAAAATAAGGTAATTAAACCTTTGATTCCCTTGTTTTGATATGGATTAAGGAAGGTTTTCTGCATGCATCACAGAATTAATTTTTAGGGAAAATGTGCTAATCTATATCACTGAATATTGGAAGATGCCAAAACTACTTATTTGCATTACTAATTGGCATACCCTTTGGCTCATAATGCGACTGGCTGAAATAAATTTTTCACCATACCTCTTCAGTCTCTCTAAATGAGAGTGACTGACTACAAGCGGAGAGATGGAATCTTTTTCATCCACCGTTCTTTTCTACCAATGAGATGCAGAATCAAACTAAAATGTATAATATTCATTCACCCATCAGATCTATTCACATAAAGGTTGGGGACAAGATGATGACATAACCTTATTTTTTACAGTCTACTGAAGCTCTCAGGCTTTAAACATCTAAAATGTTTATATTTGACAAGCATTTCTCACGACCAATCATACACAACTATAAAAATATATGAGGAACAGTGTAAAAAGAATTGTTTCTGGGCTTCCCTGGTGGCGCAGTGGTTGAGAATCTGCCTGCTAATGCAGGGGACACGGGTTCGAGCCCTGGTCTGGGAAGATCCCACATGCCGCGGAGCGGCTGGGCCCGTGAGCCACAATTACTGAGCCTGCGTGTCTGGAGCCTGTGCTCCGCAACAAGAGAGGCCACGATAGTGAGAGGCCCGCGCACCGTGATGAAGAGTGGCCCCCGCTTGCCACAACTAGAGAAAGCCCTAGCACAGAAACGAAGACCCAACATAGCAATCAATCAATCAATTAATCAATAAAAAATAAATCTTTAAAAAAAAAAAAAAAGAATTGTTTCTTTTCTATCAAACATGCCTATTTCATACTGTACATAGCACAGTGCCTAGCAAATAACTCTGAATACATGCTCCTTAATGACTGAATTAAACATATTGTATATTTTTTCTAAATGCATTTCTGCCTAATTAATCACACTTAAATGATCAGTATTTGGATAATAGGCTTCACTGTGCATTAATTTTAAGGAAGGAGCTAGAACTCTGAGCACTCAGATAAGGCTAGGGAACGGGTACTGGGGGTGGTGGTGGGGATGAAGAATGTTTCTGGGATGGCTCCAGCCCAGAGAAACGTCAAGGTCTAAGAAGAGTTTGATTGTGGAACTAGGGGTACTTCATTGCAGACCTGCATCCATTTATCCAAAGTCAGAGCAAGGACATGAAACAGATCATGGGAGGTTCAGAATGAGTTCATTTACCACCTGTCAAGAGCAAGACAGGTAACCAGGTCAGAAACCAGGCAGCCAGAGATGAAAATAGATGAGATGTTAAGAAATATAGGCACAGATGGGAAGTTGATGTCAGGAGCCGAAGAGACCGGACAAAACACCTTGGTGGGTAGAACATTATCACTGCACACAGCGATTGCCTACAGAGAATGCTCAGTGAATGCTAGGGAATCAACAAATAAATTAACAGGACAAATATAAAAGCATTACCGTATAGAGGATCTGTTAAAATTAGCTTCTTTAGAACTGGTTCTTTAAGGCTGGAGCCCAACAGAAGAAAATTTACAGAAAAATTCTAATTTAATGTAAGACGATTTTAAGATTCTGTGTGGCTAGCTTGAGTCTTTTATGTGAAACCCTTTACATGGACCCACCCACTGAAGTTAAGAGGGTGTGAATAGGTAAAAGTGGCAGCTAAAAGTGAGAACATAACCACATTTGTCAGTTTTGTATGGATTTGAATAGCCAAAAATGACCGGAGCTAAGAAAATTAGATCCCCAAATCAAAATCAGCTTTCTAGTTCCACCTAGGGACTAGCCCTGTTTTCAAGAGTCAGTCTTTCCAAGTGAAATGTTTAATCAGTTTAATTATATCGAGAAAGCTGAATTGTTGCTGTTTCTTTTATTTCCCTTTATTTTTTCAAATGCTTTTAGCAAATTGCTTGTTCTTCAGCCATGAATAAAAACAGCAAGAACATTCTCAAAAAAAGCATATTCCTTCTCAGCAATAAGCCCAGTTCCTTTGATGAGCAAAAGAAATACTGGTCTGTCTTAATGGATTGTTGGCTTTTCATAGAGTAAGGTTATGAATTTAAATTACAAAGAGGGACAACTGGAGAATCCTGGTGTAAACAAGGTGGTGGAACAGTGACCATTGCCAAGGCTGATATTATTTAGGGGTTTTATAAATGATCCAGAAAGATGGCACAGATTGAAATCTCCTTCTTTGCAGATGACATTCAGTTTTTGGGAGTAAGGAAAGGCCAAGATAATAGAGGTAAATATCTTGTTTTTTTCTAGCTGTTTTGTATTCCAGCTGTTACTTTTGAATGCGCCATTATCAACTTACTGATATACTTTACTATATAGCATTGTGTCTACCTTTCAAAACTTATGTGAGTTCTTATTTACAGATTCAAAAAACCAACATCAGAATATGGTAGATGTCTCAAGATCATCTGAATAAATGTTCTGGCCCTCCCAATGTGATTCTGAGAATCATATCGCTTTTTGAGAGGCAAAAAGAAAAGATTGAAATTTGGAGATGATGTTAACAATCCTAAAATGCTTTTATAGGCAGGACTATTATCATATATTTTTAATTAGAGGCATATTTAATATAAAACAAATAATGCATGGTGGTGCCTTAGTTGGGGTAAGAAAAAAAATGCCCTATTCCCTTGGTGCTGAAATTAACTGATTTTCAATACCTTATGCAAATCATTTAATCTGTTTGTATAAAATTTCATGTTTCTTTTAATTAAAAAATACTTATGATTTAAAATAGCACCCATAATAATTGAAAGTCAAACTAATTTTCAAATTATACCTCCTCTCTTCTGGTAAGGAAATGGAATCAAGAGTATGTGTCAGAAGGAACTTTGCTGATGACAATATGATAAATATCACTCTATTAGTATTTCTTTGTAGCTAGATATTTTTGACAATTCTATTGTATTTTGGCTAGTGAGTTATGTGAGGTTTATGTTATCTTAATTTTGTCCTTTCCTTACAATATATCTAAATTTTTAAGAATATATAAAGTAATAATTAAAAATCCTCAAAGTAACAAAAAAAGATTGTACTGTGATATTTGGCTGGGTTGACTTAATCAAATTATTTATATAATTATATAATTCATCCCCCTTAAATTATAATTTTGGTAAAACATGTATTCCTTTTGAAAAGAAATTATCCTATATATTTTACATATTTTTGGCTAACTCAATCTTTGATTTAGGAATAATCAAAGTTCATAAACTGTGTCTACATGTACAAAATCACTCTGTCAAAAAACAGCTTTTAATCAGCTCTGCACAAAGGCCTGGGGATATTTGCAAAAATTTGAGAATAAAAATTGGGGAGTAGGCAAAGGTTCTTGAAGCCCATAATGTGCAGTTTTCCAGTTCTCCACATGAACCTCCTATAACCCACAAGTCAAGGGTAGAGGGTAGACTAAGTAAGCAGGGTAAAGAGTCTCCACACCTTTTCTTTGTATAAAATAATTTGCATTGTTTAGAGTATCCACACCAGCCTTCTTAGAAACTTTATTATGCAGTTTAACAATGAGAACAAGTTGACAATCAACTCTATCACACTCATATTGTACATGAGAATCTAAGGTCCTGAAAAGTTATATGGTTTTTGTAAAGTCACACTTGTTGTCGATGGAAAAACTAGGATTAGAATCTGTTTCTTTTTTACAATATTCCATGATTAAAAAGAAGACTTGCAATAAAAATGGCTGCAATAGTCAGACTTTCTACAATGTGGGTGGTAAATTTAGAGAACTAACCTAAAGGATACATTTCAACAAATCAATTAAAAAAAAAAAAGTCTAGCCTATGATCAATTGAATAAAGCTTATATTTTTTCTAAAGACAAAATTACTTTTAAGAGGGCTTCCCTGGTGGCGCAGTGGTTGAGAATCTGCCTGCCAATGCAGGGGACACGGGTTCGAACCCTGGTCTGGGAAGATCCCACATGCCGCGGAGCAACTGGGCCCATGAGCCACAATTACTGAGCCTGCGCATCTGGAGCCTGTGCTCCACAACAAGAGAGGCCGCGATAGTGAGAGGCCCGTGCACCGCGATAAAGAGTGGCCCCCGCTTGCTGCAACTAGAGAAAGCCCTCGCACAGAAACGAAGACCCAACACAGCCATAAATAAATAAATAAATAAAAATTAAAAAAAACAAAACAAAAAAAACACATATGGGCCTTCTGCAAAGATGAAGATTAAAAAAAAAAATACTTTTAAGTATTTCTGACTAGGCTCTAGTTAACCATGTTAACTAGTTAACCATGATGAGCTCCTGCACAGCACTATGGGTAAATGCAATGCTCCCAGGGAAATGAACTTCTATTTCCTGGCTATGCGGGGCCTCACTGTGTACTAAACAGTGCATGGAGTGATGATGCACGCACGCTTTATCACAATCAATCTTGACATGTCAGGTAGCTGCTGGCAGCTCATGACACATTGGAAAAGTTCAACGATTCAAGTACAAAGACGAGAGAAAAGAAGTCAACAAAACCCCCTGAAACTTGCACTTGTTTTTCCTGACCAGTACATTTTGGTTCCAGAAACAGTATGTGACACATAATTATCCTTGTCAACATAGATTCATCAAATGCAGGGAATATATATGGGGGACAATGGAGATACTTCTTTTCTGCCAATCCACCTGGTATTGATTTGCCAGGAGAAAATATTTATAATTATGTGTGTAAATATAAGATATATGCATATATATTCATAATGCACATATAATATAAATTTATTTATATATACATATATATGAGTATATAAATATTATAGATATATATATATATTTAAACACATACATATATGCATCTAATACTCCGCAAGTCCCTGGACCTATGATTCTTCAGAATAATATCATCACAGAGGAAAATTGCTCATCCAGATCTAATGATGCTTGACAGTGGGACGCAAGTGTTGGCTGCTTTCACCGTGACATTGCATTGACCTAATAGCTTGCTTTGCTGCAGTTTCCTGCTTTCTGTTGCTGTTTAAATGAAAATAAATTTCAGTATTTCGCTTGCTTGAAAAATCTGGTATCACATTCCAGACTGTTAGTAGCTTTTCCACATATATATTATTGGGCTATCACTTCACCAAATCTGGTGCACTGTGGTTATTTTTAGCATTCTGTGCTTCTTCCCAGACTTCTTTTGGTGGCATTGCTGTTACAGACCCATTAGAGGGAACAGAACTGCTGTAACTGCACAATGTCAGTGACGTATATTAGAAATCAGATTGCTAAAAGCATACATATTTAATGAAGCAAAGCTAAATACAAGGTTATAACGTTTAACAGCCCTAAAAGGCAAAAATATATACTACAAATCATCTCCATGTCATTGAATGCTAGACCCGAGATTAGGGAAAAAAAACATTCTTTGTGGGAATTAAGTGTCTGTGACATTTTTCTGCCAATATAACAAATAAAATGAGTTTTTTCATGTTATTAAATTATTAATGCATGGCAGCATTATAAATATTTGTAGCAATTATAATTAATTTTATGTTTCAGTGTATGATGTAAGTAAATTATTTCTAAGGACAAAGCATAGTGTATATAAAGCCCTCTGTAAAATAGCATTTATAATATTGGTATATCTGTGGTGTTTTTTTGTTTGTTTACAATTTTACTTCTCTGAATCACTGAAAATTTGAAATCATGAAGCCAAGAAAGCAACATGCTTTGTATTTGTTCACATTATCCTTTTTCCATTAAAAAATTGCATATGAGAGGTAAACAGACCTGTTAAATGTGTAAACCAGTGAAACTATATGATGCGCCTTTTTAAAAATTGTGCTGATTTTATTTAACATTAAATATATGTGTTGATTTTAAATAAACAGCGTTGCATTTGGCAACTTGTATTATTTTATCTACAATTGGAACTTATTTCTAATTATTTCAAATTTGGCAGTAGTTTTTATGTCATACCCTTAAATATGACTTAAAAAAATTCTGACGTCATCCTGATGACTGATGAACCAGGATTGGCATTTCTGGTTAGCAAAACTTAAGCAAGCTTTATGCAAAAAGGCTTTTGGGAATCCAGAATTTACCTGTGCATCCAGCATGTGGAGAAAATTTGGGATAGCATACCTAGTGTCTAGAAGAATTTCTTTCCTCCAAGTAAGTTCCAGACAGTTCAGTGTGGACTGTGGACCCGTCATGGCATGACCAACAGGCACTGCTCACCATCTCTGACCTGGGCCTCATTAACCATTCCTGATATGGCCATCACCGACCATCTCTGTCCAGAGATTGCAGACCATCCCTGTCACGGCCATTGCTGACTTTCCCTGACATGGGCATCACTAACCACCCTTAACAAGACCATCACTGACCATCCGTCAAATCCCATCACTGACCACCCCTGACCTGGGCACCTATTGCTGACCATCCCTTTTATGTGTGTCAGTGACCATAGCAACCCTTTGTAATAGGGAAACAGACTCAGAAGGTTAAATTTCTCATAGTCTGACAGCTAATAAGTAACAAAACAAACATTTAAGACTAATTCAATTTTTTTAATTAAGAAGTTTGGAGGTGGGATAGGGAGGGTGGGAGGGAGACGCAAGAGGGAGGAGATATGGGGATAGATGTATATGTATAGCTGATTCACTTTGTTATACAGCAGAAACTAACACACCATTGTAAAGCAATTATACTCCAATAAAGATGTTAAAAAAAAAAGTTTAGAATTCTTAAGTACAATAAAATTAGTTTAGTCCAACTTACACAGTGATAAATAAAGTACCGAAAGCATACATCTATCAAAGCTCTGAGGTATTTAGCTGTGAATGAAGATTCTTTTAAGACATACTACGCAAATCAACATTCACATAATTTCCTTATGTTGACACTAATGCTGATACTTTTTCTGTTTCATAACCAAAGTGTTATTGCATACCCTTGATTATAATTTTCAGAGTAAAATCTGACCTTGCATAACTAACATTCTTAGGACAAACTACATGACTATTTCAGTAGAGAAACTGATTTCCTTCTCGAAAGTGTTTGAGATAAATGGAGGAAATCGAGCATCCGCAGAGATCATTTGTTTAAAGAATAAATTTTAAATAAAAATAATTTGTCTTTGTAATTTATTTCAATTTCCAGTGTATATATTTTTAAAGCAAGGATAGTTAACCTTTACATTGTGATAAGATCAACGTTCAATTAATAATTTTCTTCTTCAAAGCCTTGAAAGCCAGAAAATTTTGTTTTCTATCTTTTACATTTTACATTTTATCATTTTTCACTTAGATTACATCCACAGGCAAGGAAGATTTAGGAGTTCCAAAAAAAAAAATGAAATGCCAAAAAATGGGTTATCAAATGATTACGATGTAGCAAATGATCTCGAAAGTCATTTGTAGTTGCGTAAAATAGCAGAATAAGAAGCATTATAAATTATACTGTTAGAATTTGAAAAATGGAAACCAAATGTAATTGTATGTGGCTGTCTGTTCATACATTCCCATATGTAGGTGTGTCCAACTTTGCTACTTTATTTATTTTTGCTACTGCTCTCTAGTTAGCCAGTCACTAACAAAAGTTGTCATCATTTCCTTAAAGTCCTTCCCTCTCCTGCTCTCGCCTAAAAAATGAGTTTAAAACAGTTACTCACAGAATTAGATGGGGACCAGTCTTCCTAAACAAATGGTTTAGCTTTGAAATCACATTACAGAGAACACTGTATTAAATTATGGGAACACATTTTCCCCAATGATTTTTCCAGTACCATGTCTGCAACCTTTATTCTTCAAAACAACCAGAGAGTAATTGTAGTTATAGAACAACTGAGCTGTTTACTGCAGTTGAGAATGCATAACATATATTCTAGGATGTACTTGATGTCTAAAAATCAAGTTCATCCATTTCCATTTTGAATAAGAACTTTCACGTGTACAAGGACCAGAACCTGACACATGGCAAAGTCTCGGTCCAAATTCACTCCTTTCTTTTCTCATCAATTCCTGCTCTTAATTTTCATCATCTTTTTACAGTATCATTTCTTCCTGGAGACCCACACACAGACTTTGGCTTCTACATTTGTCAAAAAACTAAAACAGGAGAGAAAAATGGGAATTTTATAGAGGGATCTCATTCTTAAAGTTGAGAAAGTAAATAAAGCCAGGAAAACAGTAAAACATTATAGTCTGTTCTTCTCCTTGATCTGATCAGTTCCAAGCTCGGAAGTAGTTTTCCCTTCCAAGTTTCTGACATGGCAGACATTAAAAGCCCTTTC
Organism: Balaenoptera acutorostrata; assembly: GCF_949987535.1. NCBI lineage: Eukaryota > Metazoa > Chordata > Mammalia > Artiodactyla > Balaenopteridae > Balaenoptera > Balaenoptera acutorostrata. Next base: position 6,532,628 of record NC_080081.1, read on the forward strand.
CTATATTCAAACCACTAGAAAGTAGGTGGTAACTGACACATGAGTTCACTCAGTTAGTAATATTTTTGCAAATAAATTACCTAAATTAAGTAATATTTGAAAAATCAATGTGATTGAGAAAAAGTTCTCTCACTTTATTTCCACACATCCAAGAGTTCAGTATTTATTTGTAAAACTACTTATAAAGAGCTTAATACGAACCAATGCCCTATAGTATCTATCTGTTCTGAACATGTGGATTGATCAGTGAGCAGAGCAAAGTGGTTTCCCACCTAGAGTTCAACTTCCAGAAAGGGAAGCCAGGCAACAATATGCACATACAATATAGAAAGTGATGTTACTGTTACGGAAAAAAGAAACAAAGTAAAGTGAGGGAGGAGAATGGGAACTGTACAGGTTGGGGTGGTAGAGATATATTAGTTGGGATGGTGAGGAAGGGTCTCCATGATAAGGAGACAGTTGAGTAGAGACTAGGGAAAGGAGAAAATTAGCCATGTGGGCATCTGGTGGGAAAGTCAGCAGGAAGACCAAACATTGCCCCAACAAAGATTAGGCTGGTGTGGTCAACAGACAGCAAGGAGGCCACTGTGGCTGAAGCCAACTGAACATGGAAGAAGCTAGAAAAAGAGGTCGGAATCTTAGTCATTAAAAAGAAGGAAATATAGCCATTTGCAGCAACCTGGATGGACCTGGAGATTATCATACTAAGTGAAGTAGGTCAGACAGAGAAAGAGAAATATAATATGATATCACTTAATTACAAAGCAGAAACAGACTTACAGACTTAGAAAACAAACTCATGGTTATCAAAGGGGAAAGGTGGGGGTGGAGAGGGATAAATTGGGAGTTTGGGATTGACATATACACACTATGGTATATAAAATAGATAACCAACAAGGTCCTACTGTATAGTACAGGGAACTATAGTCAATATTTTGTAGTAACCTATAAGAGAAAAGAAACTGAAAAAGAATAGAAATATATATATGTATAACTGAATCACTTTGCTGTACATCTGAAACTAACACAACATTGTTAATCAACTATACTCCAATATAAAATAAATATTAGAGTAGCATCGACATATATACACTACCAAATGTAAAATAATTAGCTAGTGGGAAGAAGCAGCATAGCACAGGGAGATCAGCTCGGTGCTTTGCGATGACCTAGAGGGGTGGGATAGGGAGGATGGGAGGGAGCCTCAAGAGGGAGGGGATATGTGTGCATGTGGCTGATTTACTCTGTTGTTCGACAAAGGCTAGCACAGTATTGTGAAGCAGTTATACTTCAATAAAGAGCTATTAAAAAAACAAAAAACAAAACAAAAAAAGAAGTTGGAGATTTGAAGGGAAGTGAAGTTATGTAAATTCTAAGATGAGATTTTAATGAGGAGTGAGATGGGAAGGCACTGGGAAGGTAGAAACAGACCCAATGAAATTAAGATATTTTCCCAAGCTCACAAAACAAGAAAGGGAAGATGCAGGTCCATCTAATCCCATGGCTGGGGCACTCAGCAAATCTGCTATGTATGAGACAAAGATCCACAGTCGTCTCCGTGTAATACTGGAGTTGTTTGGAGGAAGGGATTGACAGTGATTCAGTTTTCAAAGAAATCTGCACATAGAAAGCGGGAACAGAGCCATGATTTGAAGGATGAATAATATTTTTAAGAAAGTAAAAGAGAATATTAACAGAATCATGAAGGAAGTCACACTTCAGTTAGGAGAATAGCTTGACTTCAGTTTAATACCACGTTGGGTTTAATAGAAAATAGCTCTAGAAGGTAGGAGTTAGAGAATAAAGTTATAACGTTAAAAGTTCTTGACTTTATTCTCTAGTCAGTGGAAAATATTATAGAATTTTGAATTAGGGAGAGATTGATTTGCTTCAAGGAAAGGTCTAGTGATTTTTGACAAGTAATAGTATAAACATTGAGTTCTTAGTAGTTAACTGGCAGTAGAAATAAAGAGGAAGTGACGCACACAGGGGATAATTAGAAGGGACACTTAAAGGGAACTTGCTATTAGGTGGGAGTGGTGATAAGGATTTTCCCTCTCCTCACATCTTCCATACATCACAAGAGGGTTCTTCTCTAGACTCTCTTTTTATAGTAGTAGTGATTCAGATGTTCTCCCCTCACCAGTTTCAAAAATTTTGCAAATGTGTTTGTTTTCTTTCTCCCCTCACCTTTTATTTTGCATTTAGTTTCTTAGCTGTATAACATGTATCTCTGCCTTGTTTCAATGAGACGGGCTGTCCCCTTATCCCATTCCCCTGACTTACCCTACTGTGGAGATACTGTTTTCTTGCCTGGACACTTGGATGAATTTCTAACTAATTTCCTGCCACCATGAATATCAGCACATTCAAAAGAGCTCTTCAATATGGCCCAATATTCCTTTCTAGCCTCACATCTATTGTTTCTAAGTATGAAATGTAATCTGCTGCCCCAAAAAGCTATTGTTAGGTGAATATAACATCTCAATCTTTAATCTCTTTGTTTCTTCTCACTTATGCTCTCATTTTCTTCTCTCCCAACCACAGAAGCTTATGTGTGTGTGTATAATTGTACACACAAGTGTGCACACACACAAACTCACACCCTTCCACTTCTACCAATAGCCCCATTTTGAAAAAATTGTTTATATAGTGAATTATTTCAACTATGTACAAGCTGCATAGACTACTATAATGAAACTATATATTCCAATTACTCAGCTTCTACAATCATCAAAACACGGTCAGTTTTTTCATCCAAACTGTTGACACTTTCTCCTTAATGGGAATATTTTTAACACTTCCCTGTCAACATAATGCTTCATCCATAAATATTCCAAATCACTTCTCTAAAATAAAAAGATTCCTTTAAAACAAAACCACAATAATATAATAATAATAATAATATAATAATATTCTTATACTTAAAAATGAACAATATTCTCTTTATACCATGAATAATCTAGTCAGTGCTGAAATTTCCCAGGTAGTCCAAATTTTATTGATTGAATTAAGATCCAAGCAAGGTCCATATATTGTAATTATTTAATGCACCCCAGAAGACTCTTTTAATCTGTAGGTTTTTCATCTCTGTCTTTTTATTTTCCCAGCATTTTATATTTTGAAGAAACTTCTACAGAGTTTCCCAGAGTCTATGGTGTACCCCTTCATCATGTCATTTACCATGTTTCCTTGTCCCCTCTATTTTCTGTAAATTGGTAGTTTTAGAAAGCTTGATCATATTCAAATTCATTTTCATTTTGGTCAAAAGTTCTTCATGGGTAATGTGCATTCACATCATGGGTCACAAAACGTCAGTTTGTCTTTATTTTTGTGATGTCACCAGCCATTGATAATCACTGACTCCTGAAGCAGGGTTTTACAGAAAACACAGGATGAATGTTTAACTCCATCCTATTTTTAAAACAAATTTTCAGACAAATGCCTTAGTTGTTCTAAGAGCCCTGGTCCTAGTACTAGCAATACACATTACTTCTCAGTTGGTCAGTGTTTCTAGGCACTTTCTATGGACAGGGCCAGGATTTATTTTTCTTTCTTTCCTTTTTTTTCCCTTAAGAGATAAAATACAGCTGGTTTTCGTTTCCATTGGAGATACCAGGTATTCTCTAAATTTTTCTCTTACATATGTTTTGCTTTCTTCCATGTCAACATTCCAGTTTCCAATGACACATACATTTGTTTTTGCCTAAATACATGTACAACAGTCTCTAGGTAGCAACACCAAGCTTTGTTTGGAAGAGAGCCACTTACGACGAATCAGGAATCCCTAAGGATTTTACTAGAGTAGTGTATAAACTTCTATAGTGTAAGCTTTTGGGACTGAAGAGTTTATCTGTCAGAGCAGCTATTGCTTCATTAATACATATAATACCTAAATATGCTTTTGTTATACCCTGCATACAAGTTTGTAGTATCAATGAGTATTGTGAATAAATGACCTACAGTTCAACATGACAATGAATTTGGTGACTTAACCATCAATAGATACATATTGAGATCTATGTGAAGGGTCAAATACAAGGAAGGATTTTACCCTATAGGACTAGAAAAATCTTTTATCATAAGTATAAACAGAAAAGCTAGGGCACATAACCAGGTTGAGAGACGAGTTTATACCATGATTTGATATTAGCTTCAGTTTCCTGGTGGAAAAATTCCTGGTGAACAAGTGAGTGAGATCATCTGATGCGTTCCACTGAAATTAAGAAAATATAAAAAGTTTAAATTGTTGGAGTGGTAACCATGTAGTGACTGTATGTTTGATTTCGGAGTCAAAGAATATAAGAGGTGGAGAACAAAAGACCAGGTGGAAGCATCTGACGAATGTCCAATTTAAGTGTTGAGAGAAAGATTTGACAGAAAGAGATAAAAAGTAGTAATAAAAGGGAGGCAGGAGAAGATAATGTGATACGAAGGGACCCACAGGAGAAATGTTTCAAGAAGGAAATGATATACTAAATGAGACAGAGAAAGTGCGGATAACAAGACCACTGACTTGAAAACTTAAGACATTGTTTGAGATCGGTGAGTGAGATTATCAGTAAAGCAGCTGTAATCAAAAGAGGATTAGAGGGTGATCAAGGAAAGAATAAGAGGTAATAACTTTGAGATGGTGACTGTAAAAAAGAAGAATGACAAAATCCTAAGCAGCTCTGCTCAGACCGTCTGGTGAAAACAGATACCCTGTCTCATTTTGTTCTAAGATAAAGGGTCCGTCAAAGTTCTAGGATCCTGTGGGGCCATTTTGGTTCCAACTCATCCTTTATACCTACTACCTCACAATAACTGGTTGGACCAGGAGTGGGAGCTAAGCCAAATGCAGGCAATCATAGGATACACAAGGGACTATTGATCCACGAGGTGGCTGGGAAAACAAACAAAACAAACAAACGAACAAAAAAACAACCCAAGAAGCCAGACTGGACTTCTTTTGGAAATGTGAGACAAGAAATAACAATGAAATAAGACAGTGGTGGGAGCTAAACTTAGATGTCATTGGTAAGTCATGGAAGGGGAGGAGCCATCAGTGCTGGTCTGAGGATATAGGAAGTCAGTACATCAGTGAGAAGAGGTTTATTCCGGAAGTGAAACCATGGGATTACAAGTGATAGAAAGACGCTGCAGCTCAAGACACAAAGATGGAGGGAGTGGATGGATTTGAAAGGACCTCAGATCCTGACAGATTTCTTCTTCATAACTTGCCCGTGGCTCTTTGTGGTTTTGTTTTGTTTTGTTTAACCAAAATAGCTTGGAAGAATCTGATGTCTTCTGCAGTCCTGGTTCTAGCTGTGTCAGAGGTAGATGACCCCAGTAGTCTGTATTCTTCAAGGGTTGATAAAGCATGTATGGTGTGCAGGGAAAGAGAAAGAAGCAGAGAGAAGAGGCAACAAGTGAAAGGTTCATGAACTTTGGCTTAGTGAGAGTGATGAGGAGAATGATTCCTTCCACATGGCTCCAGCTCCTTTCTGCTTCCCTCAAGGACAGCTACAGCATGAAAAGGGAGAAAACAAATGCACATGTTCTAAACCAGGTTGAACAGATCACACTCTTTGAACATGTCCCCATGCCCCTTTCCAGAGAGAGAAAATTATCTGTCCTTTTCTGGTCATGAGCACGTGAAGGCACCGTGCTATTCCTCAGGGGGGTGAGAACACCACTCTATACAGTGTTGTCAAGCATTAAATTATTGAACACCCAGCTTACAAAGAAAAAAGGCTAGAACTGAGAACCTCTGAACCTTTACAGATGGAGACCCACAGTAGAAATTGTGACATGACAGGCTATGAGTTTAGCCACCTGGATGAGGTAACCAGACCTCCTGGAGCTTTATATCTGGGAATTTCCACTATGTGATGTCATCCTCTGTCCAGACTATGAGAGGAGCAGGAAAACAGCTCCAAGTTGATGTTAAATTCTCCCATTTCTGTTGAAGGTGTAGTTCAGGTCTTACGTGTCCCTTTGGATTATCTAAGGGAACTCAAATCAATTGATAAAATTTCCTTCTAACTGAGTTAATTTTCTGGAGCTGTAAACAGCCTTCTGATAACCAGAAATAGATCTCATGAAGCTCTTCTAAATAACAGAGTTAATAATTGGATAATAATGGGTTTTCTCATCCCTCTAGGAATATCCAAATCTAAAACATACCGGACATCAAGACGTATCCCAGATTCGAGATACTGAGCAACAGCAGGCATCCTATTCTGCCAATACATAGACGATGGCACATGTAAGGTGAAAAGTAAAGAAAACTTATTATACAAATCTGGCATGTCCTAACTATTACAGTTTCAGTAGGAAAGCTACCAGTTAATTCTAAAGTAATATCCTCTGTATTCTTATCTTTAACAGGCAGACCTCTGTTTAAAAAGTCATTGTAGAATTCCCTTGGTATCACTAATCATTCTTAATTAATATTCAAATAGCCATTTAAAATATTTTCCCCTCATGTCATGGTTATCTGATAACAACAGTCAATAAATAAAAGTACTTTTTTGAAAGTCCTCTTGGACTAGGTAGCTATGTAGTGTTTTACAAATTATTTACTCCTTTAAGTTCTACAGGTTGTAAACAATGATGATTTTCCACTGATAATATGTTGCATATTCATAGCAAGCATTCTAGGTTTCAGAAATACTACCCCTGGAATTGAGCCTCCTGAATATTTTGTGTAGCGTTCCAAGCAATAAAAAGAGAAACTAATGCCTATTCTGTTATCTGTCCTTAAATGTAGTTGTTCTTTAATACAAATAATAAGGTTTTCTTGTACCTGTTTTACAGATAATACGAAAAACATGTTGCACACACATTCAAAGTATTTTACACAGTAAACAACACTACTTCTGGAATACTCTATTCTGAATATTTTGTGGAGCTTAAAGTAATAATCTGAGCAATTATAAATTAGTAAATATCTACACTGAGCACATAATTTGTATGTGCTTGCTTATTTAAGCAAATAACAGAAGTGATTTTACACAAAGAAATTGACTCTAGTAGAAGATAAGAAGCTTAGCTGAAATATAAGATCTCTGTGCCAGATATTCTAATTCTGCCTTTCCAGTTTCACTCCACTCTTTTTCTGCCTGGACTCTGCCCCATGAAGCTCCTTCTATGGGTAGAATCAACCCATCTTCCTCATCCTTTGTCTTCTGGGTGGTGTCAACCAATAGGCAGCAGCAACAGTCTTAGATGGTAGAAGAGAGAGAGAAGCCAGAGTGTTTATTCTACTGGCTTCTTCCTGTCAGCCTGCGTTTTGGTTGTGGTCACATCTCTCAACCAAAATCACAGCTTCTACTGGTCAGCCTCCCACCAGGACCTGCAGCTACTGGTTTCTGTGGTCCAGCGAGTGCTCTCCTTGCCCTTTCAAACTTAGGGCGGTAGTGCTTTTCCCCCTTACTGACACTGGGGCTCTTACCACCCACAGTTAGCTAAATGAATTTGCCATTTTATTAAATTCTATTAGAGCTCTTTAATTCCCCTCCTGAGAGTACATTGATTTATTCTAGGACTTTGATATAGAAATTATCACTAGGAATGGCCTCAGGAAACAGAAGCTCAGAGTGGAATTTTGTCATTGATTGCTCACACACTTGATGAGTGCACTGATCATCTCCTTGCTGATGGGGCGTGCTGATCTGTGGAATGTGGTGGCATCATGAGGGCAGGCAGAGGACACGGTGCTCTTAGAGCAAATGGCTGTGACACAGAGTCACTGTCACTACGGTGAAAAGTGGAATAAGCAGAGCTAGGCTGGCTATTTCTGAAAACCTTAGAGACTACGCACAGAGAAATGGATCAACTGAAGGTCTTGAACGGATGCCCAACTCAGGGCATGTGTGGTACATACAGATGGCCACAAAGACAGCTTTATTATTTTTTTTATAAATTTTTAATGGAGATAATAATTTATGTATAGTGGAATGCTCAAATCTTTTTGTTTAATTTATTTATTTTATTTATTTTTGGCTGCGTTGGGTCTTCGTTGCTGCACATGGGCTTTCTCTAGTTGCGGTGAGCGGGGGCTACTCTTTGTTGCGGTGCACGGGCTTCTCATTGCAGTGGCTTCTCTTGTTGCGGAACATGAGCTCTAGGCACAAAGGCTTCAGTAGCTGTGTCACGCAGGCTCAGTAGTTGTGGCTCGCGGGCTCTAGAGTGCAGGCTAAGTAGTTGTGGCGCAGGGGCTTAGTTGCTCTGCGGCATGTGGGATCTTCCCAGACCAAGTCTCAAAACTGTGTCCCCTGCACTGGCAGGTGGATTCTTAACCATTGCACCACCAGGGAAGCCCAAGACAGCTTTAAAGATGGCCTTAATCTTCTGTAGCCACACAGAAGACAGAGCTGAAAATTAAGCCCCAGTCTCACCTGCAGTTGTCACAGAGTTGCAGTATTGATGAATGGACCCTAGAGGATTCTTACAGTAAAGTAAGAGAACTTAGAGGAAGAGGGGTGCTGCTGTGACATGGGATGGGACATGTGGGTAGGCAGAATCAAAGCTAAGAACTTTGAACCCTTAAGTTTTCCTATAGGGTCCTTGTCTGCTAACATAACTCCTCCCCAATGAATAGAGAAACTAGGCTTCTCCATCATGACACTCTTGTCGTGGTTGTACCTGGAGCAGTTGCCCGACTGACTAGGGCTGTCTCTTCCCACCACATTCATGGATCCCTGGCCCACAATGAAAGTCAGATCCCAACAAAACCCAGAGAGAGAAATACATACCAGAGAGGGTCTCCTCTGAGAGAAAATTCTCTCTACCCCAGAAGAGTTGCAGAACATCTTCAGTCTGAATTGGCAGGAAACTGGGAAACATGTTGAAGTGGGTTGTAAGGATGACAGACCAAGAAAGATTAAGAAAATACGTAGATGCACTGTCTGGAAGTGAGAATTTCATATATTAGCTCAAGCCTCTGGGAGTGGCATTGATAGATTGCTAGTTTAGTTGATTAAGTGTGATTCTTCTCAGTCAATGGCATTTAATAGCCAGAGCTGCAGGGCATAGTCTCTATCACAGGTCAGCCCATGGGCCAAGTCGGGCCAGCCAGCTTGTTTTTGTAAACAAAGTGTTACTGGAACACAGCCACACGCATATTATGCATGGTCTGTGCATGTGTTTGCATGGAAATGGCAAAGTTATGTAGTTGCAACAAAGACCATAACCCAAAATATTTACTATCTGGTGCTTTACGTAAAGACTTTCTGGCCCCTGAACTAAAGGCAAGAACCAGAAGCTCTAGCAGAAAGAAACATTAGAGTGGATTAATTTTCCAAAACTCCTCAGCCACCCTTCCTGCACCCCTGCCCCCCGCCCCCCATCCCTGCCTAAGCTGGACATCAGCTCCTTCACCACCAGGGCCTGAAAATGAAATAATGTCCCTCTTCCAAGGGCCATGGGTGGCATTGGCCCATGTTGCAATCAAACTAGACTCAGGAGTGGAGCAAGGTTTTGTGGCTTCTGTGACATAAAATTTTGGAGTCCTTCTTTAAGTAAAAGTTGCAATATTATACGTGCAAAAATGCAAAAATAATTGAATTAGAATGATTAAAAATAGCCACAATAATAATAAGCCAGTTTTAAAGCTGTCAAAACTAACAGCACAAGATCTAAGAAAATAACTTTTAAAATATTAATTAACTTTATGATGAATTCTTTAATACTTCTTTGTTTTTTCCTATTGGGAGAGATTGTTTTTAGTTTAGTTTTGTTTTGCTGCATAAGACTTCTTTTTGCAACAGTGATCCCACAGTGGTAGAGGCCATGCTTCACTATCAGATAAGTTTTGCCCAATTACCATTTTAAGCTGAGGGTATCTGTGATTGTGGCTGATTCATCACAAATCCCTAGCAGTGACATAGATGGGTAGTCCCTTTAGGTCTCGTCTGACATATAAAATTAGACAATTCTAAGTCTTTCGGGTTGAAATTGACTTGGGTTGCATTAGTGAGGATTGACGGCCTCTTGCTAGGTTTCTAACCGAAGTCAGTTCACAAAGCTGGTGTCCCTTGATTGATAGGAGGTTATGTTACTTAAGGAAGAACCCCTATCCCAGCCCACTTCTGCTCTCATTATAAAACTGGGACAACCACCACAGGCTGGTTGGTGGTTCAACTGGACTCCCATGAGGTAGACTTGGGCCAAGACTCCATTTGTCACTTGACTTCTATACCTTTCTACTCTGAGCATTGGATCTTGGTGGAATCTCAGCAGATTAGTAGGAGAACAAAGACAGTATAAACTTGTTAACTCTAGATATTGATAGCCATATAACTAATGCAGTAATTCAGGTAAAAGTCTGCAGATAACCTTTAGGCAAAGACTACAAGGAGGGAGGAGGTGAGAGAAAATATATTTAGTAATACGTAGAATCTCCACATTAGTAACCAGATCTGTGAAGAGTTATTATGTTAGGGAGAGTCAAGTGAAAGCCCTGAGGCTGTCTCCTTTCACCCCTCATTCCCCATTTTTGCATCCATGAGGACACAGAAGAACTTGGTGCCGTCCTCAAAGCCTTGAGGGATTCAGAGGTTTTCCTAACCTGTCTGTATGTGACCTGCGTGCTTGTCCAGTGAAAAAGCCAGGCGGGCCTTGCAGAATGACTAGGGGTTTTTAAAAATATAACTAGATGGTGATATCAATTCCAGCTGTGATTGCAGGTGTTTTATCTCTACTGATCAAATAAAGAAACCTCTGGCATCTGGCACATAACTATTGACCTAGCACCATGCTTTATTTTCTGCTGCCTTCAAGAAAGATATTCATATCATTTTGCCTCATAAGCCATGGACAGAAGTCTAACTGCCTTTTCTTATATCAGGATAATGTCAACTTTCCTGCTTTCTGCAATAATGTAGATTTTGAGTACTGCAATCATTTTAACAGCACGTACAACACGATTCTGTCTATTCATTAATAATACTGTGCTAATTGGACCTGGTGAGTAGGATGGAGCAAACCATAGTAAGAATATATGACAGAAGATATAAATCCCATGTTAAGTCCAGAGCTGTTTCAAATTGGGGAGGTTCCTACCGATCCAATGATCTAGGAAATTTAATAATATTCTGTTGGACAATTTTCTGTACCTTGCACTGCCTACCATAGAGAAAGAAGCACTTTTCAGTAGGCTGCTCTGACCCGCTGACCAAAATCTGTTAGGCTGATGCATTTAACTGGGAATGGGACCAACTAAAACCCTCCACTAATTCCAGGATGTAATATAAGGGACCTTGCCTCTTGGGTCTTATGTCTCAAAGTATCAAGGGCAGATAAGAAAGCTCAATACAGCCTCTGAAAAGCCCACAGTACTGGGCTTCTTCTGTTGATAATTATTCTCCATTTCAAAAGCAGTGCCTAAGACTAAGCATGTGACCCAGTGACACATGTAATGAAATGACTATTCAACTTAACTGTCAGCTATGAACTGGTGTTATATGACCCATCAAACCACAAAATTGAAAGTGCACACAGCATTTTATTGTTAAATGGAAATGACATTTATAAAGCTGGCTTGTGCAAGTCCAGAGGACCTAAGTAAACCTTACTTTGCATCTAGGATATATCTGTTGAGGAAAATGGTCATTTCTGCATATACCCTACACATAACACACAAAGCAGCTGCATTTGACTCTTAATTGTCTGCACCAACTTTGAATAGACAACTGAGAGTAAAATTGGCCGTTAGTTATTAATAATCTTTTGAATAACTTATTCATGAAGACAATATTATTTTGGGGGAATAGTTTCACGTGGCTGAGAAAGGGTTCCTTCTTATTTATCTTATACTGTGGTAAATAACTGTATCACATTCCTCTTTTACCCTTAGAAATTGAATTTTAACAAGAATATTCTGATGACTGGTGCAGTCTTTTTCTTTTTTGAAGATATTTACAGTGTTTGGCTTGTACATTTTTTTGTCTTTTCATACAATGTTTTACAGTGTCTGATTTACTAGTTAAATGCTTTTCTTTCATCATTAAGTCTTTTAAATACTTAATAGTCTTCAGATTTGTTGTGAAAAAACTACAGTATCACTTACGTATTTCATTCTATCATTCTTATTGAACATGCAGATGCTCATGTGTACATATAAGTATGTTTGGAGTAGCTTGTCCTAATGGTTTGCCTATTTTTAGACACATTAACTGACCTGTCCAGAACCCCCTCTAACAGCCCAAACATTTTGCATGGTTTCTAAAAACAAAAAGTTCCCCTTGAATTTGTCACCAACTCTAATTCTGACAATCCCCCTGGGGTCAGATGATTCTCGGTATTCTTACCAGATCAATAGTGATTAATCTACTTCATTCACCCAAAGTCATCCTGACTTGCCTACATGCTGGGTCTTTGAATTGCAGTGAAGAGAGTGTGATTCATTATTAAAACTTGTACTCTCAGTCATGTGGCTCCCATGGGGAGCGAAGACCTCCTTTCGATGAGTTTTTTCCCCCAGTCTTGCCAGGAGTTAGCATACCTCGAAAGAAATTGCATCAGTGCTGGTCCATGCGAGAGCAAGAGGTAACTGAGGGCTTAGAAGAATCCTCAGCGTGCACATTGCTTCAAGTCTGCATTTCGGTGTTAGTAGAATAATAGGTTACTGAGGCTGAACCTTGCACCTTCATAGGTATTCCCTTAGACCTTCTGAGTATCAATATGTGTGCCAGAATTTGAAAAGAAAGCAGTATTGAGAGACGTCCAGAAGGTTAGAAAAATAAAAGGATTCTTTTTAGAGGGTTTGCTTAATTCCTGTACCTCAAAGCTTGTTTCTCCCTATAATGGTAGCTTTCTATTTACATTTCTCTTTACCATGCCCATTTCTGGTTGACTCCTATAGCTGTCAGGAAGTACTCTTACCCTTCAGTCTCCTCTCTAAGCCTAAATGTAGACATCTGTTCTGAATAATTCTCTTTTGAAGCATCCTTCTTGATGAGACCATCAACTTGTCTCTGTGATTTTCTTCAGATATCCCTTATTATCACAATTAACTGGGTATGTTTGGGAAACATATTCCCTTACCTGCTTTGCTCTGACAATAAAAACTGTTTGTCATTCATTACAGTGGATTATATCCATCTCAGAATTCCTTTCAGCAACGCAAAATAATGTGTGGAGGGTGCAGATATTTGAATCCCACTTATACATGTAAAGATGCCTACACAAGATAATCATTTTACTTAATCTTGTTTTCAGAATGCAAGGTATTACTTTCTTTTCAATAGCATGACCAATGGAAGTATTGGGAACCAAAATCCTAAGTTTCCTACTTCATTCCTTTATCCTATTATGGGTCTATTTTACTTCACATCATTCTGTCTCATCTGATGCTGAGTTTTCTGAGACTCTAGCCTTCTTTCTTACTTCTTATGTATCTTTCAGTGACATCCTGGACCTTTTAGAAAGTTAAAGAAGACACTTCTTGATTCCAAATTTTATTTCTGTCTGTACAAGCAATTGGCAATCCTGAGGCTGGTCATTTTGTGCAAATAATCACAGACACACAGGACACCAGGAGAATGAGATTATGTCTTTTGGCATTCTGTGGTTCTCTCTACTAATTTATTCATTGATAAAGGGACACGGAAATGTTGATCTACAATCTGTGTACCAGTATCAGGTAGACAATCAACAAATGTGCCGTAGGCCAGAACAAGCGTTTTCGGAATCATAAATTTATGTGAACTCAAACTTCCTCCTTCCATTTTCCCCCTCTGTGTATTCCTCAGCTTTTTACTTGTACTAATCATGGTCCATAGCATACCCTGGGAGAATCCCACAGGCAGGTAAATTGGGTCTGTAAGTCTGTGCTTTTTGAGTAATTTGTCAATAACGTGGAGAGTGACTTAGCTTATTTTGTTTATAGTATATGCCTAGTTCCTTTTAGTTCACTATAGTAATGCCATTGGCTTATTTACATACTATGCTTCCAAGATAAAATTTATATTAGAACTAGAAATTTACATTTGGTTTTTTCTTAGAGACATTGGTTGGTATTAAACTGTAGTGTCTGTTATTTTATTTCATTTTCTGTGCACTTTTGCTTCTGCTTGATACCAGGCTCTTTTCCCATGGATTAAGTTTGCTTGTTTTTCAGATGCTATTAGAACACTCTACTATAGACTGAATGTTTATGTCCCCCCCAAATTTCATATGTTGAAATTCTAATCCCCAACATGATGGTATTTGGAAATGGGGCCTTTGGGAGGTGATTAGGTCCTGTGCCCTCATGAATGGAATTAGTGCTCTCATAAGAAACCACAGAGAACTCCCTTTCCCCTTCTACCATGTTGAAGACACAGAGAAAAGATGCCACCTATGAGCTGGGAAGTGGGCTTTCACCAGACACGGAATTTGCCACTGCCTTGGTCTTGGACTTCCCATCCCCCAGAACTGTGAGAAATTAATTTCTGTTTATAAGCCACCCAGTCTATGGTATTTTTGTTACAGCAGCCACTCAAACAGACTAAGATGCACACTAATATAATTTATTGCCCAAAATTTGCCAATAAATTTTCATTATTTTACTACTCAATATCTCTAAATAATAAATTTGACATGAGTGCTAAAACAATGCCCCTTTTTATGAACTTTGAATTCAAAGAATTATTGTGTATCATGGAAAAGATGTTAGTTTCTTTGTCATATTCATCAAGCACCCAACACAGTTCCTGAGACACAATATAAATGGGTATATGCATTGGACACAGGATACAATAAGACTGAACTCCAGTTATTCTGTTGAATTACTTAAATTGGGCAAACAAATCATTTAAACAGAGAAACCTGCAGCTGACTCATATTAACTTATAATAAATAATAATATCTAATTGACAGAGTTGCTGTGAGAATTAGTAAAATTGTGCTCTAAAATAGGAATTATCCTTTCTATCAAAGCATATTAAGTTGTAGCTGACCAAACTTCCCACTGAGAATAACTAGAAAATATGCGAAAAATAAAATTGTAAAAGGTCTGGTATTCGATGCATTTGAGGCTTACTCAGGTTGCTAGGACTTGAGGGACCAATGTGTGGAGATCAGGGAACCTCACAGATGTAGCGTTTCCTTTGCCAGCATTCAAAGATTCCTACGTGGCATAGCAGAGAGGCTTAAAAGTCGAGTGGAATGTGCATGCTGGAAGATGCACACCTTGGGTAGGGAGGTGACAAAAATCATACATAAAATCATGCATCTTGAGAAGTGATTCTTTAAGCAGATTGGCAAGTTGGAGAGTAAAGACCGATACAGATAATATTATACTTTCTTTTATGTGACTAAGAGTAGCTTAAATTCTTTTTGGAAAAAAAATGTATAATTGACAAAATTGAGACCAAGAAAAACTATCCTAGATTGCCTTGAATTAACATCAGATGCTTGTATGACACAATGTTTATTTGACTTTTTTTTCAGACTCTGGTTCTTACTTTTGTGCTTAAGAGAGTAATGTTCATGTATTGAAATTATAAACACAGTGAAAGACGTAGCTTTGCAATCTTAAGCCTTCGGTTGTTACTTATAACTTCTTTCCTATATCCACATGCAATGAAATTTAATAAGACAAAAGCATTCGTCTGTTTTGAGTCCTCTGGTTCATATGGTAAATGAGAAGCTAAAGAATGACCCACATATTTGAGAGAGGAAGGAAAAGAGACTAAGATAAACTATCACAAAAGTATATAAATCTGAATCTCTTAAGTTTTTGAGATAATATAATAACAGTTTTTTAAACTCCCAGTATAATGAAATAGAGTTATATTTACTGATGCATAAATATTTCCACAAAAAAATGGTAAAGTCTTAAAAAGTTATATAATAGCATATATATCATGGTCATATTTTCTTTAAAAGCTATTATGCACCAAAGGAAAAATATCTCAAAGATCATGCAGCAAGAAATCTAAGTGGTAAACAGAGTGTGAAAAGATTATTGCATTCTTCATATATACTTTATTTTCTGTTTTTTATCAAGCATGGGTTATGCCAGTAAATTAAATTAACCATCTTTATGTGAATGTCACATCAGTTATATTAATGCTCTTTCTCATTGTTTAGTAAATAAAGTGGGTAGAATCTATGGGGTTTTTTTTGTTTGTTTGTTTGTTTATTTATTTATGGCTGTGTTGGGTCTTCGTTTCTGTGCGAGGGCTTTCTCTAGTTGTGGCAAGTGGGGACCACTCTTCATCGCGGTGCGCGGGCCTTTCACTATCGTGGCCTCTCTTGTTGCGGAGCACAGGCTCCAGACGCGCAGGCTCAGTAGTTGTGGCTCACAGGCCCAGTTGCTCCGCGGCATGTGGGATCTTCCCAGACCAGGGTTCGAACCCGTGTCCCCTGCATTAGCAGGCAGATTCTCAACCACTGCGCCACCAGGGAAGCCCAATCTATGTTTTTAAATGTATTTATTATTTATTGTTTGCCTCTTTGACATGGATGTATTGCCCTTTTCTCATAGGCTCTTAGATATTACGATCTGAATCAATCTGATATTAATCATCAGATATCAATCAGCCTCTTACAGAGGGCATTGTGAAGGTGCGATTAGGACATCTGATCACTGAAGACTGAGTGATAATATATGCCACGGGCTGCCCTGTAATATCACCTGTGTCAACCTATTTCAGCCTCAGACGACTGTATGAAGTAAGCATAATTCCTAATACTTGGTAATATCTTATAAAATCAAAACACCTTGTGAAACACACAGTGCATTTTATTTGATACTAACAACCATTCACACGTGTACTATATCTCCATTTTACAGGAAAGCAAGCTGAGCTTCGAAATGTTCATGCAAGTCACTGACAGCCATTCACAAATTAAGTATCAAAGTCAGAATTCAAATACAGATTCTGAATACTGGAGATATGTTGCTCCTTCTTTGTTAACCTTTGCTTAATTCCTGGAGAGGACTAAGGTGTTAAAAGGTTAAATTATTTCTCCTAGGGACACTCTGTAGATGAGAGCTAGAATTCTGCTCTAGGTCTTTGAACTCTTTTCAGTAAAACTGTGCTACTGTGTGGGGTTGTGTAGGGTGTGTGTGTGTACTTGTGTGTGTGTATACCCCGTAATACCACATATATTCCATAATATCCCCCAGGGATATTGCCATTAAAATTAATTATAGAGCTTCCCTGGTGGCGCAGTGGTTGAGAATCTGCCTGCCAATGCAGGGGACACGGGTTTGAGCCCTGGTCTGGGAAGATCCCACATGCCGCGGAGCAACTAGGCCCGTGAGCCACAACTACTGAGCCTGCGCGTCTGGAGCCTGTGCTCCCGCAACAAGAGAGGCCGCGATAGTGAGAGGCCCGCGCACCGCGATGAAGAGTGGCCCCCACTTGCCACAGCTAGAGGAAGCCCTCACACAGAAACGAAGACCCAACACAGCCAAAAATAAATATTAAATAAATAAATAAATAAATAAAAGAGCCTTCCCTAAAATTAAAAAAAAATTAATTAATTATAGTACAGTAGTATATATTAGAGGCTCCTAAATAAAATTTTTGTCAAACATATATGATACTTTATCTTGTTGAGGCAAACGTTACTGAATTCATCAATATCTCAGTTCTTCTATTCTTCTAGGTTTTGGGAGGAATAGATTTTCCCACGCTTTTGAAAGTAATTATAACTGAGTGATATGAAAACACAGCACTTCGAGGTGGAAGCATTTCAGAGCTGATGTGTGACTCTGGATGCCTCTTTTCCCACGCTCTGGCAAACCTTGAAAGCTTGCATTGGACTCATAGTAAGATGATGGATCTTCCGTTAGCTGGGACCTGTGAGCAGATTCACCCAGTCTGCTCTAAAACTTATGTTCTTGGTTTCTATACTGTGTTCTGTCATACACATTTTAAAATAAACAACAGAAATTTACCGTATAACATTTGTTGATATCTATTTTCTTATTAAAGTATTTTACTTTTTTATAAAAGCTTTAAAGCTTTTAAATGCATGCCATAGTTATGCACCCCACAAATATTTAGATGCATGATGTTTGTATTACAACTATAGCACGGATCAAAATCTGAGTGTTCTCTTATGACATGAGTTACCTCACTGGCACTTACAACCAAAAATACCCTTAGTGGTAAAATGGCATAATGTTCAAGTTCAACTCAAGCCCATGGAACAAGCAGCGGTAACTCATCTTTTCACAATATGCTTAGAGGATGTCTTTGAAGAACTGCCTATTGCATGTTTCATAAGGGCCCTGAGAAGAAATAGTACAGCCATATGAATTTTATATGAATAGATGAGAGATTTAAAATGATACCCTTAAAGGAATGATTTTTTAAAAATTGAGTTTATCTTCCTTAAATGCTCAGAGACATGAAAATATAAAAATTGTGATTAGGAAGAGGCACCTTTGTGCTCTGAGACCAAATTAAATATTCTGAAATGCCAACTTAATTTTGATCCTCTATTTTTCTGATTGCTATAGATTTTGCTTTCTACTTTATTCCAAAAGGACTTGCAAAGATTTAATGTTGAATAATTGGCATGTGTGTATTTGGTTTCTTCTGTGTTTCAGGATCCTTGGACGTGAACTTTTAGGATGTCCTCTCCTGGCTAAAATGCCATTCCCTGATTCCTTTTGGGTTGGGCCTCCTTCCTTTTTAGAGACTTATCCTTGCTGTCATCTTTTTTGAGAACTCGTCATGATCCTTTCCACTCCTTGCCCACCCGACCTCCATCTTGTCGAGGGCCCCTCCCAAGTGATTTCCTAATACAGTCTGCGTCATACTTCAATTAACTACAAATTGCAGTTGGTTACTTATCTTTGTCCTCAACCTCATTGTGATTTGCTTGACACCAGAGTCTGTTTTATTTTTCTAAACAGCTTTATTGAGATATAATTCATATACCATACAGTTCACTCACTTAAAATATACAATTCAATGGTTTTTAGTTTATTTATGTGATTGTTCAATCATCAGCGCAATCTAATTTTAAAAGATTTTATCCTCTATTAAAAAAACTCTAACCCATTAGCAGTCAATCCCCATCCTCCCCCATACTTCTCCAGCCCAAAGCAACCACTATCTTTGCATTACTTGGAATTAGTACAATGGTAGCTACACAGTAAATTATAAATACGTGTTTGCTTTAATTTGCATTTCTCTAATAATTAGTGATGTTGAGCATCTCTGCATGGGCTTTTTGGTCATCTGTATGTCTTCTTTGGAGAAATGTCTATTTAGATCTTCCACCCATTTTTTGACAGGGTTATTTGCTTTTTTGATATTGAGCTGCATAGGCTGTTTGTATATTTGGGAGATTAATCCCTTGTCAGTTGCTCCATTTGCAAATATTTTCTCCCATTCTGAGGGTTGTCTTTTTGTTTTGCATATGGTTTCCTTTGCTGTGCAAAACTTTTAAGTTTAATTAGATCCCATTTGTTTATTTTTGTTTTTATTTTCATTACTCTAGGAGGTGGGTCAAAAAAGATCTTGCTGCAATTTATGTCAAAGAGTGTTCTGCTTATGTTTTCTTCTAAGAGTTTTATGGTGTCTAGCCTTACATTTAGGTCTTTAATTCATTTTGATTTTATTTTTGTGTATGGTGTTAGCGAGTGTTCTAATAAAGGAGGAGAGGGATAAATTGGGAGATTGTGACTGACATACACACACTACTGTATATAAAATAGATAACTAATAAGAACCTGCTGTATAGCACAGGGAACTCTACTCAATACTCTGAATGCCCTGCATGGGAAAAGAATCTTTAAAAAAGAGTGGATAGGGGCTTCCCTGGTGGCGCAGTGGTTGGGAATCCGCCTTCCAGTGCAGGGGACACGGGTTCGAGCCCTGGTCTGGGAGGAGCCCACGTGCCGCGGAGCGGCTGGGCCTGTGAGCCATAATTACTGAGCCTGCGCGTCTGGAGCCTGTGCTCCACAACAGGAGAGGCCACGATAGTGAGAGGCCCGCGCACCGCGATGAAGAGTGGCCCCCGCTTGCCACAACTGGAGAAAGCCCTCGCACAGAAACGAAGACCCAACACAGCCATAAAAAAAAAAAAAGTGGATATATGTATATGTATAAATGATTCACTTGGCTGTACAGCTGAAACTAACACAACATTGTAAATCAAGTATACTCCAATAAAAATTTAAAATAAATAAATAAATACACACATGTTTGCTTTAAAATACAAGTCATATGTATTAGTTTCCTAGGGCTGCCCTGACAAGGTATTATAAACTGGATGGCTTAAAACAACAGAAATGCATTGTTTCATAGTTCTGGAGCTCAGAAGTCCAAAATCATGGTGTTGGTAGTACCATGTTCCCTCTGGAAACTGGAGGGGAATCCTTCCTTGCCTCTTCCAGCTTCTGTTGGTTGCTGGTAATTTTTGGTGTTTCTTAGCTTACAACTGAGTAACTCCAATTTTTCCCTTTTTAATTACAAGATATTCTTTCTGTAACTCTTATCTTCATATGGGCATCTTCTTATAAGGGCAGGAGTCATGTTGGTTTAGGACCTTCCCTGCTTTTCTGTGACCTCATGTTAACTAACTACATCTGCAATGACCTAAATCACAAATAAGGTCACATTAGAGGCACTGGGGGTTAGGACTTCAATATATCTTTTGGAGGCGGGGCCTGGGGTTTAACAAATCAACCATTATAATAGAATGAATTAATGATCAATGTAATTTTTCTTTATTGTTTGCAAAGTCTTCCATCTTAAACATGGTGAAAATGAATAATTATATCATTTTCACTTCTCCAGATAGAAATATTTCCACAGCATATATGTTTTTAAAGTTATACCATGAGTCACTCAGAGTAAACTATTCCTAACATAGGCTGCTGTTAGATGAAAATTAACTGATGAATTTTAATCCAAAATTTTTAAAATGTTTTTATTTCCCAACTACAGTCTGCAACTTCGTTTTGGGGATATCTCCAGTGGAATAATAAGTGAACGATTCCACCTATGCACCCCAAACTATACTTTTTTTTATGGGAATAATGCTGCCTGCTTGAATAATTCAAATTAGAGCTGCATTGTTAAAAATAAGAATGGTGAAATTTGGTTACATTTTTGTGTCTTCTCGCTTTCCTTATGCAATTTTCTGGTGAAAACCCAAGATGGTTCTTAGCCCAAGGGTTATTCTGGTACCTGAAGAAAAATTCCTGACCCAGGAACTCTAGCTATCAAAATAGGATCGCTGATGAATAAAAAATGAGATAGTAGTTAGTTTAGAAATTGGAGCAGAAATTAATTTGAAAACTGTACTGTAGTACCCAGTAGATATCATTCACCAAGCCCAATATGAGACGTTGTTAGGAGTTAGGTGAAGAAGAAGAAAATGAAATGTAATTTTAAGGATGTGAATTTGAAACTAGAGAGGTAGTTGCCAGATACTGGTACCCAAAAAACTCTCTGAGGAGATGAGACCACCAAGGAAGTGTGTAAAGAGGAAGAACAACAAATATGGAACTGAGGGGGAAGCTTCTTCAGTTTTGCATTTATTAGGTGTTTCTGTAACTGTAATCCGTTATAGGGAATTTATGGGTGCACTTTTAGGGTCATATCTCCAAAAGAACTAGCTTGAAAAAAGAAACTAGCTTAAAAAACATACTTATCTAAGTGAGCCATTAATCTTGTGATGCTTAATCTGAACTACAAAAGAAACTTTTATCTGAATCAAAGAAGAAATTCCAAATAAATCACTAGACGATCTCCTGTTACATTTTGTAATTTTCTTTTCATAATTAGTTTTTTGATTTATAAGATGTTACTTTCTCTTGATTTCAAGAAACCTGAAACCTTGATAGCTTAATGTTTTTGATGGCCTGGTTTCTTCAGATATTTCCTTTACATATTAACCTATTTTTTCCCTTAACATCTACTCAAACATGAAAGGAGGAAGCCTCTTCCGTTATAATAAAGGTATTATAAATGTTTTTTAAATGTATTTTGGTTAGAAGCATTGTGTTCTAATCTCCAATTGACTTTATTATGTTCTGATATCTATCTAAATCTCTGTCTGGAATTCTAAAAATTTTATCTGAGGACTTAATATTTTATTACATATAGAAAAACTGAAAAATTCACATTTGTTGTTTTTCTTCATCACTTAGTTCCAGAGCTGAATTAAGATGGACTTTTAAAAATCACTTTGCTAATTTTATTTTATTTTTAAAATTTTGAATGCCTACATTTTCCTCATGACTAAGAAAATGTTCTGGATCATGTGGGGATTGCACTAGTGAATAATGCGTAGTTACTTCCTTCAAGATTTCTTACAGTCTAGTAGTTTAATAAAACAGAGATGTGAACAAAAAAACTGAGGGTCTGAAAATCAGTTCTGGGCCAGAACGTTGATGGGGACGGTGCTGTTTTTATAAGTTCAGATTACTTACAAACTTAATACGTAGATTCTTTCTCTCCAAGAGTTTTACTTTTCGTAATTTGACCTGAATATTTCACAGAAAAATTATGGCAAAGAATAGCTATCTGAGTGTTTGTATAAGTGGATTAATGAATGTAATACAGACACAAAGTAAAGATCACGTAGGCATCAATTGAAAAAAGCATTCTTTCTGGAATTAAAATCTTCTAAAATGTTTCATTCGTCTGCTTACTTTTTAATAGAAGATAAAGATTTATAAGAATTTAAACTTACGTTCCACCTCTAACTTTTAGACCTAGTCTTTGTAGGTCAACATGAGCAAAGTTATAGCTCACCTACTATTTGTTTTAAAGTGAACATAAAAGTTCTTTTTCACTCTTATCAAATTTCAAACTTTTTTAGAAGCAGAAAAGTACACTCAACAAAAACGATAACATTCTTTGGAAAGAAACTCTTGCTTAGAAATGTGAGTCTGTAAGGTTTTTGTGTATGTGTCTTGCTTTTTATTTTATTTTTTTAACCATAGGAAACTCCTGTTAGTGCTATAGTAGAGATTTAAAATAATGAGAAACAAAAGATAAGAAAGGCCAAATGGTTTAATGTTATTTTATCTCTGGAAGTATCCCAATGACAGCCCGACACTAAAACAATCTACATTGTGTAGCAGAACAGTTAAAATCAGTGTGGCCATCTGGAAACATTCCAAGCATTATGGATTGATGGCCAAAGACAATTCCCTTTTAACAACTGAGCACGTTCACGCAAAACCTTAACTCGAAGTCTATGAAAAAGAAAATGTTTGTATAAAAAGGTAACAGGCTGAAGAAGAGGATTCTCTACATGGAGGAAATAAACCTGACAAAAGTTATTTGGAAGAGTAATGATGATAATAAGAAAATTGAAATTACCAAAATTAGGTCCATATGAATATTGCCCCTAGCATGATATTTTCTTTTCATTTAATGCACTACAGAAGAGGAAGAAAACAAATATGATATATCGCTGGGCATTGAAATACTCAGTAATGTCATAATCTAAAATAAATGTAAGATAAAAAAGACACTGATAGCCTCATATAAATTATATAAATATAATATAAATTATATATTATTATAAATTATATCACTGACCCAAAGAGTGGACAGAAGTACTACCAGACTCCATTTTGAAATCGTGATTAATTAGAGTTTCATCTTAATTAATCTGTACCTCTATGCTTTTGCAAATGAAATCCAAAAGAATGCAGCTAAATCATGCTTCAAGGTCAAATAATTAAATATTGATAGATGTTTTTTCTACCGTGATTATCAGGAAGGTACTTTTTAAAGTGGAAAACGGAAGATGGCTGTTGACAAGCAATGTCTAAAATGTTCAAGTGAATCTGCATGGAACTGATCTGCGAGTTTGGTTTTTGCTTCTAGCATCAATGCTTAAAACTATTTTTGAATGCAATTAAAATTATATAGGTGGCATAAATCCAGAGAAGAACAGCTGTCCCTATTGATAAGCCAATTGTGCAGAAGACAGTCTCATGGTTATTTTCACCCTTCCATATTCAATATCTCTAAGAAATTTGGGAATAAATAAAAGCTATCATATTTGAAACATTAAAGTCAAACTTTATAAAAAAAATATTTGCTGATAGTTTGAAAATCATCGTCAACCAAAAATTGATGATGTATTAGATATAATAGGAAGAATATAAGATTTTTTTGGATGCTGTTATGATTTATTTTGTAATTATCATTAATTTGCATGAGCAAGTACCCATTTTTGAATAGAATTGCTTGAAATTCTATGAAGACTCAATGGACAGATTTCGTACGTTACAGAGATCTTGGCTGTTGATCATTGTTGTTACACTATATTTAGTATTAATCCTTTTATAGAATTGAGGACAATAGCTTCTCGGGATGAGTGAATCAGATTTTTCCAGTGCCTAAGATACTTCTTTATTATGACCTAATAGCTATTCTTTCCCTACTTCAGTGTCATGACATAATTTATTATACAATGAATTTTGTTAAAAGGCAGTCCATCTTGAATTGTCACAAATATGGGACCTGTCCCCAAAATAATAATAGAGGTTTAACTCAGAGTCACAGTAAAATTTCATTTTACCTTTAAGAAGTTTATTACACTTCCTGAGCATATAAATGTTCCTTGTTTTTGCTACTATCACAGACATATCTTAATAATTCTGAATGGAATATTTCTAATATAAAAGCCTCCAAGTTTATCTGGAAAAAATAAGTGAAATTGTGAGTTACACAGATCTTTCTCCGATTTCTAGCTTTATAACTTATTTGAACTGTGATTTTGCTTTTTAACCTATGGACCTTACAATGATAGGGATTAAAAGAGAAAATCAACACAAGAAGCTAGCAGTGTGCCTGGCTCAGTTTAAGCAAAATATTTGAAATAAAAAAAAGACATATCTCATCAATGGGATTTTTTTTGAGCACTTTCTAAATTTCTGATCCTACATAATGCTCTAGGCTCATCTTGCATATTTTTTTGCCTGAGTCCTAGAATCAACCATTCATCCAAGTAGCCCTGGTACTTATTAATGAAAACTGGTATTAGAAACCATCATCTGTTAGGCTGTTTACTGCTAGGATATAATGTCTTTTGGGCACTCTCAGTTCACAGAGCAGTTCTTATGTATACATGTTTCCATAAATAGATCACATAGTATGTGGCTTTTTCATACTGGCTTCTTTAATATCCATTTAAATATCCTCCATGTCTTTCTTGGTTTGCTAGTTCATTTCTTTTTATCACTGAATAATATTCCAGTGTACCACAGCTTGCCTATCCATTCACCTATTAAAGACTACCTTGGATGCTTCTAGTTTGGGACAATTATAAATAAAGCTACTATAAATATTCATGTACAGGTTTTGTGTGGACCTAAGTTTTCAAATCAATTGGGGAATTACTTTGGAGCATAGTTGTTGCATTGTATGCTAAGACTATGTTTAACTATGTGAGAAGCTACCAAACTGCCTTCCAAAGTGGCTATACTATTCTATATCCCTACCAGCAATGTATAAGAGTTCCTATTTCTCCACATTCTAATCAGAATTTGGTATTGTCAGTTGTTTTGGATTTTAGCTATTCTAATAAGTGTTAGTGGCATCTCATTATGGCTTCAATTTACAATTCGTTGAAGAAAAATGATGTTGAGCATCTTTCATATGTTTATCTAACATTCTGTGTATCCTTTTCACTGAGGTGTCTTGTTCAGAACCACTGCCCGTTTTTTTAGTTAATTTTTTCTCTGTATATTTTGAATCAAGTCCTTTATCAAACACGAGGTTTGAAAATATGGTTGCCTAGCCTCTGGCTTGACTTTACAGTCTTTTAAGAATGTCTTTTGCAGAGCAGAGGTTTTAAATTATATATATATATAATTAAAGATTATAAAATTATATATATGTATTTCTTTCATGGATCATGCTTTCGGTGTTGTATCTAAATACTCATCACCAACCCCAAGGTCACATAGATTTCCTCCAATGTTTTCTTCTAGAAGATTTGTGGTATTGTATTTTATATATCTCTATCTATATCTATCTGTATCCGTATATGTAATCCCTTTGGAGTTAATTTCTGTGAAGTTTCTAGGTCTGTGTGTAGGTGTTTTGTTGTTGTTTTTAGTCTTGTTTTTTCTAGCATCATTTGTTGAGAAGACTATCTTTTCCTCCTGCAATTCCTTTTGCACCCTTGTCAAAGATCAGTTGATTACATATTTCGAGTCTATTACTGGGGTCTCTATTCTGTTCCACTGATATATTTATACACGCTTTTTCCATTGTTAATCTGCCTTAATTCCTGTCACTTTACAGTAAATCTTAGAGGTGGGAGCATCAGTCCTCCAACTTTGTTCTCCTTTTTCAATATTGTGTTAACTATTTTAGGTCTTTTGCTTTTCCATATAAACATGAGAGTCAGTTTGTTCATATCTACAAAACAGCTTGTTAGGATTTTACTTGGAATAGTAATATAGTTATAAACCAATTAGGAAAGAAGTGATATTTTAATATTGAGTCCTCCAATTCTAGAACATGAAACATCTTTCTGTAAATCTAGATCTTTGATTTCTTTTTATCAGGTTTTCTGTATATATATAGCATAATATTTTATTAGACGTATATCTAAGTATTTCATTTTTTGATGCTTTGTGTTTTTAATATTAAATTACTATTTTTCATTTTCCTTTATAGGAAACCAGTTGACTGTTGTCTATTAACATTGTATCTGGTGACCCTGCTGCCACCCCTTATTGGTTGCAGGTGTTTTTTATTTGCTATTTCCGTGGGATTTTCTATATAGAAAGTCATGGCATGTGCCAAAAAAAAGAAAGATTAATTTCTTCATTCTCAATCTGTATACATTTTATTTTCTTTTGTCTTATTACAGTAGATATAATACAGTTAACAGTTGATGTGATGGTAACATGTGGGAAGTAAAAGAAACACTCTGTAATCTTATCACTAAAGGTCAATGTTTTAGTGTTCCTATGTGCTTTGGCTGTGAACTTTATTCTTTCTCGCCGTCTCCCTGACACCTTAGTCGAGGCAGGAAGGCTAGAGTGTTCCGCAGTTGGATAATTTCCTTCCCCCCAGGTAGGGTAAACTTCTGGGCTTGTTTCAGAATGGTTTCTCTCCCATCCTCCTTCCCTCCCCTCTTCCCTCAGACTCAAAACCACTAAAGATTTGTTGTTGTTTTCTCTGGACTCTCCTCTATGTGAAATTGGTAGGAGTCTTGGAGGTAAATGCGATGAAGGTGCTAGACCCGCCCCTAAGGCATCAGTGCCCAGAATTTCCTCACTCTCATGCGATTCCATGCTCTGACTCCAGTAATTCTTCAGTTTCCCCAAGCATTCCTCGACGTTTATGACTCCAGGGCTGCTGCTGCAGGGAAACTGATAGGCTGTAATTCTCTGGATTGCCCTGTCTCTTCAGATTTTGGGGTGGTGATTTGACCTGAATCCTTGGTCTCTGATGGGTCCAAGTAAAATCATCGAAGTTTAGGTTTTTTTAGTAGTAAGGATGAAAGTGACAACTTCCATTCTCCTTACCTTTTGGAGCTTAACCAAAAGTTAAGTGGTCTTTTAAAATATTCGCCCCCTCTATTTATTCCAATGACTTGATCAACATTACTCACTAAGGAAGCACCATATTTGAATTTTATTTTTTATTTATACAAAGTGCAGAGCTGGAGTTTTAAAACATCTTTATTTTCTTTTTCTCTTATTTCCCTGTTAAAGCTAGTGTTGACTTCACAGCTGCCTTTCTAAGGAATACAAGAATAAAGAGCTGTCCTCTTGGTACTTATAAAGGGGAAAAACAGTACACTAACAAATGTAAGAAACAGGATTTAGCAAAATAAATCAGATACCATATTTCTACCTTTGAATTATTTATAGAACGTGAAATATCTTCCTATTTAATATGCATTTCTTGAGCTAAATCTTGCTAAAATAACAGAAGGGGTGTAAAGTGTACTATCATCATCTTAAATAATAGTCAACCTTCGCCAGTACCATAAAATGTATTTGCAAATTCCTGATTTTAATTACACGTCTTTTTTTCTTTAAAAAAATTATTTTTCTTTCTTTCTCTCTTTCTTTCTTTCCTTTCTTTTTTTTAAATTTAAGTATAGTTGATTTACAATGTTGTGTTAGTTTCTGGTGTACAGCAAAGTGATTCAGTTATACATATATATATATACTTTTTTATTATAGGTTATTACAAGATATTGAATATAGTTTCTGTGCTACACAGTAGGACCTTGTTGTTTATATATTTTATACATAATAGTTTGTATCTGCTAATCCCCAAACTCCTATTTGTCTTCTCTTTAGGAATATTATTACTACAAGTTAATAACTTTGATCCTGTTTCATACTTTCTAATTTTATCTAAGCATAGTATTGATTCCTTTAAAACATTCAATCCACATGCCTAGAAATTACTGATGATCAAATTCATGCACTCTCCATAAAACTGAAGCTCTGACATAAAGGAGGTTCACCAGGAAAGTATAGCTTCATCTGAATCAATTTTAGTTTTCTAAGCTTTTCATCAAAACTCAAGATGAAACATTTTATGCTCTCTGACTAGGAAGCATTTTTGCAGACAAATTTCTGGTGTTCTTCAGTTCGCAACAAAACTTTCATTATAGAGATCAGAAGAAAGATATTGTAGATTTGAAGCTTCACCAAAAAATGAAAAGCAAAGTGTAAAATAAGCTGCAGCATCACATTTTTGTACGGAAAGTTGAAGTGAAAAAAATAGTCACGGTCAACTATCATTGGCAGGAAATCCTACCTGCTGAGGGTGAGATTTGAAAAGCGATACCATGGAAAGGGATTAATGTTTACTGAGAAAATCCTATGGACTTGGATAACTGACTTACCATCTCCTGATTGAAATTGGATATAAAGCAAGAAGTTTAAAAGATTCAAGCTCATTTTAATTTTCCATGTCCAGTTAAATCACACACAGTGACTGTTATGAAAGTGGTTTTCATTAAAAGTATGTTGTTTTTCTTTATGCTTCCCATTTTCGAAAATGGATAAAAATTTTGATAAGTTTTAATTAGATGCTTATTAAGTGTTTCCTCAGAGAAGCACCTGGATTTATCACAATTTTTTATAGCACTGTCTTTTAAACTTGAATGCATATATAAATTACTTGGCAATCTTGTTAAAATGCGTTCTCTGATTCCATAGGTCTGGTAAGGTGCCTCTGAGTCTACATTTCTAACCAGCTCCAAGGTGATAGTGAAGTTGTTTGTTAGGGACCATGCTGGTATAGCAAGTGTCTAGACTCCTGAATAGACTTGATGGTGTTCTCAGAGGCACCTTGTGCTTTACTTATTTATCTTCCCATGTTGGGCATATTTTCAGAAATTAATTTCTAATGGAGTTGGTTTTCTACCCTGACTACCCATTATTAGCTAACCACAGGCATTCAAGAAATACAAGATACTTTACAGTGCCCCATCAATCCTACTATAGTAATATGGCTAAGAAACTGTAGCAGTAATATATCCAGTTTGTTTCCAGAAGCTGTGAGTACTCTTTTTTTTTTCCTCTGAGTGACGTCATGAATGCAGCTAAATTTTATTAAGTATCTACTCTTGGCAGGGAATTATGTAGAATATTGTGTATACAAACGTGGCCCCACCTTTCTGGAAAAGTGCCAATAATTTTGTATATTTACAAAATATGCATTTCCTGTGTTTTTACACTTCATTAGTGTTTTAAAACTATAAACTATTTAAAATATAACGAAAAGCATAGAAATTATAGCAAGCATGTGTTAATATTTTGTCTTTGTTATTTTCTCACTCCCTCTTTTCCTTGAATGCAGCTGTTGATACTCCCTAAAATAAGCTCCTTCTTTCCTCTTGGTTCTGTGGTATATCTTCTTTTACGTCATACTCCTGGACTAGTTCAGATTTTTTTACATAGCTATAACTACATCTAGACATAGATCTCTCTACAGATAATAGGTAGATGATTGAAAAGCAAATATTTAATACATAATATGGTTTCTACTTGCTTTTTAAAATTTAAATAAATCATATCATTATTACATGGATTATTTCAACTTGTTCAGTTCAAAGATGATGGTATGTATATCTAAACAATGCATTTGCAGACCTGATTATAATTCTATTGTTCAATAAAACACATTTATTAATTTCTCTTATGTTAGATAAGTTTCTGCTAAATTCCTATTGCAAAAAAAATGATGCAATAAGCATCATAGGGCAAGTGTCTGTGCACATGAGTGATGACAGGGTACAAGTGTCCCTAAGTATTGCCAATACTTCAAGTTATTAGATTTGTACAGTTTTAACTAACTTGATGGCTATGGAATCTTTACCATACATTTCTTTGTTTACTTGTCCAAATAATAAACATTCATATCCTTTTCTGTTCAGTTTTTCTAATCAATGAATTTCTTGTTCATCTTTTGACCGTTTTTAGGGATTTCTTTCACTTGTGAGTAATTGTTAATTTAACTATTCATATATTGAGGGCACTAATCCTTTTCAGCTATGTTTTGAAAATACCATCTTCTGGTTGTGAATTATCTTTTAACTTAGTGCACCATGTTTATTTCATTGTAGAAAATTTTTCTAGTTTCAACTTTTTTTTTCCCTTGAGGACCTTGTCAAAAATATCTTATTTAAAAAAATTATTTTTCAAGTTATATTTTTCTTTTACTTTTGCATGTATATTTTTAAGCCTAGTAGATGGCAGCTTGTGTACACTATGCAATTGAAATGTTTTTTTTTCATATGGTAAACATTATGCCCAGTACTATTTATTGAATATGCTGACTTGCAATTTTATCTGTTATGTGAAAAGTTATAATACATACATGAGTTTGAGTGTGTGGATATGCTTCCTGGCTATTTCCTTCAGAAGGTGTATTTTGTTTGCCATTATACCAATACACACATCACTGCTATTGCTTCATATGAGTTTAACTGAATAGTGGGGAAATTTTAGTTCTTCAAGTTTGTTTTCACCATTCTTGGGCTTTTCTTCCTTCATAAGAAGCTTAAAACCATTTTGTCAAGTGTTATAAACAAAGACTTGAAATTTTTATTGGGATTGCATGAAATGATTAGCATGATTTGAGAAAAGAAATATTTTGAATAATATACTTCTACCTATGAGAAATATATGTCTTATTTGTTAAGTTTTATATTTTATCTATTAAAAACTAACATATATTTGGAAGATTTCCGCCACCTAGGTATGTAGCAGAATTTGATGGTACCTTCACTTTAATTATATATCCACATGTTTCTTAGTTATGGGAATGCTGTTGTTGTTTGTATAATCTCATATTCTCTTGCATAGCCTCTTACAGGATCACTTTTTTTTTTGTTTTGGTAACAGGAGTTTCGTTTTCTTTTCTTTTCATATCTTTATTTACTTATTTAGTTATATTTTGTTTTACTGTCCCGGGTCTTGTATACAATGTTGTGCATAAGTAGTAATGATGTTAACCCTTGTCTCTTCCATTACTTCAAGCGCTGCTTCTAAAATTTCACCGTTAGATATTATTTGGATAGATTTTTTGAAAGTTATTGTCTATTAAACAAAGGAAGCCATGTCTAGCCTCAGATTCCGGGTACATTGTTTCAGTTTCATTTATTGTTAATTGATTTAACCAAGTTTTAATGTCTCTTGAAATAATCACATTACCTTTTTTTCTCTAATCTGTTAATATGATATGAAGAATTTCATGTATCTTTTATCTGATGTTAAAGATAGCATTCTGGTCATTTTAGGATAAATCTAGTTCATTGATGATATACTGCTCACTTTCATAATATTGGTGAGAGTGCCGGAGATGCTGATGTTATATTTAACATTTTTTGCCTAAGTTTTGTGATTTGCCTAAATTTCTCCTTGCCTGGTTTTGCTCTCAGAGCTATAGTAAAACCTCATAAAATGAATTTGGAAACTCTTTCTCATTTTTCAGTCCTCTGGAACAATTTATATAATTTAAAGATTACATGTTCTTTTAAGATTTTATAGAACTTGGTTATAAAACTCTCTGGGCCTGGTGTTATTCTGTGTGTGGGAGGTGGGTGGGAAGGAGGGTAAATATTAAACTACAGCTTCTACAGCTTTAATTTCACAAATGGTTGGTTAAGGTTTATATTTCTTTTTGAGTCAGTTTTAACAATTTTTACATTTTAAAAATGTTCATTTTACATAGGTTTGAAAGTTATTTATATTATTTTGTTTTTTAAGCTATTGAATCTATTGTTCTATAATTGCTTTAATTTCTAATGTTGGTGTGTGTGTTTTCTTTATATTTCCTTGATTGCTCATATCAGAGATTTATCCATTGGATTCATCTTATTAAAGAATCGGATTTTTTAAAAAATCTTTTCTGTAGACGCTCTCTTCTATTTCATTAATTGCTAGATTTTATGTTTATCATTCCCTTACTTCAGTATTTCTTGTGTTTACTCTTGTTCTTTTTCTAACTCTCTGAACTAAATATTCATCATGCAATTCTTAACCTTCTTTTCAACTAAATGAATGTATTTTAAAACCACAAATTTCCTTCAAATTACTGCTGTAGTTGCAACGCCAAATTGTGATATATAGTGTTTCAAGGTTAATCAGAACTAAATATTTTACACTTTCTGTTATTTCTTTTTTAACCCAAGAATTATTTAAATGTGTGTATTTTATTTTCCAAAGCATGAAGCTTTGGGAGTGTTTTAAAATATGAATCCCTAATTTTGTGATGTATGCATGATTTAGCTGTCTTTTTACTTGTTGACTTTTTCTGTGTCTTATATTGGTAAGTGGAAATATTCTATGTATGATTCAAAACCATATATATTTCAAAATCATACATATTGTCTAATCTGGGATCTCTCTCTCTCTCTTTCTCTCACCAATCCTGTTAATTGTGTTTTCGCTCTACTTCTTTTCAGGTCTGTCACTCATATCAAGATTTCTTGAGAAAGAGTTGTTATAAATAAGAGGTGTTAAAATTTCTAATTATTTTGTACATCACATTCAGAATTAATTACTAATATTTATCTCAGTGTACCTCTACTGGATCTCATCAAAACATCCAATCTGCTTTGTTAGATTTTTAGGTTTTTGTTTGTTTTTAACTTCAGGCACTCTATCAGCCCTCTTCTATTTTTTGTGCCTTGTTTATTCCCTTAAGCACCATAAACCAGCACATCTCTCCTTCTCTCACTAGTATTCACAGCCCCCTCTATGCTCATCCTTCCATTGCCCCTGCCTGGGCCACTTCCATTCCTTTTACATTAATTTGCAACCTACCGTCACTCTTTCCAAAGACCACTCTCTAACTGCAGCTAGAATGATTGAAATAAAACAAAATCTAGTCAATCGTTCCTTCCCATTTAAAATCTTTGATGACTTTCCACTGTCTGTAAATTAGTCCCTTTACAATAACTTAAGAGACGCTACACGGCGTGGTTTCAGTCTACCTCTCACCTATGCCTTGATCTTGCTTCCTGCTCTCTCTCACCTTATAAGAATGCTGAGCTGCTTTCTCGACAAATGCTATTTCACCTCAACACTGTACTCTAAGGCGATGGTTCTCAAAGTAGGTCCCTGGGCCAGCAGCAACAGCATCGCCTGAGGACTTGTTAGAAATGCAAACTGTGGAGTTCTAGCCCAGACCTACTGATTCAGAACCCCTGAGGATGGGCCCCAGCAGTCTGTCCTATATCCAACCTTACAGGTGTTTCTTTTTTATTTAATTTTTATTTTATATTGGGGTACAGTTGATTTCCAATGTTTTGTGAGTTTCAGGTGTACAGCAAAGTGATTCAGTTATACGTTTACATATATCCATTCTTTTTCAGATTCTTTTCCCATATAGGTCATTACAAAATATTGAGTAGAGTGCCATGTGCTCTACAGAGGACCTAGGTGTTTCTGATGAATGTTAACGTGTGAGAGCGACTCCCGTAGGTTATTTCTTCTGTTTGAGACAATCCCTCTTCTCTACCTAAACCTGATTTGCAACGCGTCTCTGCTTCAGCCTTCAGATTAAGCTACTTTCTCAGCAAGGCAAAATAGATCCTTAAATCAGGTTGAATCCACCTGCCGTAGGCATCTGTGGCATGATGCACTTTCCTGATATGTGCTGTTATCTTGTTATATGCCAGATATTGTCTGATGTAAGCCTTCTGTGGGAAAGTGTGGGCTCTGTCCAATAGGGAATTTCAATAGCTTCTTTGCCATGTATTTTCAATGTTTGCCACATATGTCGAATGTAGATAATTAGAAAATATCTTTGAATGAATGAAAGCATGGTCTAAACAATGTTTTGCTTGTTGAAAATAGTTCTCTCCACTCTTTCTTTCCTCATTTTCTAGGTGTATTTCCTGAGAGAATTGATATCAAGGAAGTCTGAACTAAACTATTCCACTTTTTTAAAGCCAGTGATGGGTGCGTTAGGATTGTCCATAGATATGAGTTACCTACTTCCATAGATTTTGTAGCGGAATAATTTTTTCTAGTACAGACTCAAGTTTCAATTTATTCAATGAATCCATACTCCTTAAGAACTTGCTCTGTGCAGAATGGTACTAAATATTTTCAATAGATTACTACAGCTGTGTTTACAGGTGAACCTGGCAAGGATAGTGAGGGGGTCAGAGTTTGAATTGCCAGATGTGGGTTGACTTGTATGAAGTTAATGGCTTGTACTCTTTCCCTTGTCCTTCACTTTCTGCCTTTGGTGACCTCATCCTGACCTTTATAAGGCTCTGGGTAGTTATTTTACCTATAACTACTGTTTTCACTTGTCTGCTTTTGGTTATGTTTTCTCTTCTTTATTAAGAATCACCTTTCTTCATTATACAATGTAATCTGCTGGTTTGTTGTTGTTGTAGTAGCAGTATATTTTGTAGTGATATGTAATTTTATTTTTGGATTTTCACTTGTGTAGCTATATTTCCAAATTCTGTATTTATTTACCTGTCTCTGTATTCATTTTATGCTCATGTAAATTTTCAGTCATCTTTTTTTTTTTTAATTAATAGCTACTTTATTTATTTATTTGTTTATTTATGGCTGTGTTGGGTCTTCGTTTCATGCAAGATATTTCTCTATTTGCGGCGAGCGGGGGCCACCCTTCATTGCGGAGCGGTGGCCACTCTTCATCGCGGTGCGCGGGTCTTTCACTATCGCGACCGCTCCCATTGCGGGGCACAGGCTCCAGATGCGCAGGCTCAGTAGTTGTGGCTCACGGTCCCAGCTGCTCCGCGGAATGTGGGATCTTCCCAGACCAGGGCTCGAACCCGTACCCCCTGAATTAGCAGGCAGATTCTCAACCACTGCGCCACCAGGGAAGCCCTTCAGTCATCTTTGTGATTGCTTTAAGTATTTTTAAATTTTATAATTCATTCTTTAATATATCTTTGTGTTAACCTTTTCTTTGTTTAATTTGATTGAATTTTTCTTTGCTTAGCTATTTCTAGTTTCAAATTTCTATTTTATACTTTGCATTATATTATCTTAATTTTATAGTTTTATGCTTAAAATTCCTATTTTTATTTCTTATATATTTTTTAATATTTCCACCTCTATTTTTGTTTATTCTCCTGTCTCTTAACTTTTGTACAAGGACTTATATTTTAGCATGTTAATTTTGGTTTACCCATGCCTTATTTATTTTGCAGATTTTGAAATTGTTTCTTTAAATTGCATGGATTATTTTTCATTAACAACAAAATGAAAAGGCAGCCTCCTGAATGAGGGAAAGTATTTGCAAATCATATATCTAATAATGTGTTTATATCCAAAATATATAAAGAACTCATACAACTCAATAGCAAAAGAACTAACAATCCAGTTTAAAAAAGGTCAAAGGATCTGAATAAACACTTTTTTTAAGGAAGACACACAGATGGCCAACAGGTACATAAAAAGATGTTCAACATCACTAATCATCAGGGAATTGCAAATCAAAATCACAGTGAGATATCACCTTACACCTGTCAGAAGGGGAGATATTATCAAAAAGGCAAGAAATAACAAGTGTTGGCAAGGATGTGGAGAAAAGGGAACCCTTTTCCCACTGTTGGTGGGAATGTAAATTGGTGCAGACACTGTGCAAAAATTATGGAGGTTCCTCAAAACATTGAAAGTAGAACTACCATATGATCTAACAATTCCACATCTGGGTATTTATCTGAAGAAAACAAAAACACTAATTTGAAAAGATATATGCACCCTCATGTTCATTGCAGCATTATTTACAATAGCCTAGACGTGGAAACAACCTAAGGGTCCATCGATGGAGGAACAGATCAAGAAAATATGGTCTCTATTTTTAAGTGATTTATTTTATGATGTTATCAGGAGGCATGTTTGGAGGTTTCAGTGTGGAAAGAGTCCACACTGCACAGTATAGTTTGGAATCTTTTCATCTGGTTCTTTCTGTAGCTGATCATCCTCAGCTTCTATCAATAGAAAGTTGTCATTTATATCATGCATCCATCTATATTAAACATTTTTATGAGGTTAATGTGTGCAAGGGAAAGTGCTGGTACTTGGATGGAGCAGTGGAAAATGAACTGGATCATAGCCCATGAAATAATCATGCAATGTAAAATGAGATGCACACACAGGAAAAATACCATATGCGTATAAGGGTAGGCCAAACATAATCTGCAAGACCAGAAAGATGAATTTGAGAAAGTAGGTGAACAGAATCTTCTTGGCGGAGAATAGGAATTGCAGATGCCTAAGACAGGAAAGGGGTTTGTGGTATTAGAGAAATAAAAAGATCAGTAGAACTGGAGAGTAATGCATGGGAGTTTGTCTGGAGTGTAAAGAAGAAGTTGATCCTAATTCTGGAGTTTCAGCCAGAGCCCAACCACGAAGTGCCTTGTAGATCATACCTGCCTCTTTAACAGTTCACTCTGGTTTCTGAAGGGAGAGTGGATTTAGAGAGAAATGAGAACAGAATCGTTGGAAGGTGGTGTGCTAGAGAGATGAGAGTGACTTGCCCTAGGGTGGTAGAAATGGCAGTAGTAAGAAGAGGATGGATGTGGAAAATATTCAGGAAGAAGAATCGGCGGGACTTGGCTTTGGGAGTTAGGGTTCAGCTTCCGGCTGAGAAGGGGTATTGGAAAAACAAGTTTGGGGCAAAAGACCTTCTATCTGTTTAGAGTATGATTAGCTTAAACTTGCATCTTAAACACAGTAACTCACAGAAAACTAATCATTCATTCATGCATTTTCCTTTACTTATCTCCTGGAAGTCTTGCCCCTCCCTTTCATAATATGATAACCTAGAAAACTGTATTTCCAATATTTTATCCTCACCACATTCTGTTCTAGTCTGCTTTGCTTTCCCAGTTCTACTATCCTCTACCATCAAGTCAAAATGACATTAATAAATAAACTCCAGGGAGTAAAAATAACCCTCAAGAAAAAGTGTCAATCTTGCCTATTCTATGATGTATTCTTTATTAAAAATCAGTTTATGTTAAATTATATGCATTAATATTCTAATCTTCATATTATAATCAGTTAATTAGTAGTAATTAGCAGAGTTTAGCCCAAAATAGCTGCCTTATATTTTATGTGCTCTTTGTAATGTTACTTATGCCTCTGCAACATTTAGCTCTCTAAAAAAATTTCTTTTTGAAAGAACAGTTTGAAACATTTTAAAAATCATTGTTTTGTTTTGTGTTTTCCAAATCGACAATGCCTTAAAATGAACTCTAAAGAGCATGGCTATGTTAAATGACGTCAACTGGAATTTGAAAGGACAGTGTATAATTTTTATAGTACTTGTAGTGGTTAGAATAATACCCCCAAAAATGTCTATATTATAATCCCTGAAGAGTTAATATGTCAATGTACAAGTCAAAAAGGACCTTGTAGAAGTGATTTAGTTAAGAATCTTGTGATGGGAGATTGTACTGGATTATTCAGGTGAATCCAACGTAGTGACAAGGATTACAGGAGGGAGGAAAGAGAGAGAGAAAATGAGAGGTAACAAAGGAAATGAAGGCCAGACTTAGAGATTTGAAAATGCTACTTTGCTGGTTTTGAACATTTAGGAAGGTACCTTGAGCCAAAGAATACCTTTTCCGATGCTGGAAAAGCAAGGAGATGGAATCTCCCCTAGAGGCTTCAGAGTGCTCTCAGCCCTGATGACACCTTCATTTTAACCCAGTTTCACCCATCTCATACTTCTGAACTCCATACTATAAGATATTAAATCTGTGTTGTGTTAAGCCAATAAGTTTGTGGTAACTTGTTACAGCAGCAATAGGAACCTAATAGGGCATTCTATAATCACTCTGTAACGTTACTAATGCATTATTTCAACACAACACACTTTGCCAGTGATTTCAGTGTTGGTTTATGCAGCTGTGACCATTTGTATTCAAACAGTGAGGAATACTAAGGTGGAGACAAAGAGAGGCCAACTCTACTGTAGATATGAGGTGACTTATGAGGATTGGGGCGGTCAGAGGAGCAGACAGAGCTGAATCTCTCCTCCCTGATGACTGGACACATCAGAAACGCCACCTTCTGCCCAGCCTGTGGACCACATTCGGTTATAGAGCATTTCCACGTAGCACCTCTGCTACTGCATTTTAATCCATAGTCTCAACCCCTACAAGAGCTCACAAGGACTACTGACATCTTAAAAGAGCCTACCCATGAAGTAACTGAAAGGGAAAAAGAGAAACGTACATGATATTTGTTACTGTTAACATTGTCATTCCTGTGAAGATCCTGTTACTCTAGTGTTTTATAAAATCCAGAGAGAACTAGTCTTTTCTCTCGGAGGTGGGGTGGAGGTGGGAGGTAGGCATTTATTTACCAATCCTGAAGCAACGCAGAAATTATTCTGAAAATATTACTGCAGATGTGGAAAAAAATGTAAGATGTTTTCATTTCTGACATTTAGCTGACTGTAAAAAATTTTAAAAAAGGAAATATTTTTTGAACTCTAGGAAGAATGGAAATACTGGGGAAGTCCGCATTTGAACGCCCTTTAATAAATCAACAAAAGCTTTGTACTTTATTCTCTTCACCTGTGTTCAAAGTTTGACTATGTCTTTTTTCACAAAAAAAAATTTGCCAAAATGGTGCCCCACATAAAGATGCATAGCTCATTGCATTTCCAGGTTAACTAGAGACACAAAATGATGACATTCTATTATTACATTAGAATGCCCCCATTAACGTAAGACAGAGCTCTTTACAGAAGTATGAGAGAATAGAGGTGAATAAATCTTATTTAGCTGGCTCAATTTAACACTTGGAAAATCTATGAGTCATGCTATAAGGGCCGTGCATAAAACACACAAAGAAAAAAGAAGTATTCCCAGTGACAATCAAGAAGTAGTTGGGCTCGATGGTTTTTTAGCAGCTGTGTGCAAATCATTACATATCAATGGCCATGGGGAAACATTGTCAACATCTGGAGTTTTTATTAAACAAATACCAACAGCTACCATTTGATTGCTCTTTCCCAAAGCAAAGATTAAATAATAGTCCATCAGACACCTGCTGCACGAGATTCCTCAGAGCAGCCCCTCCTCCCCATCAAGCGTAAAGTAGCATCTTCCTTGCATTCTCCAACACACAAAATGTGTGTGTGTATGTGTGTGTGTGACTAAAACTGGAAACAGAAGAAAAGATTACTGATTAATGAGAAACACAGTTTCTTCTTTAGTTAAATAGGAATTAAAAAAAACTGAAACGGAGATCATTGCATTATAACATGGTCATATATTTTCCTGTGAATTTTAGATGCCATATGCTCTATTATAGTATTAACGTGTTTTGAAAGATTATTCACACATGGTAGGACTTGGAATGAATCATAATGAATTCCAAAGACAGAAATTTTGGGGGCCCATTAAAACAAGAGCTATCAGATTTAGAGGAGGGAGACCACTTATTTGCATAAATGTGTTCACATAAGTTTAAGAGCTATATGTTTGGGAAATCAAGCTGTTGATCTAAATATCAGCTGGAACTTTGCCAATGCTATGAAATGGTCATACTAGATACAAACATGGCTTTGACCTAGCATATGGCAACACCTATCCCAAAGACAATTGGTCTCTCCAGTATGAAGAAGTGCAAGTACAACAGTGTTATTAATGAGTATCATTTGAAACTGTTTGTATCTGTGATACTGAAAATGTGGCCCTCAGACCAACAATATCAGAATCACATGGAAGCTGGTTAGAAATGTAAATTGCTGGACTCCACAAGTAACCTACTGGATCAATTTTTGCGAATGTGACCTAGTGTCTGGGTTTTAACAAGTTTTCTAAGTGATTAGTATGCATGATAAATAAAAGAACCACAGGTGAATGTGATTTGGGGTCATCAGTAACTTGAATTTATTTGTAAAATATTGAGAATATTCAAATTTAACACAACCTCCAAATGATTGGTCATATAGGGATTCATGGTTTATATATGTAGTTTTCAAACACACCTCATTAAAGAACTTCCCTCGTATTTCATTTTGTAAAAGTATTCAGATATGTGGGACTAGGTCCATCTAGAACTTTTTCCAAATTTAGTTTTAAATAAAGAAATACACATTTTTAATATGTAGTGGGAGTGGTTCACTTAGGTGAAATGGAATAAAAAATGGTTGGAGTAAAAAAAATTGTCAAGACTAAAGGAAATTATTCTTGGTTATAGAGTGAAAGTGCTTTCTAGATTATAAACCTAGATATGATAGTTGAAGTTATATTTAGAGTGAGAATTGAATTAATATTACTCTGACTACCGTGGTGTAGACTTTTTGTTGTTAAGATATTGTGAAGAATATTTAGACACTAGTAAGTGCATCATTTAGGTATGTTTTCAAATGAAGTTAGTGAACTAAGCTTGGCTTAAAAATGGGAGCTAATTATATTCGTATAACAAAAATGTGTTGCCAGGAAAATTGCTGGAATAATATCAGCAATTTGCAATTCTCTTGCTTTGCCTCCATGGTTGCAATACATCAGCAAGTTCGCGTTCAAGGGAAGTAGAAGGTGAGAAAGCACAGCATGAGACCCTTTCGTCTCTTTAATCAGAAAAGCAAATCTTTCTTTAAAACCCTCCAATGGGCCTTGGATTAAGGCTCACTGCCCCATGAAGCCCCCTTCAATGGGAGGGAAACGGGGGTGGGAATGACTTTTACATCAGTCTGTCAACCACGCCTGAATAGCCAGACTAGGGCTGCCACAAACAACATGGACAAAACCCAGATCATTTTTCAGATCAATAATTCTATAATCAATAGATATTTGTTTAGTGGTTAATGTCAATTACCAATAGCTTGTTCTTGAAACAAGCTATTTCTTGAAACACTGTAAATGTGTTTAAAGATGAACATCTGTTTATAGGCTCTTCGTCTCTGAGGATTCTAATAATTGGTTGAATACATGTGATAGGAAAAACCTAAGTAGTCATTTTTCTCATTTCCTATCTACAACAAGAGAGACTAATATAAAACAGATGTTGGTAGCCTACGCCCACCCTTATCTAGGGAGATACACTGCATGACTGTCCTCAGTGACCTATTCTGGTATCTCTATGCATATTACCTCAAGGATGCTCACCCAGGACATCAGACTTTGTCAAGCACAGCCCCATCAGCTACAGGGAGCTGAACTCAATGAACTTTCAAGGTCTCTTTTAAGGCCATTATCGGATTTGCCTGCCTGTGTAGTCTCAGGACTTGTTTATATCCACATGAGGTCAATGCTTCCTCCCTCCTATTAATTTTCCTACCATCTGTGCTGCCAGATGTAGTGAGAACAGGGGCAGCACTCCGCCCTGGGGAAGAAAAGGCAACTCCGCCCAACAGCTCTGCCCCTGCCTCAGAATTGATTCTTCCCTTTGTTCCAGGAGATCTGCACTCTCATTTACCAAAAGTAAAGGCCTGAGTGTACAACCTAGTTGAAAATAGCTATCCATTTGGTGCAAAGAAGATTCAACCTGAATGGATAATATTGCACATATTTCTTCCCTTTTGCTATTCATAAAATATTTTGGAATTTACCTGTCAGCTAGAGATATGCTAGAATATGGCTTCGTATTATTGAGTGATTGACTGAAGGTAATTGGGATAAGATTCACTCAGAGAAGGAATTAAAAGGAGCATAAGGTAAGGAAAATCAGGGCTTGAAACTATTTTATGAAAGGGACAGAAAAGACATAAGTTTCCACTTTCATTCCTAGAGCAAATCTATAAATTATCCCCTAAATGTGAGATGTACCAAAACAGGGAATTTGCACATTGTCAATGACCTGCATTACTTCTGGTTCTTCGATGTTTTTCTTATTCATTTTGTACTCTTGATATTATAGAACTGAGAATAATGGGAGGTGCTGGGAAATTATTTCTTAGCTTTGAGTCACCCTTTTGTAGACTGTGTGAACTAGAAAGGTCTTCCAAGGTCATCCATCCGTCTCATTTCATGTTACAGATGCAGCAACTGAGGCATGCAGAGATGAGGTGATATTCCCCAGCCCTTTTTCATACAGAGCTACCTGTTATAGAGAAAATGGCTCATTCTTATAATAATTAATTGAACATGTTAATATTTTAGTTACCTTTCACACATCTATCTACAAATCTTATCAACCAAATTGAGCTTTGTCTTTATTGAGTAGAAAAACCACTTCTCTTTATATTAGACGAATACTAGCAGCTTCTAGGAACAAGTTTACATTAGGATCGAACCATACCTAATGGTGTTCACAAAGATGAAATGTTCAACTGTGCATTTAAAATTTTATATGTTACTGAGCTTCTACAATCAAATGAACAATGCAACTGTACAGTGGTATTTGATAGGAACCCTCAGGGAAAGTACTTCTCTTAAGATGGAAGAAGAAACCACAAATAAAGTAAAGCACACATTGGGTTCATTAGCAGAGAAGTGCTGAGGAGACTTTAGTTTGCTCCTGAGGATTAGAAAGACATTTCACAACCTTTGGTCAGTTCTCTGCAATGTTGGAAGCCTATACTTACTGAGAGCAGGCAATCTCACTCAACTTCAGAAGTAGTTCAACCCTGCT
Organism: Balaenoptera acutorostrata; assembly: GCF_949987535.1. NCBI lineage: Eukaryota > Metazoa > Chordata > Mammalia > Artiodactyla > Balaenopteridae > Balaenoptera > Balaenoptera acutorostrata. Next base: position 6,575,613 of record NC_080081.1, read on the forward strand.
CTGATGAAGAATACAGTGGCAGATATTAACAGGCATTAAGATAGGGACAAATGTGCCTCTTGGGCTATTCTTTCCTTGGATAGTTTTTGCTACACCTGGGAAGGAGATCCAACATGGAGTTTTTTCCTGTTTGCCTTTGGTGCTCTTCTTCCTGTCCTTTGAGTTACTTTGTCATTCTCTTCTCAGGGGTCTGCTAAATCCATGAACAGATACTGAAGGAGTTCCCTGTTGTGAGAAAACACAAGGCTCATAAGATATTTCTTTTTTTAGAGACCTGCAAAATATTCTTACAATGGTATAACTAAAGAAAATGTTATAGTTGCATTTTTATTCAAGAGTAACCAATACTAAAACAAGAGGCTATGGACATATCATATCAAAGATGAATATCCAAGTTGTTATTTCCATAATGGCAGCTGTGATAGAATAAGAAGAGTACTGGATTTGGAGACAAGGAAACTAGTTTTACATCTCAGCTATGCCACTTATTATATGACCTTGGATTTTATGAGCCTCAGTTTACTAATAAAACAGAAAAAAGATAATCTCTTCCCCAGGATGTATTTAATGACAAAAATATAGGGCATGTAGAAGCACTGGCCCATGTAAGCATTCAAGAAGCATAGATGAAAACCAGCTACATCTAAGTTTACATACTAATTCAGATCTCCTTCAGTATTTGTCTGGGTGTTAAGTTCCTTTTAAAATATGTAACTCAACCTTGACCATATACCTAAAATTTACATTCAGACCAAGTTATCTATAGAATTTCCAAATCAGAGATTCATTCCATCTACTCACTACCTCTACCTCTTCAGAGGGAGACGCAAGAGAGAGAAGATATGGGAATATATGTATATGTATAGCTGAATCACTTTGTTATAAAGCAGAAACTAACACACCACTGTAAAGCAATTATACTCCAATAAAGATGTTAGAAAGAAAAATACGCTCACACAAATATGACTAAATTACAATATTGGATGAAGTGGTGAATAAAAGTAAATTCATATACTATTTAAAATGTTTTTTCTAGTTTTTGAAATATTGAATCTCAACAACATGTTAACATAACCAACCATAAGTTTAAAAAAAAAACAGCAGGTCCTTAAAAAACAAGCTAGAAGACATTTTAAATTTTTCTGCAATCCTGAATAAACTGAGTCTCTTTAGGCAACTAAAACTAGTATGAGTGCATTTATTCAATTATAGATTTCACTGAACTTGGAGAAATTTCAAGGGTCAAGGTTTCACAAGTTTGAAACCGCTTCAGAACAGGTTTTTATTGTTCATTTTTACAGTGACATGCATATCTTGATGTAGAACTTCCTGGATTGACATTATTCAACACGGCACCAAACCCCAGTTAAGAGACTTGGTTCTCAAAATAATATCAAGCCTTCCACTGCGCCTGTGAACACACCTGCACATGAGGCTCCCAGAGTTTCATATTGTTATTTCAGCAGGCTGCCTTCCCTCAAATTTCCCATAAATCCTAATAACACTGCTGCATTGCTTCATGACATCTGGTTCTTGGTGGGAGGTTATGGCGTAAAGAGGAGACTCACTACACAAGGGTCACTCATTTGTGCATTTTCAACGTGAATAGAACCTGGATGTAACTCCAGGGTCCTTATGCCCTCAATATGAAAAAAACAAACAAACTATATATGTGATAAAACGATCAAGAATAATAATTTTAATTAATTTCAATTGAATGAGCATTTATTAAGGGTGACATTTTTCTAGATCCAGTGGGAAACATGAAGATGTTTAGACATAATACATAGGCTTCAAGAACTTGATGTTTTAAAAGGGACACAGGGAACATATAAATAATAATATGAAACAGATGATTCTTGGGACATGAAGTTTCATACAAATGTGTACGTACAAGAAAATTAGGAAGGCATTCTGGGAATGATAAATTTCAATCTGGGCATTGATGGATGAATAGAAAGTTCACTTGGACATACTTAATTCTCTTTGTTATCAAAGTAATATGTATTCATTTTAGGGACTGGGGAACCATTCAGAGAAGCACAGTGGAGGGGATTTCTTATTGTGTATGATGTGCTCGTGTATTTCAATGCATGAACAATCCTCATGTCCCTTCCCAAGAGGGGTCCCATTGGCAAAAATACTTCCTGGTTCCCACAGGAATAAATGCAGCTAATGTAACTGGGAAGCCTCTGACAGCCCCAGGGAGAAGTTTATGCTATGGCGTGTCATTTTTCCTCCAAAGTAGAAAACAGATTCCAGTCTTCTCCTTTTACTATGGGAACACTTGGAAAAGCTATCGGAAAGCAAAATACATAACTCGGAGATATCATGGGTTCGTTCCAGAACTGCCACAATAAAGCATATATCACAGTAAAGTAAGTCACACGAATTTTTTGGCTTTCCAATGCATATAAAACTTTTGCTTACACTATACAGTGGTCTATTAAATGTGCAATAGCATTGTGTCTATAAAAACAATGTACATACACTAACTAAAAATACTTTATTGATAACAAATGCTAACCATCATTTAAGCCTTTAATGAGTCATAATCTTTTTGCTGGTGGAGCCTTTGAAATATTGTGAGAATGACCAAAATGTGACACCGAGACACAAAATGAGCAAATGCTGTTGAGAAAATGGCGCTGATAGACTTGCTTTCAGCAGAGTTGTCGCAACTTTCAATTTGTAAAAAATCACAATATCTGCAAAGCACAATAAAGCGAAGTGCAATAAAAAGAGGTCTTAATGTAAAAACTGCAGAAAGAGGAACAAACGTTGAGTGTTCAGATCCTGGTGGGTGACCTAATTGGCTCAAAATCGCGAGGCAGCTGACAGCTGTGGTGGAGTGAGAGGTTTTGTGGTTTGTAGAAGCTGTTTTGGAAACACGCCCAGGTTATAAAGTATGACCACTTTACCTGACATGTTCTGTTTCTCATGGTGATAGATCTTAGAGCTTTTTAACAGAAAAGTTTTGTGATGAAGAAAATGCAACGCAAATATTCTCTTTTCGGTGTGTCTGTTCTTTACTAGGCCTTGGCGTGCATACGGTTCTCCTGGATTTTTGCCTTTTTTCGGTGGTGACCGTGCGTGAGGCTCTTCTCTATGTCAATTGCAGAGTTAGGAAACATGATTACAGGAAGGTTCCTCCCTTCAGAGGGCTTGAAGTCTAATGCCTGACCTCCCTGTCTTGCCCTGGTCTGGAATCACTGGATCTTCTGTTGCACGCCCCTCTGATACCTGAGTCACCTTTGAGAGGGTTTTTAATCCATCATGGCACTAGGTTGAGCCTGCTCCTGAAATCATGAAAGAAAGAATTCAAGAGACACGTTAGAATTCAGGCTTTTGAGGGTCGGGCTTGTCCAGCTCAGCCTGCTGTCACCTGCATATCTGATGCCCAGGTCCATCTCTGAGTCCCCAAAGCAAGCCTCCACCTTCTTTTAAAATCTGCATCAGAACTTCAGATTTTGTGAATTAAGATTTTCAACTATTTCCTTACCAGGTAATACTTCATTTTGCACATTTCCTCTGACCAGGTTGTCATAAGAGCCTTTCACTCCACTGCAGTCAAAATCAAACATTAAATGTTCTTAGTCACTTTTCGAACTGTATTTCAATAAGGAAATTAAAAAGTTATGCTTCTATACCTAGGTAATTTTTCCATAACACACACACATATATTCCTTAAATATTAGGTACAAATTTAATTCCTATATAATGATTTATAGTTGAAAACAGGAAGAAACATACTACTCAGAGATTTCCCATGTTGCCAGGTTTAATTCATTGTAAAATAAATCTTAGTCTCTACATTTATCATTATTATAATTATTATTGTGATTAAATCTGAATTTCATAGATGTCTTCATGTGAGGGATCCACATACATACAAGTCCTGTCTTTCTAATGTATTTTGATCCTGAGACTTCTCAGAAGACCTGAAACCATTCTTGCCTTTGTTATGAACTATGGATTAAGTTGATTGAATATCTAGCTTGTGAGAAAAGGAAAGGAGAGGCCTCTCTTCATGATGAATAAAAGAGCACAATTTACCATTTATCTTTAAAGATGGGGTGTTAGAAATAGTATACATAATGGTTTTATTATTTATTGTCCTGTGCTCAAAATAAAAAGAAGAAAGCGTGAATTTCCTCTAAACTGCACTGTTGAGAAAACATGAGAGTCACAAGCAACTTATTACTGTAGGTGACTTTGTCAATACTCATATTATTCATTCTAAACTTTTTGCTCCGCTCTATGTTGAAGCACAAAATCATGCTTTACGTGTCATGAGTGTGATATCTATTCATGGGCCAGCCAGTGATTCAATATTTTCCACATTACCCTGGCATCTGATAGAACTTTGACGTTATAATTGTATTAATACAATTGTCAGAACAGTAAAGAGGATGGTGTACACACACAAAACAATTGTTGCTTTATATTTATGTATTACATTTGCATACTGGAAGCATGCATATAAAGTATCTATGCATATATTATATAAATATATACACACGTATTTTTGAACTTTTTTTTTTTTTTACCATTTATCAGTTTTCAGTTAGTGCTGAAATCTGTGCAATTATTTGCATTTTGACAGATCATGAGAGTGAGAATTAAGACTTCTGGCTTCTAGAGAAGACTGGCCTACAATGTCTCCTGAATGCAGACAGTAAGCAGAGGACGGTCAATTCGAAAGATTCACCTTATCTGCCAACAGCAGAGTGATCTCTGTCTGTAGGGAGTTCAAGGGTATCAATAGGAAGAAATTGTCTGAGAGGAAAACTTTAAGAAGGAAGGAGAGGCTGTACACTTAAGGCTGTCCTCTACCCAAAGACAAAAGTTTCTTTGGAGAGTACACAGCAATACTAACAGTATTCTAAATTTAGAGGAAATATAAGAACATATTAAATATATATTAATATTATATGTTATTCAAGGAATATTTATGTATATGCAAAGCAAACTTCCACAATGTTTTCTATGTTTCTGTAACATTAGAATCAGAGCCTTTACTGGCCTTAGCTCAGTGTCAAGACTCTCAGCGTAGCAGCTGAAACCTAATTATATTTTCTCTCGCAAATCGTTTTTGCTTAAGCCTAGAGATGGACTAATGTTCATTTGAAGGTAGTATAGATTGTTTTGATTTTGCTTGCATATACATTTCTGGAAACATATGCAATATTTCAAGGAAATTTAAGGTGAAAATTAATTTCAATATAAAAGTTCTAGTAGAATATTTAAAAAGATGAAACTCCTCATTTATCTCTGGGCCAACTGCTTCTGAAAATACACACACACATAACACTGAGTAAAATCTCTTAGAAAAAATATATTTTACTCATTGGTCTACAAGAAATCTCATTCCCTGGGGCCTATAATCTATGAAGTTACTCTGAGGCAATAGCAATGTATATAGCATTCCCCAGCATTTAAGTCTTTAGAGTTGTTTTAAAGTGAACCCCCTAAAATAGGGATTACAGTTTTAGTCAACTAGTATAGATCTGCAAACTCACACAAATTTTATGGCTTACAAGTAAGATTTCAATGACTTCATTCAACAGGAACATATTGTTAGTTATTATTTTACAACTCTATTTTTCACTAAGCATGGGAGTTTGATCTATTTTAGCTAAAATAGCATCAATTTTATATGTAAAATTATTTTTAAAATACCTAATTGCCTGCTTTCTTCTCCCTAAATTAGCTATTATAAAGAAGAAAATGACACACTCTATATTATAGTACATGACACTTAACATGATTGTATATACTTACATATATACTATAAAAATGCATACACACATTTAGCTAGAGTGTGTGTGTGTGTGTGTGTTTGGTTTAGATGCCTCTGCGACACAAGATACAGAATATTCACTCTATTTCATATACAGATCATGTATTCCCTACAATTTTATTCCCATTTCCTCAAACTTGACTAAATTTTGGCAGGTTTTCTACAGTTACAACTATAGCATCTGCCAAGCCCTATCACTTTAGAGCCTTTCATTGTCTCATTGAACTAGCTAAGGCTGGCAGTTTGATGTTAAAGCAGAGTGGTAAGACCATACCCTTGCCTTGCTACCAGTCTCAGGGGAAAAGCATCCAGTTCCCCACTATTAAGTAAGATGTTAGCTGTACAGTTTGTAAATATTCTTTGTCCAGGAGAAATACCATTCTATTTCTAGTCTTTTGAGAGTATTTGCCATGAATACATGTTTGAATTTGTCAAATATTTCCCCACATCTATTGCTATCATCATAGGATGTTTTTTTATTGTGTAGGTTAAATTGATTTTCAAATGTTAAGGCGGCCCTGAATATAGGTCCTATATCTTATTGGATATGGTATTGAATGTTCTTGTATATTGTTGAATTTAACTTTTTACTATTTGTTGGAGGATTTTTGCATTCTATGTCCAGGGGAGCACTAATGAAACAATGGACAACATGCTAGAGTAGACATACAAGCAAAGAGATGGAAATGCTAAGAAATAGTCAAGAGAAAATACAAGGGATAAAAAAGTGACATAAGTGGAGACTCCCTTTGATGGACGCATCAGTGGACTGAACACAGCCAAGGAAATGATCAGGGAGGCTGAAGAGATGTCACTGCCTGTTTTAAATACATGATCTGATAATTCCAGCATCTGTGTCATCTGAGCTTGGTTCTGATGTTTGTTGTCTCTTCAATGCTGCTTTCCCTTGTCTTTGGGCATGCATTGTGATTTTTGTTAAAAGCTAGACATGATATATAAGTTAATAGAAACTGAGGTAATTAGACTCTTAGTGTATTTACGTTAATCTGCTTAGGATTTTGACTGTGTTTAATGTTTATTTTAGCTCTTGGTTCCAGAGTTTTCAAATTCCTCTATTATCCCTTTTTCTTTTCCCCTGTTTTCTTTGGACTTTCCTAAGAACTCCTCTTTAGATAAAGCCTCTGTCTCTCAGCTGTTTCAGTTGTAATTTAATGTTTAACGTGGGAGTCCTATCAGTGTGGCAGTAAGGCGGGGGGAGGAGAAATTTTCTAAAATCTTAAAATTAAATCCCAGTCTTTTAGTGGATCTGAGTTTTGGACTGCGATCTTCTCAAGTATTTCTTACCTTTTTTTTTTCCCCCTTCCTTAGGGCATCCAGGTTGGCTAGAGCGTGCTGGCCTTAGGATATTCCCTCCCCCAGGTGACATATGACTCAGGTAAGTTCCTCTCCCCTGGAGACTAGTCCTTCTTTATGGAGAATGCTCTAGGATAATTTAAAATGCTTACCAACATCCAAATCAAATACTTCTCCATGGAAGTTTTCATTGTTTTCTAAGATTCTGATTCTGAGGAAGCAGGAATTCTAAGACTCTTCCCACAAGTTTTCCCCTAATCTTTGTATTAACCTACAGATTGGATAATAGCTGCTTTGGGATAGATATTATAAATTTGAATTATAAATTCAAATCAATTTAAATACACTCAGGAATTACACTAGAGATTTTTTTAGAGTAACCTCATATTTTAAGTTTTGGGCCAAGATGTCATGGACGTTTTGATAGCAGGCCCAAGGGGTTATACACGCTTTGCCTTAGATCCACATTTATCAATCTATTCAGCAAGGAATGGTATGTGCCCTCAAGCTACATCTTTTTTAGGTGGAAGACAATCTGTGCAGTAAAATAACTTCTTTCTTTTCCAAAATAGAGTTGGTTGATGTTCAGACTTATTTGTGGGTGACATTGCTGTATAATACAGAATGCTGCATTTTAAGTTACAAAACTGTGAATATTGAGAGGCATATAAATAATGCGCTATATAGCATTCTTAACAAATGCACCAAAAGGATACTAATTATACTAAATAAATAGCTCTGATGGCAACAATGTATAAATGCAGGGCCTGTTAAGGCAAGGGAAAAAAAAAAAAGCATCCAACCCTGTAACTGAACCCTGCTGTTTCCTGGGATAGCACCACATATGGTCTCCAGTCTAAAAGCACCACAACAGAAGGCGGTGTTACATGCCCTAAAGCATCTTTAACAAAAAGATTATAATGGTGTGGTATGGAAAGTATGGAAAGAATTCTTTTCTTTTATCTATGAGCCAGGAAAACCTATAGTAAAGTAGTAAATAATTTTTTAGGAAGTTTTAGGGAAAAGATAGTTTTATAGAACTCCACTTTATGAAAATTAGGATGTTGTATAAAACCAAGGGGAAAATGCAAAACAAATGACATCCTTCACCTTAAGATATTTATATGCCTGTCTTTTGAGGACAGGCATATTATAGCACAAAAGTTTATTACAATGTAGAGAACAAAGACAAGGTTTTGATTGTTGCTAAAAATATGTGAACTACCTGAACAAGTTGATGCATCAAATATTTCCTTGACAAAAATGAAAATTGGGATTGATAGTATTGAAGTGCTGTTAACAATAAATTTGTGCTAGTATGTAGTATAGTAGCAAAGTCAAATCTGTTAGATAGGAAGCCTTCAGCTTTTTATTTAAGTGATAGACCCGTACTGTTATGTTAATGCTTTAATGTTACGCTATGTTATGTATAATTTATAACTTCTGTGGCAAAAATGCATTAATGTGGACCCCTTGATTAGATCATTTCCGAGCTAAAAAGTCTGAAAATACTGCATTGTATTTTTATTTTATTTACCAAATCAACTTATATGATGTGAAGTTACATACTGGGTATCTTTTAGAAGAATCACTGGGGCATAGGGTGTTTTATCATTAGAGAGGTACCTAGAATCATGGTATTTCAATATTCCCATGATCCCTGTTAACAAAAAAGAGTATGAATACATTATCATAAACAGTTTATTATACTTGATTAAGACATTTCCTCACACTTCTTGTTTCTTACACAAAATGTGTCTGTGCCTTCATCTCTGTGTCTGAAGCAGAAATACAAGTTTATAATGAGAATTAACAGATTTAAATTACAAGCGCCTTTTGGATTTTCAAGTTACAACTTGAGAAGCATTAATTTTTATGGGATTTTGTATTTGATGAGAATACCATTTTGTCGCTCATTCTACATTAATCTTTTATGAGAAGTCAACATTAGATAATATAGAGATAATTATTTATGGTAAGCTAAAATGACAGCAAAACACTCCAACATTAATTTACTTCATTATAAATTATAAGCTCAGATTCTAATAGAATTAACTGAAGACCAAGCAAAATAACATAATTTATTGTATAATCCTGCAAATCTATACAAAGGATAATGAGAAAATATGTACTACATTACAATCATGAATTTCAATGTTGTTCATAATCACTGAATCTTTGATCTTGTTATGTTCATGCAAAGTGGATGGGAAAGGAGAAATTTGATTCTTTGGATAAGTGGAAAAATAAGGAGATAAATCAAAAGAATGGGATATTATTTTAAATTATTCAGTCAAATAACATAATAACAGTCCAAATGTAGGCATAAACTTTGGATTCCAATGTTAAATTTAAGAAAAACTGCCTATGTGCTAATGGCTAAACATATCTCCTTACTGTATTGGAGATATTCCTTATGCCCAGGAGACAAAAATAAATTATCACAGTCTCATTTTTTTGTCTTCCCTCTCCGCCTCTTGCAGATCAAAGTCACATGGAAATAACCTAAGCAGGGGACAAAATGGTAAATTTAGAGGCTTATTTGAAATAGATAATTTTCTAAAATGATAATCATGCAAATTTCAGCTTTCTGATCATTTTCAGAAAATTACCCAAGTTTTATCACCAGATCTCTTTCAAGCCAAAGTTAACCTGTTTTTAAGGCTGGCATCTTAGGGTCCTTCATATTCTCTGTGAATAATGAAAATAAACTATTGCACATTTCTGTGCTTTTAAACTTATCAATTCACCTTTATCGTACACTTTCACCAGGTTCTATGAAGAAAATAGAATTGACATTAATCACATTGGTCTAGAGTAAAATTTAGAAAGTTTAGGTAAATCTACCATTCACTGAATAGCTAACTACTTGTGTCAGATGTTCTGGTAAATATTACATATATGTGACCTCATTTAAATTTTTCCCAGAAGCCTGCGAAGTTTAGCATGATTTCTATTTCGGAGATAAGGACAATGAATCATGACAATTTAGCTTGTTATCGAAAGTCACAGAGCTAGGTGTAGGATCACCACCCTGATCTGTCAACTTCAAATCCAGTCTGCTTTCTCCTACAAGATGGCTTTTAAACCTGGAGCCATGTTGGAAGTTTTTTTCAAAACTCTGGGGGCTGAAGGGGCCTAACTCTTGACCCCTGGTCTCAGCAAGACATGCCTTTCTCTCATATGTTGTACATGTAGGAGTTTTGCTTGAAAAAGGACCAAATCCCATAGAATGTACAACCCCAAGAGTGAACCCTAATGTCAACTATGGACACTGGTTGACAATGGTGTGTCTATATAGTTCATCAGCTGTAATGAGTGTCCCACAGTGGTGTGGGAGATTTATCGATGGGGATATGCTCTGTGTGTGTGAGGCCAGGGAGTATGTAGGAAATCTCTATACCTACTGCTCAAGTTTTGCTGTGAATTTAAAACTGCCCTAAAAAGACAAAGTCTACTTAAAAGAAAAAAGAAAGAAAAAAAAAAGAACCAAAGGTTTAAAAGTGTTTAAAATATCTATCCTAAAAAATTACTTTCCCTGGGCAGCGAGATACAAGATTTCACAGTGTATGAGAAAGTGAGATCTAAAACCCATTTTTTATGTCTCACCACCCTACTGGTGTCAAATTAAAAAATAGCATCCGCAGAATGTTTTCCTCCACCCCCATTTGGTTACTTTTCTGTTGTTATTTACACCCCAAAATGATACCAGAAACAAATAGGCATTATATTTTCCTCAAGATTTGAAATATTTTACCTTTGGGCAGTTTGTAGTTTGCTATTTTAAAGCGTTTCTTAAACTTTGTCCTCCAAATTTAGTATAAGATGAGAAAATAGGATCATGTTCTTCTTTATACTTATGAGAGTAGTTCTCAAATTTACCCTTTCTGCTTCCCCATCTTCATCAGTGTCACTTTACCTGACCTCATAGATTCTGTGTTCCTGCCCTTTAGTGATTTTCACTGCTGTGCTGTGTACCTTCACCAAAGTCTTGACAGTTCTCTTAAATATTGGAGTACAGCCTGGTACAGAGCACCTTAACAAGCAGCAATGCCAAAGAAGTAAGAAGACTGCTTCCCAGCTTCTTCCAGACCTTCATCTTCTCACCAGAACCATTTCATAGCAGGATTTCTGTGACTCTTCATAGCGATCATGTGGTTCACTAGGACCCTCTGTTCTTCTTCTAATATATACGTAGATAGAAATTTGTATATGTGATTTTCCTTTGGAGACTTTATGAACTACTTAAACATCATCTGTGCAGACAATTTAACTTTGTTGGAAGAGAGTCTGATATGATAAGAATGCTGTAGATTTTGAAATCAGAGAAAGAGTTTTGGATCCAGTCCCCATCATTTAATTGCAATTTATTAAAACTCTCTAGCTTCAGTCCCATCATTTGATAAATTATTTACAAAGTCCAAGAAAATATCTTTTTTTTTCCAGAAAGCTGCCACTTACCTCGATTACATATAAAGATGTACTTGCCCTGCACAGAGCATCAGTAACAATATTTGCCTCTTTGAGTTAGTTCTAATAAGTGTGACTTGTCTCCAGAGCATTCTCCACCTAAAAAGAAATGGACAAGGGTATTTTTGGAGAAGTCGAAATTCTAAACTTGGGATTCACATCTTAGGTGAAACTCTTACTGCTTAAATAACTCTGAGTAAATCAATTAATCATTTAGTGTTTCAGTTTCCTTAAATACCATAATTATGATGACCTATATGTTTTAAAGTAATTATAACAAATTGAGATAACATGTGAAAGGCATTTATATAAGCTACTATAGAAACAGAAGCTTTAAAAATACTGTATTTGAAATTAGACCAGGATACATATATATACTTATATATCTTTCTATATGTACATATAGTCATAAAATCTTCTTGTCTATCTCAATATGTGAATTGTATAATTATAATAAGGGTGTGTATATTTTCACTGGAACTTCTGTACAAGATACTCAACAAACACACAAGCAACACAAATATTCAATCGCACTACATTAAATTGGCTGCTTCTGGAATATTGTGTATCTTATTTATAAAGAATGCAGTGTTGTTTACTAAATCGGATGTGTTTTAAAGCTGGGTGTGAGAATCTTAGCCCTCGAAACTTAAAACAGGAAATCACAGTGAAAACTTCTATTGGCAAGTGGTTATAACATTCCATTAGAAATGATCTCTTTGAAATGAGAGTGACTCCAAGGAACGTGGCTATTGTGTTGGCGTTAGAAGGTAAATAGAGAAGCACTGATGATATTATTAGCACTTATCATCTCCAAGTCTTTTGCAAATACTACCTAATTTTTATTACATCTGCCAACATTCTTTTGCTTGGGCATTAATGCCTTTTTTCACCATGGGTAAATCGATGAACCTTTATACATATGTTAGTGTATGGGTGATAAATGCATTTTATGAATCTAAGGAAAATATTAATAACAAATATGTTTGGTGAGGACAACATGTGAAAAAGTATACAACTATCGTCAGCTATTTGGCACAAGGTCTCCTACACCCTACATTTAATCCATCAACAAATACTGTTAGGTTCACCTCCACAATATATCCAGAATCTGACTACCTCTGAAATCTTCCCAGCTACTACCTGGTAAACCACAATCCCTGTTGCTGGACTTAAGAACCAATTCTCCACCCAACTGCCAGGTTGACCTTTTAAAAAGTAACTCAGATCATGCCACTCCTCTACTCAAAACCCTCCAATGGTTGGTTTGCAATCTCATCCACACTGAACCATAATCATCACAATGACCTACAGACCTTGCAACATCTGGTCCTGATCTGGTTCCTTACCTCTCCACCCAACAACTTCTCTGTCTGTCTGTCTCTCTCTCTCTCACACACACACATACACACACACACAGACACACACACACACTCTTGCTCTCCTTGTCTCCTCTCTAAGTCTAATTCCATCACTCATGTCTCAAAGCTTTAGGTGCTATTTTCTGTGCTTGGATACTTTCCTGGAATATGCACATGGCTCACCTCTCATTTCTTTAGGTCACCACTGAAACGTCATCTTATAAGGGAGGCCTTTCCTGATTTGGCAATTGCATCTCACTCTTCACTCTGGATTTTCTTTATTCTGCTTTATTTTTCTCCATCATCCTTAATTTCACCTAATATTATACACGTACACGTATATAGGAGCATACCTATGTGTTTCTTTGCATGTGTATCCACATTGTCATATGTTAAATTAAATAGCGATTGTATTTCTGTATTTCTGTATATTATGGTTCTTTCTTTGTTTTAATTTTTAAGATATGGGAAATTGGCTGATTAGCCTTCAAGAGCCACACTTCAATTGAAAGACAGGAAACTTTAGGAGAGTATGTGTTCAGACAGAACTAGTTGGTCTCACCACACGTATCCCCATGACACTAGATAAAGATCCTTCAAACGGGGGGGAAATGAAAAGGAAAACTGTAGGGTAGATAAGAGGGAGTGATGATGAGAAAGGACCTTGCACCTTGCTATTCTTTGGGGTTGGGTCTGAAATCAAAGTGAGAACCCAATTTGGGGCATTTGTGTATTAAATGCCTTTAGCTCCCTGTCAGAGGGTACTTGTCACCATCAAAATGGACAATAATACTTAATCTTTTAGAAACATAAATGCAGATGGATGCATAAATCATCAGAGATGGAAAAAGACGGAATGAATCCTAAATTGTCAGAGCTTACATGATAAAGGTTGAAAGGCAATGACCTGACTGAATTTTCCTTAATTTTAAGGAAAAGATTTCTGCGAGCAGGACAAATGGGGCTCAATATACAGAATTAAACAGTGTGATAGAAAAACAAAAAATAGAGTTAAAAGTCAGGAACAGCTACTGCTGGTGGCCTGGATATAAGTTCCTAGAGTCCTGTTTCAATGGAGAATATATTTGTACATTCTGGAATTACATTTCAATTTTTTTTAATAGGTAGTAAAAATATATGAAATGGGATACAAAATAAAGAAACTTTTATTGCAAAATGAAATATGTCATAATGAGAAGCACTATAATAGATTCTTAACCTTTACAGGAGAAAATCCTTAATAAAACACATTGAATGATGTTGATCTTGGCCATCTCTTTAGAAAATGCGACTCACATTCACAGAGAAATGCTGACATGCCTTCTTAAGAACATGCATTCATCAGGAAATTGGAAGCACACCCTCGTTCTCATTAGAAGCACAATTCCTACCTCTCCCCAACACCTACCACCCAAAAAAGAAAGGAAGGATTGTTTGTGATGCAAAACAAAACCCCACAAAAACAAAATAAAAATCAATCAATCAATCAATTAATCATACCTGTACATTTCCTGACCTCTACCTCCCTCCTGAAAACTCTATGATTTCATTCACTCAAAGCTTTAGTATATGTTCATACATTTCTCTTTACCCTCACTGACTTCAAATCCATGTGGGTGAAATTTCCAACCACTTCCTTTTTTCTCATCTCTGTGATCACCTCACACTCAGTTTTCTTTTATTCTCTTTTCTTGCAGCTACCTATTCCCAAGATGACATCATGCACATTTTCATCACCAAAAATTGCAGTATCCCTGCAGTCACTTTCTTATCTAGCTTAATCATTGTAATCACTCTTTAAAAATACCCTTAGTTCCTTTGCTTCTCTCTCCTTCCATCACACTTGGTCCACCACATCCACAGCTCTATAAATCCAACCAGCTGAGTATCTATGTCTGAATCTTCTTTATATATGCAGCTAAATGTTCCTGAAGAAAATCAGAGCTAAGAAGCCTGAAGCCACTTATATATTCACTGTCACCTGCCTGATACAGGACACCTGTGACTCCTTTTATATTGTTTGAGGCAGCTTGGTCTTCTGCTGTCTACAATGTCTGCTACAGACATACTCATTCCCCAGCCTCCCCTCATTCACCACAGAGACATATATTCTTCTAAATATTCCATGGGACATACAGGTACTAAAACATTTCTCACTGCCATATAAAATTCAAATTTCACTAAGAATCCTATATTTTTATTTGCTAAATTTGTCACCATTACCACTACTTCTTGAAAGCCACTTCCCCTGCCTCTACTTCGTTGAAAAAAATGTTGACATCCTCTGGATATGCCCTCATTTACCTGTGAGCACTCTCTCTGGGTCTCCACATCTTCCTTTTTATTTCTATGGAAAAAGAAAAAAATATTTTATGGTCAAAGGACAATACCATGAACTTGAGATCCTACACCCCTGTTTCTTTGCTGACCCTTCATACATTAAAACATCGTATTGTGCAGTAACATTCCTCTTAGCCCACCTTTGATTTATATCTTTTGTTATACAACCACACCCAATAAAATAAGAGATGGTAGGTAGTTCACACTTTCTCAACTGCCTTAATAACAAGATGCATGTTTTCTCCACTCCCACATCCCTTTCCTTTCCCATTATTTCTGCTTCCATGCTCTTTGTGTAATCTCCTGGCTCCTCCACCCTGGGCATCAAAAATTCTCCTCCGCTTTGGTGATGTCAACTCTCTCTGAGGTATTACAACCACAAATATGCTGGCAACACCAAGCTTTATATCTCCAGTTCAGCCAGGTCCTGGAGTTCCTGTTTATTCAACAAACATCTACATTTAAATGCCTCACAAATACCACAAACAGAAACTGTCCAAATAAAACTCTTTTCTTTCTCCAAAGGATGTTTCTTAAAAAATAGTCCCCACTGGAAGGGGGGTCACAATTGGTTTCCCCTCTCACTCATCCCATAGCCAGTGGATCATTAGACTTTATGCTCCCACATGGGGATGGAGGTGGCGGGGAGGGTTTTTTGAATCAGTAGGAGGCTTTGCACAGGGTCTTCCCTCTGCCCTCTTCCTGGCTATTTCCTATGTTTCAGTTTTCAGTTCAAATATTAAATCCTTAATAAACCTTCCCAGACTACTTTATGGGGAAAACCCTGCTTCTACTTTTCTCTCACCACATCCTATTCATATTCTCATCATTTTGCCTTTTTGTTTAATTGTCTGTCTTCTCCACTAGGCTACTGTTTGGTTCACTACTGAATTTCCTGTAGTGTCTAACACAAGTGGTACCTAACAACATGAAATAAATATTCATTGGGTAAATGGACAAATACATCAATAAATAAATTATTTGTGGAAAAATATTTTTAAATGTAAAACACTTCTCAAATCTGCAAAATTTTATCATGGATTATGAAAATATGAAAATAATTAAAATACTAAGCCTATGTCTTCACGATATATAATTATACCTTCTGCCATTAGGTTAATATATGACACAAATGTTACCAGATAATAGGTTACAATATTCATTTAGGTCCTATATAAAGTAACTCAATAAACTAAGATAAATAGTTAAAGAGATCTAATAAGAAAAAAATTGCATCTATTAAAGTGATAATTCTGAGCTTTTAATTAAACTTGTTGAGGGTATATTTCATTGTGAAGGTCAGTTGTCTAGAAGCCAGTGTTTTACTTCTGAGGCACATTTGGGGTTGTTTTTGCAAAGCCCCGGTACAGAAATTTATTGTTCTGTGATTGCATCAGCCACTATCACCACCATAATTATTTACAGCTTATAAATCATTACTAAACAATGAAAAAAATTTAATAGCCCATTTCTCTTTTACTGATCCTTTGCATAAGAGCAAGAAATGTGTTTTCCCTTGTATAATAACACATTCTGAAAGAACATCATCAAACTCTAGAATAATAAAGTAGAAAAAGTACATAAATTTTATTTTACTCCTAGGATTAACAAAAGTAATTAATAAAAGACAAGGTATTCTTTAATTTATTAGAACACTTCTCATCCTATGCTTTTCTTGTCTTTTTCTCTCTTTCTTCTTCAGAAATCTCCTCTGACCCATCAACACCACACACACGTGAGACACGTTGTTTCTGTTTCTCCCATCCAAGGGAGAAGTGATGACAATCTGGTAAACAAACAACACTGGCATTGACTGACTTCAAGAGCTATATCTCATTGCATATGACCATTTGAATTTTCAAAGATTCTGGGAGGCAGTGGCCAATATTTAAGACAGAGGGAAGCAATATGACCAGTGTAATTTCCAGCCTCAAAGGAGGAAAGAAGGAGCTGGATTTTCCTGCGGCAATGAAATCTGCCCTAGGCTCTTGCCAACACTGTGCATGCAGGAAGAACTCTCAGATCTCAAGTCTCAGATGGGACCATTTGATTAGGTTACGAATAAAAGATAGTATATTACTTCCTCATACTTAATTCAAATCATCAGCTGGCTTGTTCTGCTTTCCAGAACAAAGAACAGCCCTTCAGAGTGTATCAACTGCATCAAGTACCAGTAGGCTGTCACTAAGAGTGCCTTGCTTTCTGATACTTTTAGCTGGAACTTGCCCTTAATTACACTGTGACTCTCGTCTGAACATTTTGCAATTGCTCAGACCCCTCTTCACCCTAGAACAGAAGTCAGTCCAACTGCTAATAGAGTCTGATTTAGGCCAAGAAAGATCAAAGGGTTACTTCACAGTTTAAAGGACATGCACATTGTTTTATCAAGTAGACTGTTTGGTACTAATTTTACAATTACCTATCATTCTTCCAGGTGATATGTATGGACCAGGTGATGTGTAGCTTGCAAAAGCTATAAAGATATTTATGACAAGGCCCTTGACCTAATGAGCAGACAGGAAAGATGAGTCCTCAACCCAAAATAAAGCCGCATGTAATAAATGCCAAGTGACAATGTCACTGCTGGAGAGTCACTCTCCAAAACCAGTCATAAATTCACTGCATATTTCACCAGTATGTACTTTTAAGGTGTTGAATTTATGAAAGTGACTGCCCTGTAACAGAAATCTGAAGCTTAATTCAATGTTCTTGATTAATAACTCTACTGTCATATAACTCAATTTTGTGTTGTATTTAATATCTTCCTGTCAGAGAATATATCACTGTTCCATATTTAATTTGTGAGTTCTTCTCATCAGTGGTGTGTGTTGTATAGCTGAGTCTACATGAAAATAAGGCTATAACCCTGTGATAGTATGGTCCATTTATTTAGGGGAAAAAAAAAAAAGTAACTGGATAGTTTTACCATTGCTTTTTTACCAGAGAAAACACATTCGCTATCATCACTTCAGGTCTGTCTGCAATTAGCTTTGCTTTATTAAAAAACAAAAAGCAAAAACACTCAAACACTTGTCATTTTGTTTTTCTCTCAAATCTTGTAGAAGAAAATGAAATCCAATTTGTTTTTATAGGTAAAATGAAAAAATCTCTCTGTTTAAAAGAACAGATCTTGAATCACCCCAACTGCTTTAAAGCAACAAAAATTTTAAAATAATAAAAAAATAAATTGTAATCACACAATGTCTCCTAACTTTGTAAATTAAGTTCTTAAAACTTGGGGAAAAAATATAAATCTTCCAGCAAAACAACTTCCATCAGAGAAGACGGAATGACTTAGGATCTAATGAGGAAAGTTTCTCAGGATCACTGAGAAAGGAAGCATGCAATGTACAGTATGAAAAGTTGCTGGTGTTTACACAGTGATAGAATGACTTTTAAACGAGTCAGAGTTTTCTGCAATATCGCTCCACAGATAAGTGAAGAAGGAAGCCCAATTTTTAATAAAACTGCATGAAAAATTTGATAAACAAAAAGCCTTCTTAGAACAAGAAGGGTTTAATGAAAAATACATGCAGAATTTTCATTTATCTGAGGTGCATCATATCTAGAAAATCAACTTCCCACTGACTTATATTGGCTAGGATTGATAAATGATGAGAAAAAGAACTTGAAAGCATATATTTGCCAGAGTTCCACGTTTGAATAACTCGAAGGCAGGTAATTTTCTCTCTCTAGTGGTGTCCAGCTCCAGGCAAATGCAGTAAAGTAGGCAGGGATTTTTAGTTTCCCCTCCTCTATCCTGTGGTTTTGCGTGGACTTCCCTAAATATTACTGGATCTCCCCAACTTCAAATACTCTTTTCTCTTTTTCCTAAGTATATCTGCATGGTGCTGAGGGGTATTCCAACCAAAAGACCACTTTGATAGGAACATCACTATTGATGTAACTCTTTTGCAAGAAATAATCCCAATAGTTTTCAACAGTGTGATCAGTTCCTGCTCTGTCTACTATAAATATACTATATATGTTTCTGACTTTTGTTTGTTGGCTGGTACCAGCCTGTACAGCTTATCTCATCAATTTGATCCCCTGAACTCTGTGGTGGGCTGGGAAGTGTTTAACAACCAGCTCTCCAGAAAAAATGAAATGCTTATGTGTATATAAGTTTATATTATATTTTATTGAAGTAAAAAGGTATGGCAAACAATTTACAAATAGTAATAAAGTACACAATATCTTTATTGTAAATTCTATATAGCCAGTTGATTTTCACAGAATCCTTTTATTTTTAGTTTTGCCAAATTCTTGTATCTTGTCCACAGCCAACCTATGGTTGCAATTCAAACATGATTTGACAACATTTTGTGCTATTTACAAAGTAATGAGAAATATAACACACTCTTAAGTTTGCTCTGCCTTATTTACTTTCGTCTTCATTAATTTCTTAAGCCTAGGTGGTCCACAAAACAAAAAAGAAGCCTCGGTTTGTAGCATTTGCCAATTTCTGTTGTATAAAAGCTCCCATCAGGGCCAGTTTCTTGCTGCTGATGTGACATCACCGAGCACTGAGCTGGGGAGGAATCGGCAGTAAATAGCACAGCATTTCCACTACAGAAATAACAGACATAAATCAATAGCATAGGTCATACCAAAATGGAGTAAAAATAATTAGGAAATAATGAGTTTTGAATAGTTACTTTTGTTTTGTTATAATTAATTTAATTGTAGGTTTATTTGTAATATGATTTTTTTAAATGGCTGCATTAAGAACCAGAGTGAAAAATTTGTATAAATTCATCCATCATCTCTCACAGGGGCATCAGAGCAGATTCCAGCACATCTCTGCCTCTCTGGTCCCTAAGCTGCACTCCAGTGCTGAGCCCTGAAGTCTGTTCTAGCCTCAAGAGCTGATGGTCTATTTTTACTCATTCAAAAAGCTCTAGCTCCATCCTCCCCCGCCCCAATTTCTCAACTCCATGTCTACTAATTTAGATCCAACTCTGGCTCTAAATTCCCTATAATTCAACAGGGCTGCCTTCACCAGGCACTACTCTGAGCTCAATTCCTGTCTGCCCCACTCCCTGCAAAATGAAAGGCACACAGACTTGGACTTGAGTTCCATCTCTTTCCTTTACAACTATGTGACCTTGGGTAAGATGCTGAGTATCGTTAAGGCTCCATTGCCTCGTCTGTAAAATGGAGATAATAATAGCAAGCTTACAGAATGTTGGTTAGAATAAATGTAGGGTCTAAAACATGCTCATGGAAGATGCCCCGTAAAGGTAAGATACACCTGCCTCTTTCTCCCTCTGCTTTGATGGAACTATATTCTCTGCAGACAGGAAGAGCAGGTCCAAGAGGCTTAAAAGGAACCTTTACTGCCATCCAGAGCCTTATGCGTTCAGCCACTGACTGAAAGGTTGAGTCTGTCCACTCAATATGTTCCTAGTTTATTGGGGCTGTTTCCTTTTGCTGGCCGCACATTTCAAGTTTTTGTTTGTTTGTTTGTTTGTTTGTTTTTACATTTCAAGTTTTGGTACATCTTCTGTGTGTCTCTGGACTGTGGCTTCCATACAGCTGTCTCTCCTGGTGCTCTGCCCTGAGCCTTTGAGAAGCTGGCTTTGTCCTGGTTCTGGAAGCAGTATGTTTCCCAGCCATTTTTCCTGTCCTGCTTTGTGGTACTAATGCTCCTTAATTTCTACAACACTGAGCTTCTCTGCCCATCCTTCCCTGATCCGATCTTTCCCCCTATTTTTCTGTTGCTTTTGTCATGAGACAACCTTCAAAAATTTGCCATTGCAGCCCTGGTAATACTGAGATAGGGGCATATCTGAACATGAAACAAAATGCAGCAAAGCACTAGAGCCGAGGTCAGAAGAGCAAGGTTCGAGTTCTGATGTTGACGGTAACCAGCTGTGTGACTTTGGAGAAATCGATAAACTGCTCAAAGCCGCAATTTCCTCAGTTGAAAATGAGGTCTAAGATTTCTCTAGGGTCCTTCCAGGTCTAAAGTTTAATGATTCCATGATTCTCATTTCACCGTTGCTCTCAGCAACTGCAGTAAACTGGAAATGTTGCCTCTCCCCGCCTGCTGCTTAAGCGGCCCTGAATCTGTGGAAACAACCTCTGCTGTTTGGTTTAATGGGTCCGTGAGCTCATCAGCTACGGAAGCAGGTAGGGGAAAACAATGCCTTACAATCCAAAGAAGGAAATAAACAATATTTTTTCTAATCTTAAAATATGAATTTATGTTTTAACTATAAAATTAACTTTTATTTTTCCAAAGCAGAACAAGTGATCTCCTGGATAATATATAGTAAATTGGTAAACACTGTGAATATTGGTCAGATAAAGTCTCAACCTGGAAGTTGAAACCGTGACTTACAGCTCAGATGTGAAAATAACACTCATGTTTGTTGAAAACATCATCTTACTGAGGAGGAATGAGGCAAAATAGTGATAATTATAATGATAATAAATTAATAATACTGAATGAAGTATAAAATTAAACTGATTTTTAAAATATTTCATATTCTCGTTCTATGTAAAAGATAAATCAGTGAAGTAAGCTACTGAACTGTGGATATTGGTTGTCAGTATCCTTCTTGAAATGTAATTCACTGGATCCTGTATTCACCAATGTCTTCCTTACTTTATCTACACATTTATATTGATACCATTGATTTATTCCTACTTAATTAAATCTTTCTTCTTTTGGATTTTTTCATCAACATGCAGTCCTCTAACCTTTTATAGTATCTCTTAGACTGGCCCCCTCTTCCTTTGCCAACTTCTTATATTTCCTAGGTTATTTCTAAGGATTCTACTCCTTAAGACCTTTCATCTTCTCTCTCTATTCTTTTTCCCTGGATGAGCAGGTCCACTTCTGACGCTCCAATTACCATCAGCAAGCTAATGATTCACACATATATTCTTTGGTACATATAGATATATTATATAAATATACTATATATGCACAATATATACATAATATGTATATAATATGTACATAATATACATTTTATATACACACAGTAACATATAGTAAAATTGTGTATGTTGTATATATGTATATGTATCTCTATGTATGTATCTATATATATATATATAAGTATATATATATAATTTACAGCATTATTCTTGCCTCCTGCCTTTGGATATCTCTTATTATTATTTTTAAGTATAGTTGATTTACAATATCGTGTTAGTTTCAGGTGTACAGCACAGCGAGTCAGTCATATATATATATATGTTCTTCAGATTCTCTTCCCTTGTAGGTTATTACAAAAGTTTATCATCCCCTGTGCTATATATTCAGTATGGACGTCTCTGGTAACTTGCCTAAATTAACTTCTCAGAGACCTTCATTTTCCTTGATGTCCTCAGTGCCAATGTCGAAACCTTCAATGTCATTCTTGACTGCTTTCTCTCATTCATTCTCCCATATTTTATCAGTCAGTAACTTGCATTGATCTTTCAGAAAGCTGTAGTTTTCTCCATCTCCACTCCAATTCTTCTGGTGTAAATTACCATCAAACATGGCAATAAACTGCTAGCATGACTCCCTGTTTCAGGCCTGACTGCTCCCACCCCAAATCCATTCATCTGACTGCAGCCAGAGTGTACTTTCTCCATGTGCGATCCCATCAAGCCCTCTTTTACAATTTCCTCTTAACCTTAGCCTATATAGACCTACTTATCTGGTTTACATGGGATTTTAAGATTCATATATCAAATTTCCACCTGCTGCTCAATGCTCTGGGAATATAAATTAATTATAATTCCTCAGTGAGGTTCCTTTATGCTTTTAAGAGCTTTTATAAGCTCTTCCTTCTAACTGAATAATTCTTCCTCTTACCTCCCTCCTGTGATTTATAATTCCATTTTTGGCTTAGACACCACATCAATATTTCCAGACAGAAGTATTGGACCACCCTAAAGAGGAGTTAAATATACTTCTCAGCATCCATATTGCACTAATTTATTGGTATTATACCTGCCTAGTTAATTACATGTCTCACTGCATGGTAATGCCTATAAGAGCAAATAGTATTTATGTCTTGTTCACAGTTGTATCTCCAGTAAATTTGACAAATTTAGTAAATAAATATTAGAGAAGTCTATGTAAAGTTGAAGTTCAGATGAATAACAATTGTCTTTATGTTCCAACATTTAGAACATATGCTAGAAATTTGCTTGTTACCTAAAATTTAAATTTAACTGGGCATCCTGTATTTATTTGACAGCCTTAGTATCCAGATCTTGAAAAACATGCCCGTCACATACTAGTTGTTCAATAAATATTCAATAATACTAAATGGCAACAGAATTATTATAAGATTTTACCTTATTTCTTCAAAATGTCACAATACAATTTAATATATTCATTTTGGGGAGTTAGCAACGAGTGTTCTTTGCTTTATTTAACAGTAGAGTCATTTTAAGACAGTTCATATTATGGGATTGATTGTATATATATCACTTAGTTGTGATATTAACAATGGAAAATATGCTTGCATACAAGCCATTACTAGCAGATTCAGAGACCATGGTTTTTTTGTGTGTGTTGTGTTTTTGTTTTTCTCGCAGGTCAGAGATAAGACCTGTCTAACTTGCAGAGGAAAGCTTTCCTGAGGTTTTCATTTCACACATCCTCATGCAGAACAGTTCCCTCCATAGCACAGCTGCAGTCAGAAGCACTCCAATTGCTTACAGAGGAGAGAACCAGGGCCATCTGGTCCTGACCTGGAGGTAGCCGAGGATCATTTCTTAACTTTCCACTCTGTCACTTTGATGCATAAATCCTAAAATCTCATAAGGACATGCCTTGATTTTCTCTGAATTATTGTGGAGGAAAACTTACACAAAATATCAACTTAATTTTGTTGTGTTATGAAGTCCACTCAGTAGAGTCTGATTTAAGAAAAAATGAAAAAGATTAAATATAGCAGATGGTCTCCACCCATAATATGAGTAAAATGACTTAATGAAATTGACGAGAAGAGAATTCATAAATATAATGCGTATACACATGGATTGCATCTTTTCGAATTTACACAAATTATGTCGGTTGGCTTATTGCTTTCCATTTGTGATAAGCACGAATGTTAATACAAAAGTGGATGGCTAAATTCCTGTGAGGTAGCAAAAATAATAAAGAACACCAAATATCTACCTCTCTAAAAAAGCAATGAAATAACTAGGAGAAAAACAAAAACAGAAAAAAACAAACAAACTGTGAGAATCGACTTTTTCAGAATTTTAAAACTATTCAAAAGCTTGCAGCAACCAGGGAGAATTCATTCAAGAAAAGTGTCTGGATCTTGGCAAGAACAGAGAGCTATGTGTAATTTTAACTTACCCTAGTTCCATGTCCCGAATCCCAGCTTAGTGGCAGCCTTGAAAATGACAGCCTGGATTCCACTACAGGTACAGGAGGAAGCGGAACTGGCCTCATTTGCAAAGAATCCTATGTATTTATATTTATTTGCATTTATTGGTTTGTTTGTTTACAGCTTGCTGGTGGCTATCTCTAGAAGATTGGCTCAAAAAGTTTACCTTTATCTCACCTAACTCAGAATTTACCCAGTGCTAAAGCTGCTACCTGTGAACATCTGTCCAGAACATACACAGGAACATGTTTTAGTCACTGCTGCCTGAGGCAATGGATAACAGTTGGGAAAAAAAAACAATAGATTAAATAAAAAGATTGTGAGGAAAGTTTGCGGAATGAGATGCTTTGGAGAATAACATCTTTGAAAAGCTCCAACACATTCTTCAGGATCAAGAAAGACACATACATGCCCATGCTGCATATATATGTGCTCAGTAAAGACCTGAGAAGACCCTAAGCTCTCACCTCTGGTTGACTTTGAAGCTCTGTACAAGGAAGTAGTGAAGGCTAAAGCAGAGCTGTCAGCTGCCTGCCAAAGGTGCACTTTAATGCAGACACAGAGACCCTCTGCAAAGACTGAGAGATTTTTGTTGGCACTTTCTAAGTCATTCCATGAATCCAATATTACCATGATATCAAAGACGATAAAGGTGTTACAAGAAAAGGAAACTACAGACCAACCTCCGTCATTAATATACATGCAAAAATCCTCAACAAAACACTAGTAAGCCAAATCCAGGAGCCATATTAAAAAGATTACACACCACGATCAAGTGGAATTTGTCTCAGGAATGCTAGATTTCTTTGACACCCAAAAATCAATTAATGCAACATGCTGTATTAACAGAATAAAGAAAAACACATGATCATTTCAACTTATATAGAAAATTCTTTTGACAAAACTCCAACACCCTTTCATGAAAAAACAAACAAACAAACACAAAACTAGGAATATAAGCTAGGAATAGAATTAGGGATAGAAAGGAACTTCCTCAACTTGATAAAGGGTATCTATGAAAAACTCATAGTTAACATGATACTTAATGGTGTCAAAATGAAACTTTCCCCCTAAAACTAGGAAAAAGAAAATACCTTTTCTCACTACCTCTATTAAATATTATACAGAAAATCCTAGCCAGGGCAATTGAGCAAAGAAAGAAATAAAAAGCATCCAAATCAAAAAGAAAGAATTAAAAGTGTCTTTAAAGGAGCCCTGGAGCAACAACTAAGGAGCCCACCTGCTGCAACTAAGACCTGGTGCAACCAAATTAAAAAAAAAAAAAAAAGTATCTCTATTTGCAGATGACATAATCTGAAATATAGAATATTCTGAAGAGTCTAACATTAACATTCAAAACAATAAAATAACTGTGAGACTTGTACACTGAAAACTGCAAAACTTTGCTGAAAGAAATTAAAGACTTAAATAGGTATAAAGGCATCCTGTACTCATATATTAGAAGACAATATTATAATAATGACAAAAATCCTCAAATTTTTCTATAAATTCATCACAATCTCTATAAAAATTCTAACTGCCTTTTGCAGAAATTAACAAGTTAATCTTAAAACACATATGGAAATACAAAGGACAATAAATAATCAAAAGAAACATTAAAAAAGAAGAATGAAATTGAAAGGCACACACTTCCTGATTTCAAAACTTCCTACAAAGCTGAAGTAATCAAATGGTGTGGTACTGGCATTGAATAGACATATAGATTAGTGGATTAGAATTCAGACTACAGAAATTACTCGCATTTACAGTCAATAGATTTCCAACAGTGATTCCAAGACTATCCAATGGGATAAGAATACTCATTTCATTATACTGTGTTTGTAAAACTGTATATCCACATGTGAAAGAATGAATTCAGAACCCTGTTTCACAGCATACACAAAAACTGGCACAAGGGGATATATGTATATGTATAGCTGATTCACTTTGTTATAAAGCAGAAACTAACACACCATTTTAAAGCAATTATACTCCAATAAAGATGTTAAAAAAAAATTGACACATAATGGATCAAATATCTAAATGTGAGAGCTAAACAATGAAATTCTTAGAAGTAAACAGCAACATGCAAACTGGGAAGGAGACCATTTGAAAGGGAACATAGACGGAACTCATGAGCTGATCAAGCATATGTTCAATGAACTTCCATGATTGCCCATTGGGTCCACCACAGAGGGAACATAGAAGTCCACCTCAGACGCAAGGATGGGCCAAGTCATGAGGACTCGCCCTGGAAGAAACAAAAGCCAAATGTATGGTACAGTCATGCAACACCTGCCAGGGGCCCAGGGCAAACAACATGGCAAACAGGGCCACAACAACAGGACCGTAAGTCCTGTATAAGTGTGTCAAATTGACTACATTGCTCAACCAGTCCCCAGTCATGGATTCAGGGGGTGCTTCACCACGGGGGGAACATATGTCACATATGAGACGGGCATTCCAGTGCACCATGTAGACACTGCAACAGCTATCCTGACTTTAGGAAAACACCTTTGCTTTGTGTTCGGATATCTAGCAGGATTCCAGTCTTGATCAAGCCACTGTGTTCACTGCATAAGCTACCCAGCAGTGGGCATGCTCCCATGGCATAAGATGGATAGTTCATACTCCCCCAGGCAAATGGAGAGATAGAATGATGGGACCTGCATATCTATGCAGTGCTTCCATAGAAGAGAAACCTGATTAAGAAAGCTCAACATCCATCCTTTAAATTCTGGGAACTTGTGTGAACATCAAGACTGATGACCACTTCCTTACTAGCAATATCTGAGTTTGGAGAAACCTTCAATGAAGAATGAGAAAGGATAATAGTTTAAAGTACCTGAAAAACATGTGACTTTGTCCCCTATGGATTTCTGAGCTCCTGGAAGAAAATATAATTGGTGATTATGGATCCACATGAAGAGAGATGTAGAGTTCAGATGCAGGAGGTCTAGACAAAGCAGGAGAACATCTGAGCTGGAACAACGTTGGGAATAATGGAGCATATGGAACTAAGAGAGAGTTTCCTCTCTCTGGGGCATCCTCATATTGAAGGAATCTGAATTCAAAGATGATGGAGTCCACTGGAACACTGGGTGCCTGAGCTCTGTTCCAAGCTAACTAACTATGAAATTGTCTTCAAGGAACTGGAGGTGCAGTAGTTGCTCTCCTGTGAAGACCACTTGTGGACCTTTCCCACTGATGTGGAGAGGCTCTTTCTTTTCTTAATCAAGACCACCATGTTAAAGACAGTGACTAATGGTGCCTAATGATGGTTGTGCTAATCCAGAGCACTGAGCTTGACCTCGACTCCAGAGCTGAAGTCTTTACATTTCAAATCATCAGGAGTTGATTGCTTTTATGAGGTTTTTTTTTTTTTTTTTACAAGAAGAGCTTTAAGTCAAGATATCACTGAATAGTAATTCCAATCATGTATAATAAAATTGCTTAAACTCAGACAACAATGCCATACAGTAATATTTCCCAAATACAGAAGTATTAACTTAAAGTTATTCTCCTTCACAATTTCTAGCTATGAAAAGAGGAAAGAAGAAACAGGAGGAAAATAATTTCATAGCATTATTTTCTATTTCTATTATTTCAATTTATGTTAATGTAGGATGAAAAATTACTTTTTATTCTAGACTTCCTTGGTCATGCAAATTTCCCATAAAAAATAATTTCCCGTGTGTCACAGTCAATATTAACATGTTGACTCTTTTCTATAAAAAGGTGCTTTTGTCACAATGACTGTCACAGAAAAAAAGAGTGGTAATGTATAACCCAATAGTCAAAAATAGAATGACAAAATTCCTGAAATAAATTATTTTAAAAGAGAAATAAAACCTCTTACAAGAGTACAAATAAAAATGAGTTAAGGGGCAATTAAAGTAGAAATGTATTCCTCCACTTCTTTTCAAAATGACTTCATTTTTTATGTAAATATTTGTATCCATCTTATTACTTAAATATGTATATCTCTAAAGAGAGCAGAAAAAGGGGCAGCCTTTGAATGAAGATATAACTGTTTTTTTTTTTTTTTTACCCACTAAGCCTGTTATCACAGGTAAATTACACTTATCTTTTGGTTCAGGAAGCCAGGAATAAAAAATTCAATGAACTTTTAATGTGTTTATGTTTCAGGAATGCATTTCAACTTACAGTGTGCATATACAGTCTAAGTTAAGACAAGCTAATTAAACAAACTCCAGGAACTTAGTGCTCTGCTATCCTCATCACTAATTTGCTTCTGAGGCGTTTCCAAAATGTGTTTCAGTGTGTAGTTCTGGACTTTACTCTGACACACTCTGAACCTTCTTAATTTGGGGCACAAACCATTGTTTATTTTAGTCTTTTCTTCTTCTTCTGCCCGTGTACTCACAATTACTACTTTCTTTATGGGCAAAGTATAAATTTTATGGCTTTAGACCCATTTACACAATGAAATTGGTTGTCCATTTTAACATCTTTTATGGACCCCTCAGTGTGCAGACAGATCTATGTAATAAATAGTTGTCCTATGAATATTAAATGATTGGCATGGTGTGGGTAGCTCTCTATAGGATCATACCATTTCCATTATTAGACACCTGTCAACTATATCATAGGTTTCTCTCTGTTACATAATGGTTCTGAGCCAGAGGCATATGGTGAGGTATGTCTAGTGTAGAATACGCAGGGTCACTGTTGCTAGTTTCCTTTCCCTCCTCCACCTATGATATAATCTCTCTTGTATGCAGGGCAAATGGACTTATTTTTTCTCTACTACTTATTAGCCTTAGCCATTACACATTATCATTTATAAGAGTCTGAAGCACCATTGAGTTTCATTCTAATGGAATATTTTTTGTTGAATGTGAAAGTTCAGTAAAGAGATTTTAACATTTTATTGTGAAAAATATTACACCAATCAAAATTGTGTTTTATTCATTCTTGTGTTTGGAGATTTTATGTGTGTGTGCAGGCATGTGTGCACTGTTTTCCAAAGCCTCAGCCATGTTGGAATAAAAATTGTTAATATTTACTGCCCCAGCCCTGGGGAAAGAGGTATTATGTCACTTAATCCCCAGAGCAAAGTAAAAGGGGTTAGCCCTGATTGCTTCTCCCCCATGGTTGATGTTGATTTCAGCTTTGATTTTCCCACTGTCTGAGCTGAAAGCTCCAAAGTATCCTTTCTCACCTCTGCAGTAAGGCATAGGCTGAGTATCCCTTTGGGGTGTTGAACATTGGCTGCTGGCAGTGAATTTGTTCATCTGCTCTGTGTACCCAGGACAACGTAAGTGCTGGAAAACCGTCCCCACTTCTCTGTGAGGCACTGTGTATTAAGATTGGGCTTCCCTAAAGCATGGGTCTTAAAGAAAGGGATGAAGACTTTTTCCAGAATCTCACTCCCATTGATTAAGTAGTCTTCCAAGGAGCCATCAAAGGCTGCTTCCTTGCCCAGGCTCTGGTGGGCAGAGCTGGGGGGTGGGATTGACAGGGAAGGTAGGAGACTGGGGATGGGGTGTGTGTAGCACCGGAATGATGGGGCTTCAGAACTTGCTCCTCAAGCATGGTCTCCGGTGCTAATTTCATTTTTAAGCCCAAGTTATATAGAACATGTCATAACAAATCTTAAGCAGCTTAAATAAATTGATAGTCTGAATTTTGAAGTTACAAAAACTCAAGAAAAATTGACATTTTGAATACAGAGGAACAAATTACCTCCTTGTTTTTCTTGTGTTTTGGTTTTTTTTGCTGATATCGTACTCTATAACAGGAAATTATTTCATATGATGCATTTTACTCCAACTCTGCTTCAAAATACAGGCAAACGAGAGTAAAGGTCATAACTGGGGACACATGTAAAAAGATTCTGGTAAAAAGGGATATTATTATTATCTATCTGAGTAGATATTTCATTATACTCTGAAAATAAGCTTCATGAAAAGCTGTTTTATTAAATTTACCCACAAGATAATTCCAAATGGAAAGAATAGTAAGTTCTTTGCTGTGTCTTATTTGTTTCCCGATTATCTGATGGAAGTTAGGGGGAAAAAAGTAAGAAAAACACTTCTAATTATCTTGCAATTTGCTTTAATTTAAATCGGAGTCTAATTTGTTGTCACAGCAGATTAAGAGAGGCTGCACAAGGGAATGTAATGAATTCAGTGCCTTTCAGAGCTAAGGGCTAAAACTTGGGTTCACTGCGGGCATGCACTATATTCAACTTCAGACTTCTAGAAAAAGAAATGATTTTTAAGTCATAAACATAAACAAATAGGGAATTTAAAAATCAAGCAAAATTCAAACCAGTGGCACAGGTATTCAGGACAATGCCATAAACAGCAGTAACCCTATTTCATTTTTTTTTTATTAGCAAAAAATCAACTGTCTTATAATACAGCATTGATTTGTGCCTAATCTGAAATAGCCCTCTTTATTAATATTGTACTAAACCCCAGGAAATGATGGCATAGGCTATAGATTAGTGCCAAAATACATATGAAGCCAGTTGATTCTATTTATTAAGACCATATAAGGTCCCTGACCCTGTTGCCATGAACAAACACAGAGTCAGCTGCTACATAGCCCTTCTTTTATACAAACCTGTTCACTCATATCTGTTCTCAACTTTTCCTTTCATCGGGGTCAGAGCAATCCAAATCTGTGCAGGGACCCAACGGTGGTGAGCAGGATTGGGTTAGCAGAGGGGAGCCTGGAGCAAGTAGGCCAATTATCCACCACGACAACTGGGCACTAAGCAAAACCTGCTTCTTGCAGGCGTGTGTAAAACAGCACCTGGGGTCCATCACATGCGATGAGGTGCCCTTCAGTGATTTCTTTTTTCCTTGGAAAAAATTCTGTTGGCCATTTGAATGAAGCACTGATTTTGAATAGAAAACGTACCATGGGAAAATAAGTTTTCTTTTTTTACATCTTTTTATACAGTTCAGGATAAGGGGCAAACAAAATAGGACTTGTAATTCAAAATGCGTATCATTTTCTACCCAAGTGACATAACAGTTAGAGGGAAGAAGTGTGCAAATACACACCAATACCACTTCATGGATATTTTTTTTAAAAAACTGAACTCAGCGTTTATTTATTCATTTTGTTTGCTTTTTGTACTTAAATCTGCAACCTGATTTTGAATATCTTTAAAGCTTTCCCACTGCAGTCCTTACGTCTCTTTTCCAGAGTGAAATGTTTATATCACATAGAACTAGGGGACTCATGGGATTTCAAATCAGGTCAGTGGAGCAATTGCTAAAAATGCCACAGAAATGATAACTTGAAAAATAAGCTCTGAAGATAAATTTCTATGGGGGGAATATCTTGTCTGTAGAATTCAGTTCAACTGAGTAGAGCATGATGTTTTCAATTTATAGATAAGTGCAAATGCCTTTTCTTTATCCACAGTACTTGAGGACTAAATGATTCAGCTTCTTTGGCATTGTTGAGCTTGGTATTTGACAAAGAACCCTGAGGTAAATGCTAGAGAGACTATTAGCCTAGTCTGCTGGTAGGCATGGAGATGAGATGCGTCTCTTTCCCTTCAAGGAGGGCTTTGTGTGAGGAGTGCATTTTGCCCACAGCCTTCAGCCGCCCACCCTAGGGACCCACTGCAGCTTTCATAATGAAGCCAGACTTTAGCCTGGGATCTTCCAGCCAATGATGAGCACGGAAGTGCAACTACAGTCAGACCATTCCTGCTCCCCACCACACTGGCCGTGAATTTCTCAGGGATGCTCTGTAGGGTGACGTTCCTCCTACACAACCTACTTCCTTCCTTAGAACTGCGGTCTGGTCTGCAGGCTTTCCCCACCTCTGCCTTCTTCCTCTCTCTTTATCTTTCACAGGTATCCCCTCACCTCAGAAGAAATGGTTTCATTCCATTATATCTGCTTTTCTGGAGGACTCAAACCCATAGTCAGGTCTTTCCTCTCTTTGTATTTATTTTCAGAGTTTCTAATAAGCAGCTGCATTTCCCCAAGTATCAACTACCTAGTATGAGAGAAGGCAACCTTAAAACATATATTAATTAAGTGAAATCTGGATATGTCCAGAGAAACGATTATTTAAGAGTTTTGCAACTGACTGTGATGTTATAAATTCTATTCCCATGCGGTTGTCCATTTTAAACTTGTGAAGCAATGTATGCCAGCACAGAGGATCCACTAGCTGCAACTCCCATTCTCCCCACCTGCCAACCCCAGTTTATTCCACTGGGCTTTCATGCAAATTTATTTTAAATAAGTATTTCCATTAATCCTGCTGAAACTGACAATGCATCCCCTTTCAAATAACAGCCAAAGAGAAATCTTTTTAAATTGTCTCAATTTATTTGCCACCTGTTTCTTATAATTACTGATTCTTTCACACCATATCCAGCATTTCATAGTGTTAGTTGTTGCCTTCCAGAATAAAACACCAACAACAGCACACAAACCCCCCAGGAGCCCAGGTCATCCATCTGGATCCTTGACTAATTCCTTTCTGTACTCTTCACTAATAAAATAAAATTCCGACCTCAGCCCCAAATAAAGGAATTGCCCATGATTCTGTACATTCTGACCTCTCTTTTTTTGTCCTTTAATCATTTCACCACTTACCCAGAGCTTAATTATCTCTACTTTCAGTTTTCCACCATTTTTGTAAGTTTCAGCAGCATAGCTATGATTTTATCCTGTCCATCACTGTGAGAGAAGCTGCCAGTAAGTCAAATATTCAAAGCTTTTAAAAGAGGAATATTCACATTAATGTTGTAGGGCCTACATTTCACATCTCTGGCTCTATGCAATATCTAGCAATGGCAAACAATTTCTTGAAATTGGTAATAATAGAATGAATGCAAATTTGATGTTTTCTCCCTTTTTTTCTCCCAGTCTCTACTCCCTAGTAAGTTACATACAAAAACTCAGTCTAAATGTCCTGTCCTTATAGAGCCTCTTCTCCATCTCACTGGTGTAGCCCATATTTCAACTTTAATTATAATTCTATTTCTTCTATGACACCTTCATTAATTTCACACCAGAGATGCCCTTATTTAACCAAAATTTGATTGCATTCCTTTACTCAACCCACGTTTCCTGAGTCTCTACTATGTGCTTTGTGCAGATAGCAGATATATTCTGATTTCATGCAGCTTGTGGTCTGCTGGAGACAAGTGCTAAATAAATATGTAATATCCATTTTGATAGGTTCTTGGAAGAAAAGAGCTTAGAAATCAAATGAGGAGCCATGCTTAGAAAAAGTATTTATAAAATTTCTCCCTGAGAAAATATTTAAGTTGAGACCTAAAGAATGAGGTGATGATCAACGTTGACGACGCCCAGACACGTCTACAAATACACATACGTTTGCATCTATATGTAGGTTCTTTTGCTTCAGAAACTAGGATTCAATTGGTCACTATCAATTAGCAAAAATAAAGCATTACTGTAGATTAGGATATAGATACGAACAAGCCACCAGCCCCTCCATCTGCTTACACCTTCCTCCCTCCAATGTGACAGAAGGAGGGTTTTTGGTAATTAATTGGAAAGTAAGAGATGGAAAGGCAGGAGGGCACTGTCTGGCATCCTTCTCCCTCTGCGGTCCTCTCACCTGATTCCTGCCGTCACTGCCACGTTTCAGCAGGAGTGGGAAAGCTCCCAACAGCTCTCACAAGAGCTTCCTTTCTACCTGCTGTTCAACCAAACGCTTTGCTAAGATCCCCTCACCCTCATCCTCTTTCTTGTACTCAGTCACAGTCTCTTTCTGTTTATGCCAATATCCCTCTTGTTTATTATTGATGTTTTTAGTGAGTTGAGAAGGATGTACGTCTTCTATGGCTCTATTACCAGCAATTTAGGCTGGAAGTCTTCTTCAGTCAATAGGCACCTTTCCATCATAGAAGGATAGCTAGAAAGGTTCTTATAAATTCCTGAATCTGCCCTCCTTTCTTATGTTGGTAGGGCAGGAGGGGTAGGAATTTGTCATGCCTGAAGCCAGGGACACGACCTAAAACCCAGCTCTCCTGATTTTGTATATAGGATGAATATGTGTTTGGGGGGTCCGCGGAAGTCCTGGTTTATTAATAATCTTGTCTAATAAAAACAGGTGTATGTACGCCTTTGTCCCAGTGAAATCATTACTAGAAGCACTCTCACCTTCACGCGTGTCTCCATTTGGAGAATATTTTATCTGCTCCCTCTATGGAGAATCAACTTACCTTTTTACTGCACCACGTATACGTTTTTTGAATCTCACTGAAGGCTGCATTTATGCATACGCTGTGTTTCCGAATGTAACATAAAATAAATGGTGCGGTTTTTCAAAAGTTCCCAAATGCATGATTTTTCTTAGGTGGAGAAGAGAGTCCCAGAATGGACCCATCCAGAGGTCTACGTTGCTCACTTAAGAACCTCTTCATGTGCCTGTTAGTTCTTCAAAAGAGCTACTGTATAGAAAGTTAAGGCTGTGGTATGAAGGGCAGACAGCTTGGTGGCACTCCTTCTCTCCAGGATGGAAATGCAAGGCAGGCATACATGTGGACCTCCACTGAGACTCTCCGATGGTGAAAAGGGCTGTGGCTTTAAAAATATACAGTATCTCCTTACTCAGAGGCTGTCACTGCTCCAAGCCCTTTACTGGCATCACCTCAGTTGACACAATGTCCTTATAAATTATGTACTTTATTTCCCCCATTTGATAGATGGTGAAAGTGAAGCTAAATGTGCCTGACTTAATAGCTTTTATTCTTTCCATTAAGCATGCTGACTCCATCTTTGGTTAAGTTTATAACATTCTCTGTTATTTGTATTTCTCCTCTGCGCCTTCTATTTATTATTTCCTTTCTTTTCCTCATATAAATCCCAAAGATTATTATAATGAAAGCAAGACTATCTTTCTTAGGGAGCAGACAAACAAGGAGAGATGAATATGGGTAATTTAACTTTGTGTTCTACTTTCCAGTTACTTTGGGATGAATCTGCGTCGGTGACAAGAGTGATTTTTAGTAGTTACTAAAGTCATGGGCAAGCAGGCTGAGAAGTCATATTATTCAGAGGAATAAATAAAGGCACTGAAGGTCCATGAGAGCGTCAGGAGAGGCTGAATGGCAGACGAGTAACCAAAAGGACAAGATCCTCTGTAAAAAACTGCCTGACACCTTCATTTATTATTTCATCAACAGCAAAATAATAATTGGAGGACATTTACTGAGCTCCGTGGGGTGTAAGTGTTCAGCCATCTGACAAGGCTAGGGCATAGAATCTTCCCTTTATTTAACTATTCTCTCTAAGATTTATGACATGTATTACTAGGGTTTGTAAAACCCCCCCATAAGGAAAATGTCTCTGTAGAACTACACTTTTAAAAAATTAATTTTCCTATGATGATTTGAAAGGAGAGTATTTTCATTGGCTGAGACTAATCATGATCAGAACATTGATAAATGTGAGATAGGAAGTTCCAGGTCATCAAATACTAAATACGCTTACTTTGATCATTTATAAACTCAGTTTAGGAATAATATTTTTAGATTTTCTGGTTAATTATTTCTCTGTTCATTCACCACATATTTGTTAAGCATCTAATGTCGTGTTACTTGTAACTGGAAATATGAAAGTTTATGTTATGGCCTTTGACCTAAAGGCTTATAATCCTAGAGGAAGAAGGAACAAAGTAGTAATTAAATTGCATTTGTTCTTTCTCCCTTCCTTCCATCCTTCCTTCCTTCCTTCTTCCTTCCTTCCCTCCTTCCTTCTTTTCTTCCTTCCTTCTCTCTTTCTTTCACCTATTTACACATTTTCCTGAGAGTGAAGAAAAGATGCAGGGATTAGAAAGATTACTGAGGCTTGGATCATAAAACAACATGATTTGAGGAGTCTCAAAATTAAGGAATCTGGACATGGCAAAGTTCTTCACATATCTTGTCACATTTTATTACAATAAACTTGAACTTATATATAGGTGGATAAAGGAAGAAAAAGCATTGATTGAGCACCTACTCCATATCAGGGGCCATTCCACAAACATTTCCCCATGCATTTCTCACAACAATTGAAATTTGGTTGTCAATTTCCAAAATTGAAGCTTGTAAGATAAACTACAATCACATTTGCATTCTCCAGAATGTATTAAAAATATACACAAAAGGACAGGAGAATAGAATCAAAAAGCCACCCTACAAAAATCAGTTACACACAAAAGAAGGCATTAAGGGAATAAATGAGAGAAAAAAATACTTTAAAACTGTTACATGAGACAAAAAGAGACATTATCTACTGAGAACGGGTCAATTTCTTTATCAGGCAATTGCAGATCTCCATGCCTTTGGGGTCTGCTACTGGAAGATTATTGTGATCCTTTGATGGTGTCACCTTTCCTTGAATTTTTATGTCCCACAAAGTCTTGCATGGCTGGCTTTGCATTTGTGGTAGCGGTCACCTCTTTAGTCATTACTAACTGACTTTGGGAAAGAATTGCCCTGTGTCAGCCCTGCTGGGGGTTCTGGGGCTTTCTCAGACCTTCTGTGTGATAAGGCTGTTTCTTGCTCCCTCTGTGGCAGAATTCATAAGCTTGCATGCCTTCTCTCCATCCTGCGGTGCCCCAGGCCACAGGCTGACCACCTGCCTTTTGCTTTCCCATGGGCAAGACTAAAGCTCCCGTTGTGGTCTCTCCCTGACCCCCAGATTCGAGCTGCTTTTCTGGTGCCACTAGCCATCTGCCAATGCCTGCCCTCACCACGGGCAGAGCCGGCACAGAAAGCTGGCTCCAGGGTGAGGGTATGGGGTGTGGAGCAGGGGGTCAGGTGCAGAGCACTGGGGGTGCCCATGGGCCAGTAGGGAGGAATCCACGGGCAAGGGGTCCCCAGAGGGCAGTGGGCAAGATTCTCTGCGGAGTCTGCCATTTCGTCCATAGGATTAGACGCCCTCTGGGAGCTGATCTGCGTTTCTCCCAGCTTCTTCCTGCCCCGGAATCTTGGAGCCCAGGACTCTGTACTCTAGATGGAGCCAGAGAGAAACGGGCCTCTGCTAGTGTCTCACACAGCGGCGGAAGGCAGGGACGCACTCTGGCTCTCACCCTCCCTCCTGGGAGGAATCACGGCTGAGAAGCTCTGGCTTGTTGGCACTGTGTTCTTCGCCCAACCTCGGGGCAGAGGCGATGGGGTGAAAGTGAAGCCATACCTCTGACCCTCTGCAATGCATCCAAACTTGTATTTTTTGCTCCAGCGTTGTGCTGGAATTTCTCTGCTGGAAACCCGGGTTTCCGCAAAGGCTCTCTCATCCATGGGTGATTACCTAAGACAGCGTTCTCCAGGCTCCCAGATCGCAGCTGAGAGGGGCGCAAGCCAGGTCACAGCCACTGCGGGGTCCACAGCTGGGACTGGGGTCCACACGTCTGTTACTAACACACAGGTGGGCACGACTCCTCCCGCGTCTGGCGTGTGCTGCTGCATCCCATGGCTCCCACAGATGCGCTTTTGTCCGTGGGTGGACGCCAAATTGTCCTTGTTGAGCCATGTTCCTGATGTCATTCTGTCCAAAATAATGATCTTGACACATCACATTAACTTCACTATCAGCAAACTTTCAGTTTGCGTGCGCTCAGTTTAAGACTGTATCTTCCTTAAGGCCCAGAAGCACCGTTTTCAGGTCAAAGGAACCAATAAAGTGTAAGTTTCACAACCTAATGTTAAGACAAAATATATAAAGCTTGGAAATAGGCAGAAGGACCACATCCTGTCATTTCAGGGTCCCACTGGAGCATTGCCTAATGATTACACCATGGCTTTATTTAATTCCCCAAGAGAATAAACTTTCATTTCCTTTAGTATCTTAGATGGATTAGGGCCAAGACCATGTAATGTTGCAAACTAACTTGCAGAGTTTTAACCTGTGTTTCTGTCTAGGAAGATGGAAAACAACAAAGGGTATGGTTCTATTGTGGGATATTAACCAGTTTTTGTATCTCACCTGGTAATTTTATTCTAGCATTCTTTCTTTCAGGGACAATATTTATTTAGTCCCTCGAGCTATATTTTCAACCAGATTTCCCATCCTGGTGATGCTTTCATTGATAAGTTAAACAAATCTTTGACCCAGGCTCACTCCATGTTTGTATGAGATTCTTCATTTTTACTTTCTGTAAATTGTACTTCGAAATGTTTCATGTGTTCTTCTATGCCATTTCTATGGATAACTCTCTGGGGTTAAAGAGAAATTTACTGGTTAAAAAGGCAAAACATAAAGGAAAGCATATTTTCAACGTATCATGTTAAAGAGCATCTAAATGTGCTTCATCCTTGCATGTTTATTTTATTATTCATCTTTTCATAGGCTTTCTGTTTTGTTGAACTTTTCTGTTAGCCCTGTGTTCAATGTTGATCACACTACAAATGAATCCGTTTATCAAAACCTTTCAGTGCAAGAGAAACTCATTAATACTTATTCTATCATTTTGTCACCTTTGTCTGAGTTGTAGCAGAAATCTGAGTATAAAGGAAATATTGCATTTGTAAATTCAGTTTCTTATACGGTGTAGCTAACCTCTGATCTACCTTACAGGTAGCAAATTGGAAGTAACTATTACTTAAATTTTTTCAGTTAAGTCCTAAAGTCCGAAACAGGAATTTAGTTTTCCTCCCACAGTTAGAAAAGTACATGGAAAAATTGAAAGAGTAGATACTACAAAAGGAAATAGAAACTGGCTACCACATTACTTTACACCCAGATTGTTCATCAAAGTTATGTTGACATGAGTATTTGATTTGAAGACACAGCTTTTATTAATAACAAGTAGACAAGAAAAACAATGTTTAAAAAGTGCTTATGCTACACTTGCATTTCCAAGTTAATAGCAATAGGAAAATATGATTCAAAAGCCTTGCATGTTTTTGTTAAAAATTTACTGTGAATTTTCTATAAGACAAGATCGATACAAATTAAGGAGTAGTTTTAAAGGCACTTGAAAAAAGTGTCGAACCAAAATAAATTTGTTTGAAGAGCTACAAGGGAAGATTTAGATAACAGTACAATTTTGTTTTAAAGCACTCACTATCTTATAGCAAATTTATCATGGCAAAATCAAAATTGAGACATTTTGCACAAGCTAATGACTTAAGGGGTGATGAATCCAATGTTTAATGAATTAGAAGAAGAGGATTTGTAACGAATTCCAGTGACTCCAGTTGTTTCCCATCCTGTCTCGGGCTGCTACTCAGCAACACAGCGCTCAGTCAATTGTTCAGCAAATTGCACCGTAGAAAGTCTACGATCACCCACTCACACCTCTGGAGACCGTCATGAACATGTGTGAAAACTTCAGTGTGATTCAGTGAGTGACACTACGGATTGGATGTATCAACCTTGCTCACCAATATTCAACCTCCTGCTTATGTTTGTTGCAGATAAACAATAAGTCCATCTATTATCTCACGGTTCTGGAGGTCAGAAGTGCAAGCACAGTGTAGCTTTGGTTTCACACCATCAGTATCAAAGTATCAACCCGGCCGCATTCCTTTCGGGAGGCTTCAGAGAATTTCCTTCCAAGGTCATTCAGGTTGTTGGGCAAATCCATTTCCAGGTAGTTGCTGGCTGCTGGCCAGGGGTTGCTCTCAGCTTCTAGAGGCTCTGCCTGTGCTCCTGAGTCCATGGCCTCCTTCCTCAGCCTCCAAGACAGCAATGGGAGGGTGAGTCCTTCCCACACTTCAGATCTCCCTGGGCTCCCTTTCTCTGCCTCTGGTTCCCCTCATCTCTCTGAATCCAGGCAGAGAAACCGCTTTTTTACCTGCTCATGGAATTCGATTGGAACCTTGTGGATAATGTGGGAACATCTCCTTATTTTAAGGTCTTTTTTAGTAACTTTAATCATGCTCACAAATCCCCTTCTCAGCAGTACCTAGATTAGTGTTTGATTGAATAACCAGGTGATGGGGTTACAGAGCACATCTTAGAATTCTGCCTACCTTAAGTGTTAAGAGTACGATCCACAGAATGTCACCCTATTAATAAGTTAGCATTTCTCCTTACTTGATAATGGAAATGTTGGAACAATTACCT
Organism: Balaenoptera acutorostrata; assembly: GCF_949987535.1. Taxonomy (NCBI): domain Eukaryota; kingdom Metazoa; phylum Chordata; class Mammalia; order Artiodactyla; family Balaenopteridae; genus Balaenoptera; species Balaenoptera acutorostrata. Next base: position 6,616,288 of record NC_080081.1, read on the forward strand.
TGGTCAGGTTGCCCTTTGACTGAGTTACATACTATTTGCCAAACGTTCCCCTGAGCTTTCCTCTGAGTCTCTGCTCCTCTATCTCATATATTCAATGCTTATGTACCCAATATAATGCTATTTACTGTCTTTGTTATAGCACCTTAATATAGGCATTATTCAAAGGGACCTTGCTTCTTCTATTGTCTCAAAACCCCTCTTTCTTTAGGAATATCATGAACTCCAAGTTTACCACCTTCCTGTATGTTGAAAATCTCTGAATCCGTTTCACTTCTTATCTTCATCCTGAACTTCAGTTAAAACCTACTACTATATTTTCCTCTAGTTAAGCAGGGGTCCTTAACATGAGGTCCTAAGAGGGTCCTTATATGGAAATTAGTTAAGATGGGGAAAATTTACATCTTTATTTACCTTAACATCTAGCTGAAGTTTAGCACTTTTCTTAATTAAAATGTGTTTCACAAGTCAGTATTAACAATACCCTTGATTTTTACACCAAAAAACCTCAGATATTTCCATATAAATGATGATTGCTGCAAATATATAAAAATATTATTTGTAGTAGTTGCTACATTGTGCCTTCCTTTGTAATTAATCCTTCGCTATACTACCATAGAGTATATATTCTACTACTATGTGTGATTGCAGCCTTTTTGCCTCCAAACCATCATGGGACCTAATTTGTCCACCCTTGTTTTTTTCTGCATCCAGAAGTTGTTCCATCAAACAGTGTGGAGGTCTGTCCTCATATTGGTTACCCAGGATTCAACATTGCTTTGTGCTATTCCCTCTTGACAATCATTTTCTGAATAATATCTGGAAGGATGTGGGTCAAAGATTACCTGACAGTTTAACATTCATATTCAAGCTGATTAATAACAGAATTCACACAGGGATCTCATTTAAAAATAAAATATAATTTTAACATGTCTATATTTTAAATGTCAAATAATTTAATGCATTATGAATGTGCACATATTACTGTATCACATTTTAATGTTTTGACAAACACATTTTAATACAATTTGCTCTCTTTGTAATTTTAGGGATTTATATACATTAAACCAATTAATCAAAAAAAGGAGTTCATAGGCTTCACCAGACTGCTTAATGGGCTCTATGGAACACAAAAAAATGGGTTAAGAATCCCTGAAATACTAGAGTGTATTATGTTAGAACCAAACAACCATATTTCTACTAAATCCATCTTTCCACTTGACTTTTTAATAATACGTGTCACACACTTTTAGCTCATATATATCTCATTTAATTTGAATCCAATTTTTCTATTTAATAAATTCTCAACATTCATTTCATATATATATATATATCATATATATAAAATTATAGATTGTATATAGTCTATGGTCTCTATATGTATGTATATATATAGTATCTTTTTATTTTATAAATTATTTTATAATTTTTATTACTGGTAACGTCAGATATACACAAATCAGAAGGATGCAGTAAATTCTCATGTTTTAATTATGGAAGAGCAACAACTCATAACCCAGGGCCTATCTTTATTCCCACCCACTACCCTCACCCGAACTTCCCAGCTAATTTTGAAGTGAACCCTAGATATCATGTATCCATTAATTTTTTAAGTATGTACCTAAATGATAGGAAATCTCAGACACAAACAATATAATTACAATACTTAAAAACATTAAAAAACTATACTTTAACAATATAAAATATTACAGTAGTCTTAAAATTTTTCTAATTTACATATTTTGATTAGCTGTTTAATTTAAATGTTTAATTTTTTAATTAAATACTTTGAGATAACTCTATATTTACATGTAGCTTTAAGAAATAATACAGACACCCTAGGTACGCTTTACTCAGTTGCCACCAATGGTAACATCTTATAAAACGATAAAAGATACATATCTATATCTACATATCTCACAATCAGGATACTGACATTGAATTAGTCAAGATACACAACATTCACATCAGCACAGTGATTCTTTACACTTCTCTTTTATAGACATAACTTCCAGCTCCCATCCTGTCCTTAACCCCTAGAAATCACTAATCTGTTCTCCACTTCTATAATATTGTCATTTTGAGAATGTCATATAAATGTATATTAAGTATTAACATTTTAGCACTGGCTTTTCCATTCAGCATAATTCACCTTGCTCAATATTATTCCTTAATATGGATGCATCAGGTTTTTATTTCTTTGTATTTTTTTATTTTAAACAGTCAGCCATTAAATGACATTTGGGTTGTTTCCAGTTTTAGGCTATAATGAATCAAGCTGCTAATAAACATATATGTACAGGTTTGGGGTGAACATCAGTTTTTATTTCTCTAGGATAAATGCCCAGGAGTACAGTTTCTGGGTGGTGTGGTATTTGCATTTTTTTTGACTGCAAAATTGTTTTGCAGAGTTGCTGTACTACTTTGCATACACACAACCAATGGGACATTGAATATTTAGTTTCTCTGCATTCTCACCATTAGTTAGTGTTGTCACTAATTATTTTAGCTATTTGTAGTGGTATCTCATTACAGTTTCTATGTGCATTTCTCAAATGGCTAATGAAGATGATCATTTCATGTGTTTATTTGCCATCTTTGTAGCTACTTTAGTGAAATGTGTATTCATGTATTTTTGAGCAGGAGTAATATATATATATGGCGCAGTGATGGAAAGGATGAAGGCGTTAAAGAGTGTTAACATCAAGACTCCCAAGGAAATGAATCAATAATTAATAATTCCTAGATCTCTGCTTCTTAAGCGGATGATCAACAAGGGACAGACCATTTGGCTGACTACAAACCATGAAAGACATTTTTCAGTTGTAAAATTCTGCTCATAACATCAGGGTACATCAATTAAAATAAGAACTTTTCCAGACGCATTTCCTTAGAGGAATCTGGTTTGGAAGTTATATTGCTACTATCAACGATTCTATGCAGCATTTTCCCTTGACAAAACATAATACTTTCTGAAATACACATCCTTACTCTAATGACATTTATGGTGTCAGAAAAATCTCCTATGCTCTTATATAAATCAAAGGATTTAAAAGATAGAAAATACTAATATGTCAACCACAGCCTTCAGTATGAAATCACATTGACCATTACAAGTTCATTGGAAATGACATTTTGTTGTTGTTATAGAAGAATCTCGCCTATAGGCTCAGGATTTTTGCAGTCAAAAAAACATTTCTTTTTAAAGTAATACATAGTTAATTTCGAGTTCCACATTTCATTGTATATGTTTTCATCTTATTTTTTATTGATTGTGTTTCAGATGTCTATGATTTGCAGAAATGTTGTTTTGTTTTTAATAATAATCAGTTTTGAAGATTCTGCCAAATTGATTGAAAGTTGGGAAATGACCTTAACCAGATTACTTATAGCTGCACATTACTAAAGAGCTTATTATATGGATGCCTTTATTAAATTGACTATTGTCAGACACAGTATCTAGAATGACTTTTGATCCTATACATTTTTCTTGCATCATTATAAATTAAGGCAAATTAATAGGCAAACTATTTGTATTGAAAAAAACTGTGAAGTCATTAACTGTCAAGTGATCAAACTTCAAAGTGTTGCCTGGAACAGTAGCATTATCTTGAGAGGAGCCTTCACTCAAAGAAAAGAATAACATCATTCTGATGAGAAAGATGAAAGTGTTTTTATAGAGGTTGGATGCAATATTTAAGGGTTAATTTTATTTTTTTGTTTTTGTTAATTTGCATGTAGAATTCCTTTTTAAAAACTGGGAAAGGAGGCCCGTGTTATTGAATATTGTAGCTTTTGCACACTTGCAGGCATCCAAATACACTTGAAATGTCCTGATATTTTCAGGTAAAATTTCAAAGTTAAAAATAATTATTTTAAGAATTTATAAAGGTTTTCTACTTTCCTAAAATTCACTAAGTGAAAAGAACTTATTTCCATTCCTATTAAGCATTTTTAGAATTAAATAAGTTTATAGATAACATAAGATAGATTCTCTTAAATTTCGGAGAGAGCACTGAGATTAAAATACAGAAGTAATAAATTGCCTCAGAGTAAGTGAAATAACCACATAAATCAGGTAAGATTTCTTTTTTCAAATATTTCTATTCTAAATGTTCTCTTCTGGTCATAAAATAATTATAATAAAATCAAGCCATACTTATGAAAATATCCTAAAATGATTTTAAGGTATGGGAAATTTATCCTTATTGTTAAATTAAGTTACTGCATATATACTGAATTCTTTGTATTTCCAACATATAATTTTTCACCTCTTTTGAATGATCTAAGAGACCCATTTAAAATTTCTAAATCTACAGTGGGTTTTAAAAGAACTAATATTTTGGCCCAAGACCTTTGGCAATTACAGTGCAATACATCTGCAAACATAATGGATTCTGTTCTACTCTTAACTCCAAAAATGTGAACTTCAAAAAGTTCATAGAAGATGTATTGCATTCTAGCATACGTATCTGTCATGCATAAGAACTAGTTAACTAATTTGCTTGCTTTGGGGTCATTTTTTTTCTTAGAAACTATATATTATTCTTTGAATTCAAACTCATAAAATCTGTTGATGAGATTCAGCTTCAGAGGACTATTTCCTGACTCATAATATTTCAAAAAACACATTTCTGGAAACTTTACTATATTAAATCTTATTAATACAGAGGTCTGGAGCAATCTTTATTGAGTTGTCATCAGAGTCTACAGAATATAAATCTAAACAAATGTATTTAGTATAAAAAGGATTCTTTATTAAAACCACCTTTCTTTAAGGTTCTGTTACCTCAGTATGTGACTTTGGTGTGTTTAAACCAGGGCTCTCCCTTATGTCACTGTAACTGGTCACTGCTTGCTTGCATTCCATCAAAACCGACACCATTAAGAATTTAGAAGAACCACTTGGAAAACTCTCTGTTCTCATATAAAGTACGTGCGGGGAAACTGATCATCTTAGGCACAGTTTTATTAGAAAGGGTGGATTACAAATATTCCTGTGGTTCAGGCAATTAAGTTTTTCCAAATGTCTGTGATTGTTTTTAATTCTCATGGCTCTACTTTTTGTCAATCTGTTTTCCTTTTTTTTAAAAATCATTCTTTTTTCCTCATTATCACATTCCAAAAGATGAAATCAGTCATCAACTAAATGTCTGTTCTTTAAGCAAAGTGATCTATTTAATAAAACAAATCGAGGTTTATCCATATTAGTGGTTAATTTTCTTAGGCTACTTAATGTGCTGACATTTGATCCTCATCTTGCAAAATACATCCGTTTTTAAAATGTGTTTCCAAGGGAATGAAAAGGTTGAGCTTCGGAGACCCATAGATTGTTATATGTGATTTGCTACAGCTCACATTACTGCAAGGTGGAAACAATGTCAGTAGGAACAAAATCAACTTTTTATATAACTCATTGTACATAATAATCCATGAGCTAATAAAATCAGCATTAATATGCTGCCACTGTGCATAATAATTCTTAAATACAAGTTTCACATTTTAAATAGGGCAGGTATATAATATAACCAGTTATAATAAACTCTGACTTCACTGCTGCATATGAAATTCTTAAACTAAGCCAGAATTAAATATGTATTTCCAACACTCCAATGGGCAGGGAAGGAATGCCCAGTGCTATTTTATTTCAAAACAAGGAAGGCACCATATGCTTTAACCAAATGAGGGCAAGAGAAAGTTCATCTACCATGCAGCAGCTGATATGCATGTTGTCGTTCAGTTGAGTAAGCATTTCTACATTGGAACTAGAGCATTCGCCAACTGTCTTTAAGAAAGGGTGATACTTGAGTTAAATTGAGCTAATTGTTAGGAAAAGAATACACCTCAGTGTTTATGTTTGATCAGGCTTCCTCTATGTCTAGAGTGTATCAATTATTTTATTGTGAAATAGGACTAGAAAACTAGACAAAGGCACTTTCACAGTTGAAATTCTTCCAAAGATGTGAAATAAAAATCTACATGTGATGAATGCCTCAATTTCAACATCCCTGAGACTGAACAACCATTCTTGTGGCTGAAAGTCCAAGATTGATAGATAGCCCCAAACAGCCCTTTACTTCAGCACTTGCAATAAAATTAGGAGCCCCCATTCAATTCTTGAGCACATGTTCTTAAAATACCCAGGACCTAATTTCCCTATGGTCTTATTGGTTAATTTTAAGACAAGTTTACTGGTAAGGCACAAGAGTTGTCTGTGACTGCAGCTAGAGTGAATCTACCTTTTTATCCAGCTCAGAATTAAAAAGGAAAAAAAAAAAACTTTTGTCTGTAGCTTTCAGTCCATGTTCCCAAGCATTTCGAATGCACTATTGATCCTGTGAGATTGGAAAACCTTGTCCCAATGTACACTGAGCCTAGAAACTGCCACACCTTCCAAAGCGGTGTTACATTTGGAAATTATGTGATTTCTTAAGGTCAATGACTATAATTTTTACATGTACAAATTAGCTTCAGAATATGCCAATTCAATCATATGTTAAACCATCAATGCATTTCATTAAATTGCTTCAAGGAAAATGTCCCCTATTGATTTCCTAAGAAGAAAATCTTCAGCAATTCCACTGAGCCCCATTTCCTCCTACGGTCAGTTTTACTAATTGTCTTGTGTCTTGCATTATTTTCCCCAACCAAATTAAAGTCATATTAATGTCAATACAAAGCAAAATCTGGACACGTTATACCCCCACTGTCCTTTGGAACAATTTCCATTGTTAAGTTTTTGGATACATATAATTTTGAATTTCTTTATATTTTCATTCTTTAAACCATAACCTATTCTATTGGTGTGGGTAGGTCAGATTTTTTTCCTTTCTTTTTCCTATAATAGGTTCTAAAATTATTTGTTGTTGAAATTTTTTAAGATTCTGAGTGAAAAGCATCACACACACCAGTTATACAGAAAATAATCTATTTGACACCAGAAGTGATCATATATTGTGAATTTGCAAAACAACAAAATGAAAGCTCCCAGTAAGTTTTGATCATATATAGTCTAAACATGTATTTTTATATACAGTATTCAAATGTACCACTATATCAATGTATTATATGTACTATGAACCACAAAAAATGAGATATTTAAAGAAAGAGAAAAACTTGAATTTAACAATATTTTTAGCATAGAATTATTTTATTTTCAGATTCACTAGGATAGCATTATGTATGACTGTTTTTAAGTTAAGAAAGCAATTCTGTGCTTTTTTTTCTCCTTTGTTTTGTTACAAGTTTTATAAGAAAAGTTTCAAACATACTGAAGCATTTGAATAATAATATAATACCTAAATATTCACCACCTAAATCCAACAGTCATTAGCATTTTTATTATTTATATTTTTGCATTATTTGTGTGAGTGTGTGTAAGCACAACCATATGAAAATAAGTTAAAATTATCGGGACACCTCAACTTTTTTTTTTTTTTTTTTTTACATTTTATTTTATTTATTTATTTTTTAACATTTTTTTTTAAACATCTTTATTGAAGTATAATTGCCTTACAATGGTGTGTTAGCTTCTGCTTTATAACAAAGTGAATCAGTTATACATATATAATATGTTCCCATTTCTCTTCCCTCTTGCATCTCCCTCCCTCCCACCCTCCCCATCCCACCCCTCTAGGTGGTCACAAAGCACCGAGCTGATCTCCCTGTGCTATGCGGCTGCTTCCCACTAGTTATCTATTTTACATTTGGTAGTGTATATATGTCCATGACACTCTCTTACCCTGTCACATCTCACCCCACCCCCTCCCCATATCCTCAAGTCCATTCTCTAGTAGGTCTGTGTCTTTATTCCCGTCTTGCCACTAGGTTCTTCATGGCCTTTTTTTTTTTTTTTTTTTTCCCTTAGATTCCGTATATATGTGTTAGCATACTGTATTTGTTTTTCTCTTTCTGACTTACTTCACTCTGTATGACAGACTCTAACTCCATCCACCTCATTACAAATACCTCCATTTCATTTCTTTTTATGGCTGAGTAATATTCCATTGTATATATGTGCCACATCTTCTTTATCCATTCATCTCACCTCAACTTTAAACAACTCAGCTTGCCTGATTTATAACTAAAGACATTCTCTCCCATAATCAAAATGTCATTAGCACAGCAAACGAAACTAACAGTAATTTCCCAATCTTACCTAATATTCAATTCATATTAAAATTTCCTAAATAATCCCCCAAAGTTGTTTTTGAAAGTATATACTGATCCAGCAACAAGATCTTTAATACATATCACTAAATAATGGTATGTATGAGAAGTCTCTAAATAAGACATATTTTCTGTTGGGGAAATAATTAAATAATATGTAATCAAATGTAAAGCATTAGAAATAAAGTTTCCTTTCTTTGGTTCTGATCAGAGTGCCCTGATTTTATTTTAAGACATAATTATATGTAGTCTTTTTTTTTTTTTTTACCACTTTTAGCGAGTTTAGATACTTTAATTCCACTTAGATCATTCTATCTTCTCTACTTTTAAAACCATCGACTTTCCTTTCCAATGCTATTAAAATTTTTGTTTCAATCATGAAGATCGGTTTATAAAACACATGAAGATATGCTATTATATGTACTCTCAATTCTCTTTCCATGGGTTTTTCTTCCTTTTTGATGCACTGAGTGTTTTGTTTGTGTGTTTTGTTTATTTGCCTTTCTATTTGAAGATCTTCCTTAAGCTGTATTTAAGGGTGTGGTTACTAGCAAGAAATGCTTTTAATTTTCCTTCATTTGAAAACATCTTTATTTCCCTATCATCCCTGAAGGAAAGTTTTCCTTACATTTTTTCTTCAACACTTTAAAAATGGTGTGCCACCTCCTGCCGGCTTCCATGGTTTCAGGTAAGAAATCTGCTGTCATTTGAGTTTCCCATGGATAATTTCTCTTTGTCCACTTCTCAGATTTTTTCCTTTATCTTTAGTTTTCAGAAGTTTAATTATGATGTGTCTTAGAGTCGATTTTTTTAGTTTTATCTTTTTTGTGATTCATTCAGTTTCTTTGTTCTGTAGATTTTTATCTTTCACCACATTTGGTAAGTTTTCAGCCATTATTTCTTTAAATACTCTCAGTCCCACTTTCTATTGCCTCTCCTGAAATTCTATTGATAATAGTGTTAGATCTTTCATTACTGTCCTATGAATTCCTGAAGCTCTGTTCTTTTTTTTTTTCTCTACTTTCTCTCTGTTGTTCAGATTGGGCAAATTCTATTGGTCTGTCTTCAAGTTCACTGATTATATATCCTATCATCTCCACTCAACTTTTAAGCCTGTGCAGCAAGCTTTATTTTATTTTATTTTATTTTATTTTATTTTATTTATTTATTTATTTATTTATTTATTTTTAAATTTATTTGTAACTTATTTTTCAGTTTTGTAATTATGATTTGGTTATTTTATATCACTTCTATTTCTTTGGTAAGATTTTCTATTTTTTGTTTGTTTCAATAGAATTTATAATTGCTATTTGAAGCATTTTTAGGATGGCTTCTTTAAAACCCTTGACGGATTTCAGTTTCCTCTAATATACTCCATTTTAATGGATTAAGCATTTAAACTATTTCCTCTGAAAACAAACCAAAAACAACCAATAGAAGTCATACTATAGCCCAATTTTTGCTATAAATATCTTTTGGTAAGTTATTGGATTAAAGGTTTTTTATTACTTACATATACATCCACTTTAGTCTCTTACAGTAATAGATATATATTGCATACTTGTTGGATAGTTAAATTTATGAATCTAAATTTATGTATGTAATTCACAGTTTGGAATCAATTATAGTATGACATGACTTGACCCCAGAATTCCTTTTTTAATTTAATTAATTAATTAATTAATTAATTTATTAATTAAGGCTGCACAGTGCAGTTTGTGGGATCTTAGTTCCCTGACCAGGGACTGAACTTGGGCTACCACAGTGAAAGCACTGAGTCCTAACCGCTGGACAGCCAGGAAATTCCCAATCTCAGAATTTTGAAACAACTTCTATTACATGCATTCTCTCATTATTTTATCACAAATTCCAATTTTAACCAATCAGAAGTCAATAATTATTTCCCCTTTGAAATCTGAGAAAACATGGATTTTTAAAATTTTAGGCTAAAATGCACATCTCGTCCTTTCATTTTTGCCAAAATATTGGCTTTATTGCTTTTAAGTTATTTTAAATGAGTTCACTTTTTTGCTCTATCTTATTAAACATGTAAGCATAAGTTTTATTAACACCAAGAGCAGACATGTCTATATATGCATCTTTCGAAATGGTATCATGGTACAAAGGTAAATGCAAATTTGGCCACATACACAAACTTCAAGAACTATTTAGATAAATATTGATAAATTATATGCATATATATGTATGTAATTGCATATAGAATATTTCTAAATATATTTAATATTAATACTTGTATATGTTTTTGAGGGATGTTAGTTAACTCTCTGGTAGAAAAGTTTTGCTTTTGTTTTTGTTTTTTTATAACAGAGGATTAGTTTTACGTTTTAGGCCGACCACAGAATTGTCATCTCTCCACCACAACTGACGTATAGCCAGCCGCCAGAAAAGATTCTTAATGAAGAAAAATTAGGTATGAGATTCCATTACACCAGAAGCAGCCAAGATTGCAAATCTTTTTACATCCAAACACCCCAAATATTTGTTAAATATCTACTTGGCTTAAACCATTATGAGAGATACAATGAAGACCTTGCATTTTCCAAAATATAGCTTTAAGGAGGGTAAATAGAGGTTGGCAGAGTATCTGCAATTTGGTAGGCTACTTCTATCACATCCTGCCAAAAAATTTAGAATTGATTTTGTTATCCAAAAAAAGCCTGCTCTACAGCTACCATTATTCTCCACCGTGATTGTTTCTCTGCACGCCCTTGTCTTCATCTCTAAGATCTCTGTAATTAAATAAAGTGGTTAGAAACTTAAGCAACAACAGTAATAACCACATCCACAAGCACAGCTATCACCATCACCACAACAATATACACAGGCACTGCACACACACACGTCCACATGCACGCACAAGCTTCCAAGGCTTTCCATTAGCTGCTAGTAATTAAATATTTCTTTAAAAAATTCTAATGAATTCCAAAGGACTTATCTTGCTTACTTTGATGACAGAGGAATAGATTAAGAAGAAATATGGGAGATTATGTGATGTTTGAACACACAAAATCACCAAGGCCATGTGAGGTGCTCAGAACCAAAGATAATGGTTAATAAAAGACAGAGCCTCCAAGTTCAAAGAGCCCAGGGAACCCAGAAGATTCGTATACTTGGTTGGAGTAGAGTTTGTGGCATTACAAGGAGTACTGTAATTGTGGGCTTCCTCTGGCAGCTCCACTCTTCTAAGAAGGGGAGAACAGGTGAGCTGCTTCCCCACTGCTTGAGCAGACACACCTCTGTGTGCACAATGGCCCCTGACAATAGGAGCAGGACTTCAGATCTAAATGATAAATCTGCAAATCAATTTCCAAAAATCAATATATAAATAAAATGAGGACTACCATTATTTCTTTTTTTTTAACTGTTTAAAAAACAGGCATTTACTTCTGACAGTGTTGGAAACTGGAAGTCCAAGATCAAGGTGTTGGCAGGTTTGGTTTCTCCTGAGGCCTCTCTCCTTGGCTGGCAGATGGCCACCTTCTCTCGGTGTCCTAACATAGCCTTTTCTCTGTATGTGCATGTCATGGTGTCTTTCTCTTCTCATAAGGGACCCACCCTTACAGTCTCACTTAACCTCAAATTACCTCTTTAAAGGCCCTGTCTCCAAATACAGTCACCTTGGAGGTTAGGGTTTCAGTATATTCAATTTTGTGAGTGACATAATTCAGCCCATAAAGCATGACTTTAAAAGTTCATAAGATATTTTACCTTACAGATATCCTATATTTTAGTAATTCTCCTGGCTTGACAATTAGATTTTTGACAGATTCTGCTACTAATCATAGTCCTGTTATCTGCATTTTATACATACAGAATCTATATCTGTATTTTTATCTACATCTTTGATAATTTCTTTAGTATATGTGCACATATACTACCATTCTTTCTTTTTTATTTTCCATTTTTTTCTTTTCCATTATTTCTTATAAACTTTCATTCTCAAAGTTCTCCTTGTCAGAAGAAGAAATAAAATACTTTGACTATCCAAAAACACTTTATTCTTACCTGTGGACACAGACACACTCATGCACACACACGGCCCTACATGTATATGAAACATGGAAGTTGTATCTATACATATAGTCCTAAGATATATTAAATGTGTTAGAAATAATATTTTACTGTTTTAAAGATTACCCTTGCCTTGCTTTGTAAGTGTATCTGTCAATTTTCTAATTAGTGATGATATAAACACAATGTGATTATTTCCCAGGTAAAAAGTTTACAGATAAAATGAACTGTAAACATACGTATTCGATATTTGTTACTTGATACATTCCAGCTGTTTGGTTTCTTAATCTTGAGTCTGTAGAAGACATTATTTTCATGTTAGTGTTTTGTGTCCCACGTTGCCTTTCTTGAGGCCAAATCTACAGTCATGTTTCAAAGATTCTTAAAGTTTTTGTTTCTGTTTTTGTTTGTTTTTCTGGAAAGCAACTCAGTATGTCTGTTATCATAAAGGCACATATTTTTAAAAATTTTTATTTTATTGAAGTATAGTTGATCTACAATGTTGTGTTAGTTTCTGGTGTATGGCAAAGTGATTCAGCCGTACATACATACATATAAGAGTTTGCATTTGCTAATCCCGAGCTCCTAATCCATCCCTTCCCCAGTGGAAGGATGCACAGACTGGTTATGTCAATCCTTAATTCTCTCCTGCTGCAGCCAAGACATCTACTTGCAGGTGTAATCTACTCATCCCCAGCATTTATGTTCTCATCTGAAAATGTAGAGTAGAAAACAGGAATGTGAGAAAGGAACTTGAAGTTAGTTTTTTCCCCACTCGTGAGAAAAAAAAATTGGGTACATTTGAATGCATTTACCATGGCAAAAATATGCACTTGTTATGTTAGAAAAAGATTCACTTTTGCATGTAATTGAATTCTGGTAATAGGACTCCTTCCACCAAAAACTCTTTGCCATCATTATTCAAGATAGAACCTGGAATCTAATGGCCCATTAGACTGATCCCCAAATTCAAGGATATTAGCATGGTCTAGTCTGCCTAAAATTAGACAAACATTTCAAAAATACTGTTGATTTACTCCTGCACACAGCAGAAGAACAGAAACAGGATGTCTGCTGAGAAGACGAAAGACTAAAGGAAATTCTTTTTTTTTTTTTTTTTTAGTTTTATTTTTATTTATTTATTTATTTATGGCTGTGTTGGGTCTTCTTTTCTGTGCAAGGGCTTTCTCTAGTTGTGGCGAGCGGGGGCCACTCTTCATCGCGGTGCGCGGGCCTCCCATTATCGCGGCCTCTCTTGTTGCGGAGCACAGGCTCCAGACGCGCAGGCTCAGTAGTTGTGGCTCACGGGCCCAGTTGCTCCGCGGCATGTGGGATCTTCCCAGACCAGGGCTCGAACCCGTGTCCCCTGCATTGGCAGGCAGATTCTCAACCACTGCGCCACCAGGGAAGCCCAAGACTAAAGGAAATTCTATTTTTTTTTTTTTTTAAAGGATTTTCTTATTTATTTATTTATTTTATTTATTTATTTATTTATTTTTGGCTGTGTTGGGTCTTCGGTTCGTGCGAGGGCTTTCTCCAGTTGCGGCAAGCGGGGGCCACTCTTCATCGCGGTGCGGGGACCGCTCTTCATCGCGGTGCGCGGGCCTTTCTCTATCGCGGCCCCTCCCATCGCGGGGCACAGGCTCCAGACGCGCAGGCTCAGCAATTGTGGCTCACGGGCCCAGCTGCTCCGTGGCATGTGGGATCTTCCCAGACCAGGGCTCGAACCCGTGTCCCCTGCATTAGCAGGCAGATTCTCAACCACTGCGCCACCAGGGAAGCCCGGAAATTCTATTTTCTATTTGTGCTTCTTTAATATATGGTTGATTCCATTTCTAAATTTTGCATCAGAAAATAAACATTGAAAAAATCCTAATTCAAACGGCAATGTTTGTGCCTGCTATGATGTGTTTTATTGTCCTGCTTATTCCAAGATGTCATTAATTTCAATTTGCTTAGAGTGCAATTCTTTATTTCTATAGCCTATGATACAAAACCTTCTAATAGTTGGACTATTAGAATACAGATATTTGTCTCTTTAGAAATATACTGTTCCCCTCACAGGGGCAGAAACAGCTGACTTTTATCCACCGAGCTGAAGCTACTAGATAGCCCACTTTGTATAATGTAGCATATAGATGAGATGGGGCACAAGAATACCCTTAAAAACTTTTAGCTGAATTGATTATGTATATATATGTATACATCTACCTATATAGATATATATTCATAGCTATATGTATGACTGAAGGTCTATTAGTATCATCTTAAAAAGAGTAAAGATCTAAAGAAATAAAATGCATCTACTACTATTTTAAACTTATTTTCGAAAATGTTCTATAAATAAAATATTAGACACGATGGAATTTAACAGGTTGGCTTTGGCCTGTCCACAGAATAGTACTCTGTGTCTTATGCCATTTCATGTCACCGGATCTAGCATCTGGCTTTAGAAGGGATACAGGAGACCCTCTTTCTTGAGTTGGGAAAGTCTAGCCCAGGTTTGGCAAGCTCTTTCTGTAAAGAGCCAGAGAGTAAATATTTATGGCATTGCGGGCCATGTGGTCTCTGTCACAGCTACTCAGCTCTGCTTTCAGCAAGAAACCAGCCATAGACAATATGCAAATGAATCAACTTGGCTGTGTTCCAGTAAAACTTTATATACAAAGATGGGTGGGGTCTGGATTTGGTCCAAGGGTCATAGTTGTTGAGCCCTGACCTAATCCAGAGATGAACCCACTCTACTCTTTAGCCCGCTTAATACACAGAGGACCCAGGGGCCAAGAACTTCTAAAGAAGAAAACACACACACACGCAAACATAGCATACTGCCATACTATCAACACAAAATTTGTGTGAGATAAAAATACATATTACACATATTTATATGAATTTTCCACTAGTTTAAAAATAAACACTGTATTTTTGTACCAGTAGCCTTTAAAAGCAACAATACAAAATCACTCCCCAAGTTAATACATATTTAGCTATGACACAGTAGCTAAAAAATTAGTGAGCTCAAAACATAAAAATACTGATAATAATTCTGCATTAAGTAAGTTTTAATAATTCAGCATGCTAATTTTGGTTTATATTTTTTTATAAACTCAATATCTAAGATGTGACCTCTCCCTATATATAACTCTAATGTCAACAGTAATATCCCATCCTTTGAAATTCAAATGAAATGTGCTCTAATCCCTTCCACATGTTAGGGCTGATCTCTGCCATTCCAACTTCTTTTCCTGGGATTCAGGTGGAAAGGGGAGTTCAAAGCTGGGAGAGTTTCCCTATTCCTTGGTGACTCTCTATACAGTCTTCTGCTTCCAAGGCTATTGTCTGGTCATTCCACTTGCTCTTCCCATTTCAATGACACCATGACACCTCAGAGACAGAGCGCAGACCCTTATCTTAAATGCAACAAAGTCTACATTAACTTCGTACAAGAATTTTCTAAAATTTTGTGCTGAGAGATTTTATAATCTCCAGGTGAATCACTTCATTCTCTTTCCAGACGCCTTAATTCCCCATTTCTGGGTCTTCTCAGCATGATCTGTCTCTGGGAATTCAATCCCCTTAGTTTTATTATGTAGAAAAAATTAACTCTTCCACTTTTCATGAACGTATTCTGCTAAGTGATGGAGGTTTAGTCAATCTGCCCTTTATTAGTCAAGAGAAAAGCAAGATGAACAAGATGAAGAAGGAAGAGGTGAAGGTGAAGGAGGAGGATGAGGAGAAGGAGAAGGAGGGGGAAGAAAAGAGAGGTAAAGACCTTTTACTTCTCAGTATCTGAAAAAGCCCAGTGACCACCACCTTCCTCACTGGTATGAGTAACGACACCCCCCTGGGAAGGGATATGCATCTCCTACCAGCTAATATTTGGAGTTCAGCTGCAGAGTGATGTTCTAGGGGAGAGTTACCTGTGTGAAAAAGTCATGTTTCCGTCTAATTAATCCCAAATTCTGATGCCACATTAAATTTTCCTGTCGTGATTTGGAAATGAGGCGGAATCTATCTCTGAAATGGCATCTATGGGAAAATACTAGGTAGGAAAGAAGTTTCAAGAAAGTTACATCAAGAGTAGGTGTCTCTAGATAGGGAAGACAAAGCCTGAGCAGTCCAAGGAAGGATGTAATTTTCCATCCTAATGTTCAATGGGTGTCACCAGTGTAGCCAGTAATATGGGACTTTTCAAGAAGTGGGAATTCAAGCCACGGGAAATATTCTGCGTTATTTAGAGAAGGAAAAAATAAATAAAAGAACTACAAAACAACAGCAACATAACCCTCTGTTTTTGTGATTTCATTAACACAATTAAAGCATATGTGTATATATATATATGTATACACACATATGATGTGTATATGTATATCTTGTGTGTGTGTGTGTGTGTGTGGTGTGTGTGTGTGTGTGTTGCAAGACAATCCTAATGCCATTAATCCTCATTAGCAGTTCTCTGGACACAATCACTAAGCTGGAGGTCCAAATTATGCCTGTTATTCAAAACTTCAAAGGAAGGAAATTCATAATAGTCTCGCTTCTTGCCTTTTAGTTTAACCTTACCCACTAGTTCCAGCATCAGTAACAATAAAAATGTTTAGTCACTCTTCTACATATAAAACGTGTTTCACATTATTGATTTAACTGTACCCTGATGCTTTCTTCCCTAAATACCAGTTGAAGAAAAATATTGATTAAACTTAGAAATGCTTTATTGCAGTCTCCTTCTTAACTGTCCGTGGCATGAGGTTAATGAACATTTAATCGATTTCTGATTCATTCGTGATTAGAAAATCAGTAAATTATTTCATTCAGCCTGAGAAGTACACTCATCACAAAGATATTTAGTTGAGTTGAACTTTGACCATGAATCTGAAAGGGCATCAAATGGCATAATTAAGTAAATACATAAATTTTATTTTATAAGGTGAATATTGCCCCATAGGGATATGCCAGGTTCTTGGTTTACATCCAGACTCCAGAACCTTGGCAGAGCTCTCCAGGGCAAATCCTACCTCTTATGAGAAATGCAATTACATCTTTCATATATACCTACTATGGACCAGTGGTAGGTATATACTTTTCTTGTAGCATTTTCTCTCAGTAATAATTATGGAAAGATCTGGATTCTATCTCTCCCATTTATTCCACATGGGGTTGACACCACCTTAATGCCTTTTTCCTTGCAATGCAAAGATGGACTGCTTGGATCAAAGTTGAGCAAAAAATCTGCAGCTTGAGATTATGATGGAAGAGATATTTTTAAGCTGGTCACTGCTGTAGATCAAGAGGTCATTTCTAGACACAGCCAACCCTTTGACCTACAGGAGTAACTTTTCATGGAAAGAGAGGAAAAATCTGGAGCACGTTATGCATATTACCTGACCTTGCCATAAATGTAATGATTTTTCTATGTGTATTATTGGACTGCGTTTCCAAAATATGTAGGAATATAGAGATAATAACCATGTTTGGCAGGCTAAGAGATAATAATCCCGTTTGGCAAACTTGTTTTCATTGTTTGGCTTAGGAAATAAGACTGTTCTTATTCCTTCTGCTTCTGCTGAATTAAAACTGAGATGGTTGTAACCCTGTACCTCATCGTTCTCGTATAGAAAGTAATATTAATACACTTTGCAGTAAAAGGGTACATGAAACATTGTAGGATTTTAAATTGGTCATAAATGCTTAATAAAGATATGGAGACATGTGATAGTAATTGCCCCTAATGCTTTTGCTGATGATGCAAGAGCAGTAATGAAAGGGTCTATGAAGCTGTACTTGCTTCACAGCTGCATTAAGATTCTTTCCAGCGTTAGGACAGGTAATGTATATTAGGATGCCTATGTAAAAGCAAGAATAAAAGTGTGAAATGACACTGCAATTGCTATTTAGCTTTTCTCCTCTTTCCTGTTTGCTGTTTGTCAACATATCCCTGCCACAGTAGAGTATCAAGTCTTCCTTAAGTGGACTCTCTCTGTCCCAAACCGAGATCAAATGTTGCCTTTGTTGTGTTACTAACTAGTACTGTATCCTTGATGTGATTCTCTGAATCTTTTTATGTTGCTAGTAATGGTTGATGATTGGTCTTGGCTTTGAAAACATGAACACATAGAGAGTGAAGAACTTTGTGCAATAATATGAAAGGTACCAATTTCCACATGCATTTTTCTTTGTGTTCATTGATCTTCTGTGTAAATTGTGCAGTCTGGTTTTGTCCCACAATGTAAAAGAATATTTTCTTGCAGATTATTTGAAAGTAGCCAAGGAGATTTTGGTGACGAAGGTGATGATGATGAGGAGGATTGACGATTTTCAAACTACAACCCAGAGCAAATTTTAAAAATTCATAATTTCTTTTGGAATGAGCTTCTTGACCTGTAATCACAGGAAGCAATTCAACATAAACCTGAAATGTGTATGTACCTATGATTACAACAGATCGTATATGTTGTTTCTTTCCTTTTACCATACTAAAGAGCAGGCAGGACTCATTTAAAATAAAACAAACAGACAACAATAAAGCAACCACTGTATTTGTTTATTTCTGAGTTAGTCTGATCCTGGATCTATTCCCTACAAATAATTCCAGTCTGCCTGCACTCTTAGATAGTGGGACCACCTTAAACCAAACCCACCTACGCATGTCTGGCAACTCCCTTCTTTCTCATTACTTCTCACCCTTACTCATCTTGACAAACCACTCCCATGTCCCCTCTGTGCTATGCACTTATTTCTAGCCTAGTGGAGGATATATGACACCATTCAACTTTGGATCATCTCCAGGATAAGACTCCCAGACGTGAACCTTCTTGTCTGTATCTCCATCAGAGGTTTCTAGAATGGCTACTCCAGCCAGCCCACTTCTTCCCATTCCCCTCTTGACCAGAGACAGAGTTTCACTTTACCCAGCATAAGGAGTACAGCAGAAGACCACAGAGGCAGGAAAAATCTACCATTCACTGATTAATCTAATTTCCTAAGAGGCTATGTGTGTTGTGACCTTGCCATTAATTGGAAATTAGGCTGCTGGACTCTTTCTAGACAATTGAGTCTCTTAGTGAGCATGCTTTCCTACAAGGGACTCACTTTAAAATTTAGTGATGGTCAGTCAGTGGAGAAAAGACCATTGCATTTTCAATACATCTTATAAGTATACATGCACTACTGCTTCTTTTAATGGATTTATTTATATTCAATTAGCTATTTTTAAATTAGCACCTAATACCTGACAGCAACCTTGAAAAGACAAAAGTATATCAAGTTAATAATTGTCATCCAGAAGATTTCAATCTGGTTGGCGATACAAGATTTAAAAAATACATGAAGATTAAGGAACAATGCAAATGTCAAATGAGACAGCCTGGGTTATAGGAAGTGTCAAAAAATTTCAAGCACAGGGATAATATGATCACTTAGAGGACTCAGCAGATGA